>NC_050098.1:74023622-75305706 GCF_902167145.1 Zea mays
TGACTACCAGAGAATCTCCATATACCATCAGTCTCTTGATGCCCAGCGATATAGCAATGTTCAGTCCATGAATCAGAGCTTCATATTCAGCTGCATTGTTAGAGGCTGGAAACAACAACTGAAGGGCATATCTGAGGTGTTCGCCTTCGGGTGCAGTAAAGAGGATCCCTGCGCCTGCTCCCTGTAGCTTTAACGAGCCATTGAAATACATCCGCCATACTTCTGCGATTTCCTGGTTATCCGATACTTCTTGTTTGGTCCACTCTGATATGAAGTCAACCAGTGCTTGAGTTTTAATGGCAGTGCGAGGTCGAAATTCAATGTCATGAGATCCCAGCTCGCAGGCCCACTTGGCTATCCTCCCGATGGCTTCTTTGTTGTGAAGAATATCTCCTATCGGAAACCCGGTGACTACTATGACTTTGTGGTCATCGAAGTAGTGACGGAGCTTGCGTGCGGTTAGAAGTACTGCATATAATAGCTTCTGAACTTGAGGGTATTTTTTCTTCGAGGGACCTAGAACTTCACTGATGAAATAAAGAGGATGCTGTATTGGGTATGCATGTCCTTCTTCTGCTCGCTCGACTACCAACGCGGTGCTCACCACGTGAGTCGTGCAAGAGATATATAGCAGCAGATCTTCAGCTGGTTGAGTCGGTGTGGCTCGACGCGGTGGTTTCAGTACTGGCAGTGTCGTCAAGAATTTTTTTCAATGCATCTAGGGCTTCCTGTGCTTCTGAAGTCCACTGAAATTTGTCCACTTTTTTGAGTAACTTATAAAAGGGTAAGCCTTTTTCTCCCAGCCTGGATATAAATCTGCTCAGAGCTGCCATACATCCGGTAAGTATTTGAACTTTCTTCTGTGATCGCGGTGCTTTCATTCTCATGATAGCATCGATCTTTTCAGGATTAGCTTCAATCCCTCGGTGGCTGACAATAAACCCGAGCAACTTTCCTGCTGGTACTCCGAAAACACATTTTTCGGGATTAAGCTTCCATCGATATCGCCGTAGACTGTTGAAAAACAGATGTAAATCTTCAATGAAATTTTCTGTTTTGATTACCACATCGTCTATATAAGCTTCCACACGCTTGCCCCAGTGATCAGCTAAGCATGTTTGAATAGCTCTCTGGTAAGTCGCTCCAGCGTTTTTGAGGCCGAACGACATGGAGGTATAGCAGAAAGCTCCGAAAGGAGTGATGAATGCTGTTTTTTCCTCATCTTCTTTTGCCAGACTGATTTGATGATACCCAGAGTAGCAATCCAAGAAAGACAACACAGAACATCCAACGGTGGAATCTACCACCTGATCTATCCTAGGAAGCCCGAAGGGATCCTTTGGACAGTGTTTGTTGAGATCCGTATAGTCGACGCACATGCGCCAATCCACTTTATTCTTTTTGAGTACAAGAACAGGGTTGGCTAACCACTCGGGATGTAACACCTCTCTAATAAATCTAGCCGCGACCAAGCGAGCCATCTCAACGCGGATGGCCTCTCTCTTGTCGGGCGTGAAACGACTCAACTTATGCCGAATCGGCCTCGCCTGGGAGTAGACCTTTAATTTGTGCTCGGCCAGTTCTCTTGGGACTCCCGGCATATCCGCAGGTTGCCATGCGAATACGTCTCGGTTATCTTGCAGGAACTGGACGAGCGCGCCTTCCTATTTGTCATCCAGGCTGGAGCTGATGATGGCGGTTTTGCGTTCATCAGTGAACCCAAGATTGATTCTTTTGGTTTCTTCAGTCGGCCGCATAGAGGTCGCGGCTTGAGCTTCATTCGCGGGCACCGCGAGGTCTTCCTCAGGCTTTGAGTTCGCCTGTGCAGAAGAAGTCGCCGATGGTTTGGTGGTGAGAGCAGCCTGAATGGCCACTCGGAAACATTCTGTGGCGCCTTGGAAGTCAGCGCACACAGTTATGATCCCTTGCGGCCCTGGCATCTTCAATATCATGTATGTATAATGCGGAATGGCCATGAATTTCGCCAATCCAGGTCTCCCGATAATGGCGTTGTACCCACAGTCAAAGTTCACCACTTCGAACCTTAGGAACTCGGTTCTGTAGTTCTCCGGAGTTTCGAAGGTGACCGGCATGTAGATGTGGCCCAGTGGGTATTCTCGTTCAGTCGGCACGATGCCGAAGAAAGGAGTGTCTGACTCGTGGAGTTCTTTGAGGTGAACTCCCAAGCCTTGGAGTGTCCGGGGGAAGGTGACGTTGATGCTGCTCCCCCCATCCACCAATACCTTCTTCACCCTGCTCTCTCGAATCACCGGATCGACGAGGAGCGGGTATTTGCCTGGGTGGTCGAAGTAGAGCCACTGATCCACCCGAGTGAAGGTGATCAGGTGCTCCGACCATCGGTATGGGGCGGGAGGACCGGTAGTTGCCACCAGTATTTGGCGATCGTTGAGCTTTTGTTGTCTCTTGTTCTCCTACGATCCGTGTCCGCCGAAGATGACATTGACCTCCCTGTCGACACACGGGAAGGCTCCACCTCCTCCCTCCTCCTGCTGCTGGGGTTGTCGCGGTTCTCCTCGTCCTCCCCGCGGCGGAGGAGGAGGTAGAGGTTGGAAGGGTCGGTCGTGCTCGACGGAGTGCTTGAAGTCTCTGCAGTTTAGAAGGGTGTGGCGCATGTCCTTGTGGTATGGGCACTGGGCGTCGAGGATGTCATCCAGCATGCGTTCGCCTCCATGAGGTCCTCCCCGAGCGCGAGAGGTAGGTGGTCCGGCGGCGTGGACTTCTTCGCGAGGTCTCTTCTCCCAACGCTTGTCGGGCTGCTGATTCATGTCGCGTCACGGTGCCGCTGGTGCTGGCTTCACTCCTTTGATGAGGTCCTGAGCTCGCTCGTCGGCGGTGATGTAGAGGTCGGCTTCCCGGAATAGTTGCTCGGAGCTAGTCGGTGCTTTCTGTAATATGGTTCGGATGAAGATGGAGTCATTGGATCCCTTGTAGAAGTCCTCGATCACTGCCGCCTCCGCGACCTCGGGGATACGATTTCTCATGGTCTGGAACCTTTTGAGGTATGACCGAAGAGTTTCGTCCCCCAGCGCTTGATGGATTTAAGGTCCCATGGCTGCGCCGGTTTGTCGGAGAGGGACTGAAAGTTGGCGGTGAAGCGCCGACTGAAGTCGCTCCAGTCGTCGATGCAGTGTCGGGGTAGGTGTCGCAGCCATTGCAGCGCGTCTTGCCCGAGGACAATAGGTAAGTACGCGGTCATTACGTCCTCGGTCGCCCCAGCAGCTCGGGCAGCGGTGGTGTAGACAGCCAGCCAGCCTCTTGGATCCTGCTTAGGTTCATATTTGTCGACGTTGGATACCTTGAAGTTAGGGGGCCCTTGAATGGCCCTGAGGCGCGGAGTAAGTGCCGATACTCCACACGTGTCCTCCTGTCGTCGATGATGTTGTCTGTCCCGGGGAGGGGAGTGATCATCGTGGTGCCTCGACCGTCCCCGGGCGGTGCCTCCAGTTGAAGCCGTGGCCGACTCGGTCCTGATAGCCTGACTCCGTGCTGGGATGCCATGGTCCCGGTCGTACTCTTCCCGGCGACGGATCTCGTTCTCGTGTCGTCGTTCACGTGAAGCATTGATGGAGCTCCGCGCGTCCCGACGACTGTTGATGGGGTGTCGTAGATCGTTCGGCAGGTGAGCGAGGGGTAGAAGGTGATTGGCTGCTTGAGTGAACAGCCATCGATAGCCCTCTGCGTCGGGAGTCCGAGGGAGGCCATCAGCTATCCGAGCCAGCACCCCTCCGACTTCACTCAGCGTGTTCATGGCTCGGGTGAAGTCAGGGTTCAGGTTGCGCCCGAAGAGTGGATTTTCCCGACGCTGCCTTGTCTCCTGCTCGGCTTGTTCTTGAGCCCGTCGACGATCACGCCGTCGGGAATTCCTTCGCTCCCTAAAGACACGTTCCTCCAGAGTTTCTCCTATCTCTGAGACCTCATCTCGCAATACAGGTTGCACTGGGTCCCGCTCTCCAGCCTCGTGATGTCGCCGGATATTTTGGCGTCGGTTCCCTCGTCGGCGGGATTCCCGCTGAGGAGGTTCCTCTCCGGGTGTAGTCGGCTCGTCGTCGGAGATGGGGGGTGACTCCACTCTCCCGATGAAGAGGACGTCAGGGTAGAATGGAGTAGCTGTCACGGCGATCTTCTTTCTGTTCTCCTTTGAGGGCGGAGGCACAGAAAGATCGGCTTGATGATCCTTTGCTTCTTTTTTCCTTGTGATCCGTGTCCATTCTCTCGTCGGAGAGGTGGACAGCGGAGTTCTCCGAGCTGAAGGACCCTCAACCCTTGTATCGCTGGAGGTGCTTTTTCCTGCCTCGCCCCGATTTTCTCGGAGATTTCTGAGGAAGGCTTTCTCTCAGGCGGATCCGCAAGGCGATGCAGAGTTCCCTCCTCATCCACTACAGATGAGATAGTACCGAAGCAGAATATGGATCTGAGGTGGAGGATGATCTTGTGCTGGAAGGTGACAGCCATTGAGCTAGCTTGGATCGATGACACACCCCCTACCTGGTGCGCCAGATGTCGTTGTTTCGGGTCCGACCGCGCACCCAGGGTTACCCCCCAAGGTGCTTTTTAGGAGTAGGACGGTGTTACCGACTGTAGCTCGATGGTTCGTGCCGGACGCACGAGAAATAGTAGACAATGATGTACAGGTTCGGGTCGCCTTGAGATGCGTAACACCCTACGTCCTGGCTAGAATGCTTTATGCGATGGGTTACAAGGGAGCTCTCTAGTGCTGGAAAACGTAGAGAGCGGGATGGATGGCTAAGTGATGAATGATGTCTCTCTCGACCGTCTTGAAGGGGTGACCCCTAGGCCTTATATACTCGACCGTGGGGCATTACATGTGGATATGATAACAACATGGTCCAGAATAATAGTGAACTAACTGAGTTTGTCTCCCTATAATTCAGCCGACTCATCCTCGCCCAGTTCCGATGTACGGGGCTCCTGTGCGGGAAGGTCGGGTTAGTGCTGTGATTACTGCTCGGATGTTGTTGGGCCGTCTGGGCTTGCACCGACCCGGCCTTGTGCTGATCTGTCTCACTGGTCGTTCCTCCCAGGCCCACGAGGGGGATGACCTTACGAATTATGGGGCCTTTGGGCCTTTCGTGAGGTCTTTTATCCTTCTAGTGGACCCGGGGGATATCTGTCCCCCACACTGATTGTGTTGAGATGGTCGTGGAGCTTAGTACTGAGGCCTCTCCTGAACCTGTCCCTTTGCTTCTCATCGGTGTCAGCATGATAGCCTGTGTGGCGGAACTGCCCGAATTATTCCAAGTTAAGTGCCTGAGCCCTGCCTTAGAGGCTAGACCACACTTAAATGGGAATAATCCGTCAATCCCTCGGATCTAGTCCGACACGGCCACTGACAGGATCAAGTACCACAATCTCACTCGAAGGTGAGTCACAGAGCAAATACAATAAAGCATAAAACCATACATGCAGGAGTATTAAGTTATTACATCATCATCGGAGTTTTGCAAAAGTAGTCATCATTGTTCGAAGTGCAGCGGAATAAAACTAACGGTAATTAAACAGAGAGATGGGGAAGCCTGTCCCATCACTCCTCATGCTCCTCCTCAGTCGAGGCAGGGTCCCACTCGACAGTCCAACCCGGTGGCAAGATGGACGGCCAAGTCACTCCAGCAACCATTTCCTCCAGAGAACCTGTAAAAATTATGCCACAAGCAAGGCTGAGTATACTAATACTCAGCTAGACTTACCCTGTGTGAGGAGTCTACTCCTCTACCTCTAGACATGCAGCTGTTTGGCTGTGGGGTTTGGTTGCCAAAAGCACTATCTGAGTTTCTAAATCAAGTTTTTAACTTTGTCAAAATTAAGTGTGACTCTCTTAAGGCTAAAGATGTACTATCTATTCATACATAGTAGCAAACATTTTTAGCAATCAACATCTTGTATCATCTCAACACAGTTCCACTTGTTACTCAATGTAGCAGCATGGATCAAGCAGTCTCATTAGCTGCGAGAAGCAGACGATTCGAATCGAGTTTTTATCCTTGCAAGGTAAACCTAAACACACGACATGTAGGGGCACTCCGTCCCCACACACATCGATCGTCCCCATCGATTCCCCGTCAGCAGATCAGGGCTCACCGCCTTGGCGTACAATGCCCCACTGACCCCGACTGCCGTCGTGCAGTGACCGCACTTGTACCCACCATAACCGGAATGGGAGACCTCGTCTCAGGTCGCATGAGGGGATATGTCCACTGCCAGGTTCACTCAGGTACTAGGCTTACCGATTTACCATATTTCTCGGCATGTGCTTAGTACGTTCAAACGCTTGACTCACGGTACCACACCATAATTCTTATTCAAATTTTTATCCCGTAGACAACCAATCCCCATGGATTGTTGCCCACAAACCAGCATCATTATGATGAGAAGGTGGATACAACCAATTCCCTGATCTCGCGCGAGTGCTAGAAAAATCACTCGACTTCTACCGAGACCCTAATTAATAAAGCAACTACTCGTCCTAGCATACTAGTATCCATCTCAATAGGATTCCTGAGATCATGCAACTAGGGTTTCAACACAACTCCTACACCTAAGTGCACAATCAATCCTACAATCATTAAGCGAAGTAAAGTAGCATAAATAACAGGTTATGCATAAAACCGGGGCTTGCCTTCCAAAGCAGTGGCAGGCGGGTCCTCTGGTGCAGGCTCTGGTGCTGGATCTGGGGCTACCTCCTGAGCAGCTCCTTGCTCCGGCACGAGGACGTACTCTCCGTCAGCAAGGTTACAGTCTATCGAAATTCAATGAATATGTATGTCATGATTATGCAAGATTTAATAACATTATGCTAAAAGAAACTAAGTCAAGAAGTAACTTAGGGTTTCTTAGTCATGCGGGGCTTCCAGTGGTACATACTTATTACCTTTTAGGCTTAGGTTTTCATTTAGGATAACATAGGGGATTTGTATTGTCTTTATACATTTCAGTGGACAAATTTACAAGGGTTTTAGGATGACATTAATCACCATTATTCATTTTCCTTTTCTTAAATTCTACTTATGGTTTCTAGTGTAGGTTTGAACTACGACAGTGGTTTAATATTTTCCAAAAATTTTGTAAAAATTACAGTGGGTTGCTCTTTGCTATTCTAGCCTGTTTTAAGAATTTGAGGCTTAAAATATAAAGGCTTTGCTTTAGATAAAAATAACAAGAGTGGTGTAAAATGGGCCACTTTACACTACATCTCTTAATTAGAGGTGGGGTCTGTCCTAAGGGTCATTTTTTGTTGGTTTTTAACAATAATAATAGGCTTCTGTGTCAAAAACCACAGGAGGCTAAGGGGTGGTTATTTAGTTATGATTTTCTAAAGTTTAATGCCAAAAAGGCACTTTCTACTACATTGTTATTTGAAAAATGTCAAACAGCAGATTTCATATTTTTCTTAAGTTCTTATTAGCAAAACATTTTCCATATTAAGGGTGGGGGTGTTTTCACCTTGGGGTTATTTTGTAGGGTTTTTCTAAGTTTCCCTTGTTTTATTAAAATAAAAGGTATCCTACTTATTTTATACTAAAACAGGGTATGATATATTTTTCCAGTGAACTACCTTGAATAAGTATCCTAACAAAAATAAGGGTGCCCTCTAGTTCATTATTTAAATCACTTTTTGTATTTTTCTTAACCTTGAGCATATTGTAAAATAAGGGGCAAACACTGACTTAATGGGGTGGATAGAGAGGTTTAGCATTTTTACTTGGGTCAGTAGGTAGATATAAACTTCTACAAATTTTGCTAACCCTAGTCAAACAATATTTCTATTTTTCCTCCTAATATTAAGTTTTCAGCAGTTTCTTAATTAATTCAAAACTTTAGAAAAGAATACAAGAACTAGGGGTTTTACTATTATTATCTGATAGTTCATATTTCTCAGAGTCTAGCAAAATTGGTTTGACCATTTTTGAATGATTATTCTTCAAGTTATGCATTTATTAAGTTATCTGCCATATAAAAAGAAACTAAATTCGAAAATGGAAAAGAAAACAGGTTTGCGCTGAGGCCCCTGGGTTTTATCTCCTTCTTTTCTCACAAAACAGTCCTCGGTCTACTATTGGCATGGGTCACTGACATTGCACAAAACCCCCTGGACCTAACCGAAATCTAACCCGCGCTCCCTGGCTGCCTTAAACAGTACCCGCTGCATAGATTACGGCGGCGAGGCTTACCGGCGGCAGTAGAGCTCCGGCGGGGTGGTCATTGACGTCCGGGAGGTCACGACGGTCACGTCGGTGTGCGGGTCGGCGTCGGAGGTGGTCGGAGCTACCCTGGCCACGAGCACAGGCGGCGGGGGTCATCGGCGGCTCCTGTTCCGGCCAAACCACGGCGGTATAGTTCAATTAAGGTGCACGAGGAGCTCCACGGGGTGATGTAGAGGCCATGCACGCAACGAATTGGAAATCGGTGCAGAGGCTTACCCGGTCCACGTGCGCCGGTGGGTTCTTGAACTCCGGTGAGCACGATTGAGCTATTCCGGTGACGCGGGTCCCCGGTTCAAGCTTGAGCAAGCCTCACGGCCTCACCAGGAAGCTATCTGAGGGCTTGGATCAAATGGAGGAGGACGGGAAAGGGGCTCGCCACGGTGGTTGCTCTCGGGTGGCACTGGCGGGTCGCGGGGAGGTCGCCGGAGCTAATGGCTGGCTCGGGTAAGTCAGGCGAGGTACGGAGGAGGCAACGGGGAAGGCAGCCGAGCACTGGGGCGGGCTTTATAGCCATGGCGCGGGCGTGGTCACGGGCGGCCGCGGGCGCGCGGGGGTTCGCGCACGGGCGTGCTCTGAGCGCGCCCCCGGATGTCAGCTCGTGTCGAACACGTGGAAGCTTGCTTCTGCCATGGTTCAACGGCGGATTAGAGCACCATAGCGTGCGTATCTTGGCAAAGTCACTGTGTACGGTCGCTTCTCTGCTCCATATCCTACCTTTTTGCTGTGAGTTCCAAGTCAAGATATGGTCGGGGTAGGGAGATAGAGGGGGAAGAAGTTTGCTGTGTCAGCTAGGTCCGAGCCGAGACAAAAGTGGTGTCAAGTCATGTCTAGCGCCCTAGGGTAGGTGTCATCTCTTTCCAGGGTGTTCTAGGGTTAATTTGGCGCCACTATGTCAATTGGGTCGAAGGGTTTTGAAATTTGGATTAAGGTGAACATGTGAAATCTTTGTGCAAGGGTTAGTTTTTGTACTTAGGCAAAAACTGAATTCTCCCTTGTGCTGAACCTTAGGTGAACTTTTTAGGACTTTTCTGAAAACTTTTTGGGGGTACTTCCTTACTATTAATTGTAGGTTATGAAGTATATTACAACTTTTATATTTGGCTCAAACCATGATCATAAGGTTTACATGATCTTTTGATCATAGCTTCAATTAGGGTTCCTATTGCCCATGAGGGGGTTTGCTTTAGGGTTTTGGGAAATCCTCACTTAGATGTGCATGACAAGCTAGGGCATGATATCCAAGATAGTTTGCACTTGATTAGGACCTTGAATTCCAAGTTTGAGGTACTTTGCCCATATAAATCTTCATGTAATAATGGGTTAAAAGGGGTAGCCCTGGGGTGGACACCCTGAGTAACACCTGGGGTGTTACAGCCCTCCCCCCTTAAAGGAATCTCGTCTCGAGATTTCAGGTAGAGTCCCTTGGAGGGGTGCTTGAAGGTGTGTGGGTGTGCTACCCTTTTCTTTATACTCAAGTTTCTCTTATTAACTGCTCTTCGAATGTCATTCTCTTTGCAACTTCAGAAGGAAGCCCTTCTTAAGTTAAATCCACAACTTAGATTATCCTTGCTATCTAAGTTTTTCTTATAATTGAATTCAAAGGGCAGGTGGGGGTGGGGTTTTGGGGTTACATACCGACTCCTTTGGGCAGAAAGTCGGGGAAGCGAGAGCGTAGAAAATCCTCAGTCTCCCATGTAGCTTCTTCTGCTGAATGGTGACTCCACTGAACCTTGTACATTCTGATTGACCTTGCCCGAGTTGATCTCTCCTTTTGATCTAATACTTTGATGGGGTATTCTTGGTAGGACAAGTCTGGTTCTATCTCAATATCCGGTTCTGGCAGTACTTCAGTGGGTAGGCGAACACATTTCCGCAGCTGAGATACATGGAACACATTGTGAACTGCTGACATGTGAGGTGGCAATTCCACTTGATAGGCTACGGGTCCACAAGCTTCCTTGACCTCGTAGGGCCCGATGTAGCGAGGAGCTAACTTGCCCTTGATCCCAAATCTCTGGACACCCTTGGTGGGTGACACCTTAAGATAAACATGATCTCCTACCTCAAACTGTAGAGGCTTCCGCCTCTTATCATGATAGCTCTTTTGCCTGGCTTGAGCAGCTTCTAGGTTCTTCTTGATGATCCTGACCTTTGCTTCTGCTTCAAGCACCAAATCTGGCCCAAAAATTTCCCTCTCTCCTGCTTGAGACCAATTCAGTGGGGTCCTACACCTCCTCCCATATAATGCCTCAAAGGGTGCCATCTTCAGACTGGACTGATAACTGTTATTGTAAGAAAACTCTGCCAAGGAAAGACACTTGTCCCAATCCTTTCCGTAGTGTAGTGCACATGCCCGCAACATGTCTTCCAAAATCTGGTTCACCCTTTCTGTCTGGCCATCGGTTTGGGGATGGTATGCTGAGCTTCGAATGACATGGGTCCCAAGTGATTCTTGCAATTGCTCCCAAAATCGTGCCACAAATGGTGCTCCTCTGTCCGAGACTATAGTCCTCGGTATCCCATGCAGACGAACTATTTGGTCAATGTAGATCTCTGCATACTTCTCTGTCCTGTGGGTGGTGTGCACTGGTAAGAAATGAGCGGTCTTGGTCAATCTGTCCACAATAACCCAAATAGATTCATGGTGCCTGGATGTATTGGGCAATTTCACTATAAAGTCCATGCAAATGTCTTCCCATTTCCAAGATGGTATGGGAAGGGATTGTAAAGGGCCGGCTGCTTTCAAATGACTAGCCTTAATTCTCTGGCAAGTGTCACATTCGGATATGTACTTGGCAATTTCCCTTTTCATTCTGGTCCACCAATATAAAGATCTGAGACCATGGTACATCTTGTTGCTACCAGGGTGCATGGAGAATTTGGAAAGGTGAGCTTCATCTAGGATCTTCTTTCTGAGTTCAGGGTCCTTGAGAACAACCAATCGGTCTCCAAACCATAAAATTCCCTTGCTGTCCTGACGGAAGCACTTATACTTCTCTGCCTTTTGCTTGATCATTTCCTTAATCATTTGAACACCCTTATCCTCAATCTGTGCCCTGACTATTTGCTCCTGCAATGTGGGTTCCACCGAGATATAACTTAATTTACCGGAAGGAACAACTTCTAGGTTCAGCTTGCACAGCTCATCGCACAGGGTGGTGACTCTTGCATCCATGCTCATACAATTGCACTGGGCCTTTCTGCTCAAGGCATCTGCCACAACATTGGCTTTACCAGGGTGGTAATGCACTTCCAAATCATAGTCCTTGATTAACTCCAACCATCTCCTTTGCCTCATGTTCAGATCTGCCTGGGTGAAGATGTATTTGAGGCTCTTGTGATCAGTATAGATGTTACAGTGAGCTCCCATCAAATAGTGTCTCCATATCTTAAGAGCATGCACCACAGCTGCCAATTCCAGATCATGTGTGGGGTAGTTCTGCTCATGGGGCCTGAGTGCTCGGGAAGCATAAGCAATGACTCTGTTCTCTTGCATCAAGACACACCCCAATCCTGTACCAGAAGCATCACAATAAACTTCAAATGGCTTGGTGTTGTCAGGTTGAGCCAGCACTGGGGCTGTTGTCAAATGCTGCCTCAAAGTATGAAAGGCATCTTCGCACTTTTGGCTCCAAACATACTTGACTCCTTTCTTTAACAGTTCAGTCATTGGTTTGGCAATCCTGGAGAAATCCGGAATAAATCATCAATAATACCCTGCCAAACCCAGAAAACTTCGAATCTGCCTCACAGTAGTCGGGGGTTTCCAATCCATCACTTCTTGTACCTTCTCAGGATCAACTGATATCCCATCCTGAGAAATTGTGTGACCCAACAATTTAATTTCCTTCAACCAAAACTCACATTTAGACAACTTAGCATAAAGATGATGATCGCGCAGCCGCTGAAGCACGATGTGCAGATGCTCAGTATGTTCGTCTTCATTCTTGGAATAGACCAAAATATCATCAATGAAAACGACCACGAACTTATCCAATTCTGGCATAAACACTGAGTTCATCAGGTACATAAAATAAGCCGGGGCATTGGTCAGCCCAAAAGACATCACCAAAAATTCATACAACCCATATCTGGTAGAAAAAGCCGTCTTGGGAATGTCACTGGCACGGATCTTGATCTGATGGTAACCTGAGCGAAGGTCTATTTTGGAGAATACCTTGGCTCCCACTAACTGATCAAACAGAACATCAATACGGGGCAGCGGGTACTTGTTTTTTATAGTCACCGCATTGAGAGGGCGGTAGTCAACACACATCCTCAAACTTTCATCTTTTTTCTTCACGAACAAGGCAGGACATCCCCATGGTGAAGAACTTGGGCGAATAAACCCCTTGTCCAACAACTCTTGCAATTGCTTCTTCAATTCTGCCAATTCCGCGGGAGGCATCCTATAGGGTCTCTTGGAGATAGGAGCAGTCCCGGGTTGCAACTCAATTGCGAACTCAATGTCTCGGTCAGGTGGCATCCCTGGCAATTCATCTGGAAACACATCCGGGTAGTCACAGACCACTGGGATCTTTTCTACTGGGGACTCGATCATAACGAAGGCACAGGAACGGGTACAACCCTGGTCAGGCAAGTATAGTGTGGTTCCACCACAAGTTGGTGAGTGCACCTCAATGGCCCTAGCTGTTATATCCATCACAGCCCGGTTTCTGGTCAACCAGTCAGTTCCCAATATAATATCCACACTATCCAAACCCAAAATGAGGAGGTTGGTTTTAATTATCAGACTACCAAACTTTATCGGCACATTCTTGTTAATTTGGTAAGTGGCAACCCTGCCTCATGGTGTTGAAATTGTGATACCCCCATTGGTGTGGTGAAAAGGTAATTGGCACTTGGCACTAAATTTGGCACTGATAAAACTATGCGATGCACCATAATCAAAAAGAATAATAGCAGGATATTTCAAAACTGTAAAGATACCAGTCATGACGGGTGCTCCCTCTGGAATATCAGCCATGGTGGTGAAGTTTAGCCTGCCCTGTCTCACTTGCACCTTCTGCCTCTTGCCTTGGTTCTGATTAACATTCTGCCCCTGCCTCTGCTGGTTCCTGGGGCAATTCTTGGCGTAATGTCCGGTGTTGCCAAAAGTGAAGCACCTGTTGTCATTTGCCTGGTGGTACTGCTGCTGCTGATTGTTCCTCTGAGCTGGAAACTGGGTGTGGTTGGGTGCCTGCTGCTGCTGCTAGGGTCGGATCACCCATCGCCCTTGCTGCTGCTGGGGTCCCCTGCTCTGAGTGTCGGACACAATCCTGAAGCGCTGTGGCTGAGCTGAGGGTCCTGCCACAGGGGTCTTCCTCTTCTTCTCTGCCTGTCTAGCTGTAATGTAGTCCTCTTGGGAGATAGCCATGTTGACCAACTCATTGTAACTGTTGGCCCTGACGGTGTTGAGACGGTCACGGAGCTTAGTGCTGAGCCCCCTCCTGAACCTGTCTCTCTTCTTCTCATCCGTATCTGCGTGATACCTAGCATATTGGCACAAGTCATTAAAGGCCTGGGCATACTACAACACTGTCCTGTTGCCCTGAGTGAGTGCCAAAAACTCATTGAGCTTCCTGTCCATAATCCCGGCTGGTATATGGTGTCCCCTGAAAGCTGCCTTGAACTCCCTCCACTCCACCTCTCGATCCTCTGGCTGCATGGCGAGAAAATGGTCCCACCAAGTCCTTGTGGGTCCGCGAAGCTGCTGGGTGGTGAACCTAACCTTGGTGACTTCTGAGCAAGCTCCATGGAGTAGTGGGAATTTGGATTCCACCACTCGCAACCACACATCTGCATCAAGTGGGTCCTCTGCCCTGGTGAACAATGGAGGCTGGGTGCTGAGGAACTCCTGGTAGGTAGCTGCTGCGGGGTGACGATGATGGTCTCCACCACCATAATGCTGAGGTGGTGGCTGACGCTGAGCTAGCTGCCTCAAGATCTCGTTCTGCTGAGCCATGAGCTCCTGCAGAGTGGGAGGTGGTGGCGGCGGTGGAGGAACGCGCTCATTCTGGCCACGACGCTGCCTCCCGGCCATCTGAAAAACCACATATATACTTAACACTATAACTCCAAGTTCAAGGTTTAATCGCGGCGAAAAGAGCCAAAAGAAAAATGATAGACTCCAACTCCAACAAAAGGATTTAAAAAGGCATAAATTTCTCCTTCCAAATTTAAAACTGATAACAGCATCCATCAAACATGTTCCCAACAGAGTTTATCACGGTTACATCATTTGTCCCAAAAAGACTCAACTCTATCTAGCCTAGTACCCCAAGGGTGCAAAAGCTAAGCTAGCTGCGAGGAGTCCTACCATCACCAACGTCTAACTCTACCCTGGACATCTAGTGAGCGAATGAGGCAACACTCGACTCGGGGGAAGGTGGTCTCCCCGAGCCAGCAGTGTCCACACTGGAGGCAGGCTCATCTCCTCCCTCGATGTCGACGTCCTCGTTGGCCTCCAGGTCCTGGATCTCCTGGTGATGCATATCCAGGTGCTCGTTAGCCTCAGCAAGCTACTGCTGAGTGTTAATGAGCTGATCCTCGAGAACCTCAATGGTGTTCTCCCTGGTGCCCACCAATTCCTCCAACTCTTGGATATCAGTGGATAGCTGCTCCACCTGCAAATCCTTCTCCACCATTTCAGTGGACAAGTCAACCACAAGCTCCTCTCTGTTATCCAAAGTAATCTTTGTTGCCTCCAATAGTGCCATCAGATGGGACATCGCCTCGCCGCGCATCACTTGCAGGCGGTACAGAGCATTCATGCACCGTACGGTCAGGTGCGCAGTCTGTCCTGGGTAGATGGCCCAGATATCCTTGGCATGCTCCACCCGATCCTTCCACATTGGGTCGTCCTCCCTTTCGGTGGGGAACAAGCCAATGGGGTGTGTAGCCAACTCCAAAGGATGGAATCCGCAGAAAGTGGTCAATCCATGCAGAGCAATCGCCTCGATCGTGTCCTCCGCTCGGTATCCAAAAGACTCGGAGTTCAAAGAGCGCCACCCTGGCTGCAAGGGATGAGGCTCCAAGGTCATCCTCACCCTACAGCGGGGCACTCGGTGCTTCTCGAACTGCTGCACCGCGTACTGAGGGGGTGTCGTGTATCCGGCCCCCCTGAAGTACCTCCCACAAAATGCGGGGAAAACCCTCTCGTGCAAGCCCGTCAGTGTGGGATAGTGCATTCCCGTCCTCTGAGGATCCGTGGGAAGTCATCTGTGTACGGTTAAGCGTAAGTAAAAGAAAAAGAATTATAAAAAGAACAAGAAAAATAAAACTCAGCCCTTTCTCTAGTTAAAATAAAATGGTACTGGGGACCTAGTTGGTTATTATTTTGTAATTAGGTCCTCACTTAACTTTTCATTTGTTTAATTTTTAAGAATGCATGCATGCTCGTCCTGAACGACCTCACAACAAGATACAAGGAATAGGGAAGAACTCCCATCCTGTAAATGTGGCCTGTAGGGCCTAATCACTTAGCCACCTAGCTACCCTTCTATCCTCCTAAGGCTTCATGTCCTAAGTCTATCCTGCTCGCCCTACTATCTATCCATCCTTGTTTCTATCAAGTTTTATTTTGGAAAAATGATGGTATTCACATTTTATTGATTCCTCTGTGGTGGTACAAGCTCCAATACCAGCTGTGGCGGAACTGCCCGAATTATTCCAAGTTAAGTGCATGAGCCCTGCCTTAGAGGCTAGACCACACTTAAATGGGAATAATCCGTCAATCCCTCGGATCTAGTCCGACACGGCCACTGACAGGATCAAGTACCACAATCTCACTCGAAGGTGAGTCAAAGAGCAAATACAATGAAGCATAAAACCATACATGCAGGAGTATTAAGTTATTACATCATCATCAGAGTTTTGCAAAAGTAGTCATCATTGTTCGAAGTGCAGTGGAATAAAACTAACGATAATTAAACAGAGAGATGGGGAAGCCTGTCCCATCACTCCTCATGCTCCTCCTCAGCCGAGGCAGGGTCCCACTCGACAGTCCAACCCGGTGGCAAGATGGACGGCCAAGTCACTCCAGTAACCATTTCCTCCAGAGAACCTGTAAAAATTATGCCACAAGCAAGGCTGAGTATACTAATACTCAGCTAGACTTACCCGGTGTGAGCAGTCTACTCCTCTACCTCTAGACATGCAGCTGTTTGGCTGTGGGGTTTGGTTGCCAAAAGCACTAGCTGAGTTTCTAAATCAAGTTTTTAACTTTGTCAAAATTAAGTGTGACTCTCTTAAGGCTAAAGATGTACTATCTATTCATACATAGTAGCAAACATTTTTAGCAATCAACATCTTGTATCATCTCAACACAGTTCCACTTGTTACTCAATGTAGCAGCATGGATCAAGCAGTCTCATTAGCTGCGAGAAGCAGACGATTCGAATCGAGTTTTTATCCTTGCAAGGTAAACCTAAACACACGACATGTAGGGGCACTCCGTCCCCACACACATCGACCGTCCCCATCGATTCCCCGTCAGCAGATCAGGGCTCACCGCCTTGGCGTACAATGCCCCACTGACCCCGACTGCCGTCGTGCAGTGACCGCACTTGTACCCACCATAACCGGAATGGGAGACCTCGTCTCAGGTCGCGTGAGGGGATATGTCCACTGCCAGGTTCACTCAGGTACTAGGCTTACCGATTTACCATATTTCTCGGCATGTGCTTAGTACGTTCAAACGCTTGACTCACGGTACCACACCATAATTCTTATTCAAATTTTTATCCCGTAGACAACCAATCCCCATGGATTGTTGCCCACAAACCAGCATCATTATGATGAGAAGGTGGATACAACCAATTCCCTGATCTCGCGCGAGTGCTAGAAAAATCACTCGACTTCTACCGAGACCCTAATTAATAAAGCAACTACTCGTCCTAGCATACTAGTATCCATCTCAATAGGATTCCTGAGATCATGCAACTAGGGTTTCAACACAACTCCTACACCTAAGTGCACAATCAATCCTACAATCATTAAGCGAAGTAAAGTAGCATAAATAACAGGTTATGCATAAAACCGGGGCTTGCCTTCCAAAGCAGTGGCAGGCGGGTCCTCTGGTGCAGGCTCTGGTGCTGGATCTGGGGCTACCTCCTCAGCAGCTCCTTGCTCCGGCACGAGGACGTACTCTCCGTCAGCAAGGTTACAGTCTATCGAAATTCAATGAATATGTATGTCATGATTATGCAAGATTTAATAACATTATGCTAAAAGAAACTAAGTCAAGAAGTAACTTAGGGTTTCTTAGTCATGCGGGGCTTCCAGTGGTACATACTTATTACCTTTTAGGCTTACGTTTTCATTTAGGATAACATAGGGGATTTGTATTGTCTTTATACATTTCAGTGGACAAATTTACAAGGGTTTTAGAATGACATTAATCACCATTATTCATTTTTCCTTTTCTTAAATTCTACTTATGGTTTCTAGTGTAGGTTTGAACTACGACAGTGGTTTAATATTTTCCAAAAAATTTGTAAAAATTACAGTGGGTTGCTCTTTGCTATTCTAGCCTGTTTTAAGAATTTGAGGCTTAAAATATAAAGGCTTTGCTTTAGATAAAAATAACAAGAGTGGTGTAAAATGGGCCACTTTACACTACATCTCTTAATTAGAGGTGGGGTCTGTCCTAAGGGTCATTTTTGTTGGTTTTTAACAATAATAATAGGCTTCTGTGTCAAAAACCACAGGAGGCTAAGGGGTGGTTATTTAGTTATGATTTTCTAAAGTTTAATGCCAAAAAGGCACTTTCTACTACATTGTTATTTGAAAAATGTCAAACAGCAGATTTCATATTTTTCTTAAGTTCTTATTAGCAAAACATATTCCATCCCAAGGGTGGGGGTGTTTTCACCTTGGGGTTATTTTTGTAGGGTTTTTCTAAGTTTCCCTTGTTTTATTAAAATAAAAGGTATCCTACTTATTTTATACTAAAACAGGGTATGATATATTTTTCCAGTGAACTACCTTGAATAAGTATCCTAACAAAAATAGGGGTGCCCTCTGGTTCATTATTTAAATCACTTTTTCTATTTTTCTTAACCTTGAGCATATTGTAAAATAAGGGGCAAACACTGACTTAATGGGGTGGATAGAGAGGTTTAGCATTTTTACTTGGGTCAGTAGGTAGATATAAACTTCTACAAATTTTGCTAACCCTAGTCAAACAATATTTCTATTTTTCCTCCTAATATTAAGTTTTCAGCAGCTTCTTAAT
This sequence comes from Zea mays, assembly GCF_902167145.1. Taxonomy (NCBI): domain Eukaryota; kingdom Viridiplantae; phylum Streptophyta; class Magnoliopsida; order Poales; family Poaceae; genus Zea; species Zea mays. The sequence goes on from NC_050098.1 coordinate 74,042,100, forward strand.
TAATTCAAAACTTTAGAAAAGAATACAAGAACTAGGGGTTTTACTATTTTTATCTGATAGTTCATATTTCTCAGAGTCTAGCAAAATTAGTTTGACCATTTTTGGATGATTATTCTTCAAGTTATGCATTTATTAAGTTATCTGCCATATAAAAAGAAACTAAATTCGAAAATGGAAAAGAAAACAGGTTTGCGCTGAGGCCCCTGGGTTTTATCTCCTTTTTTTCTCACAAAACAGTCCTCGGTCTACTATTGGCATGGGTCACTGACATTGCACAAAACCCCCTGGACCAAACCGAAATCTAACCCGCGCTCCCTGGCTGCCTTAAACAGTACCCGCGGCATAGATTACGGCAGCGAGGCTTACCGGCGGCAGTAGAGCTCCGGCGGGGTGGTCAGTGACGTCCGGGAGGTCACGACGGTCACGTCGGTGTGCGGGTCGGCGTCGGAGGTGGTCGGAGCTACCCTGGCCACGAGCACAGGCGGCGGGGGTCGTCGGCGGCTCCTGTTCCGGCCAAACCACGGCGGTATAGTTCAATTAAGGTGCACGAGGAGCTCCACGGGGTGATGTAGAGGCCATGCGCGCAACGAATTGGAAATCGGTGCAGAGGCTTACCCGGTCCACGTGCGCCGGCGGGTTCTTGAACTCCGGTGAGCACGATTGAGCTATTCCGGTGATGCGGGTCCCCGGTTCAAGCTTGAGCAAGCTTCACGGCCTCACCAGGAAGCTATCTGAGGGCTTGGATCAAACGGAGGAGGACGGGAAAGGGGCTGGCCACGGTGGTTGCTCTCGGGTGGCACTGGCGGGTCGTGGGGAGGTCGCCGGAGCTAATGGCTGGCTCAGGTAAGTCAGGCGAGGTACGGAGGAGGCAACGGGGAAGGCATCCGAGCACTGGGGCGGGCTTTATAGCCGTGGCGCGGGCGTGGTCACGGGCGGCCGCGGGCGTGCGGGGGTTCGCGCACGGGCGTGCTCTGAGCGTGCCCCCGAATGTCAGCTCGTGTCGAACACGTGGAAGCTTGCTTCTGCCATGGTTCAACGGCAGATTAGAGCACCATAGCGTGCGTATCTTGGCAAAGTCACTGTGTACGGTCGCTTCTCTGCTCCATATCCTACCTTTTTGTTGTGAGTTCCAAGTCAAGATAAGGTCGGAGTAGGGAGATAGAGGGGGAAGAAGTTTGCTGTGTCAGCTAGGTCCGAGCCGAGACAAAAGTGGTGTCAAGTCGTGTCTAGCGCCCTAGGGTAGGTGTCATCTCTTTCCAGGGTGTTCTAGGGTTAATTTGGCGCCACTTTGTCAATTGGGTTGAAGGGTTTTGAAATTTGGATTAAGGTGAACATGTGAAATCTTTGTGCAAGGGTTAGTTTTTGTACTTAGGCAAAAACTGAATTCTCCCTTGTGCTGAACCTTAGGTGAACTTTTTAGGACTTTTTTGAAAACTTTTTGGGGGTACTTCCTTACTATTAATTGTAGGTTATGAAGTATATTACAACTTTTATATTTGGCCCAAACCATGATCATAAGGTTTACATGATCTTTTGATCATAGCTTCAATTAGGGTTCCTATTGCCCATGAGGGGGTTTGCTTTAGGGTTTTGGGAAATCCTCACTTAGATGTGCATGACAAGCTAGGGCATGATATCCAAGATAGTTTGCACTTGATTAGGACCTTGAATTCCAAGTTTGAGGTACTTTGCCCATATAAATCTTCATGTAATAATGGGTTAAAAGGGGTAGCCCTGGGGTGGACACCCTGAGTAACACCTGGGGTGTTACAGCCTGTGTACTGACACAGGTCATTGAAAGCCTGAGCGTACTGCAACACAGTACGATTCCCCTGAGTAAGTGCCAGAAATTCACTTAGCTTGCGGTCCATGATGCTTGCTGGTATGTGATGCCCTCTGAATGCTTCCTTAAATTCTCCCCATTCCACCACGTGATCAATTGGCTGCATAGCGAGAAAGTGATCCCACCAAGTCCGCGCGGGTCCGCGAAGCTGCTGGGTGGCGAACCAGACCTTAGCCACATCTGAACAAACTCCATTAAGTAGTGGGAATTTGGATTCCACTACCCTGAGCCATACATCAGCATCAAGTGGATCCTCTGCCCGAGTGAACAACATCGGCTGAGTGCTGAGGAACTCCTGATAAGTGGCCACTGCTGAGGGACGCTGATGGTGATCACCACCACCATAGTGCTGAGGTGGCGGCTGACGCTGAGCCAACTGTCGCAGAATCTCATTCTGCTGAGCCATCAGTTCTTGCATGGTAGGAGGCGGTGGCGGTGGTGGAAGAATGTGCTCATTCTGTCCACGGCGCGCTCTTCCTGCCATCTGAAAATTTAGGATGCTCTTAATATCATACTTTTGATGTCGGGGTTCAACGTGGTAAAAGATTTGAAAGGACAAAGTTTGTATAATGCCAAACGTTTCTTTGCACTTTTCATTAAAGACACCACATGACATAAAACTTTCTTCATAAGTTAAAGTTGACATCATCCATCCTCCATAATTCCAAAAGAGTTTGCTACTGGTTACATCAGTGCTAAAAAGACTCAACTCTGTCTAGCTGTCACACCCGGGTTTTAGGGGCATCAAGACCCGGGCGTGAACATAATCACCAGGTGTGCTGGGACCAAGTCTCACATATATGATGAATCATGGCACAGGATCGAATGTCACATCTTTACTACATAACAGGAGTTCTATACAAAATAAATAATTAATTACATATAAGGAGACAACTGTCCAGCAACCCAAAGTTGACTGGGAGACGACGGCCTAGACCTCTCATGAACACATCGCAGCATCCTCCATGCGCCTCATCCTGGGGTACCTGTTCTTGACCTGTGGGGGGGTGTGAGACAGCAAGAGTGAGCTCACATACGTTCATAGCTCAACATGTTGTGGGGAATAATGTGCATGAACTCGCCAAAGGTGGGAGCTCACGTGAAGTGTAAGGCTTACCAATGAGGATGGTTAGTGCTGAGCATTGCTTTTAAAGTTGGTCAAAATTTTATTAGCAGTTACTAAGTATAAGTAAATACCAACCCAATTAAATAGTAGAACAGAAGTAACAACATCACCTGCGATGCAATGCATATGACAAATTGAATTTAGTTCCATAAGTTAATCATGTGAGGGTCCGAGCTGCTCATGACCGTGAGCATGGCTAGTATACCAGTTTTACACTCTAAAGAGGTTGCGCATCTTTACCCACAAGTCATGTTATCCATTTGCCACGGGGTTGTACGGGCCCCATACACCTCTACCAAGGAAGCGAGGCAGGGTAACACTACGAGGCCTTTACAAAGTTCCACTAGCTTCAGAAAACCTGCTACAGTTTATAGGAAGCTCTAATGCAGGGATCCCTCGCTTGACCGCCATCACAGCAAAATCAACCAAGGACCTCCCCACATTGACCACTCCCCTACTGCCCTTGCCCCTTTCAGGTAAGGTAGTCTTCCACTAGCTTTCCTAATTAATCAGCCAAGGGCGACCCATTAAACCCTTGTGGTAGCACTGTTTTCCCGGGTGGTCGCTCCATGTTCCAATTAACATAATGATCTTATCATGAACAGTAAATAACAACTGATAACAAAAGTGTAATCATGAATAATGTATCTCCATACCCAAAACCACATATAGCACTAGCAAGTACTACCCAAAAATATTGAGTGGTAAAACAAGGTATAAAGATAGTCAAAACTGGGGTAACCTATTGGATCCCATCAAAATTAACGTATGCAGATCATTATGATTAATCAGAACATGACTGGGTAAAAGAAGTGATCAAGGGCACAACTTGCCTGGGACTTGAGATTCCAGGTACCAGGATGATCTTCAGATTCTCGTGACCTCACTGCTAGTCGTAGCAATACAAACCTACAGTGTATAGGCAAAATTAACATCACACCAAACATAAGACTAAACTGCATAATAATAATCTATGCATCGCTACGAGATCTTGGGAATAAGAATCACTAAATTCGGAGCTACGGTTATTAAGTTATGGTTTTTCGAAGATCCACGTGGTTAAATTTTGAATAGACTAAGTGCAACATTCTATATTTCATGATAAGACAAAGTTACCATATTATAATAAATATTATTGTGAGACTAATGCAACTAGAATGGATCAAAACGGAGTTACAGTTATTGAGTTACGAATTTCTGAAGTTATTTAGCACCTAGAATAGATTAATTCAAATGAACAATTTTAATTCAAGTTTCATGGCTAAACAGTGTTACTAGTTGATAGGCAATATTAAAACAAAATTAATGTCACTGGAATGAATCAATTTGGAGTTAAAATAAATTTAATATGAATTATACAAGTTTCTAGAATTATTTTTGAAATAAGAATCATTTTCCATATTTAATTATCTATTTTCTTAGTTCTCTGGATCGAGCACTAATTACAGAGAACTCCGGGGGCAAATCCAGAAGTTCTCCCCAAACACAGAGAACACCGCACAGGATGGCGGGTTGATTTTTGAAAAAAGACAGGGTCTCTTTAGCAAATCGTCCAAGACGAAGGGGTACGGGTAGAATTCAGCCGTTGGATCCGTGTTTGAGGGCTCGGATTAGAAAGACACATCACCCAACTGGTATGTAATCACCACCGTTGGATCAGGAATCTATGGTCCATATTCATGAAGCGGTACGCCTAGGGATCGATCACAGCCGCCCGCACAAATCTGACGGCCACGGCTGATTGGGTTCTAGATCTAATCGTGTCCGCCCATCCTTGTACGGACGACGCAGGGGCCATCTTCCCCTCCCAAGCTGACCGGACACGGCGTATAGGAACCCCGCGGTGGTGGACCTCACCGGCGTACATGCGGTCGGCAACACAGAGCCATAAAACCTAATCGGACGAAGCTGCGCGATGCTACGCAAACGGTGAACCAGTGGAAGTAGTTCATACCAGGAAGGATGGCGAGGAGGTCTCAGTCCAGGGAACCATGCGGGTCCGCGGCGAAGTTCGACCCCCGGCGAGAAATTCCGGTCGCCTAGACCACCGGGTGAGCACGGAGAGAATATCGCGAGTACTGGCGCGGTCCAACAGAGCATCAGGGCTAAGATTCTAGAGAGCGTTGGTAACGCGTAGAGATCCCAGGCGCGGTGGCTGGGTCTCCACACGGCGGCAACGGTGGCTACACGACGGGGGTGTTCGGTCCTCTTTATACTCTGATGCGAGGGGATTCCGGCTGGCGGTTGGAACGGTCAGCGGGATCCGCTCGATCCAAGCCAGCAATTGATCGAGTTCGGCGGCGCGGTAACAGTGGCCTTCCGTTTTCATCGCGCGCCTGTTACGGTGAGAGGGGAAAGAGATGATGCGCGGGACCCACCGGTAAGTGAGCAAGCGCGCGCCAGTGGAGTTGAAGGGAGCTGGGCTGGCGCGGTGGTAAAATGGTATTGGGCCGAGGCGCGCGAGAATTCGGCCCAAGGTGAGTTTTCCCCTTTTTTCTTTTCTTTATTGTTTCTATTTTCCTTTCTTATTTCAATTTCAAATCAAACCAAGTTTTAAATTCTAAATTTCAAATTTATGCACAAGAAAACTCCACATGATGCACAATTTCTTCATAGCATTTCTTCATTTATTTTATTATTATTTTAATTAGGTAATGTTTTCAACATGAAATACACACACCACATTATAGCAATATATTATTATTTGAGTGTGTAGTCGAATTAAAGGTGTATTCAAAAAAATTATCCCTTTGTTTTGATAGGAACATTTTTCCAATGTCTAATCTTTATTATGATTTATTTTAACCATCGTTATTTTATTATGATCATTTACCTTTAAAAAGGGTGAATTATAATATAAAGTTTAATTATTTATTATTATTAAGTTAGCAATAGTAGCCTGCCTTTTTGTGTTCTGCCATTCTGCGATCTCAGCCGCGCGCAGAAAAAAAATAAAACCGTGGCTGTCTAGGGATCGAACCTTGGATCTATTGATAGAATACCTAGCCTTCCACCATCTAGCCAACATGACTCATGTTGAATTGTGCACAACTTCAACTAAAACGTCTTTTGTGTTTAACCCACCGTCCACTCTGTATGTTCACTAAGTCTAGAAAAACATTTATAGCTTGGCCCCTGATCTTTCTGGAATTTGGGACGCAGTCCAGGAAATAAAGAAAATAGGGAAAATGAGTTTAGAAATTGATTTTTAGTTTAAAAATAATTGCAGAAACTCATTTAATTCATGGAAATTTCATATTAAATCTAAATGAGTTCATTCCAATTTCTATAATTCTATAATATTATTTTTATCACATAATACCTCTGTTTTGTCATGAAAACAACAATACAATTGATTTCCTAATTAATCCTATATCAAATACATAGAAACTTTGGAAATTCGTAACTTCCCCATTTTAATTCCAAATTGAATCGTTCCAGTTGTGTTAGTCTCGTATGAATATTTACTACGCAGTAACAACATTGATTATACCATGTTTCATACTTTTATAATTAGATATTTATTTATCCTATGTTAATTGGGTTAATCTATGTCTATTGGATTAATTTATTTAATATATTAATATAGTATTCTAACTTTGTGGTTATACGATGTTTGACCATTACTCTTGCAAACACACACTTACCTTTTTGTTTAAGCAAAAGCGTATGGTGGTACGTGTCCAATGACTAACGATGTACGAGAGAATTTCTTCCGGTATGTGTGAAACATGCTCTCCAATAATGAGACCATACAAATCGTGATATATATCAAAGTCTGCATGATACTGATGGTTGCAATGTAGTGGTGAAACAGATAGATTATAAATAACAAAATTTATGTATGGCCAGAATCACAAATTGATTATGAAACATTTTCTCATAACGGTATAACACATATTTTGTATATAAGTTATCGTATATACTGGTATTATATATTCCCGTTGCAACGCACGGGCATTCAGCTATCATGTATAGAAGTCTGCACGGTACTGTTGGTTGCATTGTAGTGATGGAATAGTTAGATTGAAATAACAAAATTTATGTATGGCTAGGATCACAAATTAATTATGAAACATTTTCACATAACAGTATAACACACATTTGTTCATAAGTTATCATGATATTAAATGTTTTTGTTGCAACGCACGGGCACCCACATATGTGTTTATGTCTACATCTATGATAGGAAACACATCTACTACATCTCTCTCCAAGCTCACTTACTACCATTGCACAATGCGTAGTAGTAGATAAGTATCACCGATATTCTTGAATTATATTTTTGGATGGAGATAATATTATTTAAAGAAGAGCTTTGCATGCTATTTCTTTTGTTTGAATAATGCATTATACTTAAATTCCCTTTTTTGCATTTGTGAAATTTTTTCTTCGTAATATTTTTTTCCATGGATCAGACTTGTGAGTCATTTTCATAAACCAACGTCAAGCATGAATCCATGTTTCCTACTTCAAACCTCGAACAAACTCCATGAGCAGGAGGCATTCGTGTTGTCGTCGCTCATCGATGACGAGAAGAAGCTTGGCGACTGTCAGTTCGACCTCTAAAAGCAGTCTTACGTGGTCGCATGCACCGCTGTGTACGACAAGTTCCCGCGAAGCCGCCGCTTGGACGCGGTCCAGAGCAGCTGCACCACACTGTCCATCGTTAAGCAGGGGGGCCTCATGGTTGTCGCCAACGTCGACGACTCTTGGGTTGTTCTGGACACCGCATCCGACAACGACGCCATCAGGCCGTCCAGCTCATCGTCCACCTAAAGCCCAACCTGCCACGTAAGTCGCTACTGGCCAGACATGAATTCTTGTGCGCTGGGACGATGGACGTTACTGACGTTGTGTGAGTGTCCTCGAACATGATGTATGTAGTGGAATAGCGCATTCGGTGGTGCAACGGCCAGGGGTACTACCTCGCTGATGAGCCCGGGGTGCACTTCGTTTGGCAGCCCAACCAAGAGTCATCGGTACTCGTCATGTCGCGTGCGTTCGACGACTACTATATCGAGGATTGTGGCGTCATCTTGGCGCCAGAGGTGACACAGAGGAGGATCGACAACAATGACCAGTTCGTCATCCTCGCCGCCATCAGGGTAGCTTTTGTGCTGGCCTGCCTTTAATTCTCTTCGCAAACACATACACACTTACCTTTTTGTTTAAGCAAGAGCATATGGTGGTGCGTGTCTGATGACTAACGATGTACGAGGGAATTTTTCCGGCATGTGTGGAACGTGCTCGTGCTCTCCAATGACGAGACCATACAAATCGTGGCATATATCAAAGTCTGCATGATACTGATGGTTGCAATGTAGTGGTGAAATAACTAGATTAAAATAACAAAATTTATGTATGGCTAGGATCACAAATTAATCATGAAACATTTTCTCATAACAATATAACATAGATTTTATATATAAGTTATCGTAGTATACTGGTATTATATATTCCCGTTGCAACGCACGGACATCCAACTAGTTATTTATTAAGGGTACTTTGCTCAGATTTCTTCTACCAATCCCAAATTCAGAATTTGGGTGTTACACTAGCCTAGTACCCCAAGGGCGCAAAAGCTAAGCTAGTTTCGAGGAGTTCTACCGCCACACACTTCTAACCCTATCCGTGTAACCTAATGAGCAAACGAGGCAACGCTTGACTTGGGGGAAGGTGGTCTCCCTGAGCCAGCAGTGTCCAGGCTGGATGCAGGATCCGGCTCCACTCCTCCCTCGATGTTAACATCCTCGTCGGCCTCCATGTCCTGAATCTCTTGATGGTGCATATCCAAGTGCTGGTTAGCTTCCTCAAGTTGCTGCTGCGTGTTCATAAGCTGATCCTCGAGAACGTCGATGGTGTTCTCCCTCGCTCCTACTAGCTCCTCAAGCTCTTGGATCTGGGTGGCCATCTGCTCCACCTGGAGGTCTTTCTCCACCAGCTCAGTGGACAGGTCTACCACAAGGTCCTCCCTGTTATCCAGGGTGATCTTGGTAGCCTCCACCAAGCCCATTAGCTGAGACATTGCCTCTCCTCGCATCGCTTGCAGACGGTACAGGGCATTCATGCATCGCACCGTCAGGTGAGCAGTCTGCCCTGGGTAAAGAGCCCACACATCCTTGGCATGCTCCACTCGATCCTTCCACATTGGGTTGTCCTCCTTTTCAGCGGGGAACAAACCAATGGGATGAGTGGACAGCTCCAAGGGGTGAAAGCCACAAAAGGTCGTCAGCCCGTGGAGAGTAATGGCCTCAATAGTGTCCTTAGCCCGGTATCCGAAAGACTCGGAGTCCAATGGACGCCAGCCTAGCTGCAAGGGTTGAGGCTCCAAGGTCATCCTCACCCTACAGCGGGGTACCGGGTGCTCCTCGAACAGCTGCACCGCGTGCTGGGGAGGCGTCGTATAACCGGCTCCCTGCAGTACTTCCCACCAGATGCGGGGAAAACCCTCTCGTGCAAGCCCGTACGTGTGGGAATGTGCGTTCCCTCCTTCCAAGGATTTGTGAGAAGTCATCTGTGTAAGGGTAAGCGTAAGCGAAAAAGAAAAAGAATTACCAAAAATAAAGGGAAATCAGTGCTTGGCTTTTCTAAGGTTACGTTGAGGTCTTGAAGTGTACTTAATCCTTTATTATCATGCCTCATAGCTTTTAAAGTTCTTAACCACTTACCAAGTAGTTTAAATAAAATGATGCATGCATGCTCGTCCTAAACGACCTCACATCAACCTATAGGGAATAAGGAAATCCCCATCCCTCATAGTAGCCTGTAGGGCACATTCAAATAGCCACCTAGCTACCAATCTAATATCCTAAGGCTCCATGCTCTATGTCCAACCCTATTGCCTTACTGATCTATCCATCATTGGTTTCTACAAGTTTTACTTTGGAAAAAGGATGGTAATTACGGTTTATTGATTCCTCTGTGGTGGTACATGCTCTGATACCAGCTATGGCGGAACCGCCCAAATTATTCCAACTTAAGTGCCTAAGTCCCACCTTAAAGGCTAGACCACACTTAAATAGGAATAAAACGTCAGTCCCTCGGATTTAGTCCGACGAGGCCACTAACAGGATCAAGTACCACGTACTCACTCGAAAGTGAGGCACAGAGCAAATACAATAAAGCATAACGGTAAATATAACTAACGGTAAATATAACTAACGGTAAATATACGGAGGGATGGGGAAGCCTGGCCCATCACTCCTCATGCTCCTCCTCTGCCAAGGTAGGGTCCCACTCGACGGTCCAACCCGGTGGCAAGATGGACGACCAAGTCACTCCAGCAACCATGTCCTCCAAAGAACCAGTAAAAATTATGCCACAAGCAAGGTTGAGTATACTAATACTCAGCTAGACTTACTCGGTGTGAGGAGTCTACTCCTCTACCTCTAGACATGCAGTTGTTTGGTTGAGGGGTTTGGTTTGCCAAAAGCACTAGCTAAGTCTAAAATCAAATTTTAGCTTTTCAAGTTTTAGTGTGACCCTCTTAGGACTAAAGGTGTACCTATCTAATCATACATGGTATCAAACATTTAACAATCAACATCTTTTGCCAAGTCAACACATTTTACTTGTTACTCAATGTAGCAGCATGGATCAAGCAGTCTCATTAGCTGCGAGAAGCAGACGATTCGAATCGAGTTTTTAAACCTTGCAAGGTAAACCTAAACACACAACGTGGAGAGGCACTCCGTCCCCACACATATCAACCGTCCCCATCGATTCCCCGTCAACATATCAGGGCTCACCGCATTGGCGTACAATGCCTCACGGACATCGACTGCCGTCGTGCAGTGACTGCACTTGTACCCACCATAACTGGAATGGGAGACCACGTCTTAGGTCGCGTGAGGGGTAAAGTCTGCTGCCAGGTTCACTCAGGTACTAGGCTTAGCGATTTACCATATTTCTCGGCATGTGCTTAGTACGTTCAAACGCTTGACACACGGTACCACACCTTAATCCTTATTTCCATTTCCGTCTTGTAGACAATGCATCCCCATGGACCGTTGTCCACAGACCATCATCATTCCGATATAAAATGGATACAACCAATTCCTGACCTCGTGCGAGTGCTAGAAAAATCACTCGTCTTCTACCGAGATCCCTAATTAGCAACAGCAGCAACTCGACCTAGCATACTAGTATCCATCACAAGGGAAAACCTGAGTTCATGCAACTAAGGTTTCAGTCAACTCCTACACTTAAGTGCACAATACAAGCCTACAAACATTAAGTGCAGTAAAATAGTATATAGAATAGGTTATGCATAAAACCGGGGCTTGCCTTCCAAAGCTGGGGCAGGCAGATCCTCGATGGCAGGCTCTGGTGCTGGCTCCTGGGCTACCTCCTGAGCAACTCCTTGCTCCGGAACGAGGATGTACTCCCCGTCAGCGAGATTACAGTCTATCGAATGCAACGAATAAGATATATGCATATTAATGACATGGTAATTTGTAAAGGCTATGCATAGTAGAACAGTACTAAATTTAGTGGTACTCTAGGGTTTCCTTGGGTTTTCCTTAAGGGTTTTATAAATTCATCTTTAGGGTCTTGAATAAAACTTAAAATTTCAGTCATCCTTTAAAGGTTGGTTTTGGCTCTTGGAAGATTTAAGGTTGCACTCCACTATTCTTTCCACATTCCTTATTTTACTTTCAATTAAGCTTCTTAGTGAGTGCTTTTACATTGCCATGGCAAGTTAACATCTTCCAAAAATGTTATAAAAATTACAGTGGGTAAACATTGACCTCTGTGGGTTATTCTAAAAATTTGAGGTTGAATTTAATTCAGATGCTCCTTGCACAAAATTAACAAAAGTAAGGATAAAAGTGCACTTTACACTATAGCTCTAATTTTTGTGAGGTTTCTGGGTCAACATTTATTTTTGCCAAGATTCCTAGGGAATAATAGGTCTTTGTGTTAAAAAAATCACAGAAAAGGGCTACTGGATATCAAGTTGTGATTTTCTTAATTTTAATGCCAAAAAGGTACTTATAACTAACTTGCTATTTGAAAAATGTCAAACAACAGAATTTACATTTTTCCTAGATTTAAAATAACATATTATGAGTTATCCCAAGGTTTGGGGTGGTTTCTCCTCAGGATTATTTTTCTATGGTTTTTCTAAGTTTTCATTGTTTTCATGAAATAAAAGGTATTTCATTTCTTTTGTACTAACCAAGGGTCTAACAAAATTTTCCAGTGAACTATACTAAATAAGTGAGCTAGCAAAAATGTGGTTGCCCCCTGGTTCTTGTTTTTAACTACCTTTTCTATTTTCCTTAACTTTGAGCCAAAATGAGTTTAAATGGTAAACCCTTCCTTAATTTGGTGTATTGAGGGGTTTATTATTTTTAAACAGGCTAGGTAGTCATTTAGTACCTCTTTGGTTTTCTTAACCCTAGTATAACAGTGTAGCTATTTTTCCCTCTTTTATTTAGCTTTTGGCCAGTTTACTATTTAAATCAAAACTTTAAAATCTTCTGCAATACTCAGGATGTTTTGTATTTTTCCTAAGCAGTCCACATTATTTAGAACCCAGCAAAATTGGTTTGACCAAATTTGGCTAAATAAAACTGAAGGTATGAATTTTACAAGCTTTGTTTGTATTTAAATGAATAATGTTTAAAAGGTTTTCTGAAAAGCCAGTTTACACCGGGGACCCTGGGTTTTTTCTAAACCAACTCTTTAACTTATGCCCCTGCGCAACTATTCACCCGAGTCTCTGACCATTCAAAAAACCCCCTAACTTCTCCTCCCTTCTCCCCGAGGTCCCTCCCCCCTTTTAAATAGTAACCGCGGAAGTAAAGAGGGCGGCGCGGCTTACCGGCGACGAGGGAGGTCCGACGAAGGGCGGGGTTAGCTCCGGGAAGTTCTTGTGGTCACGTCGAGGTACGGCTCGTCAACGGTGATGACTAGAATCAGTCGGTCCACGTGCGCAGGCGGGCGGGCTTGTCGGCGGCGTGTGCTCCGGCCTGCTCACGGTGGTAGAGTTCAATCCAAGGGCACAGGAAGCTTCACGGGGTGCTAAGGAATCTACCCGTGCAAGGAATCGAAGAAAAACTCTCCGTGGAGCTCGGTCTACGTACGCCGGCGATCTGGTCAAGTCCGGCGACGTTGATCCGGTGTCTCCGACGAGGTAGAGCTCGATTCCTGGCTCTGGGAGCTTCACCGAGGCACGTAGAGGCTCTCTCGAGGGTCGAACGGGGTGGGGAATGCCTAGGGTGGCTGGTCTATGGTGGTCGGTTCTCGGGCGGCCGCTGGCATGCCGTGCGCGGAGTAATCGCCGGTGAACTTGTGCTCTGGCGAGGTTGAGAGCGAGCGGGGGCGTATGGTCGAGGCCTCGACCGGCTTTATAGGCGTGGGCGCGAGCGTGGGCATGGGCTTGGCTTGGCGCGGCGTGGTGCGTGCGGGGTCGAGCGCTGGGGCGTGCTCTGGTGCGCTAGAATGCGTCGAACACGTGGGCGTTTGTTTCTGCCTTCGTTTAAACGTTTGTAGAGATCGCAAACGTGCGAATCTTGCCATGAGTCTTGCGCAAATCTCTTCCAGGCGCCTAGGGCTAGCTATTATGTGTGAGTCCCAATGGGAGATATGCCCTAGTTCACAAGATATGCGGACGCCAAATCGGGGCTGTCACACTGTTCACCCCGAGACAAAAGGGATGTCAAATGGTTTTGGCTTGGGTTCAAATTTTTCCAGTGGGTTCCTTAGGTAGTTTTGCTCCTTTTTGTTATTTAGACCCAGTGGTTTTGGCGCCATTAACTAGGTGAACACTTCTGATCTTTAGATTAGGGTTCATTTTTGACTTAGAGAAAATGTGAGTGACTCTTTAGTGTTCTCCACTTGGGGGCTGATTTGAGGTCTTTAAGGGATCTTTTTATAAGGTTTCCCTTACTAAATTTTGTAGATATGTTAATGTACTTAAACTTTGGTTAAGGGTTAAGTCATGAAATGTTCATTTGCTTATCTTTTCCATTAATCTAGTGTTTGGGGGCTAATGGCTCAATAAGGGGGTCTAGGATTTTAACCTCTTTTTTTCAAGGTGGTAATTGCATAAAATTCTTGGGTATTGCTTTTGCTATGAACATTCCTTAATTAGTCCATGGTTTCTAAAGTTTTGGGTGCTCTTTCTCCTTTACTTAAACACATGTGATAACAAGTCATAAGTGTATGTATGGAGCCAAGGCCTTGGGTAACACCTGGGGTGTTACAACGGAGTGCCTCGCTGTAAGGTGTGGCTGGCCTTGGAGCCCCATCCCTTGTAGCTAGGGTGGAGGTGTGGCTGGCCTTGGAGCCCCATCCCTTGTAGCCAGGGTGGAGTTCGTTGGACTCTAAGACCCTCGTTTTTCGGGCCGACGACACGACGACACCACAGAGACCATAGCCATGTTACGCTTACAACCTTATGTGGATTTCACCCATTGGAGATGAGGACCCACCCCATCGGTCTATTCCTCGCTGAGAAGGAGGATGACCCTGTGTGGAAGGATTGGGTTGACCATGCCACGAATGTGTGGGCAATCTACCCTAGACCCACGACTCGGTTGACAGTTTGGTGCATGGGTGCGCTGTACCACCTGCAAGCCTTGCAGCATGAGGCTATGTCACACTTGATAGGCCTGGCACGGACTGCAAAGGTCACCATCGGTGACAAAGAGGACCTTGTGGTAGACTTGTCTACTAAGATGGTGGAGCAGGATCTCCAAATAGAGCAGATGGGCACCCGGATCCGCGAGCATGAGTAGCAAGTGGAGGAGCGCAACCACACCATCGAGGTTCTAGAGAACCAGCTCTAGACTACCCAGCAGCAGCTCAAGGAGGCGAACCAGCACCTGGACATGCATCAACAGGAGATGCATAAGGACATGGAGGCTAATGAGGACGTGGACATTGAGGATGAGGATCCCGAGGGACTAGAGCCAGCTTCTAGCTTGGACACTGCTAGCATAGCTGCTCTAGAGGACCCCCTTCGCCTGAGCCCAGTGTTGCCTCATTGACTTGCTAGATGTTGTGCTTAGGACATAAGTGTTAGGAAGTAGTACTCCTTAAGACGGCTTAGCTTTTGCACTCATGATATACTAGGCTAGGGAGTTGAGTCCTAACCTGATGTAACCCTTGGATCTTCCTTTGGAGGGTTGGAAAATGAATGATTTTGAGTTCCAATTATGATTCGAGTCTCACTCTATTGGTACAAGTTGTGAAATGCAAGCAAATCTAGAATTTTAAGATTTTCACTACTTACTCATTATTTGTCACACAATTGCAAGTATGGATAATGAGTAACAAGAGGAACTCTTTAATTTCAGATGGCAGGAAGAGCGCGTCGTGGACAGAACGAGCAGGTTCCTCCACCGCCACTAGAGCCTCCCACTATGCTGGAGCTGATGGCTCAGTAGAATGAGATTCTGCGACAGATTGCACAGCATCAACCATAGCCTTAGAACTTTGGGGTGGTGAGCAATATCAACATCCACCTGTAGCGGCAACTTATCAGGAATTCCTCAGCACCCTGCCACCACTGTTTACCAGGGTGGAGGATCCACTTGATGCAGACATATGACACCGAGTGGTGGAATCCAAATTCCCACTACTTGGGAGGCATGTTCTGATGCGGCCAAGACCAGATTTGCCACCTAGTAGCTTCGTGGACCCGCTAGGACATGGTGGGACCATTTCCTCGCCATGCAACCAGCTGATCACGTGGTTACATGGGATGTGTTCAAGATAGCCTTCAGAGGGCATCACATTCTGGTAGGCATCATGGACTGCAAACTCAATGAATTTCTGGCATTGACCCAAGGGAATCACACCATGCTATAGTACCCTCCGGCATTCAATGATCTGTGATAGTATGCAGTCTACCATGTGGATAAAGATGAGAAGAAGAGCGACAGATTCAGGAGAGGTCTCAGTACCAAGTTCCGAGAATGTCTCAACACAATCTAGGCCAATAGTTACAACGAGCTAGTCAACCTGGCCATCTCGTAGGAAGATTGCATCATGTCCCATAGAGCAGAGAAGAAGAGGAAGGCACCCATGGCAGGACCATCCGCACAACCTCAACGCTTCCGGATCTTGTCCAATATTCAAATCAGGGGACCACAGTAGCAACAGGGATGTTGGGTGATAAGGCCGCCACAATAGCAAGCACCCAACCGCCCTCAAGCCCCAGCTCAGAGGAACATCACTAACCAACCTCAGCAGCAACAACAACAATATCGCTAGGGCAATGGCAACATATGCTTCACCTGTTGTAATGTTGGCCACTATGCCAAGGATTGCCCTCGAATTCAGCCAAAGTTAGTGTAGAATGCAAACCAGAACTAGAGCAAGAAGCACAAGGTACAAGTGAGGCAAGGTAGGTTGAACTTCACCACACCGGCTGATCTTCCAGAGGGACCACCCGCCATGACTGGTACCTTTTCCGTTTTTAACCATCCTATAATTATTCTCTTTGACTTTGGCGCATCACATAGCTTTATCAGTCAAAAGTTCTATGCTATGTGTCAACTACCCTTTTTCCACACAAAAGGGGCATACATGATCGCAACAACAGGTGGCAAGGTTGCGTCCCATCAAATCGTCCGCCTAGCACCTATAAAACTGGGAAGTTGAATCTTCAAAACCGACCTTATCATTCTAGGACTAGAGAATGTGAACATCATCTTAGGGACTGATTGGATGATGCAGCACTAAGTTCTGCTAGATGTCATGGCTCGCGCCCTAGAAATTCATTCCCCTACCTATGGAGAGCTTATCCTATATCTCCCCAGCCAAGGTTGCACACATTCCTATGCCTTTTCCATGATTGAGTCACCCTTGGAGAAGATTCCAGTACTCTATGAGTACCCCAATGTCTTTCCAGATGAAACCCTTGGAATGCCTCCCGACAAAGACATTGAGTTTGCCATAGAGTTGCAACCAGGAACCGCACCTGTCTCCAAAAGACCATACAGAATGCCACTAGCAGAGTTGGCACAATTCAAGAAATAGTTACAAGAATTATTAGACAAAGGATTCATCTGCCCAAGTACTTCACCTCGGGGATGCTCATCCTTGTTTGTGAAGAAGAATGATGGAAGCATGAGATTGTGCAAAGATTACCACCCACTCAATGTGGTGACTATCATGAACAAGTATCCTTTACCCCTCATTGATGTTCTTTTTGATCAATTAGTTGGAGCTAAAGTGTTTTCTAAGATAGATCTTCGCTCCTGCTATCATCAAATCAAGATTAGGGCAAGTGACATTCCAAAGCCGATTTTTCAACCAGATATGGGCCAATGCCCCAACATATTTCATGTACCTGATGAACTCAGTATTTATGCCAGATCTAGATAAATTCGTAGTGGTCTTCATTGACGACATCTTGGTATATTCGAAGAATGAAAACGAACATACAAGGCACCTGCATATAGTGTAACACCCCAGGTGTTTATGACCAGTTTAACAGTGAGTAAGGACTTAAGCATAGAATATGGGTGAGAATAATGGTCTCTATGTCATAAACATCTTTGCCCATCCCGATTTTCGATATCGCATCTATCTCTGTTTACCTGAACTGCCCAAGATGTTTTTGTGCAGCTCGGTGTTAAACTACTATCTGCGATGTCGAGCCTTGTGCCGGTTGAGTTACTTGTCTAAACAGAATATGAATTTGGAAGCTCGACCCACTCTTATGATTTTATCCCGAACAAATTAATTTGAACTCGATGACAAAAGTGTTAATGCAAAATTAAATCGAACCACACTAAGAATTCAAGAAAAAATAGGCGTAGGATTGTTAATTGAATTATTCTCAAATCAAATATTGTCTAAATACTGTAGCCTGATTTAATTTGTCTCTTCCAAATCTTAATTTTAGATCTGTGGTATTTTGGCAGGCGCTTTTGCGTGAGAGAGAAAATGAAAAAAAAAGAAATATCTCTTACTATTCCACCGTTCTCTCTCTCCCTGATATTTCCTTGGCCGCACTCCCTCTGATTCTTTCCTATCCGTCGTCAGCTCCTTAATCCTCATCCAGCGTGGGATTTTTTTGGCCGCCACCTGTGGCAGAACCACCCGAATTATTCCAGTTTAAGTGCCCAAGTCACGCCTCAGGGGTCGTAACACACTTACATCGGAATAACCCGTCAGTCCCTCAGATCTAGTCTGATTAAGCCACTTAACCAAGATCAAATACCACAAACTCACTCAAAGGTGAGTCACAGAAGAAATACAATAAAACAGGAAAAACCTCAAATTAAAGTACTGGAGTTAATACATAAATCGGAGTTTTTTAAGTAGCTGATATAAGTGCACAAAATAAATTGCAGCGGATAATCGATATCGTCGAAAGTGAGGAATGGGACAAGGCCTAGCCCACTACTCCTCCTGCTCCTCTCCTGCTGGAGCGGCATCCCACTCGACCGTCCAACCCAGTGGCAGGGTGTTAGGCCAAGTCACACCATCAACCATATCCTGAAGCGTACCTGCAAAAATTATGCCACAAGCAAGGCTGAGTATATCAATACTCAGCTAGACTTACCCGGTGTGAGGAATCTACTCCTCTACCTCTAGACCATGTAGCTGTTTGGCTGAAGGGTTTGGTTTGCCAAAAGCACTAGCTGAGTCTAAAATCCATTTTTATCTTTTCAAATTCTAATAGCATTATTTTTAGCTAAGTTTGCTCTTTATAAGAATACATGGTAGCAATCATTTAATGCAATCAACAAGTTATCTCATGTAAAGCCTCATTTCACTTCTTACTCAATGTAGTACAAGGGGTCAAGCAGTCTCATTAGCTGCGAGAAGCAGACGATTCGAATCGAGTTTTGAAACCTTGCAAGGTAAACCTAACCACACGACATGTCTGGGCACTCCGTCCCCACACACATCAACCGTCCCCATCGATTCCCCGTTCGCGGCCAGGCCTCACCTCCTTGGCATACAATGCTCCACTGACCCCGGCTGCCGCCGTGCAGTGACCACACTTGTACCCACCATAGCTAGCATGGGAGACCCAGTCTCTGGTTGCGTGAGGGGTAAAGTCCGCGCCCGGCTTCACTTAGGTACTAGGTTTACCGGTTACCATATTTCTCGACATGTGTTTAGTACGTTCAAACGCTTGACTCAGGTATCCACACATTAATCATTAATTCCTTTTCCCGTCTCATGGACAAGGCATCCTCCCTAGATCCAAGTCCATAGACCATCATAGATCTCATTATCAAGATGAATACAATCAATTCCTGGCATCGCGCGAGTGCTAGAAAAATCACTCGACTTCTACCGAGATCCTGATTTAGCAAAGTAGCTACTCGACCTAGCATACTAGTATTCATCTCAAAAAGGAATCCTGAGTTCATGCAACTAGAGGTTTCAAGCAACTCCTACACTTAAGTGCACATTACAAGCCTACAAACATTAAGTGTAGTAAAGTAGCATATATATACGGTTATGCATAAAACCGGGGCTTGCTTTCAATTGCTAGGGCTGCGGGGAGATCCATGATGGCAGTCTTGGGAGCTTGCTCCTGGTCTTCCTCGTGTACAGCTCCTTGCTCAGGGATGAGCATGTACTCTCCGTTAGCGAGATTGCAATCTAATGAATGCAATGAGTAAGATAGATGCATGGCATGGTATGTAATTTACAATTAAGATTTGATGGGGGATGATCAATTTAATAAGGTAGGGCTTATTCTTACTATTGGAGATTTTTGGGGTATACTTAGCAACTTAGGGTCAGTTGATTACTGAATGGTTAACCCATATTTAGTGTCTACTGATTTTCCTCTGTATATCTTATGGATATTTTTTACAATATTCTCAGCTGCCATGTTGGGGTAATACTCATTAATCTTTCTAATTCCTCTCTTCTTCTCTATTTCTTTTATACTTTTGAGGTGGGTTTGAACTACAAGATAGCTTAATAAATTTCTAAAAATTCTGCAAAAATTACAGTGGCTTCTCACTGGTGTATAATTCTCAGTCTCAAATTTTGGGGCTTAAAAGTGAGGGGTTCTCTCTGTATAAAATTATTAAGTATCAGGGCAGAGGGGGTGTTTTGAACTACAACTCCCTTTTAACAGTGGGTTATTCTCTAAGGCTTATTTTTGCTGGCATTTAGATGCTATAACATGACTTTGTACAAATTTTCAGCCACTAATACCTATTAGTTATTTTGCTATGATTTTCTAAAGTTTCTAGCCAAAGAGGTGCTTTCTACTATCACTATACTTGAAAAATATCAAACAACATATTTCCAATTTTTCCTATCTTTTTCTTTGTGCAAGAGCAATCATTCTGAAAATTGGTAACTTTTTGCTTAAAGGAAATGTGGTAGGATTTTCTTGAACTCAATGGTCTTTTTCATTAAGTAGGGGCAATAGGTATTACTTTGTAGCTTTCAATTGGGTTTTGCATTTTTCTCTGGTGGCCTACTTCATTATTAATCTAGTAAAAAATTATTTGTCCACTATTGCACACTTTTTGGCTTGCTTATGGTTTAATTGAATTATGGCTCAATATCAAGTTCTATTTGTTTATTCTACTTAAAATGATGGGCTGGGGTATTTATCATTTTTATAGTGGTGTCCTAGTGGTTACAAGTCCACTGAATTTTTCTTAACAATTTTGAAATTGTTTGCATAATTCTAATTATTGTCTTTCTAGTTTGATTAGTGCCTAATAAAACATTTTACCTTAAATTTGCTCTGGACTAGGGTTTCCTTTATTTTTTCCTAGGTTCTTTCTTACTTAAGTGGACTAGGAAAAATATTTGCATTCACTGTTCATTATTTTCCAGTGCCTTTCTCATTTTCCAAAGTTTTGGGCAAGCATGGCTTTCAATAAGTAACCTTGTCTAAATCTTTAAAACTGGGGTGCTTACTATTTTTAAACATTGCCTAAGTAGGGTTTACACTTCTACAAATTTTCTTAAGTTCAACACAGAAGCATAATTAATTTTCTTTATTTTAATAAGGTTTGGTCAGTTTCCTTAATTAATTCCCAACTCAAATTTAAAACAGAAAGCACAAGGTTCACTATTTTTATATGACAGTTCATAATATTCTGAATCCAGTAAAATTGGTTTGACTAGATTTGGCTAAATATTTCTCAAGATATAAATTTCCTAAGTTTTCTGCTGAATTTAAAAAGAATAAATAGAAGTAGATAAAGGAAAAAGGGTTTTCCACTGGGGTCCCTGGCGAAAGGTTTTAAATGTATTACAGACAGGTCCTCGGTTCACTATTCATCTAAGTCTATGACTCTGCAGAAAACCCCCTAGGGTTTTGCAAAATCGAACCCGCGATCCTTCCCCTAATGGAACAGTGACCGTGGCGGAGGAAAAGGGAGGAGGGGCTTACCGCGGCAAGGTTGCTCCGGTGTGGGGTCGGGCGAGGTCCGGGGGTCTCCGACGATCAAGTCGAGGTACGGATCGTCAGCGATGGTGGTCGGAGTAGGTCGGTCCACGTGCGCAGGCGGGGGAGCTCGTCGGCGGCGAGGAATCCGACCTAACCAGGGTGGTACAGTTCAATTGAACGGGTCAGGGAGCTTCACCAGAGATCAAGGAAGACATGTGCGCGAGGAATTTGAGAATGGCTCACCGAATTGCGCAGTCTACGCGCGGCCGCGGGCGACCGATGTCCGGCGAAGGCGATCCTGGGTCTCCGGTGAGGTTCTGTTGGGTCCGAGAGCTTGGAAAGCTTCACGGACCACTGGCAAAACTAACCGAGTGACAGGCGCAGCTTGGACGTGGGTGGAGTGAGCTGGCCGCGGTGGCCGAGGCTTGGGTAGTGATGGCGGGCGGAGGAGAGCTCGCTGGAGCTAAGGGAGGGGTGTCTGGCCAGCGAGGGTGAGCGCGGAGTGAGGTGAGGCGCGCCCGGGGTGGTTTTAAAGGCGCGAGTGAGCACGGCCGAGGGGAGGCTCTGACAAGCGCTCGAGGCGTGCGCGGGCGAGCGCCAGAGTGCGCTCTGGCGTCTGGGCACGACGTCGAGCATGAGGTAGCGCAGAGAGAGGTCGTGTTCAAGCGTGGATTGGCTCCAAATCTTTAAGATTATGGCCATGATCCCGTTGAGAGATTTCTTCCCCTGACATTCCTTTGTCGTTTGTGTGTGGAGGCTTGCGGGTTTCGCTGACTGGATCAAGAGATATGGAGGGGTGAAGTTGGGTTTGTCTCACTGCCGAACACTGAGAGAAGATCCCGGGTTTGACATGTCTAGGGCACATGTCCCAATGCCATCTTCAGGTATGAGGTAGAGGGGTTTGTTAGACACATTTTTGTCAATGGGAGCTTAGAGTTTTGAGATAGAGATCAAGGTGAACGCGCTCGGTTTTGGTTTAGAGGCTGAAAATTCAGAAATCTGAATTTCAGATTTCCACATTAAACCTCCACTTGAATGGCTTGCTTGGAGTTTTTAACAAACTTATTTGGCCAAAATTTTATAATCTTTATTGTAGCTTAGTTAGTGTATTCCAATTTTTATAATTGGCCTAAGCCATGATTCCATGTTTTTCATGGTTCTTTTATCCCTTTTCTTCCTTTCTACTTAAGTGGCTTAATTAGGGTTGGTCTAGGGTTTCAACATTTTTCCGTTTTTTTTGAAAACCTCATTTGTTTTAGACATGATTCTTTAGATATAACTTAGTGGATCTTTTATTCTTAAGTTGATTGGTGCCTCTTGCCCAATTTGGTTTACATGAAATGATGGCACTTGAGTTAGTACTGAGAAGAAACCCTAGGTGACACTAGGGTGTCACAACCTTCCCCCCTTAAAGGAATCTCGTCCCGAGATTTGGGTCAGAGTCCTCCCGGGTGAAGTGAGGATTAAGGCTTGCTTGAAGTGGGTGACTTTTTCATTAAGGCAAACTGCTCTTCGAATGACCGTCATTCTCTTTGCAACTTCAGAAGGAAGTCCCTTTAATTTTTGTTTTACAATTAACTCTTTCTAATTTAAGATCATTTTTCTTATGTTTTGATTCATAGGGCAAGGGAAGGGGTTGGGCATGATTACGTACCAATTTCCTTAGATAGACAATCGGGGAAGTTGGAACGCAGAAATTCCTCAGTCTCCCAAGTAGCCTCTTCTTCTGAGTGATTACTCCATGGGATCTTATACATTTTGATCAATTTAGCCCGAGTTGATCTTTCTTTGCAATCCAGAACCTTGGAAGGGTACTCTTGGTACGATAGATCTGGCTCTATCTCCAATTCTAGTTCTGCTATGATCTCAGTCGGCAATCGAACACACTTCTTCAGTTGGGATACATGGAATACATTATGGATGGCAGACATTTTTGGAGGTAACTTCAATTTGTATGCCACGGGCCCACATGCTTCTATGATCTAATAAGGTTCAATGTAACGAGGGGCTAACTTGCCTTTGATCCCAAACCTCTGCACTCCCTTGGTGGGTGATACCTTCAGATATACGAAATCTCCCACCTCGAACTGGAGAGGTTTCCTTCTCTTATCATGGTAACTCTTCTGCCTGGCCTGAGCAGCTTCTAGATTCTTCTTGATTAGTTTGACCTTCCTTTTGGCTTCAGTCACTAAGTCAGGTCCGAAAACTTCTCTTTCTCCAGGCTGAGACCAATTGAGGGGTGTTCTACACCTTCTTCCATAGAGAGCTTCGAAGGGTGCCATCTTTAGGCTGGATTGATAACTGTTGTTATAAGCAAACTCTGCCAAGGAGAGGTGCTTATCCCAGTTCTTGCCACAATCGATCGCATAAGCCCTCAGCATATCTTCAAGAATTTGATTTACCCTCTCGGTCTGACCATCAGTAAGCTGAACTTCTGATTAGCTTGGTTCCCAAGGACTCTTACAGTTGTTCCCAAAACCTGGCAATAAATTGGGCTCCTCGGTCAGAAACAATGGTCCGGGGCAATCCGTGCAAACACACGATTCGGTCAATGTACAACTCTGCATACTTTTGAGCCTTATCAGTGGTGTGCACTGGGAGAAAATGTGCCACTTTCGTCAGTCAGTCCACAATAACCGAAATCGAATCATGATGATGAGAGATGTTGGGCAGACCCACAATGAAATCCATGCTGATGTCATCCCATTTCCACGAAGGTATAGATAGGGGTTGCAAAGCTCTAGCTGATTTCAAGTGGTTTGCCTTTATCCTCTCACATGTGTCACATTCTGATACATATTGGGCTATCTCCCTCTTCATTCTGGTCCACCAATACAAGGGCTTCAAATCATGGTACATTTTGGTGCTAACTGGATGCATGGAGAATTTGGAGAGATGGGCCTCGTCCAAGATTTTCTTCTTGAGATCCTTATTTTTAGGAACCACCAATCTGCTTTCAAACCACAATATACCCTTTCCATCTTGGCGGAAACATTTATACTTCTCGGTCTTCTGATGGAGGTTCTCCTTAATAATTTGCACTCCCTTGTCACTGAGCTGGGCCATGATGATCTGGTCTTGCAAAGTTGGCTCAACGGAAATGTGAGACAAAGCACCAAAAGGAATCACTTCAATCTTCATTTTGCTCAACTCATCACACAGGGTATCAATACGAGAATCCATCATAACACAGTTGCATTGCAATTTCCGACTCAAGGCATCTGCCACTACATTGGCCTTTCCTGGGTGATTATGTACCTCCAGGTCATAGTCCTTGATCAGCTCTAGCCATCTTCTCTGCCTCATGTTGAGATCAGTCTGAGTAAAGATGTACTTAAGGCTCTTATGATCTATGAAGATGTTGTAGTGGGTTCCCATCAAATAGTGTCTCCACATTTTCAATGCATGGACCACGGCTGCTAACTCCAAGTCATGAGTGGGATAATTTTGCTCATGAGGCCTGAGTGCTCTTGATGTGTAAGCAATGACTCGGTTGTCTTGCATCAAGACACAACCCAGTCCAGTGCCAGAGGCATCACAGTACACATCAAATGGCTTGCTGCTGTCGGGTTGCGCTAACACCGGTGCTGTGGTTAGATGTTGCCTCAATGTGTGGAAGGCATCTTCACACTTCTGACCCCAAACAAACTTGGCTTCTTTCTTCAACAATTCAATTATGGGTTTCGCAGTTCAAAAGAAATCCGGAATGAATCTTCGATAATAACCGGCCAATCCCAGAAAACTTCGAATTTGACGGACAGTCATTGGTGGCTTCTAGTTCATCACCTCTTGCACCTTATCAGGATCAACATCTATACCTGCCTGAGAGATAGTGTGACCCAAGAATTTGATTTCCTTTAGCCAAAAATCACATTTTGACAATTTGGCATAAAGACGGTGCTCTAGCAGACGTTGAAGCACTACATGCAAATGCCCGGCATGTTCTTCGTTCTTTGAGTACACCAAGATATCATCGATGAAAACCACTACGAATTTGTCCAATTCAGGCATGAAAACAGAGTTCATCAGATACATGAAGTATGCTGGTGCATTAGTCAGCCCAAAAGACATCACCAAGAATTCATACAACCCATATCTGGTTGAGAAGGCAGTCTTCGGAATATCAGTTGCTCGTATCTTGATCTAATGATAGCCGGAGCGAAGGTCTATCTTGGAAAACACTTTGGCTCCGACCAACTGATCGAAAAGAACATCAATACGAGGCAAAGGATACTTGTTCTTGATAGTCACCGTGTTAAGTGGGCGGTAATCTATGCATAGCCTGAAGCTTTCATCCTTCTTCTTTACAAACAAGGTTGGACATCCCCAAGGCGAAGTACTTGGGCAGATAAAACCTTTGTCTAGCAATTCTTGCAATTGATTCTTCAATTCTGCCAACTCAGCGGGTGGCATCCGGTAAGGCCTCTTGGAAATAGGTGTCGTTCCCGGTTGCAATTCGATGGCGAATTCGATATCCCGGTTTGGGGGCATTCCTGGTAATTCATCCGGAAAAACATCTGCATACTCACAGACCACTGGAATCTTCTTTAGGGGTAACTCTGTCATAGCAAAAGCACATGACTGAGTAGAATCTTGACTGGGCAGAAACAAGGTGAAACTCCCACAGATTGGTGAATTGATGTCAACGATGCGGCTGGCTACATCAAGCATTACTTGGTGTCTGGTCATCCAATTGGCTCCCAGAATAATATCCACATTCTCCAAACCCAAAACAAGGAGGGTGGTTTTGATAATGTGGCTTCCCAGTTGAATAGGCACACTCTGGTTTAATTGGTTAGTTGCAATTTTACCCCCAGGTGTGGCTATCATGAATGACCCTTTTGTGTGATAGAAAGGCAGTTGTCATTTAGCACTAAACTTTTGACTAATGAAACTATGAGATGCACCAGAATCAAACAGAATTAATGCAGGTTGATTATAAACTGAAAAGATACCAGTCATGATGGGGGCTCCCTCAGGTAACTCCTCCAGAGTAGTGAAGTTGAGCTTCCCTTGCCTAACTTGTACCTTCTGCTTTCTTCCCTTGTCTTGATTTGGTGCTGGCATCAGCCTCTGCTGATTTCTTGGGCAATTCTTGGCATAGTGGCCCACAATGCCACAAGTGAAGCACTTGTTCCCATTTCCCTAGCGGAACTGCTACTGCGGAGGCTGACTTTTCCTTGGAGCGGGAGCTGG
Source organism: Zea mays (assembly GCF_902167145.1). Classification (NCBI taxonomy): domain Eukaryota; kingdom Viridiplantae; phylum Streptophyta; class Magnoliopsida; order Poales; family Poaceae; genus Zea; species Zea mays. The sequence goes on from NC_050098.1 coordinate 74,068,614, forward strand.
AAAACGGTTGGGTGCTGGGTGCTGGCTACTGTTGCTGAGGTGGCCTGATCACCCATCTGCCTACCTACTGCTGAAATCCCCTGCTCTGATTGTGGGAAACAATCCTGAATCTCTGGGTCTAAGCGGAGGGTGCTACCATTGGTGCCTTTCTCTTCTTCTCTACCCAGTGAGCTACATTACAATCCTCCTGGGAGATGGCCAGGTTAACCAACTCATTGAAGCTATCAGCCTGGACAGTGTTGAGACGCTCACGCAGCTTGGTGTTGAGACCCCTGCGGAAGCGGTCTCTCTTCTTCTCATCGGAATCAGCATGATAACCTGCATACTGGCATAGGTCGTTGACGGCCTGAGCATACTGCAATACCATGCGGGTTCCTTGATTGAGTGCCAGGAATTCATTCAGCTTGCGATCAAGAATTCCAGCTAGGATGTGGTGCCCTCTAAAAGCAGTCTTGAATTCCTCCCAAGAAACTTCATGATCAGCAGGTAGCATAGCACGGAAGTGGTCCCACCAAGTCTGAGCAGGGTCGCGAAGCTTCTGCGCGGCGAAGCGAGCCTTGGTATCATCAGGGCATTCTCCCGCGAGGAGGGGAAACTTGGACTCCACGACGCGTAACCACACGTCGGCGTCCAATGGATCCTCTGCCTTGGTGAACAAGGGCGGCTGCGTCTCAGGAACTCCTGGTAGGTTGCCGCTGCTGGAGGTCGCTGCGGTTGGCCTCCACCATACTGCTGAGGGTGGGGCTGGCACTGCAAGAGCTGTCGCAGAATCTTGTTCTGCTGGGCCATCAGCTCCTGCACCGTGGGAGCTAGAGGAGGTGGCGGGGGAACTTGCTCGTTATGCCCGCGACGCTGCCTAGCTTCCATCTGAAAACAGAGATTGTCGCCATTGTTATCCCAATTCACAATTTCGAACAACATGCTATTATCTCATATGGAAGGAAATTGCCATAATCATAATATTAGGTTCGAATGAAGATAACATGGTTACAACATCCCACAAATCTCAAAAGTTCTCAAGGGTTACATCAATTAGGGGAAAGTACACGTAAGCCTAGTCCAAAATCTGACATTACTAAGCTCGCGTAGGTTTCTATCCTCCTAAAGCGTCAAAACGACTCGTCAACCCTGAGTAGTGGAAGCGACACTGGATGCGGGTGAAGGGGGCATCGCGGAGGTAATCACATTGGCACCAGGGGCTGGTCCTAACTCCTCAGGAGCCTCTTCTCCCTCGCTTTCGGCCTCATTGGCCTCCATGTCCAAGTGATGCATGTCTAGGTGGTCATTAGCTTCTTCAAGTTCCCGCTGCACATCATGGAGCTGGTTCTCCAAGACATCAATAGTGTTGTCTCGGATCTCCACCTGCTGCTCCAAGGTGGTGATGCGCTGGCTCAGCCTTTCCACTTGTAGGTCCTTCTCCACCAACTCGGAGGACAAGTCGACTACAAAGTCTTCTCGGTTGTCGAGGGTGAGCTTAGTGGTTTGAGCGAGGTTAGCAAGATGTGCCATAGCGTCGCTCTGCAGGGCCTGAAGGCGGTACATCGCACTCATGCACTGAACAGTGACCCTCCCAACCAAGTCAGGGTACATCGCGAAAACGTCCTTCACATGGCTCACGCGGTTGCACCACATGGGGTCATCCTTCTTCTCAGCAGGGAAGAGTCCCAAGGGGTGCATCACCATTTCTAGGGTATGGTAGCCACAGAAAGTCGTCAGGGTCTTCATAGCTGCCGCTTCAGTGGTGTCGTCCGTCCTGAATCCAATCGTCTCGAAGTCAAGAGAACGCCAACCAGGCTGAAGGGGATGAGCCTCCAGAGTCAGCCAGACTCGGCAACATGGTACTCGATGCTCTTCATACAGCTGCACCGTGTACAAAGGGGGCGTAGGGTAACCGGCGGAGTTAAGCACTTCCCACAAGATGGAAGGAAAGCCATCGTGAGAAAGGAAATCAAAGCTGAAACGAGTGTCTCCTTCACTGGCAGGGGTAGGTGAAGTCATCTGTGGAAGGTATCAGATGTAAAGATTATGGTGGAAGAAGAAAATAAAAGGAACCTGGGTGGTTTTAAAAGGAAGCGGGTTAGCTCAAATTTTTACTTCTTTAGTTCTTAATCCTTTTAGTTTTATAATGCATGCATGCTGTTGGGGACTTGTTCTCAAATGCTATGAGTTAAGAACAAGGCAACACAGAAAATGTTAAATGATAAAGTCCTTCGTCCATTGAGGCATTATTTCCCTTAGGATATAACGATCTCCGGACGAAGGTCATGAAGGACGAACCTTCATCATCACAGTATACATTAATGAAAAGACGAAGCATATGAAACATAAAAGATAGCACGAATAATCATATAACATCATTCATTTAACTTTATTATATCATCAAAGAGAAATAGAGACAATATCGAATTATAAATGTACCTTCGGCTTGGAAGGAGATGAAAATACAAGTGTGACGCAAAAGCAAATGCCAAGTCAACGTGAACAGTACGGGGGTACTGTTCACCTATTTATAGGCACGGGGTACAACCCATACAAAATTACATACATGCCCTTTACATTTGGTGATAATTCTATAGCATTCTATCGAGGTCTAAATGGCCTTTTCATCTTTAAGTCGGTTCCCTTTTCTGCGAACATGCCGAAGCTTTCCTGCTTCACAGCTTCGGCGCTGTGTCAACCTTTGTAGCTTTTCCCTTTCTGATACGAGTCCGAAGATACCTGCTCACACATTTTAAGCCGCTTCTCCCTTGAAGACCTTCGGCGACGAAGCATGGACCCAACACATGCTAAAAATAACGTCTCCTCTCCGAATAAAAGGGTGCTTTAGGGCATCCCCTAAGAATCTAAATACTGGCCCACAGGGCCTACTTGATTAGCCACCTATTTTTCCCACTATCCCTAAGGCCTTTCGTCCTCGGTCTAGTGGTCTAGTCCTGATGATTCACACTAGTTTCTAAGCAGGTTTTATATTTTTGAAAATCGGTATTCATGGTTTATTGTCCCTCTCTGTGGTGGTAACCTGGCTCCGATACCAGCTGTGACAGAACTGCCCGAATTATTCTAGTTTAAGTGCCCAAGTCACGCCTCAGGGGCCGTAACACACTTACATCGGAATAACCCGTCAGTCCCTCAAATCTAGTCTGATTAAGCCACTTAACCAGGATCAAATACCACAAACTCACTCGAAGGTGAGTCACAGAAGAAATACAATAAAACAGGAAAAACCTCAAATTAAAATAGGAAAAACCTCAAATACCACAAACTCACTCGAAGCAGCGGATAATCGATATCGTCGAAAGTGAGGAATGGGGCAAGGCCTAGCCCACTACTCCTCCTGCTCCTCTCCTGCTGGAGCGGCATCGCACTCGACCGTCCAACCCGGTGGCAGGGGGGTAGGCCAAGTCACACTATCAACCATATCCTAAAGCATACCTGCAAAAAATATGCCACAAGCAAGGCTGAGTATACTAATACATAGCTAGACTTACCCGTTGTGAGGAATCTACTCCTCTACCTCTAGACCATGCAGTTGTTTGGCTGAGGGGTTTGGTTTGCCAAAAGCACTAGCTGAGTCTAAAATCCATTTTTAGCTTTTCAAATTCTAATAGCATTATTTTAGCTAAGTTTGCTCTTTCTAAGCATACATGGTAGCAATCATTTAATGCAATCAACAAGTTATCTCATGTAAAGCCTCACTTCACTTCTTAGTCAATGTAGTACAAGGGGTCAAGCAGTCTCATTAGCTGCGAGAAGCAGATGATTCGAATCGAGTTTTAAAACCTTGCAAGGTAAACCTAAACACACGACATGTCAGGGCACTCCGTCCCCACACACGTCAACCATCCCCATCAATTCCCCATTCGCGGCCAGGCCACACCGCCTTGGCATACAATGCTCCACTGACCCTGGCTGCCGCCGTGCAGTGACCGCACTTGTACCCACCATAGCTAGCATGGGAGACCCAGTCTTAGGTCGCGTGAGGGGTAAAGTCCGTGCCCGACTTCACTTAGGTACTAGGTTTACCAATTACCATATTTCCCGACATGTGTTTAGTACGTTCAAACGCTTGACTCAGGTATCCACACATTAATCCTTAATTCCTTTTCCTGTCTCATGGACAAGGCATCCTCCCTGGATCCAAGTCCATAGACCATCATAGATCCCATTATCAAGATGAATACAATCAATTCATGGCCTCGCGCGAGTGCTAGAAAAATCACTCGACTTCTACCGAGATCCAGATTTAGCAAAGTAGCTACTCGACCTAGCATACTAGTATTCATCTCAAAAAGGAATCCTGAGTTCATGCAACTAGAGGTTTCAAGCAACTCCTACACTTAAATGCACATTACAAGCCTACAAAGATTAAGTGTAGTAAAGTAGCATATATATACGGTTATGCATAAAACCGGGGCTTGCCTTCAATTGCTGGGGCTACGGGGAGATCCTCGATGGCAGTCTCGGGAGCTTGCTCCTGATCTTCCTCGTGGACAGCTCCTTGCTCAGGGATGAGCACGTACTCTCCGTCAGCGAGATTGCAATCTAATGAATGCAATGAGTAAGATAGATGCATGGCATGGTATGTAATTTACAATTAAGATTTGATGGGGGATGATCAATTTAATAAGGTAGGGTTATTCTTACTATTGGAGATTTTTTGGGTATACTTAGCAACTTAGGGTCAGTTGATTACTGAATGGTTAACCCATATTTATTGTTCTACTGATTTTCCTCTGTATATCTTATGGATATTTTTAACAATATTCTCAACTGCCATGTTGGGGTAATACTCATTAATCTTTCTAATTCCTCTCTTCTTCTCTATTTCTTTTATAATTTTGAGGTGGGTTTGAACTACAAGATAGCTTAATAAATTTTTAAAAATTCTGCAAAAATTACAGTGGCTTCTCACTGGTGTATAATTCTCTGTCTCAAATTTTGGGGCTTAAAATGTGAGGGGTTCTCTCTGTATAAAATTATTAAGTATCAAGGCAGAGAGGGTGTTTTGAACTACAACTCCCTTTTAACAGTGGGTGGTTCTCTAAGGCTTATTTTTGCTGGCATTAGGATGTTATAACATGACTTTGTACAAATTTTCAGCCACTAATACTTATTAGTTATTTTGCTATGATTTTCTAAAGTTTCTAGCCAAAGGGGTGCTTTCTACTATCACTATACTTGAAAAATATCAAACAACAGATTTCCAATTTTTCCTATCTTCTTCTTTGTGCAAGAGCAATCATTCTGAAAATTGGTAACTTTTTGCTTAACGGAAAGGTGGTAGGAATTTCTTGAACTAAATGCCTTTTTCATGAAGTAGGGGCAATGGGTATTACTTTGTAGCTTTCAATTGGTTTTTGCATTTTTCTCTGGTGGACTACTTCATTATTAATCTGGTAAAATTTTATTTGCCACTATTGCACACTTTTGGCTTGCTTATGATTTAATTGAAATATGGATCAATATCAAGTTCTATTTGTTTATTCTACTTAAAATGATGGACTCGGATATTTATCATTTTTGTAGTGGTGTCCTAATGGTTACAAGTCCACTGTATTTTTCTTAACAATTTTGAAATTGTTTTCATAATTCTAATAATTGTCTTTCTAGTTTGATTAGTGCCTAATAAAACATTTTACCTTGAATTTGCTCAAGATATAAATTTCCTAAGTTTTCTGCTGAATTTAGAAAAAATAAATAGAAATAGGAAAAAGGGTTTTGCACTGGGGTCCCTGGCGAAAGGTTTTAAATGTATTACAGACAGGTCCTCGGTTCACTATTCATCTGAGTCTATGACTCTGCAGAAAACCCCCTAGGGTTTTGAGAAATCGAACCCGCGATCCTTCCCCTAATGGAACAGTGACCGCGGCGGAGGAAAAGGGCGGAGGGGCTTACCGGCGGTGAGGTTGCTCCAGTGAGGGGTCAGGTGAGGTCCGGGGGTCTGTAGTGATCACGTCGAGGTACGGATCGTCAGTGATGGCGGTCAGAGTAGGTCAGTCCACGTGCGCAGGCGGGGGAGCTCGTCGGCGGCAAGGAATCCGGCCTAACCACGGCGGTACAGTTCAATTGAACGGGTCAGGGAGCTTCACCAGAGATCAAGAAAGACATGTGCGCGAGGAATTTGAGAATGGCTCACCGGATTGCTCGGTCTACGCGCGGCCGTGGGCGACCGAAGTCCGGCGAAAGTGATCCTGGTTCTTCGTTGAGGTTCTATCGGGTCCGAGAGCTTGGAAAGCTTCACGGGCCACTGGCGAAACTAACCGAGTGACAGGCGCAGCTTGGACATGGCTGGAGTGAGCTGGCCGCGGTGGCCGAGGCTCGGGCAGTAATGGCGAGCGGAGGAGAGCTCGCCGGAGCTAAGGGAGGGGTGTCTGGCCAGCGAGGGTGAGCGCGGAGTGAGGTGAGGCGCGTCCGGGGGTGGTTTTAAAGGCGCGGGCGAGCACGACCGAGGGGAGGCTCTAACAAGCGCTCGGGGTGTGCGTGGGCGAGCACTAGTGTGCGCTCTAGCGTCTGGGCATGGCGTCGAGCACGAGGCAGCAGAGAGAGGTCGTGTTCAAGCGTGGATTGGCTCCAAATCTTTGAGATTATGGCCATGATCCCGTTGAGAGATCTCTTCCCCAGACATTCTTTTGTCGTTTGTGTGTGGAGGCTTGCGGGTTTCGCTGACTGGATCAAGAGATATGGAGGGGTGAAGTTGGGTTTGTCTCACTGCCGAACACTGAGAGAAGATCCTGAGTTTGACATGTCCAGGGCACCCGTCCCAATGTCGTCTTCAGGTATGAATGAGAGGGGTTAGTTAGACACATTTTTGTCAATGGGAGCTTAGAGTTTTGAGATAGATATCAAGGTGAACACGCTCGGTTTTGGTTTAGAGGCTGAAAATTCAGAAATCTGAATTTCAGATTTCCCCATTAAACCTTCACTTGAATGGCTTGCTTGAAGTTTTTAACAAACTATTTTGGCCAAACTTTTATAATCTTTATTGTAGCTTAGTTAGTGTATTCCAATTTTTATAATTGGCCTAAGCCATGATTCCATGTTTTTTATGGTTCTTTTATCTCTTTTCTTCCTTTCTACTTAAGTGGCTTAATTAGGGTTGGTCTAGGGTTTCAACATTTTTCCCTTTTTTTGAAAACCTCATTTGTTTTAGACATGATTCTTTAGATATAACTTAGTGGATCTTTTATTCTTAAGTTGATTGGTGCCTCTTGCCCAATTTGGTTTACATGAAATGATGGCACTTGAGTTAGTACTGAGAAGAAACCCTAGGTGACACTAGGCTGTCACACCACCCCAGCCTGTCTTCCACCTTCGTCGCTCCTTGGTGGCCGTGGCGAGCTCCCCTGCGACGCGCCTCCACGTCTCAGGCCAGCTCGGCCTCCTCCCTAGCGCCGTCCCATCTCCTCCCTGCTGCAGCTCGCCCATCTCCTTGAACCCCCTCTGCCGCGCCCCTCTCCCTGGCTTCCGAGCTTCAACCATAGTGTACGGCGGGATGGGGCTCGGGTACATGTACCACTGCATCACCATGGGGAGATCACCAGGGCCTCTGGTGCCGTCAGTCTCTTCTACGGCGCACAACCTGTCTTCTTCCTCCAGACCAGTCACTCCACCGGCCGTGCTTGTCTGCAGTGCCCATGGTCGGTCCGCGCTCGCGCCCACATGAAGCATCAGGAGTTCAGGCGCAGCGAACAGGGGGAAGAAGCAGCCAACCTCGCTCGCTACTCGCCAGTCATCTTCCTCGCCTTGTCGCCGCTGAAGTTCTGGTGGCTGCACGAGCCTCTTTGATCCTGGCACCGTCGATTTCCTCGTCACAGTGAGCTCCGGTCGATTCCTTGCCTCTTCTCTGATTTAATCATGGAGCATCAGCTGCTGCTCCATGCTCCTAGCAGCCAAGCCCCTCCGCGCGCCATGCCGTCCCGAATCTTCCTCCTCCCGTTCTGAGTTCCCTCGCTGTCCGGCCGTCGACATCGCCAACCGTGGGCGCCTAGCTCCTCGCCTCCCTTGCAACTCCCTCGGCAGACCGCTCTCTCTACTCCAGCTCGCGTCCATGGATATCGTGCCGCACCATCATCGCCTCCTATCGTGAGCTCGATCGCCGCTCACCATTGCTTGTCTTCAGCTCGTTCATCTCCATGCTCGGCCCTGACTCTACCAGCGCCTTGCAGCAGTGCTCCCCTCGCCGAGCTCGTGGTCGTGCTGCTATGCCTCGCTCCCTCTATGTTCGATGAAATGTCGAACTAGGAATCGATGACCTCACCTCATCCTCGCAATTGTGGTTGGCTTGTGTCGTTGCCTGCCCCACCATGGTGCTCGCCAAAACACCTGAACCCGAGTTTCGTCGCCGTCCGTGCGAATATCATGCCGGTTCGATCTTGGTAAGTAGAGTAGTTATTCATGTTATTTAAATTAATGAATGGATTGGTTGTATGTGTTAATCGTGATGTGGTGTTTTAGAGGTATGTGTTTAGATGGCTTCTAGCTTTTCTTGATATGACTATTAGTGCAAATGTGTTTGCTCTTGTATTTGATGTGCCGATAGAAGGTTGGTGACTTGTTTGCCTAAACCCAAAACTAGATCATGTTCGTATTTAGTGAACTATGACCCAAAATTTGAATTCTCCGTTATCTCTCCATGACTAAACTCATGCAAATGGATGTTTGGATAATTTCTTTATCCAATGCAAGATGTGCATGGGCTAAAATCTAGGATCTTGAGTCCGTGTTCTTGCTATTTAATCTGTGATGTTTTGGATGTCATATTTCCATCCTAGATCATGCCCTTGTTCGAATGGCACAAGCTGATGTACCTTATCCAGTTTGCCTATTCTTAAGGATTGCCATGTTGCTTTATCAACCCAACCTACGAAAGTTATGCCTGATCATTTTCCTTAATTTGATGCCTTTGGTTTCCTCATATCTATCAAAGGCATACCAACTTAATCTTATGATTTTTTCCCTCCATGTCTAATAGCTACTAATCCTTGACCTTGTAATCTCTATGATGGGCATAGAAATATGCTTGGGTTTGAATTAACAGTCTCCCATCGTACTCCCTCACCAACCAATTTAGGTTATGGCCATGCCTTGTTCATTTCATCGGGCCATGATCTATTTGTCTATCTACTTGTAATTATCCTTACAGGTGGAGTATCTGTTGTATACTGACATCCTTGCTCAATCCGTTTGTGACGCATGAGATTTCTTATTGGTTACATCTGGTAATGGCATTATGACTAAAATTGATGATGTCGCGACGAAACCGGGGGCCTTCTATGTGTGCGCACACACGGTTGTGCTGCTTGGCACGCGCTGGTACCACGGTTAGTAGTTGTAATCCATTATTAGACTATATCGATAAGCTATCTCTGCACAAATTATTCTTACCATGTGAAATTCATTATTGGTGCTAGTTCAGTAATGGTGTCACGATTAAGGACTTATGGTGCCGTAGCGAAACTGAGAGCCTCCTGTGAATGCGCACACAGGGTTGTGCTACTCGTCGGATGCTGGTATCGAGGTCTCTGGTCATGATCCAATATGGAACTAACCTAATATGTTATCTTCCGTAGATCTCTTCCTTGAAATAATTTCTATGTTGTTTGTCAAGTGATCAAGAAACATCTATCATCTCTGTTGGATCAAAAGAGCATACCATTTTGAGGTGGTCTTTAACGAGTTTTCTACTAATTCATAAGTCTCCATCGAAATCAGAACCTATTTGTGTCTAATCGTGTGATAATAATCACTCCTCTCTTGTGTGGTCTCTTTTTCCTTGACTTTGGTAGTGAGTCCACGTATACAAGTTCCCTTTGCCTCCTTTGTTGTAAAGGTGAAGCCTTGTAACTTTTTAGTGTTGGAAGGCAGCTAATTAATTCTCAAAATGGAGATTGATTTTCCCTGCTGCTGAGATGCAAGAGTTTGTTCATTCGCTCTCTTATTAATCCATGTATTCCCGAACCAAGTCAGTTCATCTCGCATGAAGAAACGGATGAACATTATGACCAAATGGATTTCTACCCAAGTGCATGATCTCCTGTTAACCAAAGTAAACTCTCGACCATTGGATTGCCGATGGATAATAAGAGGACTTGCTCAATGTCAAAAGTAGTTCAACAAGTTGGTTTTACTAACTTGTAACTGCATTGTGATCAAAGGTTGAGTTTAGAGATCATTTTGTCGAGTTGTCTAAACTCACTTTGGTTCAACCCATCCAAAAAAAGTACTTACAAAAATCAAGTTAAGTCGACTGATAACCACCTAATCATCGCTCTAGTCATGCCTCGATCACCTCGCGTGTGCTTTTCCAGCATGAGTGATCAGATCGAGTCATACTTAGTGCTCGATAAAGTGGATTGATTGTGAAGTCAACATTTGTTGATCATCTTCACTAATGCGTTCCTCGAATTTTTATCATCTTCCTGGAACTTGAATTCTTCAAATGACCACTTGTTGGTACACCTCATTATGTGTGTTTTACCCAAGAGGTTGCAACTATATCTGTTTGGTAAAGTCGCATATCTACCGCTCGCCCAACAGACTCAGATAGTACAGTGTCATCAGAAAAAAGCCAACTGCACACATGGAACCTTATGTGTTCTTCTGGCAGACATCGCCTCTACTGATGGACATCTCTAAATTAGCTCACAATGATACATGCTATATCCACTAGAGAAACCACATCCTGAGGTACTCGCCTTTGCTTGGAACTACCTTATACTATCGCTGATATGGATAGGAGTTACATGCTTCTCTACTCTTTAAAGTCTTTCGCTCCAAATCTCGGGACGAGATTCTTTTAAGGGGGAGGGTTGTAACACCCCAAGTGTTTAACACCAGTTTAACAGTGAGTATGAACTTAAGCATAGAATATGGGTGAGAATAATGGTCTCTATGTCCTAAACATCTTTGCCCATCCCGATTTTCGATATCGCATCTATCCCTATTTACCAGAACTGCCCAAGATGTTTTTGTGCAGCTCGGTGTTAAACTGCTATCTGCGATATCGAGCCTTGTGCCGGTTCAGTTACTTGTCTAAAGAGAATATGAATTCGGAAGCTTGACCCACTCTTATGATTTTATCCCAAACAAATTAATTTGAACTCGATGACAAAAGTGTTAATGCAAAATAAATCGGACCACACTCGGAATCCAAGAAAAACCAAGCGTAGGATTGTTAATTGAATTGTTCTCAAATCAAATATTGTCTAAATACTGTAACCTGATTTAATTTGGCTCTTCTAAATCTTAATTTTAGATCCGTGGTATTTTGGCAGGCGTTTTTGCGTGAGAGATAAAATGAAAAAAATATCTCTAATTATTTCACCGTTCTCTCTCTCCCTGATATTTCCTTGGCCGCACTCCCTCTGATTCTTTCCTATCCGTCGCCAGTTCCTTAATCCTCATCCAGCGTGGGATTTTTTTGGTTGCCGACCCAGCCTGTCTTCCACCTCCGTCGCTCCCTGGTGGCCATGGCGAGCTCCCCTGCGATGCGCCTCCACGTCCCAGGCCAGCTCGGCCTCCTCCCTAGCACCGTCCCTTCTCCTCCCTGCTGCAGCTCGCCCATCTCCCTGAACCCCTCCACCGCGCCCCTCTCCCTGGCTTCCGAGCTTCAACCATGGTGTACGGCGAGATGGGGCTCGGGTACATGTACCACTGCATCACCATGGGGAGATCACCAGGGCCTCCGGTGCCGTCGGTCTCTTCTACGGCGCACACCCTGTCTTCTTCCTCCAGACCCGTCACTCCACCGGCCGTGCTTGTCTGCAGTGCCCATGGCCGGTCCGCGCTCGCGCCCACACGAAGCATCAGGAGTTCAGGTGCGCCGAACGGGGGGAAGAAGCAGCCAACCACACTCGCTACTCACCAGTCATCTTCCTCGCCTTGTCGCCGCTCGCCGTCGCTTGTCTTCAGCTTGATCCCCGCTCGTCATGGCTTGTCTTCAGCTCGTTCATCTTCATGCTCGGCCCTGACTCTACCAGCGCTCCCCTCGTCGAGCTCGTGGTCGTGCTTCTATTCCTCGCTCCCTCTGTGTTCGATGAAATGTCGAGCTAGGAATCAATGACCTCGCCTCGTCCTCGCAATTGTGGTTGGCTTGTGTCGTTGCCTGCCCCACCGTGGTGCTCACCAAAACACCTGAACCCGAGTTTCGTCGCCGTCCGTGCGAATATCATGCTGGTTCGATCTTGGTAAGCAAAGTAGTTATTCATGTTATTTAAATTGATGAATGGATTGGTTGTATGTGTTAATTGTGATGGGTGATGAAATTTAGGCTTGGGTACTATTTACGAGAAAAATATTGCTAGACATATATGTAATGCTCGGGCGAGTTGTTGACATGTAGAATAGGCTTAGTGATTTATTCGACTAGTCGGTAAGTTCTATCGGTATTATTGTGTCAATTTAGTATAATTAAGAAAATTGGTACCATGCTAGTAGTTGTTATATTCTACGATTGGTGGTCGATCAAATGTCGTGATCGAATGTTACTAGCTACCCAAAGTATTTAGAAGCGAGTAGCATCGCCATATCGATCTTAAGTGAAATCTAAGAATTTCGTAGTAGTCAGTGTACATAGTACTCTAGCTATTTAAGTTGTTGAGAAATTAGCTTTATCGAACGCTATGTGTCGGGGACCATAATTAGGGGTACCCTCAAGGCTCCTAATTCTCAGCTGATAACCCCATCAGCATGAAGCTGCAAAGGCCTGATGGGCGCGATTAAGTCAGGGATCAGTCCATTCGAGGGACTCGATCACGCCTCGTTCGAGCCTAGCCTCGGACAAGGGCAACCGACCCCGGAGGATTTCCGTCTCGCCCGAGGCCCCCCTCCAACGGCGAACATATTTCCGGCTCGCCCGAGGCCCTGCCTTCGCTAAGAAGCAACCCTGACCAAATCGCCGCACCAACCGACCAAATCGCAGGAGCATTTAATGCAAAGGTGGCCTGACACCTTTATCCTGACGCGCGCCCCCAGCCGGCAGAGCCGAAGTGACCGCGGTCACTTCGCCGCTCCACTGACCGACCTGACGGAAGGACAGCGCCGCCTGCGCCACTCCAACTGCGGTGCCACTTGACAGAGTGAAACTGACAGGCAGTCAGGCCCTGCCGAAGGCATCATAGGAAGCTCCGCTCCGCCCGACCCCGGGCTCGGACTCGGGCTAAGTCCCGGAAGACGGCGAACTCCGCTCCGCCCGACCCAGGGCTCGGACTCGGGCTAAGTCCCGGAGGACGGCGAACTCCGCTCCGCCCGACCCAGGGCTCGGACTCGGGCTAAGTCCCGGAAGACGACGAACTCCGCTCCGCACGACCCAGGGCTCGGACTCGGGCTAAGTCCCGGAAGACGGCGATCTCCGCTTCGCCCGACCCAGGGCTCGGACTCGGGCTCAGCCCCGGAAGACGGCGATCTCCGCTCCGCCTGCCCCAGGGCTCAGACTCGGGCTCAGCCCCGGAAGACGGCGAACTCCGCTCCGCCCGACCTAGGGCTCGGACTTGGGCTCAGCCCCAGAAGACGACGAACTCCGCCTCGCCCGACCCAGGGGCTCGGACTTACGGAAGCAAGAGGACGTCAGCAAGGACTCAACCGCTCCGACAGCTGTCCCTCCGCCAGGCTCCATCGCTCCTCCGACGGCCACGACATCACACCAGCTGGGTGCCAAAATCTCTCCGGCTGCCACAACGGCATGTACTTAGGGCGCTAGCTCTCCTCCGCTAGACACGTAGCACCCTGCTACACCCCCCATTGTACACCTGGATCCTCTCCTTACGCCTATAAAAGGAAGGACCAGAGCCCTCTTAGAGAGGGTTGGCCGCGCGGGGACGAGGACGAGACAGGCGCTCGCTTGGAGCCGCTCGCTCCCTCTCCCGCGTGGACGCTTGTAACCCCCTACTGCAAGCGCACCCGACCTGGGCGCGGGACGAACACGAAGGCCGCGGGATTCCCACCTCTCTCACGCCGGTCTCCGGCCGCCTCGCTCTCCCCCCTTCGCGCTCGCCCTCGCGCTCGACCCATCTGGGCTGGGGCACGCAACGACATTCACTCGTCGGCCCAGGGACCCCCCGGTCTCGAAACGCCGACAGTTGGCGCGCTAGGTAGGGGCCTGCTGCGTGTTGACGAACAGCTTCCCGTCAAGCTCCAGATGGGCAGTCTCCAGCACCCTCTCCAACCCGGGACGGTGCTCCGTTTCGGGAGTCTTGAGTTTATGTCCCTCGACGGCGGCTACGACATGATACTCCTTCCACCGCCGCGCAACAACGACAATGGCGGCCGACAGCCCGCCCGCCGGCGGCGGAATCGATGACGTCTTCCCCGCGTAGTGGAAGAACAACCTTCGAGCTCATCCCGCCTTCTTCCCCGCCGACGGAGGGGAAGGCAGGACAACCAAGGCCAAGCAGGAGGCAGCGCCTCGTTGGCTGTCGAGCGAGTCGACAGCGCCGGCACCCCAACGGGGGGCGCACCGGGTATCGACTTCACGCTTGAGACGAAGACGAGCGCCGTCTCCTCGCAACACGCCAATCCCGAGCAAGCGGACGACGCCAGCGCGCTCGCGAAAAGCTTGCTGGACGTCACCCTCGTACCTGAGACGACGGTGCAGTCAGTCCCCGACGTGACTTTATCGCCGCTCGTCGACCAAGAGGTACCGATCGATTCCCATCCCACGTCATTTGGATTCAGCCTCAACCCGCCTAGCGACCTCGCTTTGGCGGGCGCTCTCGTAGAGGCGAGTCCAAACCCTCTAGGGTTTCGCATGCGGTCGCCTTGGGACCGGCTGACGGACGTCTCGACCTACTGGCCCTCTGGGTCCGAGGAAGACGACGAGTCCAGCATCTGCTGGGATTTCTCTGGACTTGGCAACCCCAGTGCCATGCGGGACTTCATGACCGCATGTGACTAATGCCTCTCCGACTGTTCCGACGGTAGCCGCAGCCTCGGCGACGAGGACTGCGGCCCAAGCCGCGAATGTTTTCACGTCGATCTAGGGGGTCCCTCCGAAGGCAATCATCTCGGCATGCCGGAGGACGGTGATCTCCCTAGGCCGGTGCCCCGCGTTGACATCCCACGGGAGCTAGCTGTGGTCCCCGTTCAGGCGGGGGGCCATGACCCATAGCTCGAGCAAATCCGCGGGATGCAGGCCAGGCTCGACGAGGGAGCAGGAGCGCTTGAGCCGATCCGCCGAGACGTCGGGTAGGCATGGGCGGGCCAACCCCCGGCCGGAGAAATACGTCATCTGCCCCAGGGTTTTCAGCACCGCGTCGCCGACGATGTCAGGGTCAGGTCGCCACCCGCATCTAGTGGGGTCGGCCAGAACCTGGCTGCAGCAGCGATGCTTCTCCGCGCGATGCCGGAGCCATCAACCACCGAGGGCCGACGAATCCAGGGGGAGCTCAAGAATCTCCTGGAAGGCGCCACGGTCCGACGGGCCGAGAGCTCTGCCTCCCGAAGGCAGGGGTACCCCTCAGAACCTCATGCCGCGACTTCCCGATTCATGCGGGAAGCCTCGATCTACACCGGGCGCACGCGCAACACCGCGCCTGCGGCCCCGGGCCACCTCGGCAACGAACACCATCGCCGTGACCGTCAGGCTCACCTCGACGAGAGGGTGCGCCGAGGCTACCACCCCAGGCGTGGGGGACGCTACGACAGCGGGGAGGATCGGAGTCCCTCGCCCGAGCCACCCGGTCCGCAGGCCTTCAGCCGGGCCATCTGACGGGCACCGTTCCCGATCCGGTTCCGACCCCCGACTACCATCACAAAGTACTCGGGGGAGACGAGACCGGAACTGTGGCTCACGGACTACCGTCTGGCCTGCCAACTGGGTGGAACGGACGATGACAACCTCATCATCCGCAACCTCCCCCTGTTCCTCTCCGACACCGCTCGCGCCTGGTTGGAGCACCTGCCTCCGGGGCAGATCTCCAACTGGGACGACCTAGTCCAGGCTTTCGCTGGCAATTTCCAGGGCACGTACGTGCGCCCCGGGAATTCCTGGGACCTCCGAAGCTGCCGGCAGCAGCCGGGAGAGTCTCTCCGGGACTACATCCGGCGATTCTCGAAGCAGCGCACCGAGCTGCCCAACATCACCGACTCGGATGTCATCGGCGCGTTCCTCACCGGCACCACCTGCCGCGACCTGGTGAGCAAGTTGGGTCGCAAGACCCCCACCAGGGCGAGCGAGCTGATGGACATCGCCACCAAGTTCGCCTCCGGCCAGGAGCCGGTCGAGGCTATCTTCCGAAAGGACAAGCAGCCCCAGGGCCGCCCATCGGAAGATGCTCCCGAGGCGTCGACTCAGCGCGGCGCCAAGAAGAAAGGCAAGAAGAAGTCGCAAGCGAAACGCGACGCCGCCGACGCGGACCTTGTCGCCGCCGCCGAGTACAAGAACCCTCGGAAACCCCCCGGAGGTGCCAACCTCTTCGACAAGATGCTCAAGGAGCTGTGCCCCTATCACCAGGGGCCCGTCAAGCACACCCTTGAGGAGTGCGTCATGCTTCGGCGCCACTTCCACAGGGCCGGGCCACCCGCGGAGGGTGGCAGGGCCCGCGACTGCTTCATGATCTACGGTGGGCAAGCGGCGAATGCCTCGGCTCGGCACCGCAAGCAAGAGCGCTGGGAGGTCTGCTCGGTGAAGGTGGCGGCGCCAGTCTACCTAGACTGGTTGAAAGGGAATTAGGCTTACACCTAGTCCCTAATTAATTTTGGTGGTTGATTTGCCCAACACGAATAATTGGACTAACTAGTTTGCCCAAGTGTATAGATTATACAGGTGTAAAAGGTTCACACTCAGCCAATAAAAAGATCAAGTTTTGGATTCAACAAAGGAGCAAAGTGGCAACCGAAGGCACCTCTGGTCTGGGGGCACCGGACTGTCCGGTGTACACCGGACAGTGTCCGGTGCACCACCGGACAGTGTCCGGTGCACCAGAGGATTCCAACTCGAACTCGCCACCTTCGGGAATTTCTTAGGCCGGCGCGCTATAATTCACCGGACTGTCCGGTGTACACCGGACAGTGTCCGGTGCTCCAAGGAAGCGCGGCCTCCGGAACTCGCCAGCCTCGGGAACGCGCAGCAGCCGCTCCGCTATAATTCATCGGACATGTCCGGTGTGCACCGGACTGTCCGGTGCAACTCTGGAGCAACGGCTATCTCCGCGCCAACGGCTACCTGCGGCGCATTAAATGCGCTCGCAGCGCGCGCAGAAGTCAGGCGTGCCCATACTGGCACACCGGACAGTAAACAGTACATGTCCGGTGTGCACCGGACATCCAGGCGGGCCCACAAGTCAGAAGCTCCAACGGTCGGAATCCAACGGAACTGGTGACGTGGCTGGGGCACCGGACATGTCCGGTGTGCACCGGACTGTCCGGTGCGCCATCGAACAGATAGCCTCCACCAACGGTCAAGTTTGGTGGTTGGGGCTATAAATACCCCAACCACCCCACCATTCATTGCATCCAAGTTTTCCACTTCTCAACCACTTACAAGAGCTAGGCATTCAATTCTAGACACACCAAAGAGATCAAATCCTCTCCAATTCCACAAAAGACTTTAGTGATTAGCGAGAGAGATTTGCCGTGTTCTTTTGAGCTCTTGCGCTTGGATTGCTTCTTTTCTTTCTCACTTATTCTTGTGATCAAAACTCCATTGTAATCAAGGCAAGAGGCACCAATTGTGTGGTGGCCCTTGCGGGGAAGTTTTGTTCCCGGCTTTGATTTGAGAAGAGAAGCTCACTCGGTCCGAGGGACCGTTTGAGAGAGGGAAGGGTTGAAAGAGACCCGGCCTTTGTGGCCTCCTCAACGGGGAGTAGGTTTGCGAGAACCGAACCTCGGTAAAATAAATCCGCGTGTCACACTCTTCATTTGCTTGCGATTTGTTTTGCGCCCTCTCTCGCGGACTCGTTTATATTTCTAACGCTAACCCGGCTTGTAGTTGTGTCTATATTTGTAAATTTCAGTTTCGCCCTATTCACCCCCCCTCTAGGCGACTATCAATTAGTATCAGAGCCCGATGCTTCATTAGAGCCTAACCGCTCGAAGTGATGTCGGGAGATCACGCCAAGAAGGAGATGGAGACCGGCGAAAAGCCCACTACAAGCCACGGGAGCACTTCATCGGAAGAGTCCCGCACCAAGAGGAGGGAGAAGAAGAAGAGCTCCTCCAACAAAGGGAAGGAGAAGAAATCTTCTTCTCACCACAAAGAGAAGAAGGAAAAATCTTCTTCCCACAAGCCGCATCGAAGTGGGGACAAGCAAAAGAGGATGAGGAAAGTGGTCTACTACGAGATCGACACTTCATCAACATCAACCTCCGACTCCGATGCGCCCTCCGTAACTTCTAAACGCCTAGAGTGTAAGAAGTTTAGTAAGATCCCCTTACACTACTCTCGTACATCTAGACATACTCCATTACTTTCCGTTCCATTAGGCAAACCGCTAACTTTTGACGGTGAAGATTATGCTAGGTGGAGTGATTTAATGAAATTTCATCTAACCTCACTCCACAAAAGTATATGGAATGTTGTTGAGTTTGGAGCACAGGTACCATCCATAGGGGATAAAAACTATGATGAGGATGAGGTGGCCCAAATCGAGCACTTCAACTCTCAAGCGACAACAATACTCCTCGCCTCTTTAAGTGGAGAGGAGTATAACAAAGTTCAAGGGTTGAAGAGCGCCAAGGAGGTTTGGGATGTGCTCAAAACCGCGCACGAGGGAGATGAGCTCACAAAGATCACCAAGCGGGAGACGATCGAGGGGGAGCTCGGTCGGTTCCGGCTTCGCAAAGGAGAAGAGCCACAACACATGTACAACCGGCTCAAGACCTTGGTGAACCAAGTGCGCAACCTCGGGAGCAAGAAGTGGGACGACCACGAAATGGTTAAGGTTATTCTAAGATCTCTCATTTTCCTTAACCCCACTCAAGTTCAATTAATTCGTGGTAATCCTAGATATACTAAAATGACCCCCGAGGAAGTTATCGGGAATTTTGTAAGTTTTGAGTGCATGATCGAAGGCTCGAGGAAGATCAACGAGCTTGATGATCCCACCACATCCGAAGCTCAACCCGTCGCATTCAAGGCGACGGAGGAAAGGAAGGAGGAGTCTACACCAAGTAGACAACCAATCGACGCCTCCAAGCTTGACAATGAGGAGATGGCGCTCGTCATCAAGAGCTTCCGCCAAATCCTCAAACAAAGGAGGGGGAAAGACTACAAGTCCCGCTCCAAGAAGGTTTGCTACAAGTGTGGTAAGCCCGGTCACTTTATTGCTAAATGTCCATTATCAAGTGACAGTGACAGGGATAACGACAAGAAGGGGAGAAGAAAGGAGAAGAAGAGGTACTACAAGAAGAAGGGCGGCGATGCCCATGTTTGTCGGGAGTGGGACTCCGACGAAAGCTCTAGCGACTCCTCCGACGACGAGGACGCCGCCAACATCGCCGTCACCAAGGGACTTCTCTTCCCCAACGTCGGCCACAAGTGCCTCATGGCAAAGGACGGCAAAAAGAAGGTTAAATCTAAATCCTCCACTAAATATGAATCCTCTAGTGATGATAATGTTAGTGATGAGGAAGATAATTTGCGTACCCTTTTTGCCAACCTCAACATGCAACAAAAAGAAAAACTTAATAAATTGATTAGTGTCATCCATGAAAAGGATGATCTCTTGGACACCCAAGAGGACTTCCTTATTAAAGAAAATAAGAAGCATGTTAAGGTTAAAAATGCTTATGCTCTAGAAATTGAGAAATGTCAAAAATTATCTAGTGAGCTAAGCACTTGCCATGAAATAATAAACAACCTTAGAAATGAAAATGCTAATTTGTTAGCTAAGGTTGATACTCATGCTTGCAATGTTTCAATTCTCAACCCTAGAAATAATAATGATGATTTGCTTGCTAGGATTGAAGAATTGAACATTTATCTTGCTAGTCTTAGATTAGAAAATGAAAATTTGATTGCTAAGGCTAAAGATTTTGGTGTTTGCAAAGCTACAATTTCTGATCTTAGAGATTAAAATGATATTCTACATGCTAAGATTGTTGAACTTAATTCTTGCAAACCAACTACATCTACCATTGAGCATGTCACTATTTGTACTAGATGTAGAGATGTTGATATCAATGCTATACATGATCACATGACTTTAATTAAGCAACAAAATGATCATATAGCAAAATTAGATGCTAAAATTGCCGAGCATAACTTAGAAAATGAAAAGTTTAAATTTGCTAGAAGTATGCTCTATAATGGGAGACGCCCTGGCATCAAGGATGGCATTGGCTTCCAAAGGGGAGACAATGTCAAACTTAATGCCCCTACTAAGAAATTGTCTAACTTTGTTAAGGGCAAGGCTCCCATGCCTCAGGATAACGAGGGTTACATTTTGTACCCTGCCGGTTATCCTGAAAGCAAGATTAGGAGAATTCACTCTAGGAAGTCTCACTCTGGCCCAAATCATGCTTTTATGTATAAGGGTGAGACATCTAGTTCTAGGCAACCAACCCATGCCAAGTTGCCTAAGAAGAAAACTCCTAGTGCATCAAATGAACATTGTCTTTCATTTAAAACTTTTGATGCATCTTATGTGTTGACTAGCAAATCCGGCAAAGTAGTTGTCAAATATGTTGGGGGCAAACACAAGGGGTCAAAGACTTGTGTTTGGGTACCTAAAGTTCTTGTGTCTAATGCCAAAGGACCCAAAACCATTTGGGTACCTAAAGACAAGAACTAAAATTGTTTTGTAGGTTTATGCATCCGGGGGCACAAGTTGGATACTCGACAGCGGATGCACAAACCACATGACAGGGGAGAAAAAGATGTTCTCCTCCTACGAGAAAAACCAAGATCCCCAACGAGTTATCACATTCGGGGATGGAAATCAAGGTTTGGTCAAAGGTCTTGGTAAAATAGCTATATCTCCTGACCATTCTATTTCCAATGTTTTTCTTGTAGATTCTTTAGATTACAATTTGCTTTCTGTATCTCAATTATGTCAAATGGGCTACAACTGTCTTTTTACTGATATTGGTGTCACTGTCTTTAGAAGAAGTGATGATTCAATAGCATTTAAGGGAGTGTTAGAGGGTCAGCTATACTTGGTAGATTTTGATAGAGCTGAACTCGACACTTGCTTAATTGCCAAGACTAACATGGGTTGGCTCTGGCACCGCCGACTAGCCCATGTTGGGATGAAGAATCTTCACAAGCTTCTAAAGGGAGAACACATTTTAGGATTAACAAATGTTCATTTTGAGAAAGACAGGATTTGTAGCGCATGCCAAGCAGGGAAGCAAGTTGGCTCTCATCATCCGCATAAGAACATAATGACGACCGACAGGCCACTGGAGCTCCTGCACATGGATCTATTCGGCCCGATTGCTTACATAAGCATCGACGGGAGTAAGTACTGTCTAGTTATTGTGGATGATTATTCTCGCTTCACTTGGGTATTCTTTTTACAGGAAAAATCTCAAACCCAAGAGACCTTAAAGGGATTCTTGAGACGGGCTCAAAATGAGTTCGGCTTAAGGATCAAGAAAATTAGAAGCGACAACGGGACGGAGTTCAAGAACTCTCAAATCAAAGGCTTCCTTGAGGAGGAGGGCATCAAGCATGAGTTCTCTTCTCCCTACACACCTCAACAAAATGGTGTAGTGGAGAGGAAGAATAGAACTCTATTGGACATGGCAAGGACCATGCTTGATGAGTACAAGACTTCGGATCGGTTTTGGGCCGAGGCGGTCAACACCGCCTGCTACGCCATCAACCGGTTATATCTACACCAAATCCTCAAGAAGACATCCTATGAACTCCTAACAGGTAAAAAGCCCAACATTTCATATTTTAGAGTTTTTGGTAGCAAATGCTTTATTCTTGTTAAAAGAGGTAGAAAATCTAAATTTGCTCCTAAAACTGTAGAAGGCTTTTTACTTGGTTATGACTCAAACACAAGGGCATATAGGGTCTTTAACAAGTCCACTGGACTGGTTGAAGTCTCATGTGACGTTGTGTTTGATGAAACTAACGGCTCTCAAGTAGAGCAAGTTGATCTTGATGAGATAGGTGATGAAGAGGCTCTGTGCATAGCGTTAAGGAACATGTCCATTGGGGATATGTGTCCTAAGGAATCCGAAGAGCCTCCAAGAACACAAGATCAACCGTCCTCCTCCACGCAAGCATCCCCACCAACTCAAAATGAGGATGAAGCTCAAGTTGATGAAGAAGAAGATCAATCAAATGAGTCATCTCAAGATGACGGCATAGATCAAGGGGGAGATGCAAATGATCAAGACAAGGAGGATGAAGAACCAAAGCCGCCACACCCAAGAGTCCACCAAGCAATCCAACGAGATCACCCCGTCGACACCATCCTCAGCGACATTCATAAGGGGGTAACCACTAGATCTCGTGTTGCCCATTTTTGTGAACATTACTCTTTTATTTCCTCTATTGAGCCACACAGGGTAGAGGAAGCACTTCAAGATTCGGATTGGGTGGTGGCGATGCAAGAGGAGCTCAACAACTTCACTAGGAATGAGGTATGGCATTTAGTTCCACGTCCTAACCAAAATGTTGTAGGAACCAAATGGGTCTTCCGCAACAAGCAAGATGAGCATGGTGTGGTGACAAGGAACAAAGCTCGACTTGTGGCCAAAGGATACTCTCAAGTCGAAGGTTTGGATTTCGGTGAAACCTATGCACCCGTAGCTAGGCTTGAGTCAATTCGCATATTATTGGCCTATGCTACTTACCATGGCTTTAAGCTTTATCAAATGGACGTGAAAAGTGCCTTCCTCAATGGACCAATCAAAGAAGAGGTCTATGTTGAGCAACCTCCCGGCTTTGAAGACAGTGAGTACCTTAACCATGTCTATAAGCTCTCTAAGGCGCTTTATGGGCTCAAGCAAGCCCCAAGAGCATGGTATGAATGCCTTAGAGATTTCCTTATTGCTAATGGCTTCAAAGTCGGAAAAGCCGATCCTACACTCTTTACCAAAACTCTTGAAAATGACTTGTTTGTATGCCAAATTTATGTTGATGATATTATATTTGGGTCTACTAACGAGTCTACTTGTGAAGAGTTTAGTAGGATCATGACACAAAAGTTCGAGATGTCTATGATGGGGGAGTTGAAATATTTTCTAGGATTTCAAGTCAAGCAACTCCAAGAGGGCACCTTCATTAGCCAAACTAAGTACACTCAAGACATTCTAAACAAGTTTGGGATGAAGGATGCCAAGCCCATCAAGACACCCATGGGAACCAATGGGCATCTCGACCTCGACACGGGAGGTAAGTCCGTGGATCAAAAGGTATACCGGTCGATGATAGGTTCATTACTCTATTTATGTGCATCTCGACCGGACATTATGCTTTCCGTTTGCATGTGTGCAAGATTCCAATCCGACCCTAAGGAATCCCACCTTACGGCCGTAAAACGAATCTTGAGATATTTGGCTTATACTCCTAAGTTTGGGCTTTGGTACCCTCGGGGATCCACATTTGATTTGATTGGTTATTCGGATGCCGATTGGGCGGGGTGCAAAATCAATAGGAAGAGCACATCGGGGACTTGCCAGTTCTTGGGAAGATCCTTGGTGTCTTGGGCTTCAAAGAAGCAAAATTCGGTCGCTCTTTCCACTGCCGAAGCCGAGTACATTGCCGCAGGCCATTGTTGCGCGCAATTACTTTGGATGAGGCAAACCCTGCGGGACTACGGTTACAAATTGACCAAAGTCCCTTTGCTATGTGATAATGAGAGTGCAATCAAAATGGCCGACAATCCCGTCGAGCATAGCCGCACTAAACACATAGCCATCCGGTATCATTTTCTTAGGGATCACCAACAAAAGGGGGATATCGAGATTTCTTACATTAACACTAAAGATCAATTAGCCGATATCTTTACCAAGCCTCTTGATGAACAAACTTTTACCAAACTTAGGCATGAGCTCAATATTCTTGATTCACGCAATTTCTTTTGCTAGAATGCACATATAGCACATTTATATACCTTTGATCATGTCTCTTTCATATGCTATGACTAATATGTTTCCGAGTCTATTTCAAACCAAGTCATAGGTGTATTGAAAGGGAATTGGAGTCTTCGGCGAAGACAAAGGCTTCCACTCCGTAACTCATCCTTCGCCGTCACTCCAAGCCTCTCTCCATTCTTGGGGGAGAAAGCATGAGCACCAAGAGACTCTCCATCTTTGGGGGAGAGAGCAAAAGGACTTCATATTTGGTATACTCTTAACTCATCTATTTATGACCAAAGGGGAAGATAGCACTTCTAGGGCTCTAATGATTCCGTTTTTGGCGATTCATGCCAAAGGGGGAGAAAGTAAGAGCCCAAAGCAAAAGGACCGCACCACCACCAATTTCAAAAACTTCGTGTTTTCAAAGAATTTTATCATTTGGTATCCTATTGTGTTCAAAAGGGGGAAAAAGTAGTATTTCAAAAATGATATATCAAAACCCTCTTGAACACTAAGAGGAGGATCTCTTTTAGGGGGAGTTTTGTTTAGTCAAAAGAAAAGCATTTGAAACAAGGGGAGAAAATTTCAAATCTTGAAAAATGCCGTGTAAAATCTTATTCATTTACCTTTGACTATTTGCAAAAGAACTTTGAAAAGGATTTACAAAAGAATTTGCAAAAACAAAACATGTGGTGCAAACGTGGTCCAAAATGTTATAAGAAAGAAACAATCCATGCATATCTTGTAAGTATTTATATTGGCTCAATTCCAAGCAACCTTTGCACTTACCTTATGCAAACTAGTTCAATTATGCACTTCTATTTTTGCTTTGGTTTGTGTTGGCATCAATCACCAAAAAGGGGGAGATTGAAAGGGAATTAGGCTTACACCTAGTCCCTAATTAATTTTGGTGGTTGATTTGCCCAACACGAATAATTGGACTAACTAGTTTGCCCAAGTGTATAGATTATACAGGTGTAAAAGATTCACACTCAGCCAATAAAAAGATCAAGTTTTGGATTCAACAAAGGAGCAAAGTGGCAACCAAAGGCACCTCTGGTCTGGGGGCACCGGACTGTCCGGTGTACACCGGACAGTGTCCGGTGCACCACCGGACAGTGTCCGGTGCACCAGAGGATTCCAACTCGAACTCGCCACCTTCGGGAATTTCTTAGGCCGGCGCGCTATAATTCACCGGACTGTCCGGTGTACACCGGACAGTGTCCGGTGCTCCAAGGAAGCGCGGCCTCCGGAACTCGCTAGCCTCGGGAACGCGCAGCAGCCGCTCCGCTATAATTCACCGGACATGTTCAGTGTGCACCGGACTGTCCGGTGCAACTCTGGAGCAACGGCTATCTCCGCGCCAACGGCTACCTGCGGCGCATTAAATGCGCGCGCAGAAGTCAGGCGTGCCCATACTGGCACACCGGACAGTAAACAGTACATGTCCGGTGTGCACCGGACATCCAGGCGGGCCCACAAGTCAGAAGCTCCAACGGTCGGAATCCAACGGAACTGGTGACGTGGCTGGGGCACCGGACATGTCCGGTGTGCACCGGACTGTCCGGTGCGCCATCGAACAGACAACCTCCACCAACGGTCAAGTTTGGTGGTTGGGGCTATAAATACCCCAACCACCCCACCATTCATTGCATCCAAGTTTTCCACTTCTCAACCACTTACAAGAGCTAGGCATTCAATTCTAGACACACCAAAGAGATCAAATCCTCTCCAATTCCACAAAAGACTTTAGTGATTAGCGAGAGAGATTTGCCGTGTTCTTTTGAGCTCTTGCGCTTGGATTGCTTCTTTTCTTTCTCACTTGTTCTTGTGATCAAAACTCCATTGTAATCAAGGCAAGAGGCACCAATTGTGTGGTGGCCCTTGCGGGGAAGTTTTGTTCTCGGCTTTGATTTGAGAAGAGAAGCTCACTCGGTCCGAGGGACCGTTTGAGAGAGGGAAGGGTTGAAAGAGACCCGGCCTTTGTGGCCTCCTCAACGGGGAGTAGGTTTGCGAGAACCGAACCTCGGTAAAACAAATCCGCGTGTCACACTCTTCATTTGCTTGCGATTTGTTTTGCGCCCTCTCTCGCGGACTCGTTTATATTTCTAACGCTAACCCGGCTTGTAGTTGTGTCTATATTTGTAAATTTCAGTTTCGCCCTATTCACCCCCCTCTAGGCCCTATCACTGGTCCGACAAGCCCATCACCTTCGACCAAGCCGATCACCCCGACCACGTGTCGAGCCCGGGGAAATACCCGCTCGTCGTTGACCCCGTCATCGGCGACGTCAGGCTCACCAAGGTCCTTATGGACGGAGGCAGCAGCCTCAACATCATCTACGCCAAGACCCTCGGGCTCCTGCGGGTCGATCTGTCCTCCGTCCGAGCAGGCGCTGCGCCCTTCCATGGGATCATTCCTGGGAAGCGTGTCCAGCCCCTCGGACAACTCGACCTCCGCGTCTGCTTTGGAACACCCTCCAACTTCCGAAGGGAGACCCTGACATTCGAGGTGGTCGGGTTCCGAGGAACCTACCACGCGGTACTGGGAAGGCCATGCTACGCGAAGTTCATGGCCGTCCCCAACTACACCTACCTGAAGCTCAAGATGCCGGGCCCCAACGGGGTCATCACCGTCGGCCCCACACACGAACACGCGTTCGAATGCGACGTGGAGTGCGTGGAGTACGCCGAGGCCCTCGCCGAGTCCGAGGCCCTCATCGCCGACCTGGAAAG
Source organism: Zea mays (assembly GCF_902167145.1). Classification (NCBI taxonomy): domain Eukaryota; kingdom Viridiplantae; phylum Streptophyta; class Magnoliopsida; order Poales; family Poaceae; genus Zea; species Zea mays. The sequence goes on from NC_050098.1 coordinate 74,095,322, forward strand.
CCTCTCTAAGGAGGTGCCAGACGTGAAACGTCATGCCGGCAACTTCGAGCCAGTGGAGACGGTTAAGGTCGTTCCCCTCGACCCCAGCGGCGACACCTCCAAGAAGATCCGGATCGGCTCCCAAATAGGAAGCAGTGCTCGTCGACTTTCTCCGCGCGAACGCCGACGTCTTCGCGTGGAGTCCCTCGGACATGCCCGACATACCGAGGGATGTCGCCGAGCACTCGCTGGACATTCGAGCCGGAGCCCGACCCGTCAAGCAGCCTCTGCGCCGATTCGACGAGGAGAAGCGCAGAGCCATAGGCGAGGAGATCCGCAAGCTAATGACGGCAGGGTTCATCAAAGAGGTATTCCATCCCGAATGGCTTGCCAACCCTGTGCTTATGAGAAAGAAAGGGGGGAAATGGCGGATGTGTGTAGACTACACTGGTCTCAACAAAGCATGTCCGAAGGTTCCCTACCCTCTGCCTCGCATCGATCAAATCGTGGATTCCACTGCTGGGTGCGAAACCCTGTCTTTCCTCGATGCCTACTCAGGGTATCATCAAATCAGGATGAAAGAGTCCGACCAGCTCGCGACTTCTTTCATCACACCCTTCGGCATGTACTGCTATGTCACCATGCCGTTCGGCTTGAGGAATGCGGGCACGACGTACCAGCGGTGCATGAACCATGTGTTCGGCGAACACATTGGCCGCACGGTCGAGGCCTACGTCGATGACATCGTAGTCAAGACGAGGAAAGCTTCCGACCTCCTTTCCGACCTTGAAGTGACATTCCGATGTCTCAATGCGAAAGGCGTCAAGCTCAATCCCGAGAAGTGTGTCTTCGGGGTGCCCCGAGGCATGCTCTCAGGGTTCATCGTCTCCGAGCGGGGCATCGAAGCCAACCCGGAGAAGATCGCAGCCGTCACCAGCATGGGGCCCATCAAGGACTTAAAAGGCGTACAGAGGGTCATGGGATGTCTCGCGGCTCTGAGCCGTTTCTTCTCACGCCTCGGCGAAAGAGGTCTACCTCTGTACCGCCTCTTAAGGAAGGCCAAGTGCTTCACTTGGACCCCTGAGGCCGAGGAAGCTCTCGGGAACTTGAAGGCGCTCCTCACAAAGGCGCCTATCTTGGTGCCTCCAGCTGCCGGAGAAGCCCTCTTGGTCTACGTCGCCGCGACCACCCAGGTGGTTAGCGCCGCGATTGTGGTCGAGAGGCAAGAAGAGGGGCATGCATTGCCTGTTCAGAGGCCAGTTTACTTCGTCAGCGAGGTACTGTCCGAAACCAAGATCCGCTACCCACAAGTTCAGAAGCTGCTGTATGCAGTGATCCTGACGCGGCGGAAGTTGCGACACTACTTCGAGTCTCATCCGGTAACTGTGGTGTCATCCTTCCCCCTGGGGGAGATCATCCAGTGCCGAGAGGCCTCGGGTAGGATTGCAAAGTGGGCGGTGGAAATCATGGGCGAGACAATCTCGTTCGCCCCTCGGAAGGCCATCAAGTCCCAGATCTTGGCGGACTTCGTGGCCGAATGGGTCGACACCCAGCTACCGACGGCTCCGATCCAACCGGAACTCTGGATCATGTTTTTCGACGGGTTGTTGATGAAGACGGGAGCCGGCGCAGGCCTACTCTTCATCTCGCCCCTCGGGAAACACATACGCTATGTGCTACGCCTCCATTTCCCGGCGTCCAACAATGTGGCTGAGTATGAGGCTCTGGTCAACGGGTTGCGGATCGCCATCGAGATAGGGTCCGGCGCCTCGACGCCCGCGGTGACTCGCAGCTCGTCATCGACCAAGTCATGAAGAACTCCCACTGCCGCGACCCGAAGATGGAGGCCTACTGCGATGAGGTTCGGCGCTTGGAGGACAAGTTCTACGGGCTCGAACTCAACCACATCGCTCGGCGCTACAACGAGACTGCGGACGAGCTGGCTAAAATAGCCTCGGGGCGAACAACGGTTCCCCCGGACGTCTTCTCCCGGGATCTGCATCAACCCTCCGTCAAGATCGACGACACGCCCGAGCCTGAGGCGCCCTCGGCCCAGCCCGAGGTACCCTCGGCCCAGCCCGAGGCACCCTCAGCTCGGCCCGAGGCACCCTCGGCCCAGCCCGAGGTACCCTCGGCACAGCCCGAGGCACCCTCAGCTCGGCCCGAGGTGCCCTCGGTTCAGCCCGAGGTACCCTCGGCCCCCGAGGGTGAGGCACTGCGCGTCAAGGAGGAGCAAAGCGGGGCCACACCCGATCGAAACTGGCAGACCCCGTACCTGCAATATCTCCACCAAGGAGAGCTACCCCTCGACCGAGCCGAGGCTCGGCGGGTGGCGCGGCGCGCCAAGTCGTTCGTCTTGCTGGGCGATGAAAAGGAGCTCTACCACCACAGCCCCTCTGGCATCCTCCAGCGATGCATCTCCGTCGCCGAAGGTCAGGAACTCCTGCGAGAGATACACTCGGGGGCTTGCGGCCATCACGCAGCGCCTCGAGCCCTTGTCGGGAATGCCTTCCGACAAGGTTTCTACTGGCCGACGGCGGTGGCCGACGCCACTAGAATTGTCCGCACCTGCGAAGGGTGTCAATTCTACGCGAGGCAGACCCACCTACCCGCTCAGGCTCTGCAGACGATACCCATCACCTGGCCCTTCGCTGGGTGGGGTCTGGACTTCGTCGGCCACTTGCAGAAGGCACCCGGGGGCTACACGCACCTGCTGGTCGCCATCGACAAATTCTCCAAGTGGATCGAGGTCCGACCTCTGAACAGCATCAGGTCCGAGCAGGCGGTGGCGTTCTTCACCAACATCATCCATCGCTTCGGGGTCCCGAACTCCATCATCACCGACAACAGCACCCAGTTCACCGGCAGAAAGTTCTTGAACTTCTGCGAGGATCACCACATCCAGGTGGACTGGGCCGCCGTGGCTCACCCCATGTCAAATGGGCAAGTAGAGCGTGCCAACGACATGATTCTACAAGGGCTCAAGCCTCGGATCTACAACGACCTCAACAAGTTCGGCAAGCGATGGATGAAGGAACTCCCCTCGGTGGTCTGGAGCCTAAGGACAACGCCGAGCCGAGCCACGGGCTTCACGCCATTCTTCCTAGTCTACGGGGCCGAGGCCGTCTTGCCCACAGACCTGGAATATGGCTCCCCGAGGACGAGGGCCTACAGCGATCAAAGCAACCAAGCTAGCCGAGAAGACTCGCTGGACCAGCTGGAGGAGGCTCGGGACAAGGCCTTACTACACTCGGCGCGGCACCAGCAGTCCCTACGACGCTACCACGCCCGAGGGGTCCGGTCCCGAGACCTCCAGGTGGGCGACCTGGTGCTTCGGCTGCGACAAGACGCTCGAGGGAGGCACAAGCTCACGCCCCCCTGGGAGGGACCGTTCGTCATCGCCAAGGTTCTGAAGCCCGGAACGTACAAGCTGGCCAACAGTCAAGGCGAGGTCTACGACAACGCTTGGAACATCCAACAGCTACGTCGCTTCTATCCTTAAGATGTTTTCAAGTTGTTCATATACCTCGCACCCACGCAAAGTTTAGTCATCAAGGAAGGGTCGGCCTCACCTCGGCAAAGCCCGACCCTCCCTCGGGGGCTAAAGGGGGGGGGGGAACCCCTCTGCGTTGAAATTTTCCTCGAAAAAAGATCTCTTCTGCCAGAATGTCTTTCGTGCTTTTTGACTATTTCGAAAAGTGGATCCTGAAAACAGCGGAGTACACGTAAGCAGCCAAGGCTGACCGAGCCGAGGGACTCCTACGGATACGGATACCTCACTCATCACCTTCTGCGATAAGTAACTCACGTTCGGATAAGTGATTCCGCGGACCGAACAAGTCTTCACGTTCAGAAGTTCTTCTGCCGAAGCGATCCTTCGAGCCTTCTCGACTGAGTCGGTGGCAGAGCCCCATGGACGGGTAAGAGTGCGCGTAAGCGGCAAGGCCGACTGAGCCGAGGGACTCCTACGCCTCCGGGATACGGATACCTCACTCATCACCTTCCGCGAGAAGCAACTCTCGCTCGCACAAACATCCCAGTTACCGACAAAAAAAGTCCAGATACTCGAAACAAGAGGAAAAGAGACGCAGCTTTACAACACAGCGAGGGTGTGTTATGGCCTCGGCGGCCGCAGGAGACACACTCTACAAGACAATCCGATCCTGCAGGCTCGGGTCTTGACGCTGGAAGGGGGCAGCAGCATCCCTCGTCATCGACGACACCTTCGGCGAGGTCCGACCTAGCCTCGGACGGCGACGCGGTCCGAGGATCTCCACTCTAAAGGACGACGTCATCGCCACGCCCGGGCAATCGCTGCCAGGGTCTTCTCCGGGAATCCGGCCCGAGCAGGCGGCTCGGTCGGTCACCCCGGGACCTCGGCCAGCCGTCCTCCAAGGACGTCAGCTCGACCCGAGGTCTCGGCTGGTCAACTCCGGCGTCGGTCCCGCTAACGGACGACCCGGCTAGGCTCCGGCCAACCAGGTTTCCTTTTCGAGCCAACTGTGCCTCTGTTCATGCTGATACCGCTACCCCTGGCCTCGGCTCATCGAAGAGCAGCCAAGGGGTCCCTTTAACTAAGCTAGAGAAGCCTCGGACAACAAGGCCGACCGAGCCGAGGGATTCCTACGCCTCCGGGATACGGATACCTCACTCGTCACCTTTACACGGGGCGACTCACGCTTGGTGAAGCGGTTCAGACAACCAACAAGCGATTCTTGGTGCTCGAAAATGAGGAAAAAACACGGCTCCGTGCCAAAGTTACATACATGTTCAGGCCTCGACAACCACAATGAACAAAAACACTGGCATTCGAAGTGCCATTACAAACGGAACTCTGGTTCCGTCCCCGCGGGTATGAACAACCTCGAGCCTGCGGGGCGACGAACACCGGGGGACCCGCCAGCGACCTCTGCAGCAGCAGCCATGGTCCCAGGACGGACGCGGCCGCCGGAGGGCTCTCGTTCGCGTTCCCGCTCAAGGGACGCGAACCAGTTATTAAAGCCAAAGAGCGGGCCGCTCCAAAGCGCACCGGCAGGTCCTCGCTGCCGTCCTCGCCGCGAATGCAAGGAAGAGGGCGGAATGTTGCATCCTAGCTGGACAGCAACAGTTCGCCTTCCCCGGCATGGCTGGAGGACATCTCCTCCGCAGAGCTAGAGGGTGTTTGCCACCACCAGAAGCTGGAAGAAGAGGTGGCCCGCCGACCCGCGCAGGAGGTAGAGCCCCGGCTCGCCTCGCTCCCCACCCCAGCGAGGATGACGAACACCCTCGACGCTGAGGGCGGGATCGAGATCACAGCCCGACTTGCCTCTCCCCATCCAGGGGCTGGAGGTCACCGTCTTGGGTGACCGCCAGCGGAGGGGTGCAGTCGGGCTGCATGATGAAAATCCTTGAAGCCGAACGATGGCTGAAAGGTACCAACTCCCACGGAGTTGCGTTCCTCCAACGACGAGGCGAAAAGACGGCGGGTATCCCCCATCCGAGGGCTTGGAAAGTGGAAAGACACGATGCATAAGGGAGCGCGAAGACATGGTCGCCTTCCAAAGGGGGTCACCTGTCACACCCGGATTTTAGGGGCACCAAGACCCGGGCGCGAACATAATCACCAGGTGTGCTGGGACCAAGTCTCACACATATGATGAATCATGGCACAGGATCGAATGTCACATCTTTACTATATAACAGGAGTTCTATACAAAATAAATAATTACATTATAAGGAGACAACGGTCCAGCAACCCAAAGTTGACTGGGAGACGACGACCTAGACCTCTCACGAACTCATCACAGCATCCTCCATGCGCCTCATCCTGCGGTACCTGTTCTTGACCTGTGGGGGGGGGTGTGAGACAACAAGAGTGAGCTCACATACGTTCATCGCTCAACAAGTTGTGGGGAATAATGTGCATGAACTCGCCAAAGGTGGGAGCTCACGTGAAGTGTAAGGCTTACCAAAGAAGATGGCTGAAGCTGAGCATTGCTTTTAAAGTTGGTCAAAATTTTATTAGCCATTACTAAGTATAAGTAAATACCAACCCAATTAAATAGTAGAACAGAAGTAACAACATCACCTGCGATGCAATGCATATGACAAATTGAATTTAAGTTCCATAGATTAATCATCAGAGAGTCCTGAGCTGCTCATGACCGTGAGCTCGGCTAGTATACCAGTTTTACACTCTGCAGAGGTGGTACCCTTTACCCACAAGTCATGTTACCCATCTGCCAAGAGATCGCGACTTCCCATACACCTCTACCGAGGAGGCGAGGCAGGGTAACACTACGAGGCCTTTACAAAGTTCCACTAGCTTCAGAAAACCCGCTACAGTTTATGGGAAGCTCCAATGCAGGAATCCCTTGCAGGACCGCCATCGCAGCAAAATCCTCCCGAGGGCCTCCCTACACTGACCACTCCCCTACTGCCCTTGCCCCTTTCGGGTAAGGTAGTCCTCCACTAGCTTTCCTAATTAGTCAGCCAAGGGCGTCCATAAACCCTTGTGGTGGCACGTGTTTCTCAAGTTAAGCTCTATGTTCCAATTAACATTTAATGATCTTGTCATGAACATAAATGAAATAACAACATAACTGGAACATAGATATAATGAAATATTAACCCAAAACCATATAAAGCAGTAGCAGAACTACCCAAGTGATTCAGGGGTAAACAAGGTATTCAGGATAAACAAACTAGGGTGACCTATTGGGTCCCATCAAAATTAACCTATGCAGATCATTATGATTAATTAGAACATGAGTGGGTAAAAGAAGTGATCAAGGGCACAACTTGCCTGGCACTTGAGATTCCAGGTACCATTTTCTCTTCAAGTGACTCGTAACCTCTCTGCTAGTCGTAGCAATACAAATAAATATGGTATAGATAAAATTAACATCACACCAAACATAAGTACAAACTGAATAATAACAATCTACGCGTCTCTACGAGATCGTGGGATCGAGAACCGCTAAATTTGGAGTTACGGTTAAGGAGTTATGATTTATGGAAGATAAATGTGATTCAAATATTAAACTATATTATAAGTTGGTTAACATACATCATATGAGAAATTATTAACTAACTCAACTTTAATCTAGATTATGACTTGATTATAAACCATATTTTAGTCAAATCACTATCATGAGCTAGTTTAACTTTGGTTAAAAGGTATAGTCTACTAAACATAGGTTAACAAATATCTAATTATAAAAATATGTTCTATGGTACAATTAATGTTGCCACTGCATAGACAATATTTTTATGAAGCTAACACAATTTGAACGGATCAAATTGGAGTTAAAATAAATTAATTATGAATTTCTGAAGTCTACTTGTATTCTAGGGGTGTTTTTGTCAAGACCCGGAAACTAATTTGTAATTTCTAGAATTCTAGGGTAAAGCTGTGTATGTGGCCGAGGACGGCGGGTTTATATCAAGAAACGGCAGGGTCTCTTTAGCTAAAAGTCACGGCGAAGGGGTAAGCTTCAATGTCAGCCGTTGGATCCCCAACCGAGCGCCCGGATTAGATGCACGCCGATATGAACCGGTATCCAACCACAGCGCTCAGATCCAAAATCAAGGGCATGGATTTTAAATCACTCAGACTGCTTGAAATCCATCCGATCTACCTTCTACGGCTTAGATCTTATCAGGCGAAGAGGTATTCGCGTTCAAATCAGAACCGCTCGTCTGGGAATCTACGGCTCCGGTTTAACGCGGCGAAGGGGTATGATATCAACTAATCCTAGCCGTTCAAAATCAGACAAACGGCCAGGGACTTATCCCCTTCCCCGACACGCGACCACGGCGGCGCCACTGTTGCCCTCAACGGAGACACGCCGGAGTCACGCAATCAGGCGCTGCTATGCGTAGTTTCTATGCCTGAACCCCAAAATCGAGTGCGGGGCAAACAATGAACTCAATAGATGTATGTATACCGGGTATTAGGGTGTCCAGCTACTTCGACCACGACCAATGGCGGCACTACGGCGCGGTTGAGATCCGACGAGCAATTACCGGCCGACCGCCGACCCAACTACCGCCCTACCGGTGTAACATGATGCTACGGATGTAAGTATCAGGTCTGTGCACTTACCAGAGGTCAGGGTAAGGATGGTGAGCTTGGCCTCGGCACGGGGCGGAAACGGTGGTGCTCTCCAATGTCGGCGAGAAATCCCGAGCTCCGCCAAGCACCGAGAACGTGTGGCGCCCCCGAGTGTGTGAACAGCTGGACGAGAGGGGGGTTGATGGGTACTTTTATAGAGCAGGGGAAAGAGTCCGCGCCGAGGAGGTCGGTAGGTGGGCGGCGTAGAAACCGACTTCTGTTATGAGGACGGCGGCAGCAATTTCATTGAGCTGCGGACTTGGGAAGGGATGAGTCCGACAGGTGGGTCCCGATGCGTAGTGAACCAACGCGAGCGCGCGCCTGAAGGACCCCATCCGACCGGTGGACCCCGCGTGACAGAGGGAGCGAGAGGAGCTGGGCCAAGCAGGAAGAAATGTCATGGTGGGCCGAATGAGGTGTAGTGGCCCAGCTGGCGTTTCTTTCTCTTTTTCTTTTATGTTTTTTTCCTTTTTAGTTTTGAATCCAGATTTGAATTCAAATGTTGTTGTGAAGTTCATGCTTAAGTGAATTATTCATATTCAAGCACTAGTATAAAAAGGTGCATTTATTTCATATTTATATATATATATATATCTTCCTTATATTTATATAATATTTCTTTAATTCTCTTTCTATATTATTCCCTTAACTCATTTCTGAATTAGGATACACTTTAATTTGAACATCTCTACTTATTAACCCTAAATGCACAATCAACAAACTCCAACATGATGCACATTATTTTATTTTAGTATCATTTGTTTTAGTTAATCTCTCTTACTATGAATACTCTTGTTGTGATAAATATATGACACACAAAAATAGGAGATCAACTATATTCTCCATGTATACATTTTTGGGCATTACAAATCCTACCCCCCTTAAAAAGAATCTCGTCCTCGAGATTAGTAGAAAAGGGATGCAACCAGTTTGGTTTAGGAATCGAAAGTTTTGTTTCAAGTTTTTTTTTATACTCGCTAGTAGATGATTTGGAAAATATAGATATATATGTCTAGCTATCTATTATATCAGATGAGGTACGATTATGGCAAGTATAGGTTGTGACAAGGAAGAGTATAGTAAGGAAAGACTTCATCCTGAACTGTGGATCTTGATTCCGCTGGCGATTCAACTTGATCTTTGAAGTCTTGAGTTGATGCTTATCTTTCTTTGACGTGGTTGGTCTCCTTTGGCCTTTCATCTTGGGGTTGCCATCCGAGTTAAGGACATATGGTTAGGATATATGTGAGTAGGATGGATTATATGGTGTAGGTAGGTTAGAATCTCTTGCTAGGTTAAAATTGAAGGGTTAGGCAACTATCAGATGGTTAAGGTAGTTGCATATGGCCAAGTCGATCTGTCATTCTTAATTTGGTGCAAGGTGAACTAAGTTAAGACCTGTTCTATAGGAATAGAGTTTAATCTATTTCATCAGTATTATCTAACATTTTTGATAAGTCACTTTAGATTAGATCAGATCTAGGTTAGATTGATGTGACTAGTTTGACTAGATAAGATCTAATTAATTTGCATTAGATCATGGTTGTTAAACTAGGGTGGATAAGTATGCTTATTAGGATAAGATGAAATATAATCTTTTGATATTAGTTAGATCTATTAAGATGAGATAAAATCTTTTTAAGATAAGATGAATCTATTAAGATAAGAGAGAATCTTATTAAGATAAGATGAATTGGTTAGAATGAGATCTTTTAGGATAAGATAAATCTCTTAAGCTAGATATATTCCAATGGGGATAATCTAGGTTGTCAAAATATTTTTTTATACTTATGTGTATATGCTGATGCAATTGTGGACATTACTCCACAACTCGTCACACTCAATCAAAGATCCAAATCAAACAAGTATCATAAGAACAAGCATTCAAGCATATAGATACAAAAAAATAGTTTTGTTTTTTTTCCCTAAGAGTAGGTCTCCTATTCCTAAAGGTCACTTTAGGTACGAGATTTCAAAGTGTGAGATCCACATTTGTCTTTTAGAAAGAAAAGGTAAGAATAATCAGAGTAAAGCGGAAATAGATGAGAGTAGATTAAGATAAGTTTAGAAAAGAATCAGAGTAAGGTAAGTAGATAATGGTTGTCCAGTTCTATCTAGGTTTCGTCCTACAGTCAACATTCCTCTGATACCACTTCTGTCACACCCAGATTTTAGGGGCACCAAGACCCGGGCGCGAACATAATCACCAGGTGTGCTGGGACCAAGTCTCACACATATGATGAATCATGGCACAGGATCGAATGTCACATCTTTACTATATAACAGGAGTTCTATACAAAATAAATAATTACATTATAAGGAGACAACGGTCCAGCAACCCAAAGTTGACTGGGAGACGACGACCTAGACCTCTCACGAACTCATCACAGCATCCTCCATGCGCCTCATCCTGCGGTACCTGTTCTTGACCTGTGGGGGGGTGTGAGACAGCAAGAGTGAGCTCACATACGTTCATCGCTCAACAAGTTGTGGGGAATAATGTGCATGAACTCGCCAAAGGTGGGAGCTCACGTGAAGTGTAAGGCTTACCAAAGAAGATGGCTGAAGCTGAGCATTGCTTTTAAAGTTGGTCAAAATTTTATTAGCCATTACTAAGTATAAGTAAATACCAACCCAATTAAATAGTAGAACAGAAGTAACAACATCACCTGCGATGCAATGCATATGACAAATTGAATTTAAGTTCCATAGATTAATCATCAGAGAGTCCTGAGCTGCTCATGACCGTGAGCTCGGCTAGTATACCAGTTTTACACTCTGCAGAGGTGGTACCCTTTACCCACAAGTCATGTTACCCATCTGCCAAGAGATCGCGACTTCCCATACACCTCTACCGAGGAGGCGAGGCAGGGTAACACTACGAGGCCTTTACAAAGTTCCACTAGCTTCAGAAAACCCGCTACAGTTTATGGGAAGCTCCAATGCAGGAATCCCTTGCAGGACCGCCATCGCAGCAAAATCCTCCCGAGGGCCTCCCTACACTGACCACTCCCCTACTGCCCTTGCCCCTTTCGGGTAAGGTAGTCCTCCACTAGCTTTCCTAATTAGTCAGCCAAGGGCGTCCATAAACCCTTGTGGTGGCACGTGTTTCTCAAGTTAAGCTCTATGTTCCAATTAACATTTAATGATCTTGTCATGAACATAAATGAAATAACAACATAACTGGAACATAGATATAATGAAATATTAACCCAAAACCATATAAAGCAGTAGCAGAACTACCCAAGTGATTCAGGGGTAAACAAGGTATTCAGGATAAACAAACTAGGGTGACCTATTGGGTCCCATCAAAATTAACCTATGCAGATCATTATGATTAATTAGAACATGAGTGGGTAAAAGAAGTGATCAAGGGCACAACTTGCCTGGCACTTGAGATTCCAGGTACCACTTTCTCTTCAAGTGACTCGTAACCTCTCTGCTAGTCGTAGCAATACAAATAAATATGGTATAGATAAAATTAACATCACACCAAACATAAGTACAAACTGAATAATAACAATCTACGCGTCTCTACGAGATCGTGGGATCGAGAACCGCTAAATTTGGAGTTACGGTTAAGGAGTTATGATTTATGGAAGATAAATGTGATTCAAATATTAAACTATATTATAAGTTGGTTAACATACATCATATGAGAAATTATTAACTAACTCAACTTTAATCTAGATTATGACTTGATTATAAACCATATTTTAGTCAAATCACTATCATGAGCTAGTTTAACTTTGGTTAAAAGGTATAGTCTACTAAACATAGGTTAACAAATATCTAATTATAAAAATATGTTCTATGGTACAATTAATGTTGCCACTGCATAGACAATATTTTTATGAAGCTAACACAATTTGAACGGATCAAATTGGAGTTAAAATAAATTAATTATGAATTTCTGAAGTCTACTTGTATTCTAGGGGTGTTTTTGTCAAGACCCGGAAACTAATTTGTAATTTCTAGAATTCTAGGGTAAAGCTGTGTATGTGGCCGAGGACGGCGGGTTTATATCAAGAAACGGCAGGGTCTCTTTAGCTAAAAGTCACGGCGAAGGGGTAAGCTTCAATGTCAGCCGTTGGATCCCCAACCGAGCGCCCGGATTAGATGCACGCCGATATGAACCGGTATCCAACCACAGCGCTCAGATCCGAAATCAAGGGCATGGATTTTAAATCACTCAGACTGCTTGAAATCCATCCGATCTACCTTCTACGGCTTAGATCTTATCAGGCGAAGAGGTATTCGCGTTCAAATCAGAACCGCTCGTCTGGGAATCTACGGCTCCGGTTTAACGCGGCGAAGGGGTATGATATCAACTAATCCTAGCCGTTCAAAATCAGACAAACGGCCAGGGACTTATCCCCTTCCCCGACACGCGACCACGGCGGCGCCACTGTTGCCCTCAACGGAGACACGCCGGAGTCACGCAATCAGGCGCTGCTATGCGTAGTTTCTATGCCTGAACCCCAAAATCGAGTGCGGGGCAAACAATGAACTCAATAGATGTATGTATACCGGGTATTAGGGTGTCCAGCTACTTCGACCACGACCAATGGCGGCACTACGGCGCGGTTGAGATCCGACGAGCAATTACCGGCCGACCGCCGACCCAACTACCGCCCTACCAGTGTAACATGATGCTACGGATGTAAGTATCAGGTCTGTGCACTTACCAGAGGTCAGGGTAAGGATGGTGAGCTTGGCCTCGGCACGGGGCGGAAACGGTGGTGCTCTCCAATGTCGGCGAGAAATCCCGAGCTCCGCCAAGCACCGAGAACGTGTGGCGCCCCCGAGTGTGTGAACAGCTGGACGAGAGGGGGGTTGATGGGTACTTTTATAGAGCAGGGGAAAGAGTCCGCGCCGAGGAGGTCGGTAGGTGGGCGGCGTAGAAACCGACTTCTGTTATGAGGACGGCGGCAACAATTTCATTGAGCTGCGGACTTGGGAAGGGATGAGTCCGACAGGTGGGTCCCGATGCGTAGTGAACCAACGCGAGCGCGCGCCTGAAGGACCCCATCCGACCGGTGGACCCCGCGTGATAGAGGGAGCGAGAGGAGCTGGGCCAAGCAGGAAGAAATGTCATGGTGGGCCGAATGAGGTGTAGTGGCCCAGCTGGCGTTTCTTTCTCTTTTTCTTTTATGTTTTTTTTCCTTTTTAGTTTTGAATCCAGATTTGAATTCAAATGTTGTTGTGAAGTTCATGCTTAAGTGAATTATTCATATTCAAGCACTAGTATAAAAAGGTGCATTTATTTCATATTTATATATATATATCTTCCTTATATTTATATAATATTTCTTTAATTCTCTTTCTATATTATTCCCTTAACTCATTTCTGAATTAGGATACACTTTAATTTGAACATCTCTACTTATTAACCCTAAATGCACAATCAACAAACTCCAACATGATGCACATTATTTTATTTTAGTATCATTTGTTTTAGTTAATCTCTCTTACTATGAATACTCTTGTTGTGATAAATATATGACACACAAAAATAGGAGATCAACTATATTCTCCATGTATACATTTTTGGGCATTACATCACCCTCCTTTTAAAGGCGACTCTCCCTACTTGCGCCCCCAACCGTCGCGGGCTGAGTCTTCTCCAACACACTCCAAGGTCCTCCCCTGTGGCGCGGGGGCTGGGTCCCACACGTCATGCAAACCGGCTCAGAGCAGAAGAAGCCAAACCGCCGTGCGCGGTGCGCCCAACCGCCCAACGGTTACAAGTGACCCTCCACTTTTGCCCAGACCAACGGGCGAAAGGGGCGGGCAGCCACGCAGGCGGCATGCAACCGCGCCAAGTGGGCGCGCTTCTCCGACTCCCAACACGCCCAGCATGGAGGCCCAGGCCCACGCGTCATGCAACCGGCGTGCCGAATGCTTCGTGCATGCAACTGCACCGCCACTTGCGCCACCACCGCGCCTCCTCGACTGCGGAACCAATACCGCGACTCGAGGCGCCCAGCGCACGACCCAGCAGCGCCAGCCTAGCGCGGCGGTCAGTACGGCCAAAAATGGGCCGGCAGTAATGACGGTGGCAGGCGGGCAGGAGCAGCAGTCACGTCGTCAGCCAAGCTCACGTCCCATCCGGGGGCAGCGAGAGAACCCTCTCTCACGGCGTGAAGACAACGCGCCCGTGTTCCGTTCCTCGAACGGCTCGCGCACGCGCAACGGCCGCCCCACGAACCACTCGCCCCGTCGCATTAACTCCGCGGCGGGACAGGCGGCGCCTCTGGCAGGAGAAGCAGGCGACGCTTCACCTTCGCCATAATAACCGCGTCAAAAAAGGTACGCCACGTCGTTCGATTTCGTATCCTTTTCCTTTTTTCCTCTTTCTCTCTCTTGCAACAGGGACCGGGAAAGGGGGATACCCCGAAAAGGATCCTTCCCCGTGAAGGAACCAGGCTCCAAGCCTCCCTACTGATCAGAGGTTCGAAGGCTGGCCCCCCGGAAGGGTTCGACAGCTGCCTCAGATCGCGTGGGCCCTACACCCACTACTGGTCAGAGGTTCGAAGGCCGGCCCCTCGGAAGGGTTCCACGGCCGCCTCAGGCTACTCGGGCTCCGCGCCCATTACTGATCAGGGGTTCAAAGGCTGGCCCCCGAAGGGTTCACAGCCGCCTCAGACGCCGAGCGAGGGATGACCATGGGTACGTTCGATACATAACCAAGGCTCGGGCTGCGCTCCCGAGGTACCCTAGGACATTTCCGAGACCAGCGGGAACGATCTTGTAACGGAATCCCATCGGAGGGAGGCATCGAGCCCTCCGACCCCGTCGCCAGGGGACCGGGTCCGGCAGATCACCCGCAGGTACTTTTGGGCGTGCCTCTGGGCCCCTAGCCGACCCCTAACGAACGGGGCACAGACGTCCACTCGGATTACCCGCTTGCAGCTCACCGGAGACACCATGTTCGGCGCCCATCGAGGGCAACATGGCGCTTTCCCCCCTCCTCCTTGCGGAAAGGCGACGCAGGGGCGTATGTAAAAAAGCCGAGTCTGTCCCTGATCGCCCTCTCGCCCTGTGCAGAGGCTCGGGGGCTGCTCTCGCAAACCCGGCTCTGGCCGAACCGTTGACAGCGTCAACATACCAGCCCGAGAACTTGGTACCCGACCGTACACCCGGGCTACGACCAGCTCGCATGAGGGAACAACCAGACCAGCCGAAGCATTACGCGAGGCATTAAGACCTCGAAGGAGTGAAACCACTCCTCCGAAGCCTCGGGGGCTACACCCGGCGGGTGCGCTCGCGCGCACCCACCGGAACAAAACGCAACCGAGAAAGGCTGGTCCCCTTGCAAAAAAGTGCGACGAGAGCCTCCAAGCGAGTGCTAACACTCCCTTCGAGGCTCGGGGGCTACTGTCGGGGACCATAATTAGGGGTACCCTCAAGGCTCCTAATTCTCAGCTGGTAACCCCCATCAGCATGAAGCTGCAAAGGCCTGATAGGCGCGATTAAGTCAGGGATCAGTCCATTCGAGGGACTCGATCACGCCTCGTCCGAGCCTAGCCTCGGACAAGGGCAGCCGACCCCAAAGGATTTCCGTCTCGCTCGAGGCCCCCCTCCAACGGCGAACATATTTCCGGCTCGCCCGAGGCCCTGCCTTCGCTAAGAAGCAACCCTGACCAAATTGCCACACCAACCGACCAAATCGCAGGAGCATTTAATGCAAAGGTGGCCTGACACCTTTATCCTGACGCGCGCCCCCAGTCGGCAGAGCCAAAGTGACTGCCGTCACTTCGCCGCTCCACTGACCGACCTGACGGAAGGACAGCGCCGCCTGCGCCACTCCGACTGCGGTGCCACTTGACAGAGTGAAACTGACAGGCAGTCAAGCCCTGCCGAAGGCATCATAGGAAGCTCCGCTCCGCCCGACCCCAGGCTCGGACTCGGGCTAAGTCCCGGAAGGCGGCGAACTCCGCTCCGCCCGACCCAGGGCTCGGACTCGGGCTAAGTCCCAGAAGACAGCGAACTCCGCTCCGCCCGACCCAGGGCTCAGACTCGGGCTAAGTCCCGGAAGACGGCGAACTCCGCTCCGCCCGACCCAGGGCTCGGACTCGGGCTAAGTCCCGGAAGACGGCGATCTCCGCTTCGCCCGACCCAGGGCTCGGACTCGGGCTCAGCCCCGGAAGACGGCGATCTCCGCTCCGCCCGACCCAGGGCTCGGACTCAGGCTCAGCCCCAGAAGACAGCGAACTCCGCTCCGCCCGACCCAGGGCTCGGACTTGGGCTCAGCCCCAGAAGACGACGAACTCCGCCTCGCCCGACCCAGGGGCTCGGACTCGACCTCGACCACGGAAGACAGACTCGACCTCGGCTTCGGAGGAGCTTCCACATCGCCCAACCTAGGGCGCAGGCCAGCCACGTCAACAGGAGGCGCCATCATCACCCTACCCCGAGCTGACTCGGGCCGCAGGGAACAAGACCGGCAACCCATCTGGCTAGCTCCGCCAGATAGGCAATGATGGCGCCCCGCGTACTCTGTGACGACGACGGCTCTCAGCCCCCTTACGGAAGCAAGAGGACGTCAGCAAGGACTCAACCGCTCCGACAGCTGTCCCTCCGCCAGGCTCCATCGCTCCTCCGACGGCCACGACATCACACCAGTTGGGTGCCAAAATCTCTCCGGCTGCCACAACGGCATGTACTTAGGGCGCTAGCTCTCCTCCGCTAGACACGTAGCACCCTGCTACACCCCCATTGTACACCTGGATCCTCTCCTTACACCTATAAAAGGAAGGACCAGGGCCCTCTTAGAGAGGGTTGGCCGCGCGGGGACGAGGACGAGACAGGCGCTCGCTTGGAGCCGCTCGCTCCCTCTCCCGCGTGGACGCTTGTAACCCCCTACTGCAAGCGCACCCGACCTGGGCGCGGGACGAACACGAAGGCCGCGGGATTCCCACCTCTCTCACGCCGGTCTCCGGCCGCCTCGCTCTCCCCCCTTCGCGCTCGCGCTCGCGCTCGACCCATCTGGGCTGGGGCACGCGGCGACATTCACTCGTCGGCCCAGGGACCCCCCGGTCTCGAAACGCCGACACTATGTTAATTGAAAATGTTGTATCTGTTAGAGTAAATATTGTGATGTTCGATTGAGTTAAGTCGGTAATTCAGGTTAATTAAGACGCACGGTTTAAAGAGTTAATTAGATTGTTCCTATAACTATTTTAAGTCGTTGGTATTTAATAATAGCGAGTCCAGGTTTTATTAGACTTCTGAAATATATTTTACTAAGGATGATAGTGTAGGTTAAATAATTTATTCTTGCTTGATTTCGGAATTAGATCCAATTAGAAAGCAGGAAAGTTCCTGTTGCACTTAGTGTGTATGGTTTGTTGTTTCATGATGTTTGCGTTAGATTCGGTTAATTTAGAGAAGCATGATTATTGCGCTTAGTCGTATGTCGATAACTAGTGTTTTCGTATGAAATGGTACAACACCTCGCCGCTAGGTGTTTAATTTGTTATCGTGTAGCATTATTTAGGTTTGTGATATTCCTGCTTATATCCATTCATATGCACCATGCATCTCATTAGGTACGCTAGCTGAGAATCGTACAAAGCGAAAGACAAGGACCAAAGCTGAGTCGACCACAAGATGTCGCTGCGCGTAAGCTTCTCCACAAGATGATGCTGATGGACGAACCTGAAGATGGATGGATGGAGCAAGTATCGGAACAAAAGCTGATCGCCAAGTGGACGTCATCTAACAAACACTAACGTAGTGTTTATTTCAGGCAAGCCGTACTGCATCATCCCTTGTGTTTTAAAATCTTTATCACCTTATATGATGCATTAGGTGATAGGAGTTGTGTGCTAAACAATTGATGCATTTCCTTCCTTGGAAATTTGATCACCATTCCTTGACTCCCTTTTATAAAAAGGATTTTTATGATGCTTAGCCTTGTTTTAGAAAAACAAAATGTTTTGTTTTAAAAAAAGGTGATGCTTCACGGTGGATGGGAATTTTTACAAAGAAAAACTTGTGATGGTGGATCCATCACGGTCGTGATGGGTTCAACATCTGAAAAGATGTACCTCTGCCAGGTACCAAACTTTGGGTTTAAAATAATAAAGCTGAGACCAGGCGAGTGACTTGCACGAGAAGGATGTCTCGGTGTAGTGTCTCCGTCTGAGTCGATTATGGACCGTGTTGATGTAGGCTTGATGATCGAGGACCTTTTAACTGGCCATATGCCTCGTCATGGGTAAGCTTTGCCTCGGTTGGACCAATACTAGAAAGGTCACCATGCAATGGGAGTGGAGAGATGGCGAGAGTAGCGTGTACCCTCCGTGGCAAGAGGTTGGACGGTGGTGTATCTGCGCTCTCGGTTGGCGTGAACCCGGTCTGGTCTAGAGAAACCCGGTGGCGAGTTGACATATGCAAGGGTTAAGTGCTACATATGTCATGTGGACGGAGATCCCTAGCTAGGTATTAATCGATTCAGATCGCCGTTACTTCTCGGACATGAAGACTTGGTCACTGACTTACACGTAGCAATCCAGTGAACTGAAGGGTTGATAAAAGACGGCTAGTGTAGGCCAAGTGTTTGAACTAGGATAGAAAGAACTCTAGATGCAGGTAACTTTACTTAACCTGACAAGTAAAATGAATTCTTAAGGATCCACTCATAGTAAGCTTTTCTACAAAAGGGTCTTTATATCTTGTTAAACTTTACCTTGATTCCCAAAAGCCAGCATATCCTTGAGAGTCTTTTTCCTTAGACGGGTAAGACTTGCGAAAGTACACTTCGTACTCAGGGTTTTCGAACCCATGTTGTTGCAGGTACTAGACTTGTGCTGCTGTGGATGGTGTTAAGCGCCCGTGGGCACGACCTTCTTATAAGTCTAAGTAACTCTTCTATACTTCTTATTGAGGATGATCACTTAAGCTAGCATATATTTCAAACATATAAATTATTTATAACATTTCAAAGTTTATTTCTTTGAATCACTTTGTAACCACTCCGATAAACATAATGTAAATTTTTGTAACTTGTAACTTTTGTAATAAAGAAATTACGCTACAAAAATGTTGGTGTGTGACTTGTGTTTACTTAATCTTGCGATCCTGGTTGTAAGTGGTTTATCTAGAGTCCTTGGGGCACTCGGACGGATCCTGTTAAGTTATCTGGTGCACATGCATAGCCGTCTAAGGTCTGTGAGACAAGGGCAGGTGCATGTGGGCCCAATAACTTGGGAGGTTCTGATACAACTTGGTATCGGAGCAGGATTAAGTATATACGGTCACATACTGTGACACCCCAGGTGTCTATTTCGAGTTATGTCGGGAGATTTATCCTAATCCCGGATTGTGGGGGACAGATATCCCCCGGGTCCACTAGAAGGAAGAAAGACCTCACGAAAGGCCCAAGGGCCCAATGGATCGTAAGGTCACTCCTTCATGGGCCTGGGGAGGAACAGTCAGTAAAGCAGATCGACGTAAGGTTGGATTGGTGCAAGCCCGGACGGCCCCACAGCGTTGAGCAAGCGACCACAACAAAGATCCGGCTTTCCCGCGCTGGAGCCCCTATGCAACGGAACCAGGCGAGGATAGGTCGGCAGAACCATAGGAAGATAGACTCAAATAGTTCACTATCTTTTTGGTGCACATTGTTATCATATCCACATGTATTGCACCACGGTCGAATATATAAGGCCTAGGGGGCACCCCTTCAGAACGATCGATCCCATTATTCAGCCTCCCACCTAAACTCTCCACGTTCTCACTTTAGAGAGCTATCTTGTAACCCATTACACAAAGCATACTCACCAGGACGTATGGTGTTACGCATCTCTAAGCGGCCCGAACCTATAAACACTGTCCATTGTCCCTCGTGCATCTGGCACGAACCATTTTGCTACAGTCGGCGACACCGTCCTACTCCTAAAACACCTTGAGGGGCAACCCCGGGTGTGCGGTCAGACCCAAAACACCGACAGCTGGCGCGCCAGGTAGGGGGTGTGTCGACGATCCAAGCTAGCTCAATGGCCGTCACCTTCCACAGCAAGATCACCCTCCGTCCCGGATCCGTATTCTGCTTCGGAACAATCTCATCCATAGCAGATGAAGAGGGAACTCTACGCCGCATTGCAGATCCACCGAAAAAGAAGTCTCCTCCAACAAACTTCGAAAATACCGGAGAAGCGCAACCTCCAGCTTTCTGGAAAAAGATCGCCTTCAGAAAGTCAGGGGCCGAGGGCCCGCTGACCCGGAGAACTCCACTGTCTACTTCCCCGACAAAAGAATGGACATGGATCGCAAGGAAGAAAGAGATCGGGAGGAAGCAAGTTGTTCTTTCCGTTCCTCCGCCCTCAAAGGAGAACGGAAAGAAGATCGCCACGACCGTCGTACCATTCTACCCCGACGTCCTCTTCATCGGGAGAGTGGAGTCGCCTCACGTCTCCGACGACGAGCCAACCGCGCCCGGAGAAGAACCACCTCAGCGAGAATCCCGCCGACGGAGAAACCGGCGCCGGAATATTCGGCGACATCACGAGGCCGGAGAACGGGATCCGGAGCAACCTGTTTTGCGGGACGAGGTCTCGGAGATAGGAGAAACTCCGGAGGAACGCGTCTTCAGAGAACGAAGGAACTCCCGACGACGTGATCGCCGCCGAGCTCAGGAACAAGCCGAGCAAGACGCAAGGCAACGCCGGGAGAATCCACTCTTCGGGCGCAACCTGAATCCCGACTTCGCCCGAGCCATGAACACGCCGAGTGAAGTCGGAGGAGTACTAGCTCAGATAGCTGACGGACTTCCCCGGACTCCCGATGCCGAGGGCTATCGACGACTGTTCACCCAGGCAGCCAACCATCTTCTACCGCTTGCTCACCCGCCGAACGATCTGCGACACGCCATCAACAGTCGCCGAGACGCGCGAAGCTCCATCAATGCTTCGCGTGAACAACGACACGAGAACGAGATCCGCCGCCGGGAGGAGTACGACAGGGATCATGGCATCCCAGCTCGGAGCCAGGCCACCAGAACTGAGTCGGCAACGGCCTCGACTGGCAGTACCACCCGGGGACGGTCGAGGCACCACAACAACTACTCCCCTCCCCGGGACAGACATCATCCCCGACGACAGGAGGACACGTGTGGAGTGTCTGCCCTTACTCCACGCCTTAGGGCCATCCAATGGCCCCCTAATTTCAAGGTATCCAATGTCGACAAATATGAACCTAAGCAGGATCCAGGGGGCTGGCTAGCCGTCTACACCACCGCTGCCCGGGCCGCCGGGGTGTCCGAAGACGTGATGACCGCATACTTACCCATTGTCCTCGGGCAAGACGCGCTGCAATGGCTGCGACATCTACCCCGACACTGCATCGACGACTGGGGCGACTTCAGTCGACGCTTCACCGCCAATTTCCAGTCCCTCTCCGACAAACCGGCGCAACCGTGGGACCTCAAATCCATCAAGCTCCGGGGGACGAAACTCTCCGGTCGTACCTCAAAAGGTTCCAGACCATGAGAAATCGTATCCCCGAGGTCACGGAGGCGACCGTGATCGAGGACTTCTACAGGGGATCCAATGACTCGGCCTTCGTCCGAGCCATATTACAGAAGGCACCGACTACCTCCGAGGAGCTGTTCCGGAAAGCCGACCTCTACATCACCGCCGACGAGCGAGCTCAGGACCTCATCGGGGGAGCAAAGCCTGCGCCGGCAGCACCACGACGCGACGCGAACCAGCAACCCGACAAACGCTGGGAGAAGAGACCTCGCGAAGAAGTACACGCCGCCGGACCACCAGCCTCTCGCGCCCGGGGAGGACCTCGCGGAGGCGAGCGCACGCTGGACGACATCCTCGACGCCCAGTGCCCGTACCACAAGGACATGCACCACACTCTTCGGAACTGCCGGGACTTCAAGCACTCCGTCGGGCACGGCCGACCCTTCCAACCTCTACCTCCTCCTCCACCGAGGGGAGGGCCAGAAGAACCACGACAACCCCAGCAGCAGGAGGAGGGAGGAGGAGGAGCTTTCCCGCGCGTTGACAGGGAGGTCAACGTCATCTTCGGCGGACACGGATCGCAGGAGAACAGAAGACAACAAAAGCTCAACGATCGCCAGATATTGGTGGCGACCACAGGCCCTCCCGCCCCATACCGGTGGTCGGAGCACCCGATCACCTTCACTCGGGCGGATCAATGGCTCAACTTCGACCACCCTGGCAAATACCCGCTCCTCGTCGATCCGGTGATCCAAGAGAGCAGGGTGAAGAAGGTGTTAGTGGACGGGGGGAGCAGCATCAACGTCACCTTCCCCTGGACACTCCAAGGCTTGGGAGTTCACCTCAAAGAGCTCCGCGAGTCAGACACTCCTTTCTTCGGTATCGTGCCGACTGAAGGGGAATACCCGCTGGGCCACATCTACATGCCCGTCACCTTCGGAACTCCGGAGAACTACAGAACCGAGTTCCTGAGGTTCGAAGTGGCCAACTTCGACTGCGGGTACAACGCCATCATCGGGAGACCGGGATTGGCGAAATTCATGGCCATCCCGCATTACACGTACATGATATTGAAGATGCCGGGACCACAAGGAATCATAACTGTGCGCGCCGACTTCCAAGGCGCCGCAGAGTGTTTCCGAGTGGCCATCCAAGCGGCCCTCACCACCAAGCCGTCGACGACTTCTTCAACGCAGGCGAACTCTAAGCCTGAGGAGGACCTCGCAGTACCGGCAAACGAAGCTCAGACCGCGACCTCTATGCGGCCGACTGAAGAAACTAAAAGGATCAACCTGGGGTTCGCTGATGAACGCAAGACTGCCATCATCAGCTCCAGCCTAGGCGACAAATAGGAAAGCGAGCTCGTCCAGTTTCTGCAAGATAACCGAGACGTATTTGCATGGCAACCTGCGGATATGCCGGGAGTCTCAAGAGAACTGGCCGAGCACAAACTGAAGGTCTATCCCCAAGCAAGGCCGATCCAGCAAAAACTACGTCGTTTCACGCCCGACAAGAGAGAGGCCATTCGCGCCGAGCTAGCTCGCTTGGTCGCGGCTGGATTCATTATAGAGGTGTTACACCCCGAGTGGTTAGCCAACCCTGTTCTTGTACTCAAAAAGAATAAAGTGGATTGGCGCATGTGCGTCGACTATACTGATCTCAACAAACATTGTCCAAAGGATCCCTTCGGGCTCCCGAGGATAGACCAGGTGGTGGACTCCACCGTTGGATGTTCTGTGCTGTCTTTCCTGGATTGCTATTCCGGATACCATCAGATTAGTTTGGCAAAGGAAGACGAAGAAAAAACAGCGTTCATCACTCCGTTTGGTGCTTTCTGTTATACCTCCATACCGTTCAGCCTCAAAAACACTGGAGTGACTTATCAGAGAGCTATTCAAACATGCTTAGCCGATCACTGGGGCAAACGCGTGGAAGCCTACGTATATGATGTGGTAATCAAAACGGAGAACTCAGAAAACTTCATCGAAGACTTACAGCTGGTTTTCAACAGTCTGCGGCGGTATCGATGGAAGCTTAATCCTGAAAAATGCGTCTTCGGAGTACCAGCAGGAAAGTTACTCGGATTTATTGTCAGCCACCGGGGAATTGAAGCTAATCCGGATAAGATTGAAGCTATCATGAAAATGGAGGCACCACGATCACAAAAGAAGGTTCAGCGACTTACCGGATGTATGGCAGCTCTGAGCAGATTTATATCAAGGCTGGGAGAAAAAGGTTTACCATTTTACAAGCTACTCAAGAAAGTGGATAAGTTTCAGTGGACCTCAGAGGCACAAGAAGCTCTAGATGCACTGAAAAAATTCTTGACAACACCACCAGTACTGAAGCCGCCACGGCGAGCCACGTCAACTCAACCAGCTGAAGATATGCTGCTGTATATCTCTTGCACGACTCACGTGGTAAGCACCGCGTTGGTAGTCGAGCGAGCAGAAGAAGGACATGCCTACCCAGTGCAACATCCTGTTTACTTCATCAGTGAAGTTCTGGGTCCCTCGAAGAAAAAGTATCCTCAAGTTCAGAAGCTATTATATGCAGTACTTCTAACTGCCCGCAAGCTACGTCACTACTTTGACGACCACAAAGTCATAGTAGTCACCGGTTTTCTGATAGGGGATATTCTTCACAACAAGGAAGCCATTGGCCGAATAGCTAAGTGGGCCTGTGAGCTGGGATCTCATGACATCGAATTTCGACCTCGCACTGCCATCAAAACTCAAGCATTGGTTGACTTCATATCAGAGTGGACTGAACAGCAAGTACCAGATAACCCAGCGACTGTAGAAGTATGGCGAATGTATTTCGATGGCTCGCTGAAGCTGCAGGGAGCAGGAGCAGGAATTCTCTTCACCGCACCTGGAGGCGAGCACCTCAAATATGCCCTCTAGTTGCTATTTCCAGCCTCCAACAATGCAGCCGAGTATGAAGCTCTGATCCATGGACTGAACATCGCCATATTATTGGGCATCAAGAGACTGATGGTGTACGGAGACTCTCTGGTAGTCATTAGCCAGATAAAAAAAGAGTGGGATTGTTCAAGCGATTCAATGGGGAAGTACTGCAGTGCCGTCCGAAAACTAGAGGATAAGTTTGAGGGTCTGGAATTTCATCATGTAGAAAGAGATCGGAACACGGTAGCCGATGTATTGTCCAAGCTAGGATCCAGTCGATCTCAGGTCCCACCTGGAGTCTTTGTACAAGAAATACTACAACCGAGCATCTCAATGGATCAAGCAGAAGAGTGTAATATTGTGAATCAACCAGAGTCAGACTCTGATGACTAGAGAAGGCCAATCATCAGGTATATAAAGAATGAAGAGGAACCAGATGACAAAAATGCAGCCGAGCGTATTGCCAGACAGTCGGCTCACTACACACTCATTGGGGAGACATTATACAGAAGCGGTGCATCAGGCGTCCTCATGAAGTGCATTCTCTCATCTACTGGGAAGCGACTTCTGGAGGAGGTCCATGCTGGGCAATGTGGAATACACGCAGCGTTCAAAACACTAGTCGGGAAGGTCTTCAGGTCAGGATTCTATTGGCCAACAGCGAAGAATGACGCAGCCGACTTAGTTCAGAGGTGCGAGGCTTGCCAGTACTTGTCGAAGCAACAACATCTACCAGCACAGCAACTGCAGACCATACCAGTGACTTGGCCCTTCGCATGCTGGGGACTTGATATGATTGGACCTTTCAAGAAAGCTCAAGGAGGATGCACTCATGTACTGGTAGCAATCGACAAATCCACCAAATGGATAGAGTTCAAACTCATTGCTTCTTTAACCTCAGCTAAGGCCGTGGAATTCATACAAGACATAATATTTAGATTCGGGATACCAAACAGCATTATAACTGACCTAGGATCCAACTTCACAAGTTCAGAGTTCTTCGATTTCTACGAGCAAAAAGGCATTCAGATCAAGTATGCTTCTGTGGCACACCCAAGAGCCAACGGGCAGGTTGAGCGAGCCAACGGGATGATACTGGAGGCACTCAGGAAAAAGGTCTTCGATAAGAATGAAAAGTTCGCAGGAAAGTTGATAAGGGAGTTGCCCTACGTCGTTTGGAGCCTAAGAACCAACCTAGCCGAGCTCTGCATGGAAACACTCCTTTCTTCATGGTCTATGGGTCAGAGGCAGTATTACCCGCTGATCTCAAGTTCGGGGCGCCAAGGCTGATCTTCGAAAGCATAGCAGAAGCCGAAGCTACTAGGCTGGAAGACATTGATGTACTCGAAGAAGAACGGCTAAGTGCAGTAATCCAATCAGCACGGTACCAGCAGACTCTAAGGCGCTATCACGACAAGGCCGTGCGACGGCGATCCTTCTCAGTAGGAGATCTCGTCCTCCGCCGAATTCTAATGGGGGAGGGACGACACAAGTTATCGCCTTTATGGGAAGGACCCTTCATAGTAGCAGAAGTCACTCGGCCAGGATCATATCGTCTCACTCAGATGGATGGCACGGAAATTGGAAACTCTTGGAATATAGAACATCTCAGAAAGTTTTATCCCTAGCTGTATTTCAAAAGCTATCGGGACGGCGATGTACTCTGTAAAATGGGAAATATGTCATCAATAAAAAAGGCTTCAAAGATGCTCAGTTTGTTCATGATCGACTTGCATTCTTACTTAACTCGGGGTGACCACTATGCCCTACTAACGGAGCAATCGGCTTAAGTCGGCAACGACTTAAGGCGGTGCAACATGCTCGCGCTTACTTAACTCGGGGTGACCACTATGCCCTACTAACGGAGCAATCGGCTTAAGTCGGCAACGACTTAAGGCGGTGCAACATGCTCGCGCTTACTTAACTCGGGGTGACCACTATGCCCTACTAACGGAGGAATCGGCTTAAGTCGGCAACGACCTAAGGCGGTGCAACATGCTCGCGCTTACTTAACTCGGGGTGACCACTATGCCCTGCTAACGGAGCAATCGGCTTAAGTCGGCAACGACTTAAGGCGGTGCAACATGCTCACGCTTACTTAACTTGGGATGACCACTATGCCCTGCTAACGGAGCAATCGGCTTAAGTCGGCAACGACCTAAGGCAGTGCAACATGCTCGCGCTTACTTAACTCAGGGTGACCACTATGCCCTGCTAACGGAGCAATTGGCTTAAGTCGACAACGACTTAAGGCGGTGCAACATGCTCGCGCTTACTTAACTCGGGGTGACCACTATGCCCTGCTAACGGAGCAATCGACTTAAGTCGGCAACGACTTAAGACGGTGCAACACGCTCACGCTTGCGTAACTCAGGGTGACCACTATGCCCTGCTAACAGAAGCAACCGGCTAAAGTCAGCGCCAACTTAAGGTGATCTGACGCGCTTACGATTACTCATATAAGGATGACTTCTATATCCCGCAAACAAGTTTCAAAACCATCACACATCATTTCACTACTTCAAATTTACGTACTATTGAATTCTGAAACAATAGGAGAATAACAATATCGTTCAAGTGCTAAACTGGTGTCCTCTAACAAATGTCTGACCATGCTAACCGCACGCTCAAAGCACGCAAAATATTTCTCTATTTCGTGATATCTTTCTCAGGAGCAATCGACGAGGAAGGGCGACTCGAGGAATCAGGAGCAGCATTCACGTCAGCCCTTATATCTTCGGGAACAACCACGCCGGGTCTCCTCATCAAGATTCGTCCCGCCCGAATGGCCTTATCCATGGCTCTGTCGCGCTGGGCTCTCAGAGTAATGGAAGTTTCTTCAGCAACCTTGGCAGCCAACCGAGCGGTTTCTAGCTCCTGGGCGATGGATTTCTTGGAAGCACGGAGTTCTTTGATAGTAGCATCCTTCGCCGATATCAATTGCTTGAGCCGGATCACCTCATCCGTGGATTCCTGCAGCTTACAGCGATGGTTGTCTAACTCCTCCATGGTGAAGCGATGACTCCTCTCCAAGATGGTCAATGAGTTGCTGGAATCACGATACAGTCTGTCAAGATTGTCGCGAGAAGCAGCAAGGACACGTTTTTCTTCCTGCAAACAAGAATCAACTCCTTCAAACATCAAGCAAGCAATAGGAGCACAGTAAGGCAAGTCACAGTTTCATAAGTCACCTTTTCATAATCAAGTTGAGTGCGAAGGGAAGAGCTCAGTGCATTGGCGTCATCTAAGGCAGCAGAGACCTGAGCTAGTTCAGTCTGGCTTTGAGAATACTTTTCTTCAAAATCAGAGCACCGCTGGACCAGTTCAGCCTGATCTCGAGAATGTTTTTCTTCAAGAGTGGAAATCTGCCGAGTCATATCTAGCAGGAGACAATCAAACGAAAGGGGTCAGAATGTAAGGCAGCTCAATAATGAAGACAAAGAGAAGCAAAGAAGCACTAACCAGCATTGGTCGCCTCCAAGTCAGAGACACGATGTTGAAGCAACACCGGATTCCAACGCGCAAGAGACAAAGCTCCTTCTGGAACAGAAGCACCCTGCAACCTCAGCTGGCTAGCCATCCCGTCCACCAAAGCCTGATAAGGAGAACAGATGAATGCAATGACGGAAGTTCATACCGTACGAAAGTCAGGACAGAATATATCACAGTACCTGGAGATTGAAGAAGAACGAAGGGACTCCCAAATCGTGAGAGATCAACTGATGACCGGGCGTAAGGTCGCCACCCGAAGCAGCTTGCAACGAACCAGCAGGAACCAACTCAGTGCCATCAACAGAGCCCAAAACTTGGTCAGCGGGGACGCTGCCCTCTAAAGCGACTCCCTGGCCCAAAGCTTGGGCTACCACCATGCAACCGGAGTGCGGAGGTGATCCCGCATGAACGTCCATGGAGGTACAAGAGGGGGACCCCGCTCGGACACCCTCGGGGGCTGGGTCGTATTTTGCGCTACCCACTTGAGCCGGATCATCTCCAGCAGTACCCTCGGGGGCTGGGCAGTGGCTTGCGCTTCCCACCCGAGCCGAGTCATCCCCGGCAACATCCTTGGGGGCTGGGCAAGTGTCAACACCATCCTTGAGAACCAAGTTCTCTGCAATAGCCGCCTCTAAGGCTGATGGACCCTCAGTTACTTCCATGGGACCAGGACGATCCAAGTCAGTCTCCTGACCCTCAAGACCGCGCTCTAAGGTCGATGAGGCACGGGATGACCTCAATCCAGCGTCGAACACATCAGCACAAACCTCCATCACACCATCATCTGCCAGCTCGGATAACAGATCTTCTGGAACCATATCTTCAAGAGTCTGATCAAAATTCGTCAGGGTCAATTCTTGCAGACCAATGAGAGCAGACAAAGCAGGAGAAGGAACTCCACTACTTTCATCACTGGCGACATACTGCCGACTGTTCTTTCGAGTCAGAGTGACCTCATCTTCTTCCTCCCCATCGTCTTCACCAGCAGCATAGGCAACACCCCCATTGGGATCAGCAACAGATGGAGCACACCCATTGGGATCAGCAGCAGGAACCGAAGTACCAACGTCCTGATCCAAACTAGATACCTGCCGGAGGCGTCTCTTTTTCTTTTTCTGCTCATCAGCAGGAGGATCAAGTTGATTGACTCGGCAAGGACGTCTCGGGCGAACACTGACAGGTTTCTGAACATCTGAGGTTGTACCAGCCTCTGGGAGAGGCGCCACCACCAATGTCCCAGCAGGAGCAGCATCAGAAGAATCCTCAGCCAGCAAATCAAGCATAGCACTTATCTCTGCATCGCTAGGATCCAAGGGCACCTCAAAGTGGACCTGCCGTTCACTATCAGGAACTTCCCCGAGCGAGGCAACCAAGACGCTAACTTCTTCAGCAGAGGGTCGCACTCTAAGGCCCAAACTGCCGTCAGTGAAAAGGTGAATTCGACACAAAAAGAGTGAAGGCCTTGGGAGGAGGCAAGTTCCAGGCTGAGTATGCCACTGGGGCACCAACATTTGATACCTTGCCTCTAAGAATCATCTCAAGCCGGTTCACCAAGTCTACAGAGGGAATTCTTCTGTTGGTAACCCGAGTCGAGTCAGCTAGGCCTCGGTACAGATAAGCCGGGTATGCCCTGTCTTTCAATGGCTGAATATTCTTGAAGACAAAATCAGCAACCACAGCCTCAGCAGTCAGACCCCTCTCCTTCAGCAGTCCAACTTCAGTTAGCAAAGCCCCTGCCTCAGCCACCTCCTGATCAGTGGGGGATTCGGTCCAACTCGGAGTACGAACATCCGGCTGTCTTCCCGACCGTGAAGGGAGAGAATTGCCATGGTTCTCAACAATAAACCATTCCAAGCGCCATCCCTTGATACTGTCTTTGAGAGGGATTTCCAGATACTCAGTCTTCCTCCCACGGCGCATCTCCAAACTAGCACCCCCAACCAACTGATGCTGCCCCCCGGCCATCCCAGGGCGACAGTGATACAAGTACTTCCACAACCCAAAATGTGGCAGCACGCCAAGAAAAGCTTCGCGTAAATGAATGAAAATGGAAATTTGCAGAATAGAATTGGGATTCAAATGGGTCAGGTTAAGATGATAGAAATCAAGGAGGCCGCGGAAAAAGGGAGAAATGGGAAGACCGAGACCGCGGAGAAGAAAAGGAACGTAAATTACGGACTCATAGGTATCCTCTGTCGGGACAGTGACCCCATGACAAATCCGCCAAGAACACAACTCCCTCGGGGGAAGGACCTCGATGGACATGAGGTGGAGAAGGTCGGGCTCGGAGACAACAGACATGTGGTTACCTGCGAAAGGCAACTGACTGTTGGGGTCGATTGGGGGAATCACCGCGGCAGATGAACTCGAGGCTTTCCGCTTGGGCGCCATCTCAATTCTACTAGCGGACGGAGCAAGAGCCGAATTGCAGAAAGGATTTGGAGGCAAGAAAGCAAGAACTAGGGCACGGAAAGCAGAGGCAGCTAAAAACGCAGTACTTATGGGATATTCCCGAGTCAGATACCGTTTCTAAAAGCGCCCAGTCAGCACCCGACAGTTACTTTCAAAACACCAGCGTGCCACGTTGTCACCCGGCGGTCACTTCCACATCATCACTCGGCTATTACCCCCAACATGGCCGGCGCAGCCCGTTCTAGCTCGGCCGTTATCTCTAAAACGCCGATGTTACCTTCAGTCGCTCGGCAGTTACCTCTAAAACTCCGACGTCGTCATCAGTCACTCGGCGTTACCTCTAACACGCCGACGTCGTCTTTAGTCGCTCGGCAGTTACCTCTAAAACTCCGACGTCGTCCTCAGTTACTCGATGTTACCTCTAACACGCCGACGTCGTCCTCAATCACTCGGCGTTACCTCTAACACGCCGACGTCGTCTTTAGTCGCTCGGCAGTTACCTCTGACACGCCGACGTCGTCTTTGGTCGCTCGGCGTTACCTCTAAAACTCCGACGTCGTCCTCAGTCGCTCGGCAGTTACCTCTAAAGCTCCGACGTCATGTTCAATCGCTCGGCAGTTACCTCTAAAGCTCCGACGTCATGTTCAATCGCTCGGCAGTTATCTCTAAAACTCCAACGTCATCCTCAAGTCACTCGGCGTTACCTCTAAAACGCCGACGTCGTCTTTGGTCGCTCGGCAGTTATCTCTAAAACTCCAACGTTGTCTTCAAGTCACTCGGCAGCTACCTCTAAAAGCGTCGGTATGATGCCAGAGTTATTTACTTACTATTCCAAGGAAATCAACTTCACAAATAAGGTGGGCGGAGGAATGATTCAAGAACTCTAAGTTATGCTACAACCAGAGAGCATCATGAGCAATGAATATCACAGCAGAAGTTAACTGATTACGAAGCAGAACAATTGGCACAGAGAAGGCAATATCATTCTTCATTAAGGGGAAGTAACAGTACTTACAAATCAACTCATTATGAGTTGATACTTCCCTACTACTACTACTACTACTACTACTACTACTACTACTACTACTACGCTACACTATACTACTCTACACTACTAATACTACTACATTATTTCACTATACTACTTCTAATCTATACTAATATCTAAAAACCAGTGGCATTTAGCCACTGGCCTTGTTGCTGCCCTTGCTGCTGCCGCCGTCGCCATCCTTGCTGCCGCTGATGCCGCCCCTGCCGCCGCCGTCACCGTCACCGCCGCCACCACCTTCGTCGTCGTCGTCGTCCTCGCCATTGCCGCCACCGTCCTCCTCGGACGAGTCCTCCTCGTCCGAGGCCCGAGTCCTCCTCGTCCGAGGAGTACTCCGACTCATCCGAGCCCTCGAGCCCGGAGCGCTCGACGGCCCGGATGTAAGTCCAGACCTCCGCCGCAAGCCGCTGGGAGTCGTCTGAATCGTCAGACGACTCACGCAGAGGAATGGGAGCCAGAGACCCCTCAGACTCTGATGGAGGAGTTGGCTCACGCTTGCGCTTGTTGTTCTTGCCCATGGTGGAAGCGCGAGAAGGAGAAGAAAGCAAGCAGCGGAGAACAGCAAGAGATGTGAAAAAACCAGAGAGACAAAGGCATTATTTATAGAAGAAGAAGGCAACCACTCACCTCCAACCACGGTCACTGAACAGTCACGAAGCATTCACTACGCACTTCAACTCGTCTGAAGACACGTCAGGCGGCTGACACCGTTTCACACAGCGCAACACCCATTGGGACTCCAGTCAACAGCGTGGATGATATGATTACGCCCGCCGTCGCATCACATTACTACTCAGAAGCAGCCGGCTAAAACACTCAGCGTACCAAGTCGTCCCTTGTCCACACCCATTGGGGGGGGGGGGGTACGCCCAAGAATTATCAGTATATTTTTCAAAACTGTCACATCTGTGCAGGGCATGCAATGAATACCTCAAGACAAAAATGAGATATCAGTAAGGATCAGAGGAAAGCCAAATATAGCCGAGGAAGTACAAAATCTGACCGACAGAAGCGATGTGAAGACTAGCCAGGGAACGTCCATCAAATGTCCAATGAGTCACAGAGCAAATAAATTGCACCACCTAGCAAGATATGGATGGATCGCGAACTCGGCTCCAAAAGATAAAATACATGCTAACCTCTGAAGCATAATATTGATGACATAATGCTGACCTCTAAAGCATAATGTGGATGGCATCATGCCGACTTCTAAAGGCAGAAAGGATAACCTTCAACAAAAAGACACAAAAGGAAGACCTTCGAGTGGGTTATCCTCAAAAATCCACTCGAAGCTCAGGGGCTACACCCATTGGGTGCACCTTCGGTGCACCCCATGGATTTCCATTTCAAGCCAAGATAGTGCCGACTTCTAAGGCATGAGACAAGACTAAAGACAAGGCTGGCCCTCAACCAAAGTACAAGAGTAAAATAAAAATAATTTCTGATGAAGACCTTCGAGTAGATTATTTTCCAAAATATACTCGAAGCTCGGGGGCTACACCCATTGGGTGCACCTCTGGTGCACCCAATGAAGCCCAGGGTCCTACAATATGAAATGCCGACCTCTAAGGCATAAGCATGAAACAAAGC
Organism: Zea mays; assembly: GCF_902167145.1. NCBI lineage: Eukaryota > Viridiplantae > Streptophyta > Magnoliopsida > Poales > Poaceae > Zea > Zea mays. The sequence continues at coordinate 74,128,325 of NC_050098.1, forward strand.
TTCAGTTTACGAGTGATCAAAGCAGAAGGTGACAGTAGGAAATCGTTTTTCTCCAAGTTACCTGCAAGCTGGACCTGGGATCTTTGGACTGATTACCTCAAAATCAACCCAAAGATCGGGGGCTTGTGGGGGACAGATATCCCCCGGGTCCACTAGAAGGATGAAAGACCTCACGAAAGGCCCAAGGGCCCAATGGATCGTAAGGTCACTCCTTCATGGGCCTGGGGAGGAACAGTCAGTAAAGCAGATCGACGTAAGGTTGGATTGGTGCAAGCCCGGACGGCCCCACAGCGTTGAGCAAGCGACCACAACAAAGATCCGGCTTTCCCGCGCTGGAGCCCCCATGCAACAGAACCAGGCGAGGATAGGTCGGCAGAACCATAGGAAGATAGACTCAAATAGTTCACTATCTTTTTGGTGCACATTGTTATCATATCCACATGTATTGCCCCACGGTCGAATATATAAGGCCTAGGGGGCACCCCTTCAGAACGATCGATCCCATTATTCAGCCTCCCACCTAAACTCTCCACGTTCTCACTTTAGAGAGCTATCTTGTAACCCATTACACAAAGCATACTCACCAGGACGTAGGGTGTTACGCATCTCTAAGCGGCTCGAACCTGTAAACACTGTCCATTGTCCCTCGTGCATCTGGCACGAACCATTTTGCTACAGTCGGCGACACCGTCCTACTCCTAAAACACCTTGAGGGGCAACCCCGGGTGTGCGGTCGGACCCAAAACACCGACACGGATGCTCAGTGAAAATTTCTATTTCTCGATCGCATCTATCTCCATTCATCAAGTTACTCATGAATGTTTCACCAAATTTGGAATTATTCGATCTCAATAACAGCCAAATTTGGAGTCTGTTAAAACTTTTATTTCTCGGAGCAGAGGCAAATTCGAAAGTCAATCTCGTCTTGCAACTCCCGTCTAGACTCACTTATTCGGACTCTCGACAGTGGTGATGTTATCCGATCTATGTCCAAATTCGCTTTCTCGACAGTCGGTCTATGTCCAAATACGTAGTCCGAATCCACATTCTCCAACGGAATATCTGTGGTGTCAACCTCTAATTAATTCTTATGCAAATCGACTTGTTATTTCTATATCATCATTCATCTCTATCTATCAAGTGTATTCTAAAGATTTCTTAAAGTTTGAACCAAATATTCGTGTGAAGTTATAAATCCTACGTTTGCTTGAAACTGCTCGAATGAGTAAAAGCAAATTTAGAAATTCAAACAAGTTATGCCAACTTTTCCAAAACACTCTATATCAACACTACAACAAAAGTTATTAAGGGTTCATGTAGAGAAAATGCCAAGAAAATGTCGAGAACATACTCTGATTGCATTAAAAATATAATTTTAAGCTTTATAATGATGTTACATTGACCAAAGTGGAATTTCTAATTCCAACCAAGATATAAGGCTTGACCTTTAATAAAAGTTGTATAACATGTGTTATACAACAAATTTTATATTTAAACTAAGCCTTGATTCAATCTCAAAGTATCTCAAACAGTGCCATCAAGACAGAATAAAAAATCTAATTTCAGGATTCGAATTCTTCAAAGTCTGGAATCAGTGTCATTCGGGTCGATGTCTCGCGTTCCCAAATTTTTGTTGAACAACTCAAGTTTCCCCAAATATAAAAGTTGTTAATAACTAATAGAGGCACAACATATTAAAATATGACATTCATCTGATTCCGTTTGGCATTTTTGACACTTAGTTTTCACAAGTTTCCACTGATTTCTAACCCACCGACAAGCCAATTTTCGTGGGTCTATAACTCTCGAACCAATGCCCTAATCACCTCAAGTTCTGTACAAAATGTGTAGAGTATAGATCAAGGAACATATCTTCTGCACTGACCGAGATCCGAATCAAAACAGAAAACGCCAAAAACGTCTATCCAATGCGTGCTCCTTTCTGTCTCTGTGCACTCTGAGCTCTGCAACAGCCGCCCAGGCCCACCAATGGCTGCAGCAAGCACCCCTTTAAAACAGCAGCTCCACCTCCCTGCTCGGCTCCCTCTCCCAGCGCGCAGAAGCTCCTTGAGCGCCTCCTCTCTCTGTTCCTTAGCGCAGAAGCGTCCTCCTGGCGTCTTCCCCCTCCTCTGGTCCAGTCCGCACAAGACCAGGGCCCCCATGGCCGACCTCCGTTTCTTCCCTGGCCAGCCATCACCTCCACTCAGCTCCCATGGCGCTCGGCGCCCTCTACTCTTCCTCCCCCACGCCATCCCCCCTCCTAGCTCGGCTCTACCCTCCCTCTCCCCATGGGACAGCGCCGTGCTCCTCCCTGCGTTATGGCTGTGCGTACGTGCTGTATTGGAGGTTGAAGAAGACCCCCTCGAGTCTATGACACGTGGGCCCCAGTGGCTAGTGTAAGTGCACAAAATCACAGATTTTTGCGTTATGTTCTAAAATTTATATCTTGAGTTTCGGAGCCCCAAAAATCTCAAAACTTATTTTGTTGCCTTCCTTGTGAAATTCTCTGTCTATTAGATCTATATGTTGGCATGTTTTAGTGGAAAAGTTTTTCTGTAGAAATTCGTATTTAAAACTGGTTTAGAAAATAAACGAACTTGCTTCTCTCCATAATTTTATTTATAAAAATCCAAAAATGATGAAGCCTATTTTGTTAGTTAGATGTTGTCATACTCCATCAAGGAAAAATATAAAACTTATATGTTGTTCACTGTTTTCTTGGTGGGCAAATTAAATCAAGTTAAATAGGAAAAAGAAAATTTATTTGCTTGTTATTTTTGGATCTGTAGATCTAGTGCTCCAAATGGGTTGAACATTTTACAGTAGACTCTTGGTGACTGGTAAAAATTCCATGGATTGTGGTGCATGTATGATTAAGTTAGTGATTTAACTTGTTTAATGCATATTAAGTAGTTTTAAATGGTTTAGAAATAATTTATAGATGCAAAAATGGAAAATGGTGTTCCACTTTCCTTGCATGATATTATAGTAGCCTGAGGAAACTTAATATGGTCATGCTTCCACATAAAATAATTAGTTTTAGATGTAACTTGCTCTCACATGCTTTATTGCATTAACAATTTATTATTTTTGTAGTAAATAAAATATAAAACCTGAGCATGTAAAATTTATACATTAGTCATAATTTTTTATTAGCTATGCCTCATAAAAATTCCAGCCCCAAATTAGATAGTTTCATATGGTGCTAAAATGACACACATTTCATAATTATAAGAAGAATTAGTGAAAAATTAGAAGTAAACAAAAGCGTGCATGTTTCTTGAAATGCTTAAGTGTCTTGAGTGCATGCCGCAACATGGTTGTATGCGAGACGGGGAAGTATATGTATTGTGCAAAATGAAGTTTCAATCCGTATAGTTAATATTGGATTGGCTTATGTTGGGGACTTGTTCTCAAATGCTTCGGTTTAATAACAAGGCAACATAAAAAGTGTTAAATATTAAAGTCCTTCGTCCTTCAAGATATTATATCCCTTCGGATATAACGAATTCAGGACAAAGGTTGTGAAGGAAAAAATCTTCGTAAACACTATAAATGATAAGGAAGAATTAATATATGAAATAGGAAATAATATGAACATTATCATCAACTTATTTTTATTTGTATTATCATATTCAAAATAAAAAAATTACAAATGTACCTTCGGTTTGAAGGAAGGTAAAGGTACAGGCGTAATGCAAAAAGCGAATGCCAAGTCAGTGTGAACAGTACGGGGGTGCTGTTCATCTATTTATAGGCAAGGGACGCAACCCATGTAAAATTACATTCATGCCCTTTACATTTGCTAATAACTCTATAGTAATCCTTCGAGGTCTAATTTGCCTTTTCATTTTTAAGTCGGTTCCCCTTTTCTGCTGTCATGCCGAAGCTTTCCTGCGCGCAGCTTCGTGATCACCTTATCCTTCGTCATAATCATCTTTCGTCTGGCTCAAGCTTCGTCCTGACCATGCTCTTGAATATTCATGACCCGATTCCGAAGATACCTGTTCACATATTTCACTTGGAAAACATTGTCAAATCATGTTTTTGAGGACCTTCGGAAGCCGAAGGCCCCCAACAGTAGCCCCTCACAATATTAATTTATTAATGATAAATTCATATTGCGATATGGACGAAGCCCCTAAGCCGAAGGTCCGAAAAAACACCTTACTGTTGGGGGCCTTCGGCTTCCAAAGGTCCTCAAAAACATGATTTGACAATGTTTTCCAAGTGAAATATGTGAACAAGTATCTTAGGAATCGGGTCATGAATATACAAGAGCATGGTCAGGACGAAGCTTGAGCCAGACGAAAGATGATTATGACGAAGGATAAGGTGATCACGAAGCTGCGCGTAGGAAAGCTTCGGCATGACAGCAGAAAAGGGGAACCAACTTAAAGATGAAAAGGAAAATTAGACCTCGAAGGATTACTATAGAGTTATTAGCAAATGTAAAGGGCATGAATGTAATTTTACATGGGTTGCGTCCCTTGCCTATAAATAGATGAACAACACCCCCGTACTATTCACGCTGACTTGGCATTCGCTTTTTGCATTACGCATGTACCTTTACCTTCCTTCAAACCGAAGGTACATTTGTAATTTGTTATTTTGAATATGATAATACAAATAAAAATAAGTTGATGATAATGTTCATATTATTTCCTATTTCATATATGGATTCTTCCTTATCATTTATAGTGTTTACGAAGATTTTTTCCTTCACAACCTTTGTCCTGAATTCGTTATATCCGAAGGGATATAATATCTTGAAGGACGAAGGACTTTAATATGTAACACTTTTTATGTTGCCTTGTTCTTAAACCGAAGCATTTGAGAACAAGTCCCCAACATTGGCGCCCACCTCCGGTGAACTCACTTCCTCTTTTTGAGTTCTGAACACCTTCGGCAAGCATAGACCTTCGTCATGCCGCCGAAGAAAGCTTCAGCAACAGGGGCTGCAGCTCTGCAACCACTGGATCCCAACCAGGAGACTCTCTCTCTTCGAGAGGCCCGAAGCCAGAAGAGGAAGGCCACCAGTCCAACGCCTCAGGAGGACGACTTGGATCAAGAAATCCAAAACCTGGAGATGCTCCATCAGCAGGTCCAACGGAAGAAGGAAAAGATGGCTCGTCTAGCTGACCTGCAAAGGCAGATAGACGAAGCCTCTGAAGAAGTTCGTCATCTTGCTCAAGATGAGCAGAATCGAAGGCCTCCACACAGAGAGCTTCATCAGGAGGGCTTCTACAACGAGGACGACTGGTATGAAGATTTCCATCATGGAAATTTTGCTTTTGATGATACCTCTCCTCTGTCAACAGAACTGCAGGCTACACCTTGGCCCCAATCTTACAAGCCACCCTAGCTCCCCATGTACGACGGACATTCAGACCCGAAGCAATTCTTGATGAGTTATGAAGCAACCATATCTTCGTATGGTGGCAATACTGTAGTCATGGCAAAGTCTTTCGTCATGGCTGTCAAGAGTGTTGCATAAACCTGGTACTCTTCTCTTCGGCCAGGGACAATCACCTCATGGCAGAAGCTGAAGGACATGCTGATAACCAGTTTCCAAGGATTTCAAATGAAGCCGATCACTGCTCAAGCTTTGTTCCAGTGCACCCAGGACCACGAAGAATACCTTCAGGCGTATGTCCGAAGGTTCTTGCGTCTGAGGGCACAAGCACCAACGGTGCCCAATGAAATTGTCATTGAGGCCATGATTAAGGGGCTTCGGCCGGGACCTTCAGCCCAATATTTTGCCAGGAAACCCCCTCAAACTTTGGAGAAGCTGCTCCAGAAGATGGATGAGTATATTCGAGCTGACAATGACTTCCGCCAAAGAAGGGAAGAAGCATATAGGTTCTCTAAAATGACCAGGGGCTTCGGAGGAAGAATCCACCTGAGGCACGTCAGGTCAATTCACAACTCTACTCAGAGTGATGACAGAGGAAGCCAACAACAGAGGCCACAGTATTCCTCGCAAGCTTCGCAGCAGCAGCAAAGCTCTTTCCGGCCGCCAGCTCCAAGGGGCAGAGGCGCCAGGGGCTTCGGAGGAAGGTTTGGGGATCAGCCCAGGAAAATTTATTGTCTATTCTGTGGTGAGGACAAGGGCCACACCACCAGGATGTGCCATGTTACCATCCAGAAGCAAAAGGAGATAGCAGAAGCTGCAGCACAACAGAGTCAGCCGAAGCAAGTCATGCATACCGCTTCGTACCATTCGCCTTACATTCCAGAGTATATAGGCAACCACTCTGCAGCTTCTGTTGCTTCGGCAAGCCAACCTCAGGCATCTTGGCAACAGCCTCCACCTCCACCACCAACGCAACGAGGCCAGCAGCCAGAAGGGAGTCAGAATACCCACTTCCAATGGGACTTCAGAGAAGAGTCCGAAGCTCGCACAGTCAATAGTACTGTGCCAGAGTCGAAGCATATTTACTGACAAATATCCTACCCTGACAGCAGCTTTTCGCATTCAGTATTATTTTCTTTTTAATAAGGAACAATTATGGGAAGCTTAAGTGCTTTTTGTCGTTTTCAATCTCTTGTAACAGTTTTGCTTTTTACCATAATGAAAATATATCTTCTCCATAGGCTTAAGTTGCCGAAGCATAAGAATTTATGGTGGCAAGGAGGACCTTCGAATTATCAAAAATTTGTTCTAAGGAACGCAGTATAATTTCTTCGAAGCAGCAAAAAGTCGTTCCTAAGGGAGCGCATCGTAAGTTTTCTGCTCAAAAGTCGTTCCGAAGGGAATGCAGAGCTTACAGCGAAAAATAAACGCTGATTCCGCTGAAAGTAAAAGGCGAAGAAGCTCCTAAGGGAGGCTTACAGCGAAAAATAAACGCTGATTCCGCTGAAGTAAAAGGCGAAGAAGCTCCTAAGGGAGGCTTGCAGTAAAAAAATGTCGATCTTCGGCAAATATCATTTTGCATAACATCACATCATTACATCATTTGCATAGCATAACATCATACATCATATTGCATCGACAACGCAAGAAGGGGGTCTCAGTATTGATATTCGAAGATTGTTTCGAAGAAAAAGTGACAGGGCACAAAAAATAACTATTGAGGAATTATACCTTCGTCAAACTCTGAAATGAAAAGATCTACTGATTATCGATCTTATGAGGATTGGTTACTGATTTTATGAGAACACGGATATTATTTACGAAGCATGAAAAGAAGGGAAGGTGTTTTTTCGCTGAAGGCTCAAAAACGATATGTATATGAAGTTTCATGCATCGTAAAGAATAGAACCATAAACAGCTAATATATTACATTCAAAGTTACAAAATATTACACATGTTTCTCAACAAACATTACATTCTAAATGTTTTTACAATAACATCTAATCTTCCCTTAGAACTATTTCTGCAGCTTCGTTTAGTAGCTGATCAACAACTTTATCCATGATGGATTCGACCATTTTTCTAATTTCGTCGTCCCCCTTCGCGTGGGGGTCCGCCGATGGCTCGGTAGGCTCCGAGGGAGGAGAAAGTACGGCCTTATTACAAAACGCAAACATTACAAAATGTAAACAAGTCCGAAATCAAAAATTACAACAAATAGCCGAAAACTACTAGTTAATACCTATTTGCCCTTTGGGATCCGCACTTTTTTCAGCGGCCTCTGCTACTTTTCTAGCATCATGAATGCCTTTCTCGCTTTTTCGTATAATTTCCTGGGGCATTTCTCGACCACCATTGTCCCAGATGTCGGTGAAAAGTTTTCCACCGACCAGGCTCGCTTCGGCCGAGGGGTCTTTTATATCTACAGAGGATAAGGCGGCTTCGGATTGTGCCAAGAGTTTCACATGGTCACAACCTTTCCTCTCCAAAATGGTAGCAATCCCCCTGGCACCCGAAAAGGCACATATGTCTCGACGACTATTCAAAATTTCTTCAAAGGCTTCAGCTTCGTGGCTGATCCACTCAATTGGGCCTTCGGGGTCACCCCTTATGAAGTTCCATTCACTTGAAAAAGCGCCAACGCTGGCGAAACTGGTTCTTACTTTCTTAACACATTCTATAGATTTTTCATAGCATCTTTTCTTAGATGCACGAAGCTCTTCAACGCTTTTTTCCAAATGGTTTGCCCATTGTTCACTGATTTCTCGTTTTGTTTCTTCAAGTGTGCGTTCTTCTTTAGCTCTGGCTAGTTGTTTTCGAAGATCTTCAATTTCACGCTTCTGAGCCTCAGCCTGACCTTTAAAAGTAGCTTCGTCTTCTTTTATTCTATTTATCAATGAATGTAATATTTTATCTTTTTCGAGACCTTCATTCCTTAGTTCAATTACTTCGGAACGAAGGTTGCTTAGAGCCATAACACACCCTTCATCTTCGGCATCTTTTTGGGCCCTGAGGGCATTGCTAAGTATAAGGCCCTGCAAAGAAAAATGTGTGTGTCAATAAATTTAAGCAAACGAAAAATTTTGGTTTCAAGAAAAAATACAAAGATCTCATTTTTGCACCTTTAAGCTATTGTACGCCAAGCTGTCGGCCAGCTCGTTTTTCGACAACACCGAGAGCCTGTCTTCTAGTGTTGGGAATCCGAAGCTCTTGCTCATCTCCCGACAGACAGAAATCTCCTTGCTGTCAGGGGGACAATACAACAAGTCTTCTTCTCCGCTGCCGTTGAATATCAACGCCCCCTTTGGATATTTCAGTTTTTGGACGTAAAACTGGGTCTCTTGCTTTTCTTTTTCAGACAACTTTTTCCCCGAAGCATGTCGTAAAATATAATAGAAGGCTTCGGAAAATGCTTCGGGGGCGGCAGTGCCAGTTTCTTCAGCCAAAATTTGTTCTGTTGTTTCTGTTTCTTCGGCTTCCAAGGATTTCACCTTGGTGGGCTCTGAAGGCCCAGCTTCAGCCTCAGGTTGGTGCTTTGAAGCTTCGGCACCAGAGGCTTCAATTTGTACTCCGGAAGTTTCAACAATTGCCTTTGGAGTAGTGCTTGAAGACTTTATTGTCTCCAAAACATCTAGAACATTAACCATCCTTTTTCTTTTGGGGGTCATTGATGGACCCTTTTGGCTTTTTGGTGCTTCGGCTTTTGCTGAAGGACTTAGAATTTCCGATGTCTTTGTTTCTTCAGCCTTCGGTTCTTCTATTTTTCCCGTTGCTGGCATTTTGGCCGGCCCTTCAATATTCGGCAGGTGAGTCGGCTCCTTGGCTTCGGTGGCCGAAGAGGTTTCACCGACATATTCAGGCACTGTGGCCGGTTCAATATAGCGTGGCCGGTGCGTAAGAACCTTTATCTTTTTCCTCTCCGGCCCTGGCTCATTAGGAGCGGCTGAAGCAACTTCCTTCACTGAAGCAGTATTTTTCCTTTTCTGACCCCGTGTTGGGTAACGGTAGTCGGGGTAGACAAACCCAGTTGCATCAAATACTCGGTTAAGTCTTTTCTTCTTTCGGCCTCCGAAGGCCGCTGATAGTGCAGTGTCTTCGGCCTTCTAGTATGATCCAAGCAATTCATCACTTATCGCCTCAATACTTTTTAGTCAGTCATCATCTGGCTCGACAAACTTATCTCTGTATTTGAATGTGAATTTTAGCCTAACCAGTCCACCTTCGTCAGGTTCCCTGACGGTTTCCTTCGGCATCTCCCACTTTTCTGCAAGTGGCCATACTCTGAAGGCAATGTGTTCTTGCATCAAATCCCTTGTCCCAATAAAAGAGCAAACTGCACCGAAGGCTCTCTGGCATTCTTCGGCTGCTTCATCCATTTCCACCTTCGGCCTCCAGAGGCCGAAGCGTTGCCAGATAGGGCGCATAATGATATCTTTAATATCTTCCCGTGTTTTCAAATCATTCTTCACATAAAACCATTCCGTCATCCAGTCGCCGGGCCATCTCTTTCGAAAGGCTGGCACGAGATAACTTGACCCAGATCGGGCACCGCAGCTGTAGCAGCCAAAATTGTTATGATACTGCTCTTTACCCCAGGGTTTTGTCTCATACAATAGCTCATGTATGTTGCAGAAACTTTTTGAATTTGACTCCAAACCTTGACTCTTCACAGCCCATACAAAGATGCCCATCCTTATGATTGCTTCGGGAGTAATTTGATGAAGGCAGATTATAAATATCTTCAATACTTCCACGACAAAACTGCTCAAAGGAAACCGCACTCCAGCCTTTAAGAAGCTTCGGAATATCACGACTTCATTCTCCTTGGGAGTCAGACAAGTTTTCTCTCCTTCATTAGCCCTAACAATAGACAAGTCCCGAAAATATCTACCCCTCATATTGACAAGATGGCTCTGTTTAATATTTGATTTCCCAAAAACCGCATGGCTTGGTTGCCACAGTCGATCTTCGGAATCTTCACCACCGCTATCCACATCATAGCTGTCACTGTCACCAGTATCTTCAGATAAACCCTATAAAATCTCCCTAGTAATCTTGTCCGTATTTGTCTTTGCTATTGATTGAAGAAAGCCAAGATGCATCTCCTCAGAAAGGCTTAGCTTCGATTCAGCAACAACTTTCTTATCCTCAGACATCTTCGAAAATGCTGAGAAAGTGCTCTCGAAACCGAAGCTTAAAAATTTAAAAAGCCAAGCAAGTGTTGTTGCGCAAGGGCTAAAAGTCGAGTGAGCAAGCGCAGATGGCAAGAAAAGCGTGCCAAATAAACACGTAGTGAGCTCTTATTTATACACCTAGTGCGTTGAAAACTGGAGGGTCCCGCTTGTCAATGACTGTTGCTATTCTAGCAAAGGGAAGGTGTTTTTTCGGACCTTCGGCTTAGGGCCTTCGTCCATATCGCAATATGAATTTATCATTTATAAATTAATATTGCGAGGGGCTACTGTTGGGGGCCTTCGGCTTCCGAAGGTCCTCAAAAACATGATTTGGCAATGTTTTCCAAGTGAAATATGTGAACAAGTATCTTCGGAATCGGGTTATGAATATACAAGAGCATGGTCAGGACGAAGCTTGAGCCAGACGAAAGATGATTATGACGAAGGATAAGGTGATCACGAAGCTGCGCGCAGGAAAGCTTCGGCATGACAGCAGAAAAGGGGAACCGACTTAAAGATGAAAAGGCAAATTAGACCTCGAAGGATTACTATAGAGTTATTAGCAAATGTAAAGGGCATGAATGTAATTTTACATGGGCTGCGTCCCTTGCCTATAAATAGATGAACAGCACCCCCGTACTGTTCACGCTGACTTGGCATTCGCTTTTTGCATTACGCCTGTACCTTTAGCTTCCTTTAAACCGAAGGTACATTTGTAATTTGTTATTTTGAATATGATAATACAAATAAAAATAAGTTGATGATAATGTTCATATTATTTCCTATTTCATATATGAATTCTTCCTTATCATTTATAGTGTTTACGAAGATTTTTTCCTTCACAACCTTTGTCCTGAATTCGTTATATCCGAAGGGATGTAATATCTTGAAGGACGAAGGACTTTAATATTTAACACTTTTTATGTTGCCTTGTTCTTAAACCGAAGCATTTGAGAACAAGTCGGTGGGCGCCAATGTTGGGGACTTGTTCTCAAATGCTTCGGTTTAAGAACAAGGCAACATAAAAAGTGTTAAATATTAAAGTCCTTCGTCCTTCAAGATATTATATCCCTTCGGATATAACAAATTCAGGACAAAGGTTGTGAATGAAAAAATCTTCGTAAACACTATAAATGATAAGGAAGAATTCATATATGAAATAGGAAATAATATGAACATTATCATCAACTTATTTTTATTTGTATTATCATATTCAAAATAACAAATTACAAATGTACCTTCGGTTTGAAGGAAGGTAAAGGTACATGCGTAATGCAAAAAGCGAATGCCAAGTCAGCGTGAACAGTACGGGGGTGCTGTTCATCTATTTATAGGCAAGGGACGCAGCCCATGTAAAATTACATTCATGCCCTTTACATTTGCTAATAACTCTATAGTAATCCTTCGAGGTCTAATTTGCCTTTTCATCTTTAAGTCGGTTCCCCTTTTCTGCTGTCATACCGAAGCTTTCCTGCGCGCAGCTTCGTGATCACCTTATCCTTCGTCATAATCATCTTTCGTCTGGCTCAAGCTTCGTCCTGACCATGCTCTTGTATATTCATGACCCGATTCCGAAGATACCTGTTCACATATTTCACTTGGAAAACATTGTCAAATCATGTTTTTGAGGACCTTCGGAAGCCGAAGGCCCCCAACAGCTTGTATAGAGAGGTGGTGACATGCCAAAGTAGTCATCACTTTCTCTATATTTATAAGTCGAGTCGTGACGATGTGTATTATGTGTTCGTTAAATTATGCTTCGCATATAGTGTATGATTATGTTCACGATTTCGAGTAGACACTTCAAGTAAGTCAAGTAGGTTTGTGATACAAGTGTGTAATGGAGTTAGTTGTTTTAGGATAATTATTGAAATGCTCTGTTCATATGACAAACATGTATGTATTCACGAATTCGGATGTAAGTGCATGATGATTACAGATTGGAGATTAGTGGTTTATGGTTCGTATGCTTTGGTCGAAGTGCGAATATACACGTAAATACGTATGTTTATAAAAATGTTGTGGTGTATGTTGTGTCTCGGATTGCGATAATAATGGGCTAGACGACGTGTATGTTATTTAGCGGCCTATATCGTTGCTCTAGTTAGCCGAATTGTTAGACGACTTTGGTTAAGCTCGTGATCACGATGATTGGCTTGTTGTAGTCTAAATATGCATGGTTATGGTCGTGGATGAAAGGTAGTAGTGTTCATGTGATGTCTAAGTTAAAATGCAAATTACTATGTGAAGAGCGCATCGATATACACATATATACCGGGTTTGATTATTGTGGTGAATACGTTGTTGATTGTATATGGTAATTCTAGCGTACAGGATAACTTGTATAAAATTAGTAAGTCTACTTGTTGGTCCTAATTTGATTGATTTTACTCTAACAGATGGTAAAGTGTTAGAATGGTTCAAGTCTCCAGAACGCGGCAATTCTTGAAGTAAATAGGAGCTGAATTTTATTAGTTACTGTTTTGGGCTGCACGCACTGTTTTTGTCGTGCTGTTTGTTTAATGAACTAAATCATGTTTTCTGTAGAAACACCATATAGAAAAGTTGTATATAACTTTATTATCTTACTTGTGTTAAAATTTGACAGCCATAAGTCTGATCTTTTAGAAGTTGTGCTTTTCACAAATTCAGTAACTGAATCTATCCAATTTCTGTACATATTTCAGAGATTGAATTGTTTGCTTATGTTAATATTACAATCTGTTCATGGTCGTTATAAGAAAGTTGTAGATTCGTTTCTTATCTTGCTTGTGTTAAAATTTAATAACCATAGGCCTGATAGTTTAAGAGTTATGAATTTTACAAACTGGTTGTTGTATTCTGTCCACTGTCAGAACAGATTTCAAAAACTGAATTGTTTTATTTGGTTAAACATAGAATCACTTCTTGGTGATTATAAAGGTTATGTGGTACTTTTGGTAAGCTTTCCAAAAAGTCTTGAATCACTCTTTTTGGTGATCTCAAGATTAAGTTAATGATGTTTAAAGTGTGAAGACCGAATCTGTCCAGTTCTAGATAGCAAAGCCTTCTAATGTCTTTTATCCTAAATTGCATATTGGATCACCTTGGGATGTTTATAAATGATTTGTATAAAATTTCATTAGCTTTCAGATAGTTCCGAATCACCTGTTTTGGATGCATGAGTCTCTGGTTATGAATTTTTGAAATCGCAAGTCTGAATCTGTCCAAACCTGGACAAAGCTGTTATTTTTGCACAATTCGATCTTGCTAGGAGTCTAATCATGCTGAGGTAAAACTACCAAAGTTGTAGAGCACTTTTTAACCTTTCCAGAAAGTCCTAGTTTGCTATTTTTGGATAAATATTTGAAGCGTTATGATTAAAACAAACAACTATGGTGTTGCTGTCCAAATGTGTTAGATGCGATTGATTGGTCTACTCTATTGTGCTGCCTTGAGTGACTGCTTGCTTATTTTGGGTGTTAATTGAACATGAGTAATAATGATAGTGACTAATATAATTGAGCCTAAATATATAAGTAACTAGTACACGTCTCGCTAAGTTAGTGAACCAAATTGGTTAGGGTCTAATAAGTGTTTGCCTAGTGAATGATTGTAGAACCCGATTAAGTGATTATTCCCTTTTAACTAAGTTTGTCTATATAGGAGTCATGACAAATTGAAAGGGAAATGTGCCCTTGGGCCATTTCTAAGTATTTTGGTGATTGAGTGCCAACACAAGTGCTTAAATGTGAATTTATGCTCACGGATGGACAAAGTGCAAATCAAGAGTAAAGGTATGTTTCTAAGCCTTAGTACATTGGTTTTGTGTACTAATATACTTGTCTAAGTGTTAGAAACAGAAAGAAGAAGAAAAGAAAAGAGGTGCAAAAGACTTGGCTGTGTACAGCCAAGACTCAGCTCTGTCTGGCACACCGGACTGTCCGGTGGGGCACCGGACAGTGTTCGGTGCGCCAGGCTGACTCGGCGTGAAGAGGCCGCTCTCGGGAATTCGCCAACGGCGTACGGCTAAAATTCACCGGACTGTCCGGTGTGCACCGGACTGTCCGGTGAGCCAACGGTCGGCCGAGCCAACGGTCGGCCGCGGAATCTGCGCGCGACACGTGGCCGGGCCAACGGTCGGAAGGGGGCACCGGACTGTCCGGTGTGCACCGGACATGTCCGGTGCGCCAACGGCTCCCAGATCTGCAACGGTCGTCTGCGCTGTTTAAGGAAAGAAATCGGGCACCGGACAGTGTCCGGTGTGCACCGGACTGTCCGGTGCACCCGACGACAGAAGGCAAGAATGGCCTTCCAGATTTGCTCTCAACGGCTCCTAGCTGCCTTAGGGCTATAAAAGGGACCCCTAGGCGCATGGAGGAGAAAACAAGCAACCTTAGAGCATTCTTGATCATCCACACTCAGTCTTTGCGCATTCGTTTGTCATTCTCAGTGATTTGAGCTCCGTTCTAGTGAGAATTTTGAGATAGTCATTTGAGCTCGATTCTTGGCCGTGTGTGTGCGCATTTTGCTGTGGATTTGTGTGTGTTGTTTCCCTCCTTACTCCGTACTTCTTTGTGAAATTCAAAGTGTAAGGGCGAGAGACTCCAAGTTGTGGAGATTCCTCGCAAACGGGAAAAGATCAAAGTAAAGAAGAACACCGTGGTATTCAAGTTGATCATTGGATCAGTTGAGAGGAGTTGAGTGCAACTCTCGTCCGTTGGGACGCCACAACGTGGAGTAGGCAAGTTTTGTACTTGGCCGAACCACGGGATAACCACCGTGTCATCTCTGTGATTGAATTCTTGTGGTTATTGTGTTTTGACTCCTCTCTAGCCACTTGGCAATTATTGTGCTAACGATTAACCAAGTTTTTGTGGCTTAAGCTTTTAAGTTTTCACAGGATCACCTATTCACCCCCCCTCTAGGTGCTCTCAATTGGTATCAGAGCCGTTCTCTTCACGAAGGGACTAATCGCCCGAAGAGATGGATCCTAAGGGAAAGGGGATGGTGGTCGACAACAACGAGAAGGAGTCTATCTTCAACGAGCCGAAGAATGACAAGTCTACCGACTTGGGCTCAAGCCACAAGCGCAAAGATGGGAAGAAGAAGAAGACAAGGCGCATCAAGGAGATTGTCTACTACGACAGCGACGAATCCTCTTCTTCCCAAAAGGACGACGACAACGACTACAGGAAGACGGTCAATTCGAACTTTTCATTTGATTATTCTCGCATTCCACATAGTTCGAATTCGCACTTGCTTTCCATTCCTCTTGGCAAACCTCCACACTTCGATGGGGAAGACTACGGATTTTGGAGTCACAAAATGCGTAGTCACTTATTCTCTCTACATCCAAGCATATGGGAGATTGTAGAGAATGGAATGAAATTTGATAGCTCGGATAGCCCTATGCTTATTAATGAACAGATTCATAAGAATGCACAAGCTACTACTGTGTTGCTAGCCTCTTTGTGCAGGGACGAGTACAATAAGGTGAGCGGCTTGGACAATGCCAAGCAGATATGGGACACCCTCAAGATCTCTCACGAGGGCAACGACGTCACCATGCTCACCAACATGGAGTTGGTGGAGGGCGAACTTGGGAGATTCGCTATGATAAGGGGGGAGGAGCCAACCCAAACATACAACCGGCTCAAGACCCTTGTCAACATGATAAGGAGCTATGGAAGCACGCGATGGACGGACCACGACGTCGTCCGCCTAATGCTAAGGTCCTTTACCGTACTTGATCCTCATCTCGTAAACAATATTCATGAGAATCCCAGGTACACGACAATGACGCCCGAGGAGGTACTCGGAAAATTCGTAAGCGGGCGGATGATGATCAAGGAGGCGAGATACGTCGACGACGCGTTGAACGGTCCAATCCACGAGCCTCAACCCATTGCTCTCAAGGCAACGAGGAGCAAGGAGACACTGCCGAGCAAGGTGGCGCAAATTGAGGCGGCCGGGCTTAATGATGAAGAAATGGCTCTCATCATCAAGCGCTTCAAGACGGCGTTAAGGGGTCGCAAGGAGCATCCCAACAAGACCAAGACGAAGGGGAAGCGCTCATGCTTCAAATGTGGTAAGATTGGTCACTTTATCGCTAATTGTCCCGATAATGATAGTGACCAGGAAAAGAAGAGTGGAAAATGGGAAAAGAAGAATTACAAGAAGGCAAAGGGCGAGGCACATATTGGAAAGGAGTGGGATTCGGATTGCTCCTCGTCCGACTCCGACAACGAAGGACTCGCCGCCACCGCCTTCAACAAGTCATCCCTCTTCCCAAACGAGCATCACACTTGCCTTATGGCAAGGGAAAAGAAGGTAATCACTCGTAACGCTAGTACTTATGATTCTTCTAGTGATGAGTCTAGTGATGATGATGACATAGACTACTCTAGCTTGTTCAAGGGTTTGGATAGAACTAAAATAGATAAAATTAATGAATTGATTGATGCTTTGAATGAAAAGGATAGACTCTTAGAAAAACAAGAAGATCTTTTGTATGAAGAGCATGATAAATTTGTTAGTGTACAAAATTCTCTTGCTCTAGAAGTTAAAAGGAATGAAGTGATTTCTTGTGAACTATCTACTTGTCATAAAACCATTTCTACTTTGCAAGGTGTTAACAATGATTTAAATGCTAAATTAGAAGTAGCAAATAAATCTAATTCTTGTGTAGAACATGTTATAATTTGTACTAGGTGTAAAGATTTTGACATTGATGCTTGTAGTGAACATCTAGTCTCAATTTCCCAACTTAATGATGAATTGGCTAGTCTTAATGCTCAACTTAAGACTAGCAAGAATGATTTCGATAAGCTAAAATTTGCAAGGGATGCCTACACGATTGGTAGACACCCCTCAATTAAGGATGGACTTGGCTTCAAGAGGGAAGCCAAGAACTTAACAAGCCATAAGGCTCCCATCTCCGCCAAGGAGAAAGGGAAGGCCCCTATGGCAAGTAGTGCTAAAAAGAACCATGCTTTTATGTACCATGATAAGAGACAAACTAGAAATGCTTATAGGAATTACAATGCTTATGATGATTTTGATTCTCATGACATGTTTGCTTCTAGTTCTTTCTATGTTCATGATAGAAATGTTGGTAGGAGAAATGTTGTTCATAATATGCCTAGGAGAAAAGTTGTTAATGTTTCTAGGAAAGTTAATGAACCTTCTACAATATATCATGCTTTAAATGCTTCCTTTGCTATTTGTAGAAAGGATAGGAAGATAGTTGCTAGAAAATTAGGGGCAAGATGCAAGGGAGACAAAACTTGCATTTGGGTCCCTAAGGATATTTGTGCTAACCTTGTAGGACCCAACATGAGTTGGGTACCTAAGACCCAAGCCTAAATTTGCCTTGCAGGTTTATGCATCCGGGGGTTCAAGCTGGATTATCGACAGCGGATGCACAAACCATATGACGGGGGAGAAGAAGATGTTCACCTCCTACGTCAAGAATAAGGATTCCCAAGATTCAATTATATTCGGTGATGGGAATCAAGGCAAGGTAAAAGGGTTAGGTAAAATTGCAATTTCTAATGAGCACTCTATCTCTAATGTGTTTTTAGTAGAGTCTCTTGGATATAATTTGCTATCTGTTAGTCAACTATGCAATATGGGATATAATTGTCTATTTACAAATGTAGATGTGTCTGTCTTTAGAAGAAGTGATGGTTCACTAGCTTTTAAGGGTGTATTAGACGGCAAACTTTACTTAGTTGATTTTGCAAAAGAAGAGGCCGGTCTAGATGCATGCTTAATTGCTAAGACTAGCATGGGCTGGCTGTGGCATCGCCGCTTAGCACATGTGGGGATGAAGAACCTCCACAAGCTTCTAAAGGGAGAACACGTGATAGGTTTGACTAACGTGCAATTCGAAAAAGATAGACATTGTGCAGCTTGTCAAGCAGGTAAACAAGTGGGAGGAGCACATCACAGCAAGAATGTGATGACCACCTCAAGACCACTGGAGCTGCTGCATATGGACCTCTTCGGACCCGTCGCCTATCTGAGCATAGGAGGAAGTAAGTATGGTTTAGTTATTGTTGATGACTTTTCCCGCTTCACTTGGGTGTTCTTTTTGCAGGATAAGTCTGAAACCCAAGGGACCCTCAAGCGCTTCCTCAGGAGAGCTCAAAATGAGTTTGAGCTCAAAGTGAAGAAGATAAGGAGCGACAACGGGTCCGAGTTCAAGAACCTTCAAGTGGAGGAGTTCCTTGAAGAGGAAGGGATCAAGCACGAGTTCTCCGCTCCCTACACACCACAGCAAAATGGTGTGGTAGAGAGGAAGAACAGGATGCTCATCGATATGGCGAGGACGATGCTAGGAGAGTTCAAGACCCCCGAGTGCTTTTGGACGGAAGCCGTGAACACGGCTTGCCACGCCATCAACAGGGTCTACCTTCATCGCCTCCTCAAGAAGACGTCGTATGAGCTACTAACCGGTAACAAACCCAATGTATCTTACTTTCGTGTATTTGGGAGCAAGTGCTACATTCTAATGAAGAAGGGTAGAAATTCTAAGTTTGCTCCCAAAGCTGTAGAAGGGTTTTTGTTAGGTTATGACTCAAATACAAAGGCGTATAGAGTCTTCAACAAATCATCGGGTTTGGTTGAAGTCTCTAGCGACGTTGTATTTGATGAAACTAATGGCTCTCCAAGAGAGCAAGTTGTTGATTGTGATGATGTAGATGAAGAAGATGTTTCGACGGCCGCTATACGAACCATGGCGATTGGAGAAGTTCGGCCACAGGAACAAGATGAACGAGATCAACCTTCTTCCTCAACAACGGTGCATCCCCCAACTCAAGACGATGAACAGATTCATCAAAAGGAGGCGTGTGATCAAGGGGGAGCACAAGATGATCACGTAATGGAGGAAGAAGCGCAACCGGCACCTCCAACCCAAGTTCGAGCCGTGATTCAAAGGGATCATCCCGTCGACCAAATTTTGGGTGACATTAGCAAGGGAGTAACTACTCGATCTCGATTAGTTAATTTTTGTGAGCATTACTCCTTTGTCTCTTCTATTGAGCCTTTCAGGGTAGAGGAGGCCTTGCTAGATCCGGATTGGGTATTGGCCATGCAGGAGGAGCTCAACAACTTCAAGAGGAATGAAGTTTGGACGCTAGTGCCTCGTCCTAAGCAAAATGTTGTGGGAACCAAGTGGGTGTTCCGCAACAAACAGGATGAGCACGGGGTGGTGACGAGGAACAAGACTCGACTTGTGGCAAAAGGTTATGCCCAAGTCGCAGGTTTGGACTTTGAGGAGACTTTTGCTCCTGTGGCTAGGCTAGAATCAATTCGTATCTTGCTAGCATATGCCGCTCACCATTCTTTCAGGTTGTACCAAATGGATGTGAAGAGCGCTTTCCTCAACGGGCCAATAAAGGAGGAGGTGTACGTGGAGCAACCTCCTGGCTTCGAGGATGAACGGTACCCCGACCACGTGTGTAAGCTCTCTAAGGCGCTCTATGGACTTAAGCAAGCCCCAAGAGCATGGTATGAATGCCTTAGAGATTTCTTAATTGCTAATGCTTTCAAGGTTGGGAAAGCCGATCCAACTCTTTTCACTAAGACATGTGATGGTGATTTGTTTGTGTGCCAAATTTATGTCGATGACATAATATTTGGTTCTACTAATAAAAAGTCTTGTGAAGAGTTTAGCAGGGTGATGACGTAGAAATTCGAGATGTCAATGATGGGCGAGTTGAACTACTTCCTTGGGTTCCAAGTGAAGCAACTCAAGGACGGCACCTTCATCTCTCAAACGAAGTACACGCAAGATCTGCTGAAGCGGTTTGGGATGAAGGACGCCAAGCCCGCAAAGACTCCGATGGGAACCGACGGACACACCGACCTCAACAAAGGAGGTAAGTCCGTTGATCAAAAAGCATACCGGTCAATAATAGGGTCTTTACTTTATTTATGTGCTAGTAGACCGGATATTATGCTTAGCGTATGCATGTGTGCTAGATTTCAATCCGATCCTAAGGAGTGTCACTTAGTGGCGGTGAAGCGAATTCTTAGATATTTGGTTGCTACGCCTTGCTTCAGGCTCTGGTATCCAAAGGGGTCTACCTTTGACTTGATTGGATATTCAGACTCCGACTATGCTGGATGTAAGGTCGATAGGAAGAGTACATCAGGGACGTGCCAATTCTTAGGAAGGTCCCTGGTGTCATGGAATTCTAAGAAACAAACCTCTGTTGCCCTATCCACCGCTGAGGCCGAGTATGTTGCCACAGGACAGTGTTGCGCGCAACTACTTTGGATGAGGCAAACCCTCAGGGACTTTGGCTACAATCTGAGCAAAGTCCCACTCCTATGTGATAATGAGAGTGCTATCCGCATGGCGGAAAATCCTGTTGAGCACAGCCGCACAAAGCACATAGACATCCGGCAGCACTTTCTGAGAGACCACCAGCAAAAGGGAGATATCGAAGTGTTTCATGTTAGCACCGAGAACCAGCTAGCCGATATCTTTACCAAGCCTCTAGATGAGAAGACCTTTTGCAGGCTGCGTAGTGAGCTAAATGTCTTAGATTCGCGGAACTTGGATTGAATTGTAGCATACATGTGTTTATGCCTTTGATCATGTTCATTCTGCATTTTGTTGCTTATTGTGGTGCTCAAGTTGTACAAACACTCCCTGGACCTCACAAGTCCGTTGCAAAGTGATGCACATGTTTAGGGGGAGATGTGTTACAACTTGACCCTTTGAGTCTAACCATATGCTTGAGTTTGCTTGATCTAGTCTCGAAGGAGAATTGAAAGGGAAAAGGTGGACTTGGACCATGAAAGACTTCCACTGCACTCCGATGAGAGGGTAACTTATTCCAAGTTCATCTCATGAACTCTTATTGCCATTTGCTCTTAATTGAAGATTTTGGTGAGGCAATGGGGTTAAAAGGGGCCAAGATTGATCCCGTTTTGGTGCTTGATGCCAAAGGGGGAGAAAATAAAGGCCAAAGCAATAGATGGATCAGCTACCACTTGAGAAACTTTGAAAATAGTAGAATAGAGCTTTTGGTTTGTCAAAACTCTTGCATTGTCTCTTTTGTCAAAAGATGGCCTCTTGTGGGGAGAAGCGTTGATTATGGGAAATAGGGGGAGTTTTTGAAATCTTTGATCAATCTCTTTTGGAATGACTCTCTTTATGCTTGAACATGTGTGTTTGACTTAGAGATAGAGATTTGAGTTTGATTTGCAAAAACAAACCAAGTGGTGGCAAAGGATGATCCATATATGCCAAAATTGAATCAAAATAAATTTAAGTTTTATTTGAAGTGATATTGCACTTGTTCTAGTTGCTTTATGTTGTGTTGGCATAAATCACCAAAAAGGGGGAGATTGAAAGGGAAATGTGCCCTTGGGCCATTTCTAAGTATTTTGGTGATTGAGTGCCAACACAAGTGCTTAAATGTGAATTTATGCTCACGGATGGACAAAGTGCAAATCAAGAGTAAAGGTATGTTTCTAAGCCTTAGTACATTGGTTTTGTGTACTAATATACTTGTCTAAGTGTTAGAAACAGAAAGAAGAAGAAAAGAAAAGAGGTGCAAAAGACTTGGCTGTGTACAGCCAAGACTCAGCTCTGTCTGGCACACCGGACTGTCCGGTGGTGCACCGGACAGTGTCCGGTGCGCCAGGCTGACTCGGCGTGAAGAGGCTGCTCTCGGGAATTCGCCGACGGCGTACGGCTAAAATTCACCGGACTGTCCGGTGTGCACCGGACTGTCCGGTGAGCCAACGGTCGGCCGAGCCAACGGTCGGCCGCGGAATCTACGCGCGACACGTGGCCGGGCCAACGGTCGGAAGGGGGCACCGGACTGTCCGGTGTGCACCGGACATGTCCGGTGCGCCAATGGCTCCCAGATCTGCAACGGTCGTCTGCGCTGTTTAAGGAAAGAAATCGGGCACCGGACTGTCCGGTGCACCCGACGACAGAAGGCAAGAATGGCCTTCCAGATTTGCTCTCAACGGCTCCTAGCTGCCTTAGGGCTATAAAAGGGACCCCTAGGCGCATGGAGGAGAAAACAAGCAACCTTAGAGCATTCTTGATCATCCACACTCAGTCTTTGCGCATTCGTTTGTCATTCTCAGTGATTCGAGCTCCGTTCTAGTGAGAATTTTGAGATAGTCATTTGAGCTCGATTCTTGGCCGTGTGTGTGCGCATTTTGCTGTGGATTTGTGTGTGTTGCTTCCCTCCTTACTCCGTACTTCTTTGTGAAATTCAAAGTGTAAGGGCGAGAGACTCCAAGTTGTGGAGATTCCTCGCAAACGGGAAAAGATCAAAGTAAAGAAGAACACCGTGGTATTCAAGTTGATCATTAGATCACTTGAGAGGAGTTGAGTGCAACTCTTGTCCGTTGGGACGCCACAACGTGGAGTAGGCAAGTTTTGTACTTGGCCGAACCACGGGATAACCACCGTGTCATCTCTGTGATTGAATTCTTGTGGTTATTGTGTTTTGACTCCTCTCTAGCCACTTGGCAATTATTATGCTAACGATTAACCAAGTTTTTGTGGCTTAAGCTTTTAAGTTTTCACAGGATCACCTATTCACCTCCCCCCTCTAGGTGCTCTCACAAATTGATGTGTACTTAACTAGTATAATAATAAAGGAACCAATGAAAAATTAGCGAATATGATAAATGCTTGCATGTGTGATGTCGTGATGTGCTGATTAATTCTAGAAAGTAATTGTCATCTTTCTAATGATATTGATTATGTATGCCTGATGACGTGTAGATAACTAATGCTAGCATGTGGTTGTTTACGATGTCTTACAATTTAATGTTTAGTCCGCTACCGTGTATTTGAATATCTTGTGCTACTTTCATTATATTCAAACATATGCATCCTGCATCTCATTTAGGACCGAGGGATGATGATCGTGCCAGTCATGTGGTGCCAGCCACAAGTTGCAGTGGATGGATGACCCAAAGAAGGATGGACTTAACCAGTGGATGCTCGCCAAGCGAGTGCCACCCAGCAAACACTATCTAGTGTTAAATTCCAGGCAAGCCCTGGTTTTATCCATAACCGTTTATATATGCTATTTTACTGCACTTAATGTTTGTAGGCTTGTACCGTGCACTTCAGTGTAGGAGTTGCCTGAAACCCTAGTTGCATTAACTCAGGATTCCTTTTGAGATGGATACTAGTATGATAGGTCGAGTAGCTGCTATGCTAAATAAGGATCTCGGTAGAAGTCGAGTGATTTTTCTAGCACTCACGCGAGGTCAGGAATTGGTTGTATCCATTTTGATAACAGAATGATGATGGTCTGTGGACACAGTTCCATGGGGATGCGTTGTCTACGAGACGAAATTGGAATAAGGATTAACATGCGGATACCAGTGTCAAGCGTTTGAACGTACTAAACACATGTTGGGAAATATGGTAACCGGTAAGCCTAGTACCTGAGTGAAGCCAGGCGCGGACTTTACCCCTCACTTGTCCTGAGACTGGGTCTCCCATTCTAGATATGGTGGGTACAAGTGCGGCCACTGCACGGCGGCAGCCGGGGTCAGTGGAGCATTGTATGCCAAGGCGGTGAGTCCTGGCCGCGAACGGGGAATCGATGGGACGGTTGACGTGTGTGGGAACGGAGTGCCCCTACATGTCGTGTGTTTAGGTTTACCTTGCAAGGTTAAAACTCGACTCGAATCGTCTGCTTCTCGTAGCTAATAAGACTGCTTGATCCATTGTACTGCATTGAGTAATAAGTGGAAATGAGGTTACTTACAAAAGATGTTGGTTGACTAAATTGCTTGCTACCATGAATGGATAGTTAGGTGCTCATCTAGTCTAAAATTATTATTCTAGAACTTGAAAATATAAAACTTGATTTTAGACTCAGCTAGTGCTTTTGGCAAACCAAACCCCTCAGCCAAACAGCTTCATGGTCTAGAGGTAGAGGAGTAGACTACTCACACCGGGTAAGTCTAGCAGAGTATTAGTATACTCAGCCTTGCTTGTGGCTTAATTTTTGCAGGTACTACTTTGATGATTGGTTAATGGTGTGACTTGGCCTTCATCCCTGCCACCGGGATAGACGGTCCAGTGGGTTACTGCTTCCACAGAAGAGGACCAGGAGGAGTAGCGTGGCCAGGCTTCGCCATGTTACTCGGTTTTCTCCATTAGTTATTTCCGCAACACTAAAAAAATATTGTTACTGCTTTTGAAACTCCGATAATGTAATCAATATTGATACTTATTAAATTTGTGATATTATGTTTTATTGTATTTCTCTGTGCCTCACCATCGAGTGAGCTAGTGGTATTCGATCCTGGATAAGTGGCTTTATCGGACTAGATCCGAGGGACTGACGGGTTATTCCAATTTAAGTGTGTTGCTGCCTTTAAGGGTGCGACTTGGGCACTTAAGTTGGAATAATTCGTGCGGTTCCGCCATAGCTGGTATCAGAGCAAGTACCATTACGGAGAAGTCAATAAGTCATGAATACCAACTTTTTAAAAGTAAAACTTGCTTAGAAACCAATGTTGGATAGATGTAAGTACGATGAGGTTAGACCTAGGACGTGAAGCCTTAGGAAATAGATGGGTAGCTAGGTGGCTATTTATATAGGCCATAAAGGCTATTACTACTACTATTAGGATGCTGTAGAAGCACCCAAAAAGTAGTTAGGTCTAAGAAGACGCCTATAATGAGCATGCATCATGGTTGTCACATCATTGTCTCTTGTGCACCAACATGCTTCTCTCACCTTTATTCTAATAATAAGAACTTGTGAATAATGTGATGTACTGCTATGTTAGAAATGCCTTACCTCGTGTCAGATTAGTAAGTCTTGTTAGGTCGTGCTATGTGTTTCTCTTGTCTTGCTATCTAGGTGGTATTGTAATTGTTCAACCCTTTTTACAAAAAATGTTGTCTGCTCTGCTCATGAAAAGACCCCCCCTCCAAACAACCTTGTGGTTAGCAAGTAAAACCTTTTAAAAAATTATCATGTGCTCGTTTTGGTGTTTCTAGCCCTTGTGTGTTTTACACTTGAATTTGCACCTACACAACTTGTAGATTCCCATAGCTTGACCCCTAAATCGACTAAAGCTTCCTTGTGCACTTGTTTATGTCAAAAAAAAGTTTATTGTCTATTCACACAAACCATGTCTAGCCTCACATTCTTTTTTTGGAAACCTTGTCCAAATTCCTCATTAAATTCTCCTCTGCTCAACCTAGAAGCCATCTAGGTTGATGACCTCTCCTTTCACCTGGATCTAGTAAACTTTTACCTTTGTGAATCATGTTGTGGCCTTATCATCCAAATTTCTGGATCCTTTAATGATTCTGCCCTGTTATCTATTTATTTGTTATAACCCATTCTCAAGTATCGGATGATGATCTGCCTAAATCTCTTATTTTTGGTCAGTCTCATAGCCCCTTCTCCGAGGATCATGACGATGTTTTATCGATTTTATATCTAAGCAGTGTATCCCTTTGGTTCAATGGATGTTGCTGTTGTCTTTGGTTTTCTGATGTCTCTAAAAGCTCATCAATCCTGATCTCATGGTTGGTTCCTCCTCATATCCACTCTCGTATAAATCTCTGACTTGATAATCTCCATGTTGATCATAAAATGGTTCTCTGAGTTGAAGAAAATTCTCATGTGATGCCCTTTTGCCAACAATCTCTACTTCAACTTCGGTCACATTCTTATTTTCTGAGCCATACTCTCATGGGCTCCATCTATCTGTACTATGTGGATTTCTTGTTGGTTATGTTTGGTAATGGTATTATGGCTAACGACTGATGGTTCCCCGACGAAACCGAGAGCCTCCTATGGGTGCACACATGGTTGAGCTGCTCGGCACGCGCTGGTATCGCGGTTAATAGTCGTGATCCATTATAAAACTATGCCTATGTGCTATCTTTTGTGAACATTCTCTCAAAGTGATCGGTGCATTTTGTCTCAATATGTCACGGTATTCGGTCCAAATCTATCTTTCGTATCGTGTCAGATACCATCTTATGAAGTTGCATCTATCTTCAGCTTGGGAGTTACATGTTTCTCCACCCTTAAAGATCCTCATTCGAATCTCGGGACGAGATTCTTTTAAGGGGGAAGGCTGTGACACCCTAGGTGTCTATTTCGAGTTATGTCGGGAGATTTATCCTAATCCCGGATGCTCAGTGAAAATTTCTATTTCTCGATCGCATCTATCTCCATTCATCAAGTTACTCATGAATGTTTCACCAAATTTGGAATTATTCGATCTCAAGAACAGCCAAATTTGGAGCTTGTTAAAACTTTTATTTCTCAGAGCAAAGGCAAATTTGAAAGTCAATATCGTCTCGCAACTCCCGTCTAAACTCACTTATTAGGACTCTCGACAGTGGTGATGTTATCCGATCTATGTCCGAATTCGCTTTCTCGACAGTCGGTCTACGTCCAAATACGTAGTCCGAATCCGCATTCTCCAATGGAATCTCTGTGGTGTCAACCTCTAATTTATTCTTATGCAAATCGACTTGTTATATCTATATCATCATTCATCTCTATCTATCAAGTGTATTCTAAAGATTTCTTAAAGTTTGAACCAAATATTCATATGAAGTTATAAATCCTACGCTTGCTTGAAACTGCTCGAATGAGTAAAAGCAAATTTAGAAATTCAAACAAGTTATGCCAACTTTCCCAAAACACTCTATATCAACTCTACAACAAAAGT
This sequence comes from Zea mays, assembly GCF_902167145.1. Classification (NCBI taxonomy): domain Eukaryota; kingdom Viridiplantae; phylum Streptophyta; class Magnoliopsida; order Poales; family Poaceae; genus Zea; species Zea mays. The sequence continues at coordinate 74,155,550 of NC_050098.1, forward strand.
TATTAAGGGTTCATGTAGAGAAAATGCCAAGAAAATGTCGAGAACATACCCCGATTGCATTAAAAATATAATTTGAAGCTTTATAATGATGCTACATTGATCAAAGTAGAATTTATAATTACAACCAAGATATAAGGTTTGACCTTTAATAAAAGTTGTAGAACCTGTGTTATACAACAAATTTTATATTTAAACTAAGCCTTGATTCAATCTCTAAGTATCTCAAGCAGTGCCATCAAGACAGAATAAAAATCTGATTTCAGGATTCGAATTCTTCTAAGTATGGAATCAGTGTCATTCAGGTCGACATCTCGCGTTCCCAAATTTTTGTTGAACAACTCAAGTTTACCCAAATATAAAAGTTGTTAATAACTAATAGAGGCACAACATATTAAAAGATGGCATTCATCCGATTCCATTTGACATATTTTGACACTCAGTTTTCACAAGTTTCCACTGATTTCTAACCCACTGACAAGCCAATTTTCATGGGTCTATAACTCTCTAACCAGTGCCCGAATCACCTCAAGTTCTGTACAAAATTTATAGAGCATAGATCAAGGAACATATCTTCTGCACTGACCGAGATCTGAATCCAAACAGAAAATGCCAAAAACGTCCGTCTAATGCGTGCTCCTTTCTGTCTCTGTGCAGACTGGTGCTCTGCAGCAGCCGCCCATGCCCACCAATGGCTACAGCAAGCACCCCTTTAAAACAGCAGCTCCACCACCCTGCTCGGCTCCCTTTCCCAGCGCGCAGAAGCTCCTTGAGCACCTCCTCTCTCTGTTCCTTAGCGCAGAAGCGTCTTCCTGGCGTATTCCCCCTCCTCTGGTCCAGTGCACGCAGGAGCAGGGCCCCCATGGCCGACCTCCGTTTCTTCCCTGACCAGCCCTCATCTCCACTCAGCTCCCATGGCGCTCGGCGCCCTCTACTCTTCCTCCCCCACGCCATCCCTCCTCCTAGCTCGGCTCTACCCTCCCTCTCCCCATGGGACAGCGCCGTGCTCCTCCCTGCGTTATGGCTGTGCGTATGTGCTGTATTCGAGGTTGAAGAAGACCCCCTCGAGTCTATGACACGTGGGCCCCAAATTAGGTAGTTTCATATGGTGCTAAAATGACACACATTTCATAATTATAAGAAGAATTAGTGAAAAATTAGAAGTAAACAAAATCGTGCATGTTTCTTGAAATGCTTAAGTGTCTTGAGTGCATGCCGCAACATGGTTGTATGCGAGATGGGGAAGTATATGTATTGTGCAAAATGAAGTTTTAATCCGTATAGTTAATATTGGATTAGCTTGTATAGAGAGATGGTGATATGCCAAAGTAGTCATCACTTTCTCTATATTTTGAAGTCGAGTCGTGACGATGTGTATTATGCGTTCGTTAAATTATGCTTCGCATATAGTGTATGATTGTGCTCACTATTTCGAGTAGACACTTCAAGTAAGTTAAGTAGGTTTGTGATACAAGTGTGTAATGGAGTTAGTTGTTTTAGGATAATTATTGAAATGCTCTATTCATATGACAAACATGTATGTGTTCACGAATTGGGAAGTAAGTGCATGATGATTACGGATTGGAGATTAGTGGTTTACGGTTCGTATGATTTGGTTGAAGTGCGAATATACGTGTAAATACGTATGTTTATAAAAATGTTGTGGTGTATGTTGTGTCTCGGATTGCGATAATAATGGGCTAGCCGACGTGTATGTTATTTAGCGGCCTATGTCGTTGCTCTAATTAGCCGAATTGTTAGACGGCTTTGGTTAAGCTCGTGATCACGATGATTGGCTTGTTGTTGTATAAATGTGCATGGTTATGGTCGCGGATGAAAGATAGTAGTGTTCATGTGATGTCTAAGTTAAAATGCAAATTACTATGTGAAGAGCGCATCGATATACACATATATACCAGATTTGATTATTGGGGTGAATACGTTGTTGATTGTGTATGGTAATTCTAGCGCACAAAGTAACTTGTATAAAATTAGTAAGTCTACTTGTTGATCCTAATTTGATTGATTTAACTCTAACAGATGGTAAAGTGTTTGAATGGTTCAAGTCTCTAGAACGCGGCAATTCTTGAAGTAAATAGGAGCTGAATTTTATTAGTTGTTGTTTTCGGCTGCACGCACTGTTTTCGTCGTGTTGTTTGTTTAATGAAATAAATCACGTTTTCTGTATAAAAGCTATATAGAAAAGTTGTAGATAACTTTATTATCCTACTTGTGTAAAAATTTGACAGCCATAAGTCTGATCGTTTAGAAGTTGTGCTTTTCACAAATTCAGTAACTGAATCTGTCCAATTTCTGTACAGATTTCAGAGATTGAATTGTTTGCTTAAGTTAATTTTACAATCTGTTCATAGTCGTTATAAGAAAGTTGTAGATGCTTTTCTTATCTTACTTGTGTTAAAATTTTATAACCATAGGCCTGATAGTTTAAGAGTTATGAATTTTACAAACTGGTTGCTGTGTTCTGTCCACTGTCAGAACAGATTTCAAAAACTAAATTGTTTGATTTGGTTTAACATAGAATCACTTCTTGGTGATTATAAAGGTTATGTGGTACTTTTGCTAAGATTTCCAAAAAGTCTTGGAGCACTCTTTTTGGTGATCTGAAGATTAAGCTATGGATATTTAAAGTGTGAAGACTGAATTTTTCCAGTTCTGGACAGCAAAGGCTTCTAATGTCTTTTATCCTAAATTGCAAATTGAATCACCTTGGGATGTTTATAAATGATTTGTAGACAATTTCATTAGCTTTCCAGAAAGTCTAGAATCACCTGTTTTGGATACATGAGTCTCTGATTATTAATTTTTGAAGTCGCAAGTCTGAATCTGTCCAAACCTGGATAGAGCTCTTGTTTTTGCACAACTCGACCTTGGTAAGAGTCTAATCATGCTGAGGTAAAAATACCAAAGTTGTAGAGAACTTTTTAAGATTTCCAGAAAGTTCTAGTTTGCTATTTTTGGATTAATATTTTAAGAGTTATGGTGAAAACAAACAACTATGGTGTTGCTGTCCCAAATGTGTTAGATACGATTGATTGGTCTACTCTATTGTGGTGCCTTAAGTGACTGCTTGCTTATTTTGGGTGTTAATTGAACATGAGTAATAATGATAGTGACTAATATAATTGAGTCTAAATATATAAGTAACTAGTACACGTCTCGCTAAGTTAGTGAACTAAATTGGTTAGGGTCTAATAAGTGTTTGCCTAGTAAATGATTGTAGAACCCGATTAAGTGATTATTCCCTTTTAACTAAGTTTGTCTATATAGGAGTCATGGCAAATTGATGTGTACTTAACTAGTATAATAATAAATGAACCAATGAAAAATTAGAGCGAATGTGATAAATGCTTGCATGTGTGATACCGTGTTGCACTGATTAATTCTAGAAAGTAATTATCGTCTTTCTAATGATATTGATTATGTATGCCCGATGACGTGTAGATAACTAATGCTAGCATGTGGTTGTTTACGATGTCTTACAATTTAATGTTAAGTCCGCTACCGTGTATTTGAATATCTTGTGCTACTTTCATTATATTCATACATATGAATCCTGCATCTCATTTAGGACAGAGAGATGATGATCGTGCCAGTCATGTGGTGCCAGCGACAAGATGCAGTGGATGGACAACCCAAAGAATGGACTTAACCAGTGGATACTCGCCAAGCGAGTGCCACCCAGCAAACACTATCTAGTGTTAAATCCAGGCAAGACACGGTTTTATGCATAACCGTTTATATATGCTATTTTACTACACTTAATGTTTGTAGGCTTGTACCGTGCACTTAAGTGTAGGAGTTGCCTGAAACCCTAGTTGCATGAACTCAGGATTCCTTTTGAGATGGATACTAGTATGATAGGTCGAGTAGCTGCTATGCTAAATTAGGATCTCGGTAGAAGTCGAGTGATTTTTCTAGCACTCACGCGAGGTCAGGAATTGGTTGTATCCATTTTGATAACAGAATGATGATGGTATGTGGACATGGATCCATGGGGATGCGTTGTCTACGAGACGAAATTGGAATAAGGATTAACGTGCGGATACCTGTGTCAAGCGTTTGAACGTACTGAACACATGTCGGGAAATATGGTAACCGGTAAGCCTAGTACCTGAGTGAAGCCGGGCACGGACTTTACCCCTCACTTGACCTAAGTCTGGGTCTCCCATTCTAGATTTGGTTGGTACAAGTGCGGCCACTGCACGGCGGTAGCCGAGGTCAGTCGAGCATTGTATGCCAAGGTGGTGAGTACTGACCGCGAACGGGGAATCGATGGGGACGGTTGACGTGTGTGGGAACGAAGTGCCCCTACATGTCGTGTGTTTAGGTTTATCTTGCAAGGTTAAAACTCGACTCGAATCGTCTGCTTCTCGCAGCTAATAAGACTGCTTGATCCATTGTACTGCATTGAGTAATAAGTGGAAATGAGGTTACTTACAAAAGATGTTGGTTGACTAAATTTCTTGCTACCATGAATGGATAGTTAGGTGCTCATCTAGTCTAAAATTATTCTAGAACTTTAAAATCTAAAACTTGATTTTAGACTCAGCTAGTGCTTTTGGCGAACCAAACCCCTCAGCCAAACAGCTTCATGGTCTAGAGGTAGAGAGTAGACTCCTCACACCGGGTAAGTCTAGCTGAGTATTAGTATACTCAGCCTTGCTTGTGGCATAATTTTTGCAGGTACTACTTTGATGATTGGTTAATGGTGTGACTTGGCCTTCATCCCTGCCACTGGGATAGACGGTCGAGTGGGTTACTGCTTTCGCAGGAGAGGACCAGGAGGAGTAGTGTGGACAGGCTTCGCCATGTTACTCGGTTTTCTCCATTAGTTATTTCCGCTGCACTAAAAAATATTGTTACTGCTTTTGAAACTCCGATAATGTAATCAATATTCATACTTATTAAATTTGTGATATTATGCTTTATTGTATTTCTCTGTGCCTCACCTTCGATCCTGGATAAGTGGCTTTATCAGACTAGATCCGAGGGACTGACGGGTTATTCCGATTTAAGTGTGTTGCTGCCTTTAAGGGTGCGACTTGGGCACTTAAGCTGGAATAATTCGGGCGGTTCCGCCACACGTACGTATTTTCAAAACATAGTTTTGGTTTTGGAAAACTTATTTTCAACTAAACACAATGTTTGGTTCTGAAAATCGGATTTGAAAAACAATAATGCTAGCGACAACCTTTGTTAAGCCCTAAATTAAGAACTATCAGGTGGCTTAGTTTAAAAACACTAACCCACAACCGGGGGAACATTGCATACATGTGTATTGTTATTTTTGAGGCCATTCAATTGTGAATGGATCGACGCTCAAGGTAAGGAGACACACCTTTCTGCACTGATGACCTTGCACTGGAGTGTTTTCCCCTCATTCTATGGGAGGTGCTGTAGGAGGCAAGCTACCCTACGCCTTCATAGTACACTTTGTAGCTGTTTAACGAGCACAGAGTGCCTCACTGTAAGGTGTGGCTGGCCTTGGAGCCCCATCCCTTGCACCCAGGGTGGTGTTTGTTGGACTCCGAGACCCTCGATTTTCAGGTCGACGACACCACCGAAGCGGCAACTGTGACACCCCAGTGTCACTTAGGGTTTCTTCCTTGAGCTAACCCAAACTATTATCACATGTAAACCTAATGAAGGGATAACCTCAAGATGAAAACAAAGATTTATAATGAGTCTTCTCAAACTCTCCTTAATCTTGTCATGAATCTTAAGGAAGGAAAACTCTCAAACCCTAATTAATCCTAAGCGAACCAATTAAGCATAAAGGGTAATTGGGAGAAAATCTTGGGGGAAAAATACAAATTTTGGTAAAAACCAAATTGCAAAGTTTTAGTTCACTAATTAACCAACAAAGCATAGTAAAGAAGTTTTGCCATTTGAATTTTTCAAAATCCCCCAAACAGCCCCTAAACTAATGCACTTGGGGAAATTCAGAAATCTGAATTTCAGCCACTTTCCAAATATCAATTGCGTTCTCTGTCTTTCAAAACTCAAAACCAAAAAGTCCAAATATCAAAGTAGTGCCAAATTTCCTTGAACACGCTCTGGAAAAAATTGAACTCAAACCAAATTCATTTGGCACGGTTTTGGCACCGTTTTACCTCAGGACCAGACAATCTGACACTGGCACCTTGGTGACGCTACAACTCTCTGTCCCTAGCCTAAAACCGTGCGACGTCCACACACAAAAGACAAAGCACTGTCAGGGGAACAAATCCTTCACATCGATCTTGCCCAAATCCGCGAAGATTTGCGCCCAATCGGCGTTAGAACTCGGGCAGAAGCAATGGTTCCACGTGTTCGACCGTGGCTGACACCCCCGGTTCATGCCCGTTCGCGCACCCGCGCTCCCCAGTGCACGCCCGCGCGCACTCGCCGGTCCACGACCGCACGTGCACCGCGCCGTGCCTATAAAGTAGCCCCGAGCCTCGACCATACCTCCCGGCGTGCTCACAAGTCCTGCCCGAGCCAAAGATCACCGGAATTCGCCCCGAGCACGCCGCGCCACCGCCCGCCAAGCCTTCCGAGCCTCGGCCACCGTGGCCAGCCTCCCCCGGTCACTTCCAGGCCGCGCCAGCCGCTCGGTTAGCTCCGCCAACAGCCCGTGAAGCTTCCCAAGCTCTCAGACCCAGCAGAACTTCACCAGAGGCCCGAGATCGTCCTCACCGGACTTCGGTCGCCCACCGCCGCGCGTGGACCGAGCAATCCAGTAAGCCATTTTCAAATTCCTTGCACCCACGTCTTCCCTAGCACCCAGTGAAGCTCTCTGACTCGTTTGATTGAACTATCGCGCTGTGAGTAGGCCAGATTCCTCGCCGCCGACGAGCATCTCCGCCTGCGCACGGTGACCGGCCGACTCCGACCATCCCCGACTGCGACCCGCACATCACCGTGATCCTCGAGACCTTCCCTAAACCTTGACCACCTCACCGGAGCAGCCTCGTCGCCGGTAAGCCCCTCCGCATCTTTCTTTCTCCGCGGCCACTGTTCCATTAGGGAGGGACCGCAGGTTCGATTTCCAGAAACCCTAGGGGGTTTTCTGCAAAGCCGTAGACTCAAATGAATAGTGCCCTGGGGACTTGTCTGTAATTCCCTTGAGATCTTTCACCAGGGACCCCAATGCAAAATTGCTTTTCTTTAAACCATTTCTAATTAATCTTTTATTATTCAGTAGAGGACTTAGGAAATTCATAACTTGAGAAATATTTAACCAAAATTTGTCAAACCAATTTTGCTGGATTCTAAATATTATGGACTATCAATTAAAAATACTGAACCTCATGCTTTCTGTTTTAAATTTTAGAGTTTGAAATGAATTAGAGAAATTGACCAAACCTTATTTAATTAAAGAAAATTTGTTATGCTTCTGTGCTAGGCTTGAGAAAATTTGTAGATGTTCAAACCCCAATTAGACACTGTTTAAAAATACTAGACACCCCAGTATTGGAAGTTTAAGTATAGTTATCCAATAAAAGCCATTTTTGCCCAAAACTTAAGAAAATCAGAGAAGTATTAGAAAACAAGGAACAGTGAATGCAATTATTTTTCCTAGCCTACTTAAGTAACAGAGAACCTAAGAAAAATAAAGGGACCCCTAGTCCAGAACAGAATCAAGGTGAAATGTTTTATTTAGCATTATTCCAACTAGAAAACAGTTATTAGAATTATGAAAACAAATCCAAAGTTGTTAATAAAAATCCAATGGACTTGTAACCACTAGAACCCCACTACAAAAATGATAACCACCCTAGCCCATCATTTTAAGTAGGGTAAACAAATAAAACTTGATATTGGGTCATATTCCAAATAAATCATGAGCAACCCAAAAACAATGCAATAATGGGCAAATAAAATTATACTAGATCAATGATGAGATAAGCCACCAGAAAAAAAAATGCAAAACTCAATTGAAGGCTGCAAAATAATACCCATTACCAATACTTCATGAAAAAGGCCATTTAATCTAAATAATTCCTACCACCTTTCCCTTAAGCAAAAAGATGCCAAACATGAGAATGATTGCTCTTGCACAAAGAAGAAGCTAGGAAAAATCAGAAATATGTTGTTTGATATTTTTCAAATATAGTGGTAGTAGAAAGCACCCCTTTGGCTAGAAACTTTGGAAAATCATATAAAATAACTGGTAAGTATTAATGGCTAGGAATTTGTGCAAAGTCATGTTATAACATCTATATGCCAGCAAAAATATTTCTTAAGAAATAACCCTCTGTTAAAAAGGAGCCATAGTTCAAAACACCCCCCTGCCCAAATATTTGATAATTTTATCCAGATAGAACTACTTAGTTTTTAAACCCCAAATTTTGAGACAGAGAATTATACACCAGTAAGAAGCCACTGTAATTTTTTCAGATTTTTTGGAAATTTATTAATATAACTTGTAGTTCAAACCCACCTTAAAAGCATAAAGGAAATAAGAAGAAGAAAGGAAAATAATAAACCTCGCTCCAATAAGTTCAACTAGAAATCTTATTAAGTTCTCACTAAGACATTAAAAGGAAATCAGTGGAACACCAAAATAGACTTACCACTTAGTTTAACTAAGTTTGACCCTAATTTGCTAAGTATACCACAAGAATCTTTTGTAGCAAGATTAAACTCTACCTGATTTAAGTAGATTAGTCACCATCAAAGTTTAATTGCTAAATTACATATCATATCATGCATGTATCTTACTCATTGCATTCATTAGACTGCAATCTAGCAGACGGAGAGTACATGCTCATCCCCGAGCAAGGAGCTGTCCACGAGGAAGACCAGGAGCAAGCTCCGGAGACTGCCACTGAGGATCTCCCCGTAGCCCCAGCATTTGAAGGCATGCCCCAGTTTTATGCATAACCGTATTTATATATGGTACTTTACTACACTTAATGCTTGTAGGATTGCATTGTGCACTTAAGTGTAGGAGTTGCTAGAAACCTCTAGTTGCATGAACTTAGGATTCCTTTATGAGATGGATTCTAGTATGCTAGGTCGAGTAGCTGCTTTGCTAAACAGGATCTCGGTAGAAGTCGAGTGATTTTTCTGGCGCTCGCGCGAGGTCAGGAATTGATTGTATTCATCTTGATAACAAGATCTATGTATTCTATGGATTTGGATCCAGGGAGGATGCCTTGTCCATGAGACGGGAAAAAAGGAATTAAGGATTAATGTGTGGATACCTGAGTCAAGCTTTTGAACGTACTAAGCACATGTCGTGAAATATGGTAACCGGTAAACCTAGTATCTGAGTGAAGCCGGGCGCGGACTTTTCCCCTCACTCGTCCTGAGACTGGGTCTCCCATGCTAGCTATGGTGGGTACAAGTGCGGTCACTGCACTGCGGCAGCCGGGGTCAGTGGAGCATTGTATGCCAAGGCGGTGAGCCCTGGCCGCGAACGGGGTATCGATGGGGACGGTTGACATGTGTGGGGACGGAGTGCCCGGACATGTCGTGTGTTTAGGTTTACCTTGCAAAAATAAAACTCGATTCGAATCATCTGCTTCTCGCAGCTAATGAGACTGCTTGACCCCTTGTACTACATTGAGTAAGAAGTGAAATGAGGTTTACATGAGATAACTTGTTGATTGTACTAAATGCTTGTTACCATGTATGCCTAGAAGGAGCAAATTTAGCTAAGAAAATGATGCTAGAATTTGAAAAGCTAAAAATTGATTTTAGACTCAGCTAGTGCTTTTGGCAAACCAAACCCCTCAGCCAAACAGCTGCATGGTCTAGAGGTAGAGGAGTAGTTTCCTCACACCGGGTAAGTTTAGCTGAGTATTAGTATACTCAGCCTTGCTTGTAGCATAATTTTGCAGGTACGCTTCAGTATATGGTTGATGGTGTGACTTGGCCTACCACCTTGCCACCGGGTTGGACGGTCGAGTGGGATGCTGCTCCAGCAGGAGAGGAGCAAGAGGAGTAGTGGGCTAGGCCTTGCCCGATTCCTCGCTCCCAACGATATCGATTATCCGCTGCATTTTATTTTGTGAACTTTTATTAGCTACTTGAAAACTCCGATCTATGTAATAATTCGGTACTTTAATTTGAGGTCTTCCTGTTTTATTGTATTTCTTCTGTGACTCACCTTCGTGAGATATTATGGTATTTGATCCTGGTTAAGTGGCTTTATCAGGCTAGATCTGAGGGACTAACGGGTTATTCCGATTTAAGTGTGTTACGGCCCCTAAGGCGTGACTTAGGCACTTAAGTTGGAATAATTCGGGTGGTTCTGCCATAGCTGGTATCAGAGCAAATACCACCACAGAGAAGGACAATAAACCATGAATACCAATTTTCAAAATCTAAAACTTGCTTAGAAACTGATAAGAATCGTCTGGACTAGCACACTAGACCTAGGACGAAAGGCCTTAGGAATAGACGGGGAAATAGGTGGCTAAGTAAGTAGGCCCTATGGGACAGTCCTTAGCTTTTAAAGGATGCCCTAGGAGCACCCTTTATTTCGGAGAGGAGCCGTTATTTTTTTTCCAGCATGCATGCATTATAAAATTTGAAGGATTAAGAATTAAAGAAGTAAAAATTCGAGCTAACCCACTTCTTTTCAAACCATCCAGGCTCTTTTATTTTATTCCTTCCACCATAATCTTTACATCTGATACCCTTCCGCAGATGAATTCACCCACCCCCGCCAGCGGAGGAGACACTCGTTTCAGCTCTGACTTCCTCTCTCACGATTGCTTTCCTTCCATCTTGTGGGAAGTGCTTAACTCTGTCGGTTACCCCACACCCCCTTTTTACATGGTGCAGTTGTATGAGGAGCATCGGGTACCTTATTGCCGAGTTTGGCTGACCTTGGAGGCTCATCCCCTTCAGCCGGGTTGGCGTTCTCTTGACTCCGAGGCGATTGGATTCAGTGTGGACGACACCACTGAAGCGGTAGCCATGAAGACTCTGACGACTTTCTATGGCTACCATCCCCTGGAGATGGTGATGCACCCCTTGGGACTTTTTCCTGCTGAGAAGAAGGATGACCCCATGTGGTGTAACCGTGTGAGCCATGTGAAAGATGTGTGGGCAATGTATCCTGACTTGGTTGGGAGGGTCACTGTTTAGTGCATGAGTGCGATGTACCGCCTCCAGGCCCTGCAGAGCGACGCTATGGCACATCTTGCTAACATCGCTCAAACCACCAAGCTCACCCTCGACAGTCGAGAAGATTTTGTGGTCGACTTGTCCTCCGAGTTGGTGGAGAAGGATATACTGGTGGAAAGGCTGAGCCAGCATATTACCACCTTGGAGCAGCAGGTGGAGATCCGAGACAACACTATTGATGTCTTGGAAAACCAGCTCCACGATGTGCAGCGGGAACTTGAAGAAGCTAATGACCACTTGGACATGCACCACTTAGAGATGGAGGCTAATGAAGCCGGAAGCGAGGGAGAAGAGGCTCTCGAGGAGTTAGGACCAGCCCCTAGTGCCAATGGGACTACCTCTGCGATGCCCCCTTCACTCGCATCCAGTGTTGCTTCCACCGCTTAGGGTTGATTAGTCACTTTGACGTTTTAGGCGGATAGAAACCTACGCGAGCTTAGTTAATGACAGATTTTGGACTAGGCTTACAGGTACTTTCCCCTAATTGATGTAATCCTTGAGAACTTTTGAGATCTGTGGGATGTTGTAACCATGTTGTCTTCATTCGAACTTAATGTTATGATTATGGCAATTTTCTTTCCATATAAGATGATAGCATGTCATTCGAAATTGCGAGTTGGGATAACAATGGCGACAATCTCTGTTTTCAGATGGCAGCTAGGCAGCGTCGCGGGCATAACGAGCAGGTTCCCCCACCACCTACTCCAGCTCCCACAGTGCAGGAGCTGATGGCCTAGTAGAATGAGATTCTGCGACAGCTCTTGCAGCGCCAGCCCCACCCCCAGCATCATGGTGGAGGCCAGCATCAGCGACCTCCGGCAGCGGCAACCTACCAGGAGTTCGTGAGTACGCAGCCACCCTTGTTCACCAAGGCAGAGGATCCGTTGGATGCAGACGTGTGGCTTCGCGTCGTTGAGTCCAAGTTTCCCCTCCTCACGGGAGACTGTCCTGATGATGCCAAGGCTCGCTTCGCCGCGCAGCAGCTTCGTGGCCCTACTCAGACATGGTGGGACCACTTCCGTGCTATGCTCCCCGCTGATCATGAAGTGTCTTGGGAGGAATTCAAGACTGTTTTCAGAGGGCACCACATTCCAATAGGAATTCTGGATCGCAAGCTGAATGAGTTTCTGGCACTTAATCAAGGAACCCGCATGGTCTTGCAGTATGCTTAGGCCTTCAACGACCTATGCTAGTATGCAGGTTACCATGCTGATTCTAATGAGAAGAAGAGAGACTGCTTCCGCAGGGGTCTCAACACCAAGCTGCGGGAACGTCTCAACACTGTGCGTGCTGATAGCTTCAATGAGTTGGTCAACCTGGCCATCTCCTAGGAGGATTGTATTGTAGCTCATCGGGCAGAGAAGAAGAGGAAGGCACCAATGGCAGCACCCTCCGCTCAGGCCCAGAGGTTCAGGATTGTTTCTCACAATCAGAGCAGGGGATTTCAGCAGCAGGCAGGAAGATATGGGTGATCAGGCCACCTCAGCAGCAGCAGCAGTCGACACTCAACCGCTTTCCAGCTCCCGCCCCAAGGAACAATCAGCCTCTGCAGCAGTAGCAGTTTTGCCAGGGCAATGGGAACAAGTGCTTCACTTGTGGCAATGTGGGCAACTATGCCAAGAACTGCTCCAAAAATCAGCAGAGGCAGATGCCAGCACCATGTCAAGACAAGGGGAGGAAGCAGAAGGTGCAAGCCAGACAAGGGAAGCTCAACTTCACTACTCTAAAGGAATTACCTGAGGGAGCCCCCATCATGACTGGTACCTTTTCAGTTTTTAATCAACCTGCTTTAATTTTGTTTGATTCTGGTGCATCTCATAGTTTCATTAGCCAGAAGTTCAGTGCTAAATGTCAATTGCCCTTCTGTCATACAAAAGGGTCATTCATGATAGCCACACCTGGGGGTAAAATTGCAACCAACCAATTAATCCGAAGTGTGCCTATCTCAACGGGAAGTAAAATCTTCAAAACCACACTCCTAATTTTGGGATTAGAGGGTATGGACATCATTCTGGGAGCCGACTGGATGACTCATCATCAAGTAGTGATGGATGTAGCTACTAGAGCTCTGGAGATTCGTTCCCCTACCTCCGAAGACTTGGTGTTATATCTACCTAGCCGAGATGTTACCCGATCATGTGCTTTTGCTATGATGGAGTCACCGGTAAAGAAGATTGTAGTGGTCTGTGACTATGAAGATGTTTTTCCTGATGAATTGCCAGGAATGCCGCTAGACCGGGACATTGAATTTGCCATCGAGTTGCAACCGGGAACGGCACCCATTTCCAAGAGGCCTTACCGGATGCCACCCGCTGAGTTGGCAGAATTGAAGAAGCAATTGCAAGAGTTGCTGGACAAGATTTTTATTGGCCCAAGTACTTCGCCTTGGGGATGTCTAGCCTTGTTTGTAAAGAAGAAAGATGTAAGCTTGAGGCTATGTATAGATTACCGCCCCTTAATGCGGTGACTATCAAGAACAAGTATCCCTTGCCTCGTATTGATGTTCTTTTCGATCAGTTGGTCGCAGCCAAAGTGTTTTCTAAGATAGACCTTCGCTCCGGCTATCATCAGATCAAGATACGGGCAAGTGATATTCTAAAGACAACTTTCTTGACCAGATATGGGCTGTATGAATTCTTGGTGATGTCATTTGGGATGACTAATGCACCAGCATATTTCATGTATCTGATGAATTCTGTTTTCATGCCTGAATTGGACAAATTCGTAGTGGTTTTCATCGATGACATCTTGGTGTACTAAAAGAACGAAGAAGAACATGCCGAGCATTTGCATGTAGTGCTTCAACGTCTGCGAGAGCACCGTCTTTATGCCAAATTGTCAAAATGTGATTTTTGGCTAAAGGAGAACAAATTTTTGGGTCACACTATCTCTCAGACATGCATAGTTATTGATCCTGATAAGGTTCAAGAGGTGATGAACTGGAAGCCACCCACGACTGTCCGTCAGATTCGGAGTTTTCTGGGATTAGCTGGTTATTACCGAAGATTCATTCCGGATTTCTCTCGAATTGCGAAGCCCATAACTGAGCTGTTGAAGAAAGAAGCCAAGTTTGTTTGGGGTTAGAAGTGCGAAGATGCCTTCCATGCATTGAGGCAACATCTGACCACAGCACCAGTGTTAGCGCAACCCGACAGCAGCAAGCCATTTGATGTGTACTGTGATGCCTCTGGCACTGTACTAGGTTGTGTCTTGATGCAAGACAACCGAGTCATTGCTTATGCATCAAGAGCACTCAGGCCCCAAGAGCAAAATTATCCTACTCATGACCTGGAGTTAGCAGCGGTGATTCATGCATTAAAAATGTGGAGGCACTATTTGATGGGAACCCACTGCAACATCTTCACTGATCTTAAAAGCCTTAAGTATATCTTTTGTGACACCCCAGTGTCACCTAGGGTTTCTTCCTTAAGCTAACCCCAACCTATTATCACATGTAAACCTAGTAAAGGAATGAACATCAAAGATTTATAATGAGTCTCCTCAAATTCTCCTTAATCTTGTCATGAACCTTAAGAAGGAAGACTCTCAAACCCTAATAAATCCTAAGTGAGCAAATTAAGCATAAAGGGTAATTGGGAGAAATCTTTGGGGAAAAATACAAAATTTAGAAAAGACCAAATTACGAAGTTTTAGCTCACCAAATAACTAACAAATCATAGTAAGAAAGTTTGCCCATTTGGTTTTTTCAAAATCCCCAAATCAGCCCTTGAACCATGGTTCCATGGGGAAATTCACAATTCTGAATTCTGAATTTCAGAACCCTTTCCAAAGATCAATTGCGTTCTCTATTTTTCAAAACTCAAAACCAGGAAGTCAAAATATCAAAGTTGTGCCAAATTTCCTTGAACACGCTCTGGAAAATTTTGAACTCAAACCAAATTCATTTGACACGGTTTTGGCGCAGTTTGACCTCGGGACCAGGCATTCTGACACTGGCACCTTGGTGACGCTACAACTCCCTGTCCCTAGCCTAAAACTGCGCGACGTCCATACACAAAAGACAAAGCAATGTCAGGAGAACAAATCCTTCACAGCGATCTTGCCCAAATTCACGAAGATTTGTGCCCAATCGGCGTTAGAACTTGGGTAGAGGCAACGGTTCCACGTGTTCGACTGTGGCTGACACCCCTGGTTCACACCCGTTCACGCACCTGCGCTCCCCAGCGCACGCACGCGCGCGCTCGCTGGTCCACGGTCACCCGTGCACCGCGTCGTGCCTATAAAGCTTTCCGAGCCTCGGCCGTCGTGGCCAGCTCCCTCCAGTCACGTCCAAGCCACGCCAACCCCTCGGTTAGCTTCGCCATTAGCCCGTGAAGTTTTCCAAGTCCTCGGACCCGGCAGAACATCACCGGAAGCCCAAGATCGCCCTAGCCGGACTTCGGTCGCCCACCTCCACGTGTGGACCGAGCTCTCCAGTAAGCCATTTTCAAATTCCTTGCACCCACGTCGTCCCTAGCAACCAGTGAAGCTCTCTGACCCGTTCAATTGACCTATTGCGCCGTGAGTAGGCCGGATTCCTCGCCGCCGACGAGCATCTCCGCCTGCGCACGCGGACCGGCCGACTCCGACCATCCCCGACGGTGACCCGCACATCGCCGTGATCCCCGAGACCTCCCCTACGTCCTCGACCACCTCACTGGAGCAACCTCGCCGTCAGTAAGCCCCTTCGCCCTTTTCTCCGCCGCGGGTACTGTTTAATTGGGGACAGGACCGCGGGTTCGATTTCCAGAAACCCTAGGGGGTTTTCTGCAGAGCCATAGACTCAAATGAATAGTGCCCCAGGGACCTGTCTGTAATTCTTTTAAGAACTTTCGCTAGGGACCCCAGCGCAAAACTGCTTTTCTTTAAACCATTTCGAATTAATCTTTATTTATTCGACAGAAGACTTAGGAAATTCATAACTTGAGAAATGCTTAACCAAAATTTGTCAAACCATATTTGCTAGATTCTAAATATTATGGACTATCAATTAAAAATACTAAACCTCATGCTTTCCGTTCTAATTTTTGAAGTTTGGAATTAAATACAGAAACTGACCAAACCCTATTTAATTAAAGAAAATTGTTATACTTATGTGCTAGGCTTGAGAAAATTTGTAGATGCTCAAACCTCAATTAAACACTGTTTAAAAATAGTGGGAACCCTAGTATTGAAAATTTAAGTAGGGATGTCTATTAAAAGCTATTTTTGCCCAAAACTTTGGAAAATCAGAAAGACATTAGAAGGTAATGAACAGTGAGTGCAATTATTTTTCCTAGCCCACTTAAGTAACAGAAAACCTAGGAAAAAAAGACTACTAGTTCAGAACAGAATTAAAGTGAAATGTTTCATTTAGCATTATTCCAAATAGAAAACAATTATTGGAATTATAAAAAAACAGACCCAAACATGTTAATAAAAATCCAGTGGACTTGTGACCACTAGAACCCCACTACAAAAATGATAACCACCCCAGCCCATCATTTTAAGTAGGGTAAATAAATAAAACTTGATATTGGGTCCTATTCCAAATAAATCATGAGCAACCCTAAAGTAATGCAATTTTGGGCAAACAAAATTTTACTAGGTCAATAATGAGATAGGCCACCAGAGAAAAATGCAAATCCATTTGAAAGATGTAGAATAATAACTATTGCCAACACTTCATGAAAAAGGCCATTTAATCCAAATAAATCCTACTACCATTCCCTTAAGCAAAAAGATGCCAAACTTCAGAATGATTGCTCTTGCACAAAATAGAAGCTAGGAAAAATCAGAAATCTATTGTTTGATATTTTTCAAATATAGTGGTAGTAGAAAGCACCCCTTTGGCTAGAAACCTTGGAAAATCATAACAAAATAACTGGTAAGTATTAATAGCTAGAAATTTGTGCAAAGTCATGTTATAACGTCTAGATGCCAGCAAAAATATGTTTTAAGGAATAACCTTCTGTTAAATGGTAGTTGTAGTTCAAACCACCCCTTCTGCCGTAATATTTAATAATTTTATCCAGAAAGAACTACTTACTTTTTAAACCCCAAATTTTGAGACAGAGGATTATACACCACTAAAAAGCTACTGTATTGTTTTCAGAATTTTTAGAAATTTATTGATATAACTTGTAGTTCAAACCTATCTTAAAAGCATAAAGGAAATAAGAAGAAAGGAAAATAATAAACCTCACTCCAATAAGCTCAACTAGAAATCCTATTAAATTCTCACTGAGGCTTTAAAAAGAATTCAGTGGAACACCGAAATAGACTTACCACTTCATTTAACTGAGTGTGATCTAAATTACTACATATACCACAAGAATCTTTAGTAGCAAGAGTAAACCCTATCTAAATTAAGTGAATCATTCACCATCAAGTCTAATTACTAAAGCACTTATCATATCATGCATATATCTTACTCGTTGCATTCATTAGACTGCAATCTAGCTGACGGAGAGTACGTGCTCATCCCCGAGCAAGGAACTGTCCAAGAGGAGGACCAGGAGCCAGCTCCCGAGACTGCCACTAAGGATCTCCCCGCAGCCCTAGCTTTTGAAGGCAAGGCCCGGTTTTTATGCATAACCGTATCTATATATGCTACTTTGCTACATTTAATGTTTGTAGGATTGTAATGTGCACCTAAGCGTAGGAGTTGCTTGAAACCTCTAGTTGCATGAACTTAGGATTCCTTTTGAGATGGATACTAGTATGCTAGGTCGAGTAGCTGCTTTGCTAATCAGGAACTCGGTAGAAGTCGAGTGATTTTTCTAGCACTCGCGCGAGGTCAGGAATTGATTGTATTCATCTTGATAATGGGATCTATGTTAGTCTATGGACTTGGATCCAGGGAGGATGCCTTGTCCATGAGACGGGAAACAGAATTAAGGATTAATGTGTGGATACCTGAGTCAAGTGTTTGAACGTACTAAGCACATGTCAGGAAATATGGTAACCGGTAAACCTAGTACCTGAGTGAAGCCGGGCGCAGACTTTATCCCTCACTCGTCCTGAGACTGGGTCTCCCATGCTAGCTATGGTGGGTACAAGTGTGGTCACTGCACGGCGGCAGCCGGGGTCAGTGGAGCATTGTATGCCAAGGCGGTGAGCCCTGGCCGTGAACGGGGGATCGATGGGGACGGTTGACATGTGTGGGGTCGGATTACCCTGACATGTCGTGTGTTTAGGTTTACCTTGCAAGGATAAAAACTCGATTCGAATCGTCTGCTTCTCGCAGCTAATGAGACTGCTTGACCCCTTGTACTACATTGAGTAAGAAGTGAAATGAGGTTTTACATGAGATAAATTGTTGGTTGTACTAAATGCTTGCTACCATGTATGCTTAGAAGGAGAAAACTTAGTAAAGCTAATGATGCTAAAAATTGAAGAGCAAAAACTTGATTTTAGATACAGTTAGTGCTTTGGCAAACAAACCCCTCAGCCAAACATCTGCATGGTCTAGAGGTAGAGGAGTAGTTTCCTCACACCGGGTAAGTCTAGCTGAGTATTAGTATACTCAGTCTTGCTTGTGGCATGATTTTGCAGGTACGTTGCAGGATATGGTTGATGGTGTGACTTGGCCTACCACCCTGTCACCGGGTTGGACGGTCGAGTGGGATGCTGCTTCCACGAAAGAGGAGCAGGAGGAGTAGTGGGCTAGGCCTTGCCCATTTCCTCGCTATCGACGATATCGATTATCCACTGCATCTTATTTTATGAACTCTTACCAGCAACTTGAAAAAACTCCGATTTATGTAATAATTCAGTACTTTAAATTGAGGTTTCCTGTTTTATTGTATTTCTTTTGTGACTCACCTTCGTGTGAGATTGTGGTATTTGATCCTGGTTAAGTGGCTTTATCAGACTAGATCTGAGGGACTGACGGGTTATTTCGATTTAAGTGTGTTACAGCCCTCGAGGCGTGACTTAAGCACTTAAGCTAGAATAATTCGGGCAGTTCTGTCACAGCTGGTATCGGAGCAAGTATCACCACAGAGAAGGACAATAAACCATGAATACCAATTTTCAAAATCTAAAACTTGCTTAGAAAACTGCTAATAATCGTCAGGACTAGACCGCTAGACCTAGGACGAAAGGCCTTAAAGATAGTGGGAGAATAGGTGGCTGAGTAAGTAGGCCATGTGGGCCAGTACTTAGATTCTTGAAGGATGCCTTAGGAGCACCCTTTATTTCGGAGAGGAGTCGTTATTCTTTTCAGCATGCATGCATTATAAAATTTGAAGGATTAAGAATTAAAGAAGTAAAAATTCAAGCTAACCCACTTCTTTTCAAACCATCCAGGCTCTTTATTTTCTTCCTTCCACCATAATCTTTACATCTGATACCCTTCCGCAGATGAATTCACCCACCCTCGCCAGCGGAGGAGACACTCGTTTCAGCTCTGACTTCCTGTCTCACGATGGCTTTCCTTCCATCTTGTGGGAAGTGCTTAACTCCGTCGGTTACCCTACGCCCCCTTTGTACACGGTGCAGTTGTATGAGGAGCATCGCGTACCTCGTTGCCGAGTCTGGCTAGACTTTGGAGGCTCATCCCCTTCAGCCGGGTTGTCGTTCTCTTGACTCTGAGACGATTGGATTCAGGGCGGACGACACCACTGAAGCAGCAGCCATGAAGACTCTGACGACTTTCTGTGGCTACCATCCCTTGGAGATGGTGATGCACCCCTTGGGACTTTTCCCTGCTGAGAAGAAGGATGACCCCATGTGGTGTAACCGTGTGAGCCACGTGAAGGACGTGTGGGCAATGTATCCTGACTTGGTTGGGAGGGTCACTGTTCAGTGCATGAGTGCGTTGTACCGCCTTCAGGCCCTTCAGAGCGACGATATGGCACATCTTGCTAACATCGCTCAAACAACCAAGCTCACCCTTGATAGCCGAGAAGATTTTGTGGTCGACTTGTCCTCCGGGTTGGTGGAGAAGGATCTGCAGGTGGAAAGGCTGAGCCAGCGTATCACCACCTTGGAGTAGCAGGTGGAGATCCGAGACAACACTATTGATGCCTTGGAGAATCAGCTCCATGATGTGTAGCGGGAACTCGAAGAAGCTAATGACCACTTTGACATGCACCACTTGGAGATGGAGGACAATGAAGCCGGAAGCGAGAGAGAAGAGGCTCTCAAGGAGTTAGGACCAGCCCCTAGTGCCAATGGGACTACCTCAGCGATGCCCCCTTCACTCGCATCCAGTGTCGCTTCCACTGCTCAGGGTTGATCAGTCGCTTTGACATTTTAGGCGGATAGAAACCTAAGCGAGCTTAGTTAATGACAGATTTTGGACTAGGCTTACGGGTACTTCCCCCTAATTGATGTAACCCTTGAGAACTTTTGAGATCTGTGGGATGATGTAACCATGTTATCTTCATTCGAACTTAATATTATGATTATGGTATTTTCTTCCCATATGAGATAATAGCTTGTCGTTCGAAATTGTGAGTTGGGATAACATTGGCAACAATCTCTGTTTTCAGATGGCAGCTAGGCAGCATCGCGGGCATAACGAGCAAGTTCCCCCGCCACCTCCTCCAGCTCCCACAGTGCATGAGCTGATGGACCAGCAGAATGAGATTCTGCGGCAACTCTTGCAGCTCCAGCCCCACCCTCAGCAGCATGGTGGACGCCAGCATCAGCGACCTCCGGCAGCGGCAACCTACCAGGAGTTCCTGAGCACGCAGCCACCCTTGTTCACCAAGGCAGCGGATCCGTTGGACGCCGACGTGTGGCTTCACGTCATTTGAGTCCAAGTTTCCCCTCCTCAGGGGAGACTGCCCTGATGATGCCAAGGCTTGCTTCACCGCGCAGCAGCTTCGTGGCCTTGCTCGGACATGGTGGGACCACTTTTGTGCTATGCTACCCGCTGATCGCGAAGTGTCTTGGGAGGAATTCAAGACCGCTTTCAGAGGGCACCACATCCCAGCTGGAATTCTTGATCACAAGTTGAATGAATTTCTGGCACTTAACCAAGGAACCCGCACGGTCTTGCAGTATGCTCAGGCCTTCAACGACCTGTGCCAGTATGCAGGTTACCATGCTGATTCTAATGAGAAGAAAAGAGACCGCTTCCGCAGGGGCCTCAACACCAAGCTGCGGGAACGTCTCAACACTGTCTGGGCTAATAGCTTCAATGAGTTGGTCAACCTGGCCATCTCATAGGAGGATTGTATTGTATCTCACCGGACAGAGAAGAAGAGGAAGGCACCAATGGCAGCACCATCCGCTCAGGCCCAGAGGTTCAGGATTGTTTCTCACAATCAGAGCAGGGGTTTTCAGCAGCAGGCAGATGGGTGATCAGGCCACCTCAGCAGTAGCAATCGGCACCCAACCGCTTTCCAACTCCGCCCCGAGGAACAATCAACCACCGCAGCAGCAGCAGTTCCGCCAGGGCAATGGGAACAAGTGCTTCACTTGTGGCAATGTGGGCCACTATGCCAAGAATTGCCCAAGGAATCAGCAGAGGCAGATGCCAGCACCAAATCAAGACAAGGGAAGAAAGCAGAAGGTGCAAGTCAGACAAGGGAAGCTCAACTTCACTACTCTAGAGGAGTTACCTGAGGGAGCCCCCATCATGACTGGTACCTTTTTAGTTTTTAATCAACCTGCATTAATTCTGTTTGATTCTAGTGCATCTCATGGTTTCATTAGCCAGAAGTTCAGTGCTAAATGCCAATTGCCCTTCTGTCATGCAAAAGGGTCATTTATGATAACCACACCTGGGGCTAAACTGTAACCAACCAATTCATCCGAAGTGTGCCTATTCAACTGGGAAGCCACATTATCAAAACCACCCTTCTCGTGTTGGGTTTGGAAAGTGTGGATATTATTCTAGGCACTAATTGGATGAACCTGCACCAAGTAGTGCTTGATGTGGCCAGCCGCATCGTGGAAGTCAATTCCCCGTTCTGTGGGAATTTCACCTTAATTCTGCCCAATCAAGGTTCTACTCAGTCATGTGCTTTCTCTATGACGGAGTTACCTCTGAAGAAGATTCTAGTGGTCTATGAGTATGCAGATGTCTTTCCTGATGAATTTGCCAGGAATGCCACAAGACCAGGACATTGAATTCGCCATCGAGTTGCAACCGGGAACGGCGCCTATTTCCAAGAGGCCTTACCTGATGCCACCCGCTGAGTTGGTAGAATTGAAGAAGCAATTGCAAGAGTTGCTGGACAAGGGATTTATTCGCCCCAGTACTTCGCCTTGGGGATGTCCAGCCTTGTTTGTGAAGAAGAAGGATGAAAGCTTGAGGCTGTGTATAGATTACCGCCCTCTTAATGCGATGACTATCAAGAACAAGTATCCTTTGCCTCGTATTGATGTTCTTTTCGATCAGTTGGTCGGAGCCAAAGTGTTTTCCAAGATAGATCTTTGCTCCGGCTATCATCAGATCAAGATACGGGCAAGTGATATTCCGAAGACGACTTTCTCAACCAGATATGGGCTATATGAATTCTTGGTAATGTCTTTCGGGCTGACGAATGCACCAACATATTTTTTGTATCTGATGAATTCTATTTTCATGCCTGAATTGGACAAATTCATAGTGATTTTCACCGATGATATCTTGGTGTACTCAAAGAACAAAGAAGAGCATGTCGGGCATTTGCATGTAGTGCTTCAACATCTGCGAGAGCACCACCTTTATGCCAAGTTGTCAAAATGTGATTTTTGGCTAAAGGAGATCAAATTCTTGGGTCACACTATCTCTCAGGCAGGCATAGTTGTTGATCCTAATAAGGTTCAAGAGGTGATGAACTGGAAGCCACCCACAACTGTCCGTCAGATTCGGAGTTTTCTGGGATTAGCTGGTTATTACCGAAGATTCATTCCGGATTTCTCTTGAATTGCGAAGCCCAGTGCGAAGATGCCTTCCATGCATTGAGGCAACATCTGACCACAGCATTAGTGTTAGCACAACCCGACAGCAGCAAGCCATTTGATGTGTACTGTGATGCCTCTGGCACTAGACTAGGTTGTGTCTTGATGCAAGACAACCGAGTCATTGCTTATGCATCAAGAGCACTCTGGCCTCACGAGCAGAATTATCCTACTCATGACCTGGAGCTAGTAGCGGTGGTTCATGCATTAAAAATGTGGAGGCACTATTTGATGGGAACCCACTGCAACATCTTCACTGATCATAAGAGCCTTAAGTATATCTTTACTCAGGCTAATCTCAACATGAGGCAGAGAAGATGGCTAGAGCTGATCAAGGATTATGACCTGGAGGTACATTATCACCCAGGAAAGGCCAATGTGGTAGCAGATGCCTTGAGTCGGAAGTTGCAGTGCAATTGTGTCCTGATGGATTCTCATATTGACACCTTGTGTGATGAGTTCTGGAAAATGAAGGTTGAAGTAATTCTTTCTGGTGCTTTGTCTCACATTTCTGTTGAGCCAGCTTTGCAAGACCAGATCATCATGGCCCAGCTCAGTGATACGGGAGTGCAGATTATCAAGGAGAATCTCCATCAAAAGACTGAGAAGTATAAATGTTTCCGCCAAGATGGAAAGGGTATATTGTGGTTTGGAAGCAGATTGGTGGTTCCTAAAAATGAGGATCTCAAGAAGAGAATCTTGAATGAGGCTCATGTCTCCAAATTCTCCATGCATCCAGGGAGCACCAAAATGTACCATGATTTGAAGCCCTTGTATTGGTGGACCAGAATGAAGAAGGAGATAGCCCGATATGTATCAGAATGTGACACCTGTCAGAGGATAAAGGCAAGCCACTTGAAATCAGCTGGAGCTTTGCAGCCCCTGTCCATACCTTCGTGGAAATGGGATGACATCAGCATGGATTTCATTGTGGGTCTACCCAGCACCTCTTGTCATCATGATTCGATTTGGGTTATTGGGGACCGACTGACAAAAGTGGCACATTTTCTCCCTGTGCACACCACTAATAAGGCTCAAAAGTATGCAGAGTTGTACATTGACCGGATCGTGTGTTTGCATGGATTGCCCAGGACCATTGTTTCTGACCGAGGAGCTTCGTTTGTTGCCAGATTTTGGGAACAACTGCAAGAGTCTTTGGGAACCAAGCTAATCAGAAGTTCGGCTTATCACCCACAGACTGATGGTTAGACTGAGAGGGTAAATCAAATTCTTGAAGATATGCTGAGGGCTTTTGCAATTGAGTGTGGCAAGAACTAGGATAAGCACCTCTCCTTTGCAGAGTTTGCTTATAACAACAGTTATCAATCTAGCCTAAAGATGGCACCTTTCGAAGCTCTCTATGGGAGAAGATGCAGAACACCACTCAATTGGTCTCAGCCTGGAGAAAGAGAAGTTTTCAGACCTGACTTAGTGACTGAAGCCGAAAGGAAGGTCAAACTAATCAGGAAGAATCTAGAAGCTGCTCAGGCGAGGCAAAAGAGTTACCATGATAAGAGAAGGAAACCTCTCTAGTTCAAGGTGGGAGATTTCGTTTATCTCAAAGTATCACCCACCAAGAGAGTGCAGAGGTTTGGGATCAAAGGCAAGTTAGCCCCTAGCTACATTGGACCTTATGTGATCATAGAAGCATGTGGACCCATGGCATACAAGTTGAAGTTACCTCCAAAAATATCTGCCATCCATAGTGTGTTCCATGTATCTCAACTGAAGAAGTGTGTTCGATTGCCGACTGAGATCATAGCAGAACCAAAATTGGGGATTGAACCAGATCTATCGTACCAAGAGTACCCTTCCAAGATTCTGGATTGCAAAGAAAGATCAACTCGGGCAAAATCGATCAAGATGTATAAGATCCAATGGAGTAATCACTCAGAGGAAGAGGCTACTTGGGAGACTGAAGAATTTATGTGTTCCAACTTTCCTGATTATCTGCCTAAGGAAATTGGTACCTATTCATGTCCAACCCCTCCTCCTGCCCTTCGATCTAAATTTCAGTAAAATAATCTTGAATTGAAAAGAATAAGTTATAAAACCAAAATTCTAAAGGACTTCCTTCTGAAGTTGCAAAGAGAATGACATTCGAAGAGCAGTTTGCTTTAATAAAGAAAGCATCCACTTCAAGTAAGTCCCACCCTTCGCTTCACCCTGGTAGGACTCCGACCCAAATCTCGGGACGAGATTCCTTTAAGCGGGGAAGGCTGTGAAACCCCAGTGTCACCTAGGGTTTCTTCCTTAAGCTGACCCCAACCTATTATCACATGTAAACCTAGTAAAGGAATGAACATCAAAGATAAAGAACAAAGATTTATAATGAGTCTCCTCAAATTCTCCTTATTCTTGTCATGAACCTTAAGAAGGAAGACTCTCAAACCCTAATAAATCCTAAGTGAGCAAATTAAGCATAAAGGGTAATTGGGAGAAATCTTGGGGGAAAAATACAAATTTTAGAAAAGACCAAATTACAAAGTTTGGCCATTTGGTTTTTCCAAAATCCCCAAGTCAGCCCTTGAACCATGGTCCCATGGGGAAATTCAGAATTCAGAATTCTGAATTTCAGAACCCTTTCTAAAGATCAATTGCGTTCTCTATTTTTCGAAACTCAAAACTAGGAAGTTCAAATATCAAAGTTGTGCCAAATTTCCTTGAACACGCTCTAGAAAATTTTGAAACCAAACCAAATTCATTTGACACGGTTTTGGCAAAGTTTGACCTCGGGACTAAGCATTCTGACACTGGCACCTTGGTGACGCTACAACTCCTTGTCCCTAGCCTAAAACCGCGCGACGTTCATACACAAAAGACAAAGCAATGTCAGGAGAACAAATCCTTCACAGCGATCTTGCCCAAATTTGCAAAGATTTGCGCCCAATCAGCGTTAGAACTTGGGCAGATGCAACGGTTCCACGTGTTCGACCGTGGCTGACACCCCTGGTTCACGCCCGTTCGCACACCCGTGCTCCCTAGCGCACGACCGCGCGCGCTCGCCGGTCCAAGGCCGCCCGTGCACCGCGCCGTGCCTATAAAGCTTTCCGAGCCTCGGCCGCCGTGGCCAGCTCCCTCCAGTCGCGTCCAAGCCGCGCCAACCCCTCGGTTAGCTTCGCCATTAGCCCGTGAAGCTTTCCAAGTCCTCGGACCCGGCAGAACTTCACCGGAAGCCCGAGATCGCCCTCGCCGGACTTTGGTCGCCCACCGCCGTGCGTGGACCGAGCTCTCTGGTAAGCCATTTTCAAATTCCTTGCACCCATGTCGTCCCTAGCACCCAGTGAAGCTCTCTGACCCGTTCAATTGACCTATTGCGCCATGAGTAGGCCGGATTCCTCGTCGCCGACGAGCATCTCCGCCTGCGCACGCGGACCGGCCGACTCCGACCATCCCCGACGGCGACCAGCACATCGTCGTGATCCCCGAGACCTCCCCTACGTCCTCGACAACCTCACCAGAGCAACCTCGCCACCGGTAAGCCCCTCCGCCCTTTTCTCCACCGCGGGTACTGTTTAATTGGGGACAGGACCGCGGGTTCGATTTCCAAAAACCCTAGGGGGTTTTCTGCAGAGCCGTAGACTCAAATGAATAGTGCCCCGGGGACCTGTCTGTAATTCCTTTAAGAACTTTCACTAGGGACCCCAGCACAAAACTGCTTTTATTTAAACCATTTCGAATTAATCTTTATTTATTCGATAGAAGACTTAGGAAATTCATAACTTGAGAAATGCTTAACCAAAATTTGTCAAACCAATTTTGCTAGATTCTAAAATATTATGGACTATCAATTAAAAATACTAAACCCCATGCTTTCTGTTCTAATTTTTAAAGTTTGGAATTAAATACAGAAACTGACCAAACCCTATTTAATTAAAGAAAATTGTTATACTTCTGTGCTAGGCTTGAGAAAATCTGTAGATGCTCAAACCTCAATTAAACACTGTTTAAAAATAGTGGTAACCCCAGTATTGAAAATTTAAGTAGGGATGTCTATTAAAAGCCATTTTGCCCAAAACTTAGGAAAATCAGAAAGGCATTAGAAGGTAATGAACAGTGAGTGCAATTATTTTTCCTAGCCCACTTAAGTAACAGAGAACCTAGGAAAAATAAAAAGACCACTAGTCCAGAACAGAATTAAAGTGAAATGTTTCATTTAGCATTATTTTAACTAGAAAACAATTATTGGAATTATAAAAAAACAGACCCAAACATGTTAATAAAAATCCAGTGGACTTGTGACCACTAGAACCCCACTACAAAAATGATAACCACCCCAGCCCATCATTTTAAGTAGGGTAAATAAATAAAACTTGATATTGGGTCCTATTCCAAATAAATCATGAGCAACCCTAAAGTAATGCAATTTTGGGCAAACAAAGTTTTGCTAGATCAATAATGAGATATGCCACCAGAGAAAAATGCAAATCCATTTGAAAGATGTAGAATAATAACTATTGCCAACACTTCATGAAAAAGGCCATTTAATCCATATAATTCCTACCACCTTTCCTTTAAGCAAAAAGATGCCAAACTTCAGAATGATTTCTCTTGCACAAAATAGAAGCTAGGAAAAATCAGAAATCTGTTGTTTGATATTTTTCAAATATAGTGGTAGTAGAAAGCACCCCTTTGGCTAGAAACCTTGGAAAATCATAACAAAATAACTGGTAAGTATTAATGGCTAGAAATTTGTGCAAAGTCATGTTATAACATCTAGATGCCAGCAAAAATATGTCTTAAGGAATAACCTTCTGTTAAATGGTAGTTGTAGTTCAAACCACCCCTTCTGCCCTAATATTTAATAATTTTATCCAGAAAGAACTACTTACTTTTATACCCCAAATTTTGAGACAGATGATTATACACCAGTAAAAAGCTACTGTACTTTTTTCAGAACTTTTGGAAATTTATTGATATAACTTGTAGTTCAAACCTGTCTTGAAAGCATAAAGGAAATAAGAAGAAGAAAGGAAAATAATAAACCTCACTCCAATAAGCTCAACTAGAAATCCTATTAAATTCTCACTGAGGCTTTAAGAAGAATTCAGTGGAACACCGAAATAGACTTACCACTTCATTTAACTGAGTGTGATCTAAATTACTAAATATACCACAAGAATCTTTAGTAGCAAGAGTAAACCCTATCTAAATTAAGTGAATCATTCACCATCAAGTCTAATTACTAAAGCACTTATCATATCATGCATATATCTTACTCGTTGCATTCATTAGACTGCAATCTAGCTGACGGAGAGTACGTGCTCATCCCTGAGCAAGGAACTGTCCAAGAGGAGGACCAGGAGCCAGCTCCCGAGACTACCATAGAGGATCTCCCTGCAGCCCCAGCTTCTGAAGGCCAGCCCCGGTTTTTATGCATAACCGTATCTATATATGCTACTTTGCTACACTTAATGTTTGTAGGATTGTAATGTGCACCTAAGTGTAGGAGTTGCTTGAAACCTCTAGTTGCATGAACTTAGGATTCCTTTGGAGATGGATACTAGTATGCTAGGTCGAGTAGCTGCTTTGCTAATCAAGAACTCGGTAGAAGTCGAGTGATTTTTCAAGCACTCGCGCGAGGTTAGGAATTGATTGTATTCATCTTGATAACGAGATCTATGTTAGTCTATGGACTTGGATCCAGGGAGGATGCCTTGTCCATGAGACGGTAAAAAGAATTAAGGATTAATGTGTGGATACCTGAGTCAAGCGTTTGAACGTACTAAGCACATGTCGGGAAATATGGTAACCGGTAAACCTAGTACCTGAGTGAAGCCGGGCGTAGACTTTATCCCTCACTCGTCCTTAGACTGGGTCCCCCATGCTAGCTATGGTGGGTACAAGTGTGGTCACTGCACGGCGGCAGCCGGGGTCAGTGGAGCATTGTATGCCAAGGCGGTGAGCCCTAGCCACGAACAGGGAATCGATGGGGACGGTTGACATGTGTGGGGTCAGAGTACCCTGACATGTCGTGTGTTTAGGTTTACCTTGCAAGGATAAAAACTTGATTCGAATCATCTGCTTCTCGCAGCTAATGAGACTGCTTGACCCCTTGTACTACATTGAGTAAGAAGTGAAATGAGGTTTTACATGAGATAAATTGTTGGTTGTACTAAATGCTTGCTACCATGTATGCTTAGAAGGAGCAAACTTAGTAAAGCTAATGATGCTAGAAATTGAAGAGCTAAAACTTGATTTTAGATACAGTTAGTGCTTTGGCAAACCAAACCCCTCAGCCAAACAACTGCATGGTCTAGAGGTAGAGGAGTAGTTTCCTCACACCGGGTAAGTCTAGCTGAGTATTAGTATACTCAGCCTTGCTTGTGGCATGATTTTGTAGGTACGTTGCAGAATATGGTTGATGGTGTGACTTGGCCTACCACCCTGCCACCGGGTTGGACGATCGAGTGGGATGCTGCTTCCATGGGATAGGAGCAGGAGGAGTAGTGGGCTAGGCCTTGCCCATTTCCTCACTATCGACGATATCCATTATCCGCTGCATCTTATTTTATGAACTTTTACCAGCAACTTGAAAAACTCTGATTTATGTAATAATTCAGTGCTTTAAATTGAGGTTTCCTGTTTTATTGTATTTCTTCTGTGACTCACCTTCATGTGATATTGTGGTATTTGATCCTGGTTAAGTGGCTTTATCAGACTAGATCTGAGGGACTGATGGGTTATTCCGATTTAAGTGTGTTACGGCCCCCGAGGCGTGACTTAGGCACTTAAGCTAGAATAATTCGGGTGGTTCTGCCACATCTTTACTCAGGCTGATCTCAACATGAGGCAAAGAAGATGGCTAGAGCTGATCAAGGATTATGACCTAGAGGTACATTATCACTCAGGGAAGGCCAATGTGGTAGCAGATGCCTTGAGTCGGAAGTTGCAATATAACTGTGTTATGATGGATTCTCGTATTGACACCTTGTGTGATGAGTTGAGCAAGATGAAGATTGAAGTGATTCCTTCTGGTGCTTTGTCTCACATTTCTGTTGAGCCAGCTTTGCAAGACCAGATCATCATGGCCCAGCTCAGTAACAAGGGAGTGCAAATTATCAAGGAGAATCTTCATCAGAAGACCAAGAAGTATAAATGTTTACACCAAGATGGAAAGGGTATATTATGGTTTGAAAGCAGATTGGTGGTTCCTAAAAACAAGGATCTCAAGAAGAAAATCTTGGATGAGGTCCATCTCCCCAAATTCTCCATGCATCCAGGGAGCACCAAAATGTACCATGATCTGAAGCCCTTGTATTGGTGGACCAGAATGAAGAGGGAGATAGCCCGATATGTATCGGAATGCGACACCTGTCAGAGGATAAAGGCAAGCCACTTGAAATCAGTTGGAGCTTTGCAACCCCTATCTATACCTTCGTGGAAATGGGATGACATCAGCATGGATTTCATTGTGGGTCTGCCCAACACCTCTTGTCATCATGATTCGATTTGGGTTATTGTGGACCGACTAACGAAAGTGGCACATTTTCTCCCAGTGCACACCACTGATAAGGCTCAAAAGATGCAGAGTTGTACATTGACCGGATCGTGTGTTTACATGGATTGCCCCAGACCATTGTTTCTGACCGAGGAGCCCCATTTGTTGCCAGATTTTGGGAACAACTGCAAGAGTCTTTGGGAACCAAGCTAATCAGAAGTTCAGCTTACCACCCACAGACTGATGGTCAGATCGAGAGGGTAAATCAAATTCTTGAAGATATGCTGAGGGCTTGTGCAATCGATTGTGGCAAGAAGTGGGATAAGAACCTCTCATTGGCAGAGTTTGCTTATAACAACAGTTATCAATCCAGCCTAAAGATGGCACCCTTCAAAGCTCTCTATGGGAGAAGATGCAGAACATTACTCAATTGGTCTCAGCCTGGAGAAAGAGAAGTTTTCGGACCTGACTTAGTGACTAAAGCCGAAAGGAAGGTCAAACTAATCAGGAAGAATCTAGAAGCTGCTCAGGCTAGGCAAAAGAGTTACCATGATAAGAGAAGGAAACCTCTCCAGTTCGAGGTGGAAGATTTCGTTTATCTAAAGGTATCACCCACCAAGGGAGTGCAGAGGTTTGGGATCAAAGGCAAGTTAGCCCCTCGCTACATTGGATCTTATGAGATCATAGAGCATGTGGACCCGTGTCACACCCGGTTTTTAGAAGGCAAACCGAATGCGAACCATGTACGTGCCAGGATTAGCAATTCACGTACACAGCAGTTACATAACATGGACATCATCACACAATGCTCAAATAGTATTAAAAAGGGAAATAATAGTCGATTACATCATATGTCTGAGTCATCCGCATAGTCTTTACAATAATCAAAGTGCGAAAACGAAACATAGATGTTGGGGGCCTTCGGCTTCCGAAGGTCCTCAAAAACGTGATTTGACAATGTTTCTGGAGTGTAATACATGAGCAGGTACCTTCGGAGTCAAAATCGCTGTATGAAGAAACACAAGGAGAACAAAGGATGGAACAGAGCCGAAGCTGTGTGCAAGGGAGCGTCGGCATGTTGGTAGGAAAAAGGAAACTAGCTTAAAGAGGAAAAGGCTATCTAGACCCCGATAAATTACTATAGAGTAATTATCAAATGCAAAGGGCCTGGATGTAATTTTGCATGGGCTGCGACCCGTGCCTATAAATAGATGAACAGTACTCCCGTACTGTTCACGCTGACTTGGCATTTGCTTTTGCATCACGCTTGTATTCTTTATCTTCCTTCAAGCCGAAGGTACACTTGTAATGAATTGTTATCTTTACTTATTCATAGTAATAAAATAAAAATAATACAATAATAATAACATATTTGATGGTTTGTACTGTTCATGTTTCGTATGATTCCTTCTTCATTTTTATATGTCGAATTTACGAAGGTATGCTCTTTGTAATCTTCGTCCAAAAGACATTATATCCTAAGGGAAATAATGCTCCGAAGGATCAAGGACTTTAACATTTAACATTCTTTATGTTGCCTTGCTCTTAAGCCAAAGCATTTAAGAGCTAGTCCCCAACATTGGCGCCCACCTCTGGTGAACCCTTTTTGACCACCTTCGGCAAGCATCGACCTTCGTCATGCCACCAAAGAAAGCTTTAGCAACAGGGGCTGCTGCTCTGCAGCCGCTGGACCCGAACCAGGAGACCCTTTCTCTTCGGGAAGCCCGAAGCCAGAAGAGGAAGGCCACCAGTCCAATGCCTCAGGAGGACGATTTGGACCAAGAAATCAGGAACATGGAGATGCTGCATCAACAAGTGCAAAGGAAGAAAGAAAAGATGGCCCGGCTAGCTGACCTACAAAGGCAGATAGACGAAGCCTCTGAAGAAGTTCGTCATCTTACGCAAGATGAGCAGAACCGGAGGCCCCAGTACAGAGACCTTCACCAAGAAGGCTTCGTCAACGAGGATGACTGGTATGAGGATTTCCATCATGGAAATTTTGCTTTTGATGATGCTTCTCCTCTGTCAGCAGAACTGCAGGCTACACCTTGGCCCCCGTCTTATAAACCACCCTAGCTCCCAATGTATGACGGACACTCAGATCCGAAGCAATTTCTGACGAGCTATGAAGCAACCATATCCTCATATGGTGGCAATACTGCAGTCTTGGCGAAATCCTTCGTCATGGCAGTTAAAAATGTTGCACAGACCTGGTACTCTTCTCTTCGGCCAGGAACAATCACATCGTGGCAAAAGCTGAAGGACATGCTCATCACCAGCTTTCAAGGGTTTCAGACGAAGCCGGTCACTGCTCAAGCTTTGTTCCAGTGCACTCAGGATCATGAAGAATACCTTCAGGCGTATGTCCGAAGGTTCTTACGATTGAGGGCATAGGCGCCAACGGTGCCTAATGAAATTGTTATTGAGGCCATGATTAAGGGGCTTCGGCCAGGACCTACAGCCCAATACTTCGCCAGGAAACCCCCTCAGACCTTGGAGAAACTGCTTCAGAAGATGGATGAATATATCCGAGCAGATAATGACTTTCGGCAAAGAAGGGAGGAAGCTTACAGGTTCTCCGAAATGACCAGGGGCTTCGGAGGGAGAATACACCCTAGGCACGTCAGATCTATCCATTCTACTCAGAATGACGATAGGGGAACTCAGCAACAAAGGCCGCAGTATTCCTCCTAGGCTTCGGGGCAGCAACAGAACAATCCTCGGCCCCCAGCTCCAAGGGGCAGAGGCGCTAGGGGCTTCGGAGGAAGGTTTGGGGATCAGCCCAGGAAAATTTACTGCCTATTCTGTGGTGAGGACAAGAGCCATACTACCAGGATGTGCCATGTTACCATTAAAAAACAGAAAGAGATAGCAGAAGCTGCAGCCCAACAGAGCCAGCCGAAGCAGGTTATGCATACTGCTTCGTACCACTCACCATACATTCCAGAGTATGTGGGTAACCATCCTGCAGTTTCTGTTGCTTCGGCAAGCCAACCTCAGGCATCTTGGCAACAGCCCCCACCTCCACCACCAATGCAACTCGCTTATCCCCAAGGCCAGCAGCCAGAAGGGAGCCAGCACAATCACCAGCAGCGAGACTTTAGGGAGCAGTCCGAAGCTCGCACAGTCAACAGTATTGTGCCAGAATCGAAGCACATCTACTAAGATATATCCTACCTCTGAAACAGCTTTTACATTTGTTATCATTTACCTTTTCAATAAAGAGCAATCATTGAAAACTTAGTTCTTTTGTTGTTTTCAATTTCTTGTAATTGCTTCGTCATTATCATAATGAATATACCTTCTTCAAACATCGACGAAGTTCTAAAGGTCTTGACGAAGGAATCAACTGCATGTTTTTGTCGAAGCAACAAAAGTTGTTCTTAAGGGAACACATCGTAAGTTTTCTGCTCAAAAGTCGTTCCAAAGGGAATGCAGAGCTTACAGCGAAAAATAAACGCTGATACCGCCAAAATAAAAGGCAAAGAAGCTCCTAAGGAAGGCTTAAAGCGAAAAATAAACGCTGATACCGCCGAAATAAAAGGCGAAGAAGCTCCTAAGGGAGGCTTACAATGAAAAGTCAACGCTGATACACCAAAAAATAAACGGTGAAGCCGAAAAATAAACGGCAAAGAGATTGTATTCTACTGTGAGGATGTGTGTGTACCTTCAGAACAAATGTCGTCATTGCATATCATAGCATCATCACATCATTCGCATAAACATGACATCATACATCATATTGCATCAATGGCACAAGAAGGGGAATACAATGATAGCCTTCGGAAATTGTTTTCGAAGAAATTATGCCAAGGCACAAAATAAAGTTTGAAGAAGTGCAGTTTCGCCAACTTTAGTATCGGGGGAAATCTATTGTTTACGATGCATAATATTTTCACGAATATGGATATTCCTTACGAAGCATGAAAAGAAGGGAAGGTGTTTTTTCGCCGAAGGCTCAAAAACGGTATGTATGTAAAGTTTCATGCATCGTAAAGAATTGAATTATAAACAGCTTATATATTACATTCAAAATTATAAAATATTACACACATTGTCCAGCAAATATTACATTCCAAATATCTTTACAATAACAGCTAATCTTCTTTTAAAACTACTTCTGCAGCTTCGTTTAATAGTTGATCAACAACTTTACCCATAATAGCTTCAGCCATTTTTATAATCTCATCATCCTCCTTCGCTTTGGGGTCCGCCAATGGCTTGACGGGCTATGGGGGAGGAGATAGTGCGGCTGTGATGCAAAACGTAAATAAGTTCGAAGTCATAAAATTACAACATAAAGTCAAAAGTTATTAATCAATACCTATTCGCCTCTCAAGATCCGCACTTTTCTCAGCGGCCTCTGCTACTTCTCTAGCATCGTGAATACCTTTTTCACTTTTTCTTATAATTTCTTGAGCCATCTCCCGACCGCCATTTTCCCAGATGTCGGTGAAAAATTTTCCACCAACCAAGCTTGCTTCGGTCGAGGGGTCTTTTATACCTTCAATAGATAAGGCAGCCTCGGTTTGCGCCAAGGATTTCACATGTTCGCAGCCTCTCCTCTCCAAGATAGCGGCAATCCCTCTAACACTCGAGAAGGCGCATATGTCCCCACGGCCACTCAAAATTTCTTCAAAAGCTTTGGCCTCGCCGTTGATCCAGTCGATTGGACCTTCGGGATCTCCCAGTACGAAGTTGCCTTCATTCGAATATGCGCCGACGCTGGCGAAACTAGTCTTAATTGTTTCCACACATTTCATGGATTTTTCATAACATCTTTCTTTTCAAGACCAAAGTTCTGCAGTTGTTTTCTCCCAATGATTTTTCCAGTAATTGCTGGCGTCTCGGTCAGCTTCGGCAGTTGCACACTTTAATTTCGCTTCAGCCAGCTGTTTCTGAAGATTTTCAATTTCGCACTTCTGGGCTTCAGCTTGGGTCTTGGAAGTAGCTTCGTCTTCTTTTATTTTATTAAGCAATGAGTTTAATATTTTATCTTTCTCAAGACCTTCGTTCCTTAGCTCAATCACTTTGGAACGAAGGTTATTCAATGCCATGGTACATCCCTCGTCTTTAGCGCTTTTCTGCGCTCTGAGGGCATTGCTAAGAATAAGGCCCTGCAAAAGGAATGTGGTATTAAAAAATAAGAACACGAATTTTTAAGCACACAAAAAGTTTATTTTCTCACCTTTAAGCTGTTGTACGCTAAGCTGTCGACCAATTCATCTTTTGACAAAACTGAGAGCCCGTCTTCTAGAGTTGGGAATCCGAAGCTTCTTGCCATCTCCCGGTAGATAGAGATCTCCTTGCTGTCTGGGAGACAATACAAGAAGTCTTCTTCTCTGCTGCCATTGAATATCAACGCCCGTTTTGGATATTTTAATTTCTGGGCATAATGATGAGCTTCTCGCTTTTCCTCTTCAGATAGCATTTTGCCCGAAGCATGTCGTACAATATAATCAGGCAATTTGGAAGATGCTTCGGGAGTTGAAAAGAGAGTTTTTTCAGACAGAATTTGGTTTATAGTTTCCTTTGTAGTTTCTCCTTCGGTTTCCAAGGATTTCTCCTTGGCAGACTCTGAAGGTCCAGTTTCGATCTCAGCCTGGTGCTTTGTAGCTTCGGCTCCAGAGGCTGTTGTTTCAATCTGTGATTTTTGAGCTTCGGCAATTTTTCTCGGAGTAGAGCTTGAAGACTTTATTGTCTCCAATACATCCAGAACATTAACCATCCTTTTTCTTTTGGGGGTCACCGCTGGACCTTTCTGAGTTTGTGGCACTCCAACTTCTACCGAAGGGCTTAAAATTTCTGATATTTTTGTCCCTTCAGCTTTCGGCTCTTCAATTCTTTCAGCCTTCGGTGTTGCAGTCAGCTCTTCAGTTTTCTGCGCAGGTATAGGTTTTTTGGCTTCAGTAGCCAAAGAAGCCTCGCCGACAAACTCGGGCACTATGGCCGGTTCAATAAAGCGCGGTCGGTGAGTAAGGACTTTTACCCTTTTCCTCTTCGGCACAGGCTCGCTTGGAGCAGCTGAAGCATCATCTTTCCCGGAAGTTGCATCTTTTCTCTTTCGCCCTCGTAGAGGGTAGCGGTAGTCAGGGTACAGAAACCCAATAGCATCCAAAACTCGATTGAGCCTTTTCTTCTTTCGGCCTCCGAAGGCCGCAGATAACGCAATATCTTCTGCCTTTGAGTATGGCCCAAGCAGTTGATCGCTTGTGGCTTCAATACATTTCAGCCAATCATCATCTGGCTCAACAAATTTACCCTCGTATCTGAAGGTGACCTTCATCCTAATCAGCCCACCCTCATCAGGCTTGGTGATAGTTTCTTTTGGCATTTCCCACTTTTCTACAAGTGGCCATACTCTGAAGGCTATGTGCTCCTGGACTAAATCCCTTGTCCCGATAAAAGAGCAAACTAAGCCGAAGGCCCTCTGGCATTCTTCAACTGCCTCGTCAACATCCACCTTCGGTTTTCGGAGGCCAAAGCGCTACCAGATAGGGCGCATGATGATATCTTTAATATCTTCTCGTGCCTTCAAATCGTTTTTCACATGGAACCATTCCTTCATCCAGTCTCTGGGCCATCTCTTCCGAAAAGTCGGCACGGGACAACTTGACCCAGAGCGAGCACCGAAGCTATAACAGCCAAAAATGTTATGATATTGCTCTTTACCGGTTTCGTCTCATATACTAGCTCGTGTATATTGCAAAAACTTTTTGCATTTGGCTCCAAACCCTGGCTCTTCATGGCCCATATGAAGATTCACATTCTTATTATTGCTTCGGGGGTAAGTTGATGAAGGTAGATCTGATATATCTTCAGAACTTCGACCACAAATCTGTTTAAGGGGAACCGAAGCCCAGCTTTAAAAAAGCTTCGGAAGATCACGACTTCATTATCTTCGGGAGTTGGCACAGTCCTCTCTCCGTCATCTGCCCTCACAGTAGACATGTCTCGAAAATATCTCCCCCTCATGTTATCAAAATGACTTTGTTTAATACTCAATTTTCCGAAGACTGTGTGGCTTGGTCGCCATGGTCGATCTTCGGAGTCTTCACCTCCACTTTCTACATCATAACTATCACTTTCACCGGTATCTTCAGATTAGCCTTCTAAAATTTTTCTAGTAATCTTCTCTGTATTTGTTTTCGCTATCGATTCAATGAAGCCCAGATTCTTCTCCTCAGAAAGGCTCAGCTTCATTTCGGCAACAACTTTCTTTTCCTGAGACATCTCTTCGAAAATGTTGAAAATGTGCTCTTAGGGCCGAAGCTAAAAAATCTAGAAAGCTAGTCAAGCGTTTGTAGGCAAAGAGCTGTTTGAGCAGGCAAAGCAGATGGCAAGAAGGCGTGCCAAATGAGCCCGCGGTCGTAACATATTTATACTCCTAGGGCATTGCAAGTGGGAGGGTCCCGCTTGCCATTGACTGTTGCTATTCTAGCAAGAGGAAGGTGTTTTTTCGGACCTTCGGCTTAGGGCCTTCGTCCATATCACAATCTGAATTTATTATCCTAACAAATTAATATTGCGAGGGGCTACTGTTGGGGGCCTTCGGCTTCCGAAGGTCCTCAAAAATGTGATTTGACAATGTTTCTAGAGTGTAATACATGAGCAGGTACCTTCGGAGTTAAAATCACTGTATGAAGAAACACAAGGAGAACGAAGGATGGAACAGAGCCGAAGCTGTGCGCAAGGGAGCTTCGGCATGTTGGCAGAAAAAGGAAACCGACTTAAAGAGGAAAAGGCTATCTAGACCCCGATAAATTACTATAGAGTTATTATCAAATGCAAAGGGCCTGGATGTAATTTTGCATGGGCTGCGACTCGTGCCTATAAATAGATGAACAATACTCTCGTACTGTTCACACTGACTTGGCATTTGCTTTTGCGTCACGCTTGTATTCTTTATCATCCTTCAAGCCGAAGGTACGCTTGTAATGAATTGTTATCTTTACTTATTCATAGTAATAAAATAAAAATAATACAATAATAATAACATATTTGATGGTTTGTAGTGTTCATGTTTCGTATGATTCCTTCTTCATTTTTATATGTCGAATTTACGAAGGTATGCTCTTTATAATCTTCGTCCGAAAGACATTATATCCTAAGGGAAATAATGCTCCGAAGGACGAAGGACTTTAACGTTTAACATTCTTTATGTTGCCTTGCTCTTAAGCCGAAGCATTTAAGAGCAAGTCCCCAACAATAGATAAACGCGGCCTTCACAGGCTGCCGACTGGGGGTTGCCGCTAACCCACGCCTAGAACTCGTTGTAGTCTTGGAAC
This sequence comes from Zea mays, assembly GCF_902167145.1. Classification (NCBI taxonomy): domain Eukaryota; kingdom Viridiplantae; phylum Streptophyta; class Magnoliopsida; order Poales; family Poaceae; genus Zea; species Zea mays. Next base: position 74,194,304 of record NC_050098.1, read on the forward strand.
TCCTGGAAGTCTCCTTCCATGGCTTCATTCTCTCCTGAGCAGTGGTTGCAATGCGGACAACCTGGGGAAAGGGAGGGTTGGTATGTAGAGGAAGGGTGAGTACACATCAACATACTCAGCAAGTGTCCTGTTTGGCTGTAGTGGACTAGTTTTATGTGGGGGTAAGTCAAGCAGTTGATTTTAGTTGGTCAGATTATTATTACTAGTAGAGAAAGCCAAGTTTTAGAATTAACCCACGTTATTAACCCAAACGTACTCCTTTCCAAACGGAAAGAGTACCACTTACCATTACCAGAGCCAATACCAAGAACCATCAATCTCATTGCCACCTGCAAATCTGAACTTCTCTGATCAAGTACCACTAAACACTGGAGCTCCCTTGGCCGCTCATAACCGCGAGCACGACTGATATATCAGTTTTCTAACACTCTGCAGAGGTTGTGCACTTTACCCACAAGCCGTGATTCCCTTTCTGCCTGGAGAGAGCTACTCCCCATTGACCACTACCTAGGTGGCCCAGCAGGGCATCACTACGTAGCCTTTACAAAGATTCCCCAGGGCTGTAGTCGCCCGTTAGGTTTCCTAAATGCACCGCACTCCTCCTCAAGGGGCGAACCCAAGCTTGGCAGAGTGAGCCGCATACACCGGGCCCCATTAACGGCACGACGGCTAAGCGAACTACACCCCGGATCCTCTAATTATTCAGCTAAGGGCACCCCATTCCACCCTCATGGTTGCACTGTTTTCCTGGGCGGTCATGCAATGAACAGGTCCTTACGGAGAGGCACTCGAGAAACCGCTTGAGCCCCCTTGAAGGCCACAAGTATAACATCATAATAAAAGAGGGGAAAACAACGTATCATTGATAATTCTCATCATGTTAATTGATTAGAGTTGAGCAATAGCATAAGATTATGCAATAATAATCCAACCCAGATAGGTAAACAAGGGCATGGATAACAAAAGCTAGTTAATCCTTAGGTATAAATGTGTAATGAGGGAGGTGAATTAAAGTATGTATAGGACAGAGATAGGTCAAGGGACACTTGCCTCCACCAACCGACTGCTGCTCAGGGGCTTCTCTTGCGAGTTCTTCGGGCTCCTCAACCGGATCGTTCTCTATGCGAGCGCAAACATACATACATCCATCCATTCGAATTAGGAAATAAACAGTACACCATACAAGAGAACAAATAGATTGAATATGCATGGAGTATGACATACGATATTGCACTTGCCATGGCTATAAAGAGAAGAAGGAAGATCTCACAGTGGTTAAAGTTTATACTCGAGGCGTATTACGGGTAGACGCATAACTAGTCGTTACATGCTCTAGTTCCACTCAGTTCCAATGACAAGGATTAGTCACATGCACTAATAGAATCATAACCATTTTCAGTTGATCAACATTAAATAAGGTAGATGATTAACTAACGTAACTAATTTCTAATTTGAGTTTCCATTTATTAATTAAATAATGCGGTCACTACGCATGGAATACATGGCGGGGGGGGGGGGGGGGGGTGGGTAGACGGGCACGTCTAGGGGGTAGACGAGCGAGCCAAGGGCACGGCGAGCCATGCTAAAGCACCGTGCACCACGTGAGCACGTGCGCGCAAGGCCGCGCTAACGCGTCGCGAACGGGCCGCGCACACGCCGGGGCCGAGCTGCGCACGCGCTGCGTTGCGCGTCGCGGACGACAACGGGACCATGCCGAGGCCGACCGTGTGGGGCCGCTGTGGCGGAACTGCCCGAATTATTCCAACTTAAGTGCCTAAGCCCTGCCTTAGAGGCTAGACCACACTTAAATGGGAATAACCCGTCAATCCCTCGGATCTAGTCCGACACGGCCACTAACAGGATCAAGTACCACAATCTCACTCGAAGGTGAGTCACAGAGCAAATACAATAAAGCATAAAACCATACAGGTCAGAGTATTAAATTATTACATCACCATCATCATCATCGGAGTTTTTGCAAAAGTAACCATCATTGTTCGAAGTGCAGCGGAATAAAACTAATGGTAATTAAACAGAGAGATGGGGAAGCCTGTCCCATCACTCCTCATGCTCCTCCTCAGCCGAGGCAGGGTCCCACTCGACAGTCCAACCCGGTGGCAAGGTGGACGGCCAAGTTATTCCAGCAACCATTTCCTCCAGAGAACCTGTAAAAAATTATGCCACAAGCAAGGCTGAGTATACTAATACTCAGCTAGACTTACCCGGTGTGAGGAGTCTACTCCTCTACCTCTAGACATGCAGCTGTTTGGCTGTGGGGTTTGGTTGCCAAAAGCACTAGCTGAGTTTCTAAGTCAAGATTTTAATTTGGTCAAAATTAAGTGTGACTCTCTTAAGGCTAAAAGTGTACTATCTACTCATACATAGTAGCAAGCATTATTAGCAAGCAACATCTTATATCAACTCATCATATTTCCACTTGTTACTCAATGCAGTACAATGGATCAAGCAGTCTCATTAGCTGCGAGAAGCAGACGATTCGAATCGAGTTTTTATCCTTGCAAGGTAAACCTAAACACACGACATGCAGGGGCACTCCGTCCCCACACACATCAACCGTCCCATTCGATTCCCCGTCAGCAGAGAGGGGCTCACGGCCTTGGCGTACAATGCCTCACTGACCCCGACTGGCCGTCGTGCAGTGACCGCACTTGTACCCACCATAACCGGAATGGGAGACCTCGTCTCAGGTCGCGTGAGGAGGGCAATCTGCTGCCAGGTTCAATCAGGTACTAGGCTTACCGATTTACCATATTTCTCGGCATGTGCTTAGTACGTTCAAACGCTTGACACAGGTATCCGCACGTTAATCCTTATTCCATTTTTCCCATCTCGTAAACAACCAATCCCCATGGATTGTTGTCCACCAACTAGTATCATGAAAGTGTGAAAGTGGGTACAATCAATTTCCTGATCTCGTGCGAGTGCTAGAAAAATCACTCGTCTTCTACCGAGATCCTAATTAAATAAAGCAACTACTCGACCTGTCATACTAGTATTCATCTCAAAAGGATTCCTGAGATCATGCAACTAGGGTTTCAAACAATTCCTATACCTAAGTGCACAATCAATCCTACAATCATTAAGTGAAGTAAAATAGCATAAATAACAGGTTATGCATAAAACCGGGGCTTGCCTTCCAAAGCAGTGGCAGGCAGGTCCTCTGGTGCAGGCTCGGGTGCTGGATCTGGGGCTACCTCCTGAGCAGCTCCTTGCTCCGGCACGAGGATGTACTCTCCGTCAGCAAGATTAAAGTCTATCGAAATGCAATGGACATGTATGTCATGATTATGCAAGATTTAATAACATTAAGCTAAAAGAATCTAAGTCAAGAATTAACTTAGGGTTTCCTGGTTATGTGGGGCTTCTAGTGGTATATATATACATAGACTTATTACCTTTTAAGCTTAGGTTTTCTTTTAGGATAACATAGTGGATTTGTATTGTCTTTATAGATTTCAGTGGACAAAGTTATAAAGGTTTTAGGATGACATTAATTTCCATTATTCATTTTCCTTTCTTTAATTTCCATTTAGGGTTTCTAGTGTAGGTTTGAACTACGACAGTGTTTTAATAATTTCCAAAAATTCTGTAAAAATTACAGTGGGTTGTCATTTGCTATTCTAGCTTGTTTTAAGAATTTGAGGCTTAAAGTACAAAGGCTAGGCTTGAAACAAAAATAACAATAGTTATGCAAAATGGGCCACTTTACACTACATCTCTTAGTTAGGGGTAGGTTCTGTCCTAAAGGTTATTTTTGCTGGCATCCCATAGCAATAATAGGCTTCTGTGCTAAAAATCACAGAAAACTAAGGGGTGGTTATTTAGTTATGATTTTCTTAAGTTTAATGTCAAAAAGGCACTTTCTACTACATTATTATTTGAAAAATGTCAAACAGCAGATTTCATATTTTTCCTAAATTCTCCTTAATAAAACATTAGTTATCCCAAGGGTGGGGTGTTTTTACCTTGGGGTTATTTTTGTAGAGTTTTTCTAAGTTTCACTTGTTTTATTAAAACAAAAGGGATCCTACTTATTTTATACTAAACCAGGGTATGATATATTTTTCCAGTGAACTACCTTAAATAGGTATCCTAACAAAAATAGAGGTGCTCTCTGGTTCTTTGTTTAAATTACATTTTCTATTTTTCTTACCCTTAAGCATATTATGAAATAAGGGGTAAAAGCTAACTTAATGGAGTGGACAGAGAGGTTTAGCATTTTTAATTGAGTCAGTAGGTAGATATAAACTTCTCCAAATTTTACTAACCCTGGTCAAACAATATTCCTATTTTTCCTTCTAATATTAAGTTTTGAGCAGTTTTCTTATTTAATTTAAAACTTCAGAAAGAGATACAGAAACCATGGGTTTTATTATTTTTATCTGATAGTTCATAATTCCCAGAGTCTAGCAAAATTGGTTTGAACATTTTTGGATGATTATTCTTCAAGTTATGCATTTACTTAGTTATCTGCCATAACAAAAGAAAAATAAATTTGAAAATGGAAAAGAAAACAGGTTTACGCTGAGGCCCCTGGGGTTTTTCTCTTTCTTTTCTCACAAAACAGTCCTCGGTCTACTATTGGCATGGGTCACTGACATTGCACAAAACCCCCTGGACCTAACCGAAATCTAACCCGCGCTCCCTGACTGACTTAAACAGTACCCGCGGCATAGATTACGGCGGTGGGGCTTACCGGCGGCAGTAGAGCTCCGGCGAGGTGGTCAGTGACGTCCGGGAGGTCGCGACGGTCACGTCAGTGTGCGGGTCGGCGTCGGAGGTGGTCGGAGCTACCCTGGCCACGAGCACAGGCGGCGGGGGTCGTCGGCGGCTCCTGCTCCGGCCAAACCACGGCGGTATAGTTCAATTAAGGTGCACGAGGAGCTCCATGGGGTGATGTAGAGGCCATGCGCGCAACGAATTGGAAATCGGTGCAGAGGCTTACCCGGTCCACGTGCGCCGGCGGGTTCTCGAACTCCGGTGAGCACGATTGAGCTATTCCAGTGACGCGGGTCCCCGGGTCAAGCTTGAGCAAGTCTCACGGCCTCACCAGGAAGCTATCTGAGGGCTTGGATCAAACGGAGGAGGACGGGAAAGGGGCTGGCCACGGTGGTTGCTCTCGGGCGGCACTGGCGGGTCGAGGGGAGGTCGCCGGAGCTAATGGCTGGCTCGGGTAAGTCAGGCGAGGTACGGAGGAGGCAACGGGGAAGGCAGCCGAGCACTGGGGCAGGCTTTATAGCCGTGGCGCGGGCGTGGTCACGGGCGGCCGCGGGCGCGCGGGGTTCGCGCACGGGCGTGCTCTGAGCGCGCCCCCGGATGTCAGCTCGCGTCGAACACGTGGAAGCTTGCTTCTGCCATGGTTCAACGGCGGATTAGAGCACCATAGCGTGCGTATCTTGGCAAAGTCACTGTGTACGGTCGCTTCTCTGCTCCATATCCTACCTTTTTGCTGTGAATTCCAAGTCAAGATATGGTCGGGGTAGGGAGATAGAGAGGGAAGAAGTTTGCTGTGTCAGCTAGGTCCGAACTGAGACAAAAGTGGTGTCAAGTCGTGTCTAGTGCCCTAGGGTAGGTGTCATCTCTTCCCAGGGTGTTCTAGGGTTAATTTGGCGCCACTTTGTCAATTGGGTCGAAGGGTTTTGAAAATTGGATTAAGGTGAACATGTGGAATCTTTGTGCAAGGGTTAGTTTTTGTACTTAGGCAAAAACTGAATTCTCCCTTGTGCTGAACCTTAGGTGAACTTTTTAGGACTTTTCTGAAAACTTTTTGGGGGTACTTCCTTACTATTAATTGTAGGTTATTAAGTATATTACAACTTTTATATTTGGCCCAAACCATGATCATAAGGTTTACATGATCTTTTGATCATAGCTTCAATTAGGGTTCCTATTGCCCTTGAGGGGGGGGTTTGCTTTAGGGTTTTGGGAAATCCCCACTTAGATGTGCATGACAAGCTAGGGCATGATATCCAAGATAGTTTGCACTTGATTAGGACCTTGAATTCAAGTTTGAGGTACTTTGCCCATACAAATCTTCATGTAATAATGGGTTAAAAGGGGTAACCCTGGGGTGGACACCCTGAGTAACACCTGGGGTGTTACAGCCCTCCCCCCTTAAAGGAATCTCGTCCCGAGATTTCAGGTAGAGTCCCTTGGAGGGGTGCTTGAAGGTGTGCTCGTGTTGTTTTCCCTTTATACTTAAGTTTCTCTTATTAACCGCTCTTCGAATGTCATCCTCTTTGCAACTTCAGAAGGAAGCCCTTCTTAAGTTAAATCCAAAACTTAGACTATCTTTGTTATCTAAGCTTTTCTTATAATTGAATTCAAAGGGCCGGTGGGGGTGGGGTTTTGGGGTTGCATACCAACTCCTTTGGGCAGAATGTCGGGGAAGCGAGAGCGTAGAAAATCCTCAGTCTCCCATGTAGCTTCTTCTGCTGAATGGTGACTCCACTGAACCTTGTACATTCTGACCGACCTTGCCCGAGTTGATCTCTCCTTTTGATCTAATACCTCGACGGGGTACTCTTGGTAGGACAAGTCTGGTTCTATCTCAATGTCTGGTTCCGGTAGCACTTCAGTGGGTAGACGAACACATTTCCGTAGCTGAGATACATGGAACACATTATGAACTGCTGACATGTGAGGTGGTAATTCCAATTGGTAGGCTACGGGTCCACAGCTTGCCTTGATCTTATAGGGTCCAATGTAGCGAGGAGCTAACTTGCCCTTGATCCCGAATCTCTGGACACCCTTGGTGGGTGATACCTTAAGATAGACATGATCTCCCACCTCAAACTGCAGAGGCTTCCGCCTCTTATCATAATAGCTCCTTTGCCTGGCCTGAGCAGCTTCTAAGTTCTTGGTAATAACTCTGACTTTTGCCTCTGCCTCGAGTACTAAGTCTGGCCCAAAAATTTCCCTTTCTCCTGCTTGAGACCAATTTAGTGGGGTCCTACACCTTCTCCCATATAATGCCTCAAAAGGTGCCATCTTCAGACTGGACTGATAGCTATTATTGTAAGAAAACTCTGCCAAAGACAGACACTTGTCCCAATCCTTCATGTAGTGTAGTGCACATGCTCGCAACATGTCTTCCAGAATCTGATTCACCCTTTCGGTCTGGCCATCTGTTTGGGGATGGTATGCTGAGCTTCGGATTACTTGGGTTCCAAGTGATTCTTGCAGCTTCTCCCAAAAGCGTGCCACGAACAGTGCTCCTCTATCAGATATAATGGTCTTTGGAATACCATGCAATCTTACTATCTGATCAACATAAATTTCAGCGTACTTCTCTGTCTTGTGGGTGGTGTGCACTGGCAAGAAATGAGCAGTCTTGGTCAATCTGTCCACGATAACCCAAATAGAATCATGGTGCCTGGAGGTATTGGGTAATCCCACTATGAAGTCCATGCAAATATCCTCCCATTTCCAAGATGGTATGGGAAGGGGTTGCAAGGGGCCTGCTGCCTTCAAATGACTAGCTTTAACTCTCTGACAGGTATCGCATTCGGATATGTACTTGGCAATTTCCCTTTTCATTCTAGTCCACCAATAAAGAGATCTGAGATCATGGTACATCTTGTTGCTACCAGGGTGCATGGAGAATTTGGAAAGGTGAGCTTCATTCAGTATCTTCTTTCTGAGCTCAGGGTCCTTGGGAACAACCAATCGATCTCCAAACCATAGAATTCCCTTGCTGTCCTGTCGGAAACACTTGTATTTTTCTGCCTTTTGCTTGATCATCTCCTTGATAACCTGAACACCCTTATCCTCAACCTGTGCCCTGACTATCTGTTCTTGCAATGTGGGCTCCACCGAGATATAGCTTAGGTCACCCGAAGAAACAACTTCCAGGTTCAGCTTGCATAACTCATCACACAGGGTGGTGACGCTTGCATCCATGCTCATACAATTGCACTGGGCTTTTCTGCTCAAAGCATCTGCCACAACATTGGCCTTACCAGGGTGGTGATGCACCTCCAAATCATAGTCCTTGATTAACTCCAACCATCTCCTTTGCCTCATGTTCAGATCTGCCTGAGTGAAGATGTATTTGAGACTCTTGTGATCAGTGTAGATGTTACAGTGAGCTCCCATCAAGTAGTGTCTCCATATCTTAAGAGCATGCACCACAACTGCCAATTCCAGATCATGAGTGGGGTAGTTCTGCTCATGGGGCCTGAGTGCTCGGGAAGCATAAGCAATGACCTTGTTCTCTTGCATCAAGACACATCCCAATCCGGTACCAGAAGCATCACAATAAACTTCAAATGGCTTGGTGCTGTCAGGTTGAGCCAGCACTGGGGCTGTTGTCAAATGCTGCCTCAAGGTATGAAAGGCATCTTCACACTTTTGGCTCCACTCAAATTTGACTCCCTTCTTCAACAGTTCAGTCATTGGTTTGGCAATTCTGGAGAAATCCGGAATAAATCGTCGATAATACCCTGCCAATCCCAGAAAACTCCGAATCTGCTTCACTGTAGTTGGGGGTTTCCAATCCATCACCTCCTGCACCTTCTCAGGATCAACGGATATCCCATCCTGGGAAATTGTGTGACCCAAGAATTTAATCTCCTTCAGCCAGAACTCACATTTAGACATCTTAGCATAAAGATGATGATCGCGCAGTCGTTGAAGCACGATGTGCAGGTGCTCAGTATGTTCATCTTCATTCTTGGAATAGACTAGAATATCATCGATGAAAACGACCACGAACTTATCCAACTCTGGCATAAACACTGAGTTCATCAGGTACATAAAATAAGCTGGGGCGTTGGTCAGCCCGAAAGACATCACCAAAAACTCATACAGCCCATATCTGGTAGAGAAAGCCGTCTTGGGAATGTCACTGGCACGGATCTTGATCTGATGGTAACCTGAGCGAAGGTCTATCTTGGAGAATACCTTGGCTCCTACCAACTGATCGAACAGAACATCAATGCGGGGCAGTGGGTATTTGTTCTTGATAGTCACCGCATTGAGAGGGCGGTAGTCAACACACATTCTCAAACTCTCATCCTTTTTCTTCACAAATAATGCTGGACATCCCCATGGTGAAGTGCTTGGACGAATAAACCCCTTGTCCAACAATTCTTGCTATTGCTTCGTCAATTCTGCCAATTCCGCGGGAGGCATCCTATAGGGTCTCTTGGAGATAGGAGCAGTCCCGGGTTGCAACTCAATTGCGAACTCAATGTCTCGGTCAGGTGGCATCCCTGGTAATTCTTCCGGAAACACATCCGGGTAGTCACAGACCACTGGGATCTTTTTCACTGGGGACTCTAACATAACAAAGGCACAAGATCGGGTACAACCCTGGTTGGGTAAATACAAAACAGTCTCGCCATAAGCAGGGGAATGGATTTCAATGGCTCTGGCTGCAATGTCCAATACTGCCTGATGTCTGGTCAACCAGTCAGCTCCCAAAATAATATCCACGCTATCCAATCCTAAGATGAGAAGGGTGGTTCTAATCACCAGACTACCAAATTTTATAGGCACTTTCCTGTTGATTTGATAAGTGGCAACTCTGCCTCCTAGTGTTGAAATTGTAATGCCCCCATCGGTATGGTGAAAGGGCAACTGGCATTTGGCACTAAACTTGGCACTGATAAAACTATGTGAAGCACCGGAATCAAAAAGAACAATAGCGGGAAAATTTAAAACTATAAAGATACCAGTCATGACGGGTGCTCCCTCTGGAATATCAGCCATGGTGGTGAAATTCAGCCTGCCCTGCCTCACTTGCACCTTCTGTCTCTTGCCTTGGTTCTGATTGACATTCTGCCCCTGCCTCTGCTGGTTCCTGGGGCAATTGTTGGCATAATGCCTAGTGTTGCCACATGTGAAGCATCTGTTGTCATTTGCCTGGCGGTACTGCTGCTGCTATTGATTGCTCCTCTGAGCTGGAAATTGGGTGCGGTTGGGTGCCTGCTGCTGCTGCTGCGGTCGGATCACCCATCGCCCTTGCTGCTGCTGGGGTCCCCTGCCCTGGGTGTCGGACACAATCCTGAAGCGCTGTGGCTGAGCTGAGGGTCCTGCCACAGGGGTCTTCCTCTTCTTCTTTGCCTGTCTAGCTGTAATGCAGTCCTCTTGGGAGATAGCCATGTTGACCAACTCATTGTAATTGTTGGCCCTGACGGTGTTGAGACGGTCACGGAGCTTAGTGCTGAGCCCCCTCCTGAACCTATCCCTCTTCTTCTCATCTGTATCTGCATGATATCCCGCATACTGGCCCAAGTCATTAAAAGCCTGGGCATACTGCAACACTGTCCTGTTGCCCTGAGTGAGTGCCAAAAACTCATTGAGCTTCCTGTCCATGATCCCGGCTGGTATATGGTGTCCCCTGAAAGCTGCCTTGAACTCCCTCCACTCCACCTCTCGGTCCTCTGGCTGCATAGCGAGAAAATGATCCCACCAAGTCCTTGCAGGTCCGCGAAGCTGCTGGGTGGCGAACCTGACTTTGGTGACCTCTGAGCAAACTCCATGGAGCAGTGGGAATTTGGATTCCACCACTCGCAACCATACATCTGCATCAAGTGGGTCCTCTGCCCTTGTGAACAATGGAGGCTGGGTGCTAAGGAATTCCTGGTATGTAGCCGCCGCGGGGTGACGCTGATGGTCTCCACCACCATAATGCTGAGGTGGTGGCTGACGTTGAGCCAGCTGCCTCAGGATCTCATTCTGCTGAGCCATGAGCTCCTGTAGAGTGGGAGGTGGTGGCGGCGGTGGAGGAACGCGCTCGTTCTGGCCACGACGCTGCCTCCCGGCCATCTGAAAAACCACATACATACTTAACACCACAGTTCCAAGTTCAAGATTTTATCACGGAGAAAAAGTTAAAACAACATGATAGACTCCGACTTCAACAAAAGGATTTTTAAAAGACACTAATTCTTTCTTCCAAATTTAGACTGATGACAGCATCCATCAACAAGCTTCCAAGAGAGTTTAGCACGATTACATCAAATTGTTCCAAAATGACTCAACTCTATCTAGCCTAGTACCCCAAGGGTGCAAAAGCTAAGCTAGCTGCGAGGAGTCCGACTATCCAACTTCTAAGCCTATCCTGAACACCTAGTGAGCGAACGAAGCAACACTCGACTCGGGGGAAGGTGGTCTCCCCGAGCCAGCAGTGTCCACACTGGAGGCAGGCTCATCTCCTCCCTCAATGTCGACGTCCTCGTTGGCCTCCTGGTCCTGGATCTCCTGGTGATGCATGTCCAGGTGCTCGTTAGCCTCAGCAAGCTGCTGCTGAGTGTTAATGAGCTGATCCTCTAGAGCCTCGATGGTGTTCTCCCTGGTGCCCACCAGCTCCTCCAACTCCTGAATATCGGTGGATAGCTGCTCCACTTGCAAGTCCTTCTCCACCATTTCTTGAGACAAGTCAACCACGAGTTCCTCTCTGTTGTCCAATGTAATCTTTGTTGCCTCCAGCAGTGCCATTAGATGGGACATTGCCTCACCGCGCATCACCTGCAGACGGTACAGGGCATTCATGCACCGTACAGTCAAGTGCGCGGTCTGTCCTGGGTAGATGGCCCAGATATCCTTGGCATGCTCCACCCGATCCTTCCACATTGGGTCGTCCTCCCTCTCAGCGGGGAACAAGCCAATGGGGTGGGTAGCCAGCTCCAAAGGATGGAATCCGCAGAAAGTAGTCAATCCATGCAGAGCGATCGCCTCGATCGTGTCCTCTGCTCGGTATCCGAAAGACTCGGAGTCCAAAGAGCGCCAGCCTGGCTGCAGGGGATGAGGCTCCAAAGTCATCCTCACTCTACAGCGAGGCACTCGGTGCTTCTCGAACTGCTGCACCGCGTACTGAGGGGGTGTCGTGTATCAGGCCCCCTGAAGTACCTCCCACAAAATGCGGGGAAAGCCCTCTCGTGCAAGTCCGTCAGTGTGGGTCAGTGCATTTCCGTCATCGGAGGATCCGTGGGAAGTCATCTGTGTACGGTTAAGCGTAAGTAAAAGAAAAAGAATTATAAAAAGAACAAGGAAAAATAAAACTCAGCCCTTCTCTAGTTAAATGAAAAGGCACTGGGGACCTAGTTGGTTGTTATCTTGTTTTTAAGTCCTTTACTCAGTTATCCATTTGCTTAATTATGAATGCATGCATGCTCGTCCTGAACGGCCTCACAACAAGATAAAAGGGAATAGGGAAGAACTCCCATCCTGTAAATGTGGCCTGTAGGGCCTAGTTACTTAGCCACCTAGCTACCCTTCTATCATCCTAAGGCTTCACGTCCTAGGTCTATCCTGCTCGCCCTACCTATCCAACATTGTTTCTATCAAGTTTTACTTTGGAAAAGGATGGTATTCATGTTTTATTGATTCCTCTGTGGTGGTACAAGCTCCGATACCAGCTGTGGCGGAACTGCCCGAATTATTCCAACTTAAGTGCCTAAGCCCTGCCTTAGAGGCTAGACCACACTTAAATGGGAATAACCCGTCAATCCCTCGGATCTAGTCCGACACGGCAACTGACAGGATCAAGTACCACAATCTCACTCGAAGGTGAGTCACAGAGCAAATACAATAAAGCATAAAACCATACAGGTCAGAGTATTAAATTATTACATCACCATCATCATCATCGGAGTTTTTGCAAAAGTAACCATCATTGTTCGAAGTGCAGCGGAATAAAACTAACGGTAATTAAACAGAGAGATGGGGAAGCCTGTCCCATCACTCCTCATGCTCCTCCTCAGCCGAGGCAGGGTCCCACTCGACAGTCCAACCAGGTGGCAAGGTGGACGGCCAAGTTATTCCAGCAACCATTTCCTCCAGAGAACCTGTAAAAAATTATGCCACAAGCAAGGCTGAGTATACTAATACTCAGCTAGACTTACCCGGTGTGAGGAGTCTACTCCTCTACCTCTAGACATGCAGCTGTTTGGCTGTGGGGTTTGGTTGCCAAAAGCACTAGCTGAGTTTCTAAGTCAAGATTTTAATTTGGTCAAAATTAAGTGTGACTCTCTTAAGGCTAAAAGTATACTATCTACTCATACATAGTAGCAAGCATTATTAGCAAGCAACATCTTATATCAACTCATCATATTTCCACTTGTTACTCAATGCAGTACGATGGATCAAGCAGTCTCATTAGCTGCGAGAAGCAGACGATTCGAATCGAGTTTTTATCCTTGCAAGGTAAACCTAAACACACGACATGCAGGGGCACTCCGTCCCCACACACATCAACCGTCCCCATCGATTCCCCGTCAGCAGAGAGGGGCTCACCGCCTTGGCGTACAATGCCTCACTGACCCCGACTGGCCGTCGTGCAGTGACCGCACTTGTACCCACCATAACCGGAATGGGAGACCTCGTCTTAGGTCGCGTGAGGAGGGCAATCTGTTACCAGGTTCAATCAGGTACTAGGCTTACCGATTTACCATATTTCTCGGCATGTGCTTAGTACGTTCAAACGCTTGACACAGGTATCCGCACGTTAATCCTTATTCCATTTTTCCCATCTCGTAAACAACCAATCCCCATGGATTGTTGTCCACCAACTAGTATCATGAAAGTGTGAAAGTGGGTACAATCAATTTCCTGATCTCGCGCGAGTGCTAGAAAAATCACTCGTCTTCTACCGAGATCCTAATTAAATAAAGCAACTACTCGACCTGTCATACTAGTATTCATCTTAAAAGGATTCCTGAGATCATGCAACTAGGGTTTCAAACAATTCCTACACCTAAGTGCACAATCAATCCTACAATCATTAAGTGAAGTAAAATAGCATAAATAACAGGTTATGCATAAAACCGGGGCTTGCCTTCCAAAGCAGTGGCAGGCAGGTCCTCTGGTGCAGGCTCGGGTGCTGGATCTAGGGCTACCTCCTGAGCAGCTCCTTGGTCCGGCACGAGGATGTACTCTCCGTCAGCAAGATTACAGTCTATCGAAATGCAATGAACATGTATGTCATGATTATGCAAGATTTAATAACATTAAGCTAAAAGAAACTAAGTCAAGAATTAACTTAGGGTTTCCTGGTTATGTGGGGCTTCTAGTGGTATATATATACATAGACTTATTACCTTTTAAGCTTAGGTTTGCTTTTAGGATAACATAGTGGATTTGTATTGTCTTTATAGATTTCAGTGGACAAAGTTATAAAGGTTTTAGGATGACATTAATTTCCATTATTCATTTTCCTTTCTTTAATTTCCATTTAGGGTTTCTAGTGTAGGTTTGAACTACGACAGTGTTTTAATAATTTCCAAAAATTCTGTAAAAATTACAGTGGGTTGTCATTTGCTATTCTAGCTTGTTTTAACAATTTGAGGCTTAAAGTACAAAGGCTAGGCTTGAAACAAAAATAACAATAGTTATGCAAAATGGGCCACTTTACACTACATCTCTTAGTTAGGGGTAGGTTCTGTCCTAAAGGTTATTTTTGCTGGCATCCCATAGCAATAATAGGCTTCTGTGCTAAAAATCACAGAAAACTAAGGGGTGGTTATTTAGTTATGATTTTCTTAAGTTTAATGTCAAAAAGGCACTTTCTACTACATTATTATTTGAAAAATGTCAAACAGCAGATTTCATATTTTTCCTAAATTCTCCTTAATAAAACATTAGTTATCCCAAGGGTGGGGGTGTTTTTACCTTGGGGTTATTTTTGTAGAGTTTTTCTAAGTTTCACTTGTTTTATTAAAACAAAAGGGATCCTACTTATTTTATACTAAACCAGGGTATGATATATTTTTCCAGTGAACTACCTTAAATAGGTATCCTAACAAAAATAGAGGTGCTCTCTGGTTCTTTGTTTAAATTACATTTTCTATTTTTCTTACCCTTAAGCATATTATGAAATAAGGGGTAAAAGCTAACTTAATGGAGTGGACAGAGAGGTTTAGCATTTTTAATTGGGTCAGTAGGTAGATATAAACTTCTCCAAATTTTACTAACCCTGGTCAAACAATATTCCTATTTTTCCTTCTAATATTAAGTTTTGAGCAGTTTTCTTATTTAATTTAAAACTTCAGAAAGAGATACAGAAACCATGGGTTTTATTATTTTTATCTGATAGTTCATAATTCCCAGAGTCTAGCAAAATTGGTTTGAACATTTTTGGATGAATATTCTTCAAGTTATGCATTTACTTAGTTATCTGCCATAACAAAAGAAAAATAAATTTGAAAATGGAAAAGAAAACAGGTTTACGCTGAGGCCCCTGGGGTTTTTCTCTTTCTTTTCTCACAAAACAGTCCTCGGTCTACTATTGGCATGGGTCACTGACATTGCACAAAACCCCCTGGACCTAACCGAAATCTAACCCGCGCTCCCTGACTGACTTAAACAGTACCCGCGGCATAGATTACGACGGTGGGGCTTACCGGCGGCAGTAGAGCTCCGGCGGGGTGGTCAGTGACGTCCGGGAGGTCGCGACGGTCACATCAGTGTGCGGGTCGGCGTCGGAGGTGGTCGGAGCTACCCTGGCCACGAGCACAGGCGGCGGGGGTCGTCGGCGGCTCCTTCTCCGGCCAAACCACGGCGGTATAGTTCAATTAAGGTGCATGAGGAGCTCCACGGGGTGATGTAGAGGCCATGCGCGCAACGAATTGGAAATCGGTGCAGAGGCTTACCCGGTCCACGTGCGCCGGCGGGTTCTCGAACTCCGGTGAGCACGATTGAGCTATTCCGGTGACGCGGGTCCCCGGGTCAAGCTTGAGCAAGTCTCACAGCCTCACCAGGAAGCTATCTGAGGGCTTGGATCAAACGGAGGAGGACGGGAAAGGGGCTGGCCACGGTGGTTGCTCTCGGGCGGCACTGGCGGGTCGCGGGGAGGTCGCCGAAGCTAATGGCTGGCTCGGGTAAGTCAGGCGAGGTACGGAGGAGGCAACGGGGAAGGCAGCCGAGCACTGGGGCGGGCTTTATAGCCGTGGCGCGGGCGTGGTCACGGGCGGCCGCGGGCGCGCGGGGTTCGCGCACGGGCGTGCTCTGAGCGCGCCCCCGGATGTCAGCTCGCGTCGAACACGTGGAAGCTTGCTTCTGCCATGGTTCAACGGCGGATTAGAGCACCATAGCGTGCGTATCTTGGCAAAGTCACTGTGTACGGTCGCTTCTCTGCTCCATATCCTACCTTTTTGCTGTGAGTTCCAAGTCAAGATATGGTCGGGGTAGGGAGATAGAGAGGGAAGAAGTTTGCTGTGTCAGCTAGGTCCGAACCGAGACAAAAGTGGTGTCAAGTCGTGTCTAGCGCCCAAGGGTAGGTGTCATCTCTTTCCAGGGTGTTCTAGGGTTAATTTGGCGCCACTTTGTCAATTGGGTCAAAGGGTTTTGAAAATTGGATTAAGGTGAACATGTGGAATCTTTGTGCAAGGGTTAGTTTTTGTACTTAGGCAAAAACTGAATTCTCCCTTGTGCTGAACCTTAGGTGAACTTTTTAGGACTTTTCTGAAAACTTTTTGGGGGTACTTTCTTACTATTAATTGTAGGTTATTAAGTATATTACAACTTTTATATTTGGCCCAAACCATGATCATAAGGTTTACATGATCTTTTGATCATAGCTTCAATTAGGGTTCCTATTGCCCTTGAGGGGGGGGTTTGCTTTAGGGTTTTGGGAAATCCCCACTTAGATGTGCATGACAAGCTAGGGCATGATATCCAAGATAGTTTGCACTTGATTAGGACCTTGAATTCAAGTTTGAGGTACTTTGCCCATACAAATCTTCATGTAATAATGGGTTAAAAGGGGTAACCCTGGGGTGGACACCCTGAGTAACACCTGGGGTGTTACAGCCAAGCGCTGGTCGAGCTCAAGGCCGCGCGCCATAGGCACGCCGGGCCGAGTTTAAGGCCGCGCCGGGCAGGGGCGGGGCACACCAAGGCGGGCGGGCTGCTGGGGCCACGCCATGGCCGGGCCACAACCGCACCAAGGTCGCGCCACCATGGCCGGCCGCGCCAGGACGGGGCGAGAGGGAGGCCGAGCCGGGGGCGCAAAGGCCGGGCCGGCTGCGCAACATGGCCGGCTAGGCCGGGCTGCCACGGCCGGGGCAAGGCGGGGCGCCGGGGATGGGGCAGGGGAGCGCGCCGGGCAGGCGGGGCACGCCGCGGCCACGCCGCCGTGGGGAGGGGCTGGGGCGTCGCGCGCCGGGAATGACGGCCGAGCGGGCCGCGGTAGGGCCGCGCGAGCGTGCCGCCGCGGGGAGCAGGGGAGGGAGGGGGTCGGGGCGAGTCGGGGCGCCGGGGTTGGGGCCGCACCGGGCGGGCGGGCGCGAGCGCCATGGCTGGCGAACCGAGCCACGCCACGCCCGGGACAGGGGAGCACGTCGTGGGGGGGGGGGGCGCCGAGGGGAGGGCGTCGCGCCGGGCGGGGCGAGGCCGAGCCGCGCCACCGCGGGCCACCACGCCATGGCCGCGAGCGCCGAGGGCGGGGACGGGGACGCTGGGCCGCGTGGGGAGGAGGAAGGGGACCGAGGCCGGCCGCACGGTGCCATGGCCGGGGAAGGGGAGGGAGGGGAGAGGAGAGAGGAGGGGGGAGGGGCTTACCGCACGGGGGAGCGAGGGCGGCGGCGAGCTGAGCGGAGGGGGTGGGTCGAGCGGGGAGGAGAGATAGGGGTTTGGGGAGGGGGAGGGCCTGACGGGTGGGGCCCACAGGGAAGAGGCGGCGGCGGGGTAACCGCCGCGCGCTCCACGCGTGTGGGGGGCAGCTGGGCCGCGCGCGGGGGGGGGGGGGGGGAGGGGAGGGCGGCTGGGCCTCTGGGTGGGCCACGCGAGGGGAGGGGGCGGCTGGGCCGCCAAGCCAGCCGGCCCAAGGGGAAAGAGGGGGGGAAGGGGGGGCGAGCTGGGCCGCGGCTAGAAGCCGGTCCAAGAAGGGGGGGGGAGGGAGAAATTCCCTAATCTATTTATTTATCTATTTTTCCACTTAAACCTATTTTCAATGCATGCTTTCACACATTCACTCAACAAACAAAATAAATGCATGGTTCGGTATGGTGCAGCAAACAAAAGAGAGTATTTTAGGGTTTTACTTTACACGAGTTCTCAAGTCGAATCTTGCTATAACTTTGGAAAAGATCAAGGCTTAGCGACGAGAAAAGGAAAAAGGAAAGGGTAACGCCTGGTGAGCGAAGAAAAGAAAAAATTCAACTCCAAAAACTCGGGGCGTTACAAACCTATCCCTCTTAAAAGAATATCGCCCTCGAGATTCAGGGTTGGCTAGCAAAGAGCTTAGGATATTTAGCCATCAGATCATCTTCACGCTCCGAGGTTGCTTCTTCCTCAGAGTGGTGATTCCATATGACTTTGCACATTCTGATGGTCTTCCTTCGGGTGACTGTGTCTGCAGTCTCAAGGATTTGCGTTGGCTTCTCAATGTAGGTCAAGTCCTCCTGGACTTCAAGACCTTCCACTGGCAACTGCTCTTCTGGCACACGCAGACATTTCCTCAACTGAGACACATGGAAGACATTATGCACAACAGACAAATTCTCTAGCAGACTGAGCTGATAGGCCACTTCTCCACGCCTTGCGAGAATCTGATACGGACCAATGTAGCGGGGTGCTAGCTTGCCTTTGACTCCGAATCTTCTGACTCCTCTGATCGGTGACACTTTCAGATAGACGAAATCTCCAACTTCGAAACTCAGATCTCTTCTTCTTGTGTCTGCATAGCTTCACTGCCTTGATTGCGCTATCTTCAGATTCTCTCGAACCATCTTGATGTTCTCTTCGGCTTCAAGCAGAATGTCTGGCCCGAACACTTGCTTTTGTCCAGGCTGATCCCATTGCAACGGAGTTCTACAACTTCTCCCATAAAGCGCCTGAAATGGTGACATCTTCAAGCTGGCCTGGTAACTGTTGTTATAGGAGAACTCTACATAAGGTAATCTCTTGTCCCATCTAGACTAATCTTGCAACGCACAGGCTCTCAACATGTCTTCAAGGATTTGATTGGTCCTTTCGGTCTGACCATCAATCTGTGGATGATAGGCGGAACTGAAATTTAGATTGTACCCAAGGCTTCATGCAACTGCTGCCAAAAATGAGAGGTGAACTGCGTTCCTCGGTCTGACACTATCTTCTTTAGCACACCATGAAGACAAACGATCCGAGACATGTACAATTCTGCCAATACTGCACTGCTGTAGTTGGTCTTGACAGGTATGAAATGGGCTGACTTGGTCAAGCGGTCCACCACTACCCAAATGGAATCGTAGCCGGCTCGAGTGCGAGGCAATCCGACTATGAAATCCATACCAATTTCATCCCATTTCCATTGAGGAATTTGCAATGGTTGCAATAATCCAGCCGGTCTCTGGTGTTCTGCCTTGATCCGTCGACATCTGTCACACATAGCCACATGCTCTGCAATTTCCCTCTTCATTCCGTACCACCAGAATTTCTTCTTCAGATCCTGATACATCTTCTCACTTCCAGGGTGAATCGAATAGGCTGTCTCATGAGCTTCCTTGAGGATCAACTCCCGAATAGACTAGACATTAGGAACACACAAGCGGTCTTTGAACTATATCACACCTTCTGCATCTTCCCTAAAATCTTTGCCTTTGCCTTCCAGAATCAGTCGCCGGATCTCACTGATCTTCTCATCATTCTTCTGCGCTTCTTTGATTTCTCGCTCTAGGGTAGGTTCCAACTCAATTGTGACTCCTCGCGTGTTGTTCAGAAATCTAAGACTCAACCTGTCAAACTCTTTGGCCAACTCATAAGGCATCGGACGAGCGACCATTAGATTGACTTGACTCTTCCTGCTCAAAGCATCTGCCACTATGTTCGCTTTGCCTGGGTGGTAATGAATCTCCAATTCATAGTCTTTGATCAGCTCTAACCATCTTCGTTGCCTCATATTCAGCTCTGACTGGGTGAATATGTACTTCAGACTCTTGTGGTCTGTGTAAACATCACATTTCTGTCCATACAGATAGTGCCTCCATGTCTTCAATGCGTGAACCAATGCTGCCAACTCTAGGTCATGGATTGGGTAATTTTTCTCATGAACCTTCAGCTGTCGGGATGAGAAAGCCACAACTCTTCCCTCTTGCATCAACACACATCCCAAACCAGTGTAACAAGCATCGCAATACACCGAGAAGGGCTTGTGCACATCAGGCAAGACTAAGACAGGCGCTATAGTCAACTTCTCTTTCAGCGCTTCGAAGGCCTCTTGACATTTTTGGGTCCACTTGAACTCAACCTTGTTGCCTAGCAAAGCTGTCATTGGTTTCGCAATCTTTGAAACCCTTCAATGAATCGCCGATAATATCCGGCCATTCCAATGAAGCTCTTAATTCCTCGAGCATTTGTTGGCGCTTTCCAGTTCAGAATGTCTGCCACTTTCTTCGGATCCACAACCAACCCTTCTTTGTTGATTATATGGCCCAAGAACAGGACTTCACTGATCCAGAATTCACACTTGCTCAACTTTGCATACAACTGGCGCTCTCGCAATCTCTGTAATACCATCCTCAAATGACTTGCATGCTCTTCTTCGCTTTGAGAATATATTAGAATATCATCAATAAATACCACCACAAACTTATCAAGATAGTCCATGAATACATTGTTCATCAGATTCATGAAAAAGGTTGGTGCATTTGTTAGACCGAAAGACATCACAGTGAACTCATACAACCCTTACTTGGTAATGAATGCCGTCTTCGGAATGTCTGAAGGTCGGATCTTGAGCTGATGATAACCTGACCTCAGATCTATCTTGGAGAATACGCTGGCTCCTCTCAACTAGTCGAACAGATCTTCTATTCTGGGCAAGGGGTACTTGTTCTTGATTGTGACCTCATTCAGAGCTCGATAATCGATACACATCATTTTGGTGCCATCTTTCTTCTCCACAAATAGGACAGGGGCTATGGCGGAACTGCCCGAATTATTCCAACTTAAGTGCCTAAGTCCCGCCTTAGAGGCTAGACCACACTTAAATGGGAATAACTCGTCAATCCCTCGGATCTAGTCCGACGAGGCCACTGACAGGATCAAGTACCACAATCTCACTCGATGGTGAGTCACAGAGCAAATACAATAAAACATAAAACCATACATTAAGGGGTATTAAATTATTACATCATCATCAAAGTTTTTGCAAAAGTAGTCATCATTGTTCGAAGTGCAGCGGAATGAAACTAACGATAAATAAACAGAGAGATGGGGAAGCATGTCCCATCACTCCTCATGCTCCTCCTCAACCGAGGCGGGGTCCCACTCGACAGTCCAACCCGGTGGTAAGATGGACGGCCAAGTCACTCCAGCAACCATGTCCTCTAAAGAACTTGTAAAATTATGCCACAAGTAAGGCTGAGTATACTAATACTCAGCTAGACTTACCCGGTGTGAGGAGTCTACTCCTTTACCTCTAGACATGCAGCTGTTTGGCTGTGGGGTTTGGTTGCCAAAAGCACTAGCTGAGTTTGTAAATCAAGTTTTAGCTTTGTCAAGTTTAAGTGTGACTCTCTTAAGGCTAAAAGTGTACTATCTACTCATACATGGTATCAAACATATTTAGCAATCAACATCTTGTGTCAACTCATCACATTTCTACTTGTTACTCAATGTAGCAGCATGGATCAAGCAGTCTCATTAGCTGCGAGAAGCAGACGATTCGAATCGAGTTTTTATCCTTGCAAGGTAAACCTAAACACACGACATGTAGGGGCACTCCGTCCCCACACACATCAACCGTCCCCATCGATTCCCCGTCAGCAGATCAGGGCTCACCGCCTTGGCGTACAATGCCTCACTGACCCCGACTGCCGTCGTGCAGTGACCGCACTTGTACCCACCATAACCGGAATGGGAGACCATGTCTCAGGTCGCGTGAGGGGCAAAGTCTACTGCCAGGTTCAATCAGGTACTAGGCTTACCGATTTACCATATTTCTCGGCATGTGCTTAGTACGTTCAAACGCTTGACACACGGTACCACACCTTAATCCTTATTCCAATTTTATCCCGTGGACAACCAATCCCCATGGATTGTTGTCCACAAACCAGCATCATTATGATAAGAAGGTGGATACAACCAAATTCCTGACCTCGCGCGAGTGCTAGAAAAATCACTCGACTTCTATCGAGATCCTAATTAATAAAGCAGCTACTCGACCTAGCATACTAATATCCATCTCAATAGGATTCCTGAGATCATGCAACTAGGTTTTCAAACAACTCCTACACTTAAGTGCACATTCAATCCTACAATCATTAAGTTTAGTAAAATAGTATAAATAATAGGTTATGCATAAAACCGGGGCTTGCCTTTCAAAGTTGTGGCAGGCAGATCCTCTAGTGTAGGCTCTGGGGCTGGATCTGGGGCTACCTCCTGAGCAGCTCCTTGCTCCGGCACGAGGATGTACTCTCCGTCAGCGAGGTTGCAATCTATCGAATGCAATGAATATGTATGTCATGATTATGCAGGATTTAACAACATTATGCTAAAGGAAGAAAAACTAAGTTAGTTAGTAACTTAGGGTTTTCTTGGTCATACTTGGCCTTTAGTGGTTTATGCTTATCACTCTAGGTTTAGATTTTGTTAAGGATAAGCATAGTGGATTTGTATTTCCCTTGCATATTTCAGTGGACAATTTACAAAGGGTTTTAGGGTGACACTAATTTCCATCATTCATTTTCCCCTTCTTTATTTTCTATTTATGAATTCTAGTGTGGGTTGAACTACAACAGTGATTTCAAAATTTTCAAAAATCTTATAAAAATTACAGTGGGTTACCCTTGGTTACCATAGTCTGTCCTATGAATTTGAGGTACAGAATATAAAAAGTATGCCTTGGACAAAAATAACAAAAGTTGGGCAAAGGGGGTCACTTTGCATTACAACCCTTATCTAAGTGTGGGTTCTGTACTAAGGGTTATTTTTGCTAGTATATATGGGTCATAACATGCTTCTGTGCCAAAATCACAGAGGGTTACTTAGTGGATTTTTAGTTATGATTTTCTAAAGTTTAATGTCAAAAAGGCACTTTCCACTACCTTGTTATTTGAAAAATGTCAAACAGCAGATTTCATATTTTTCCTATGTTCTTAATAACAAAACATTAATTATGCCAAGGTTTGGGGTGTTTTCATCTTGGGATTATTTTTCTAGGGTTTTTCTAAGTTTTCCTTGTTTTCTTAAAATAAAAGGTATCCCAATTACTTGCACTAAACCAGAGTATAATAGATTTTTCTAGTGAACTATACTGAATAAGTAGACTAACAAAAATATGGGTGCTCCCTGGTTCTCTATTTAAATTACCTTTTCTATTTTCTTTAATTTTAAGCACAAGGTGAAATAAATGGCAAACTCTACCTTAATGGGGTATACAGAGGGGTTTATCATTTTTAAACAGGTCAGTAGGTGATCAAGTACTTCTCTAAATTTTCTTAACCTCAGTTAAATAGTGTAACTATTTTTCCTTATTTCTTTTTGCTTTTGGCCAATTAATTATTTAATTCACAACTCTAAAGTTTTCTGTAACACTGAGGGGTTTTATATTTTTCTTAAGTAGTTTACATTATTTAAGATCTGGCAAAATTGGTTTGACTCGATTTGGGTGAATAAAACAGAAGATATGAATTATTCAAGTTCTGTTTAAATTTAAATCAGGTTAAATAAAAGGTTTCCTGGAAAAACCACTTTGCACCGAAGTCCTCGGGTTCTTTCCAAACTAATCATCTTAGTTATACCCCTGCGCTACTATTCCCCTGAGTCACTGACAATGCGCAAAACCCCGTAGCCTTTTCTTCTTCTCCCCCGCGGTCCCTCCCTAGGTTTAAACAGTACCCGCGGAAAAGAAAAGGACGGCGCGGCTTACCGGCGGCGAGAGAGGTCCGGCGAGGGGCGGGGTTGGCTCCGGGAGGTCCTGGTGGTCACAGCGGTGTACGGCTCAACGGCGGAGGTGGCCGGAATCGTCCGGTCCACGTGCGCCGTCGGGTGCTCTCGTCGGCGGCGGGTGTTCCGGCCAAACCACGGCGATCTAGTTAATTCCAATGGCACGATGAGCTTCACGGGGCGACGTAGAGGCTATGTGCACAAGGAATCGAAGAATGGAGCAGAGGATTACCCGGTCTACGTTCACCGGCGGTCGGGCGAAGTCCGGCGACCGTGGACTGGCTTCTCCGGCGAAGCAAACTCCGATTCCTTGCTCGGGGAGCTTCACCGAGGCGTGCACAATCTTCTCCGAGGGTTGTACGGGGTTGGGAAGGGCTCTACTGGCCAGTCTACGGTGGCAGGGGCTCGAGTGGCCGTGGGCACGCCGTGCACGGGGCAAACGCCGGTGGTTTCGGGCTCCGGTGAGGTCGAGCATGCGCGGAGGAGTACGATTGAAGTCCTTGGGGGCTTTATAGGCGCGGGCGCGGGCAACGGCGTTGGCTGGGCTTTGGCGCGACGCGGGGCACGCGAGGTCGGGCGCGGGCGTGCTCTGGCGCGCGCTGAGCGCGTCGAACACGTGGAGGTGTTCATCTACCCGTGTTCAAAAGCTTGCTGAGATCGCAAACGTGCGAATCTTGGCAAAAATCCGGCGCATACCTCTTCCTGGCACCTATGGCTATCTCTTGTATGTGAGTTCCAAGGGAAGATAAGCCCTAGGTCAGAAGATATGCGGACGCCAAATCTGGCTTGTCCCAATGCCCACTGCGCGACAAAAGTGATGCCAAGACATGTCAAATGTCATGGGCTCGGTCTCAACTTTTTCCAGGGGGTGCCTTAGGTGGTATGCCACATTTTTGGTATAGAACTTAGGTGGTTTTGGTGCCATCTTTAAGGTGAACACTGTGGATCTTTAGATTAGGTGTAGATTTTGACTTAGAGAGAATTAGAGAGCTCTAGCTCTTTCTCTACTTAAGGAATGGATTTGGGGTTTCTTAAGGGGGTCTTTTTGCAATGTTCCCTCTCCATATTTGTGGATTAATGTTTCACTTAACTTTAGCCAAGGGTTATGTCATGATTTGCACATTTGCTTAATCTCTCCCCCCTTCAACCATGGTGTTTAGGAGATAGGGGTTCAAGAGGGGTCTAGGGTTTACTCCCCTCTTGTCCAAAGTGATAAGTGCACCAAAGGCGTGGGTAATGCTTTTGGTTATTCACCTTTCTTAGTTAACACATAGTCCCCAAGATTCTTATACTTTTCTCCTAAAGTTTCTTCCACATGTGATCACAGTCATTAGTGCATGAAGGTGCCATGGCCAGGGTAACACCTGGGGTGTTACAGCCCTCCCCCTTAAAGGAATCTCGTCCTGAGATTTTAGGTGGAATCCTCTGGAGGGGTGCCATGAAGGCGTGTTGGTGGGCTGTTCCTTCTTTTATTTAAGTTTCTCTAGTTGACTGCTCTTCGAATGTCATTCTCTTTGCGACTTCAGAAGGAAGTCCTTTTTAAGTCAAATCCACAACTTAGACTACCCTTATCATCTAAGTTTTCCTTATATTTGTATTCAAAGGGCAGGTGGGGGTGGGGTTTTGGGTTACGTACCGACTCCTTTGGGCAGAAAGTCTGGGAAGCGAGAGCGTAGAAAATCCTCAGTCTCCCATGTGGCTTCTTCTACTGAATGGTGACTCCACTGAACCTTATACATTCGGATAGACCTTGCCCGCGTTGACCTCACTTTCTGATCCAATACCTTGACGGGGTACTCTTGATAGGACAAATCTGGTTCTACCTCAATGTTTGGTTCAGGTAGCACTTCAGTGGGTAGGCAGACACATTTCCGCAGTTGAGACACATGGAATACATCATGAATAGCTAACATGTGTGGTGGCAACTTCAATTTATATGCTACTGGTCCACAAGCTTCCTTGATCTCGTAGGGTCCAATGTAGCGAGGAGCTAACTTGCCCTTGATTCCAAATCTCTGGACACCCTTGGTGGGTGACACCTTAAGGTAAACATGATCTCCCACTTCAAACTGTAGAGGCTTCCGCCTCTTATCATAATAGCTCCTTTGCCTGGCCTGAGCAGCTTCTAAGTTCTTCTTGATGACTCTGACCTTCTCCTCTGCTTCAAGTACCAAATCTGGCCCAAATATTTCTCTCTCTCCAGCTTGCGACCAATTTAGCGGGGTTCTACACCTTCTCCCATACAAGGCTTCAAAAGGTGCCATCTTTAGGCTGGACTGGTAGCTGTTATTATAAGAAAACTCTGCTAAAGAAAGACACTTGTCCCAATCCTTTCCATAGTGTAGCACACATGCCCTCAACATGTCTTCCAAAATTTGATTTACCCTTTCTATCTGGACATCTGTTTGAGGATGGTATGCTGAGCTTCGTATTACATGGGTCCCAAGTGTTTCTTGCAATTTCTCCCAAAATCATGCCACAAATGGCGCTCCTCTGTCCGATACTACAGTCCTTGGTATTCCATGCAAATGAACTATCTGGTCAATGTAGATTTCCGCATACTTCTCCGTCCTGTGGGTGGTGTGTACTGGCTAGAAATGAGCTGACTTGGTCAATCTGTCCACAACGACCCAAATGGAATCATGGTGCCGGGAGGTATTGGGCAATCCCACGATAAAGTCCATGCAAATGTCCTCCCATTTTGAAGATGGTATGGGAAGGGGTTGCAAGGGGCCTGCTGTCTTCAAATGATTAGCTTTGATCCTCTGGCAAGTGTCACACTCGGATATGTACTTGGCAATTTCCCTCTTCATTCTGGTCCACCAGTATAAGGATCTGAGATCATGATACATCTAATTACTGCCCGGGTGCATGGAGAATTTTGAAAGGTGAGCTTCATCCAATATCTTCTTTCTGAGCTCAGGGTCCTTGAGAACAACCAATCGATCTTCAAACCATAGAATCCCTTTGCTGTCCTGACAGAAGCATTTGTATTTTTCTGCTTTCTGCTCGATCATTTCCTTGATAACCTGAACACCCTTATCTTCAATATGTGCCCTGACTATTTGCTCTTGTAATGTGGGCTCTACCGAGATATAATTTAAATCACCTGAAGAAACAACTTCCAGGTTCAGCTTGCACAACTCATCACACAGGGTGGTAACTCTTGCATCCATGCTCATACAATTGCACTGGGCCTTTCTGCTCAAGGCATCTGCCACAACATTGGCCTTGCTAGGATGGTAATGCACCTCCAAATCATAGTCCTTGATTAATTCTAACCATCTCCTCTGCCTCATGTTAAGATCTGCCTGAGTGAAAATGTATTTGAGACTCTTATGATCAGTGTAAATGTTACAGTGAGCTCCCATCAAGTAATGTCTCCATATCTTGAGAGCATGAACCACGGCTGCTAACTCCAGATCATGCGTAGGGTAGTTCTGCTCATGGGGTCTGAGTGCTCGGGAGGCATAAGCAATCACTCTGTTATCTTGCATTAAGACGCATCCCAATCCAGTACCGGAAGCATCACAATAAACTTCAAAGGGCTTGGTGTTATTAGGTTGAGCTAGCACTGGGGCTGTTGTCAAATGCTGCCTTAGTGTATGGAAGGCATCCTCACACTTCTGGCTCCAATCATACTTGATTCCCTTCTTCAACAGTTCAGTCATTGGCTTGGCAATTCTGGAGAAATCCGGAATAAATCGTCGATAATACCCTGCCAATCCTAGAAAACTCTGAATCTGCCTCACTGTAGTCGGGGGTTTCCAATCCATCACCTCTTGTACCTTCTCAGGATCAACAGATATCCCATCCTGAGAAATTGTGTGACCCAAGAATTTAATTTCCTTCAGCCAGAATTCACATTTAGACAACTTAGCATAAAGACGATGATCGCGCAGTCGCTGAAGCACGGTGTGCAGATGTTCAGTATGTTCGTCTTCATTCTTGGAATAGACCAGAATATCATCAATGAAAACAACCACGAACTTGTCCAACTCTGGCATGATTACTGAGTTCATCAGGTACATAAAATAAGCTGTGGCATTGGTCAACCCAAAAGACATCACCAAAAATTCATAGAGCCCATATCTGGTAGAGAAAGCTGTCTTGGGAATATCGCTGGCACGGATCTTGATCTGATGGTAACCCGAGCGAAGATCTATCTTGGAGAACACTTTGGCTCCCACCAACTGATCAAACAAAACATCAATGCGGGGTAGTGGGTATTTGTTCTTGATGGTCACCGCATTGAGAGGGCGGTAATCAACACACATTCTCAAACTCTCATCCTTTTTCTTCACAAATAAGGCCGGGCATCCCCAAGGTGAGGTGCTTGGGCGAATGAACCCCTTGTCCAACAACTCCAGTAGTTGCTTTTTTTGTTCTGCCAATTCCGTGGGAGGCATCCTATATGATCTCTTGGAGATAGGAGCAGTCCCGGGTTGCAATTCGATTGCGAACTCGATGTCTCTGTCAGGTGGCATCCCTGGCAATTCATCCGGAAAAAACATCTGGGTAGTCACGGACCACTGAGATCCTTTCCACTAGTGACTCTATCATAGTGAATGCACAAGAATGGGTACAACCCTGGTCGGGTAGGTACAAGGTGATCTCGCCATCCAGAGGGGAGTGGATTTCTATGGCTCTGGCTGCGACATCAATCACCGCGTGGTGTCGCGATAACCAATCAGTCCCTAGGATGATATCCACACTATCCAATCCCATTATCAAGAGAGTGGTTTTAAATATGAAACTACCCAACTTAATTGGTACGTGCCTATTGATCTGATAGGTGGCAATCCTGCCTCCTGGTGTCGAAATTGTAATACCCCCATTGGTGTGGAGGAAAGGTAACTGACACCTGGCACTAAATTTGGTACTGATAAAACTGTGTGATGCACCCGAATCAAAAAGAATAATTGCGGGATAATTCAAAACTGAAAAGATACCAGTCAAGAAGGGTGCTCCCTCTGGAATATCAGCCATGGTGGTGAAGTTCAGCCTGCCTTGCCTCACTTGCACTTTTTGTCTCTTGCCTTGATTCTGATTAACATTCTGCCCCTACCTCTGCTAGTTTCTGGGGCAATTTTTGGCATAATGTCCGGTGTTGCCACAAGTGAAACACCTGTTGTCATTGGCTTGACGATGTTGCTGCTGTTGATTGTTCCTCTGAATTAGATACTGGGTGCGGTTGGGTGCCTGCTGCTGCTGTGGTCGGATCACCCAACGTCCTTGCTGCTGCTGTGGTCCCATGTTCTGAGTGTCAGACACAATCCTGAAGCGCTGTGGCTGAGCTGAAGGTCCTGCCACCGTGGTCTTCCTCTTCTTCTCTGCCTGACGAGCTGTGATACATTCCTCCTGAGAAATGGCCATGTTGACCAACTCATTATAGCTGTTGGCCCTGACGGTGTTGAGACGGTCATGGAGCTTAGTGCTGAGCCCCCTTCTGAACCTATCCCTCTTCTTCTCGTCTGTGTCTGCGTGATATCCGGCATACTGGCACAGGTCATTGAAGGCCTGAGCATACTGTAACACTGTCCTGTTTCCCTGAGTGAGTGCCAGAAACTCGTTGAGCTTTCGGTCCATAATGTCTGCTGGTATATGGTGCCCCCTGAAAGCTGCCTTGAACTCTCTCCATTCCACC
Organism: Zea mays; assembly: GCF_902167145.1. Taxonomy (NCBI): domain Eukaryota; kingdom Viridiplantae; phylum Streptophyta; class Magnoliopsida; order Poales; family Poaceae; genus Zea; species Zea mays. Next base: position 74,223,783 of record NC_050098.1, read on the forward strand.
TCTCGGTCATCTGGCTGCATAGCAAGAAAATGGTCCCACCAAGTCCTTGCGGGTCCGCGAAGCTACTGGGTGGCGAACCTGACCTTAGTGACCTCTGAGCAAACTCCATGGAGTAGCGGGAATTTGGATTCCACTACTCTCAACCATACATCCGCATCAAGTGGGTCCTCGGCCCTGGTGAACAATGGTGGCTGGGTACTGAGGAACTCCTGGTAAGTGGCTACTGCGGGGTGACGCTGATGACCACCACCATAGTGCTGAGGTGGCGGCTGACGCTGAGCTAGCTGCCTCAAGATCTCATTCTATTGGGCCATTAGCTCCTGCAGAGTAGGAGGCGGTGGAGGAACGCGCTCATTTTGACCACGACGCGCTCTCCCGGCCATCTGAAAAATCACATATATTTTTAATACACATCTTTGAGGTTCAAGGTTCAAGCGCGATGAAAGAGTCAAAAGGCGAAACTAATAGATTCTTGCATAATCATAATAGATTTCACATGGCATAAATTTCCTTCTTAAATTAAGACTGACATCATTCATCAACCATGCTTCCAAAAGAGTTTATCGCGATTACATCAATAGCCCAAAAGGACTCAACTCTATCTAGCCTAGTACCCCAAGGGTGCAAAAGCTAGGCTAGCTTCGAGGAGTTCTACTATCACTGACTTCTAGCTCTACCCCTGATACCTAGTGAGCGAACGAGGCAACACTCAACTCGGGGGAAGGTGGTCTCCCTGAGCCAGCAGTGTCCAAGCTGGAGGCAGGCTCCTCTCGCCCCTCGATGTCGACATCCTCGTTGGCCTCCATGTCCTGGATCTCCTGGTGATGCATATCCAGGTGCTCGTTAGCCTCGGTGAGCTGCTACTGGGTGTTGATAAGCTGATCCTCGAGAACCTCGATGGTGTTCTCCCTAGTCCCCACTAATTCCTCAAGCTCTTGGATCTCATTTGATAGCTGCTCCACCTGTAAGTCTTTTTCCACCATCTCAGTGGACAAGTCAACCACAAGATCCTCTCTGTTATCCAGGGTGATCTTAGTTGCCTCCAACAATGCCATTAGATGGAACATTGCCTCACCACGCATCACTTGCAGACGGTACAGGGCATTCATGCACCGCACTGTCAAGTGGCCAGTCTGACCTGGGTAGATAGCCTAGATGTCCTTGGCATGCTCCACTCGGTCCTTCCACATTGGGTCGTCCTCCTTCTCAGTGGGGAACAAGCCAATGGGGTGGGTGGACAGCTCCAACGGGTGGAATCCGCAGAAAGTGGTCAATCCATGAAGAGCAATCGCCTCGATCGTATCCTCAGCCCGGTATCCAAAGGACTCGGAGTCCAGCGAACGCCAGCCTGGCTGTAGTGGATGAGGCTCCAGGGTCATCCTCACCCTACAGCGGGGCACTCGGTGCTTCTCGAACTGCTGCACCGCGTACTGAGGATGCATCATGTAACCAGCCCCCTGAAGTACCTCCCACAAAATACGGGGAAAGCCCTCTCGTGCAAGCCCGTCAGTGTGGGACAGTGCATTCCCTTCGTCCGAGGATCCGTGGGAAGTCATATGTGTACGGTTAAGCGTAAGTAAAAGAAAAAGAATTATAAAAAGAAAAAGGAATCACAACTCAGCCTCTCTCTCTAACTACAACAATGGTACTGGGGTACTTAGTTGGTCATCATTTTGTATTAAAGTCCTTACCCAATTATCCATTAGTTTAATTAAGAATGCATGCATGCTCGTCCTGAACGACCTCACATCAATGTAAAGGGAATAGGGAAGAACTCTCATCCCTCATAGTAGCCTGTAGGGCTTAATCACTTAGCCACCTAACTACCCTTCTATCATCCTAAGGCTTCCGTCCTAGGTCTATCCTGACCGTCCTACGATCTGTCCATCATTTGTTTCTATCTAGTTTTACTTTGAAAAAGGATGGTATTTATAGTTTATTGATTCCTCTGTGGTGGTACAAGCTCCGATACCAGCTGTGTCAGAACTGCCCGAATTATTCCAACTTAAGTGTCTAAGTCCCGCCTTAGAGGCTAGACCACACTTAAATGGGAATAACTCGTCAATCCCTCGGATCTAGTCCGACAAGGCCACTGATAGGATCAAGTACCACAATCTCACTCGATGGTGAGTCACAGAGAAAATACAATAAAACATAAAACCATACATTAAGGGGTATTAAATTATTACATCATCATCGGAGTTTTTGCAAAAGTAGTCATCATTGTTCGAAGTGCAGCGGAATGAAACTAATGATAAATAAACAGAGAGATGGGGAAGCCTGTCCCATCACTCCTCATGCTCCTCCTTAGCCGAGGCAGGGTCCCACTCGACAGTCCAACCCGGTGGCAAGATGGACGGCCAAGTCACTCCAACAACCATGTCCTCCAAAGAACCTGTAAAATTATGCCACAAGCAAGGCTGAGTATACTAATACTCAGCTAGACTTACCCGGTGTGAGGAGTCTACTCCTCTACCTCTAGACATGCAGCTGTTTGGCTGTGGGGTTTGGTTGCCAAAAGCACTAGCTGAGTTTGTAAATCAAGTTTTAGCTTTGTCAAGTTTAAGTGTGACTCTCTTAAGGCTAAAAGTGTACTATCTAATCATACATGGTATCAAACATATTTAGCAATCAACATCTTGTGTCAACTCATCACATTTCCACTTGTTACTCAATGTAGCAGCATGGATCAAACAGTCTCATTAGCTGCGAGAAGCAGACGATTCGAATCGAGTTTTTATCCTTGCAAGGTAAACCTAAACACACGACATGTAGGGGCACTCCGTCCCCACACACATCAACCGTCCCCATCGATTCCCCATCAGCAGATCAGGGCTCACCGCCTTGGCGTACAATGCCTCACTGACCCCGATTGCCGTCGTGCAGTGACCGCACTTGTACCCACCATAACCGAAATGGGAGACCACGTCTCAGGTCACGTGAGGGGCAAAGTCTACTGCCAGGTTCAATCAGGTACTAGGCTTACCGATTTACCATATTTCTCGGCATGTGCTTAGTACGTTCAAACGCTTGACACACGGTACCACACCTTAATCCTTATTCCAATTTTATCCCGTGGATAACCAATCCCCATGGATTGTTGTCCACAAACCAGCATCATTATGATAAGAAGGTGGATACAACCAAATTCCTGACCTCGCGCGAGTGCTAGAAAAATCACTCGACTTCTACCGAGATCATAATTAATAAAGCAACTACTCGACCTAGCATACTAGTATCCATCTCAATAGGATTCCTGAGATCATGCAACTAGGTTTTCAAACAACTCCTACACTTAAGTGCACATTCAATCCTACAATCATTAAGTGTAGTAAAATAGTATAAATAACAGGTTATGCATAAAACCGGGGCTTGCCTTCCAAAGCTGTGGCAGGCAGATCCTCTGGTGCAGGCTCTGGGGCTGGATCCGGGGCCACCTCCTGAGCAGCTCCTTGCTCCGGCACGAGGATGTACTCTCCGTCAGCGAGGTTGCAATCTATCGAATGCAATGAATATGTATGTCATGATTATGCAGGATTTAACAAGATTATGCTAAAGGAAGAAAAACTAAGTTAGTTAGTAACTTAGGGTTTTCTTGGTCATACGTGGCCTTTAGTGGTTTATGCGTATCACTCTAGGTTTAGATTTTGTTAAGGATAAGCATAGTGGATTTGTATTTCCCTTGCATATTTCAGTGGACAATTTACAAAGGGTTTTAGGGTGACACTAATTTCCATCATTCATTTTCCCCTTCTTTATTTTCTATTTATGAATTCTAGTGTGGGTTGAACTACAACGGTGATTTCAAAAATTTCAAAAATCTTGTAAAAATTACAGTGGGTTACCCTTGGTCACCATAGTCTGTCCTATGAATTTGAGGTACAGAATAGAAAAAGTATGCCTTGGACAAAAATAACAAAAGTTGGGCAAAGGGGGTCACTTTGCATTACAACCCTTATCTAGGTGTGGGTTCTGTACTAAGGGTTATTTTTGCTAGTATATATGGGTCATAACATGCTTCTGTGCCAAAAATCATAGAGGGTTACTTAGTGGATTTTTAGTTATGATTTTCTAAAGTTTAATGTCAGAAAGGCACTTTCCACTACCTTGTTATTTGAAAAATGTCAAACAGCAGATTTCATATTTTTCCTATGTTCTTAATAACAAAACATTAATTATCCCAAGGTTTGGGGTGTTTTCACCTTGGGATTATTTTTCTAGGGTTTTTCTAAGGTATCCAAATTACTTGCACTAAACCAGAGTATAATAGATTTTTCTAGTGAACTATACTGAATAAGTAGACAAACAAAAATATAGGTGCTCCCTGGTTTTCTATTTAAATTACTTTTTCTATTTTCTTTAATTTTAAGCACAAGGTGAAATAAATGGCAAACTCTACCTTAATAGGGTATACAGAGGGGTTTATTATTTTTAAACAGGTCAGTAGGTGATCAAGTACTTCTCTAAATTTTCTTAACCTCAGTTAAATAGTGTAACTATTTTTCCTTATTTCTTTTTGCTTTTGGCCAATTAATCATTTAATTCGCAACTCTAAAGTTTTCTGTAACACTGAGGGGTTTTATATTTTTCTTAAGTAGTTTACATTATTTGAGATCTGGCAAAATTGGTTTGACTCGATTTGGGTGAATAAAACAGAAGATATGAATTATTCAAGTTCTGTTTGAATTTAAATCAGGTTAAATAAATGGTTTCCTGGAAAAACCACTTTGCACCGAAGTCCTCGGGTTCTTTTCAAACTAATCCTCTCAGTTATACCCCTGCGCTACTATTCCCCTGAGTCACAGACAATACGCAAAACCCCCTAGCCTTTTCTTCTTCTCCCCCGCGGTCCCTCCCTAGGTTTAAACAGTACCCGCGGAAAAGAAAAGGGCGGCGCGGCTTACCGGCGGCGAGAGAGGTCCGGCGAGGGGCGGGGTTGGCTCCGGGAGGTCCTGGCGGTCACAGCGGTGTACGACTCGACGGCGGAGGTGGCCGGAATCGTCCGGTCCACGTGCGCAGGCGGGTGCTCTCGTCGGCGGCGGGTGTTCTGGCCAAACCACGACGATCTAGTTCAATCCAATGGCACGATGAGCTTCACGGGGTGACGTAGAGGCTATGTGCACAAGGAATCGAAGAATGGAGCAGAGGATTACCCGGTCTACGTTCACCGGCGGTCGGGCGAAGTCCGGCGACCGTGGACTGGCTTCTCCGGCGAAGCAAACTCCGATTCCTTGCTCGGGGAGCTTCACCGAGGCGTGCACAGTCTTCTCCGAGGGTTGGACGGGGTTGGGAAGGGCTCTGCTGGCTGGTCTACGGTGGCAGGGGCTCGGGTGGCCGCGGGCACGCCGTGCACGGGGCAAACGCCGGTGGTTTCGGGCTCCGGTGAGGTCGAGCGTGCGCGGAGGAGTACAGTCGAAGTCCCTGGGGGCTTTACAGGCGTGGGTGCGGGCAACACTGCCGGCTGGGCTTTGGCGCGATGCGGGGCAGGCGAGGTCGGGCGCGGGCATGCTCTGGCGCGCGCAGAACGCGTCGAACACGTGGAGGTGTTCATCTGCCCGTGTTCAAAAGCTTGCTGAGATCACAAACGTGCGAATCTTGGCAAAAATCCGGCGCAGACCTCTTCCTGGCACCTATGGCTATCTCTTGTATGTGAGTTCCAAAGGAAGATAAGCCCTAGGTCAGAAGATATGCGGACGCCAAATCTGGCTTGTCCCCCTGCCCGCTGTGCGACAAAAGTGATGCCAAGACATGTCAAATGTCAAGGGCTCGGTCTCAACTTTTTCCAGGGCGTGCCTTAGGTGGTATGCCACATTTTTGGTATAGAACTTAGGTGGTTTTGGTGCCATCTTCAAGGTGAACACGGTGGATCTTTAGATTAGGTGTAGATTTTGACTTAGAGAGAATTAGAGAGCTCTAGCTCTTTCTCTACTTAAGGAATGGATTTGGGGTTTCTTAAGGGGGTCTTTTTGCAATGTTCCCTCTCCATATTTGTGGATTAATGTTTCACTTAACTTTAGCCAAGGGTTAGGTCATGATTTGCACATTTGCTTAATCTCTCCCCCCTTCAACCATGGTGTTTAGGAGATAGGGGTTCAAGAGGGGTCTAGGGTTTACTCCCCTCTTGTCCAAAGTGATAAGTGCACCAAAGGCTTGGGTAATGCTCTTGGTCATTCACCTTTATTGGTTAACACATGGTTCCCAAGATTCTTATACTTTTCTCCTAAAGTTTCTTCCACATGTGATCACAGTCATTAGTGCATGAAGGTGCCATGGCCAGGGTAACACCTGCGGTGTTACAGGGGCGGCCCAAGGTGAGGTGCTTGGCCGGATGTAACCTTTCTCTGACAACTCTTCAATCTGCTTCTTGAGTTCAACCAACTCTGGTCCGGATATTCTGTAAGCTCTCTTAAAGATGGGGGCGGTTCCAGGAAGAAGCTCTATGGCAAATTCAACTTTCCGCTCTGGTGGCATACCTGGTTAGTCCTTTGGAAACACATCTGGGAATTCAGACACAACCTTGATACTCTCAATTGGGTCTGCCTCATTGTTTTCGACAACCATCTGATAACAACTTCCTTTCTTCGGCTCAGGCGGGAATAACTCGGTCACCACTTCCTCTCCTAGTGGGGACACCAACTTGATTGTCCTCTTATCACAACTGATAACTGCCTGATATTTATCTAGCCAATTCATCCCTAGGATGACATCTATTCCCTGAGTACCCATTACTATGAGGTTAGCGGGAAACGCTATCCCCCTTATTTCCATACTTACATTCAAACAAATGCTATCAACTCGAATTCTACCACCGACTGAGTCAATTTGAATAGGGGTTGACATGGTAGTTATTGGAAGATTATGTGCTTCTACCCATGATGCAGTAATGAATGAATGCGTTGCTCCAGTATCAAATAACACTTCTGCAATATGGGAGTCGACTGGAAACATACCTACTATCATGCCGGGGGTCTCCTGAACTGCTTCGGCCTCCAAATGGTTCAGTCTCCCATGATTATAGCGCGGCTGAGAGCGGTTGCCTGCTCCAGGCTGAGACACATTCTGCTTTGCTGGGGCATTGGGGCCTGAGTGCTGCTGGGCTTCCTTCTTCGGACATTGCATCACCCAATGGCCTTGCTCTCCACAGTGGAAACATGCTCTGTTTCCAACCTGAGCTGGTGCTGTCTGATTGTTCTGCTGGTTTGCTGGAGCAGGAAGACGAGGTGCTTGCTGTTTCTGCCTCTGGAACTGACCTTCTCCTGACTGATTGTTCTGGCGATTCTGATGCCGATGTTGAGGATACTTCCTTTGGAACTGCTGATGCTGAGGTGGACGCTGGTTCTGCCTGAACTACTGAGGTTGATTGCCTGAGAAACGAGGACGATTGTTGCTTCAAGGCTGGGGTCCACTAATCTTGCGCTTGCGATCCTCCATCTCCTTACGCTTCCTCTCTGTCATGATTGCTCTATCAATCAGGTGCTAAAATGTCGGGAAGGTATGATTCATCAGCTGATACTGCAGAGGGTCAACCAAGCCTCTCAGGAAACGGTACTGTCTCTTGGCGTCGGTGTTGACATCTTCAGGAGCATAGCGAGACAACTGCAGAAATCTGTCCTGGTACTCACTGACAGACGATGACCCTTGCTTGAGGGTCAGGAACTCCTCCTTCTTCACTGTCATCAGACCTGCAGGAACATGGTACTGTCGAAAGCTACCTCTGAACTCTTCCCAGGTGACGGTGTCGGGGTTGGCATGAGTGGCGAGATAAGACTCCCACCAATACTAGGCTGCTCCTCTCAACAGACGGGGACCATATAGAACTTTCTCCATGTCATCACACTGAGCGGTATGCAACTCCCGCTCCACAGTGTGCAACCAGTCTTCCTCATCCATGGGGTCAGAAGAGTGAGCAAACGTTGGGGGATGACCTCTCATGAATTCAACATGCTTGTCTCTGGGCATCTGAGGCATCTGAGGTTGAGGTGGTAGCTGTTGCTGCTGAATGGCGGCCAGAGTCTGACCGATGGCTTGAACTGCCTAGGTCTGCATCAGGAACATCTGCTCGATGGACATGGGGGGGGGGCAGTTGCTGTTGTTGGGGTACCTCATCCTGCTGAGCTGCTTGCTCCTGCTGAGCACGCCTTCCTCCTCTACGCCTGTTTTCTGACATCTGCAGAATGCAACCACACATCAGAACTGATCTTGCAAATCTTGCAGCATAAGAAAAGAGTATAGAAATCTCCACAACACTGAACAGATGAGCATCTTCACTGATCTCCAACACAGACCAACACAACTTCTTAGATAAAGAGGAAAGTGGAATAAAAGGCTTCCCAACTAGATAACTAACTTCATTAACAGATAATAGGTAAACCAAAATGCAGGGGATACACACACTCTGGTGACCGCCATTACAAAGATCCAAATCAAACATAGTTCATCATGACAAACATAAATGCACAGGATAAGCAAACTACCCTGTCTAACTAAGACTGACTAAGAGCGAGACTAACGCTAAGACTGAGACTGTAACACCCTGAATTTGGTGGTAGAATTTTTTCTTCTTTTCTCTCACCAAATTCAGGTGTTACCCTTTCCTTTTTCCCTTTTCTTCTCGCTAAGCCTTGATCTTTTCCAAAGTCGTAGCGGGATTCGGCTTGGAATCCCCGTGTAAAGCAAAACCTTAAAATACTTTACGTTGTTTGATGCATCATGCCGAACCATACATTCTTTCGATTGCTTAAAAATGTAAGTGCATTCATCCAGGAAAACGGATTTCGAAAAGGAGAAAACCTTTTTCTTTTTCTTTTTGTTTTCTTTTTCTTCTCTCTCTCCTCCCTTTTTCTCTCTCCCGCGCTGTGGCCCGCCCCGGCCGGCCCCGCGCCGTCCCGGCCCAGCAGTCCCCCCGCGCGGCCCCTTTGGGCCCAGCCGGCCCTCCCTTCTTCCCCCAAATCCCTCTCTCTCCCTCCCATTCTCCCTCTCCCCCACCCCAGCCGCCGCCCCTGCCCTAGCCGCGGCCCCTGCTCATCGCCGGTTCGGCCGCCCCGTCCCCGTCCCCGGTGAGGTCCCCCTCCCCCTCTCCTCCCTCTCCCATCTCCCCTCCTCTCCCCCTCCCCGGCCCGACCGCCCAGTTCGGCCGCCCCTGCCCGGCTCGGCCCCCCGCCGCTCGGCCGCCTCCGCGCCCCCGGTCCGGCCGCCCGCCCGCCCCGGTCCGGCCGCCCGCCCGCCCCGGCTCGGCCGCCGCCGCCCCTGCCCGCCCCACCCCGGCCCAACCGCCGCCTGGCTCGGCCGCCCCCTGGCTGCCTCGGCCGCCCCCGTTCAGCCGCCCCATGGCCGGCTTGGCCGCCGCCGCCCCTGCCCAGCCGCCCCGCGCCCCTGGCCAGTTCGGCCGCCCCTGCGCGCCCCGCCCGCCCCCTGCCCTAGCTCGGCCGCCCGCTGCCGGCTTGGCCACCCCCGCCCCTGCCCCTGGCCGGTTCAACCCCCCCCCTTTTTATTTATTTTATTTTATTTTCTTTTCTTTTATTATTGTTATTTATTCTAGGCAAGCTAATCATCATTCATGTTAATGAAATAGGAAACTTAATTTAGAATTCCGTTACGTTAGTCAATTCATATAGTCAATTGTTTATTTCGTTTAAGGTTGATCAACTAAAAATGGCTAGGTTTCCGTTAGTGCATATAACTAATTCTGTTGTTAGAACCAATTGGAACTAGAGCGCATAATTTAACTAATCATTAGTGCATAAGCTTTAACCCCTGCAAGACCTTTCCCCGTTTCTTTCTAACCTTAACGAATGCGATATCGAATGTCATACTTTATGCATATTTACTTTATTTGTCCCCTTGTGTGGTGTACTGTTTGTTTCCTAATTTGAATGGGATGGATGTATGTATGCTTGCAATCGCATAGAGAACGATCCGGTCGAAGAGCCCGAGGAACCCGCAGGAGAAGCCCCTGAGCAGCAGTCGGTTGGTGGAGGCAAGTGTCCCTTGACCTATCTCTGTCCTATTCATTCTTTAATTCACCTCCCGCATTACACGTTTATGCCTAAGGATTGACTAGCTTTTGTTATCCATGTCCTTGTTTACCTATTCGGGTTGGATTATTATTGTTTAGCTTTATGCTATTGCTCAAACTCTAATCAATGAACATGATGAGATTATCTATGATACGCTGTTTTCCCTTCTCTTATTATGATGTTGTACTTGTGGCCCTTAAGGGGACTCGAGCGATTTCTCGAGTGCCTCTCCGTAAGGACCTGTTCTATGGATGACCGCCCGGGAAAACAGTGCAACCATGAGGGTGGAATGGGATGACCTTAGCTGAGTAATTAGAGGACCCGGGGTGTAGTTCACTTAGCCGTCGTGCCGTCAATGGGGCTCGGTGTATGCGGCTCGCTCTGCCAAGTTTGGGTTCGCCCCTTGGGGAGGAGTGCGGTGCATTTAGGAAACCTAACGGGTGGCTACAGCCCCGGGGAATCTTTGTAAAGGCTACGTAGTGATGCCCTGCTGGGTCACCTTGGTAGTGATCAATGGAGAGTCATGATCTCCGGGTAGAGAGGGAATCACGGCTTATGGGTAAAGTGCACAACCTCTGCAGAGTGTTTGAAAACTGATATATCAGCCGTGCTCGCGGTTATGAGCGGCCAAGGGAGCTCCAGTGATTAGTGGTACTTGATCAGAGATACTTTGGTACAGGTGGCTATGAGATCGATGGTTTTGGTTATGACTATGGTGCTGGTAAGTGGTATTCTTTCCGTTTGGAAAGGGTACATCGGGCTAATAACTTGGGTTAATGCTAAAATCTGGCTTTCTATTAGTAAATAATAATCTGACCAACTAAAAGCAACTGCTTGACTCATCCCCACATAAAGCTAGTCCACTACAGCCAAACAGGATACTTGCTAAGTATGTTGATGTGTACTCACCCTTGTTCTACACACCAAACCCCCCCATCCCCAGGTTGTCAGCATTGCAACCACTGCTCAGGCGAAGATGAAGCTGTGGAAGGAGACTTCCAGGAGTTCCAAGACTACGACGAGTTCTAGGCGTGGGTTAGCGGCAACCCCCAGTCGGCTGCCTGTGAAGGCCGCGTTTATCTACGTTTCTTTTCCGCACTTTGATTTATTGTAAGGACTATATGGACGTCTCAGACGTATGATGTAATCAACTATTATTTCCCTTTTAATACTATTTTGAGCACTGTGTGATGATGTCCATGTTATGTAACTGCCGTGTACGTGAATAACTGATCCTGGCACGTACATGGTTCGCATTCGGTTTGCCTTCTAAAAACCGGGTGTGACATAAGTGGTATCAAAGCCGTGCTGACTGTAGGACCGCTAACCTAGAATAGAATGGTCGTTCTAAGGGCTATAGACCTCTGTCCCTGCCTTGACTTTGATATCCCTTCAAAAGTTGGTCATACCGACCAAACCTATGTTCTACTATATATTATACCTTGCTGAAAATCATGTTTTATCCTAATCCTTCATTTTTTTATGGTTCATTACTTGCTGGTCATATTGATTCTGTTCTCACCCTTTTGCTTGCGATGTCTTTTGTAGATGGCTCGACTTAGACACACTGCACGAAAGTCCGTCATCCCCTTCTTACCCTCCCGCCTTGCTGAGCGTCTGCTTCGCCGACCCGTGGCCGGACAGTCCAGCCACTTGGAGAGACTGCACCACCGCCTGCATGAGGAGCAGGAACGTCGACGACAGGAGCAGTAGGGCTCTTCCTTCTCGCTCCAGCAGGAGATAGAGTCTGTGAGGAGCTGCTCCCCTGTGCTTCCCCTGGAGGCGCCCCCTGCACCACCACTGGGCGCCCCAGCCTCCGGGGTAGCTGCTGGAGGAGACCCAGACGACGGAGGTGGCGACGACAGCTCGAGCCACGACACCGACTTCTCTGCTAACCATGAGCCGAAAGGATGGGTTGCTCGACCCATCACTCGCGACGCTGCTCGCGGGTGTCACTTCCACGATGCGCTCGACACCCTGCTACGTCGGGCACTTGACCGGCGTACTTGGTCTATCGAGTATCGCTGTGTGGTCTACCAGCATAGTCGCGGGGTCTACTCGGACCGCTGGGAGGCGACCTGCTTGGTGCGCCGTCCGGAGAACAGTCTCCAGGGTGCAGAGCCCTGCTCAGAGCACTATTCCATCTCTGAGCGGGACTCAGCTGAGGCAGCCATGCAAGATGCTGCACGGCGTGCGCTTTCGCACTACTGCTCGGTTCTCGGTGGGGTAGCTGACGGCCTTGACCTGAAGTATTACCCCCGCCGTCCATTTGGCAGCACAGGAGGCGTGATTGTTTCACCTGTCGGTGAGGACAATCCTAGGTTGAGCAGCACAGTCAACCTAGCCGCCGTGCTAAACACGGAGCTGGACCATGCATTAGACGAGCTGAGTAGGGCTCGTGCTGAGATCGCCCTGCTGCGGGCTGAGCGCGCGGAACGTCCTCACCTGGATGATGGTTCCCCCGCTCCCGTCGGGACTCAGCACCCGTACCGCTCACCTCGGCGTGGACACCAGTCTTATGGCAATCCCGACTGCAAGACCAAGATAAATCCAGAACCATAGATCGTTAGAGTTGGATGTTATAATTAATACAAAATATATATATACGTAGAAGCTACAGTCTTAGCGTTAGTCTCGGTCTTAGTTAGTCTTAGTTAGACAGGGTAGTTTGCTATATCCTATGCATTTATGGTTGTCATGATGAACTATGTTTGGTTTGGATCTTTGTAATGACTGTCACCAGAGTGTGGGTATCCCCTGCATTTTGGTTTACCTATTATGTTAATGGAGTTAGTTATATAGTTGGGAAACCTTTTTTATTCCACTTTCCTCTTTATCTGAGAAGCTGTGTGGTCTGTGTTGGAGATCAGTGAAGATGCTCATCTGTTCAGTGCTGTTGAAGAATTCTATACTCTTTTCTTATGCTGCAAGATTTGCCAGATCAGTTCTGATGTGTGGTTGCATTCTGCAGATGTCAGAGAACAGGCGCAGAGGAGGAAGGTGTGCTCAGCAGGAGCGAGCCGCTCAACAGGAAGAGGTGCCCCAGCAACAGCACCTGCCGCCCCCGCCCCCGATGTCCATCGAGCAGATGTTTCTGATGCAGACTCAGGCAGTTCAAGCCATCGGTCAGACTTTGGCCGCCATTCAGCAGCAGCAGCAGCAACAACAGCAGGCCCCACCTCAACCTCAGATGCCCAGAGACAAGCGTGCTGAATTCATGAGAGGTCATCCACCAACGTTCGCTCATTCTTCTGACCCCATGGATGCTGAAGACTGGCTGCGCACTGTGGAGCGGGAGTTGCATACCGCTCAGTGCGATGACAGGGAGAAAGTCCTGTATGGTCCCCGTCTGTTGAGAGGAGCAGCCCAGTCATGGTGGGAGTCTTACCTCGCCACCCATGCCCACCCTGACGCCATCACCTGGGAAGAGTTCAGAGGAAGCTTCCGTCAGTACCATGTTCCTGCAGGTCTGATGACAGTGAAGAAGGAGGAATTCCTGGCTCTTAAGCAAGGGCCATTGTCTGTCAGTGAGTACCGGGACAGGTTTCTGCAATTGTCTCGCTATGCTCCTAAAGATGTCAACACCGACGCCAAGCGACAGTACCGTTTCCTGAGAGGCTTGGTTGACCCTCTGCAGTACCAACTGATGAATCACACCTTCCCGACATTCCAGCACCTGATTGATAGAGCAATCATGACAGAGAGGAAGCGTAAGGAGATGGAAGATCGTACGCGCAAGATCAGTGGACCCCAGCCTGGAAGCAGCAATCGTCCTCGTTTCTCAGGCAATCAACCTCAGCAGTTCAGGCAGAACCAGCGTCCACCTCAGCAGCAGCAGCAATTCCAAAGGCAGTATCCTCAGCACCAGTATCAGAACCGTCAGAACAATCAGTCAGGAGGTCAGTTTCAGAGGCAGAATCAGCAGGCACCTCGTCTTCCTGCCCCAGCAGCCCAGCAGAACAGCCAAGCAGCACCAGCTCAGGTTGGAAACAGAGCATGTTTCCACTGTTGAGAGCAAGGCCACTGGGTGATGCAATGTCCGAAGAAGGCAGCCCAGCAGCAGTCAGGCCCCAATGCCCCCGCAAAGCAGAATGTGCCTCAGCCTGGAGCAGGCAACCGCTCTCAGCCACGCTATAATCATGGAAGGCTGAACCACTTGGAGGCTGAAGCAGTTCAGGAGACCCCCGGCATGATAATAGGTATGTTCCCAGTCGAGTCCCATACTGCAGAAGTGTTATTTGATACTGGAGCAACACATTCTTTCATTACTGCATCATGGGTAAAAGCACATAATCTTCCAATTACTACCATGTCAACCCCCATTCAAATTGACTCAGCCGGTGGTAGAATTCGAGCCGACAACATTTGTTTGAATGTATGTGTGGAAATAAGGGGGATAGCGTTTCCCGCTAACCTCATAGTAATGGGTACTCAGGGAATAGATGTCATCCTAGGGATGAATTGGCTAGATAAGTATCAGGCAGTTATTAGTTGTGTTAAAAGGACCATCAAGTTGGTGTCCCCACTAGGAGAGGAAGTGGTGACCGAGTTAGTCCCGCCTGAGCCAAAGAAAGGAAGTTGTTATCGGATAGCTGTCGATAGCAGTGAAGCAGACCCGATGGAGAGTATCAGGGTTGTGTCCGAGTTCCCAGATGTGTTTCCAAAGGACTTACCGGGTATGCCACCAGAGCGGAAAGTTGAATTTGCCATAGAGCTTCTTCCTGGAACCGCCCCTATCTTTAAGAGAGCTTACAGAATATCTGGACCAGAGTTGGTTGAACTTAAGGAGCAGATTGATGAGCTGTCAGAGAAAGGTTACATCCGGCCAAGCACCTCGCCTTGGGCCGCCCCTGTCTTGTTTGTGGAAAAGAAAGATGGCACCAAGAGGATGTGTATCGATTACCGAGCTTTGAATGAGGTCACAATCAAGAACAAGTATCCCTTGCCCAGAATAGAAGATCTGTTCGACCAGTTGAGAGGAGCCAGTGTGTTCTCCAAGATTGATCTGAGGTCAGGTTATCATCAGCTCAGGATCCGACCTTCGGACATTCCGAAGACGACATTCATTACCAAGTATGGTTTGTATGAGTTCACAGTGATGTCTTTTGGTTTGACCAATGCGCCAGCGTTCTTCATGAACTTGATGAATAGTGTATTCATGGATTATCTCGATAAGTTTGTGGTGGTATTCATTGATGACATTCTGATTTATTCTCAAAGCGAAGAAGAGCATGCAGATCATTTGAAGATGGTATTGCAGAGATTGCGAGAGCACCAGTTGTATGCAAAGTTGAGCAAGTGTGAGTTCTGGATCAGTGAAGTCCTGTTCTTGGGTCATATAATCAACAAAGAAGGATTGGATGTGGATCCAAAGAAAGTGGCAGACATACTGAACTGGAAAGCGCCAACAGATGCCCGAGGAATCAAGAGTTTCATTGGAATGGCCGGATATTATCGGCGATTCATTGAAGGGTTTTCAAAGATTGCGAAACCAATGACAGCGTTGCTAGGCAACAAAGTTGAGTTCAAGTGGACCCAGAAATGCCAAGAGGCCTTTGAAGCGCTGAAAGAAAAGTTGACTACAGCGCATGTCCTAGTCTTGCCTGATGTGCACAAGCCCTTCTCGGTGTATTGCGATGCTTGTTACACAGGTTTGAGATGTGTGTTGATGCAAGAGGGAAGAGTTGTGGCCTACTCGTCCCGACAGCTGAAGGTTCATGAGAAGAATTACCCAATCCATGATCTAGAGTTGGCAGCAGTGGTTCACGCACTGAAGACATGGAGGCACTACCTATATGGACAGAAATGTGATGTTTACACAGATCACAAGAGTCTGAAGTACATATTCACTCAGTCCGAGTTGAATATGAGGCAGCGAAGATGGTTAGAGTTGATCCAAGACTATGAGTTGGAGATTCATTAACATCCAGGCAAAGCAAACGTAGGGGCAGATGCTTTGAGTAGAAAGAGTCAAGTCAATCTGATGGTCGCTCGTCCGATGCCTTATGAGTTGGCCAAGGAGTTCGACAGGTTGAGTCTCGGATTTCTGAATAATTCGCGAGGAGTCACAGTTGAGTTGGAACCTACCTTGGAGCGCGAAATCAATGAAGCGCAGAAGAATGATGAGAAGATCAGTGAGATCCGGCGACTGATTCTAGAAGGCAAAGGCAAAGATTTTCGAAAAGATGCAGAGGGTGTGATATGGTTCAAAGACCGCTTGTGTGTTCCCAATGTCCAATCCATTCGGGAGTTGATTCTCAAGGAAGCTCATGAGACAGCCTATTCGATTCACCCTGGCAGTGAGAAGATGTATCAGGATCTGAAGAAGAAATTCTGGTGGTACGGAATGAAGAGGGAAATTGCAGAGCATGTGGCTATGTGCGATAGTTGCCGAAGAATTAAGGTAGAGCACCAGAGACCTGCTGGATTGTTGCAACCGTTGCAGATCCCTCAGTGGAAATGGGATGAAATTGGTATGGATTTCATAGTCGGATTGCCTCGCACTCGAGCCGGCTACGATTCCATTTGGGTAGTAGTGGACCGTTTAACCAAGTCAGCCCACTTCATACCAGTCAAGACCAACTACAGCAGTGCAGTATTGGCAGAATTGTATATGTCTCGGATCGTTTGTCTTCATGGTGTGCCAAAGAAGATAGTGTCAGACAGAGGAACGCAGTTCACCTCTCATTTCTGGCAGCAATTGCATGAAGCCTTGGGCACACATCTGAATTTCAGTTCAGCTTATCATCCGCAGACAGATGGTCAGACCGAAAGAACCAATCAAATTCTGGAAGACATGTTGAGAGCCTGTGCGTTGCAAGATCAGTCCGGATGGGACAAGCGATTGCCTTATGCAGAGTTTTCCTATAACAACAATTACCAGGCCAGTTTGAAGATGTCACCATTTCAGGCGCTCTATGGAAGGAGTTGTAGAACTCCGTTGCAATGGGATCAGCCTGGAGAGAAGCAAGTGTTTGGGCCAGATATTCTGCTGGAAGCTGAAGAGAACATCAGGATGGTTCGAGAGAATCTGAAGATAGCGCAATCGAGACAGTGAAGCTATGCAGACACAAGAAGAAGAGAGCTGAGTTTCGAAGTTGGAGACTTTGTCTATCTGAAAGTGTCACCGATCAGAGGAGTCAGAAGGTTCGGAGTCAAAGGCAAGCTAGCACCCCGCTACATTGGTCCGTACCAAATTCTCTAAGGCGTGGAGAAGTGGCCTATCAGCTCAGTCTGCCAGAGAATTCGTCTGCCGTGCATAATGTCTTTCATGTGTCTCAGTTGAAGAAGTGTTTGCGTGTGCCAGAAGAGCAGTTGCCAGTGGAAGGTCTCGAAGTCCAGGAGGACTTGACCTACGTTGAGAAGCCAGTGCAAATCCTTGAGACAGCAGACAGAGTCACCCGAAGGAAGACCATCAGAATGTGCAAAGTCAGATGGAATCATCACTCTGAGGAAGAAGCAACCTGGGAGCGTGAAGATGATCTGATGGCCAAGTACCCAGAGCTCTTTGCTAGCCAACCCTGAATCTCGAGGGCGAGATTCTTTTAAGGGGGATAGGTTTGTAACGCCCTGAATTTGGTGGTAGAATTTTTTCTTCTTTTCTCTCACCAAATTCAGGCGTTACCCTTTCCTTTTTCCCTTTTCTTCTCGCTAAGCCTTGATCTTTTCCAAAGTCGTAGCGGGATTCGGCTTGGAATCCCCGTGTAAAGCAAAACCTTAAAATACTTTACGTTGTTTGATGCATCATGTCGAACCATACATTCTTTCGATTGCTTTAAAATGTAAGTGCATTCATCCAGGAAAAAACAGATTTTGAAAAGGAGAAAACCTTTTTCTTTTTCTTTTTGTTTTCTTTTTCTTCTCTCTCTCCTCCCTTTTTCTCTCTCCCGCGCCGTGGCCCGCCCCGGCCGGCCCCGCGCCGTCCCGGCCCCGCAGCCCCCCCCCCCCCCCCGCGCGGCCCCTTTGGGCCCAGCCGCCCCTCCCTTCTTCCCCCAAATCCCTCTCTCTCCCTCCCATTCTCCCTCTCCCCCACCCCAGCCGCCGCCCCTGCCCTAGCCGCCGCCCCTGCTCATCGCCGGTTCGGCCGCCCCGTCCCCGTCCCCGGTGAGGTCCCCCTCCCTCTCTCCTCCCTCTCCCATCTCCCCTCCTCTCCCCCTCCCCGGCCCGACCGCCCGGTTTGGCCGCCCCTGCCCGGCTCGGCCCCCCGCCGTTCGGCCGCCTCCGCGCCCCCGGTCCGGCCGCCCGCCCGCCCCGGCTCGGCCGCCGCCGCCCCTGCCCGCCCCACCCCAGCCCAACCGCCGCCTGGCTCGGCCGCCCCCTGGCTGCCTCGGCCGCCCCCGTTCAGCCGCCCCATGGCCGGCTCGGCCGCCGCCGCCCCTGCGCGCCCCGCTCGGTCGCACCCTGCCCTAGCTTGGCCGCCCCCCGCCAGCTCGGCCGCCCGCCACCGGCTTGGCCGCCCCCGCCCCTGCCCCTGGCCGGTTCAACCGCCCCCCCTTTTTTTATTTATTTTATTTTATTTTCTTTTCTTTTATTATTGTTATTTATTCTAGGCAAGCTAATCATCGTTCATGTTAATGAAATAGGAAACTTAATTTAGAATTCCGTTACGTTAGTCAATTCATATAGTCAATTGTTTATTTCGTTTATGGTTGATCAACTAAAAATGGCTAGGTTTCCGTTAGTGCATATAACTAATTCTGTTGTTAGAACCAATTGGAACTAGAGCGCATAATTTAACTAATCATTAGTGCATAAGCTTTAACCCCTGCAAGACCTTTCCCCGTTTCTTTCTAACCTTAACGAATGCGATATCGAATGTCATACTTTATGCATATTTACTTTATTTGTCCCCTTGTGTGGTGTACTGTTTGTTTCCTAATTTGAATGGGATGGATGTATGTATGCTTGCAATCGCATAGAGAACGATCCGGTCGAAGAGCCCGAGGAACCCGCAGGAGAAGCCCCTGAGCAGCAGTCGGTTGGTGGAGGCAAGTGTCCCTTGACCTATATATGTCCTATTCATTCTTTAATTCACCTCCCGCATTACACGTTTATGCCTAAGGATTGACTAGCTTTTGTTATCCATGTCCTTGTTTACCTATTCGGGTTGGATTATTATTGTTTAGCTTTATGCTATTGCTCAAACTCTAATCAATGAACATGATGAGATTATCTATGATACGCTGTTTTCCCTTCTCTTATTATGATGTTGTACTTGTGGCCCTTAAGGGGACTCGAGCGGTTTCTCGAGTGCCTCTCCGTAAGGACCTGTTCTATGGATGACCGCCCGGGAAAACAGTGCAACCATGAGGGTGGAATGGGATGCCCTTAGCTGAGTAATTAGAGGACCCGGGGTGTAGTTCACTTAGCCGTCGTGCCGTCAATGGGGCTCGGTGTATGCGGCTCGCTCTGCCAAGTTTGGGTTCGCCCCTTGGGGAGGAGTGCGGTGCATTTAGGAAACCTAACGGGTGGCTACAGCCCCGGGGAATCTTTGTAAAGGCTACGTAGTGATGCCCTGCTGGGTCACCTTGGTAGTGATCAATGGAGAGTCATGATCTCCGGGCAGAGAGGGAATCACGGCTTATGGGTAAAGTGCACAACCTCTGCAGAGTGTTTGAAAACTGATATATCAGCCGTGCTCGCGGTTATGAGCGGCCAAGGGAGCTCCAGTGATTAGTGGTACTTGATCAGAGATACTTTGGTACAGGTGGCTATGAGATCGATGGTTTTGGTTATGACTATGGTGCTGGTAAGTGGTATTCTTTCCGTTCGGAAAGGGTACATCGGGCTAATAACTTGGGTTAATGCTAAAACCTGGCTTTCTATTAGTAAATAATAATCTGACCAACTAAAAGCAACTGCTTGACTCATCCCGACATAAAGCTAGTCCACTACAGCCAAACAGGATACTTGCTGAGTATGTTGATGTGTACTCACCCTTGCTCTACACACCAAACCCCCCCATCCCCAGGTTGTCAGCATTGCAACCACTGCTCAGGCGAAGATGAAGCTGTGGAAGGAGACTTCCAGGAGTTCCAAGACTACGACGAGTTCTAGGCGTGGGTTAGCGGCAACCCCCAGTCGGCTGCCTGTGAAGGCCGCATTTATCTACGTTTCTTTTCCGCACTTTGATTTATTGTAAGGACTATATGGACGTCTCAGACGTATGATGTAATCAACTATTATTTCCCTTTTAATACTATTTTGAGCACTGTGTGATGATGTCCATGTTATGTAACTGCCGTGTACGTGAATAACTGATCCTGGCACGTACATGGTTCGCATTCGGTTTGCCTTCTAAAAACCGCGTGTGACAGAGACTAAGACTAAAACTTCTATATTAAGCATTTATTACAAGACTCAACACTGACGATCTATGGTTCTAAGTCTATCTTGGTCTTGTAGTCGGGATTGCCATAAGGCTAGTGTCCACGCCGAGGTGAGCGGTACGGGTGCTGAGTCCCGACGGGAGCGGGGGAGCCATCATCCAGATGATGACGCTCCGCGCGCTCAGCCCGCAGCTGGGCAATCTCAGCACGAGCCCTACTCAGCTCGTCTAGTGCATGGTCCAGCTCCGTGTTTAGCACGGCGGCTAGGTTGACTGTGCTGCTCAACCTAGGATTGTCCTCACCGACAGGTGAAACAATCACGCCTCCTGTGCTGCCAGATGGACGGTGGGGGTAATACTTCAGGTTGAGACCGTCGGCTACCCCACCGAAAACAGAGCAGTAGTGCGAAAGCGCACGCCGTGCGGCATCTTGCATGGCCGCCTCAGCTGAGCCCCGCTCAGAGATGGAATAGTGCTCTGAGCAGATCTCCGCACCCCGGAGACTGTTCTCCGGACAGCGCACCAAGCAGGTCACCTCCCAGCGGTCCGGGTAGACCCCGCGACTATGCTGGAAGACCACACAGCGATACTCGATAGACCTAGTACGTCGGTCAAGTGCCCGACATAGCAGGGTGTCGAGCGCATCGTGGAAGTGACACCTGTGAGCAGCGTCGCGAGTGATGGGCCGAGCAACCCATCCTTCCGGCTCCTGGTCAGCAGAAAGGTCGGTGTCGTGGCTCGAGCTGCTGTCGCCACCTCCGTCGTCTGGGTCTCCTCCAGTAGCTACTCCAGGGGCTGGGGCGCTTAGTGGTGGTGCAGGGGGCGCCTCTAGGGGGAGCACAGGGGAGCAGCTCCTCAAAGACTCTATCTCCTGCTGGAGTGAGAAAGAAGAGCCCTGCTGCTCCTGTCGTCGACGTTCCTGCTCCTCATGCAGGCAGTGGTGCAGCCTCTCCAAGTGGCTGGACTGACCGGTCACGGGACGGCGAAGCGGACGCTCCGTGAGACGGGAGGGTAAGAAGGGGATGACAGACTTCCGTGCGGTGTGTCTAAGACGAGCCATCTACAAAAGACACTGCAAGCATAAGAGTGAGAACAGAACTAATATGACCAGCAAGTAATGAACCATAAATAAATGAAGGATTCGAATAAAACACAATTTTCAGCAAGGTATAATATATAGTAGAACATAGGTTTGGTCGATATGACCAACTTTTGAAGGGATACCAAAGTCAAGGCAGGGACAGAGGTCTATAATCCTTAGAACGACCATTCTACTCTAGGTTAGCGGTCCTACAGTCAGCACGGCTTTGATACCACCTATGTCACACCTAGTTTTTAGAAGGCAAACCGAATGCGAACCATGTACGTGCCAGGATCAGCAATTCACGTACACAGCAGTTATATAACATGGACACCATCACACAGTGCTCAAATAGTATTAAAAAGGGAAATAATAGTCGATTACAACATATGTCTGAGACATCCGCATAGTCAAAGTGCGAAAACGAAACGTAGATAAACGCGGCCTTCACAGGCAGTCGACTGGGGGTTGCCGCTAACCCACGCCTAGAACTCGTCGTAGTCTTGGAACTCCTGGAAGTCTCCTTCCACGACTTCATTCTCTCCTGAGCAGTGGTTGCAATGCGGACAACCTGGGGAAGGGGGGGGGTTGGTGTGTAGAGCAAGGGTGAGTACACATCAACATACTCAGCAAGTGTCCTGTTTGGCTGTAGTGGACTAGCTTTATGTGGGGGTAAGTCAAGCAGTTGCTTTTAGTTGGTCAGATTATTATTACTAGTAGAGAAAGCCAAGTTTTAGAATTAACCCACGTTATTAACCCAAACGTACTCCTTTCCAAACGGAAAGAGTACCACTTACCATTACCAGAGCCAATACCAAGAACCATCAATCTCATTGCCACCTGCAAATCCGAACTTCTCTGATCAAGTACCACTAATCACTGGAGCTCCCTTGGCTGCTCATAACCGCGAGCACGGCTGATATATCAGTTTTCTAACACTCTGCAGAGGTTGTGCACTTTACCCACAAGCCGTGATTCCCTTTCTGCCTGGAGAGAGCTACTCCCCATTGACCACTACCTAGGTGGCCCAGCAGGGCATCACTACATAGCCTTTACAAAGATTCCTCGGGGCTGTAGTCGCCCGTTAGGTTTCCTAAATGCACTGCACTCCTCCCCAAGGGGCGAACCCAAGCTTGGCAGAGCGAACCGCATACACCGAGCCCCATTAACGGCACGACGGCTAAGCGAACTACACCCCGGATCCTCTAATTATTCAGCTAAGGGCACCCCATTCCACCCTCATGGTTGCACTGTTTTCCCGGGCGGTCATCCAACGAACAGGTCCTTACGGAGAGGCACTCGAGAAACCGCTCGAGCCCCCTTGATGGCCACAAGTATAACATCATAATAAAAGAGGGGAAAACAACGTATCATTGATAATTCTCATCATGTTCATTGATTAGAGTTGAGCAATAGCCTAAGATTAAGCAATAATAATCCAACCCAGATAGGTAAACAAGGACATGGATAACAAAAGCTAGTCAATCCTTAGGTATAAATGTGTAATGCGGGATGTGAATTAAAGTATGTATAGGACAGAGATAGGTCAAGGGACACTTGCCTCCACCAACCGACTGCTGCTTAGGGGCTTCTCTTGCGAGTTCTTCGGGCTCCTCAACTGGATCGTTCTCTATGCGAGCGTAAACATACATACATCCATCCATTCGAATTAGGAAATAAACAGTACACCATACAAGATAACAAATAGATTGAATATGCATGGAGTATGACATACGATATTGCACTTGCCATGGCTAGAAAGAGAAGAAGGAAGATCTCACAGTGGTTAAAGTTTATACTCGAGGCGTATTACGGGTAGACGCATAACTAGTCGTTATGTGCTCTAGTTCCACTTAGTTCCAATGACAAGGATTAGTCACATGCACTAATAGAATCATAACCATTTTTAGTTGATCAACATTAAATAAGGTAGATGATTAACTACATGAATTAACTAACGTAACTAATTTTTAAATTGAGTTTCTATTTATTAATTAAATAACGCGGTCACTACTCATGGAATACATGGGGGGGTAGATGGGCACGTCTAGGGAGTAGACGAGCGCGCCAAGGGCACGGCGAGCCATGCCAAAGCACCATGCACCACGCGAGCACGAGCGCGCAAGGCCGCGCTGACGTGTCGCGAATGGTCCGCGCACACGCCGGGGCCGAGCTGCGCACGCGCTGCGTTGCGCGCCGCGGATGACAACGGGACCATGCCGAGGCCGCCCGCGCGGGGCCGCACGCTGGCCGAGCTCAAGGCCGCGCGCCATAGGCACGCCGGGATGGCACGCCGCGGCCGCGCCGGGCAGGGGTGGGGCACACCAAGGTGGGCAGGCTGCCGGGGCCGCGCCATGGCCAGGCCACGGCCGCACCAAGGCTGCGCCACCACGGCCAGCGGCGCCGGGACGGGGCGCGAGGGAGGCCGAGCCGGGGGCGCCAAGGCCAGGCCGGCTGCGCCCCATGGCTGGCGAGGCTGGGCCGCCACGGTCGGGGCAAGGCGGGGCGCCGGGGACGGGGCAGGGGAGCGCGCCGGGCAGGTGGGGCACGTCGCGGCTGCGCCGCCGTGGGGAGCAGGGGAGGGAGGGGGTCGGGGCGAGTCGGGGTGCCAGGGTCCGGGCCGCACCGGGCGGGCGGGCGCAAGCGCCATGGCCGGCGAACCGGGCCGCGCCACGGCCTGGACAGGGGAGCACGCCGGTGCGGGGCGGGTACGCCGCGCCACGGGGAGGACGTCGCGCCGGGCGGGGCGAGGCCGAGCCGTGCCACGGCGGGCCGCCACGCCATGGTCGCGAGCGCCGAGGGCGGGGACGGGGACTCGGGGCCGCGCGGGGAGGGGGAAGGGGACCGGGGCTGGCCGCATGGTGCCATGGCCGGGGAAGGGGAGGGAGGGGAGAGGAGAGAGGAGGGGGGAGGGGCTTACCCCGCGGGGGAGCTCGGGCGGCGGTGAGCTGAGCGGAGAGGGCAGGTCGAGAGGGGGAGGAGAGAGAGGGTTTGGGGAGGGGGAGGGCCTGACGGGCGGGGCCCACGGGGAAGAGGCGGCGGCATCGTAACTGCCGCGCGCTCCACGCGTGTGGTGGGGGGGAGGGGAGGGCGGCTGGGCCGCCGGCTGGGCTGCGCGAGGGGAGGGGGTGGCTGGGCCGCCAAGCCAGCCGGCCCAAGGGGAAAGAGGGGGGAAGGGGGGCGAGCTGGGCCGCCAAGGCGGCTGGGCCGCGGCTAGAAGCCGGCCCAAGAAGGGGGGGAAGGGGGAAATTCCCTAATCTATTTATTTCTCTATTTTCCCACTTAAACCTATTTTCAATGCATGCTTTCACACATTCACTCAGCAAACAAAATAAATGCATGGTTCAGCATGGTGCAGCAAACAAAAGAGAGTATTTTAGGGTTTTGCTTTACACGAGATCTCAAGTCGAATCTCGCTATAACTTTGGAAAAGATTAAGGCTTAGCGACGAGAAAAGGAAAAAGGAAAGGGTAACGCCCGAATTTGGTGAGCGAAGAAAAGAAAAAATTCAACTCCAAAAATTCAGGGCGTTACAACCCGTGGCATACAAGTTGAAGTTACCTCCAAAAATGTCTGTCGTCCACAGTGTGTTCCATGTATCTCAGCTGAAGAAGTGTGTTCGATTGCCGACCGAGATCATAGCAGAACCAGAATTGGAGGTAGAGCCAGATCTATCGTACCAAGAGTACCCTTCCAAGGTTCTGGATTGCAAAGAAATATTAACTCGGGCAAAATCGATCAAGATGTATAAGATCCAATGGAGTAATCACTCAGAGGAAGAAGCTACTTGGGAGACTGAAGAATTTCTGCGTTCGAACTTTCCTGATTATCTGCCTAAGGAAATTGGTATGTATTCATGCCCAACCCCTCCTCCTGCCCTTGGAATCTAAATTTCAGTAATATAATCTTGAATTGGAAAGAATAAGTTATAAAACAAAATTCAAAAGGACTTCCTTCTGAAGTTTCAAAGAGAATGACATTCGAAGAGCAGTTTGCCTTAATAAAGAAAGCATCCACTTCGAGTAAGTGTCACCCTTCACTTCACCCCGGGAGGACTCCGACCCGAATCTCGGGACGAGATTCCTTTAAGGGGGGAAGGCTGTGACACCCTAGTGTCACTTAGGGTTTCTTCCTTGAGCTAACCCAAACTATTATCACATGTAAACCTAATGAAGGGATAACCTCAAAGATGAGAACAAAGATTTATAATGAGTCTTCTCAACTCTCCTTAATCTTGTCATGAATCTTAAGGAAGGAAAACTCTCAAACCCTAATTAATCCTAAGTGAACCAATTAAGCATAAAGGGTAATTGGGAGAAAATCTTGGGGGGAAAATACAAATTTTGGTAAAAACCAAATTGCAAAGTTTTAGTTCACCAATTAACCAACAAAGCATAGTAAATAAGTTTTGCCATTTGATTTTTTCAAAATCCCCAAAACAGCCCCTAAACTAATGCACTTGGGGGAAATTCAGAAATTTAGAAATCTGAATTTCAACCCCTTTCCAAAGATCAATCGCGTTCTCTATTTTTCAAAACTCAAAACCAAAAAGTCCAAATATCAAAGTAGTGCCAAATTTCTTTGAACACGCTCTGGAAAAATTTGAACTCAAACCAAATTCATTTGGCATGGTTTTGGCACCGTTTGACCTCGGGACCAGGCAATCTGACACTGGCACCTTGGTGACGCTACAACTCTCTGTCCCTAGCCTAAAACCGCGCGACGTCCACACACAAAAGACAAAGCACTGTCAGGGGAACAAATCCTTCACAGCGATCTTGCCAAATTCACAAAAGATTTGCGCCCAATTAGCGTTAGAACTCGGGCAAAAGCAACGGTTCCACGTGTTTGACCGTGGCTGATAGCCCTAGTTCACGCCCGTTCGCGCACCCGCGCTCCCCAGTGCACGCACGCGCACGCTCACAAGTCCTGTCCGAGCCAAAGATCATCGAAATTTGCCCTGAGCACACCGCGCCACCGCCCGCCAAGCCTTCTGAGCCACGGCCACCGTGGCCAGCCTCCCCCGGTCACATCTAGGCCACGCCAGCCGCTCGGTTAGCTCCGCCAACAGCTCGTGAAGCTTCCCAAGCTCTCAGACCTAGCAGAACTTCACCGGAGGCCCGAGATCGTCCTCGCCGGACTTCGGTCGCCCGCCTCCGCGCGTGGACCGAGCAATCCAGTAAGCCATTTTCAAATTCCTTGCACCCACATCTTCCCTAGCACCCAGTGAAGCTCTCTGACCCGTTTGATTGAACTATCGCGCCGTGAGTAGGCCGGATTCCTCGTCACCGACGAGCATCTCCGCCTGCGCACGTGGACTGGCCGACTCCGACCATCCCCGATGGCGACCCGCACATCGCCGTGATCCTCGAGACCTCCCCTACGTCCTCGACCACCTCATCGAAGCAGCCTCGTCGCTGGTAAGCCCCTCCGCCTTTTTCTTTCTCTGCGGCCACTGTTCCATTAGGGAGGGACCGCGGGTTCGATTTCCAGAAACCCTAGGGGGTTTTCTGCAGAGCCGTAGACTCAAATGAATAGTGCCCCAGGGACCTGTCTGTAATTCCCTAGAGATCTTTCACCAGGGACCCCAGCGCAAAACTGTTTTTCTTTAAACCATTTCTAATTAATCTTTTATTATTCAGCAGAGGAATTAGGAAATTCATAACTTGAGAAATATTTAACCAAAATTTGTCAAACCAATTTTGCTGGATTCTAAATATTATGCACTATCAATTAAAAATACTGAACCTCATGTTTTCTGTTTTAAATTTTAGAGTTTGAAATAAATTAGAGAAACTGACCAAACCTTATTTAATTAAAGAAAATTTGTTATGCTTCTGTGCTAGGCTTGAGAAAATTTGTAGATGTTCAAACCCCAATTAGATACTGTTTAAAAATACTAGACACCCCAGTATTGGAAGTTTAAGTATAGTTATCCAATAAAAGTCATTTTTTCCCAAAACATAAGAAAATTAGAGAAGTATTAGAAAATAAGGAACAATGAATGCAATTATTTTTCCTAGCCTACTTAAGTAACAGAGAACCTAGGAAAAATAAAAGGACCCCCTAGTCCAGAACAGAATCAAGGTGAAATGTTTTATTTAGCATTATTCCAACTAGAAAACAATTATTGGAATTATAAAAACAAATCCAAAGTTGTTAATAAAAATCAAGTGGACTTGTAACCACTAGAACCCCAGTACAAAAATGATAACCACCCCAGCCCATCATTTTAAGTAGGGTAAACAAATAAAACTTGATATTGGGTCCTATTCCAAATAAATCATGAGCAACCCAAAAATAATGCAATAATGGGCAAATAAAATTATACTAGATCAATGATGAGATAAGCGACCAGAGAAAAATGCAAAACCCAATTGAAGGCTGCAAAATAATACCCATTGCCAATACTTTATGAAAAAAGTTATTTAATCCAAATAATTCCTACCACCTTTCCCTTAACCAAAAAGATGCCAAACTTCAAAATGATTTCTCTTGCACAAAGAAAAAGCTAGGAAAAATCAGAAATCTGTTGTTTGATATTTTTCAAATATAGTGGTAGTAGAAAGCACCCCTTTGGGTAGAAACTTTGGAAAATCATAATAAAATAACTTGTAAGTATTAATGGCTAGAAATTTGTGCAAAGTCATGTTATAACATCTAGATGCCAGCAAAAATATGTCTTAAGAAATAACACTCTGTTAAAAAGAAGTCAGAGTTCAAAACACCCCTCCTGCCCAAATATTTGATAATTTTATCCAGATAGAACTACTTACTTTTTAAACCCCAAATTTTGAGATAGAGAATTATACACCAGTAAGAAGCCACTGTAATTTGTTCAGAATTTTTGGAAATTTATTAATATAACTTGTAGTTCAAACCCACCTTAAAAGCATAAAGGAAATAAGAAGAAAGGAAAATAATAAACCTCGCTCCAATAAGTTCAACTAGAAATCTTATTAAGTTCTCACTAAGACATTAAAAGGAAATCAGTGGAACACCAAAATAGACTTACCACTTAGTTTAACTAAGCTTGACCCTAATTTGCTAAGTATACCACAAGAATCTTTTGTAGCAAGATTAAACTCCACCTGATTTAAGTAGATTAGTCACCATCAAAGTTTAATTGCTAAATTACATATCATATCATGCATGTATCTTCATTGCATTCATTAGACTGCAATCTAGCTGACGGAGAGTACGTGCTCATCCCCGAGCAAGGAGCTGTCCACGAGGAAGACCAGGAGCAAGCTCCCGAGACTGCCACTGAGGATCTCCCCGCAGCCCCAGCATTTGAAGGCAAGACCCGGTTTTATGCATAACAATATTTATATATGGTACTTTACTACACTTAATGCTTGTAGGATTGCATTGTGCACTTAAGTGAAGGAGTTGCTTGAAACCTCTAGTTGCATGAACTTAGGATTCCTTTTTGAGATGGATACTAGTATGCTAGGTCGAGTAGCTACTTTGCTAAATAGGATCTCGATAGAAGTCGAGTGATTTTTCTAGCGCTCGCGCAAGGTCAGGAATTGATTGTATTCATCTTGATAAGGGGATCTATGTAGTCTATGGACTTGGATCCAGGGAGGATGTCTTGTCCATGAGACGGGAAAAAAAGGAATTAAGGATTAATGTGTGGATACCTGAGTCAAGCTTTTGAACGTACTAAGCACATGTCGGGAAATATGGTAACCGGTAAACCTAGTACCTGAGTGAAGCCGGACGCGGACTTTTCCCCTCAATCGTCCTAAGACTGGGTCTCCCATGCTAGCTATGGTGGGTACAAGTGCAGTCACTGCACGACGGCACCCGAGGTCAGTGGAGCATTGTATGCCAAGGCGGTGAGCCCTGGCCGCGAACGGGGAATCAATGGGGACGGTTGACATGTGTGAGGACGGAGTGCCCTGACATGTCGTGTGTTTAGGTTTACCTTGCAAGGATAAAACTCGATTCGAATCGTCTGCTTCAAGCAGCTAATGAGACTGCTTGACCCCTTGTACTACATTGAGTAAGAAGTGAAATTAGGTTTACATGAGATAACTTGTTGATTGTACCAAATGCTTGTTACCATGTATGCCTAGAAGGAGCAAATTTAGCTAAGAAAATGATGCTAGAATTTGAAAAGCTAAAAATTGATTTTAGACTCAGCTAGTGCTTTTGGCAAACCAAATCTCTCAGCCAAACAGCTGCATGGTCTAGAGGTCGAAGAGTAGTTTCCTCACACCGGGTAAGTCTAACTGAGTATTAGTATACTCAGCCTTGCTTGTGGCATAATTTTGCAGGTACGCTTCAGGATATGGTTGATGGTGTGACATGGCCTACCACCCTGCCACCGGGTTGGACGGTCGAGTGGGATGCTGCTCTAGCAGGAGAGGAGGAAGAGGAGTAGTGGGCTAGGCCTTGCCCGATTCCTCGCTACCAACAATATCGATTATCCACTGCATTTTATTTTGTGAACTTTTATTAGCTACTTGAAAAACTCCGATCTATGTAATAATTCGGTACTTTAATTTGAGGTCTTCCTATTTTATTGTATTTCTTCTGTGACTTACCTTCGTGTGAGATTGTGGTATTTGATCCTAGTTAAGTGGCTTTATCAGGCTAGATCTGAGGGACTGACAGGTTTTTCCGATTTAAGTGTGTTACGGCCCCTGAGGTGTGACTTAGGCACTTAAGTTGGAATAATTCGGGTAGTTCTGCCACAGCAACCATGCATGCGCTGACAACCTTCTGTGGATTTCACCGACTGGAGATGTTGACCCACCCCTTAGTTCTATTCCCCGCCGAGAAGGAGGAAGACCCGATGTGGAAGGTTCGGGTTGACCATGCTAAGGACGTGTGGGAATCTACCCTACACCCACAACTCGGTAGACAGTTCTGTGCATGAGTGCACTGTACCACCTGCAAGCCTTGCAGCACCAGGCTATGTCACACCTGATAGGTGTGGCGGAACCGTCCGAATTATTCCAACTTAAGTGCCCAAGTCCTGCCTTAGAGGCTAGACCACACTTAAATGGAAATAACCCGTCAATCCCTCGGATCTAGTCTGACAAGGCCACTGACAGGATCAAGTACCACAGTCTCACTCGATGGTGAGTCACAGAGCAAATACAATAAAGCATAAAACCATACATTAAAGAGTATTAAACTTATTACATCATCATCGGAGTTTTAACAAAAGTAGTCATCATTGTTCGAAGTGCAGCGGAATAAAACTAACGGTAAATATACAGAGAGATGGGGAAGCCTGTCCCATCACGCCTCATGCTCCTCCTCAACCGAGGTATGGTCCCACTCGACAGTCCAACCCGGTGGCAAGAAGGAACGGCCAAGTCACTCCAGCAACCATGTCTTCTAGAGAACCTGTAAAATTTTCCACAAGCAAGGCTGAGTATACTAATACTCAGCTAGACTTACCCGTTGTGAGGAGTCTACTCCTCTACCTCTAGACATGCAGCTGTTTGGCTGAGTGGTTTGGTTGCCAAAAGCACTAGCTGAGTTTATAAATCAAGTTTTAGCTTTGTCAAGTTTTAGTGTGACTCTCTTAAGACTAAATGTACACCTATCTAGTCATACATGGTATCAAACATTTAGCAATCAACAACTTTTGCCAAGTCATCTCATTTCCACTTGTTACTCAATGTAGCAGCATGGATCAAGCAGTCTCATTAGCTGCGAGAAGCAGACGATTCAAATCGAGTTTTTATCCTTGCAAGGTAAACTTAAACACACGATGTGGCGAGGCACTCCGTCCCCACACACATCAACCGTCCCCATCGATTCCCTGGCAACAAATCAGGGCTCACCGCCTTGGCGTACAATGCCTCACTGACCCCGACTGCCGTCGTGCAGTGACCGCACTTGTACCCACCATAACCGGAATGGGAGACCACGTCTTAGGTCGCGTGAGCAGTAAAGTCTGCGGGTAGGTTCACTCAGGTACTAGGCTTACCGATTTACCATATTTCTCGGCATGTGTTTAGTACGTTCAAACGCTTGACACACGGTACCACACCTTAATCCTTATTCCAATTCCCGTCTCATAGACAACGCATCCCCATGGACCGTTGTCCACAGACTATCATTATCACGATATCAAAATGGATACAACCAATTCCTGACCTCGCGCGAGTGCTAGAAAAATCACTCAACTTCTACCGAGATCCCTATTTAGCAAAGCAGCTACTCGACCTAGCATACTAGTATCCATCTCAACAAGGATTCCTGAGTTCATGCAACTAGGGTTTCAATCAACTCCTACACTTAAGTGCACAACACAAACCTACAAACATTAAGTGTAGTAAAATATCATATAGAACAGGTTATGCATAAAACCGGGGCTTGCCTTCCAAAGCTGGGGCAGGCAGATCCTCTGGGGCAGGCTCTGGTGCTGGATCCGGGGCTACCTTCTGAGTAACTCCTTGCTCCGACACGAGGATGTACTCTCCGTCGGCGAGGTTGCAATCTATCGAATGCAATGAATAAGAATATGTATGCCATGATTATGCAGGATTTAGTAATCATTATGCTAAGTGAAAGAAAACTAAGTTAGTTAGTAACTTAGGGTTTCCTGGTTATACGTGGCTCTTAGTGGTTTATGCTTATCAACCTTAGGTTTGGGTTCTGCCTAGGGATAAGCATAGTGGATTGAAACTTGGATTTCCCTTAGATGTTTTAGTAGGCATTTAAGGGGGTTTTGCTGGTTGGGTTATGATGACATTAATCTCCATTATTAATTTCCCTTTTTCATTTTCTATTTATGAATTCTAGTGTGGGTTTGAACTACATCAGTGGTTTAACTTTTTCCAAAAAATTCTATAAAAATTACAGTGGGTTACTATTTGTCACTGCAGGCTATCCTATAAATTTGAGATCCAGAATAATTAAAATATGCCCTGGACAAAAATAACAAAAGTTGGGGCAAGGGGGGTCACTTTGCACTACAACTCTTAACTAGGGGTGGGTTCTGTCCTAAGGGTCATTTTTGCTGGTATCTAAAAGTAATAACATGCTTCTGTGCCAAAAAATCACAGAAGGATATTTGGTGGTTATTTAGTTGTGATTTTCTAAAGTTTAATGTTAAAAATGCACTTACTACTATCTTGTTATTTGAAAAATGTCAAACAACAGATTTCATATTTTTCCTATGTTCTTCATAACAAAACATTAGTTATCCCAAGGTTTGGGTGTTTTCTCCATGGGGTTATTTTTCTAGGGTTTTTCTAAGTTCTCCTTGTTTTCCTAAAATAAAAGATATCTCATTTATTTTGTACTAAACAAGGGTATAATAAATTTTTCTAGTGAACTATACTAAATAAGAAAACTAAAAAAAATGTGGGTGCTCCCTGGTTCTTTATTTAAACCACCTTTAATATTTTCTCTAACTTTAGGCTAAAAATGATTTAAATGGTAAACTCTACCTTAACTTGGTGTACAGAGGGGTTTATTATTTTTGAACATGTTAGGAAGTGATCAAGTACTTCTCTAAATTTTCTTAACCCTAGTCAAATAGTGTAGCTATTTTTTCTTATTTCTTTTAACTTTTGACCAGTTAATCATTTAAATCAAGACTTCAAAGTTTTCTGTAACACTTAGGGGTTTTATATTTTTCCTAAGTAGTTTACATTATTTAGGATCTAGCAAAATTGGTTTGACTTGATTTGGGTAAACCAAACTGAAGTTATGAATTTTTCAAGTTCTGTTTGGATTTAATTCAGAATATTTTAAAAGGTTTCCTGGAAAACTACTTTGCACCGAAGACCCTGGATTCTTTCTAAATCAATCCATTCATTTCTACCCCTGCGCTACTATTCCCCTGAGTCACTGACAGCGCACAAAACCCCCTGGCCTTTCCTTCTTCTTCCCCGAGGTCCCTCCCCGTATGTAAACAGTAACCGTGAAAAGGAAAAGGGTGGCGTGGCTTACCGGCGGCGAGAGAGGTCCGGTGAGGGGCGGGGTTGGCTTCGGGAGGTCCTGGCGGTCACAGCGAGGTATGGCTCGACGACGGTGGTGGCCGGAATCGGCTGGTCCACGTCCGCAGGCGGATGAACTCGTCGGCGGCGGGTGCTCTGGCTTAACCACGACGATCTAGTTCAATTAAACGGCACGATGAGCTCCACGGGATGACGTAGAGGCTATGTGCGCAAGGAATCGAAAAATGGTGCAGAGATTTACCCGGTCCACGTTCACCGGCGATCGGGTGAAGTCCGGCGACCGTGGACTGCTTCTCCGGCGAGGCAATGTCCGATTCCTTGCTCAGGGAGCTTCACCGAGGCATGCACGGTCTCTTCCGAGGGTCGAGCGTGGCTGGGAAGGGCTTTGCAGGCCGGTCTACGGTGGCGGGGGATCGGGTGGCCGCGGGTACGCCGTTTGCAGGGCAAACGCCGGTGGTCTCTGGCTCCGATGAGGTCGAGCGTGCGCGGAGGAGTACGGTCGATGTCTAAGGAGGCTTTATAGGTGAGGGCGTGAGCAGGGGACACGGGCACGGCTCGGCGCGGCGCGGGGCGCGCGGGGTCGGGCGCTGGGCGTGCTCTGGCGCGCTTAGAGCGCGTCGAACACGTGGAAGTGTTCTTCTGCCCTTGTTCAACAGCTCGCCGAGATCGCAAGCGTGCGAATCTTGGCAAAAATCCGACGCAGGCCTCCTCCTAGCACCTAGGGTTGTCTCTTGTATGTGAGTCCCCATGGCAGATATGCCCTAGGTAGGGAGATTTGCGGACGCCAAATCTGGCTTGTCCCTCTGTCCACCTTGCGACAAAAACCATGCCAAATCTTGTCAAACATCTTGGGCTCGGTTTCAAACTTTTCCAGTGGGTGCCTTAGGTGGTATGACACATTTTTGGTATACAACTCAAGTGGTTTTGGTGCCATTTACTATGTGAACACGGTGGATCTTTAGTTTAGGTTCAAAACTTGACTTAGAAGAATTAGAGAGCTCTAGTGCTCTCTCTCCACTTAAGGAATGGATTTGGGGTTTTGAAGGGGTATTTTTGTAATGTTTCCTCTCTGCATTTTGTAGATTATAATGTTACTTAAACTTTGGCTAAGGGTTAACTCATGATTTGCTCATTTGTTTAACCTCCCCCCCTTAAACCAGGGTTTTGGGAGTTAAGGGCTCAAGAGGGGTCTAGGGTTTAATCTTCTCTTGCCCAAGGTGATAATTGCATAAATGCTTGGGTAATGCTTTTGGTCATTAACATTCTTGGTTAATACATGGTTCCCAAGGTTTTATGCTCTTCTCCTCAAGTCTCTTCCACATGTGATCACAGTCATTAGTGCATAAATGTGCCATGGCCATGGTAACACCTGGGGTGTTACAGCCCTCCCCCCTTAAAGGAATCTCGTCCCGAGATTTTAGGTAGAGTCCTCTGGAGGGGTGCCATGAAGGCGTGTTGGTGCGTTGCTCCTTCTTTTATCCAAGTTTCTCTAGTTAACTGCTCTTTGAATGTCATTCTCTTTGCGACTTCAGAAGGAAGTTCTTTTTGAGTCATTTTCAAAGCTTATACTACCTTTAACATCTAAGTTTTCCTTATATTTAGATTCAAAGGGCCGGTGGGGGTGGGGTTTTTGGGTTACGTACCGACTCCCATGTAGCTTCCTCTACTGAATGGTGACTCCACTGAACCTTATACATTCTGATCGACCTTGCCCGCGTTGATCTCTCTTTCTGATCCAATACCTTGACGGGGTGCTCTTGATAAGACAAGTCTGGTTCTATCTTAATTTCTGGTCTAGGTAGCACTTCAGCGGGTAAGCGAATGCATTTCCATAGCTGGGATACATGGAACACATCATGAACAGCTAACATGTGGGGTGGCAACTTCAATTGATATGCTACAGGTCCACAAGTTTCCTTGATCTCGTAGGGTCCAATGTAGCGAGGAGCTAACTTGCCCTTGATTCCAAATCTCTGGACACCTTTGGTGGGTGACACCTTAAGATAAACATGATCTCCCATTTCAAACTGTAGAGGCTTCCTTCTCTTGTCATGATAGCTCTTTTGCCTGGCCTGGGCAGCTTCTAGGTTATTTTTAATAAGTCTGACATTTTCCTCTGCTTGAAGTATCAAGTCTGGTACAAAAATTTCCCTTTCTTTTGCTTGAGACCAATTTAGTGGGGTCCTACACCTTCTCCCATATAAGGCTTCAAAAGGTGCCATCTTCAAACTGGACTGGTAGCTGTTATTATAGGAGAATTCTGCCAATGAAAGACACTTGTCCCAATCCTTTCCATAGTGTAGCACACATGCCCTCAACATGTCTTCCAAAATCTGATTTACCCTTTCTGTCTGGCCATCTGTTTGAGGATGGTATGCTGAGCTTCTTATTACCTGGGTCCCAAGTGATTCCTGTAATTGCTCCCAAAATCGTGCCACGAATGGCGCTCCTCTGTCCGATACTATAGTCCTTGGTATTCCATGCAAGTGAACTATCTGGTCAATGTAGATTTCTGCATACTTCTCCGTCCTGTGGGTGGTGTGTACCGGCAAGAAATGAGCTGTCTTGGTCAATCTGTCCACAATGACCCAAATGGAATCATGGTGCCGGGAGGTATTGGGCAATCCCACGATAAAATCCATGCAAATGTCCTCCCATTTCCAAGATGGTATGGGAAGGGGTTGCAAAGGGCCTGCTACCTTCAAATGACTGGCCTTGATTCTCTGGCAGGTGTCACATTCGGATATATACTTGGCTATTTCCCTCTTCATTCTGGTCCACCAGTATAAGGATCTGAGATCATGATACATCTTATTGCTGCCCGGGTGTATGGAGAATTTTGAAAGGTGAGCTTCATCCAATATCTTCTTTATGAGCTCAGGGTTCTTGGGAACAACCAATCGATCTCCAAACCATAGGATTCCTTTGCTGTCCTGACGGAAGCATTTGTATTTTTCTGCTTTTTGCTTGATCATTTCCTTAATGACCTGAACACCCTTGTCTTCAATCTGTGCCCTGACTATTTGCTCTTGTAATGTGGGCTCCACCGAGATATAATTTAAAGCACCCGAGGAAACAACTTCCAGGTTTAGTTTGCACAACTCATCACATAGGGTGGTGACTCTTGCATCCATGTTCATACAATTGCACTGGGCCTTCCTGCTTAAGGCATCAGCCACAACATTGGCCTTGCCAGGATGGTAATGCACCTCCAAATCATAGTCCTTGATTAGCTCTAACCATCTCCTCTGCCTCATATTAAGATTCGCTTGAGTGAAAATGTATTTGAGGCTCTTATGGTCATTGTAAATGTTACAGTGAGCTCCCATCAGGTAATGTCTCCATATCTTGAGAGCATGAACCACAGCTGCTAATTCCAGATCATGTGTGGGGTAGTTCTGCTCATGGGGTCTAAGTGCTCGGGAGGCATAAGCAATTACTCTGTTGTCTTGCATTAAGACACATCCCAAACCAGTACCAGAAGCATCACAATAAACCTCAAAGGGCTTGGTGTTATCAGGTTGAGCTAGCACTGGTGCTATTGTCAAATTTTGCCTTAACGTATGAAAGGCATCCTCACACTTCTGGCTCCAATCATACTTGACTCCCTTCTTCAATAGTTCAGTCATAGGTTTGGCAATTCTGGAGAAATTCGGAATGAATCGTTGATAATACCCTGCCAATCCCAGAAAACTCCGAATCTGTCTCACTGTGGTAGGAGGTTTCCAATCCATTACTTCTTGTACCTTCTCAGGATCAACTGATACCCCATCCTAAGAAATTGTGTGACCCAAAAATTTAATTTCCCTCAGCCAGAAATCACATTTGGACAATTTGGCATACAACTGATGATCACGCAGTCTCTGAAGTACAATATGCAAATGTTTAGTGTGTTCGGCTTCATTCTTGGAATAGACCAGAATATCATCAATGAAAACCACCACGAATTTGTCCAGCTCTGGCATGAATACTGAGTTCATCTGGTACATGAAATAAGCCGGGGCATTGGTCAGCCCAAAAGACATCACCAAAAACTCATACAGCCCATATCTGGTAGAGAAAGCCGTCTTCGGAATATCACTGGCACGGATCTTGATCTGATGGTAGCCCGAGCGAAGGTCTATCTTGGAGAACACTTTGGCTCCCACCAACTGATCAAACAAAACATCAATGCGGGGCAGTGGGTATTTGTTCTTGATGGTTACCGCATTGAGAGGGCGGTAATCAACACACATTCTCAAACTCTCATCCTTTTTCTTCACAAATAGGGCTGGACATCCCCATGGTGAAGTACTTGGGCAAATGAACCCCTTGTCCAGCAACTCTTGCAGTTGCTTTTTCAATTCTGCCAATTCTGCTGGAGGCATCCTATAAGGCCTCTTGGATATAGGAGCAGTCCTAGGCTGCAATTCAATCACGAACTCTATATCTCTATCAGGTGGCATCCCTGGCAATTCATCTAGAAAAACATCTGGGTAGTCACAGACCACTATGATTCTCTCAACCGGGGACTCTATCATAACGAAGGCACAAGAATGGGTACAACCCTGGTCGGGCAAATATAATGTGGTTTCACCACAAGTCGGTGAGTGCACCTCAACGGCTCTAGCTGCAATATCAATTACTGCCCGATGTCTTGTTAACCAGTCAGTTCCCAATATGATATCCACGCTATCCAACCCCAATATGAGGAGGGTGGTTTTAATTATCAAACTACCAAACTTTATAGGCACATGTTTGTTGATTTGATAGGTGGCAACCCTGCCTCCTGGTGTTGAAATTGTAATACCCCAAATGGTGTGGTGAAAAGGTAGCTGACATTTGGCACTAAATTTTGCACAAACTATGTGATGCACCAGAATCAAAAAGAATAATTGCAGGATAATTCAAAACTGAAAAGATCCCAGTCATAACGGGTGCTCCCTCTGGAATATCAGCCATGGTGGTGAAGTTCAGCCTGCCTTGCCTCACTTGCACCTTCTGCCTCTTGCCTTGGTTCTGGTTGGCATTATGTCCCTGCTTCTGCTAGTTTCTGGGGCAATTCTTGGCATAATGCCCGGTGTTACCACAAGTGAAACACTTGTTGTCATTGGCCTGGCGGTACTGCTGCTGCTGTTGATTGCTCCTCTGTACTGGAAACTGGGTGCGGTTGGGTGCCTGCTGCTGCTGCTGTGGTCGGATTACCCAACGTCCTTGCTGCTGCTGGGGTCCTCTGTTCTGAGTGTCAGACACGATCCTGAAGCGCTGTGGCTGAGCTGAAGGTCCTGCCACAAGGGTCTTCCTCTTCTTCTCTGCCTGACGAGCTATGATACAGTCTTCCTGCGAAATGGCCATGTTGACTAACTCATTATAGCTGTTGGCCCTGACTGTGTTGAGAAGGACACAGAGCTTAGTGCTGAGCCCCTACCTGAACCTGTCCCTCTTCTTCTCGTCGGTGTCTGCATGATATCCGGCATACTGGCACAGGTCATTAAAGGCCTGAGCATACTGTAACACTGTCCGGTTTCCCTGAGTGAGTGCCAGAAACTCGTTGAGCTTGCGGTCCATAATGCATGCGGGTATATGGTTCCCCCTGAAAGCTACCTTGAACTCTCTCCATTCCACTTCATGGTCAGCTGGATGCATAGCAAGATAGTGGTCCCACCATGTCCGCGCGGGTCCGCGAAGCTGCTGGGTGGCGAACCTGACCTTAGTCACCTCTGAACAAACTCCATGGAGTAGCGGGAATTTGGATTCCACTACTCTCAGCCATACATCAGCGTCAAGGGGGTCCTCTGCCCTGGTGAACAACGGTGGCTGGGTACTAAGGAACTCCTGATAAGTGGCTGCTGCGGGGTGACGCTGATGATCACCACCACCATAGTGCTGAGGGGGTGGCTGACGCTGAGCTAGCTGTCTCAAGATCTCGTTCTGCTGATCCATCAGATCCTGCAGAGTAGGAGGCGGTGGCGGTGGTGGAGGAACGCGCTCATTCTGACCACGACGCGCTCTTCCTGCCATCTGAAAAATCATGTATATTCTCAATACAACATTTCTGAGGTTCAAGGTTCAATCGTGGTGAAAGAGTCAAAAGGGTAAAACCAATATATATTTTGCACAATTATAAAAGATTCCACATGGCCTAAACTTTTTCTTCTTAAATTAAGACTGACAGCATTCATCAACCATGCTTCCAAAAGAGTTTATCAGGATTACATCAATAACTCAAAAGACTCAACTCAATCTAGCCTAGTACCCCAAGGGTGCAAAAGCTAACTTCGAGGAGTCCTACCATCACAGACCTCTAACTCTATCCTTGCGACCTAGTGAGCAAACGAGGCAACACTCGACTCGGGGGAAGGTGGTCTCCCTGAGCCAGCAGTGTCCAAACTGGAGGTAGGCTCCTCTCCTCCCTCGATGTCGACATCCTCGTTGGCCTCCATGTCCTGGATCTCCTGGTGGTGCATATCCAAGTGCTGGTTAGCCTCTGCAAGATGCTGCTGGGTGTTGATCAACTGATCCTCGAGAACCTCGATGGTGTTCTCCCTCGTTCCCACTAGCTCCTCAAGCTCTTGGATCTCATTTGACAATTGTTCCACCTGTAGGTCTTTTTCCACCATCTCAATGGACAAGTCAACCACAAGTTTCTCTCTGTTATCCAAAGTGATCATGATTGCCTCCAACAATGTCATTAGATGGGACATTGCCTCTCCACGCATCACTTGCAGACGATACAGGGCATTCATGCACCGCACCATCAAGTGAGCAGTCTGACCTGGGTAGATAGCCCAGATATCCTTGGCATGCTCCATTCGGTCCTTCCACATTGGGTCGTCCTCCTTCTCCGGGGGGAACAAGCCAATGGGGTGAGTGGATAGTTCCAAGGGGTGGAACCTGTAGAAGGTGGTCAGTCCGTGAAGAGCAATTGCCTCCATAGTGTCCTCAGCCCGGTATCCGAAAGACTCAGAGTCCAGCGAACCCCAGCCTGACTGTAGGGGATGAGGCTCCAGGGTCATCCTCACCCTACAGCGGGGCACTCGGTGCTTCTCGAACAGCTGCACCGCATACTGGGGAGGCGTCATGTAACCAGCTCCCTGAAGTACCTCCCACAAAATACGGGGAAAACCCTCTCGTGCCAGCCCGTCAGTGTGGGACTGTGCATTCCCTTCGTCCGAGGATCCATGAGAAGTCATCTTTGTACGGTTAAGCGTCATTAAAAGAAAAAGAATTATAAAAAGAAAAGGGATCACAACTCAGCCTCTCTATAACTATGACAATTGTACTGGGGTACTTAGTTTGTCATCATTTTGTATTAAAGTTCTTACCAAATTATCCATTAGTTTAATTAAGGATGCATGCATGCTCGTCCTGAACGACCTCACATCAATGTAGAGGGAATAGGGAGGAACTCCCATCCCTTATAGTAGCCTGTAGGGCTTACTCAATCAGCCACCTAGCTACCCCTCTATCATCCTAAGGCTTCACGTCCTAACTCTATCCTGATCGTCCTACGATCTATCCAACATTTGTTTCTACCAAGTTTTACTTTGGAAAAGAATGGTATTTATAGTTTATTGATTCCTCTGTGGTGGTACGAGCTCCAATACCAGCTGTGGCGGAACCGTCCGAATTATTCCAACTTAAGTGCCCAAGTCCCGCCTTAGAGGCTAGACCACACTTAAATGGGAATAACCCGTCAATCCCTCGGATCTAGTCCGACAAGGCCACTGACAGGATCAAGTACCACAGTCTCACTCGATGGTGAGTCACAGAGCAAATACAATAAAGCATAAAACCATACATTAAAGAGTATTAAACTTATTACATCATCATCAGAGTTAACAAAAGTAGTCATCATTGTTCGAAGTGCAGCGGAATAAAACTAACGGTAAATAAACAGAGAGATGGGGAAGCCTGTCCCATCACGCCTCATGCTCCTCCTCAGCCGAGGCAGGGTCCCACTCGACAGTCCAACCCGGTGGCAAGATGGACGGCCAAGTCACTCCAGCAACCATGTCCTCCAGAGAACCTGTAAAATTATGCCACAAGCAAGGCTGAGTATACTAATACTCAGCTAGACTTACCCGGTGTGAGGAGTCTACTCCTCTACCTCTAGACATGCAGCTGTTTGGCTGAGGGGTTTGGTTGCCGAAAGCACTAGCTGAGTTTATAAATCAAGTTTTAGCTTTGTCAAGTTTTAGTGTGACTCTCTTAAGACTAAATGTATACCTATCTAATCATACATGGTATCAAACATTTAGCAATCAACAACTTTTACCAAGTCATCTCATTTCCACTTGTTACTCAATGTAGCAGCATGGATCAAGCAGCCTCATTAGCTGCGAGAAGCAGACGATTCGAATCGAGTTTTTATCCTTGCAAGGTAAACCTAAACACACGACGTGGCGAGGCACTCCGTCCCCACACACATCAACCGTCCCCATCGATTCCCTGGCAATAGATCAGGGCTCACCACCTTGGTGTACAATGCCTCACTGACCCGACTGCCGTCGTGCAGTGACCGCACTTGTACCCACCATAACCGGAATGAGAGACCACGTCTCAGGTCGCGTGAGGGGTAAAGTCTGCGGGCAGGTTCACTCAGGTACTAGGCTTACCGATTTACCATATTTCTCGGCATGTGTTTAGTACGTTCAAACGCTTGACACACGGTACCACACCTTAATCCTTATTCCAATTCCCCTCTCGTAGACAACACATCCCCATGGACCGTTGTCCACAGACTATCATTATCACGATATCAAAATGGATAAACCAATTCCTGACCTCACGCGAGTGCTAGAAAAATCACTCGACTTCTACCGAGATCCCTATTTAGCAAAGCAGCTACTCTACCTAGCATACTAGTATCCATCTCAACAAGGATTCCTAAGTTCATGCAACTAGGGTTTCAATCAACTCCTACACTTAAGTGCACAATACAAACCTACAAACATTAAGTGTAGTAAAATATCATATAGAACAGGTTATGCATAAAACCAGGGCTTGCCTTCCAAAGCTGGGGCAGGCAGATCCTCTGGGTCAGGCTCTGGTGCTGGATCTGGGGCTACCTCCGGAGTAACTCCTTGCTCCGGCACGAGGATGTACTCTCCGTCAACGAGGTTGCAATCTATCGAACGCAATGAATAAGAATATGTATGCCATGATTATGCAGGATTTAGTAATGATTATGCTAAGTGAAAGAAAACTAAGTTAGTTAGTAACTTAGGGTTTCCTGGTTATACGTGGCTCTTAGTGGTTTATGCTTATCAACCTTAGGTTTGGGTTTTGCCTAGGGATAAGCATAGTGGATTGAAACTTGGATTTCCCTTAGATGTTTTAGTAGGCATTTAAGGGGTTTTGCTGGTTGGGTTATGATGACATTAATCTCCATTATTAATTTCCCTTTTTCATTTTCTATTTATGAATTCTAGTGTGGGTTTGAACTACATCAGTGGTTTAAATTTTTCCAAAAATTCTATAAACATTACAGTGGGTTACTATTTGTCACTGCAGACTGTCCTATAAATTTGAGGTCCAGGATAATTAAAATATGCCCTGGACAAAAATAACAAAAGTTGGGGCAAGGGGGGTCACTTTGCACTACAACTCTTAACTAGGGGTGGGTTCTGTCCTAAGGGTCATTTTTTCTGGTATCTAATAGTAATAACATGCTTCTGTGCCAAAAATCACAGAAGGATATTTGGTGGTTATTTAGTTGTAATTTTCTAAAGTTTAATGTGAAAAAGGCACTTACTACTACCTTGTTATTTGAAAAATGTCATACAACAGATTTCATATTTTTCCTATGTTTTTAATAACAAAACATTAGTTATCCCAAGGTTTGGGGTGTTTTCTCCTTGGGGTTGTTTTTCTAGGGTTTTTCTAAGTTCTCCTTGTTTTCCTAAAATAAAAGGTATCTCATTTATTTTGTACTAAACAAGGGTATAATAAATTTTTCTAGTGAA
Organism: Zea mays; assembly: GCF_902167145.1. Lineage (NCBI taxonomy): Eukaryota > Viridiplantae > Streptophyta > Magnoliopsida > Poales > Poaceae > Zea > Zea mays. The sequence continues at coordinate 74,267,090 of NC_050098.1, forward strand.
CTATATTGAATAAGTAAACTAACAAAAATGTGGGTGCTCCCTGGTTCTTTATTTAAACCACCTTTAATATTTTCTCTAACTTTAGGCTAAAAATGATTTAAATGGTAAACTCTACCTTAACTTGGTGTACAGAGGGGTTTATTATTTTTGAACATGTTAGGAAGTGATCAAGTACTTCTCTAAATTTTCTTAACCCTAGTCAAATAGTGTAGCTATTTTTCCTTATTTCTTTTAGCTTTTGACCAGTTAATCATTTAAATCAAGACTTCAAAGTTTTCTGTAACACTTAGGGGTTTTATATTTTTCCTAAGTAGTTTACATTATTTAGGATCTGGCAAAATTGGTTTGACTTGATTTGGGTAAACCAAACTGAAGTTATGAATTTTTCAAGTTCTGTTTAGATTTATTTCAGAATATTTTAAAAGGTTTCCTGGAAAACTACTTTGCACCGTAGACCCTGGATTCTTTCTAAATCAATCCATTCATTTCTACCCCTACGCTACTATTCCCCTGAGTCACTAACAGCGCATAAAACCCCCTGGCCTTTCCTTCTTCTTCCCCGAGGTCCCTCCCCGTATGTAAACAGTAACCGCGGAAAGGAAAAGGGTGGCGCGGCTTACCGGCGGCGAGAGAGGTCCGACGAGGGGCGGGGTTGGCTTCGGGAGGTCCTAGCGGTCACAGCGAGGTACGGCTCGACGGCGGTGGTGGCCGGAATCGGCCGGTCCACGTGCGCAGGCGGGTGAACTCGTCGGCGGCGGGTGCTCTGGCTTAACCACGGCGATCTAGTTCAATTAAACGGCACGATGAGCTCCACAGGATGACGTAGAGGCTATGTGCGCAAGGAATCGAAAAATGCTGCAGAGATTTACCCGGTCTACATTCACCGGCGATCGGGTGAAGTCCGGCGACCGTGGACTGGCTTCTCCGGCGAGGCAAAGTCTGATTCCTTGCTCGGGGAGCTTCACCGAGGCATGCACAGTCTCTTCCGAGGGCCGGGCGTGGCTGGGAAGGGCTTTGCAGGCCGGTCTACGGTGGCGGGGGATCGGGTGGCCGCGGGCACGCCGTTTGCAGGGCAAACGCCGGTGGTCTCTGGCTCCGGTGATGTCGAGCGTGCGCGGAGGAGTATGGTCGACGTCTAAGGAGGCTTTATAGGCGCGGGAGCGAGCAGGGGACACGGGCACGGCTCGGCGCGGTGCGGGGCACGCGGGGTCGGGCGCTGGGCGTGCTCTAGCGCGCTCAGAGCGCGTCGAACACGTGGAAGTGTTCTTCTGCCCTTCAACAGCTTGCCGAGATCGCAAGCATGCGAAGCTTGGCAAAAATCCGGCGCAGGCCTCCTCCTAGCACCTAGGGCTATCTCTTGTATGTGAGTCCCCATGGCAGATATGCCCTAGGTAGGGAGATTTGCGGACGCCAAATCTGGCTTGTCCCTCTGTCCACCTCGCGACAAAAACCATGCCAAATCTTGTCAAACGTCTTGGGCTCGGTTTCAAACTTTTCCAGTGGGTGCCTTAGGTGGTATGACACATTTTTGGTATACAACTCAAGTGGTTTTGGTGCCATTTACTAAGTGAACACGGTGGATCTTTAGATTAGGTTCAAAACTTGACTTAGAAGAATTAGAGAGCTCTAGTGCTTTCTCTCCACTTAAGGAATGGATTTGGGGTTTTGAAGGGGTCTTTTTGTAATGTTTCCTCTCTGCATTTTGTAGATTATAATGTTACTTAAACTTTGGCTAAGGGTTAACTCATGATTTGCACATTTGCTTAACCTTCCCCCCCTTAAACTAGGGTTTTGGGAGTTCAGGGCTCAAGAGGGGTCTAGGGTTTAATCTTCTCTTGCCCAAGGTGATAATTGCATAAATGCTTGGGTAATGCTTTTGGTCATTAACATTCTTGGTTAATACATGGTTCCCAAGGTTTTATGCTCTTCTCCTCAAGTCTCTTCCACATGTGATCACAGTCATTAGTGCATAAATGTGCCATGGCCATGGTAACACCTGGGGTGTTACAGTAGGCCTAGCACAGACTACAACAGTCACCATCAGCGACAGAGAGGACTTTGTGGGAGATATGTCTACTGAGCTGGTGGAGAAGGATCTCCAAACTGAGTAGATGGGCACCCGAATCCTCGAGCTTGATGAGAAAGTGGAGGAACAGGACCACACCATCAAGGTTGTAAAGAACCCGCTCCAAACTACCCAATAGCAGCTCGAGGAGGCAGACTAGCACCTAGACATGCATCACTAGGAGATGCATCAGGACATGGAGGCTAATGAGGACGTGGACATTGAGGATGAGGATCTCCAGGGACTAGAGCCCACTTCTAGCTTGGACACTGCTAGCATAGCTAGCTCTTGAGGACCCCTTCACCTGAGTCCAGTGTTGTCTCATTCGCCCGCTAGATGTCGTGCTTAGGATAGAAGTGTTAGGAAGTAGTAATCCTCAGGACAACTTAGCTTTTGCACTCTTCATATACCAGGCTAGGGAGTTGAGTCCTAACCTGATGTAACCCTGGGAACTTCCTTAATTTCAAATTATGATTTAAGTCTCACTCTGCTGGTACAAGTTGTGAAATGCAAGCAAATCTAGAATTTTAAGATTCTCACTACTTACTCATTAGTCGTCACAAAATTTGCAAGTATGGATCATGAGTAACAATAGGAACTCCTTAATTTCAGATGGCAGGAAGAACGCGTCGTGGATAGAATGAGGAGGTTCCTCCATCGCCACCACAGCCTCCCAATATGTAGGAGCTAATGGCTCAGCAGAATGAGATTCTGTGACAGCTCACACATCCTCATCACTTTGGGGGTGGTGAGTAGTATCAACGTCCACCGGCAGTGACAAGTTATCAGGAATTTCTTAGCACCTAGCCACCACTGTTTACCAGGGCAGAGGATCCACTTGAAACAGATGTATGGCTCTGAGTGGTGGGATACAAATTCCCACTACTTGCAAGGGCATGTTCCGATGTGGCCAAGACCAGATTTGCCACCCACACAGCTTCGTGGACCTGCTAGGACATGGTGGGACCATTTTCTCGCCATGCAGCCAGCTGATCACGCGGTTACATGGGATGAGTTCAAGACAGCCTTCAGAGGGCATCACATTTCGTTAGACATCAAGGATCGCGAACTCAATGAATTTCTAGCATTGACTCAAGGGAATCACACCGTGCTATAGTATGCTCTGCATTGAATGATTTGTGTCATTATGTAGGCTACCATGCAGATACCGATGAGAAGAAGAGAGACAAATTCAGGAGGGGTCTCAGTACCAAGCTGTGGGAACATCTCAATACAGTCTAGGCCAACAATTACAATGAGCTGGTCAACCTGGCCAGCTCGCAAGAAGATTCCATCATGGCCCATAGAGAAGAGACAAAGAGGAAGGCATCCATGGCAGGACCATTCGCACAACCTCAGTGGTTCCGGATCTTGTCCAATATTTAGAGCAGGGGACCACAACAACAACAAGAACGTTGGGTGATAAGGCCACCATAGCAGCAATCACCCAACCACCCTCAAGCCCCAACTTAGAGGAACATCACTAACCAACCTCAGTAGCAACAACAACAGTATCGCCAGGGCAATGGCAACAGATGCTTCACATGTGGTAATGTTGGCCACTATTCCAAGGATTGCCCTCGAATCCAGCCAAGACCAGTGTAGATTGCAAACCAGAACTAGGGCAAGAAGCACAAGGTACAAGTGAGGCAAGGCTGGTTGAACTTCACCACACGGGCTAATCTTCTAGAGGGAGCATCCACCATGACCAGTACCTTTTCCGTTTTAACCATCCTACAATTATTCTCTTCGACTCTGGTGCATCCCATAGTTTTATCAGTCAAAAGTTCAATGTTAAGTGTCAACTACCCTTTTCCACACAAAAGGGGCATACATGATCACAACACCAAGTGGGAAGGTTGCGTCCCATCAAATCGTACGGCTAGCACCCATAAAATTGGGAAGTAGAATCTTCAAAACCAAGCTTATCATTCTAGGACTAGAGAATTTGGACATCGTCTTAGGGACTGATTGGATGACCCAACACCAAGTTCCGCTAGATGATGCAGCTTGCGCCCAAGAAATTCATTCCCCTACCTGTGGAGACCTTATCCTATATCTCTGAGCCAAGTTTGCACCCATTCCTGTGCCTTTTCCATGATTGAGTGACCCTTGGAGAAGATTCTAGTAGTCTGTGCGTACCCGGATGTCTTTCTAGATGAATTGCCTGGAATGCCTCCCGACAGAGACATTGAGTTTGCCATAGAGTTGCAACCAGGAACCACACCTGTCTCCAAAAGACCATACAGAATACCACCAGCTAGGGCTGGGCATTCGGTTTTTTTGAAATTTCGATTCGGTTTTTTGGTTTTAAAAAACTTCGGTTTTCTAGACATTAGAAACAGGTCGATTTTCTTGAAAATGAAAAACCGAGAAGTTCGGTTTCGATTTTTTACTTTGGTTTTTCGGTAAAAACCGATACCAAACTTATACTCAAGACAACACATACACAACTTTATATGATAAATTACACATAATTTTAAAAACTAAAAATTATATAGGTACAAATATTTAGTTGCTTCACATATTTAGTTCACATCATATATCACATATAAATAAATAACAATTTAATTGCTTCACATATTTAGTTCACATAATCGAATAATCAAATTTTATAATTGATAAAGTTTGGTAATTCGGTTTTTTGGTATTTTGGTTCGGTATACGGTGAAAACCGATTACGATGCCGAAAACCAAACTTTTGAGATACAAAAACCGAAACCGAATTGAACTACCGAAAAACCAAAATTTCTGTTCGGTTCGGTACAATTCGGTTCGGTTTTCGGTTTATGGTAAAAAAGTGCCCACCCCTGCCACCAGCAGAGTTGGCAGAATTGAAGAAACAATTACAAGAACTATTGGACAAGGGATTCATTCGCCCAAGTACTTCACCTTAGGGATGCCCAACCTTGTTTGTGAAAAAGAAGGATGAAAGCTTGAGATTGTGCATATATTACTGCCCTCACAATCCGGTGACTATCAAGAACAAGTATCCTTTACCCCACATTGATATTCTTTTTGATCAATTAGTTGGAGCTAAAGTGTTTTTTAAATAGATCTTTGCTCCGGCTATCATCAAATAAAGATCAGGTCAAGTGACATTCAAAAGAAGGCTTTTCAACCAGATATGGGCTTTATGAGTATCTGGTGATGCTCATTGCAGTGAAGAGGTTCTAGATCCCTCTATCAAATACCCAGTTAGATGGATCCTCCTCTTGATTAACAGACACTCGAGTAGACTCCTCCTTCAAACACCACTTCTTCTAGGTGCTCTACAAGTCAATTACAAATACATGAATGCTTATGTAATGATATGAAATGCAAACCCTCACAAGGAGAGGTGGGGAACATAACCACCACAAACTAAAATACAAGACAAGTATACACATACTTCTACCTAACCTAACACTTGATAAAAATGACCAAATCGAATTCACTTAGGCAAACCAGAGAACTAATCCATCTTAGATCTTATCCAAAAGCTTAAAACTTCTTAACAACTTCATTACTTCATTAAACTACTAGGTGTCCTCACTTCAAAGGTGAAATCCCTTTCCTTTTTGAGCAACAATTATTTCGCTAAACAAATCATATCCATACAGCTCCAAACTTTGCCCAAGAGTTCATATCCTGATAACAAGTCTCTCCAAAAAATTTCTACAATTTTTGGTGTTATCCTCTTATTTATAGAATTCAAATAGGCCTTCCAAGAGCACCTTTAATTCACTTAAAATCTGCTAATAGACCTAAAGATCATAAAACCATTTTTACCATGAATTCCATGATTTTAGACACCTTACAAAATTTGTCCCATTATTTTTAGACTTTTATACGAATTTTGGCACCATTTATAACATCTCGGATAAAAGAAAAGGTAAAACAATGCACAATTTTGGGCTGAAATCGGCCCACATGGCCTACGTAACAGGGAAATCAGGCCTACGGCTGACATCCCACGCCCGCACGCGCGCTTTTGCACTGCAGACCCCGTGTTTAGACTAAACCAACCCGAGCCCCTACCACTGTTTGAACTGTGTCACTGATAGAAGCACCTCGGTCGGTGGACTTCACTCCATTTATAAAAATCTTGCCACGGCCAGGCCGCGCTCAACGCCGGCGACCTGGCACGGACACGACATGGTGATCCATCACAGACGACCATGAGGGTGCCAAAACAACCTCCGACCTTCGAAGAACTCGGGCACACACTCAATTTGATCATAGAGACATCGAAACACCGTTTCCCACAGCGGCTGCGGGACAGCGGGTCCGGCGATCTTAATCCTGAGGCACACCAGCGGTAGCATTCCAATTAAGCGTGCGGAGAGTATCACTAACCTTCCTTGGTCACGGTGCTTGCACGAAGTAGCTCGGGGAAGACGCACGCTGGTCGATCGATGATGATGCGGTCTGCGGCTACGATCCGCGGCGGCGCGACCATGTTCCAGGCGACACAAAACGCTAGAGTTAGGAATTCAAACATGAGGAGCTTCCCAAATATAGGAAGAACACCGAACAAGCCTTACTCAGGGGTAGAATTCTTCTAGATGTCCTAGCCACGTTGAGGAGAGTAACTATGTTTGTGGTCACCACTAGTAGGGAGATGGCACACCAAGCTCTGGATAGTGTCACTTGGGGCGGTGGAGAGGGTTAGCACTAGCAGGAATACAAGGATCCCAACACCACTGCAGTGTCTGCGAGTAGAGCTCGAGGATAATAAGAAGAATATCACTGAACAAGGTCCTTAAGTCAGCTGAAATGGAGCAAATACCTAGTGAACATGTCAAGCATGCAGCAAAGGAGTGATCCCAGGGTGCTAGCACAGTCTGAGTTAACTACGTGGCTCACCTGCTCACACACCATTTAGATTTACAAGCATAACCGAGACACTACACTTGGTTGACTTTTTAGAGCCAAAATATCCCCATGTCCTTTACTGCAGATATTTGTTTAGGAGCACACCAAACTACCACTGCTGAACTGAACCCCTTCACCAGTCTTCATTGCCCCATAGCACACTTCTATGTTTACTCCTTGTTATCTCTCAAACTTACACAACCACCAACCCAACTTACTCAATCAAAGTTATTCTCCAAGCATTACTCTACAAAGTTGTTGTAGCAGCCCACAACCAGATACCCAAGAATCAGGAGTTATAGAGCTCCCAGGTTACCCCAACACATTATTTTAGTTAGCTGACAACAGTGGCTCCACACACCTGACATGAGAAATTACAACACATTTTTCTCTCAGCTTTGTGCAGTACCAAGCCCATCTTCCTTTGAGAAACTTGCTCATTTCACTTTGGTATTTAAACTTGCTACATAAAGCATAGTCTCTAATCCCATGGATCAGATGCTAGGAAGCTCTAAAGATAGTGGGACAGAATCCCAGAAACCAAGTTTCAGTTAACAGAATATCATTTCACACCAATTTTGGGCCCAGTTTCTCCAAGTTCTGAGTAGTAGCAATACCAACTCCTCATACCAAACTTATTCACCATACTGTGGTCTCCAACCTTTATATAGAATCTTTAGTCCAAACTATTGGGCACCAAAATAGGCACCCAGACGGTCCACACTGTTGGTGTGGACGGTCCGCGCGCGCAGAATTAGTTAGGGTTCCGAGTTTCTTGCAGGATTTGTTAGCTAAAACCGCGGATTTAGCTCGGGATACAGATTGTAACGGGTCTAGACCTCCCCTCTATATATACATAGAGGACTACGACCGATTAATCGTCAACAATCGAATCAATAATCAGTTTACATCTTGTTTTTACCTCAGTCATTAGGAGTAGTTCCAGTTTAGCCCTAGATTAGCCTTCCTCAACCCTAAATTCTCTGCTTCTCTTCGGCTCTACGTCGATTAGAGGTGTCTAGGGTGACCTGCCAACTCTAGACAAGGCCTAGGACCTCTACTCCCGACGGGGTCCCTCCCGGTATCGAGATCCAGGCGCCGCCAGCGAACTCCACCGCCCTTGCGCACGCACGGACCGTCTGGCCTATAGGCGTGGACTGTTCGGCTCGTCAGGCAGGGAACTAGCCTCTGCGCTAGGTCTCGGATCGTCCGACCCCTGGCCGCGGACCATCCGTGCCTCCGCAAAGAGCACCGCCGCCAGTTCTCACCACAATGATTGGCGCCCGGGTCGGCGCCATCACACTTTTTGGCGGCTCCACTGGAGAAATCACGTACAGACCTATCAGATCGGTCCTCAATGGCCAGTTCAAAATATAGCTCTGACATTTCCACCAGCAATATCATAGAGCCGACTTGGGAAATCTTGTCGACTGAAGAACAGCTCCAGTTCGAGGGGCACAAGGAGCAGCTGATCCAGGAAGCAAAGGCAAAGTTCCTGGCCAACTTCAAGGTGGACAGTAATAACAAGGTCGTTCGGCAATGGGCGATTGATCTGGCTTCGCTCCGACCCACTATAACTACCCCAAGGTAAGCGACGCAAACGAACTCCAGTCTCTTAAAAATTATATAGATGAGCAGCGAGACAAATGCAAAATATTATAGGGGGTATAAGAAATGATTATAGAAGGCTAGTACGTGTGTTTGATAAATCTACCATTGCAAATTTTCCTTCGCACGAGGTTGAATTGGGGGAAAACACGAGTAATTCATCGGCTACAGGTTGTCACGACCAGTCACAACCCCTTTATGGGATGCCGATAGACAAGTACCCTGGGCAACCATAGCCTCTGATACACATCATTGATAAATTCACCGATCTGCGCATGTTCGGACCGTCTGCACGTGAGTGCGGACCGTGCAAGGCAGCGGCGGTCGGTCCCATTTTTATTGGATTACCGAGACATGCGCCCGAGCCACCACGTACTGGACAAACCCTAAACTACCCAATTGGACTGTCCACATATAGCGGCGGACGGTCCGCATACAACAACGAATGGTCCGGCCATATGGCCGGACAGTCTGCCAACGCAGCTAGACGATCCACGTATCCAACCGGATAGTCTGACATAGAGTTTGTTGAGGAGGATTGTTACCTAAATTCTCATCCATCCTAGCAAAACTTACCATCATATCCTACAGCACCCCAGCACCATAATATAGCATTCCGAACACATGGGAGTGAGTACTTTCTGGCCCATAGGAGGCCAGAAAGAGACGACTGGTCCTATGAGTCGCATAGGACAAATATTAATATTCCACAATACCCAAACCAATGGGGGAAGACAACATGCCAATATCCAAATAACCCCACCCATATCAAACCAAAGAATCGATGGTCTCCCACCAGCTGCTACCGATATAGTAAGGGAAGAAATAGCTGGGGCGTTCCGAGATAAGCTCGGAGTAAGCATGGTCCCTGGGGGCAGCCATATCGGAGACCTTATGACAACCGATTTGACCACCACCCACCAGCCCATATGACCGATTTGAACCAGGATATCCAAATTCGCAAAATTTTCGGGTGATCAAGGAAAGAGCACACGCGAACATATAGGCGAGTTTTTAGCACAATTAGGAGAATTGGCTGACACAGAGGTGTTTCGTGTGCGTTTATTTTCATTATCTTCAACAGGAACCGCATTCGCATAGTATGCCACATTACCTCCTAATTCTATTTTTTCATGGGGAGATTTAGAACAAAAATTCCATGATCACTTCTTTTCCTGTGAATATGAGTTAGATTTGGTAGACTTAGTGGCCCTGCGACAAGGGAAAGACGAATCGGTTAATGATTACATCCAGAGATTCCGGGATACAAGAAACCAATGTTTTCATACTCATTTGGCACAAAAACAGCTAGCAGGATTAGCCTTTAATGGATTGCAGTATTATTTAAAAGAAAGATTAGAAGATATCTAGTTTTTCACGCTAGCACAATTACACTAGAGAGCTTTGGCTTGTGAAAGCCGAAGCAAATAAACTGCCCAAACTATTCGTCATAATGTCCATATAGTAGAATGTGACCAAAGTAGCTCGGACGACGAATCAAAAGAAGTATACACTTCTGAAATGGTTTGGCCAAAACAGGCCAAATCTTCGGCTTGTTCCTCCTTACAGCCGGTTCAAAAGAAACGACAAGAGAAAGTTAAATTTACATTTAATGTTGGCAAGTGTGACAAAATATTTGATGAATTACTCAAAATGGTAATATTAAAATAAACCATACTGTTCCACCCACCGATGAACTAAAAAGTTGCGCGTACTGCAAGTGGCACAACTCCTTTTCTCATGTCACTGATTATTGTAATGTATTTCAATGACAAATCCAATCAGCCATTAACGAGGGATGATTGAAATTTTAGGAAATGGAGGTGGACACAGAGCCCTTTCCAATAAATGTGATCGACTTCGATGGCAAAGAAGTTCTGGTTCGGCCCAGTGCGGCCGATAAGGGCAAATGCAAGGAGGTCATCATCGGCGACACGCGAAAGGCCGATGAAAATAATAAAAATTCTTGCAAGAAAGTGGTGGCGGAAAAGACTCCTAATGGAGGGTAGACTTTAAAAGTTACCATCACCACCTCCAACGCTGGGGGACACCGCCGGATAGTCCGGATCATCCCTAAAGACTGTCCAGCTACGCCCAGGAACCATGATGACCACGTACCTTCAAACCACGATGACCAAAAATAGGTACATGGAAAACTAACATAGTAAAGGCAGCTGGTTGACTGGTCAGATCTGGCCGGACCTTTGACCAATTATTGTCTACATATGTAAAAAAGAAGGCCAGCCCAAGCGACCGGCCAGCAAAGCAACCTCGCTCACCCACTCAGGAGCGACAACAGGTAAGACCGATTGACCACATCACCAATTGGAAAGAACGACAGGTCATAATGTCCAATTACGACCTAACGTACCTGCATGGACACCTCCACCCCCATATCTACCTCTGCCATATCAATATACATACATACATACATACATACCACCGCCATATGCCCCGAATCAAATGTGAAGCATGCCACCATATCCATTTGGGATGCCATAGTACCCCGCTTGGAGGGCACCCCAAACATCTGTATTCAATAGGTTGGCACCTCCAGTACAAGACCGATTGAGCGCCACTCAATTCGGTCACTAGGCACAGGCCCAACAAGATTGCCGGACCAGTCGACCGCAAAGGCCGACCAATCCGGCAGGGGGCATATACCTACAGCTACCAAGAGAACGACAAAAGGGACATCATTAAAATATTTAATGACACACATCCGTAGTACCCACCACCACAAAAGAGGTGGAGGCCAAAGGCCGTTGAAATAAATCAAACGGCAACGAAGACAGAAAATGAGACAACAACTTCACAGCTCTCTGCAGGTACGGCGGACAGTCCGGCTATAAAGGCTGGATCATCCGCGGATGACACGGACCGGATGACTCTCGAGTCCGGACCGTTCGCTCTACGCTAGGACGCCTCTAGGGACACACAATACCTATGGAGGAGGATGACCTGCTGGAAGAGGACTTGGTCGATTACGGGGCTACGCCGGAACACTCAGGTATGGACATAAATTTACATTCTTCGCTGATTTTACTATTATCGGTGACGATGAACCCATCGTCGCTCAATTCGATTTTGGTCCTAAAGAGGATGCCTTCACTAAGCCAAAAGAATCAGTCAACCATCTAAAGCCGCTCTTCGTGCGCAACCATATTGATGGAATACCGATTGCTAAGATGTTAGTAGATGGAGGGGCGGCCGTAAATTTAATGCCTTACTCAATGTACAGAAAATTAAGAAAGCAAGAGGACGAACATGTCAAGACCAACATGACACTCAGAGGTGTTGGGACTGATAGTTCGATCAAAGCCAAGGGAGTCACGTCCGTTGAGTTAACCATCGGGACCAAGACCCTTGTTGTTGCCTTCTTCGTTGCTGATGTAGAAGGAAATTACAGTCTAATCTTAGGCAGAGATTGGATTCATGCTAATCAATGTGTACCTTCTACTTTACATCAAATGTTGCTACAATGGTTAGGTGATAATGTAGAGCAAGTGCATGTTGATGCATCGGCCTGCATCCCGTGGCCGATGCCCCTGTACTTTGGATCTATGAGACTGTTACATGTTTCATAGGAGTAGATTTTTCTGATTATCACTTCATAAGTATAGATAAAAAAGGTTTCATTCCTGTAATTCTAGAGCCAATGGAGAATCGGTTGAATCCTAAATAAAGTTTAAATGATGAGTACACCCATAAGGAACAAGTCCCAGGTCGCGGACAGTCCGGCCCCAAAGCCGGATGGTTCGATCTTTCACAAAGTAGTTCGGCCCTTGAGGCCGGGTAGCCATTGCAGCACAGACTCGGCGTCACGGACGGTCCGGCCTTCGAGACCAGATGGTCCGCAGTGACGCAGAGACCGCCTAATTCTTCCGAGGGAGGCATAATAGAGGAATTCAGGGATCTCGACAAGTTACGATAGAGGTTTACATCGGCTGATCCTTTGAAGGAGATCGACATAGTATATGGTAAATCTCCAAGGTCGACTTTTGTTAACAAGACCTTGGAGACCGATCCTAGAGATGAAATGATCAGTCTATTAAAGGAATATTCTGATTGCTTTGCTTGGAATTACACTGAGATGCCAGGGTTAAGCCGAGAGATAGTAGAGGGATTTCAATGTGTGAAATCCACTTTTGTCTTTAGAAGTGAAAAGGTAAGAATAATCAGAGTAAAGAGGAAATAGATGAGAAAAGATTAAGAAAAGTTTAGAAAGAATCAGAGTAGCAAAGGTAAGTAAGTATTGGTTGTCTAGTTCTATCTAGGTTTCGTCCTACAGTCAACATTCCTCTAATACCACTTCTGTCACACCCGGGTTTTAGGGACCCGGACGCGAACATAATCACCAGGTGTGCTAGGACCAAGTTTCACACATATGACGAAACATGGTACAGAAACGAATGTAAGAACTTTATTATATAATAGGAGTTATGTACAAAATGAATAAATAATTACATCATAAGGATACAACGATCCAGCAACCCAAAGTTGACTGAGAGACGACGACCTAGACCTCTCACGAACACATCGCAGCATCCTCCATGCGCCTCATCCCGTGGTACCTATTCTTGACCTGTGGGGGTGTGAGACAACAAGGGTGAGCTCACATATGTTCATCTCTCAACAAGTTGTGGGGAATAATGTGCATGAACTCGCCAAAGGTGGGAGCTCATGTGAAGTGCAAGGCTTACCAAAGAGAATTGTTAAAGCTGAGCATTGCTTTTAAAGTTGGTCAAAATTTTATTAGTAGTTACTAAGTGTATATAGATACCAAACCATAATAATAATAGAACAAAACTAATAATAAATCCCATGTAATGCAAATGACAAATTGAATTTAGTTCCATAATTTAATCATGCGAGAGTCATGAGCTGCTCATGACCGTGAGCTCGGCTAGTATACTAGTTTTACACTCTGCAGAGGTTGTACCCTGTACCCATAAGTCGTGTATCCCATGTCGCCAAGGTTAGCTAGACCCTTAGACACTACCAAGGTGAATGGCTAGGGATCCACTACGAGGCCTTTACAAAGTTCCACTAGCTTCCGAAACCCCACTACAGTTTCTAGGAAGAGCAATACTGGAATCCCCGTCTGACCGCCATCACAGCAAAATCAACCCGGGAACCTCCCTACACGCCTACTCCCCTACTGTCGTTGCCCTTTTGGGTAAGGTAGTCTTCCACTAGCTTTCCTATTTAGACAACCAATGGCGTCTCATTCCACCCTTGTGCTGGCACATGTTTCTTAATTTAAGCTCCATGTTCCAATTAAAAATAATGATATTGACATGAACATAATAAAATAACAGAATAATTGGAACATGGACATAATGTAATATTAATGCCAAAACCATATAGAGCAATACAAAACTACCCAAATGATTTAGGGGTGAACAAGGTAAAAAGATAACCAGACTAGGGTGACCTATTGGGTCCCATAGAAATTAAACCTATGCATGAATAAATGATTATAGAGAACATTATTGGGTAAATAAAAGTGATCAAGGGCACAAATTGCCTGGGACTTGAGATTCCAGGTACCAGGATGATCTTTAGGTGAATCATGACCTCACGCTAGTCATAGCAATACAAACAAACATGATATAGACAAAATTAACATCACACCAAACATAAGAATAAACTGCATATAAAAATCTACTCGTCACTACGAGATCGTGGGTTCGAGAATTACTAAGATCGGAGTCACGATTAAGGAGTTATGATTTTATAGAAGATTTATGTGATTAAAATATTAAACTATATTATAAATTGGTTAGTATAAATCATATGAGAGGTTATTATATAAATAATTATCTCAACTTTAATCTAAATCATTATTTGATTAAAGATCATCTGGTCAAATTATAAACATATATTAATATTAAAGAAGTTAATCCAATTAACATAGGAATAACAAATTAATTATTTACAACATGTCTCATGATAAACTAAGGTTACCAAAGTGTAAATAATTTTATTACGAAGCTAACGCAACTAGAACGGGTCAATTCGAAATTGAAACGGAGGAGTTATGAATTTCTGAAGGTTTTATGTATTTGATACGAGGTTAATTAAGAGATAAATTTTAATACAGTTTTCATGTCAAACCAGAGACACTATGTGATGAACAATATTATTACAAAATTACAGGAACTGAATGGGCTAAAAAGGAGTTAAAATGAATTTTATATGAATTTTACAAATTTCTATAATTATTTTTGTATTAAAAATCAATTTCCATAATTAATTTCCTAATTTTCACTGTCCTCTGGACTGCACGCGAAATACCAGAGAAGACATAGGCTAGCGTATAAAATTCTCTAGACTCATGCTAATCCCGTAGTGGACGACGGGTTGATTATATTGAAGCTGAGGGGCTTATATGCGAATTGGGCTCGGTGATGGGGTATGGTGTGATCTGGGCCATCGGATCATATTTCAAGCGCACAGATTAGATCCCGATCCTACGTGAACCAGTATTTATCGATGACCGCAGGATCAGCGATGCACGGTGCGGATTTAATCATCCGAGCGCCGAACCGGTACACAGTGTTAGCCATTAGATCGAGATCCGACGGCCTAAGCTAGTGTAACCGAACAACTTCAATAATTTAATCATGTCCGCTCTAGGGAAATCCAACGGCTGACAACTCACCCTATCCTTTCTTCCTCCCTACGACCATTCTATGGCGGCGCAGACCCCATATGCGGAGGTGGCCTCGCCGGAGATCACGAAGTCGGTGCCCCAAGCCCCTCCCTGAAGGGTTCCAAAGATTCTACGTATGAAGGTGAGTCGACTGGGGAGTTACTTACCGAGATTCTTCGCGCACAGACATAGGCTCGCGGCAACGTGCGGCTCCTCGGCGGAACACCATCTCTGGTGAGCAATCGTCGCAGCCCAGGATGAACTTTCTCCATACTGACTCCATGCACAGCTTCCCCATGCCACGAGGAATCTCCATGGCCGCCCCACGAGAGTAGAGGCCCGATCGTGGCGAGGTCCGGGTGCGGCGATCCATGGTAGTGACAGCTGCATCGCGGCGGCGCGAGCGCGGAGGAGAGGAAGCAAGGGAGAAGTAGCTGCAAGAGGGGATAGTCACGTGAGAGACTCGGCTATAAAGCCGCAAGGAGATGGGGTCGACCACGCAACGACAGACGAGGTTTTCAGGCAGTTGTAACGGTGGGCGAGAGAGAGTCCGGCAGCCGAGACGGAGAAAAGATAGGGAGGGGGAGAAGACTGACCTGACCGGTGGGTCCCAGACGTCAGTCTCCACATCCGATTCACGAGTGCGCGGACCCAGAGCCTGGTCAATGGGGTCCACCAGGCGGCGAGCGTTCGCGGCGCGGAGTGAGCGCGAGCCCGGGCGTGTAAGGGTGGGTCGGCTAGCCGAGATGGGCTAGAAGCACGGCAGGGGAATAATTCAGCCTAGGAAGTGGAGGTGAACCTTTTATTTTATTTTATTTTCTATTTCCAATTGAATTTACTTTTGAATCTGAGTTTGAATTTTCTATTTCAAACAAAATGCACAATCAGAATCCATCATGGTGCAATCATATATATTTTTTATTTTACCATTTTAAATAGTATTGATCGTATTTCATGAGAGCAAGAAGAAAATAATTCACTCATATCAAAATTTAAAAATCTTTATGTTTATTAAAAGAATTTAAATTTTTAAATCTCTAGTGTTGAGACCCAAATCTAATCTTTGACTATTCAAAATATAATCCTGACATATATTTATTTTCAAGGAATAATTTCTACACTAATAAATTCTTTATTTACGACATTTGTTTAGAATAAATAAAAAATATTTTTAATAAATCCAAAATAAGATTTTGGGTGTTACACTTATCCTCCCCAATGCGAAGCCACTGCGTGCGGACACTATAAATTGAGTGTGTGGCCTGCTCCGTTAGCTTTTTACGAAGCTAGAACACCAACTCTCGCCCCCGATTAGCCACCGTACCGCCTCAATTTGAATTTCCCCCAATTCGGTCGCTATCACCGTCGAGGAGAGCTCTTCTGTGGCCAGCGTCGCCTAAGGTAGTTCCAGCCAATTACGATCCGTTCTAGCTTCCTTTCTGTGTGATGATACTCCCCATACTTAGAATTTGAATGCTACCTCGTCTCATCGCCGGGAACAACTCGGCCCGCCCTCGGTTTTCGCCGTCGTCGTGGGTAGGGGAATCCAGGGTTAGGTTAGCTCGATTAGAGCATGGCCTAGGCTCACCTGGGGTTGGGGATTGTGATCAAATGCTCGGGTTCGTCAGGCATCGCCGTTTGAGGCGAGTTCCCGCGAGAGATGGCCGGTGGGCGAGCGCGCAGTCGCCAGGGATTGAGTTGGAGAAGAAACAAAAACTCAAGGGTTTATGCGCAAATGTTAGTGAGAGTGAAATAGTGTTGCGGGCTCTTTACCAGTTTTTCAAATGACCAGGGGTCTCTGCGTAGAGTCGCAAGCGCGGGCGCGGGTGCGCGCGGGTTTTCCCTGTTCATGTGCTGGTTTGAGCCCAACACTATTCATTCTTTTTCCTTTTCTTTTTACAGTCAGATTAGGAAATTTATAGAAAACAATAGAAAAATGGTAAAAATATGAGATTAATTTTGTTAGACTTCTAAAATCAACTAGTATTTAATAAAAATAGTTCCATGATTTTTATCCCAAGCCTGGAATTATTTAGCCTTTAAAGGTGTTTAAACCAAGCCCTTTAGAATTTTAGAAATAATTTAGTAGCTCCAAAAATGGTAAAACTTTTTTGGGTAAGCTTAGTTTGATGATTAAAGAACTTGGGTGAAGTTTGGAATGTTTTGGACATTGTTTGGTCCCAAACCCAATAAACTAGCCTTCTAGAGTTAATTTACTTAACCCTAATAGAAAACCAAATTAAGAAACCCTAATGATTAGTGTGTACTGTTGGGGACTTGTTCTCAAATGCTATAAATTAAGAACAAGGCAACACGAGAAATGTTATACATTAAAGTCCTTCGTCCATCGAAGCATTATTTCCCTTAGGATATAATGATTTTTGGACGAAGGTTATAGAGGACATTCCTTCATAAACACAACATATAATAATGAAGAAGGAATCATATGAAACATAAAAGATAACATAAATAATTATGTATTATTATCAACTCATTTTTGTATTATTATTATAGAAAACTAGAAATAATATCAAATTACAAATGTACCTTTGGCTTGAAAGAAGGTGAAAGTACAAGTGTGATGCAAAAGCAAATGCCAAGTCAGCGTGAACAGTATGGGGGCACTGTTCACCTATTTATAGGCACGGGACACAACCCATATAAAATTACACCCATGCCCTTTACATTTGGTAGTAATTCTATAGTAATCCACCGAGGTCTAAATAGCCTTTTCATCTTTAAGTCGGTTTCCTTTTCTACTGTCCCGCCGAAGCTTTCCCGCTCACAGCTTCGGCCTTGTATCAACCTTCGTATTCTTTGGGCTTCTCCCACTGTGGTACCGATTCGAGTCCGAAGATACCTGTTCACACATTATACTCCAGAAACATTGTTAAATCATGTTTTTGAGGACCTTCGGAAGCCGAAGGCCCCCAACAGTAGCCCCTCGCAATATTAATTTGTTAGAATGATAAATTTAGATTGTGACATGGACGAAGGCCTTAAGCCGAAGGTCCGAAAAATACCTTCTCTTTGCTAGAATAGCAACAATCACTAACAAGCGGGGTCTTCCAACTTTCAATGCACTGGGCGTATAAATAAGAGCATACCACGAGCTCATTTGGTACGCTTTCTTGCCATCTGCTCTTGCTTACTCAATTTTTAGCTCTTGCACACCAACACTTGCTTGGCTTTTTAAGTTTTTAAGCTTTGGCTTTGAAAGCAGTTTTTTAGCATTTTCGAAGATGTCTGAAGATAAGAAGGCTGATGCCGAGATGAAGCTGAGTCTTTCTGAAGAGAAAAACCTGGGGTTTCTTATAGCAATGTCGAAGACCAATACAGAGAAAATACTGATGGCAGCGATAGTTATGATGTGGATAGCGGTGGTGAAGACTCCGAAGATCGGCCTTGGCGATCAAGCCATGCAGTTTTCGGCAAATCAAGTATCAAAGAAAATCATCTTGTCAACATGAGGGGAAGATATTTCCGGGACTTGTCCGTTGTGAGGGCCGACGAGGGAGAGAAGACATGCCCGAACCCTGAGGAAAATGAAGTCGTAGTTTTCCGAAGCTTTTTGAAAGCTGGACTACGATTTCCCCTGAGCAGCTTTGTCGTAGAGGTGCTGAAAATATTTGAAGTCTATCTTCACCAACTTACCCCCGAAGCAATCATAAGGTTGAATATCTTCGTGTGGGCCGCGAGAAGCCAAGGTCTGGAACCTGATGCGAAAAGTTTCTGCAACATACACGAATTGTCATACGAGACAAAACCCTGGGGTAAGGAGCAATATCACAATAATTTCGGCTGCTACAGTTTCGTCTCTCGGTCTGGGTCAAGCTGTCCCGTGCCAACCTTTCGGAAGAGATGGCCCGGCGACTGGATGACAGAATGGTTTTATGTGAAGAATGACCTGAAAACACGGGAAGATATTAAAGGTATAATTATGCGCCCTATTTGGCAAAGCTTCGGCCTGCGGAGGCCGAAGGTTGAAATGAATGAGGCTGCCGAAGAATGCCAGAGAGCCTTCGGAGTTATTTGCTCTTTTATTGGAACGAGAGATTTGGTCCAAGAGCATATTGCCTTCAGAGTATGGCCGCTCGCGGAAAAATGGGAAATGCCACAAGAGACTATAAAGGAGGCTGACGAAGGTGGACTTATCAGGCTGAAGTATACTTTCAAATTCAGAGATAAATTCGTAGAGCCAGATGATGACTGGCTAAAAAGCATTGAAAATGTAAGTGATGAACTACTTGGGGTTTATTCAAAGGCCGAAGATACTGCATTGTCAGCAGCCTTCGGAGGCCGGAAAAAGAAAAGACTGAACCGAGTGTTTGACGCAATTGGGTTCGTTTACCCCGACTACCATTATCCAGCGCGGGGCCAAAAAAGAAAAAACGCAACTTCTGCACAGGAAACTACTTCAGCCGCTCCCAGCGAGCCATCGCCGAAGAGACAAAGGGTAAAAGTTCTCACACACCGGCCACGCTACATTGAACCAGCTACAGTGCCTGAGTTCGCCGGTGAAACCTCTTCGGCCACCGAAATTAAAGAACCAACTTCCGTGCCGAAGACCGAAGAAAAAGCTTCAGCAGAGAAGGCAGAAAAACCGAGTACTGAAGGACCGAAAATATTGGAAATTTTAAGTCCTTCAGCAAGTATTGAGACAATAAAAAACCAAAAGGGCCCAGCGATTACCCCAAAAAGAAAAAGAATGGTCAATGTGCTAGATGTTCTGGAGACAATTAAGTCCTCAAGCGCGACTCCGAAGAAGACTGTTGAAACTTCCGAAACGGAAGCTGAAATTTTTGATGCTGAAGCTCCAAAGCAACAAACTGAAGCTGGGCCTTCAGAGCCCACGAAGGTAAAATCCTTGGAAACCGAGGAAGAAAAAATGACAGAACCAATTCTTGTTGAAGAAATCAGTGCTGTTGCCCCCGAAGCATCCCCTAAAGTCCTTGATTATATTGTTCGACATGCTTCGGGGAAAGAGTTGTCTGAGAAAGAAAAGCAAGAGGCCCAATTTTACACCCAAAAACTGAAATATCCAAAGGGGGCGTTGATATTCAACGGCAGTGGAGAAGAAGACTTTTTGTATTGTCTCCCTGACAGCAAGGAGATTTCTGTCTGTCAGGAGATGAGCAAGAGCTTCGGATTCCCAACACTGGAAGACGGGCTCTCGGTGTTGTCGAAAAACGAGCTGGCCGACAGCTTGGCGTACAATAGCTTAAAGGTACAAAAAATAAGGTCTTTGTATTTTTTCTTGAAACCAAAATTTTTCGTTTACTTAAATTTATTGACACACACACATTTTTCTTTGCAGGGCCTTATACTTAGCAATGCCCTCAGGGCCCAAAAAGATGCCGAAGATGAAGGGTGTGTCATGGCCCTGAGCAACCTTCGTTCCGAAGTAATTGAACTAAGGAACGAAGGTCTCGAAAAACATAAAATATTGCATTCATTAATAAATAGAATAAAAGAAGACGAAGCTGCTTTTAAAGGTCAAGCTGAGGCTCAGAAGCGTGAAATTGAAGATCTTCGAAAACAACTGGCCAGAGTTAAAGAGGAACGCATACTTGAAGAAACGAAGCGAGAACTTAGCGACCAATGGGCAAATCATTTAGAAGGAATTGTTGAAGAGCTTCGTTCGTCCAAGAAAAGATGCTATGACAAATCTATGGAATGTGTTAAGAAAATGAAAGCTAGCTTCGCCAACGTTGGCGCATTCTCGAGCGAAGAAAACTTTACACGAGGCAACCCCGAAGGTCCCATCGAATGGATTAATCACGAAGCTGAGGCCTTCGAGGAAATTTTAAATAGCCGCGGAGACATACGTGCCTTTTCGGGTGCCAGGGGGATTGCCACCATTTTGGAGAAAAAGGGCTGTGAACATGTAAAGATTTTAGCGCAATCCGAAGCTACCTTGTCCTTCGAAAATGCAAAAGATCCTTCAGCCGAAGCTAGCATGGTTGGTGGAAAATTTTTCACCGATATCTGGGACAATGGTGGTAGAGAAATGGCCCGAGAAATTATCCAAAAAAGCGAGAAAGGGATCCATGATGCTAGAAAAGTAGCAGAGGCTGCTGAGAAAAGCGCAGAGCCCGAAGGGCAAATAGGTATTAACTAATGGTTTTTATTGTGTTGTAATTTTTGATGTTAAATTTCGTTCGCAATTTGTAATAGCAATGTAGCCGTATCCTGTCCTCCCTCAGATCCTACTAAAGCGTCTCCGGGCCCTTACCCGAAAGATGACGATGAAATTAAAAAGATGGCTGAAGCTATCATGGATCAAGTTGTCAATCGACTCCTGAACGAAGCTGCGGAAGTAGTACTTAGGGAAGACTAGGTGCTGTTGTAAAAACATCTGAAATGTAATATGTGTAATATCATGTAACCCTGAATGTAATATACTTGTTTTTTATGGTTCAATTCTTTACGATGCATGAAATTTTACATACATATCGTTTTTGAGTCTTTGACGAAAAAACACCTTCCCTTCTTTTCATGCTTCGTGAAGAAGAATTTTCATTTATCACAACAATATCCATAGTGTTCTGATGAAGAATATCCAAGCTTCGTGAAAATATTTTCCGAAGCTACACTTCCGAAGATCAATAGTGTATCTCCTTGTGACTTATCTCAACAATATCCAAGCTTCGTGAAAATATTTTCCCCCTTTTTCAAAATATTCTTCCGAAGATCGATATCGTGTCCCCTTCTTGTGCCATATGCAGCATGATGTATGATGCTTATGCTATGCGAAATGATGTGATGATGTTATGCTATGTGAAATGGTATTCATTCCGAAGATACGCACACATCCCGCGATAAAACACATAATCTTTTTAAATCAACGTTGACTTTTTCGATGTAAGCCTCCCTTAGGAGCTTCTTCACCTTTTACTTCAGCGGAATCAGCGTTTATTTTTCGCTGTAAGCCTCCCTTAGGAGCTTCTTCGCCTTTTACTTTCAGCGGTATTCGCGTTGACTTTTTGCGCTTCGCCTTTTACTTAGGCGGTATCAGCGTTTATTTATCGCTGTAAGCTCTGCATTCACTTTGGAACGACTTTGGAGCAGAAAACGTACACTGCGCTCCCTTTGGAACGACTTTTTGTAACTTCAGCAAACTTACTCTGCGTTCCTTAGAACGACTTTTTGTTGCTTCGAAGAATTCATACCGTGCCTCTTTTTTCTTTAAAAATAAATTTTTGATAATCCGAAGGTCCTTCTTGCTATCGCAAATCTTTAAGCTTCAACAACTTAAGCCTGTGGAGAAGATATATTTTCCTTGTGGCAAACAACGAAACTATTACATGAGATTTAAAAAGTGTTCTTTATTACAGGAAAAAATAAACTGAATGGAAAAGACTACTATCAAGGTAGGATATTTGTCAATAGATATGCTTTGACTCTGGCACAGTGCTATTGACTGTGCGAGCTTCGGATTGTTCTCTGAAGTCCCTTTGGTGTTGAGCATATTGGCCCCCTTCTGGCTGTTGGCCTTGTTGCAGCGGTGGTGGAGGCTAAGGCTGTTGCCAGGAAGCTTGAGGTTGACTCGCCGAAGCAACAGATACTGCAGGGTGGTTGCCTACATATTCTGGGATGTAAGGCGAATGATACGAAGCAGTGTGCATGACCTGCTTTGGCTGAGCCTGTTGTGCTGCAGCTTCGGCTATCTCCTTTTGTTTCTGGATGGTAACATGGCACATCCTGGTGGTATGGCCCTTGTTTTCACCACAGAACAAGCAAAATATTCTCCTTGGTTGATCTCCAAATCTTCCGCCGAAGCCCCTGGCGCCTCTGCCTCTTGGGGCTAGCGGCCGGAAGGAGCTTTGCTGTTGCCCCGAAGCCTGTGAGGAGCACTGTGGCCTTTGCTGCTGACTCCCCTTATCATCATTTTGAGTAGAGTTGTGAATTGACCTGACATGCCTCGGATAGTGTTGGGGGCCTTCGGCTTACGAAGGTCCTCAAAAACAGGATTTAACAATATTTCTGGAGCATAATATGTGAACAGGTATCTTCGGACTCGAGTCGATATCACAGTAAGAGAAGCCCAAGATAATACGAAGGTTGATACAGCGCCGAAGATGTGAGCGGGAAAGCTTCGGCGTGGTAGCAGAAAATGAAACCGACTTAAAGATGAAAAGGCTATTCAGACCTCGGTGGATTACTATAGAATCATTACCAAATGTAAAGGGCATGAATGTAATTTTGTATGGGCTGTGTCCCGTGTCTATAAATAGGTGAACAGTACCCCCGTACTGTTCACGCTGACTTGGCATTTGCTTTTGCGTCACACTTGTATTTTCATCTCCTTCCAAGCCGAAGGTACATTTGTAATTTGATGTCATTTCTATTTCTCCATAATAATAATGCAGAGATAAGTTGATAGTAACATACAATTGTCTGTGTTATTCTTTATATCTCATATGATTCATTCTTCATCATAGTATGTTGTGCTTATGAAGGTGCGCCCTTCATAACCTTCGTCCGAAAATCATTATATCCCAAGGGAAATAATGCTTCGAAGGACGAAGGACTTCATCATTTAACATTTTCTGTGTTGCCTTGTTCTTAACCCATAGCATTTGAGAACAAGTCCCCAACATTGGCGCCCACCTCCGGTGAACTCAGTTCCACTCTTTGAGTTTTTGAACACCTTCGGCGATCATAAACCTTCGCTATGGCGCCGAAGAAAGCTTCAACAACTGGGGCTGCAGCTTTGCAACCGCTGGATCACAATCAGGAGACAGTCTCCCTTCGGGAGGCCCGAAGCCAGAAAAGGAAGGCTGTTAGCCCGACACCGCCAGAGGATGAGATAGACCAAGAAATCAGAGACATGGAGATGCTTCATCAACAGGTGCAGAGGAAGAAGGAAAAGATGGCCAAGCTAGCTGAACTGCAAAGGCAGATAGACGAAGCCTCTGAAGAAGTTCGTCATCTTACTCAGGATGAGCAACACCTAAGGCCTCAGCACCAAGACCCTCATCAGGAGGGTTTCCTCAACGAAGATGACTGGTATGACAATTTCCATCATGGGAATTTTGTTTTTGATGATGCTTCTCCTCTGTCCGCTGAGCTGCAGGCTACACCTTGCCTCCGTCCTACAAGCCGCCTCAACTTCCCATATTCGATGGCCACTCAGACCCGAAGCAGTTTTTGATGAGCTACGAAGCAACAGTATCTTCGTATGGTGGCAATGCTGCAGTCATGGCCAAATCTTTTGTTATGGCTGTCAGGAGTGTTGCTCAAACCTGGTATTCCTCCCTTCGACCAGGAACGATCACTTCATGGCAAAAGCTGAAGGACTTGTTGTTAACCAACTTCCAAGGGTTTCAGACAAAGCCGGTCACTGCTCAAGCTCTATTCCAGTGCACCCAGGATCACGAAGAATACCTTTAGGCGTACGTCCGGAGGTTCTTGCGTTTGAGGGCACAGGCACCAACAGTGCCCAACGAAATTGTCATTGAGGCCATGATCAAGGGGCTTCAGCCAGGACCTTCAGCTCAGTACTTCGCTAGGAAGCCTCCTCAAACTTTGGAGAAGCTGCTCCAGAAGATGGACGAGTATATTCGGGCCGATAATGATTTTCGTCAAAGAAGGGAGGAGGCTTTCAGGTTTTCTGAAATGACCAGGGGCTTAGGAGGAAGATTCTATCCGAGGCACGTTAGGTCAATCCATAACTCTACTCAAAATGATGATAGGGGGAGCCAGCAGCAAAGGCCACAGTGCTCCTCACAGGCTTCGGGGCAACAGCAAAGCTCCTTCCGACCACCAGCTCCAAGAGGCAGAGGCGCCAGGGGCTTCGGCGGAAGATTTGGAGATCAACCAAGAAGAATTTTTTGCTTGTTCTTTGGTGAGAACAAGGGCCATACCACCAGGATGTGCCATGTTACCATCCAGAAGCAAAAGGAAATAGCCGAAGCTGCGGCACAACAGGCTCAACCGAAGCAGGTCATGCACACTGCTTCGTATCATTCGCCTTACATTCCAGAATATGTAGGCAACCACCCTGCAGTTTCTGTTGCTTCGGCGAGTCAACCTCAAGCTTCCTGGCAACAGCCTCCGCCTCCACCACCGCTGCAACAAGGCCAACAGCCAGAAGGGAGCCAATATGCTCCACACCAAAGGGACTTCAGAGAACAGTCCGAAGCTCGCACAGTCAACAGCACTGTGCCAGAGTCGAAGCACATCTATTGACAAATATCCTACCTTGATAGCAGTCTTTTTCATTCAGTTTTATTTTCTGTGTAATAAAGGACATTTTTCAAATTCCATGTAATAGTTTCGTTGTTTGCCACAAGGGAAATATATTTTCTTCACAGGCTTAAGTCGTTGAAGCTTAAAAGATTCGCGATAACAAGGAGGACCTTCGAATTATCAAAAAAAAATTTCGAAGCAACAAAAAGTCGTTCTAAGGAACGCAGAGTAAGTTTGCTGAAGTCACAAAAAGTCGTTCCAAAGGGAGCGCAGTGTAAGTTTTCTGCTCCAAAGTCGTTCCAAAGGGAATGCAGAGCTTACAGCGAAAAGTCAACGTTGATACCGCCTAAAGTAAAAAGGCGAAGCGCGAAAAGTCAACGCGAATACCGCTGAAAGTAAAAGGCGAAGAAGCTCCTAAGGGAGGCTTACAGCGAAAAATAAACGCTGATTCCGCTGAAGTAAAAGGCGAGGAAGCTCCTAAGGGAGGCTTATAGCAAAAAGACAATGCTGATTCAAAAAGATTATGTGTTTTATCGCAGGAATGTGTGTGTATCTTCGGAATAAACATCATCTTACATAACATAACATCATCACATCATTTCGCATAGCATAAGCATCATACATCATGCTGCATATGGCACAAGAAGGGGACACAATATCGATCTTCAGAAGAATGTTTTGAAAAAGGGAAAAATCATGCTAAGTCGCAAGGAGATACATTATTGATCTTCGGAGGTGTATCTTCGGAAAATATCTTCACGAAGCTTGGTTATTATTCATCAGAACACTACGGATATTGTTGTGACAAATGAAAATTCTTCTTCACGAAGCATGAAAAGAAGGGAAGGTGTTTTTTCGTCAAAGACTCAAAAACGGTACGTATGTAAAATTTCATGCATCGTAAAGAATTGAACAATAAAAACAGGTATATTACATTCAGGGCTACAAAATGTCACACATGGTACATTTCAGAAGTTTTTACAATAGTACTTAATCTTCTCTCAGAACAACTTCTGCAGCCTCATTCAGGAGCCGATTAACAACTTCATCCATGATAGCTTCAGCCATCTTTTTAATTTCGTCGTCTCCTTTCGGGTGAGGGCCCGGAGATGCTTTAGTAGGATCTGAAGGAGGACAGGATACAGCTACATTGCTATTACAAATTGCGAACGAAGTTTAAAACCAAAAATTACAACACAATAAAAACCATTAGTTAATACCTATTTGCTCTTCGGGCTTTGCGCTTTTTTCAGCAGCCTCAGCTACTTCTCTAGCATCGTGAATGCCCTTTTCGCTTTTTTGGATAATTTCTCGGGCCATTTCTCGGCCACCATTATCCCAGATGTCGGTGAAAAATTTTCCACCAACCATGCTAGCTTCGGCTGAAGGATCTCTCGCATCTTCGAAGGACAAGGTAGCTTCGGATTGCGCTAAAAGCTTTACATGCTCGCAGCCCTTTTTCTCCAAAATGGTGGCAATCCCTCTGGCACCCGAGAAAGCACATATGTCTCCACGGCTATTTAAAATTTCCTCGAAGGCCTCAGCTTCGTGATTAATCCATTCGATGGGACCTTCGGGGTTGCCTCTTGTAAAGTTTTCTTCACTCGAGAAAGCGCCGACGCTGGCGAAGCTAGCTTTCAACTTCTTGACGCACTATATAGATTTGTTATAGCATCTTTTCTTGGACGAACGAAGCTCTTCAACAGTTCCCTCTAAATGATTAGCCCATTGGTCGCTAAGTTCTCGCTTCGTTTCTTCAAGTATGCGTTCCTCTTTGGTTCTGGTCAGTTGTTTTCGAAGATCTTCAATTTCACGCTTCTGAGCCTCAGCTTGACCTTTAAAAGTAGCTTCGTCTTCTTGTATTTTATTTATCAATGAATGTAATATTTTATCTTTTTCGAGACCTTCGTTCCTTAGTTCAATTACTTCGGAACGAAGGTTGCTCAGGGCTATAGCGCACCCTTCGTCTTCAGCATCTTTTTGGGCCCTGAGGGCATTGCTAAGTATAAGGCCCTGCAAAGAAAAATGTGTGTGCGTCAGTAGATTTAAACAAACGAAAAATTTTGGTATCAAGAAAAAATACAAAGATCTCATTTTTTGCACCTTTAAGCTATTATATGCCAGGCTGTCGGCCAGATCGTTTTTCGACAGCACCGAGAGCCCGTCTTCTAGTGTTGGGAATCCGAAGCTCTTGCTCATCTCCCGACAGACAGAAATCTCCTTGCTGTCAGGGAGACAATACAAAAAGTCTTCTTCTCCACTGCCGTTGAATATTAACGCCCCCTTTGGATACTTTAGTTTTTGGGCGTAAAGCTGGGCCTCTTGCTTCTCTTTTTCTGATAATTTTTTCCCCGAAGCATGACGAACAATATAATCAAGGACTTTGGGGGATGCTTCGTGGGAAACAGCACTGATTTCTTCAACAAGAATTGGATCCGTTATTTTTTCTTCCTCGGTTTCTAAGGATTTTACCTTCGCAGGCTTTGAGGGCCCAGCTTCAGCCTCAGATTCTTGATCTGGAGCCTTAGTATCAGAAATTTCAGTTTTCGCTTCGGAAGTTGCAACAGTCTTCTTCGGAGTTGTGCTTGAGGACTTAATTGTTTCCAGAACATCTAGCACATTGACCATTCTTTTCTTTTCGGAGTCACCGCTGGCCCCTTTTGGATTTTTGTTGTCTCAATATTTGCTGAAGGACTTAAAACTTCTTATATTTTTGATCCTTCAGCTGATCCTTTTGCTTCTTCCATTTTTTCTGTCGATGGCGCTTCGGCCATCTCTTTGGTCTCTGATAGCAAAATCTTTGGTTCTTCCACTTCTGTTCTTATTGGCGCTTCGGCCATTTCTGCGATTTCTGGCAGCAAGGTTGGCTGTTCAGCTTCGGAGGCCGAAGAGGTTTCTCCGGTGAACTGAGGCACCGAGGCTGGTTCAATATAACGTGGCCGATGTGTGAGGACCTTTATCCTTTTTCTTTTCGGTGCCGGCTCACTAGGAGCAGCTGCAGCTTCTTCTTTCGCAGAGGTCGTGCCTTTTCTTTTCTGCCCTCGAATGGGATAACGGTAGTCAGGGTAGACGAACCCGATTGCGTCAAACACTCGGTTCAATCTTTTCTTTTTCCGGCCTCCGAAGGCTGCTGACAATGCAGTATCTTCGGCCTTCGAGTAAGCCCCAAGCAGTTCATCACTTAAATTTTCAATGCTTTTTAGCCAGTCATCATCTGGCTCAACGAATTTATCTCCGAACTTGAAAGTATACTTCAGCCTGATAAGACCACCTTCGTCAGCCTCCTTTATGGTCTCTTGCGGCATTTCCCATTTTTCCGCGAGTGGCCATACTCTGAAGGCAATATGTTCTTGGACCAAATCTCTCGTTCCAATAAAAGAACAAATAACTCCGAAGGCTCTCTGGCATTCTTCGGCAGCTTAATTCATTTCAACCTTCGGCCTCCGCAGGCCGAAGCTTTGCCAAATAGGTCGCATAATTATACCTTTAATATCTTCTCGTGCTTTCAGGTCATTCTTCACATAAAACCATTCTGTCATCCAGTCGCCGGGCCATCTCTTCCGAAAGGTTGGCACGGGACAGCTTGACCCAGACTGAGAAACAAAACTGTAGCAGCCAAAATTATTGTGATACTGTTCCTTACCCCAAGGTTTTGTCTCGTATGATAATTCATGTATATTGCAGAAACTTTTCGCATCAGGCTCCAGACCTTGGCTTCTCACGGCCCACACGAAGATATTCAGCCTTACGATTGCTTCGGGGGTAAGTTGGTGAAGATACACTTCGAATATTTTCAGCACCTCTACGACAAAGTTGCTCAGGGGAAATCTAAGTCCAGCTTTCAAAAAGCTTCGGTACACTACGACTTCATTTTCTTCAGGGTTCGGACAAGTCTTTTCTCCTTCGTCGGCCCTAACAATGGACAAGTCCCGGAAATACCTTCCTCTCATGTTGACAAGATGATTTTCTTTGATACTTGATTTGCCGAAAACCGCATGGCTTGGTCGCCAAGGGCGATCTTCGGAGTCTTCACCACCACTATCCACATCATAACTGTCGCTGTCATCAGTATCTTCAGACAAACCTTCTAAAATCTCTTTGGTGATTTTTTCTGTATTGGTCTTCGACATTGCTATAAGAAACCCCAGATTCTTCTCTTCATCGAGACTCAGCTTCATCTCGGAAGCAGCCTTCTTATCTTCAGACATCTTCGGAAACACTAAAAAACTGTTTTAGATGCCGAAGCTTCAAAACTTAAAAGCTAAGCAAATCTTGGTGCGCAAGAGTTAAAAATTGAGTGAGCGGGAGCAGATGGCAAGAGAGCGTGCCAAATGAGCTTGCGGTATGATCTTATTTATAGGCCCAGTGCGTCGAAAATTGAAAGACCCCGCCTGTCAGTGAATGTTGCTATTCTAGCAAAGGGAAGGTGTTTTTTCGGACCTTCGGCTTAAAGCCTTCGTCCATGTCGCAATCTAAATTTATTATTTTAAACAAATTAATATTGCGAGGGGCTACTATTGGGGGCCTTCGGCTTACGAAGGTCCTCAAAAACAGGATTTAACAGTATTTCTGGAGCATAATATCTGAACAGGTATCTTCGGACTCAAGTCGATATCACAGTAAGAGAAGCCCAAGATAATACGAAGGTTGATACAGCGCCGAAGATGTGAGCGGGAAAGCTTCGGCGTGGTAGCAGAAAATGAAACCGACTTAAAGATGAAAAGGCTATTCAGACCTCGGTGGATTACTATAGAATCATTACCAAATGTAAAGGGCATGAATGTAATTTTGTATGGGCTGTGTCCCGTGTCTATAAATAGGTGAACAGTACCCCCGTACTGTTCACGCTGACTTGGCATTTGCTTTTGCGTCACACTTGTATTTTCATCTCCTTCCAAGCCGAAGGTACATTTGTAATTTGATGTCATTTCTATTTCTCCATAATAATAATGCAGAGATAAGTTGATAGTAACATACAATTGTCTGTGTTATTCTTTATATCTCATATGATTCATTCTTCATCATAGTATGTTGTGCTTATGAAGGTGCGCCCTTCATAACCTTCGTCCGAAAATCATTATATCCCAAGGGAAATAATGCTTCGAAGGACGAAGGACTTCATCATTTAACATTTTCTGTGTTGCCTTGTTCTTAACCCATAGCATTTGAGAACAAGTCCCCAATAGATAGAATCTTCCTCCAAAGCCCCTGGTCATTTCGGAAAACCAGAAAGCCTCCTCCCTTCTTTGACGAAAATCATTGTCGGCCCGAATATACTCGTCCATCTTCTGGAGCAGCTTTTCCAAAGTTTGGGGAGGCTTCCTAGCAAAGTACTGAGCTGAAGGTCCTGGCCGAAGTCCCTTGATCATGGCCTCAATGACAATTTCGTTGGGCACTGTTGGCGCCTGTGCCCTCAAACGCAAGAACCTCCAGACATATGCCTGAAGGTATTCTTCGTGATCCTGGGTGCACTGAAATAGAGCTTGAGCAGTGACCGGCTTCGTCTGAAACCCTTGGAAACTGGTTAACAACATGTCCTTCAGCTTTTGCCATGAAGTGATCGTTCCTAGTCGAAGGGAGGAATACCAGGTTTGAGCAACACTCCTGACAGCCATAACAAAAGACTTTGCCATGACTGCAGCATTGCCACCATACGAAGAAACTGTTGCTTCATAGCTCATCAAAAACTGCTTCGGGTCTGAATGGCCGTCGAATATGGGAAGCTGGGGCGGCTTGTAGGACGGAGGCCAAGGTGTAGCCTGCAGCTCAGCGGACAGAGGAGAAGCATCATCAAAAACAAAATTTCCATGGTGTAAATTGTCATACCAGTCATCTTCGTTGAAGAAACCCTCCTGATGAAGGTCTTTGTGCTGAGGCCTATGATTTTGCTCGTCTTGAGTAAGATGGCGAACTTCTTCGGAAGCTTCGTCTATCTACCTTTGCAGTTCAGCTAGCCTGGCCATCTTCTCCTTCTTCCTTTGCACCTGTTGGTGAAGCATTTCCATATCTCTGATTTCTTGGTCTAACTCGTCCTCTTGAGGCGTCGGGCTGACAGCCTTTCTCTTCTGGCTTCGGGCCTCCCGAAGAGAGAGAGTCTCCTGATTGGGGTCCAGCGGTTGCAGAGCTGCAGCCCCAGTTGCTGAAGCTTTCTTCGGCGCCATAACGAAGGTTTATGATTGCCGAAGGAATTCAAAACTCAAAGAGTGGAAGTGAGTTCACCGGAGGTGGGCGCCAATGTTGGGGACTTGTTCTCAAATGCTATAAATTAAGAACAAGGCAACACAAGAAATGTTATACATTAAAGTCCTTCGTCCATCGAAGCATTATTTCCCTTAGGATATAATGATTTTTGGACGAAGGTTATAGAGGACATTCCTTCATAAACACAACATATAATAATGAAGAAGGAATCATATGAAACATAAAAGATAACATAAATAATTATGTATTATTATCAACTCATTTTTGTATTATTATTATAGAAAAGTAGAAATAATATCAAATTACAAATGTACCTTTGGCTTGAAAGAAGGTGAAAGTACAAGTGTGATGCAAAAGCAAATGCCAAGTCAGCGTGAACAGTATGGGGGCACTGTTCACCTATTTATAGGCACGGGACACAACCCATATAAAATTACACCCATGCCCTTTACATTTGGTAGTAATTCTATAGTAATCCACCGAGGTCTAAATAGCCTTTTCATCTTTAAGTCGGTTTCCTTTTCTGCTGTCCCGCCGAAGCTTTCCTGCTCACAGCTTCGGCCTTGTATCAACCTTCGTATTCTTTGGGATTCTCCCACTGTGGTACCGATTCGAGTCCGAAGATACCTGTTCACACATTATACTCCAGAAACATTGTTAAATCATGTTTTTGAGGACCTTCGGAAGCCGAAGGCCCCCAACATGTACCGTGAAGGAAAGTTGTATTCAAGATACAACTTAGTATGTTTCTATTATATAACTGCATATTCAAAGCATCACATAAGCATTCATGTATATGTATTGTTATGTATAGAAAACGAGGAAGAGATTGTGGTTGAAGAAGAAGTTGTCACTCCAGCTGAGAATCCTCAAGCCGAGAACAACTTCAACTTTGACATTTGTGGAACAGACCAGAACCTCCTGCAACACAAGGCAAGCCCTGGTGCATTTACCCATTTCCTTGTTGTTTTAAACTCTTTATCACTTGAAATGATGCATTAGGTGATAGGAGTTGTGTGCTAAATAATTGTTGTGTTCCCTTCCTTGGAAACTGATTACTATTCCTTATCACCTGTTTTACTTAAAAGTTTTCTAATGCTTAGCTTTGCTCTAGAAAACAAAATGTTTTGTTTTAAACAAAAGGTGATGCTTCATATGGGATGGGAAATTTTACAAAGAAAAGACTTGTGATGGTGAATCCATCATGGTCGTGATGGGTTCAACATCTGAAAAGATGTACCTCTGCCAGGTACCAAACTTTGGTTTTAAATGATAAAGACGAGACCAGGTGGGTGACTTTCACGAGAAGGAAGTCTCGGTGTAGTGTCTCCGCCTGAGTCGCTTAAGAACTAAGTCGATGTAGGCCTGCTGACCGAGGACCTTTTAACTGGCCATATGCCTTGTCATGGGTAAGCTTTGCCTCGGTTGGACCAATACCAGAAAGGCCACCACGCAATAGGAGTGGAGAGATGGCGAGAGTAGCGTGTACCCTTCGTGGCAAGAGGCTAGACGGTGGTGTATCTGTGCTCTCGGTTGGCGTGAACCCATTCTGGTCTTGAGAAACCTGGTGGCGAGTTGACATATGCAAGGGTTAAGTGCTACATATGTCGTGTGATTGGAGATCCCTGGCTGGGTATTAATTGATTCGGATCGCCGTTACTTCTCGGAAATGAAGACTTGGTCACTGACTTACACGTAGCAATCTAGTGAACTGAAAGGGTTGATAAAAGACAGCTAATGTAGGCCAAGTGCCTGAACTAGGATAGAAAGAACTCTAGATGCAGGTAACTACTTAACCGTATAATAAAAATGGACTTTTTAAGGATCCACTCGTAGTAAGCTTTTCTGCAAACATGAGTCTTTGAATTTTGATGAACTTAACCTTGATTCCTAGAAGCCAGCATATCCTTGAGAGTCTTTTTCCTTTGACAAGTAAGACTTGCGAAAGTATACTCCGTACTCAGGGTTTTCGAACCCATGTTGTTGTAGGTGAGAAAACAACTGAGTTCTGTTGTTTCTGCTGCAAGGTGGTGCCAAAGCAGGAGGAAAATCAGTAAACTTGTTAGCGGGAGGGTGTTTTGCCTCCCAGTTATGTAATAATAAGTGCTGCACTCGAACACCAGTTATGTAATAAATACTCTCTCTATATTTTATATGAATGTAAATTATGTTATTGTAATCCTTTCTGCTCATTCTTTACTCCGATTATGTGTGTAATGTCTGCGTGATGGGTGAAGCGCTCTTGGGCGATATGGTGAAGATACGTTTAACCGAACTTGCCAAGTGATTATGCGCACCTACATGACTGTCTGAGGTCCTTAGGACAAGGACATCTGGAGGTGAGCCTAATACCTTGGGAGGTTCTGTGACAATGTCTGAGGCACACTTCTGACTGCCATGACAAAGGACTACGCCATGACAACAGTATTGCCCCCATACAAGGATATGGTAGTCTCGTAGCTCATCAGGAACTGCTTCGGATCTGAGTGCCCATCATACATGGGGAGCTCAGGTGGCTTGTAAGATGGTGGCCATGGGGTAGCCTGCAACTCTGCTGCCAAAGGAGAAGCATCATCGAAAGCAAAGTTACCATGGTGAAAGTCGTCGTACCATTCATCATCATTGATTGGGCTTTCTTGACGAAGCTCCCTGTGTTGGGGCCTTCGGTCTTGGTCATCCTGAGTGAGGTGGCGCATTTCCTCGGCAGCTTCGTCAATCTTCTTCTGAAGGTCAGCTAGCTGAAGCATCTTTTCTCTTTTCCTTTGTACTTGCTGATGAATGGCCTCCAAGTCCCTAATGTCCTGATCCAACTCCTCCTCCTGAGGTGTTGGGCTGGTAGCCTTTCTCTTCTGGCTTCTAGCTTCTCGTAGGGAGAGTGTATCCTGATTTGTGTCTAGTGGCTGCAAGGCAGCCCCTGGCGTTGTTGTCTTCTTCGGCAGCATGACGAAGGTGAATGCTTGCTGAAGGTGGTCGTTTGAATTCACCGGAGGTGCGCGCCAATGTTGGTCACTTGTTCTCAAATGTTGTATGTCAAGAACAAGGCAACACAATTGTTAATTATTATGGATCTTCGTCTTCCGAAGCATTATTTCCACACCGGTTTAATGCTCATCAGGCGAAGGTTAAGAAGGACATACCTTCATCATTTATTATGTGAACAGAAATGCAAAGAGATGAAGATAGTAACTGCATATCATCAATTCTACATATTTGAATTCTATGAAAATATGTATGAATATTTACAGTATTGGTATTACATTGATACCTTCGGCTTGCTCGAAGGTGAAGACACGGGAGAGTGATTACAATTCAGTGTGAACAGTACGATGCTACTGTTCATCTATTTATAGGCATGGGGCACAGCCCGAGTGAAAGTACATTTATGCCCTTAAGATTCATCTATTATCATAACACGAATTATTAAGGATCAAATAGTCTTTGTCCCTTTTCAGTCATCATCGTACTTGGTCTTTGTCATCACTTCAAGCCGAAGCTCTTTGGCTATAGCTTCGTCGTCCATTTTCATCACCTTCGGGTTACACCTTTACCCTTGTCACGAGAGAAGACCTTCATTCCGAAGCCGAAGCCTCCTGTAATAATCCACGTCATACTGAAAACATATGGTCAGTCACGTTTTTGAGGACCTTCGGAAGAGGAAGGCCCCCAACAGTAGTTGCTAGAAATTTGGGGCCTAAGTGCAAGAGAGACAAAACTTGCATCTAGGTTCCAAAGTCTTATGTGGCTAACCTTGTAGGACCCAACAAGAGTTGGGTACCTAAAACCCAAGCTTAAATCACCTTGTAGGTTTATGCATCCGGGGGCGCAAGCTGGATTATTGATAGTGGATGCACAAACCACATGTCGAGGGAGAACAAGATGTTCACCTCCTACGTCAAGATTGTTGGAATAGTCCCACATTGTCTGGTGAGAATGGAAAAGCATGGTTTATATGGTTGAGGGTGGCAACCCCTAACAGGCTAGCTTTTTGGGGGAGTGTTGGCCCAAGAGACCTAAAGCCCGCTGCTATACGTACGGGCGCGTGTGTCGCGGCCCGACAGCCTGGGTGGGCGCGCCGTATGTGCGGGTGGCCCCAATGGACATGCCGTGTGTCGGCGGTCCGGTTTTAACAATTGGTATCGGAGCCAGGTTGACCAGTGCATTCTCAGACAAATCTCGGCTCACAATGTGTGAGGGGAAGATTGTTGGAATAGTCCCACATTGTCTGGTGAGAATGGAAAAGCATGGTTTATATGGTTGAGGGTGGCAACCCCTAACAGGCTAGCTTTTTGGGGGAGTGTTGGCCCAAGAGACCTAAAGCCCGCTGCTATACGTACGGGCGCGTGTGTCGCGGCCCGACAGCCTGGGTGGGCGCGCCGTATGTGCGGGTGGCCCCAACGGACATGCCGTGTGTCGGCGGTCCGGTTTCAACAAAGAACAAGGATTCCCACGACACGATCATATTTGTAGATGGGAATCAAGGCAAAGTTAAAGGTTTGGGTAAAGTAGCCATCACTACCAAGCATTCAATTTCTAATGTGTTCTTAGTAGAATCGCTTGGTTACAATTTACTTTCTGTAAGTCAATGATGTCATATGGGCTATAATTGTTTATTTACAAATATTAATGTATCTATCTTTAGAAGAAGTGATGGTTCATTAGCTTTTAAAGGTGTATTAGATGGCAAGCTTTATTTAGTTGATTTCACTAAACAGAATGCCGATCTAGATGCATGTTTAATAGCTAAGACTAATATGGGTTGGCGCTGGCACTGCCGTCTAGTACATGTTGGGATGAAGAATCTTCATAAGCTTCTAAAGAGAGAACATGTGTTAGGACTAACCGATGTCTATTTTGAGAAAGGCAGACCTTATGCAGCGTGCCAGGTAGGAATGCAGGTGGGAACTACTCATCCAAGCAAAAATGTGATGACAACGTCAAGACCACTGGAACTCCTCCATATGGATCTCTTCGGGCCTGTTGCTTATTTTAGCATCGGGGGAAGTAAGTATGGTCTTGTAATTGTTGATGACTTTTCCCTCTTCACTTGGGTATTCTTTTTGCAGGACAAATAAGAAACCCAAAGTACACTAAAGAGATTCCTAAAAAGAGCCCAAAATGAGTCTGAGCTCAAGGTGAAGAAGATCAGTAGCGACAATGGATCTGAATTCAAGAATCTTTAAGTGGAAGAGTATCTTGAGAAGGAAGGCATCAAGCATGAGTTCTTCGCTTCCTACACACCACAACAAAATGGTGTTGTAGAAGGGAAGAACATGTCACTGATCGACTGTTGGGGCGAAGGCGAAGACGCTACCCTTCGCTCGATGCCTTAGCCAATCTCGCTGCACCAACGGAGGCAAAACGACCGGCAGGTTCCACCCTTCGTCCACTACGCTGCAAGACGAAGGCCTACGACGAGGTCGCCCATGTCCTGTGTCCTCGTCGAACACGAAGGCCCACGTGGAATTCGACCCATTGTAACAGGCCCCGCATGGCTAAGTGTATTACGGGCCCGATTTGTAATGGCTTTTCTGTAATGACAGTCTGTAACCCCACTTTATGGGAATATTCCGGGGACATCCTAGGTGCCTGAGGGCACATGCGTCCTTACTCCAAGACGTTAGGCACTCAGGCACCTATAAATACCCCCGTATAGTGCCCTTGAGAGGCTGGATTAACAGAGCTATTGCCGCCTCGAGTCAAAACCTTGTTTACGTTGCTTTCATTCCTCTGTTGGATCAACTTGCCCAGGAGAGCAAGTTCCAACATTTGGCGCCCACCGTTCGTGTTACGAAAAACCACCCGCGATGGCACCCAAGAGAGCGAAGGCATCGAGCCCCATCCGTTGACGAAGCAGCGAAGGCAGCGCTGCTGGACGAGAAAAAGGGCAAGGCCCTTATCGACACCACCTACCAAGAAGCCTGCGAAGACGACGCACTCAGCAAGAGACAGCGCAATGAACATCCTACACCCGAAGGCACCCTCCGCACCTGCAGCTCCGGAGGACAACCGCACCTCCCCCACTCTTCGCTCCACTAGAGGGCGAGGACGCCATTGAGGATGGCGAAGTCATCGATGTTTCAGCAGAGGAACAGCTACAGCTGTGGGCCTTGCGCATCAAGAACCGTAACTGTGGGGGACAGATATCCCCCGGGTTCACTAGAAGGATAAAAGACCTCACGAAAGGCCCAAGGGCCCCATAATTCGAGGTCGGCGCATCATGTCCTCGTGGGCCTGGGAGGAGTGACCAGTGGAACGGATTAGCACAAGGCTAGGTCAGCGCAGGCCCAGACGGCCCAACAAATTCGAGCAGTGATCGCAACAGTGACCCGACCTTCCCGCGCAGGGGCCCCGTACATCGGAACTAAGCGAGGATGAGTCAGCTGAAGTATAGGAAGATAGACTCAGTTAGTTCGCTATTACTTTGGCACACGTTGTTATCATATCCACATGTAATGCCCCACGGTCGAGTATGTAAGGCCTAGGGAGCACCCCTTCAAGACGGGAGACATCATTCATCACTTAGCCATCCACCCCGCTCTCTACGTTTTCCAGCACTAGAGAGCTC
Organism: Zea mays; assembly: GCF_902167145.1. Lineage (NCBI taxonomy): Eukaryota > Viridiplantae > Streptophyta > Magnoliopsida > Poales > Poaceae > Zea > Zea mays. The sequence goes on from NC_050098.1 coordinate 74,305,238, forward strand.
CCTTGTAACCCATCGCATAAAGCATTCCAGCCAGGACGTAGGGTGTTACGCATCTCAAAGCGGCCCGAACCTGAACATCATTGTCTACTATTTCTCGTGCGCCCAGCACGAACCATCGAGCTACAGTCGGTAATACCGTCCTACTCCTAAAAGCACCTTGGGGGTAACCCTGGGTGCGCGGTCGGGCCCGAAACTCCGACAGCTGGCGCGCCAGGTAGGGGGTGTGTCATCGATCCAAGCTAGCTCAATGGCCGTCACCTTCCAGCACAAGATCATCCTCCGCCCCGGATCCATATTCTGCTTCGGTACTATCTCATCTGTAGCGGATGAGGAGGGAACTCTGTACCGCCTCGCGGATCCGCCAGAGAGAAAGCCTTCCTCAGAAATCTCCAAGAAAATTGGGGCGAGGCAGGAAAAGGTGCAACCTCCAGCGCTCCTAAAAAAGATCACCTCCAGCAAGATAGGAGCTGAGGGTCCTTCAGCTCGAAGAACTCCGCCGTCCACCTCTCCGACGAGAGAATGGACACGGATCACAAGGAAAAAAGAAGCAAAGGATCATCAAGCTGATCTTTCTGTGCCTCCACCCTCAAAGGAGAACAGAAAGAAGATCGCCGTGATAGCTACTCCATTCTACCCCGACGTCCTCTTCATCGGGAGAGTGGAGTCGCCCCCCATCTCCGACGACGAGCCGACTGCACCCGGAGAGGAACCTCCTCAGCGGGAATCCCGCCGACGGAGGAACCGACGCCGAAATATCCGGCGGCATCACGAGGCCGGAGAGCGGGGCCCGGCGCAACCTGTATCGCGAGATGAGGTCTCAGAGATAGGAGAAACTCCGGAGGAACGTGTCTTCAGGGAACGAAGAAACTCCCGATGGCGTGATCGTTGACGGGCTCAAGAACAGGCCGAGCAGGAGACAAGGCAACGTCGGGAAAATCCACTCTTCGGGCGCAACCTGAACCCCGACTTCGCCCGAGCCATGAACACGCCGAGTGAAGTCGGAGGGGTATTGGCTCGGATTGCTGATGGCCTCCCTCGGACCCCCGATGCCGAGGGCTATCGGCGGCTGTTCACTCAAGCAGCCAATCACCTTCTACCCCTCGCTCACCCGCCGAACGATCTACGACACGCCATCAACAGTTGCCGGGACGCGCGGAGCTCTATCAATGCTTCGCGTGAACGACGACACGAGAACGAGATCCGTCGCTGGGAAGAGTACGACTGAGACAATGGCGTCCCAGCACGGAGTCAGGCTACCAGGACCGAGTCAGCCACGGCTTCAACTGGTGGCACCACCCGGGGACGGTCGAGGCACCACGACGACCACTCCCCTCCCTGGGATAGACAACATCATCGACGACAGGAGGACACATGTGGAGTATCGGCACTTACTTCACGCCTCAGGGCAATTCAATGGCCACCTAACTTCAAGGTATCCAACATCGACAAATATGAACCTAAGCAGGATCCGGGAGGCTGGCTGACCGTCTACACCACCGCTGCCCGAGCTGTTGGGGCGACCGAGGATGTAATGACCGCGTACTTACCTATCGTCCTCGGGCAAGACGCGCTGCAATGGCTGCGACACCTACCCCGACACTGCATCGACGACTGGAGCGACTTCAGTCGGCGCTTCACCGCCAATTTTCAGTCTCTCTCCGACAAATCGGTGCAACCATGGGACCTCAAATCCATCAAGCGCCGAGGGACGAAACTCTCTGGTCATACCTCAAAAGGTTCCAGACCATGAAAAATCATATCCCCGAGGTCGCGGAGGCGGCAGTGATCGAGGACTTCTACAGGGGATCCAATAACTCAATCTTCGTCCGAACCATATTACAGAAGGCGCCGACTACCTCCGAGCAACTGTTCCGGGAAGCCGACCTCTACATCACCACCGACGAGCGAGCTCAGGACCTTATCGGAGGAGCGAAGCCTGCACCAGTGGCACCGCGACGCGACACGAACCAACAGCCCGACAAGCATTGGGAGAAGAGGCCTCACGAAGAAGTTCACGCCGCCGGACCACCTGCCTCTCGCGCCCGAGGAGGACCTCGTGGAGGCGAACGCACGCTGGACGACATCCTCGACGCCCAATGCCCGTACCACAAGGACATGCGCCACACCCTTCGGAAATGCAGAGACTTCAAGCACTCCGTCGGGCATGGCTGACCCTTCCAACCTCTACCTCCTCCCCAGCCGCGAGGAGGACCAGGAGAACCGCGACAACCCCAGCCACAGGAGGAGGGAGGAGGTGGAGCCTTCCCACGTGTCGACAGAGAGGTTAATGTCATCTTCGGTGGACATGGATCGCAGGAGAACAAGAGACAACAAAAGCTCAACGATCGCCAGATACTGGTGGCAACTACCGGTCCTCCCGCCCCATACCGATGGTTGGAGCATCCGATCACCTTCACTCGGGCGGATCAGTGGCTCAACTTTGACCACCCAGGCAAATACCCGCTCCTCGTCGATCCGGTGATCCGAGAGAGCAGGGTGAAGAAGGTATTAGTGGATGGGGGGAGCAGCATCAACGTCACCTTCCCCGGACACTCCAAGGCTTGGGAGTTCACATCAAAGAGCTCCACGAGTCAGACACTCCTTTCTTCGGCATTGTGCCGACTGAAGGAGAATACCCGCTGGGCCACATCTACATGCCGGTCACCTTCGGAACTCCGGAGAACTACAGAACCGAGTTCCTAAGGTTCGAAGTGGCGAACTTCGACTGCGGTACAACGGCATCATCGGGAGGCCTGGATTAGCAAAGTTCATGGCCATTCCGCATTATACCTACATGATATTGAAGATGCCAGGGCCACAAGGGATCATAACTGTGCGCACTGACTTCCAAGGCGCCGCAGAGTGTTTCCGAGTGGCCATTCAGGCGGCCCTCACCACCAAACCATCAGCGACTTCTTCTGCGCAGGCAAACTCAAAGCCTGAAGAAGACCTCGCGGTACCCGCGAACGAGGCTCAAGCCGCGACCTCTATGCGGTCGACTGAATAGACCAAAAGAATCAACCTTGGGTTCACTGATGAACGCAAAACCGCCATCATCAGCTCTAGCCTGGATGACAAATAGGAAGGCGCACTCGTCCAGTTCCTGCAAGATAACCGAGACGTATTCGCATGGCAACCTGCGGATATGTCGGGAGTCCCAAGAGAACTGGCCGAGCACAAATTGAAGGTCTACCCCCAGGCGAGGCCGATTCGGCAAAAATTGCGTCGTTTCACGCCCGACTAGAGAGAGGCCATCCACGCTGAGCTGGCTCGCTTGGTCGCGGCTGGATTTATTAGATAGGTGTTACATCCCAAGTGGTTAGCCAACCCTGTTCTTGTACTCAAAAAGATTAAAGTGGATTGGCACATGTGCGTCGACTATACGGATCTCAACAAACACTATCCAAAGGATCCCTTTGGGCTTCCTAGGATAGATCAGGTGGTAGATTCCACCGCTGGATGTTCTTTGTTGTCTTTCTTGGATTGCTACTCTGGGTATCATCAGATCAGTCTGGCAAAAGAAGACGAGGAAAAAACAGCATTCATCACTCCTTTCGGAGCTTTCTGTTATACCTCCATGCCGTTCGGCCTCAAAAACACTGGAGCGACTTACCAGAGAGCTATTCAAACATGCTTAGCCGATCACTGGGGCAAGCGTGTGGAAGCTTATGTAGACGATGTGGTAATCAAAACAGAAAATTCAGAAAATTTCATTGAAGATTTACAGCTGGTTTTCAACAGTCTATGGCGATATCGATGGAAGCTTAATCCCGAAAAATGTGTTTTCGGAGTACTAGTAGGAAAGTTACTCGGGTTTATTGTCAGCCACCGGGGGATTGAAGCTAATCCAGAAAAGATCGAGGCTATCATGAGAATGGAAGCACCATGATCACAGAAGAAAGTTCAAAGACTTACCGGATGTATGGCAGCTCTGATCAGATTTATATCCAGGCTGGGAGAAAAAGGCTTACCACTTTATAATTTACTCAAGAAGGTGGACAAATTTCAGTGGACTTCAGAAGCACAGGAAGCCCTAGATGCATTGAAAAAATTCTTGACGACACCACCAGTGCTGAAACCACCGCGTCGAGCCACGCCAACTCAACCAGCTGAAGATCTGCTGCTATATATCTCTTGCACGACTCACGTGGTGAGCACCGCGTTGGTAGTCGAGCGAGCAGAAGAAGGACATGCATACCCAGTACAACATCCTGTTTATTTCATCAGTGAAGTTCTGGGTCCCTCGAAGAAGAAATACCCTCAAGTTCAGAAGCTATTATATTTAGTACTTCTAAGTGCACGCAAGCTCCATCACTAATTCGACGACCACAAAGTCATAGTAGTCACTGGATTTCCGGTAGGAGATATTCTTCACAACAAAGAAGCCATCGGGAGAATAGCCAAGTGGGACTGCGAGCTGGGATCTCATGACATTGAATTTCGACCTCGACTGCCATTAAAACTCAAGCACTGGTTGACTTCGTATCGGAGTGGACTGAACAACAAGTACCGGATAACCCGGAAACCGCAGAAGTATGGCGAATGTATTTCGATGGCTCGTTAAAGCTGCAGGGAGCAGGCGCAGGGATCCTCTTTACTGCACCTGGAGGCGAACATCTCAGATATGCCCTTCAGTTGTTATTTCCAGCCTCTAACAATGCAGCAGAATATAAAGCTCTGATTCATGGACTAAACATTGCTATATCGCTGGGAATCAAGAGACTGATGGTATATGGAGATTCTCTGGTAGTCATAATTCAGATAAACAAAGAATGGGATTGTTCAAGCGATTCCATGGGAAAATACTGCACTGCCGTCCGGAAACTAGAAGACAAATTTGAAGGTCTAGAATTTCACCATGTAGAGAGAGATCGAAACACGGCAGCTGATGTATTATCCAAGCTAGGATCCAGTCGAACTCAGGTCCCACCTGGAGTTTTTGTTCAAGAAATATCACACCCAAGCATCTCACTGCATGGAGCAGAAGAATGTAACACTTTGAGCCAACCAGAGTCAGATTCTGATGACTGGAGGGGGCCGATCATCAAATATATAAAAAATGAGGAAGAGCCAGATGACAAAAATACAGCCGAGTGCATCGCAAGACAATCAGCTCACTATACACTCATTGGGGAAACACTATACAGAAGGGGTGCATCAGGAGTCCTCATGAAATGCATTCTCTCAACTACTGGAAAGCAACTTCTAAATGAGGTTCATGCTGGGCAATGTGGAGTACACGCAACATCCAGGACCCTGGTTGGGAAGGTCTTGTAACACCCGGATTTTTAGGGGTCCAAAACCCGGGCGCTAACATAAACACCAGGTATGCTGGGACCAAGTCTCACACATATGATGTAAAGTGGCACAGGATCGAATGTCACATCTTTATATATAACAGGAGTTCTATACAAAATAAATAATTACATTATAAGGAGACAACGGTCCAGCAACCCAAAGTTGACTGGGAGACGACGACCTAGACCACTCACGAACTCATCGCAGCATCCTCCATGAGCATCATCCTGCAGTACCTGGTCTTGACCTGTGGTGTATGTGAGACAGCAAGAGTGAGCTCACATACGTTCATCGCTCAACAAGTTGTGGGGAATAATGTGCATGAACTCGCCAAAGGTGGGAGCTCACGTGAAGTGTAAGGCTTACCAAAGAAGATGGTTAGAGCTGAGCATTGCTTTTAAAGTTGGTCAAAATTTTATTAGCAGTTACTAAGTATAAGTAAATACCAAACCCAATTAAGTAGTAGAACAAAAATAACAACTTCACCCGCGATGCAATGCATATGACAAATTGAATTTAGTTCCATAATTTAATCATCAGAGAGTCCTGAGCTGCTCATGACCGTGAGCTCGGCTAGTATACCAGTTTTTACACTCTGCAGAGGTGGTACCCTTTACCCACAAGTCATGTTACCCATCTGCCAAGAGATCGCGACTTCCCATACACCTCTACCGAGGAGGCGAGGCAGGGTAACACTACGAGGCCTTTACAAAGTTCCACTAGCTTCAGAAAACCCGCTACAGTTTATAGGAAGCTCCAATGCAGGAATCCCTTGCAGGACCGCCATCACAGCAAAATCCTCCCGAGGGCCTCCCCAGGAATCCCTTGCAGGACCGCCATCACAGCAAAATCCTCCCGAGGGCCTTCCCAGAAATCCCTTGCAGGACCGCCATCACAGCAAAATCCTCCCGAGGGCCTCCCTACACTGACCACTCCCCCTACTGCCCTTGCCCCTTTCGGGTAAGGTAGTCCTCCACTAGCTTTCCTAATTAGTCAGCCAAGGGCGTCCCATTAAACCCTTGTGGTGGCACGTGGTTCTCAAGTTAAGCTCTATGTTCCAATTAACATTTAATGATCTTGTCATGAACATAAATAGAATAACAACATAATTGGAACATAGATGTAATGAAATATTAACCCAAAACCATATAAAGCAGTAGCAGAACTACCCAAGTGATTCAGGGGTAAACAAGGTATTCAGGACGAACAAACTAGGGTGACCTATTGGGTCCCATCAAAATTAACCTATGCAGATCATTATGATTAATCAGAACATGAGTGGGTAAAAGAAGTGATCAAGGGCACAACTTGCCTGGGACTTGAGATTCCAGGTACCAGGATGATCTTCAGGTGGCTCGTGACCTCTCTGCTAGTCGTAGCAATACAAACAAGCAGTGTATAGGCAAAATTAACATCACACCAAACATAAGTACAAACTGAATAATAATAATCTTCGCGTTGCTACGAGATCGTAGGAACAAGAATTATTAATTTTGGAGTTATAGGTTTTAAGTTATGAATTTCCAAAGATTCTATGTGCTTATTACAAGATTAATTAAGATAACAATTTTAATGTGACTTTTATGTAAAACCAGTGGCACTGAATGATAAACAATAATATTATAAAATTATAGGAACTGGAATGGGCAAGTTTGGACTTCATATGAATTTTCTATGGATTATACAAGTTCTAGGGTTTATTTTTATATTAAAAATCGAATTCCCAATTCATTTTATCAATTTTAACTCTGTATTGGACTGGGCCTCAAATAAGCCGAAGCGCAGGGGCTATTTCAGAAGAATCCCTAAGACTCAGAATTCTATACCGCGGACTGCGGGTTGATATCTACATACTTCGGGGGCTCTTTTGCAATTATGGCTCGGCGAAAGGGTATCGGTTAATTCCAGCCGTCCGATCCCAATTCAGGGGCCCAGATTAGATCGTATCTCAGCTGAAACGGTACACGAGGACGGCCCTCGGATCACGATCTGACGACCCAGGTTTAATGAATCTTGGTCCACCCACTGCCATCCGATCTTGATCCGATGGCCCGGATCAAACGCACCGAAGCGGTACGCGTCCCCTAATCTGAGCCGCCCATCCATATCTCACGGCTCAGCACATCTCCACTCGTCTTCCTCCTCGGCAATCAGGACGGCGGCGCCGTTAGTCGAGACGGTGCCCAACGCACACACCAGCCATCCGAGCGCCAACTCCCAACCCAACAAGCAGTACACAGGGGTAGAATCGAGTCAGCAAGATTGGTTCAAGGAGGTGGCTCACCAATAATCTAGACGCAGCGACGAAGCTCTGTCTACGTAGCTAGGCAAACCGCGGCGACCTTGACCTTGGTTTGCAGCTGCCCGGCGTCGAACCACGGACTCCATAGGAAACTCACCCAGCGAACCCCCCAGAGGTGCCTCCGGCGAGGTAGGAGTACCAGCCCATACGGCGGATTGTTTCTTTCTCTCTGTGTGGGTGTCCTTGCCTTCTCTCTCTCATCTCCCTAGCCCGAGGCCCCCAGCGACTGCATCAATGGCGCGGCTCGAGAGCAAGTAGATGGATGAGCCAGGGGGCTGGTTTTATCATGGGTCCGCGTTGGCAAACCCGCCCGGTGATCACGGCAGATTTGTTGGGGAGCTCCGCGAACGCCGCACCAGATCGATTCAATTCCTATGTTTGTTGCGACATGTGGGATTGCAGGTTGGAGAAAGCCCTGTGTAGCGGGCCCCACGCGGTCAGCACGAGCGCGGCACCGTGGTCACACGGCATGGCGAGGCTGCACGATGAGCCCACCGATCATTGATGTGGTGTCCGGCTGACACTAGCGGCCCACGTGTAAGTAACTCCAAGAAAAAGAAAAGGGACGAGGAGAGTGGGCTGGCGTGAAAGGGAGTTGGGTCAGTTATGATGTTTTTGGGCCCCGGCGCAGGTCTGCCCCTTCCTTTTTTTCCTTTTCCTATTTGAGTCATTTTCTTTTCATTTGAATTCCTAATTTGAATTTGAGTCTTGTGAAGAAATTCACTTTTGAGTCAAATGTATAAACTCAAATCTGTGTAGGAATAATATTTATATATATATTTTTATACATATTTCTATTCCACATAATGTTCGTTTGCTTCTTTTCTTCTAAATTCTAGGATCTCCTTTTATTTTTCCAAATTCTATTTGGGAAATTTAATATATTTATTCTTCAAATTATTTTATGTTGTCACAAAATGCACACAAAAAAAAATCCAGCATGATGCATGTGTCATTTTGGGTGTCTTTTGTTATTTATTTATATATTTGTTTAATTGTGGTGTTCACATGAAATGGTGAATAGAGATAACACACACATATAGAGTAATACAATTTCTCTTTCTAGACTTTTCTTACAAAGTGGGTGTTACAAATCCTACCCCCTTAACAGAAATCTCGTCCCCGAGATTTGTAAGAAAAGGGATACAAAAGAAATGGGTTTGTAATTCTGCTTTTAGTCTATAGTTGGTTCAAAAATCCGGAGTCTCTTTTTTTTTATAGTCAATAGGGGTTGATTAGGAGAGCCTAGGTATCTAGTTACCTATTATATAGGGTATAAGCTGGACAGGTTGAGGTAAGAAAGATTATGACAAGGAAAAGACTTCACCAGCAATGTTTAAGTCTTGATTCATCTCGAGATTCACTTTGACTGTTTTATCCTTCCTTGTCGAGGTCGATCTTCTCTTCTCTGGTCTTGGTCTCATTGATTCGAGGTTAGTGTATATCATCGGGGTTGGGGAATATGGTTAAGATAGATGTTGGGGACTTGTTCTCAAGTGCTAAGAGTTAAGAACAAGGCAACATAAAAAGTGTTAAGTGTTAAAATCCTTCGTCCTTCGAAGCATTATGTTCCTTCGGGAAATAATGAGTCTCGGACGAAGGTCATGAGAGACATACCTTCGTAAACATAACAAGTAATGACGACGGACTCACATAAAGCATGAAATATGATATAAGCATCACCATAGAATCATTTCTATTTTATTAACATGGAAAAACAGAAATGATTCCAAGTTACAAATGTACCTTCGGTCCTGAGAGAAGGTGAAAAGTACGAGCGTGATGCCAAAAGCAAATGCCAAGTCAGCGTGTCCAGTACGGGAGTACTGTTCATCTATTTATAGACGCGGGACGCAGCCCACGTAAAATTACATCCATGTCCATTACATTTGTTGATGACTTATGGAAATCTGTCGAGGCCCCCGAAGTCTTTTCATCTTTAAGTCGGTTCCCCCTTCTGCCATCGCGCCGAAGCTTCCCTGCGCACAGCTTCGGCTACACTCGACCTTCGTCTGGTTCAGGCTTCGTCCTGGCCGTGCTCCATATTCATAATTCTGGATCCGAAAATACCTGTTCACATAATCCACTCGGAAAACATTGTCAAATCATGTTTTTGAGGACCTTCGGAGGACGAAGGCCCCCAATAGTAGCCCCTCGCAATATTAATTTGTAAATAATAAATTCAGATTGCGATATGGACGAAGGCCTTGAGCCGAAGGTCCGAAAAAACACCTTCCCTTTGCTAGAATAGCAACATTCAATGACAAGTGGGGTCTTTCAACTTTCAACGCATCAAGCGTATAAATACGGCCATGCCGCAAACTTATTTCGCACGCTTTCCGGCCAACCACTCCTGCTCATTCATTTTTTTAGCTCTTGTGCACTGCTAAGTTTTTAGCTTTGAAGCTTCGGCTTTTAAAAACAGTTTTTTAGCGCTTCCGAAGATGTCTGAAGCTGCTAAGAAGGCTGCTGCTGAGATGAAGCTGAGTCTTGATGAAGAGAAGAACCTAGGGTTTCTTATAGCCATGTCGAAGTCCAACACAGAGAAGATTACCAAGGAAATTCTGGAGGGACTGTCTGAAGATACTGGTGACAGTGAAAGTTATGATGTGGACAGCGGTGGCGAAGACTCCGAAGATCGCCCCTGGCGACCAAGCCATTCAGTTTATGGTAAATCAACTATCAAAGAGAAACATCTTGTTAATATGAGAGGGAGGTATTTCCGGGATCTGTCCATTGTGAGGGCGGACGAAGGGGAAAAAACTTGTCCACACCCTGAGGAAAATGAAGTTGTGGTGTACCGAAGCTTTTTGAAAGCTGGACTGCGATTCCCCTTGAGCAGCTTCGTCGTGGAGGTGTTGAAAATCTTCGAAGTCTATCTTCATCAACTTACTCCTGAGGCAATTATAAGGCTAAATATCTTCGTGTGGGCCGCGAGGAGCCAAGGTCTGAAGCCTGACGCGAGAAGCTTCTGTAATGTTCATGAATTATTATATGAAACAAAGCCTTGGGGCAAGGAACAGTACCATAACAACTTTGGCTGCTACAGCTTCGTTTCTCGGTCCGGGGCAAGCTGTCCCGTACCAACCTTTCGGAAGAGATGGCCCGGGGATTGGATGACAGAATGGTTTTATGTGAAGAATGACTTATCAGGACGAGAAGACATCAAAGGTATAATTATGCGTCCTATTTGGCAAAGCTTCGGCCTTCGGAGGCCGAAGGTTGAAATGGACGAAGCCGCCGAAGAGTGCCAAAGGGCCTTTGGGGTAGTCTGCTCGTTTATTGGGTCAAGGGACTTGGTCCAAGAACACATTGCATTCAGGGTATGGCCACTTGCGGAGAAGTGGGAAATGCCGAAGGAGACCATTAAAGAGCCCGACGAAGGCGGTCTAGTTAGACTGAAATACACATTCAAATATGCTGATAAATTCGTTGAACCTGATGATGACTGGTTGAAGAGCATTGAAAATTTAAGTGATGAGCTACTCGGGACCTACTCGAAGGCTGAAGATAATGCAATGTCAGCAGCCTTCGGAGGCCGAAAAAAGAAGAGACTGAATCGGGTATTCGATGCCATTGGGTTTGTCTACCCTGACTATCGTTATCCCACTCGAGGGCAGAAAAGAAAGAACACAACCTCTGCAGAAGGGGAAGCTGCAACTGCTCCTAGCGAGCCAGAATCAAAGAGAAAGAGGATAAAAGTCTTCACACACCGGCCACGCTATATTGAACCAGCTTCGGTGCCTGAGTTCACCGGAGAAGCTTCTTCGGCCACCGAAGCTGAACAGCCAACCTTGCTGCCAGAAACTGCAGAGATGGCCGAAGCACCATCCACAGAAAAAATGGAAGAAGCGAAAGAGCCGACTAAGGAAAAAACATTAGAAGTTTTGAGTCCTGCAGTAAATATTGAAACAGCAAAAAACCAAAAGGGGCCATCAGTGACCCCAAAAAGGAAAAGAATGGTAAATGTACTAGACGTCTTGGAGACAATTAAGTCTTCAAGCACAATTCCAAAAAAAAGTGTTGAAATTGCTGAAGCTTCTACTGAAGCTTCGGCTCAACAAGCTAAAGCTGAAGCTGGGCCTTCAGAGCCCTGCAAGGAGCAACCTTTTGAAGCCGAAGCAATAAAAATTCCAGAACAAGTATTAGTTGAAGAAACTGACACCGCCATCCCCGAAGCACCTGCCAGCATGCGTGATTACATGATACGACATGCTTCGGGGAAGAAGCTATCTGAAGAAGAAACTCATGAAGCCATCCATTATGCAAAGGAACTAAAATATCCGAAGGGGGCAGTAATATTCAATGGAACGAATGAAGATGACTTCTTATACTGCCTGCCTGACAACAAAGAGCTATCTGTCTGCCGAGAAATAGCCAGAAGTATTGGCTTTCCGAAGCTTGAAGCTGGGTTAAGCGCCATGACGAAAGAGGATCTCGCAGACAGCCTCGCGTACAACAGCCTGAAGGTATAGGAATTAAACACTTGAAAAATCCCCTTATTTTTACGCAACTCAATCCTTTTTTCTTATATGAATTCTTTTTCGTATAGGGCCTGATCCTAAGCAACGCACTAAGAGCCCAAAAGAGCGCCGAAGATGAAAGCTATGAAATTGCGTTTAATAATTTACGCTCCGAAGTTATCAAACTGAGAAACGAAGCTTTGGAAAAAGATAAAATTCTACTTACACTGGTAGATAAAGTGAAAAAAGACGAAGCTGCTTCAAAGGCCCAGGCCGAAGCTCAAAAACGCGAGATTAAAGATCTTCAGAAACAGCTGGCTAGAGCTAAAGAAGAGCGCGCGCTTGAGGAAACGAAACGAGAACTTAGTGATTTCATGGTCAACAAATTGGAATCAAAAGTTAAGGAGCTTCGCACATGTCAGGGGAAATGCTATGTCAAATCTGTAGAATGTGTGAATAAAATTAAATCCAGCTTCGCCAGCGTAGGCGCTTTTTCCAGCGAAGAGAATTTCTCTCGAGGCAATCCCGAAGGTCTGCTGGAATGGATTAGCCACGAAGCAGAGGCCTTCGAAGAGATTCTGAGCAGTCGTGGCGACATATGTGCTTTTTCGGGTGCCAGAGGAATTGCTTCCGTCTTAGAGAAGAAAGGTTGCGAACATGTAAAATTTTTAGCTCAATCCGAAGCTACCTTGTCTTCCGAAGACATCAAAGACCCCTCGGCCGAAGCGAGCGTAGTTGGAGGCAAATTTTTTACTGATATCTGGAACGACGGCGGCCGAGGAATGGCGCGAGAGATCATTGAAAGAAGCGAAAAAGGCATACACGACGCTAGAAGAGTAGCAGACGCTGCCGAAAAGAGTAGGGAGCCCGAAAGACAGTTAGGTACCAACTAGTCGTTCTTGTTGCGTTGTAATTTTCATTTTAAACTTTGCTCGCGATTTGTAAAAGTACTGAAGAAGTGTTCTCTTCGCTCAGAAACTGTTGGACGATCTGCCGTCCCCCACACAAAAGGGGATGAAGAAATTAATCAAATGGCCGAAACTATCATGGACAAGGTTGTTGACCAACTTCTGAATGCAGCCGCCGAAGCAGTATTGAGGGAGGATTAGGTGCTATTTGGAAAAAACATTTAAAGTGTAATCTATGCAACACTTTGCACATTTGAATGTAATATACAAGTCTCTTTTCATTACTGAATTCTTTACGATGCATGAAACTTTAAATACATACCACTTTTGAGCCTTCGGCGAAAAAACACCTTCCCTTCTTTTCATGCGTCGTGAAGAAGATAGCCTTCGTCAAAATTATTCTGATGAATGACATCGATGCCTCGTGAAAACATTTTCCGAAGCTATTTTCCGAAGCTATGCAACTTTGATATTGATCTGATAAAGTTCGCCCATGTTTCGTGAAAATATTCCCCGAAACTGTATTCCGAAGCTATACAATTTCAATGTCACTTTTTCAAAGCATCCCTTCGAAGGTTGAGAGTGTCCCCTTCTCTTGCCGAATGCGATATGATGTATGATGCTTATGCTATGCAAAATGATGTGATGATGTTATGTTATGCATGTGACATTTGTTCCGAAGATACACATAAAATATATTCGTAAGCTCTGCATTCCCTTAGGAACGTCTTTGGAGCTTCTTCGTCTTTTACTTAGACGGCATCAGCGTTGACTTTTCGCTGTAAGCCTCCCTTAGGAGCTTCTTCGTCTTTTACTTAGACGGTATCAGCGTTGACTTTTCGCTGTAGGCTCTGCATTCCTTTAGGAACGACTTCTGAGCAGAAAACTTACGCTGCGCTCCCTTTGGAACGACTTTTTGTGACTTTATAAACTTACTCTGCGTTCCTTAGAACGACTTTTTGTTGCTCCGAAGGATTTTTAGTCCGAAGGTCCTTCTTGGTAACAGAAGAAATTTTAGGCTTCGGCAACTTAGGCCTGTGAATCAAATAAATTTTTCTCGTGGAAACAACGAAATTATTACATGGAAACTATCAATGTTTTTTGCTTCACAGAAAATAAAACTGAATAGGAAAGACTGCTATCAAAGGTAGGATATGTCAATAAATGTGCTTCGACTCTGGCACAGTGCTGTTGACTGTGCGAGCTTCAGACTGTTCTCTGAAGTCCCTCTGCTGTGGAGCGTATTGACTCCCTTCTGGCTGTTGACCTTGCTGCAATGGAGGTGGAGGCGGAGGCTGCTGCCAGGAAGCTTGAGGTTGACTTGCCGAAGCTACAGAAGCCGCAGGGTGGTTGTCTATGTATTGTGGGACATAAGGCGGATGAAACGAAGCAGTATGCAAAACCTGCTTCGACTGAGCTTGTTGAGATGCAGCTTCGGCTAGTTCCTTTTGCTTCTGGATTGTAACATGGCACGTCCTAGTGGTGTGGCCCTTGCCCTCTCCACAGAATAGGCAAAACAGTCTCCTTGGCTGATCTCCGAATCTTCCGCCGAAGCCCCTGGCGCCTCTGCCTCTTGGAGCTGGTGGCCGAAAGGAAGTTTGTTGTTGCCCCGAAGCCTGTGAGGAGCACTGCGGCCTGTTTTGCTGACTCCCCTTATCATCATTCTGAGTGCTGTGAATGGAACGGACATGCTTCGGGTAGTATCTTCCTCCGAAGCCCCTGGTCATCTCAGAAAATCTGAAGGCCTCCTCCCTTCTTTGGCGAAAGTCATTGTCGGCACGAATGTACTCATCCATCTTTTGGAGCAATTTCTCCAAGGTCTGAGGAGGCTTCCGAGCAAAGTATTGAGCTGCAGGTCCAGGACGAAGCCCCTTGATCATGGCTTCGATAACGATTTCATTGGGCACCGTTGGTGCCTGCGCCCTCAATCGTAAGAACCTTCGGACATACGCCTGAAGGTATTCTTCGTGATCCTGAATACACTGGAAGAGGGCTTGAGCTGTAACCGGCTTCGGTTGAAATCCTTGAAAGCTGGTCAGTAACATATCCTTCAGCTTCTGCCATGAAGTGATTGTTCCTGGCCGAAGGGAGGAATACCAGGTCTGAGCAACATTCCTGACGGCCATGACGAAAGACTTCGCCATGACTGCAGCGTTGCCCCCGTACGAAGACACTGTTGCTTCGTAGCTCATCAAGAATTGCTTCGGGTCGGAGTGGCCGTCAAACATGGGGAGCTGGGGTGGCTTATAGGATGGAGGCCAAGGAGTAGCCTGCAGCTCAGCAGACAGAGGAGAAGCATCATCAAAAACAAAATTTCCCTGATGGAAATTATCATACCAGTCGTCTTCGTTGACGAAGCCCTCCTGATGAAGGTCTTTCTGATGAGGCCTTCTGTTCTGCTCATCGTGAGTGAGATGGCGAACTTCCTCAGAAGCTTCGTCAATTTGCCTTTGCAACTCAGCTAGGCGGGCCATCTTCTCCTTCTTCCTCTGCACTTGTTGATGTAGCATCTCCATCTCTCTGATTTCTTGGTCTAGCTCTTCTTCCTCAAGCGTCGGGCTAACAGCTTTTCTCTTCTGGCTTCTGGCCTCCCGAAGAGAGACGGTCTCCTGGTTGTGGTCCAGCGGTTGTAGTGCTGCAGCCCCAGCCGCTGAAGCTTTCTTCGGCGCCATAGCGAAGGTCTATAGCTTCCGAAGGTGTTCACGAAGACTCGAAGTGGAAGTGAGTTCACCGGAGGTGGGCGCCAATGTTGGGGACTTGTTCTCAAGTGCTAAGAGTTAAGAACAAGGCAACATAAAAAGTGTTAAGTGTTAAAATCCTTCGTCCTTCGAAGCATTATGTTCCTTCGGGAAATAATGAGTCTCGGACGAAGGTCATGAGAGACATACCTTCGTAAACATAACAAGTAATGACGACGGACTCACATAAAGCATGAAATATGATATAAGCATCACCATAGAATCATTTCTATTTTATTAACATGGAAAAACAGAAATGATTCCAAGTTACAAATGTACCTTCGGTCCTGAGAGAAGGTGAAAAGTACGAGCGTGATGCCAAAAGCAAATGCCAAGTCAGCGTGTCCAGTACGGGAGTACTGTTCATCTATTTATAGACGCGGGACGCAGCCCACGTAAAATTACATCCATGTCCATTACATTTGTTAATGACTTATGGAAATCTGTCGAGGCCCCCGAAGTCTTTTCATCTTTAAGTCGGTTCCCCCTTCTGCCATCGCGCCGAAGCTTCCCTGCGCACAGCTTCGGCTACACTCGACCTTCGTCTGGTTCAGGCTTCGTCCTGGCCGTGCTCCATATTCATAATTCTGGATCCGAAAATACCTGTTCACATAATCCACTCGGAAAACATTGTCAAATCATGATGTAGGTCAAAATCTTGTTTGATGTTAGGTGGGGATAAACAGATTGGATATAACTAGATTAGACTAGTTAAGGTCTACTTATTTTAGAATAGATCATAGTTGTTACACTTAGTACGAGATAAGCAAAGTAGTTAGGATATGACAAGATAAGATAGGATAGAATCTTTTAAGATGAGATGAATCTATTAAGATAAGAGAAAATCTTTTAAGATAAGATATATTTTAATTAGGATAAGTTAGGATCTTTTCACATAAGATGGATCTATGAGTGTAGGATAAATTTTTTTTAAGATGAGATGGATATTGTTAGGCTAGATACTTTAATGAGGGATAATCTAATTTGTCTGAGTATATTTTTTATATATGTATGTGTAGATGTAATTATGGACATTACTCCACAACTCATCACACTCAATCAAAGAACCAAATCAGACAAGTATCATAAGAACAGCATTCAAGTTCATAGATATCAAAAAAAAATAGTTTTTTTTTGGTTCCTAAGATTAGGTCTCCTATTCCTAAAAGTCTCTTTAGGCACAGGATTTCAAAGTGTGAAATCCACATTTGTCTTTAGAAGGAAAAGGTAAGAATAATCAGAGTAAAGCGGAAATAGATGAGAAAAGATCAAGGAAGGTTTAAAAAAGAATCACAGTAGCAAAGGTGAGTGAGTATTGGTTGTCCAGTTCTATCTAGGTTTCGTCCTACAGTCAACATTCCTCTGATACCACTTCTGTAACACCCGGATTTTTAGGGGTCCAAAACCCGGGCGCTAACATAAACACCAGGTATGCTGGGACCAAGTCTCACACATATGATGTAAAGTGGCACAGGATCGAATGTCACATCTTTATATATAACAGGAGTTCTATACAAAATAAATAATTACATTATAAGGAGACAACGGTCCAGCAACCCAAAGTTGACTGGGAGACGACGACCTAGACCACTCACGAACTCATCGCAGCATCCTCCATGAGCATCATCCTGCAGTACCTGGTCTTGACCTGTGGTGTATGTGAGACAGCAAGAGTGAGCTCACATACGTTCATCGCTCAACAAGTTGTGGGGAATAATGTGCATGAACTCGCCAAAGGTGGGAGCTCACGTGAAGTGTAAGGCTTACCAAAGAAGATGGTTAGAGCTGAGCATTGCTTTTAAAGTTGGTCAAAATTTTATTAGCAGTTACTAAGTATAAGTAAATACCAAACCCAATTAAGTAGTAGAACAAAAATAACAACTTCACCCGCGATGCAATGCATATGACAAATTGAATTTAGTTCCATAATTTAATCATCAGAGAGTCCTGAGCTGCTCATGACCGTGAGCTCGGCTAGTATACCAGTTTTTACACTCTGCAGAGGTGGTACCCTTTACCCACAAGTCATGTTACCCATCTGCCAAGAGATCGCGACTTCCCATACACCTCTACCGAGGAGGCGAGGCAGGGTAACACTACGAGGCCTTTACAAAGTTCCACTAGCTTCAGAAAACCCGCTACAGTTTATAGGAAGCTCCAATGCAGGAATCCCTTGCAGGACCGCCATCACAGCAAAATCCTCCCGAGGGCCTCCCCAGGAATCCCTTGCAGGACCGCCATCACAGCAAAATCCTCCCGAGGGCCTTCCCAGGAATCCCTTGCAGGACCGCCATCACAGCAAAATCCTCCCGAGGGCCTCCCTACACTGACCACTCCCCCTACTGCCCTTGCCCCTTTCGGGTAAGGTAGTCCTCCACTAGCTTTCCTAATTAGTCAGCCAAGGGCGTCCCATTAAACCCTTGTGGTGGCACGTGGTTCTCAAGTTAAGCTCTATGTTCCAATTAACATTTAATGATCTTGTCATGAACATAAATAGAATAACAACATAATTGGAACATAGATGTAATGAAATATTAACCCAAAACCATATAAAGCAGTAGCAGAACTACCCAAGTGATTCAGGGGTAAACAAGGTATTCAGGACGAACAAACTAGGGTGACCTATTGGGTCCCATCAAAATTAACCTATGCAGATCATTATGATTAATCAGAACATGAGTGGGTAAAAGAAGTGATCAAGGGCACAACTTGCCTGGGACTTGAGATTCCAGGTACCAGGATGATCTTCAGGTGGCTCGTGACCTCTCTGCTAGTCGTAGCAATACAAACAAGCAGTGTATAGGCAAAATTAACATCACACCAAACATAAGTACAAACTGAATAATAATAATCTTCGCGTTGCTACGAGATCGTAGGAACAAGAATTATTAATTTTGGAGTTATAGGTTTTAAGTTATGAATTTCCAAAGATTCTATGTGCTTATTACAAGATTAATTAAGATAACAATTTTAATGTGACTTTTATGTAAAACCAGTGGCACTGAATGATAAACAATAATATTATAAAATTATAGGAACTGGAATGGGCAAGTTTGGACTTCATATGAATTTTCTATGGATTATACAAGTTCTAGGGTTTATTTTTATATTAAAAATCGAATTCCCAATTCATTTTATCAATTTTAACTCTGTATTGGACTGGGCCTCAAATAAGCCGAAGCGCAGGGGCTATTTTAGAAGAATCCCTAAGACTCAGAATTCTATACCGCGGACTGCGGGTTGATATCTACATACTTCGGAGGCTCTTTTGCAATTATGGCTCGGCGAAAGGGTATCGGTTAATTCCAGCCGTCCGATCCCAATTCAGGGGCCCAGATTAGATCGTATCTCAGCTGAAACGGTACACGAGGACGGCCCTCGGATCACGATCTGACGACCCAGGTTTAATGAATCTTGGTCCACCCACCGCCATCCGATCTTGATCCGATGGCCCGGATCAAACGCACCGAAGCGGTACGCGTCCCCTAATCTGAGCCGCCCATCCATATCTCACGGCTCAGCACATCTCCACTCGTCTTCCTCCTCGGCAATCAGGACGGCGGCGCCGTTAGTCGAGACGGTGCCCAACGCACACACCAGCCATCCGAGCGCCAACTCCCAACCCAACAAGCAGTACACAGGGGTAGAATCGAGTCAGCAAGATTGGTTCAAGGAGGTGGCTCACCAATAATCTAGACGCAGCGACGAAGCTCTGTCTACGTAGCTAGGCAAACCGCGGCGACCTTGACCTTGGTTTGCAGCTGCCCGGCGTCGAACCACGGACTCCATAGGAAACTCACCCAGCGAACCCCCCAGAGGTGCCTCCGGCGAGGTAGGAGTACCAGCCCATACGGCGGATTGTTTCTTTCTCTCTGTGTGGGTGTCCTTGCCTTCTCTCTCTCATCTCCCTAGCCCGAGGCCCCCAGCGACTGCATCAATGGCGCGGCTCGAGAGCAAGTAGATGGATGAGCCAGGGGGCTGGTTTTATCATGGGTCCGCGTCGGCAAACCCGCCCGGTGATCACGGCAGATTTGTTGGGGAGCTCCGCGAACGCCGCACCAGATCGATTCAATTCCTATGTTTGTTGCGACATGTGGGATTGCAGGTTGGAGAAAGCCCTGTGTAGCGGGCCCCACGCGGTCAGCACGAGCGCGGCACCGTGGTCACACGGCATGGCGAGGCTGCACGATGAGCCCACCGATCATTGATGTGGTGTCCGGCTGACACTAGCGGCCCACGTGTAAGTAACTCCAAGAAAAAGAAAAGGGACGAGGAGAGTGGGCTGGCGTGAAAGGGAGTTGGGTCGGTTATGATGTTTTTGGGCCCCGGCGCAGGTCTGCCCCTTCCTTTTTTTCCTTTTCCTATTTGAGTCATTTTCTTTTCATTTGAATTCCTAATTTGAATTTGAGTCTTGTGAAGAAATTCACTTTTGAGTCAAATGTATAAACTCAAATCTGTGTAGGAATAATATTTATATATATATTTTTATACATATTTCTATTCCACATAATGTTCGTTTGCTTCTTTTCTTCTAAATTCTAGGATCTCCTTTTATTTTTCCAAATTCTATTTGGGAAATTTAATATATTTATTCTTCAAATTATTTTATGTTGTCACAAAATGCACACAAAAAAAATCCAGCATGATGCATGTGTCATTTTGGGTGTCTTTTGTTATTTATTTATATATTTGTTTAATTGTGGTGTTCACATGAAATGGTGAATAGAGATAACACACACATATAGAGTAATACAATTTCTCTTTCTAGACTTTTCTTACAAAGTGGGTGTTACAGGTCTTCAGGTCAGGTTTTTACTGGCCAACAGCGAAGAGTGATGCGCCCGAGTTAGTCCAGAGGTGCGAAGCCTGCCAGTACTTGTCAAAACAGCAGCATCTACCAGCACAGCAGCTGCAGACTATACCCATAACCTCAAAAAGAAAGTCTTTGACAAGAATGAGAAGTTCGCTGGAAAGTGGATCAGAGAGCTGCCATATGTGGTTTGGAGCCTGAGAACTCAACCTAGCCGAGCTCTGCATGGAAATACCCCCATCTTTATGGTTTATGGTTCGGAGGCAGTGCTACCTGCTGATCTCAAGTTCGGGGCACCAAGGTTAATCTTTGAAAACATAGCAGAAGCTGAAGCTACTAGGCTGGAAGACGTTGATGTACTCGAAGAAGAGCGACTGAATACGGTGATTCAATCAGCACGATATCAGCAAACTCTGAGGCGCTACCATGATAAGGTCATACGGCATCGATCCTTCGCAGTGGGAGATCTCGTCCTCCACCGAATTATAACGGGGGAGGGGCAGCATAAATTATCACCTCTATGGGAAGGACCATTCCTAGTAGCAGAAGTCACTCGGCCGGGATCATATCACCTCACTCAGATGGACGTCACGGAAATTGGGAACTCATGGAATATAGAACACCTCAGGAAGTTTTACCCCTAGCTACATCCTAGAAGCTCTCGGAACGACGATGTATTCTGTAAATCGAGAAAAATATCATCAATAAAAAGGTCTCAAAGGCACTCAGATTGTTCAATGTCAATTGGCACGCTTACTTAACCCGGGGTGATCGCTATGCCCTACCAACGGAGCAATCGGCTTAAGTCGGCAATGACTTAAGGCGGTACGACATGCTCACGCTTACCTAACTCAGGGTGACCACTATGCCCTACTAACATAGCAATCGACTTAAGTCGGCAATGACTTAAGGCGGTGCGACATGCTCACGCTTACTAAACTCGGGGTGACCACTATGCCCTACTAGCGGAGCAGTCGGTTTAAGTTGGCGATGATTTAAATTGGCACGGCACGCTTGGCACGTTTGCAATCACCCATCTTAGGGCAACTTCTGTGCCCCATGATGAAATTTCAAAGCCATCACACTGCATTTACTTCTACAAATGTAGACACTGTTGAATTCTAAACAATGGGAAAACAATAGTAGCATTCAGTACTAAAAGGTGTCCTCTAACAAAACATCCGAGCACATTAACCACACATTCAAAGCATTCAGTGTTTTCTATTTAGTAATGTTCTTATCAGGAGCAACTGACGAAGAAGGACGACTCGAGGAATCAGGAACAACCACGCCGGGTCTCCTCATCAAGATCCGCCCCGCGCGAATAGCTTTATCGCGCTGGGCCCTCAGGGTAGCAGAAGTCTCTTCAGCAGCCTTGACAGCCAGCCGAACGGTTTCTAGCTCCTGGGCGATGGATATCTTGGAAGCGCGAAGATCCTTGATGACAGCATCTTTGGTCGACACCAACTGCCTGAGGCAAATCACATCATCCAAGGACTCTTGCAGCTTATAACGATGATTATCTAACTCCTCCCTGGTGAAGCAATGACTCCTCTCCAAGATGGTCAATGAATTGCTGGCGTCGCGGTATAGCTTATCAAGGTTGTCACGAGAAATGGCGAGGGCACGCTTTTCCTCCTGCAGACAAGAATCAGTTTCTCCAAACGTCGAGCAAGCAATAAGAACATAACAAACAAAGCCAAGATTCACAGGTCACCTTTTCAGAGTCGAGCTGAGCATGGAGAGTAGAGTTCAGCGTGTTAGCATCATTCAGAGAAGCAGAAACCCGGGCCAATTCAGTCTGACCTTGAGAATACTTTTCTTCAAGATCAGAGCACCGCCGGGCCAGTTCAGTCTGACCTTGAGAATGTTTTTCTTCAAGATCAGAGTACTGCCGAGCCATATCTGTCAAGAAACAGTCAAGCAAAAGTGTTAAAATAAAAAGCAGTTTAATCAGGTAGCCAAAAAAGAAGCAAAAGAGTACCGACCGGTATTTGCCGCCTCCAAATCAGATACACGCCGCTGAAGCAGCACTAGATTCCAACGCGCCAGAGACAAAGCTCCTTCTGAGATAGAGGCACCCTGCAACTTCAGCGGACTAGACATCTCATCGACCAACGCCTGGCATTAAAAATAGACAAGCATGAGAACAATTATATGCCTGGGTAAAGTCAGACCAGAAGAAACCAAAATACCTGGAGGTTGGAGAAGAATGAGGGGACCCCCAAGTCGTGAGAAATCAACTGATGGCTCGGCGAAGGATCACCAACCGGAACAACTCGCAACGAATCAGCAGGAACCAATTCAGTGTAATCAGCAGAACCCAGAACTCTGTCGTCGGGAGCGCTGGCCTCTAAAGCGACTCCTTGACCGAAGGCTTGGGCTATCGCCATGCAACCAGAGTGTGGAGGAGAAGACCCTACGTGAACATCCATGGAAGTGTGGGAGGGAGAACCCACTCGGACACCCTCGGGGGCTAGGTCACAGCTCGTGTTACCCATCCGAGCCGGATCATCTCCGGCAACACCCTCGGGGGCTGGGTAAGTGCCAGCACCATCCTTGAGGGCCGAGTTCTCTGCAGCAGCCACCTCTGAGGTTGAAGGCCGCTCAGTCACTTCCATGGGAGCAGTGCAATCTAGACCAGTCTCCTAACCCTCAAGACCGCGCTCCAAGGTCGATGAGGCGCGGGACGCTGCCTGGGATGACCCCAACCCGGCATCGGGCACATCAGCACAAACACCCATCGCACCACGATCTGCCGGCTCTGACAACAGATCTTCTGGAACCATGTCTTCAAGAGTTTGATCAAAGTTCGCCAGAGATAATTCTTGAAGACCAATGAGGGCAGACAAGGCAGGAGAAGGAACACCACTACTTTCCCCACTAGCTATGTAACGCCGGCTGTTCTTCCGAATAAAAGGGATTTCATCCTCTTCTTCATCATCTTCATCAACAACACGGACAGTACACCCATTGGGGTCAGCTTCAGCAGGATCACACCCATCGGGGTCAGCATCAGACGGGTCACACCCATTGGGGTCAGCTTCAGCAGGATCACACCCATCGGGGTCAGCATCAGACGGGTCACACCCATTGGGGTCAGCTTTAGCAAATTCAGGCACTAGCACTTCCTCAGCAACAGGAACAGAAGGACCGGCACCCTGATCCAAGCTAGACACTCGAAGAAGACATCTCTTCTTCTTTTTCTGCCCCTCAGCGGGAAAAGTGGGTTGATCGGCTCAGCGAGAACGTTTCGGGCGAACATTGTCAGACCTCTGAGCGTCCAAAGCTTTGCCGGCCTTAGGGATGGGTGCCACCACCAGTGTTTCAGTAGGAGCGGCGTCAGAAGAATCCTCAGCTAACATATCCAGCATGGCACTTATTTCTGTGTCACTTGGATTCAAAGGCACCTCAAAATGAACCTGCCTCTCGTCGTCAGGAATTTCTCTGAGTGAGGCAACCAAAGCACTAACTTCTTCGGGAGAGGGTCACACTCTAAGGCCCAAACCGCTATCACCAGCAGGAGGATTTGACACGAAACTGGTAAAGGCCTAGGAAGGAGGCAAATTCCAGGCCGAGTATGCAACATGAGCGCCGATGTTCGACACCTTGCCTCTGAGTATCATCTCGAGTCGGCTCACCAAGTCCACAGCAGGATTTCTTCTGTTGGTTACCTGGGTTGAATCAGCCAAGCCTCGATACAGATAGGCTGGATATGCTCTATCTTTCAGTGGCTGAATGTTCTTGAAAACAAAGTCAGCGACCACAGCTTCTGCAGTTAGACCCCTTTCTTTCAACAATCCAACTTCTACTAACAGAGCCCCTGCCTCAGCCACCTCCTGGTCTGTGGGGGATTCGGTCCAGCTCGGAGTGCGAACATCCGGCTGTCTCCCTGACCGTGGGGGGAGGGAATTCCCATGATTCTCCATGATGAACCATTCCAGGCGCCATCCCTTGATGCTATCCTTGAGTGGGATGTCGAGGTAGTCGGTCTTACTCCCACGGCGCATCTCCAAGCTCGCGCCCCCCACCAGCTGGTGCTGCCCTCCGGCCATTCCAGGCCGCAATAGTACAAATACTTCCAAAGGCCAAAGTGGGGCAAAACACTAAGAAAGGCTTCTCATAAATGAACAAAAACAGAAACTTGCAGAATAGAACTGGGGTTCAGATGGTTCAGATTCAAGCGATAGAAATCAAGGAGACCGCAGAAGAAAGGAGAAATGGGAAGAGCAAGTCTGCGGATAAGAAAAGGAACGTAAATGACAGATTCGTGGGTGTCTTCTGTCGGAACAGTGACCCCACGACAGATCCGCCACGAATAGAGCTCCTTCGGAGGAAGAACTCCGATGGAAACGAGATGAAGAAGGTCGGATTCAGAGACAACAGACATATGGTTACCTGCGAAAGGCAACTGACTGTTGGGATCGATGGGGGGAATGATTGCGACGGACGAACTCGAAGCTTTCCGCTTGGGCGCCATCTCAACCTCGCTAGCGAGCGGAGCGGAAGCGATATCGCAGGAGAGCAGAGAAACCCTGGATGCAAAAAAATCAGAAACTAGGGCACGGAGCATGGAGGCGGGCGACAGTGCAGTACATAGGGGATTTTCCCGGGCCAGATGCCATTTCTAAAAAGTGCCCAGTCATCACCCAGCCGTTATTTCTAAAACGCTGGCGTGCCATGTCATCACCCAGCCGTTATTTCTAAAACGCTGGCATGCCATGTCATCACTCGGCCGTTATTTCCAAAACAGCCGAAGCGGCCCAAATTAACTCAGTTGTTGTTTCTAAAAACGCTGACGTTATCCAACTTCACTCGGCCACTACTTTCAAAGCGACCAACGTCGCCAGTAATCACTCGGCTGTTATCCCAAAAACAGTGACATAACCCCAAAAGATTCGGTTGTTACCTCTAAAACACCGACGTTGCCAGTAACCGCTCGGCCGTTACTTCTAAAACACCGACGCGGCCCGCTATCGCTTGGCTATCACCTCTAAAAGCCCCAACCTCGCTGATAATCAGTCGGCCACCATCGCTAAAGCGCTGACATTGTGAAGGAAGCAGTCTGAATCACAGCCCAATGATTCTAAGCCGCTACTCAAGCACTACGTTCAAAAACAGCCTCTCCAGCAGGCGTTAACACAATCGACGATCCGCAAGAAGGCAGAATGATACACACAAGAGAGATCGAAATCATTCTCCATTATACGGGAAGTACTACCGAACTTACAAATCAACTCATTATGAGTTGATGCTTTCCCTTCTACTACATTACATTTAACTAACTATACTACTAGCTACTACTACATTATTTCGCTAATACTATTTCTACTACTAATCTACACTAACATCTAAAACCAGTGGCGTCTAGCAACTGGCCTTGTTGCTGCCCTTGCTGCCGCCGCTGCCACCTTTGCCGCTGCCGTCACCTCCCTTGCCGCTGTCGCCGCCGCCGTCACCGTCGCCTCCGTCGTCGTCGACGTCGCCGCCGCCACCCTCCTCGTACGAGTCGGAGGAATTCTCCTCGTCCGAGGAGTACTCCGACTCATCCGAGCCCTCGAGCCCGGCGTGCTCGATGGCCCGGATGTAAGTCCATACCTCCGCGGCGATCCCCTGGGAGTCGTCTGAATCATCAGATGACACCGGGGGAGAGGCAGGAGCCGGAGAGCCCTCGGACTCGGAGGAGAACTCCTCCTCCGAGTACTCCGAGTCGCCGAAGTCCTCCGAGGGAGGAGTCGGCTTGCGCTTGCGCTTGTCGCCCGAGTGATGCGAAGAGCTGCTACCTTTCTTGCTCTTGCCCATGGCGGAAGTGGAAGGAAGGAGAGGAGATGAAACAGCAAGCAGTAGCAAGAAATGTGAAAATGCCGACGAAGCAAGAGCACTATTTATAGAAGAAGAAGGCAACCGCTCACCTCCTACCACGGCCACCGAACAATCACAAAAATTCAATATGCAATTCAAACCGTCTGAAGACACGTCAGGCGGCTTACGCCGTTTCACGTAACACGACACCCATTAGGACTCCAGTCAACTGCACGGGCGATATGATTACACCCGCGGTCACATCAAGTTACTACTCAGAAGCAGTCTGCTAAACGCTCAGCGTACCAAGCCGTCCCTTGCCTGCACCCATTGGGGGGAGACGCCCAATTAGTATATTTTCCAAAACTGTCACATCCGTTCAGTATATGCAATGAATACTCCAAGACAGAAGAGAGATACCAGCAAGGATCAAAGGAAAGCCAAATATAGCCGAGAAGGTACAAGTCCAATCGGCAGAAGCATCAAAGCATGAAGTGACATGAAGACTAATCAAGGGCCATCTATCGAACATCCAATTAGTCGCAGATCAAATAAATTGCTAGACCTAGCAAGATATGGGCAGATCGTGTACTCGGCTTCAAAAACAAAAATGTATGCTGACCTCTGAAGCATAACGTTGATGACATAATGCTGACCTCTAAGGCATTCGACAAAAGAAAAGGATGATTCCCAGAAAAAGGCACGAAATGAAGACCTTCGAGTGGATTATTTTCAAAAATCCACTCGAAGCTTGGGGGCTACACCTTGGTGCACCCAATGAATCATCATCCCCGAAGAAGCAAAATGCTGACCTCTAAAGCACAAGGCAAAGTTAAGACAAGGCTGACCTCTGAAAAAGCACGAGTGGAAGATGAAAGTGGTTACTGATAATACCTGAAGTGAAGACCTTCGAGTGGATTGTTTGCAAAAATCCACTCGAAGCTCGGGGGCTACACCCACCCAATGAAACCCGAAGTCCAACAGTGCAAAATGCTGACCTCCGAAGCATGAACCTGAGACAGAATGCCAAACTTCGAGGAATAATAGCAGAAGAAGACAGTAAAAAGAAAACGTGTTAACCGGATCACTCAGAATTCAGAAGCAGTGGCCCGACAGACTTCTTTCCAAAAAGCATTCCCTGTTAAAATCAAATACTGCAAGATGGACCTAGGATCTTTGGGCCGTTTATTCCAAAATCAGCCCAAAGATCGGGGGCTTGTGGGGGACAGATATCCCCCGGGTCCACAAGAAGGATAAAAGACCTCACGAAAGGCTCAAGGGCCCCATAATTCGTAAGGTCATCCCCTCGTGGGCCTGGGAGGAGTGACCAGTGGAACGGATTAGCACAAGGCCAGGTCGACGCAGGCCCAGACAACCCAACAAATTCGAGCAGTGATCGCAACAGTGACTCGACCTTCCCGCGCAGGGGCCCCGTACATCGGAACTAAGCGAGGATGAGTCGGCTGAACTATAGGAAGATAGACTCAGTTTGTTCGCTATTACTTTGGCACATGTTGTTATCATATCCACAAGTAATGCCCCACGGTCGAGTATATAAGGCCTAGGGAGCACCCCTTCAAGACGGGAGACATCATTCATCACTTAGCCATCCACCCCGCTCTCTACGTTTTCCAGCACTAGAGAGCTCCCTTGTAACCCATCGCATAAAGCATTCCAGCCAGGACGTAGGGTGTTACGCATCTCAAAGCGGCCCGAACCTGAACATCATTGTCTACTATTTCTCGTGCGCCCAGCACGAACCATCGAGCTACAGTCGGTAACACCATCCTACTCCTAAAAGCACCTTGGGGGGTAACCCTGGGTGCGCGGTCGGGCCCGAAACACCGACAGTAACCTCCAGAAGCAGAAAGAGATCCTTGTTGGGGCGAAGGCAAAGACGCCACCCTTCGCTCGAGGCCTTCGCCGCAGCCGCTGGTCCGACGAAGACAAAGCGGGCAGGGACACCCTTCGCAGGACTCGGCACTTTGACGAAGGCCTGCGGCGACGTCCTACCACGGCGCGTCCCCGTTCAGTCCCAAGGCCCACGTGTGATCTGGCCCATTGTAACGGGCCCCGCGTGGCCGCCTCTGTATTACGGGCCTAACTTGTAAAGGAATACTTGTAATTACGGTCTGTAACCCTGCTTTATGGGAATATTCTGGGGATAAAATAGGTGTCTGAGGGCACATGCGTCCTTAACACAAGACGCTGGGCACTCAGATACCTATAAATACCCCCGCACAGTGCCCGTGAGAGGCTAGATCAACAGAGCTATTGCCCCCGTGCACGTAACCCTGTTGTCACCACCGCTCACCCTTGTTGGCCTCTTTGCTGCTGAGAGCAAGTTCCAACATTTGGCGCCCACCGTTCGTGCTACGATAAAACCACCCGCGATGGCACCCAAGAGAGCTAACCCCAAGGCTGACGAGGCTGCGAAGGCAGCACTGCTGGCCGCAAGAAAGGGCAAGGCCCTCGTCCTCACCCAATCCACCCACCAAGAGCCCACTGAAGACAATGTTCCCCACACCGGCGAAGACGACACCCTCCGCACCTGCGGAACCGAAGGACAGTCAGAGCCGCCCCCAGGCTTCGCCCCACTGGAGGGCGCGGACCTCACCGAGGACGGTGAGGTCCTCGGCGTCTCAACAGAAGAACAGCTGCAGCTGCGCGCCCTGCGCCTCAGGAACCGCAATCTCCAGAGGCAGAAAGAGATACTGGAGGCCAAGCGCCAGCGTGTGTCCACATTAGCCAAAGTGCGGCAAATGATACGCGACGAGGAGCAGAAAGCTCAAGACCTCGAGCGCGAAATCGCGCTGATGCAGCGCGAAGGCCACCTCGGTCTACAGCAAGAGCCACCCCTCCAACAGCGCACACAACCGGAGGACACGCGCGAAGGCCACCTCGGCCGGCAGCATGGCCCACCCCTGCAGCACCGGGCGCAGCCGGAGAACCCGCGTTTCCCCCAGCATGACTACGTCTCCCAGCACGGCGCGCCATTCCAAGGGGTCAACTACATCGACGAGCGAAGTCCCCTGGCGCCACACCTACAAGTGACGCCTTGGCCAGCTAACTTTCGAGCGGGGGCATACCCCAAGTACAATGGCAGCACCGACCCGGCGCAGTACATCATGAGTTATCAAGTCGCCGTTGCATCAGCCGGAGGGGACGACGCCACAATGGCGAAGTCTTTCATCATCGCACTAGAGGGCCCAGCACTCACCTGGTTCACCAGATTGCCTCCGCTGTCCATTGATTCATGGAGAAGTCTCAGGGACAAGTTCCTCCTCAACTTCCAAGGGTACCGTCCAGACACCGACGCTTTGGCCGAGCTCTCGCTTTGCAAACAGCTGGAAAAGGAGACTCTGCGGGAGTATTACCGCAAGTTCTTAACACTCAAGTCACAGCTGCCCTCTGTCGACGATCAGATCGCTATCCACTACGCCATCAATGGCCTTCGGGCTGGCGTCCTCTACAGCCATTGTATCAGAGATCCACCCAAGAGCTTGCAGGAGCTATATCAGCTCTTCGAAAAATATGCCAAATCCGAAGAGCTCCACCAGCGCAAGGTTGAGTCACAGCGGAAGCCCAAAGATGCCCCGCAGTCCAGCCGCACGTGGACGAGGACTCCGCAACCAGACTCCGGTCGAGATGGCCGCAGTCAACAGCAAGTGCACAACATCGCCAACCAACTGCCTGCTGCTGATCCCCCTCGCCGCCAGGAATATCCCCCCAGGGCCGCGGAAATGGAACTCGCGGCAGGGGTCGAGGGCGGGCGCAGCAGCCGCCGCGTCGATTCTATTGCCTTTTCCACGGCGAAGACTGCGCCCACCAGACCAAAGACTGCCCCGAGACGAAGGCCACCAGAGAAAGAATGGCGCGGGCGCAGCCAGCCGACAATCCTAGAATCGTCGCGCATAATTACCAACCACCCCCTCCACCATACATCCACGCTCCCGCTCCACATCCACCGCACCACGCTTACCAACACCATCAGGAAGTACAAATCGTACCTCCTCCACCCCCACCGCCACACCAGCAACACCAAAACATCCCCCACTCCCCAAAACAGGAAGACTTCGCCGATCAACCATATCGCGGAGTCATTCACATGATAACGGGGGGGTCCAGCACTGACTTCGACACCAAGCGGCAGAAGCGGGACCACTACCGCAGCATCAACCACGTCGCCGTCACTGGCCCAGTCGTGCAGACGAAGTGGTCCCACATACCGCTAACCTTCGACGCACGAGACGTCGACCTACGCAGCGCCCCCCACATCGACGCTATGGTCATCAATTGCAGCGTGGCAGGCTGGGACTTACACAAAGTCCTAGTCGACAACGGCAGTCAGGCGGACATCATCTTCCTCCACGCCTTCGACCGCATGGGTATAAGCCACAGCTTGCTGAAGCCTTCGGACAACCCGTTGTATGGTTTCGGCGGCAAGGGCACCTTTCCAGTTGGCAAGATAGAGTTGCCCCTCTCCTTCGGTGTAGCGCCCAATGCCCGAAGTGAACAAGTAACCTTCGACATTGTCGACATGGTATATCCATACAACGCCATCATGGGCCGGGGATCCATCAACAAGTTCGAAGCCGCCATCCACGGGTTGTACCTATGTATGAAGATACCAGGCCCGCTAGGCGCCATCACAGTCTACGGCAACCAGCAGACGGCGCGCAACATTGAGCGGGACTTCGTGCCCGGTCAGAGAAACGTACACTGTCTCACGACCCAGCGCGAGGTCCCTGCGCCGGCCAGCCCAACCGACAAGCAGCACGACAAGGCACAGTTGCAGTGCCAAGATGGGACCAAGACTGTCCCCCTCGATCAGGCCACGCCCAAGCAGACAGTAACTATCAGCGAAGACCTCACCTCACTTGAAGAAGAGAGACTTCTCTGCTGCCTGGCCAAGAATAAGGATGTCTTCGCCTGGTCTGCCCTCGATCTGGTCGGAGTCAGCCGAGCCATAATTGAGCACAGCATGGGGATTAACCCTTCGGTGCGACCCAAAAAAGCAGAAGCTTCGCAAAATGTCAGACGAAAAGACAGAGGCCGCCAAGGCGGAGGTGCATCGCCTCCTGGAGGCTAAATTCATCGAGCCAGTGGCTTGCCCCACGTGGCTCTCCAATGTTGCGATGGTGCAGAAAAAAAGCGGAAAATGGCGCATGTGCATAGACTTCACCAGTCTCAATAAGGCCTGCCCAAAGGACAATTTCCCGTTGCCGCGGATCGACAAAATAGTCGATAGCGCAGCCGGATGCGAGGTCATGTCCCTCCTCGACTGCTTCTCCGGCTATCACCAGATATACATGAAGGAGGAAGACAAGGCTAGCACCAGCTTTATAACACCCTTCGGCACTTATTGCTTTGTCAGAATGCCGGAGGGTCTCAAGAATGCCGGATCCACTTTCTCCAGACTCACCAAAACGGTGCTCGAGGGGCAGGTCGGCAGAAATATATTCACATATGTGGACGACATCGTCGTCGCCAGCAAGAATAAGGAGGACCATCTCGCCGACCTGGCAGAGACATTCGCGAACATGCGAGATGCACGACTCCGCCTAAACCCGGAAAAGTGCGTTTTCGGTGTTCGCCAGGGCAAGATATTGGGCTACCTGGTGTCCCGCCGCGGCATCGAGGCCAACCCAACCAAGATCCAGGCCATCGTCGATATGTCGCCTCCGCAGTCCGCCAGGGACGTCCAGCGCCTGACAGGCAGGATGGCAGCTCTCAACAGATTCATCTCCAGGTCCGCCGAGCGAAGTCTCCCCTTCCTCAAAACACTCCGCGGAGCGAAGGACTTTGCTTGGGGACCGGAGCAAGCAGCGGCCTTCGCCTCACTAAAACAGTACCTGTCGGAGCTGGCCATCCTCACGAGCCCTGACTCCTCGCTCCCCTTATTGCTCTATGTCGCGGCTTCGCCGCACGCGGTCAGCGCGGCACTGGTACAGGAGCAAACAGTCGAGGGCGCAGTCAGACAGTGCCCTGTCTACTATGTCTCCGAAGTCCTGACACCGTCCAAATGCAACATGACAGAGCTGGAGAAGATTGCCTACGCGGTTGTTATGTCCTCGCGCAAGCTGCGCCATTATTTTGAAGCATTCAAGGTCCGAGTCACCTCAGACAGGGGGCTCGGCGAACTATTCAGGAACCCGGAGGCATCAGTGAGGATTGCCAAGTGGGCAGCCGAACTCTCCGGCTACCACATCAGCTTCGAGCCCAGGACAGCTATCAAGTCGCAAGTCCTGGCAGACTTCGTCGTCGAATGGACTGGGCCAGTAACACAGCCGGACCCATCCACAGAAAAGGTCTGGACTATCCATTGCGACGGTGCATGGTGTCATGCGGGGGCAGGCGTCGCGGCAGTCATCACCTCGCCAGCCGGAGTCAAACACAGATATGCAGCACGCCTCAGCTTCGCTCTGGAATCCGACAAATGTACAAACAACATAGCAGAGTATGAAGCAGTCATCCTCGGCCTCCGCAAGCTAAGGGCCCTCGGAGTCACCACATGTATCATCAAGACAGACTCCAAGATAGTTGCCGGACAGGTCGAGAAAGACTACGCAGCAAAAGACCCCGCCCTCATGCAATACCTCGCGGCTATCCGGAGTCTCGAGAGACAATTCAAGGGATTCACCCTGCAGCATGTGGATAGGGCCAAGAACGAGGAGGCCGATGCCTTAGCCAAGGCCGCCGCCAGGGGCGAGCCCCTGCCCTCCGACGTGTTTTTTCACACCATCGGCACCCCAGCCGTCCGGAGCCCCGAAGGGCTCCAGATAACTAATGATAGCGAGGGCCACCGTATAGTCAACTTAATCATGACCGAAGACTGGAGGGCACCAATAACCCTGTTCCTACAGGGGTACTATCACCCAGCCGACGTCAGTGAAGCGAAGCGCCTCAGACATCGAAGCCGGGACTTCACTCTGATCGAGGGCCAACTTTACAAGAAAGGGGTCAATCAGCCAATGCTCAAATGCATCACCGAAACCGAAGGCATGCAGATCTTACGCGAAGTCCACAGTGGCACGTGCGGCTCGCACGCAGGGCCGAGGGCCCTGGCAGCCAAGGTAATCCGACAAGGGTTTCACTGGCCTGCAATGATCTGCGCCGCAAATCGGGTCACGAGGTCCTGCGAAGCCTGCCAGAAGTTCTATCCTCGGTCAGGCAACCCCTCGCAATATACAAAGCTGATTGCCCATACATGGCCTCTCCAGCGCTGGGGCCTGGACATCGTCGGGCCCCTGCCCACCGCTCAGGGGAACCTTAAGTTCGCCTTCGTAGCCGTCGAATACTTCACCAAATGGATTGAAGCGAGGGCTGTTTCCACAATCACATCAAAGACTGCCCAAAAATTCTTCTGGCAGAACATCATTTGCCGCTTCGGAGTACCGTCCGAGCTAACAGTTGACAACGGCAAGCAGTTCGACAGCCAAGATTTCAAGGATTTTTGTTTCTCCATCGGCACCAAGCTTGCCTTCGCTTCAGTCTATCATCCGCAGTCCAACGGGGTCGTGGAGCGCGCCAATGGGAAAATATTCACAGCTGTCAAAAAGATGCTCCTCGATGAAAGAAAAGGCAGATGGACCGATTTATTACCGGAGGCAGTCTGGGCGCTAAACACAACCGAGTGCAGGGCAACCGGGTTCACTCCTTTCCGCCTTCTATACGGATCGGAGGCAATGACCCCGCAAGAAGTAAAGCATGGGTCCCCGCGTACAGTTCCGTCCGCCGTCCCCGACGTGGATGAGCCAACTTCAAAAGATCTCATCGACGGAGACCGGGTCTTCGCCCTACAGGCCCTAAACAAATATCAAGCCCAGACCAAAAAATGGCGCGACCGCGCAGTCGTCCCGAGGGAGTTCAGCGAGGGGGACCTCGTACTCATCCGAACAGCTCGGACGGAGTCCAAGGGCAAGTTGGAGCCCAGGTGGGAGGGCCCCTTCATAGTCAAGACAAAAGCTTCCCCCAGCTCCTACAGGCTCACAACGCCAAATGGCGAGGACCTGGAGCACTCCTGGAACATCGACAACCTTCGCAAATTTTTTGTTTGATCCACTTAGGGCTGATTTCGCCCTTGTAATTTACCACAAACAATATTGTCCCGGCCCGCACTCTTTTCCTCCCGGGGGGTGAGGTTTTTAACGAGGCGGAGCCATGTAATATATGTGAGAAAAATCCCCCGCAAAAACAAGTGTCGAAAAAAGACCGCGACAACGGTCTTCGGCATTCGACCAATTCGAGGTCACCGCGAGGCTAAGCGCTAGCCACCCTCGCGTGCGACAAATCCGCGCAGAAGTCGCCTAAGGGTGCAGCCGGACTTAGCACAACAAGTGCGAAAAAATTCCGACGTCTATCGCGAAGACTATCCGCGCAGAAGTCGCCTAAGGGTGCAGCCGGACTTAGCACAACAAGTGCGAAAAAATTCCGACGTCTATCGCGAAGACTATCCGCGCAGAAGTCGCCTAAGGGTGCAGCCGGACCTAGCACAACAAGTGCGAAAAAATTCCGACGTCTATCGCGAAGACTATCCGCGCAGAAGTCGCCTAAGGGTGCAGCCGGACTTAGCACAACAAGTGCGAAAAAATTCCGACGTCTATCGCGAAGACTATCCGCGCAGAAGTCGCCTAAGGGTGCAGCCGGACCTAGCACAACAAGTGCGAAAAAATTCCGACGTCTATCGCGAAAACTATCCGCGCAGAAGTCGCCTAAGGGTGCAGCCGGACTTAGCACAACAAGTGCGAAAAAATTCCGACGTCTATCGCGAAGACTATCCACGCAGAAGTCGCCTAAGGGTGCAGCCGGACTTAGCACAACAAGTGCGAAAAAATTCCGACGTCTATCACGAAGACTATCCGCGCAGAAGTCGCCTAAAGATGCAGCCGGACTAAGCACAAGCGCGCAAAAATCCGAAGCCCATCGCAAAGACTTCGCGCAAGAGCCGCCCAAGGGCGCAGCCGACCCAGTACAACAAAAGCAAAAACGACACCAAGACCAATTATAATCACACTGGCACAGCATAATCAATCACACCAGACAAAGCACACGGCGCCCTCGCAGGCACAGGCACGCGAGGGCACAAAACTCCATTTTACAAGCCCTTACACATACACAAGCGAGGGCACCACGCCCTACATCGGCTCAACCTTAGGAATAATCCCCATCTCTCTATAATTAAACAACATTATCCTAAGCTCCTCACCCGCAAAAAGGCTTCGCAGCTCCCCCTCCCCTGCACCCGTGGCGGCCGGCAAAGACAGCAGCTCCTGCCGACCAGCCCTACTAACGCGAAGCCGGGCCCCTTCCTCCGCACTAATCCTACGTTTTGCAACCGCCCTTCGT
Organism: Zea mays; assembly: GCF_902167145.1. NCBI lineage: Eukaryota > Viridiplantae > Streptophyta > Magnoliopsida > Poales > Poaceae > Zea > Zea mays. Next base: position 74,340,907 of record NC_050098.1, read on the forward strand.
CGTCGGTGCCCGGTGCTAGGACCGGGCACGTCTGGCGCGTCCGCAGTATGTGGCGCCGCCTCCGCCGCAGCCACGTCCAAGGCCGCAAAATAATCCAAGTCCTCCTCCGAAGACTCCTCAGTCCACTCAACCGAGCTCCCAGAGTCAGTAAAATCAAAAAACTCAGAAACAGACCCACCATATTCATTTCCATCTTCCGCGGTCGGAGCCGCCAAAAACTCAGTAGTAGCGGTTGCGTGCGCAGGCCCAAAATCATGAACCTGTGCAGCAACCAAAATTCAGTACAACACCCAAAAATTCCTCAACCCTAAACACCACCTATGCCACCTGCGAAGGCCCTGCCGCTGCGGGAGCCTCCGCCGAGGCCTCCGCCGCTGCCTCCGCCCCCACCTCCGCTGGATCTTCAGCGCTCGGCACAGCGGCTGCGGGGACATCGGGCGCGCCTTCGGCCACCTTTGGGGGAAGGCCCTCGCCGGCCGCAGCAGGTGCACGGGCGCCTGGTGCATCTACCGCGGTCTCCGGGGTCGGTCCCGGGGCGACTCCAGTCGCGGCCTCCGCAGGGGTCGTCTCCGGGTCAGGCAGCGCGCTGTTCAGCGCCCCGAAGTCGTCCACCCGCTTGCCGCGCTCCGCCTAAGACAAAACGCACAAAAATTCAGCAAACACACGCATAGACCGCATCCAGCAAACGCCGAGCAAACGACAACGTTACCTGAGCCCTCGCAGCCTCGGCCCGCGCCCGGACCACCTCACAACCGTATGAACTCCACATCCGGTCATAGAGGGCCCCGGCGGACTCCTTCACCACGGGGTCTTCGACCTCAAAGATATCTCGCCCAAAATCCTCATCTGCCTGGTCGAGGGCCTCAAAGTGCCGGCAGCCTTCGCGAGAGAGCGCGTTCATTGCTGCCTCGCAGGTGACCAGGGAGGTGAACGCCATCAACCCCGCCAAGACAGTGGGGAGCTCCTGCAGCTCCTCCTGCACCCATTCCAGACAGCGAAGTCCGGCCTCTCGCTCCGGCACCTCGAAGTCACCCGTCCGCACACCTAGCTCGCGGTATGCAGTCATGAGATGCGTGCGCGTCCGTTCGGCCTCCGCTCGCATCGCGGCCTCGGCCCCCTCCGCGCGGCTCTCCAGGGCAGTAAGCCGCCGCTGCAGCTCTCCGGCGAGCTCCTTGGCGATATTGCCTTCCGCCCGCGCAAGCCTGGCCTCCGCCTGAGCAGCCTGCTCTTTGGCGATGGCTTCGTTGGCCTCCCTCCTCTCCCCCGCCAGCTGGCGCCGGAGATCAGCCTTCTCCTTCTCTAGGGCGGCCACCTTCTCCGCCAGTTTGCGGCACTTGCTGTCGGAGGCCGACTTCTCACGGACAGCGTCAGCATGTTGCGTCCGAAGTCCCTCGACCTCGGCAGTCAAAGCTGCCGTAAGGGCCCCCGACGCGGTGCGGCTGGTGAAGTCAGCCACCTGCAGAACGCACGCAAGGCCGTTGCGTAAAAAAAAAGGGAGGGGGGGGGGGCGGAGAGGGCATAGCTCGGCGGACCTGACTCAGCGCCTCCGTCGCTCGACTCAACGCCTCCGTCGCTCCCCTCAGCCGGCGGGTCGCCACGCCCGCCTCATCCCTGACCAGCGCGAGGGCAGACACCTCGCCTCCGGCGCCAAGGGTCTCTCCCCCCGCCTTCGGCGCTGGCGCAGCCGTCGCGATCGCTGCGCCAGGCACAACTAGAGCAAGCGGGCCCTCGTCCGACCCTGCAACGCGTCAACAAATTAAAAAAAAACGTGTGTATATATTTACATAGACTTACCCCCAAGATAATCCTCCACATTAATCTCGGTGCCGAAGTCGGCAACGCGCTTGCCGGGCGGCGGTAACGTTTGGGCCGCCTTCGCAGCCTCCGCCACTCCGCTGGCAGACGGCACCACCTTTGTCAGCTTGGGGCCTCCGGCGCCCACCGTCACCTCCGGCGCCTTGCCAGGCGCAGAGGCGCCCACCTTCGCCGGCAGCGGCGGCTTGCCTCCGCCGGAGGCCTCCGCCTTCGCCGTTCCCCGCTGCCTCTTCGGCCGAGCTTCGTGAACCCTCACAGTCGCCTGGCGTTTACGCGCCGCCCCTTGGCGATCCTTGTCCATCACTGCCCACACAACATGACCGATATTTCGCCCATAAGGAAAAACTCTCCACCGATGAACCATACGAGATGTAAAACAGTCCTCCTCAGCCGCGCAGGGGATAGGAATGTCTTTAGGCCAACAACCCCCGGTAACCCTCAGCATCCGAGCCGAAGACTCCCGGAGCTCGGGCGAAGACATCCTCTCCCCTGGGGCCGCACACGTCCTCATTAACTCTCTAGCGAAACTATCAGACACCCCAAGTCTTCCCATCGCAGTACCTAATTTTCTCTTTTTCGAGGAGGCGGCGGCCACCAGCGCAGGGTCGCCTCCAGTCTCCACCGCCGGTTTTTTCCCACGGCGGTCCGCTTCGTCTTGACCAGGGTAGCCGTCGTACGGCAGTTGATTTAATTCGAAGACCCTGTTCAAACGTTCATTTGACCCGCGGATGTCAAAGCTGCGCTGGCCTTCCGTCCTCGGCACATAACGCCCCACGAGCCGCACCGCCAAGTCCTCCGCATCACGCACAAAGGCGGCCGGGTCACGGTTTCGCAAATTCAGTGCGAAGGCAGGACTTCGCACCACCCTTCCTCCGTGAAAGGGCATCTAGCGAGGGCATACTTCGCCCAGCGCCCAGCCGTGCGCCAAGGGCCAGACCCCGTACGCCACGAACTCTTCAACTAAATCTCGACCGCTGCTCTGACCGGCGGCGCACCGAAGGGCCCCTTCGTCTGCATCATTTTCTACTACTTCATAAGGCGGATACGCAGAGTAATAGTGAGAGCACATTTCGGACACGGGGAGCCCTTTATGGCCTTCGACAGTAGCCTCAGCAACATAAAACCAAAATTCATTCCAATTGCCCCACTTGTTGCGGGCGCACGGGACCAACTCCACTACTGGCATTGTGGTCTTGCCGGTCTTCGGCGTGAATGTGCATGACCCGAACTGGGCAACTCCGTCCTCAACCATCCTTTTATGCCAATGCAAACAATAATTCTTCGCAAAAACTTCAACTGACGGCTGTCCGCCGTACGAAGTCGTCGCCCAGACATACTTCGCCAGCGCCACTATGGCGTTCGGTGTCAGCTGATGTATCTGAACGCTGAATCTACGCAGGACTTCGCTGACAAAACGGTGCGCAGGCAAGCGGAGTCCGGCGACGAAGAACGCCTCGAAAACAACCAAATCGCCCTCCGGCTCGGGGACCTCCTCCGTCCCCGGAGCACGAGCGACTCCGCCGCCAAAGTAGCCCAACCGCTGCATATCTTCAATACGGGCCGACGTCATCCGCGACACACCAAATTCAACAGAGTCGCCGGCACGCAACTCCTCCACCACCACGTTACTCAACGTCTCCTCAGACGAGGCGGCGGCCGGCGGCGCACCGTCGGCGGAAGAAGAAGAGGATGGCATTGCTACGTACCGTCGTCGGCGGCGGGCGGTCTGCTTCACTCGAGCCAGAACGCCGGCGAGCAAAGGGAGCAGCGGAGGAAAAGGAGCAACAAGGCGGCGGGCGGCTAGGGTTTTACGGAGCGCGGAAGGCAGAGTTCAAACAGCGCCGCCCACGCCCCCTTTTATAGGCAAGGTGCGGCTCTTCGGGAAACCCGCAACCCGACAGGCCGCGACACTTCGGGAAACCCGCAATCCAACAGTACGCCGTCCATCAACGGTCACATCAAAAACCCCCGCGGAACCACTTCGAGCGAGGGCAGCGTCTCCACCATCTAGCGACGTCTTCGGCACCAGGTGACTTTGTCGAACTGGTCCCTCGGAGGGCAAATGTTGGGGCGAAGGCAAAGACGCCACCCTTCGCTCGAGGCCTTCGCCGCAGCCGCTGGTCCGACGGAGACAAAGCGGGCAGGGACACCCTTCGCAGGACTCGGCACTTTGACGAAGGCCTGCGGCGACGTCCTACCACGGCGCGTCCCCGTTCAGTCCCAAGGCCCACGTGTGATCTGGCCCATTGTAACGGGCCCCGCGTGGCCGCCTCTGTATTACGGGCCTAACTTGTAAAGGAATACTTGTAATTACGGTCTGTAACCCTGCTTTATGGGAATATTCTGGGGATAAAATAGGTGTCTGAGGGCACATGCGTCCTTAACACAAGACGCTGGGCACTCAGATACCTATAAATACCCCCGCACAGTGCCCGTGAGAGGCTAGATCAACAGAGCTATTGCCCCCGTGCACGTAACCCTGTTGTCACCACCGCTCACCCTTGTTGGCCTCTTTGCTGCTGAGAGCAAGTTCCAACAATCCTCGAGGCCAAGCGCCAATGTGTCTCTACACAAGCCAATGTGCGCCAGATGATACGAGACGAGGAGCAGAGGGCTCTGGAGCTTGAGCAAGAGATTGCGCTCATGCAGCGCGAAGGCCAACTTGATCTACAACATGGCCCACCCCTCCAACAGCGTGCGCCAATCGGAGACCTGTTCACTCCTCAGCGCTGACCCGTCATCCCGCACGCCACAGCATTCCAAGGTGTCAACTACCTCGACGAGCGGAGTCCTCTGGCGCCGCACCTGCAAGTGTCACCATGGCCTGCCAACTTCAGGGCAGGGACCTACCCCAAGTACAATGACAGCACTGACCCAGCACAATATATCATGAGCTATCAAGTCGCAGTTGCATCATCCGGAGGGGACGACGCCACGATGGCCAAGTCATTCATCATCGCCCTCCAAGGCCCGGCTCTCACATGGTACACCAGGTTGCCCCCATTGTCTGTCGACTCCTGGAGAAGTCTCCGGGACAAATTTCTGCTCAACTTCCAAGGGTACCGCCCAGACACCGATGCCTTGGATGAATTGTCACTCTGCAAGCAGCTGGAAAGAGAAACTTTGCGGGAGTACTACCGCAAGTTTCAGACTCTCAAGTCACAACTACCTTCGGTTGATGACCAAATCGCCATTCACTACGCCATCAGTGGCCTTCGGGCTGGCGTCCTTTACAGCCACTACATCAGGGATCCACCCAAGAACCTCCAGGAGCTGTATCAGCTGTTCGAAAAATATGCCGGATCCGAAGAGCTCCACCAGCGCAAGGTCGAGTCCCAGAGGAAACCCAAAGACCCTCCGCAGTCCAGTCGAACGTGGACGAGACCCTCGCAGTCAGACTCTGGTCGGGACGGCCGCAGTCAGCAGCAGGTGCACAACATCGCCAACCAGCACCCCGCTGGTGAGGCTCCTCGCCGCCAGGATTACCCCCCCAGGGCCGCGGCAACGTAACTCGTGGTCGGGGCCGAGGACGGGCGCAACAGCCGCGCAAATTTTACTGCTTGTTTCACGGCGAAGACTGCGCGCACCCAACAAGGGACTGCCCGGAAACGAAGGCCACCAGAGACAGGATGTCTCGGGCGCAACCAGCCGACAACCCAAGAGTTATCGCGCACACATATCAACAACTCCCACAACCATACAACCACGACCCCGCTCAGCATCCACCTAACCACGCATACCAACACCACCAGGAGGTACAAATCATACCTCCCCCACTCCCACCTCCACACCCGCAACAGTCAAACATCCACCACCCAAACCACCCCCAAGCACCAAAACAAGAAGACTTCGTCGATCAGCCGTATCGCGGAGTCATTAACATGATCACTGGGGGGTCCAGCGTCGACTTCGACATGAAGCAACCGAAGAGGGACCACTACCGCAGCATCAACCACGTCGCCGCCACCAGTCCAGTCGTGCAGACAAAGTGGTCCCATGTACCATTGACCTTCGACACCAGAGATGTCGACCTGCGCAGTGCACCCCACATCGACGCCATGGTCATCAACTGCAGCGTGGCAGGCTGGGACCTACACAAAGTCTTAGTTAACAACGACAGCCAAGCGGACATCATTTTCCTCTATGCCTTCGACCGCATGGGCATCAGCCACAACTTGCTGAAACCTTCGGACAACCCCCTATATGGCTTCGACGGCAAGGGCACCTTTCCTGTGGGCAAGATAGAGCTACCCCTGTCCTTCTGTGTAGCACCCAATGCACGAAGTGAGCAAGTCACTTTCGACATCGTTGACATGGTGTACCCGTACAACACCATAATGGGTCAGGGCTCCATCAACAAGTTTGAGGCAGCCATTCATGGACTTAACCTATGCATGAAAATCCCGGGTCCACAAGGCGCGATCACAGTCTAAGGCAACCAGCAGGCCGTGCGCAACATAGAAAGAGACTTCGTTCCAGGGCAAAGGAACGTACACTGCCTCACGACGCAGAGCGAGGTCCCCGAGGCTACCCGCCCAACTGCCAACGAGCATGAAAAAGCACAGCTGCAGAGCAACGATGGGATGAAGACAGTTCCCCTTGACCAGGCAACACCCAAGCAAACAGTCATCAAAAGCGAAGACCTTACTTCGCATGACGAGGAGAGACTCATCTTCTGTCTTTCCAAAAATAAGGGCGTCTTCGCCTGGTCCACCCTCGACCTGGTCGGAGTCAGTCACACTATTATCGAGCACAGCTTGGGCATCGACCCTTCGGTGAGGCCGAAGTAGCAGAGGCTGCGCAAAATGTCTGATGAGAAGACAAAAGCTGCCAAGGCCGAGGTACATCGCCTGCTTGAGGCCAATTTCATCGAACCAGTCGCCTACCCTACGTGGCTTGCTAACGTAGTCATGGTGCAAAAGAAGAGCGGCAAGTGGCGGATGTGCATTGATTTCACCAGCTTCAACAAGGCCTGCCCCAAGGATAATTTCCCACTGCCTCGAATCGACAAGATCGTTGATAGCGCGGCTGGGTGCGAAGTCATGTCACTCCTTGACTGCTTCTCCAGCTATCACCAGATATATATGAAGGAGGAAGACAAGGCCAGCACCAGTTTCATAACACCCTTCAGCACGTATTGCTTCATCAGAATGCCAGAGGGACTAAAGAACATTGGGTCCACATTCTCTCGCCTCACCAAAATAATGCTCGAGAGCCAAGTCAGCAGAAACATATTTACGTATGTGGACGACATCATCGTCGCCAGCAAAAGTAGAGAGGACCATCTGGCTGACCTCGCAGAAACGTTCGTGAACATGCGGGACGAACGACTTCGCCTAAACCCCGAAAAGTGTGTCTTCGGCGTTCGCCAGGGGAAGATACTGGGCTACCTGGTGTCGCACTGCAGGATCGAAGCCAACCCGACCAAGATCCAGGCCATCATGTACATGACGCCCCCGCAGCCAGCCAGAGACGTCCAACGACTGACAGGCAGATTGGCCGCCCTCAACAGATTCATTTCCATGTCCGCAGAGCGAAGCCTACCTTTCCTCAAAACACTACGCGGTGCAAAAGACTTCGCATGGGGACCAGAGCAAGCTGCGGCCTTCGCTTCACTAAAGCAGCACCTGTCAGAGCTGGCGATTCTTACAAGCCCCAACCCCTCGCTACCCCTGTTGCTCTACGTCGCAGCTTCGCCACACGCGATCAGCGCAACGCTGGTTCAAGAGCAGGACAGAGAGGGCATGACCAGGCAATGTCCAGTTTATTACGTCTCCGATGTACTCACGACATCCAAATGCAACATGACGGAATTGGAAAAAATCGCCTACGTAGTCGTTATGGCTTCGCGCAAGTTGCGCCATTATTTTGAAGCGTTCAAGGTGCGGGTCACCTCACAAAGGGAACTCGGCGAATTGTTCAGAAATCCGGAGGCATCTGTCCGGATCGCCAAATGGGCAGCCGAGCTTTCCGGCTACCATATCACCTTCGAGCCCAGGACAATCATCAAGTCACAAGTCCTGGCAGACTTCATCGTCGATTGGACCGGGCCAATAACGCAGCCAGACACGTCTGCAGAGAAGGTGTGGACCATCCATTGCGACGGCGCATGGTGCCATGCGGGGGCAGGCGCAGCTGCAGTCATTACTTCACTCACAGGGGTCAAGCACAGATATGCAGCACGTCTCAGCTTTGCTTTGGAGTCCGACAGATGCACCAACAATGTAGCAGAGTACGAAGTTGTCATCCTCGGCCTTCGCAAGCTATGGGCACTTGGTGTCACTACCTGCATAATCAGAACAGACTCCAATGTGGTTGCCAGCCAAGTCGAGAAAGATTACGCAGCAAAGGACCCCGCACTTATGCAGTATCTCGCGGCTGTTCGCAGTCTCAAGAGACAATTCAAGGGCTTTACCTTGCAGCACATGGACCGAGCCAAGAATGAGGAGGCCGACGCATTGGCCATGGCAGCCGCCAGAGGCGAGGCCCTGCCGTCCGACGTATTCTACCATGTCATTGGCACGCCAGCCGTCCGCAACCCAGAGGGCCTCCAAATAACTAACGACACCTAGGGCCACCGCATAGTCAACCTCATCATGACCGAAGACTGGCGGGCACCAATAACCCTGTTCCTGCAGGGATATTACCATCCAAGCGATATCAACGAAGCCAAGCGCCTCAAACACCGAAGCCGAGACTTTGCACTCATTGAGGGACAACTTTACAAGAAGGGGGTCAGTCAACCCATGCTTAAATGAGTCACCGAGATCGAAGGCGTCCAGATCCTGCGCGAAGTCCACAGCTGAACTTGCGGCTCTCACGCGGGGCCTAGGGCCCTAGCTGCCAAGGTGATCCGTCAAGGCTTCTACTGGCCTGCTATGATCTGCGCCACGAATCGGGTCACAAGGTCGTGCGAAGCCTGCCAGAAGTTTTCTCCATGATCAGGAAACCCTTCGCAATTCACAAAGCTGATCACCCACACGTGGCCCCTTCAGCGCTGGGGCCTGGACATTGTCGGGCCGCTACCCACGGCCCAAGGGAACCTCAAGTTCACCTTCATCGCCGTCGAGTATTTTACCAAGTGGATCGAGGCGAGGGCAGTATCCACGATAACATCGAAGACTGCCAAGAAATTCTTCTAGCGAAACATTGTTTGTCGATTCGGAGTCCCGTCCAAGCTCACAGTTGACAACGACAAACAATTTGACAGCCAGGACTTCAAAGACTTCTGCTTCTCAATTGGCACCAAGCTTGCCTTCGCCTTAGTATATCACCCACAATCCAACGGCGTCGTGGAGCGCGCCAACGGTAAAATTTTCACGACTATCAAGAAAATGCTCCTCGACAACAAGGGCAAATGGGCCGACCTGCTACCTGAAGCAGTCTAGGCGCTGAACACGACCGAGTGCCGGGCGACTGGGTTCACTCCTTTCTGCCTGCTATATGGATCGGAGGCCATGACCCCGCAAGAAATAAAACATGGGTCACCACGTACAAGCACTTCAGCCGTCCCCGACGTAGACGAACCAACTTTGAAGGACCTCATCGACGGAGACCATGTCTTCGCCCTACAGGCCCTCAACAAATACCAAGCTCAAACAAAAGCATGGCGCGACCACACAGTCGTCCCGAGAGAATTCAACGAAGGAGACCTCGTACTCGTCCGGACAACTCGGACAGAGTCACGGGGCAAGCTGGAGCCGAAGTGGGAGGGTCCCTTCATCGTCAAGACGAAGGCGTCCCCCAGCGCGTACAGGCTAACAACACCATCCGACGAAGACTTAGAGCATTCATGGAATATTGACAATCTCCGTAAATTTTTTGTTTGAATCCTCAGGGCTAACACACCCTTGTAATTCACCAAACAGTTTTATTTCGGCCCGCACTCTTTTCCTCCTGGGAGGTGAGGTTTTTAATGAGGTGGAGCCATGTAATATACACGCAAAAATCCCCCGCAAAAAATTAAACAATGTCGAAAAAGACCGCATCGACGGTCTTCGGCATTTGACCACATCGAACTCACAGCGAGGGGCAGCGCTGGCCTCCCTCGCGTGCGACACTCTGCGCAAAAGTCGCCTAAGGGTGCAGCCGGACTAGCACAACAAGTGCAAAAAATCGAAGTCTTTTCCAAAAGACTCTCCGTGCAAAAGTCGCCTAAGGGTGCAGCCGGACTAGCACAACAAGTGCGAAAATCGAAGTCTTTTCCAAAAGACTCTCCGTGCAAAAGTCGCCCAAGGGTGCAGCCGGACTAGCACAACAAGTGTGAAAAATCGAAGTCTTTTCCAAAAGACTCTCCGTGCAAAAGTCGCCTAAGGGTGCACCCGGACTAGCACAATAAGTGCACAAAACCACTCTCCGTGCAAAAGTCGCCCAAGGGTGTAGCCAGAATAATAAGCACGAAAAATTGAAGTCTTTTCCACAAGACTCCGCGCAAAAGTCGCCTACGGGTGCAGCCGGAATACTAGTATGAAAAATCAAAGTCTTTTTCTAAAGAACTCCGCACAGAAGCCTACAGGAACAGCTTGATCAACGAAAGCGCGCAGCTTCATCACACATAATTATGGTAACACACATACAACGAGGGCATCACACATTACATCGGCTCAACCTTCGGGATGGTACCCATCTCCCTATAGTTGAACAACATTATCCTCAATTCCTCACCCGCAAACAGACTTCACAGCTCCCTCTCACCCACACTCGCCCCAGCCGGCAAGGACAACAATTCCCGTTTGACAGTCCCATCCACACGAAGACGACCACCCTCCATCTCACCACGATGACGCCTTTCACCTCGTGACAACTCAACCACTCTCCGTTTCGCCACCGCTCTTCGCCGCCTACGCCCAGCACTCGCACCCAGATGATCCTCAGCACCCATCACACGCGGAGGAGTCTCCGCCGCAGCCACATCCAATGCTGCAAAATAATCCAAGTCCTCTTCTGAAGACCCCTTTGTCCACACAATCGAACTCCCAGAATCATCAAACTCAAAAAACTTAGACACAGAATCATCAGAATCACCTTCAGCAACCACAGTCGAAGCTGCCACAAAATTAGCATTGTCAGTAGCGGTTGCGTGCGCAGGCCCAAAACCCTGAACCTGCGCAGCAACCGAGGTTTAGTAACACACAGACAAAATTTACAAACTCCCCAGCACCTATTTAGCCACCTGCGAAGGCCCGACCGCGGCCGTGGGGTCTTCGGCTGCTGGCTCAGCCACCACCTTCAAAGCATCTTCGGCCGTCGGCGCAGGGGCCGACACATGGTCTTCACCGGTCACCGTGGGCACGGGTGCAGCCGAGGAGCCTTCACCAGCATCAAGGGGCGGCACCGGGTTGACCTCCGCAGCCTCGGGTGGCACACCGACCAGAGCTCCAAGGTCCTCAACATCCTCAGCATGCGTCATCTGCAGCAACAGCACTCACTCAACAAAAAACCACACACACCCACACATATAACCACACATAAAAAGTAACCTTTACCTGCTCTATCGCCCGGTCGGACCGCTCCCTGACCGCCTCCTGACCGTGCGGACCCCACATCCTATCAAAGAGTGCCCCCGCTGACTGCTTCACCATAGGGTCTTCGACCTTGTAAATTTCACGTTTAAAGTTCTCATATGATTGGTCGAAGACCTCGTAGTGCCTGCAGCCCTTGCGAGACAATGCATTCATGGCCCCCTCGTAGGTGACAAGGGAGGCGAAGGACATGAAACCCTCCACAATGGTCGGGAGCACCAGCAGCTCCTCCTGCAACCATTCGAGGAAGCGAAGGCCTGCTTCTCGGTCGGGTACTTCGAAGTCAACAGTCCGCGCACCCAGCTCGCGGTACGCGTCCACGAACTGTGCGTGCGTCCGCTCAACTTCCGAGCGCGTCGAGGCCTCGGCTTTTGTGGCGGAACTGCCCGAATTATTCCGACTTAAGTGCCTAAGTCCCACCTTAGAGGCTAGACCACACTTAAATGGGAATAACCCGTCAATCCCTCGGATCTAGTCCGACAAGGCCACTGACAGGATCAAGTACCACAATCTCACTCGATGGTGAGTCACAAAGCAAATACAATAAAACGTAAAACCATACATTAAGGAGTATTATGTTATTACATCATCATCGGAGTTTTTGCAAAAGTAATCATCATTGTTCGAAGTGCAGCGGAATAAAACTAACGGTAAATAAACAGAGAGATGGGGAAGCATGTCCCATCACTCCTCATGCTCCTCCTCGGCCGAGGTAGGGTCCCACTCGACAGTCCAACCCGGTGGCAAGATGGACGGCCAAGTCACTCCAGCAACCATGTCCTCCAAAGATCCTGAAAAATTATGCCACAAGCAGGGCTGAGTATACTAATACTCAGCTAGACTTACCCGGTGTGAGGAGTCTACTCCTCTACCTCTAGACATGCAGTTGTTTGGCTGTGGGGTTTGGTTGCCAAAAGCACTAGCTGAGTTTCTAAAGCAAGTTTTACTTTGTCAAATTAAGTGTGACTCTCTTAAGGCTAAATATGTACTATCTACTCATACATAGTAGCAAACATTTTTAGCAATCAACATCTTGTATCAACTCATCATATTTCCACTTGTTACTCAATGCAGTACAATGGATCAAGCAGTCTCATTAGCTGCGAGAAGCAGACGATTCGAATCGAGTTTTTATCCTTGCAAGGTAAACCTAAACACACGACGTGTAGGGGCACTCCGTCCCCGCACACATCAACTGTCCCCATCGATTCCCTGGCAATAGATCAGGGCTCACCGCCTTGGCGTACAATGCCTCACTGACCCCGACTGCCGTCGTGCAGTGACCGCACTTGTACCCACCATAACCGGAATGGGAGACCACGTCTCAGGTCGCGTGAGGGGATATGTCTGCGGGCAGGTTCACTCAGGTACTAGGATTACCGATTTACCTTATTTCTCGGTTTGTGTTTAGTACGTTCAAACGCTTGACACAGGTATCCACACGTTAATTCTTATTCCAATTTCCCATCTCATAGACAACCAATCCCCATGGATTGTTGTCCACAGACTAGTATCATGATGATATGAAAGTGGGTACAGCCAATTCCTGATCTCGCGCGAGTGCTAGAAAAATCACTCGACTTCTACCGAGATCCTAATTAATAAAGCAGCTACTCGACCTAGCATACTAGTATTCATCTCAACAGGATTCCTGAGATCATGCAACTAGGGTTTCAAACAACTCCTACACCTAAGTGCACAATCAATCCTACAATCATTAAGTATATTAAAATAGCATAAATAATAGGTTATGCATAAACCGGGGCTTGCCTTCCAAGGCTGTGGCAGGTAGATCCTCTGGTGCAGGCTCTGGTGCTGGATCCGGGGCTACCTCCTGAGCAGCTCCTTGCTCTAGCACGAGGACGTACTCTCCGTCAGCGAGGTTACAGTCTATCGAAATGTAATGGACATGTATGTCATGATTATGCTGGATTTAATAACATTATGCTAAAAGAAGAAAAACTAAGTTTAATGAGTAACTTAGGGTTTCTTGGTCATACGGGGCTTTTAGTGGTTTATGCTTATCACTCTTGGTTTAGGTTTTTGTTAAGGATAAGCATATAGGATTGGTATCTCCTTATTATAATTTAGTGGATAATTTACAAAGGGTTTTAGGATGACACCATTTTCCATTATTCATTTTCCTTTCTTTATTTTCTATTTATGAATTCTAGTGTAGGCCTGAACTACAACCTTGGTTTAACGTTTTCCCAAAAATTTTGTAAAAATTTCAGTGGCTTGCCTATGGTCAATATAGCCTGTTATAGGACTTTGAGGTTCAATTTAAAAAGGCTATGCTCTAGACAAAAATAACAAGAGTTGTGTAAATGGACCACTTTGCACTACAACTCTTAATTAGGGTTGGGTTCTGTGGCGGAACTGCCCGAATTATTCCAACTTAAGTGCCTAAGTCCCGCCATAGAGGCTAGACCACACTTAAATGGGAATAACCCGTCAATCCCTCGGATCTAGTCCGACAAGGCCACTGACAGGATCAAGTACCACAATCTCACTCGATGGTGAGTCACAGAGCAAATACAATAAAGCATAAAACCATGCATTAAGAGTATTAAATTATTACATCATCATCGAAGTTTTGCAAAAGTAGTCCTCATTGTTCGAAGTGCAGCGGAATAAAACTAACGGTAAATAACAGAGAGATGGGGAAGCCTGTCCCATCACTCCTCATGCTCCTCCTCAGCCGAGGTAGGGTCCCACTCGACAGTCCAACCCGGTGGCAAGATGGACGGCCAAGTCACTCCAGCAACCATGTCCTCCAGAGAACCTGTAAAAAATTATGCCACAAGCAAAGCTGAGTATACTAATACTCAGCTAGACTTACCCGGTGTGAGGAGTCTACTCCTCTACCTCTAGACATGCAGCTGTTTGGCTGTGGGGTTTGGTTGCCAAAAGCACTAGCTGAGTTTCTAAGTCAAGTTTTAACTTTGCCAATTTAAGTGTGACTCTCTTAAGGCTAAATGTGTACTATCTACTCATACATAGTAGCAAACATTATTAGCAATCAACATCTTATATCAACTCATCATATTTCCACTTGTTACTTAATGCAGTACAATGGATCAAGCAGTCTCATTAGCTGCGAGAAGCAGACGATTCGAATCGAGTTTTTATCCTTGCAAGGTAAACCTAAACACACGACATGTAGGGGCACTCCGTCCCCACACACATCAACCGTCCCCATCGATTCCCTGGCAACAGAAAGGGGCTCACCGCCTTGGCGTACAATGCCTCACTGACCCCGACTGCCGTCGTGTAGTGACCGCACTTGTACCCACCAAACGCTTGACACAGGTATCCGCACGTTAATCCTTATTCCAATTTCCCATCTCATAGACAACCAATCCCCATGGATTGTTGTCCACAGACCAGCATCATTATGATATGAAAGTGGGTACAATCAATGTCCTGACCTCGCGCGAGTGCTAGAAAAATCACTCAACTTCTACCGAGATCCCTAATTAGTAAAGCAGCTACTCGACCTAACATACTAGTATCCATCTCAAAAGGATTCCTGAGATCATGCAACTAGGGTTTCAAACAACTCCTACACCTAAGTGCACATTCAATCCTACAATCATTAAGTATAGTAAAATAGCATAAATAACAGGTTAAGCATAAACCGGGGCTTGCCTTCCAAAGCAGTGGCAGGCAGATCCTCTGGTGCAGGCTCTGGTGCTAGATCTGGGGCTACCTCCTGAGCAGCTCCTTGCTCCGGCACGAGGACGTACTCTCCGTCAGCAAGGTTACAGTCTATCGAAATGCAATGAACATGTATGTCATGATTATGCAGGATTTAATAACATTAGGTTAAGAGAAGAAAGACTAAGTTAAAGAGTAACTTAGGGTTTCCGGGTCATGCGGGGCTTTTAGTGGTTTATGCTTATCACTTCTAGGTTTAGGTTTTTGTTGAGGATAAACATAGGGAATTGGTATTGCCTTTATATACTTCAGTGGACAAGTTATAAAGAGTTTTTAGGATGACACTAATTTCCTATTATTTACTTTTCCCTTTTCTTTATTTTCTACTTATGGTTTCTAGTGTAGGTTTGAACTACGACAGTGGTTTAATATTTTCCAAAAATTCTGTAAAAATTACAGTGGGTTTCCATTTGCTATTCTAGCCTGTTTTAACAATTTGAGGCTTAAAATATAAAGGCTATGCTTTAGACAAAAATAACAAGAGTTGTGTAAGATGGGCCACTTTACACTACATCTCTGAATTAGGGGTAAGTTCTGCCCTAAGGATTATTTTTGTTGACATCTAACAGTAATAATAGGCTTCTGTGCCAAAAATCACAGAAAGCTAAGGGTTGGTCATTTAGTTATGATTTTCTAAAGTTAAATGCCAAAAAGGCACTTTCTAATACATTGTTATTTGAAAAATGTCAAACAGCGGATTTCATATTTTTCCTAAGTTTTTATTAACAAAACATTAGTTATCCCAAGGGTTGGGGTGTTTTCACCTTGGGGTTATTTTTGTAGGGCTTTTCTAAGTTTTCCTTGTTTTATTAGAGTGAAATGTATCTTACTTATTTTATACTAAACCAGGGTATGATAGATTTTTCTAGTGAACTACATTGAATAAGTACCCTAACAAAAATAGGGGTGCCCTCTGGTGCATCATTTTAATCACCTTTTCCATTTTTCTTTACCTTAAGCATATTGTAAAAAAAATGGCAAAAACTACCTTAATGGGTTGGACAGAGAGGTTTAGCATTTTTAATTAGGTCAGTAGGTGGACATAAATCTCTCCAAATTTTTCTAACCTTAGTCAAATAGTGCAACTATTTTTATCCCTATTATTTAACTTTTGGTCAAAACAGCAATTAAATCAGAACCTTAAAGTTTTTTTAGTACATAGGGGGTTTTATATTTTTCTTAAGTAGGTTACATTATTTAGAGTCTGACAAAATTGGTTTGACCAAATTTAAATGAACTAAACAGAAGTTATGGATTTTCAAAGTTTCTGTTCAAATTTAAAATCAGGGTTAATAGGGTTTTCTGGAAAAGCAGTTTACACCGAGGTCCCTGGGTTAAAACTAAATCAACCCACTCAAATCTACCCCTGCGCCACTATTCCCTTGAGTCGCTGACAGTCAAAAAGCCCCCTGACCTTTCCTTCTTCTTCCCCGAGGTCCTTCCCCTAATGTAAACAGTACCCGCGGGAAAGAAAAGGGCGGCGCGGCTTACCGGCGACGAGAGAGGTCCAGCGAGGGGTAGGGTTGGCTCGGGGAGGCTCTGGCGGTCACAGCGATGTACGGCTCGACAGCGGGGATGGCCGGAATCGCTCGGTCCACGTGCGCAGGCGGGTGTCTTCGTCGGCGGTGGGTGTGCCGGCCAAATCACGGCGAGCTGGTTCAATCCAAGGGCACGGTGAGCTTCACGGGGCGACGTAGAGACCGTGTGCACAAGGAATCGGAAAATGGTTCAGTGGATTACCCGGTCCACGCACTCCGGCGGGGTTGTGAACTCCGGCGACCGTGGACTGGCCTCTCCGGCGAAGTAGGCTTCGATTCCTCGCTCGGGGAGCTTCACTGAGGTGTGCTTAGTCGTCTCCGGGGGTCGGATGGGGTTGGAAAAGGCTGGGCTGGCCGGTCTACGGCGGCAGGGGCTCGGGTGGCCGCGAATACGCCGCGTATGGGCAAATGACGGTGAACTGAGCTCCGGTGAGGTTTGAGCGTGCGCGGAAGAGTGTGGTCGACGCCTAAGCGGGCTTTATAGGCGCGGGCGCGGGCCATGGCGTCGGCTGGCCGTTGGCGCGACGCGGGGCGCGCGCGGGCGTGCTCTGGCGCACACAGAGCGCGTCGAACACGTGGAGCTTTCCTTCTGCCCATGTTCAACAGCTCGCCCAAGTCGCAAACGTGCGAATCTTGGCAAAAATCCGGCGCGAGTCTTTTCCTGGCACCTAGGGTTGTCTCTCATCCGTGAGCTGCCATGGCAGATATGGCCTAGGTAGGGAGATCTTCGGTCGCCAAATCGGGTGTGTCACTCTACCCACCTCGCGACAAAAACCATGCCAAGGCATGTCAAACGTCAAGGTCTCGGGCTCGGCTTTTTCCAGTGGGTGCCCTAGGTGGTATGCTACATTTTTGGTATAGAACATAGGTGGATTTGGTGCCAGCTTCGAGGTGAACACGGCTGATCTTTAGTGTAGGTGTAGTTTTTAACTTAGAGAGAATTAGAGAGCTCTAGCTCTCTCTCTACTTAGGGAATGGATTTGGGGTTTTTCCAGGGGCCTTTTTGCAATATTTCCTTCCCATAATTGCTGGTTATAAGGTTACTTAAGGTTTGGTTAAAGATTACTCATGTTTTGCACATTTGCTCACCCTCTCCCCCCTCTTATCCATGGCTTTGGGAAATAGGGTTCAAGAGAGGTCTAGGGTTTTTCCCTCCTCTTGCCCAAGGTAGTAAGTGTACAAAAGTTTGAGTAATACTTCTTAGGTCATTAGAAATCTTAGTTAACACATGGCCTCCAAGGTTCCTTTGCCCTCCTTAAGTTTTTACCACATGTGATCACAGTCCTTAGCACCAAGGTGTGCTCTAACCATGGTAACACCTGAGGTGTTACAGCCCTCCCCCCTTAAAGGAATCTCGTCCCGAGATTTTAGGTAGAGTCCCTTGGAGGGGTGCTTGAAGGTGTGTTGGTGTGCTACTCTTTCTTTATACCCAAGTTTCTCTTGTTAACTTCTCTTCGAATGTCATTCTCTTTGCAACTTCAGAAGGAAGCCCTTTTTAAGTTAAATCCACAACTTAGACTATCCTTGTTATCTAAGTTTTTCTTATAATTGTATTAAAAGGGCAGGTGGGGGTGGGGTTTTTGGGTTACGTACCGACTCCTTTGGGCAGAAAGTCGGGGAAGCGAGAGCGTAGAAAATCCTCCGTCTCCCATGTAGCTTCTTCTGCTGAATGGTGACTCCACTGAACTTTATACATTCTGACTGACCTTGCCTGTGTTGATCTCTCCTTCTGATCTAATACCTTGACGGGGTACTCTTGATAGGACAAGTCTGGTTCTATCTCAATGTCTGGTTCTAGCAGCACTTCAGTGGGTAGGCGAACACATTTCCGCAGCTGAGATACATGGAACACATTGTGAACTGCTGACATGTGAGTTGGCAATTCCAATTGATAGGCTACGGGTCCACAACTTGCTTTGATTTCATAGGGTCCAATGTAGCGAGGAGCTAACTTGCCCTTAATCCCGAATCTCTGGACACCCTTGGTGGGTGATACCTTAAGATAAACATGATCTCCCACTTCAAACTGTAGAGGCTTCCGCCTCTTGTCATGATAGCTCTTTTGCCTGGCCTGAGCAGCTTCTAAGTTCTTTGTAATAACTCTGACCTTTTCCTTTGCTTCAAGCACCAAGTCTGGCCCAAATATTTCCATTTCTCCTGCTTGAGACCAATTCAGTGGGGTCCTACATCTTCTCCCATATAAAGCTTCAAAAGGTGCCATCTTTAGACTGGACTGATAGCTGTTATTGTAAAAAAACTCTGCCAAAGAAAGACTCTTGTCCCAATCCTTTCCGTAGTGTAGTGCACATGCCCTTAGCATATCTTCCAAAATCTGGTTTACCCTTTCTGTCTGGCCATCTGTTTGGGGATTGTATGCTGAGCTTCGTATGACATGGGTCCCAAGTGACTCTTGCAGTTGCTCCCAAAAGCGTGCCACAAACAGTGCTCCTCTGTCAGATATAATGGTCCTTGGAATACCATGCAGTCGCACTATTTGATCAACATAAATTTCTGTATACTTTTCTATCCTGTGGGTAGTATGCACTGGTAAGAAATGAGCAGTCTTGGTCAATCTGTCCACAATAACCCAAATAGAATCATGGTGCCTGAAGGTATTGGGCATTCCCACTACGAAGTCCATGCAAATGTCCTCCCATTTCCAAGATGGTTTGGGAAGGGGTTGCAAAGGGCCTGCTGCCTTCAAATGACTAGCTTTTATCCTCTGGCAAGTGTCACACTCGGATATGTACTTGGCAATTTCCCTCTTCATTCTGGTCCACCAATATAAAGATCTGAGATCATGGTACATCTTGTTGCTACCAGGGTGCATGGAGAATTTTAAAAGATGAGCTTCATCCAGTATCTTCTTTATGAGCTCTGGGTCCTTGGGAACAACCAATCGATCTCCAAACCATAGAATTCCCTTGCTATCCTGACGGAAGCACTTGTATTTTTCTGCCTTCTGCTTGATCATTTCCTTGATAACCTGAACTCCCTTATCCTCAATCTGTGCCCTGACTATCTGCTCTTGCAATGTGGGCTCTACCGAGATATAACTTAAGTCACCCAAAGAAACAACTTCCAGGTTCAGCTTGCACAATTCATCGCACAGGGTGGTGACTCTTGCATCCATGCTCATACAATTGCACTGAGCTTTTCTGCTCAGGGCATCTGCCACGACATTAGCCTTGCCCGGATGGCAGTGCACTTCCAAATCATAGTCCTTGATTAACTCCAACCATCTCCTTTGCCTCATGTTCAGATCTGCCTGAGTGAAGATGTATTTGTGACTGTTGTGATCAGTGTAGATGTTACAGTGAGCTCCCATCAAGTAGTGTCTCCATATCTTAAGAGCATGAACCACAGCTGCCAATTCCAGATCATGTGTAGGGTAGTTCTGCTCATGGGGTCTGAGTGCTCGGGAAGCATAAGCAATGACTCTGTTATCTTGCATCAAGACACAACCCAATCCTGTACCAGAAGCATCACAATAGACTTCAAATGGCTTGGTGTTGTCAGGTTGAGCCAGCACTGGGGCTGTTGTCAAATGCTGCCTCAAAGTGTGAAAGGCATCTTCGCACTTTTGGCTCCAATCATACTTGACTCCCTTCTTCAACAGTTCAGTCATTGGTTTGGCAATTCTGGAGAAATCCGGAATAAATCGTCGATAATACCCTGCCAATCCCAGAAAACTTCGAATTTGCTTCACTGTAGTCGGGGGTTTCCAATCCATTACCTCTTGTACCTTCTCAGGATCAACTGATATCCCATCCTGAGAAATTGTGTGACCCAAGAATTTGATCTCCTTCAGCCAGAATTCACATTTAGACAACTTAGCATACAACTGGTGGTCACGTAGTCTCTGAAATATAGTATGCAAATGTTTGGTGTGCTCGGCTTCATTCTTGGAATATACCAGAATATCGTCAATGAAAACGACCACGAACTTATCCAACTCTGGCATGAATACTGAGTTCATTAGGTACATAAAATAAGCCGAGGCATTGGTCAGCCCAAAAGACATCACCAAAAACTCATACAGCTCATATCTGGTCGAGAAGGCCGTCTTGGGAATATCGCTGGCACGGATCTTGATCTAATGGTAACCTGAGCGAAGGTCTATCTTGGAGAATACCTTGGCTCCTACCAATTGATCGAACAGAACATCAATGCGGGGCATTGGGTATTTGTTCTTGATAGTCACCGCATTGAGAGGGCGGTAGTCAACACACATCCTCAAACTCTCATCCTTTTTCTTCACGAATAAAGTTGGGCATCCCCATGGTGAATTACTTGGGCGAATGAATCCCTTATCCAGCAACTCTTGCAATTGCTTCTTCAGTTCTGCCAATTCCGCGGGAGGCATCCTATAGGGTCTCTTGGAGATAGGAGCAGTCCCGGGTTGCAACTCGATTGCAAACTCAATGTCTCGGTCAGGTGGCATCCCTGGCAATTCGTCCGGAAACACATCTGGGTAGTCACAGACCACTGGGATCTTTTCAACTGGGATTCTATCATAACAAAGGCACAAGAACGGGTGCATCCCTGGTCGGGCAAATATAAAACAGTCTCCCCATAAGTAGGGGGATGAATTTCAATGGCCCTGGCTGCAATATCCAATACTGCCTGATGCCTGGTCAACCAGTCAGCTCCCAATACAATATCCACTCTATCCAATCCTAAGATGAGAAGGGTGGTTCTAATCACAAGACTACCAAATTTTATAGGCACTTGCCTGTTGATTTGATAAGTGGCAACTCTGCCTCATGGTGTTGAAATTGTGATACCCCCATTGGTGTGGTGAAAAGGCAACTGGCACTTGGCACTAAATTTAGCACTGATAAAACTATGCGACGCACCAGAATCAAAAAGAATAATTGCAGGATAATTTAAAACTGTAAAGATACCAGTCATGACGGGTGCTCCCTCTGGGATATCAGTCATGGTGGTGAAGTTCAGCCTGCCCTGCCTCACTTGCACCTTCTGCCTCTTGCCTTGATTCTGATTAACATTCTGCCCTTGCCTCTGCTGGTTCCTGGGGCAGTTCTTGGCATAGTGTCCGGTGTTGCCGCAAGTGAAACACCTGTTGTCATTTGCCTGGCGATACTGCTGCTGCTGCTGATTGTTTCTCTAAGCTGGAAACTGGGTGCGGTTGGGTGCCTGCTGTTGTTGCTGCTGCGGTCGGATTACTCGTCGCCCTTGCTGCTGCTGGGGGCCCCTGTTCTGACTGTCGGACACAATCCTGAAGCGCTGTGGCTGAGCTGAGGGTCCTGCCACAGGGGTCTTCCTCTTCTTTTCTGCCTGTCGAGCTGTAATGCAGTCCTCCTGGGAGATAGCCATGTTGACCAACTCATTGTAACTATTGGCCCTGACGGTGTTGAGGCGGTCACGAAGCTTAGTGCTGAGTCCCCTCCTGAACCTGTCTCTCTTCTTCTCGTCCGTATCTGCATGATACCCAGCATACTGGCATAAGTCATTAAAAGCCTGGGCATACTGCAACACTGTTCTGTTGCCCTGAGTGAGTGCCAGAAACTCATTGAGCTTTCGGGCCATAATCCCGGCTAGTATGTGGTGTCCCCGGAAAGCTGCCTTGAACTCCCTCCATTCCACCTCTCGATCTTCTGGCTGCATAGCAAGAAAATGGTCCCACCAAGTCCTTGCGGGTCCGCGAAGCTGCTGGGTGGCGAACCTGACTTTAGTGACCTCTGAACAAGCTCCATGGAGTAGCGGGAGTTTGGATTCCACTACTCGCAACCACACATCTACATCAAGTGGGTCCTCTGCCGTTGTGAATAATGGTGGCTGGGTACTGAGGAACACCTGGTAGGTAGCTGCCGCGGGGTGACGCTGATGGTCTCCACCACCATAGTGCTGAGGTGGTGGCTGACGCTGAGCTAGCTGCCTCAAGATCTCATTCTGCTGAGCCAGTAGCTCCTGCAGAGTGGGAGGCGGTGGCGGCGGTGGAGGAACGCGCTCATTCTGACCACGACGCTGCCTCCCGGCCATCTGAAAACCACATATATACTTAACACCATATCTCTAAGTTCAAGGTTTAATCGTGGTGAAAAGAGTCATAAGCAAAATGATATATTCCAACTTGAACAAAAAGGATTTAAAAAGGCATAAATTTTTCCTTCCAAATTTAAAACTGATAACATCCATCAGCCATGCTTCCAAAAGAGTTTAATGCAATTACATCAAGGCTCCCAAAAGACTCAACTCTATCTAGCCTAGTACCCCAAGGGTGCAAAAGCTAAGCTAGCTACGAGGAGTCCTACCATCACCGATGTCTAACTCTATCCCGGACACCTAGTGAGCGAACGAGGCAACACTCGACTCGGGGGAAGGTGGTCTCCCTGAGCCAGCAGTGTCCACACTAGAGGCAGGCTCATCTCATCCCTCGATGTCGACGTCCTCGTTGGCCTCCATATCCTGGATCTCCTGGTGATGCATATCCAAGTGCTCATTAGCCTCAGCAAGCTGCTGCTGAGTGTTGATGAGCTGATCCTCGAGAACCTCGATGGTGTTCTCCCTGGTGCCCACTAATTCCTCCAACTCTTGGATATCAGTGGAAAGCTGCTCCACCTGCAAGTCCTTTTCCACCATTTCAGTGGACAAATCAACCACGAGCTCCTCTCTGTTGTCCAAAGTGATCTTGGTCGCCTCCAATAGTGCCATCAGATGGGACATCGCCTCACCGCGCATCACTTGCAGACGGTACAGAGCATTCATGCACCGTACGGTCAAGTGTGCAGTCTGTCCTGGGTAGATGGCCCAGATATCCTTGGCATGCTCCACCCGATCCTTCCACATTAGGTCATCCTCCCTTTCGGTGGGGAACAAGCCAATGGGGTGGGTAGACAGCTCCAAGGGATGGAATTCGCAGAAAGTGGTCAACCCATGCAGATCGATCGCCTCGATCGTGTCCTCAGCTCGGTATCCAAAAGACTCAGAGTCCAACGAGCGCCAGCCTGGCTGTAGGGGATGAGGCTCCAAGGTCATCCTCACCCTACAGCGGGGCACCCGGTGCTTCTCGAACTGCTGCACCGCGTACTGAGGGGGTGTCGTGTATCCGGCCCCCTGAAGTACCTCCCACAAAATGCGGGGAAAGCCCTCTCGTGCAAACCCGTCAGTGTGGGACAGTGCATTCCCGTCGTCTGAGGATCCGTGGGAAGTCATCTATGTACGGTTAAGCGTGAGTAAAAGAAAAAGGAATAAAAAGAACAAGAAAAATAAGACTCAGCCTTTCTCTAGTTAAATAAAATGGTACTGGGGACTTAGTTGGTTATCATCTTGTTTTTAAGTCTTAACTCAAATATCCATTTGTTTAATTTAGGAATGCATGCATGCTCGTCCTGAACGACCTCACCAATGTAAAGGGGATAGGGAAGAACTCCCATCCTTTAAGGTGGCCTATAGGGCCTAATCACTTAGCCACCTAGCTACCCTTCTATCATCCTAAGGCTTCACGTCCTAGGTCTATCCTGCTCGTCCTACTATCTATCCAACATTGTTTCTATCAAGTTTTTACTTTGGGAAAAAGATGGTATTTATATTTTATTGATTCCTCTGTGGTGGTACAAGCTCCGATACCAGCTGTGGCGGAACTGCCTGAATTATTCCAACTTAAGTGCCTAAGTCCCGCCTTAGAGGCTAGACCACACTTAAATGGGAATAACCCGTCAATCCCTCGGATCTAGTCCGACAAGGCCACTGACAGGATCAAGTACCACAATCTCACTCGATGGTGAGTCACAGAGCAAATACAATAAAGCATAAAACCATGCATTAAGAGTATTAAATTATTACATCATCATCGGAGTTTTGCAAAAGTAGTCCTCATTGTTCGAAGTGCAGCGGAATAAAACTAACCGTAAATAACAGAGAGATGGGGAAGCCTGTCCCATCACTCCTCATGCTCCTCCTCAGCCGAGGTAGGGTCCCACTCGACAGTCCAACCCGGTGGCAAGATGGACGACCATGTCACTCCAGCAACCATGTCCTCCAGAGAACCTGTAAAAAATTATGCCACAAGCAAGGCTGAGTATACTAATACTCAGCTAGACTTACCCGGTGTGAGGAGTCTACTCCTCTACCTCTAACATGCAGTTGTTTGGCTGTGGGGTTTGGTTGCCAAAAGCACTAGCTAAGTTTCTAAGTCAAGTTTTAACTTTGCCAATTTAAGTGTGACTCTCTTAAGGCTAAATGTGTACTATCTACTCATACATAGTAGCAAACATTATTAGCAATCAACATCTTATATCAACTCATCATATTTCCACTTGTTACTCAATGCAGTACAATGGATCAAGCAGTCTCATTAGCTGCGAGAAGCAGACGATTCGAATCAAGTTTTTATCCTTGCAAGGTAAACCTAAACACACGACATGTAGGGGCACTCTGTCCCCACACACATCAATCGTCCCCATCGATTCCATGGCAACAGAAAGGGGCTCACCGCCTTGTCGTACAATGCCTCACTGACCCCGACTGCCGTCGTGCAGTGACCGCACTTGTACCTACCATAACCGGAATGGGAGACCACGTCTCAGGTCGCATGAGGAGGGCAATCTGCGGGCAGGTTCACTCAGGTACTAGGCTTACCAATTTACCATATTTCTCGGCATGTGTTTGTACGTTCAAACGCTTGACACAGGTATCCCCACGTTAATCCTTATTCCAATTTCCCATCTCATAGACAACCAATCCCCATGGATTGTTGTCCACAGACCAGCATCATTATGATATGAAAGTGGGTACAATCAATGTCCTGACCTCGCGCGAGTGCTAGAAAAATCACTCGACTTCTACCGAGATCCCTAATTAGTAAAGCAGCTACTCGACCTAACATACTAGTATCCATCTCAAAAGGATTCCTGAGATCATGCAACTAGGGTTTCAAACAACTCCTACACCTAAGTGCACATTCAATCCTACAATCATTAAGTATAGTAAAATAGCATAAATAACAGGTTATGCATAAACCGGGGCTTGCCTTCCAAAGCAGTGGCAGGCAGATCCTCTGGTGCAGGCTCTGGTGCTGGATCTGGGGCTACCTCCTGAGCAGCTCCTTGCTCCAGCACGAGGGCGTACTCTCCTTCAGCAAGGTTACAGTCTATCGAAATGCAATGAACATGTATGTCATGATTATGCAGGATTTAATAACATTAGGTTAAGAGAAGAAAGACTAAGTTAAAGAGTAACTTAGGGTTTCCGGGTCATGCGGGGCTTTTAGTGGTTTATGCTTATCACTTCTAGGTTTAGGTTTTTGTTGAGGATAAACTTAGGGAATTGGTATTGCATTTATATACTTCAGTGGACAAGTTATAAAGCGTTTTTAGGATGACACTAATTTCCTATTATTTACTTTTCCCTTTTCTTTATTTTCTACTTATGGTTTCTAGTGTAGGTTTGAACTACGACAGTGGTTTAATATTTTCCAACAATTCTGTAAAAATTACAGTGGGTTGCCATTTGCTATTCTAGCCTGTTTCAAGAATTTGAGGCTTAAAATATAAAGGCTATGCTTTAGACAAAAATAACAAGAGTTGTGTAAGATGGGCCACTTTACACTACATCTCTGAATTAGGGGTGAGTTCTGCCCTAAAGATTATTTTTGTTGGCATCTAACAGTAATAATAGGCTTCTGTGCCAAAAATCACAGAAAGCTAAGGGTTGGTCATTTAGTTATGATTTTCTAAAGTTAAATGCCAAAAAGGCACTTTCTAATACATTGTTATTTTAAAAATGTCAAACAGCAGATTTCATATTTTTCCTAAGTTCTTATTAACAAAACATTAGTTATCCCAAGGGTTGGGGTGTTTTCACCTTGGGGTTATTTTTGTAGGGCTTTTCTAAGTTTTCCTTGTTTTATTAGAATGAAATGTATCTTACTTATTTTATACTAAACCAGGGTATGATAGATTTTTCCAGTGAACTACATTGAATAAGTACCCTAACAAAAATAGGGGTGCCCTCTGGTGCATCATTTTAATCACCTTTTCCATTTTTCTTTACCTTAAGCATATTGTAAAATAAATGGCAAAAACTACCTTAATGGGTTGGACAGAGAGGTTTAGCATTTTTAATTAGGTCAGTAGGTGGACATAAACCTCTCCAAATTTTTCTAACCTTAGTCAAATAGTGCAACTATTTTTATCCCTATTATTTAACTTTTGGTCAAAACAGCAATTAAATCAGAACCTTAAAGTTTTCTGTAGTACATAGGGGGTTTTATATTTTTCTTAAGTAGGTTACATTATTTAGAGTCTCACAAAATTGGTTTGACCAAATTTGGATGAACTAAACAGAAGTTATGGATTTGCAAAGTTTCTGTTCAAATTTAAAATCAGGGTTAATAGGGTTTTCTGGAAAAGCAATTTACACCGAGGTCCCTGGGTTAAAACTAAATCAACCCACTCAAATCTACCCCTGCGCCACTATTCCCTTGAGTCGCTGACAGTTCAAAAAGCCCCCTGACCTTCTTCTTCCCCGAGGTCCTTCCCCTAATGTAAACAGTACCCGCGGGAAAGAAAAGGGCGGCGTGGCTTACCGGCGACGAGAGAGGTCCGGCGAGGGGTAGGGTTGGCTCGGGGAGGCTCTGGCGGTCACAGCGATGTACGGCTCGACGGCGGGGATGGCGGGAATCGCTCGGTCCACGTGCGCAGGCGGGTGTCTTCGTCGGCGGCGGGTGTGCCGGCCAAATCACGGCGAGCTGGTTCAATCCAAGGGCACTGTGAGCTTCACGGGGCGACGTAGAGACCGTGTGCACAAGGAATCGGAAAATGGTTCAGTGGATTACCCGGTCCACGCACTCCGGCGGGGTTGTGAACTCCGGCGACCGTGGACTGGCCTCTCCGGCGAAGTAGGCTTCGATTCCTCGCTTGGGGAGCTTCACTGAGGTGTGCTTAGTCGTCTCCGGGGGTCGGACGGGGTTGGGAAAGGCTGGGCTGGCCGGTCTAAGGTGGCAGGGGCTCGGGTGGCCGCGGATACGCCACGTATGGGCAAACGACGGTGAACTGAGCTCCGGTGAGGTTTGAGCGTGCGCGGAAGAGTGTGGTCGACGCCTGAGCAGGCTTTATAGGCGCGGGCGCGGGCCATGGCGTCGGCTGGTCGTTGGCGCGACGCGGGGCGCGCGCGGGCGTGCTCTGGCGCACACAGAGCGCGTCGAACACGTGGAGCTTTCCTTCTGCCCGTGTTCAACAGCTCGCCCAAGTCGCAAACGTGCAAATCTTGGCAAAAATCCGGCGCGAGTCTTTTCCTGGCACCTAGGGCTGTCTCTCATCCTTGAGCTGCCATGGCAGATATGGCCTAGGTAGGGAGATCTTCGGTCGCCAAATCGGGTGTGTCACTCTGCCCACCTCGCGACAAAAACCATGCCAAGGCATGTCAAACTTCAAGGTCTCGGGCTCAGCTTTTTCCAGTGCGTGCCCTAGGTGGTATGCTACATTTTTGGTATAGAACATAGGTGGATTTCGTGCCAGCTTCGAGGTGAACACGGCTGATCTTTAGTGTAGGTTTAACTTAGAGAGAATTAGATAGCTCTAGCTCTCTCTACTTAGGGAATGGATTTGGGGTTTTTCCAGGGGCCTTTTTGCAATATTTCCTTCCCATAATTGCTGGTTATAAGGTTACTTAAGGTTTGGTTAAAGATTACTCATGTTTTGCACATTTGCTCACCCTCTCCCCCCTCTTATCCATGGCTTTGGGAGATAGGGTTCAAGAGAGGTCTAGGGTTTTTCCCTCCTCTTGCCCAAGGTAGTAAGTGTACAAAAGTTTGAGTAATACTTCTTAGGTCATTAGAAATCTTGGTTAACACATGGCCTCCAAGGTTCCTTTGCCCTCCTTAAGTTTTTACCACATGTGATCACATTCCTTAGCACCAAGGTGTGCTCTAACCATGGTAACACCTGAGGTGTTACAGGTTCTGTCCTAAAGGTTATTTTTGTTGGCATCTAACAGTAATAATAAGCTTCTGTGCCAAAGATCACAGAAAGCTAAGGGATGGTTATTTAGTTATGATTTTATAAAGTTTAATGCCAAAAAGGCACTTTCTACTACATTGTTATTTGAAAAATGTCAAACAACAGATTTCATATTTTTCCTAAGTTCTTAATAACAAAACATTAACTATCCCAAGGGTTGGGGTGTTTTCACCTTGGGGTTATTTTTGTAGGGTTTTTCTAAGCTTTTCTTGTTTTCTTAAAATAAAAGGTATCCTATTTATTTTATACTAAACCAGGGTATCAGAGATTTTTCTAGTGAATTACACTGAATAAGTACCCTAACAAAAATAGGAGTACCCCCTGGTTCATTATTTAAATCACCTTTTCTATTTTTCTTAACCTTAAGCATATGGTAAAATAAATGGCAAAAACTAACTTAATGGGGTGGACAGAGAGGTTTAGCATTTTTAAACAGGTCAGTAGGTGGACATAAACTTCTCCAAATTTTCCTAACCCTAGTCAAATAGTGCAACTATTTTTCTTCCTATTATTTAGCTTTTGACCAAAACAATAATTAAATCAGAACCCTAAAGTTTTCTGTAGTACATAGGGGTTTTATATTTTTCCTAAGTAGTTTATATTATTTAAGATCTGACAAAATTGGTTTGACTAAATTTGGATGAATAAAACATAAGTTATGTATTATTCAAGTTCTGTTCAAACTTTAAATCAGATTTAATAAAGGTTTCCTGGGAAAACTACTTTGCACCGAGGACCCTGGGTTTAAACCAAATCAACCCACTCAAATCTACCCCTGCGCCACTATTTCCGTGTGCCACTGACAGCTCAAAAATCCCCCCTGACCTTTCCTTCTTCTTCCCCGAGGTCCTTCCCCTAATGTAAACAGTACCTGCGGGAAAGAAAAGGGCGGCGCGGCTTACCGGCGGCGAGAGGGGTCCGGCGAGGGGCGGGGTTGGCTCGGGGAGGCTCTGGAGGTCACAACGATGTACGGCTCGACGACGGGGATGGCCGGAATCGCTCGGTCCACGTGCGCATGCGGGTGTCCTCGTCGGCGGCGGGTGTGCCGGCCAAAACACGACGATCTAGTTCAATCCAATGGCACGGTGAGCTTCATGGGGTGATGTAGAGGCTATCTGTGCATTGAATCAAAAAATGGCACAGTGGCTTAACCGGTCTACGGTGGTAGGGGCTCGGGTGGCCACGGACACGCCGTGCATGGGCAAACGCCAGTGAGTTTGAGCTCTGGTGAGGTTGAGCGTGCGCGGAATGGTACAGTTAAGGTCACTGGGCGTTATATAGGCGTGGGCGCGGGCCATGGCGTCGGCTGGCCTTTGGCGCGACGCGGGGCACGCGGGGGCGCGCGCGGGCGTGCTCTGGCGAGCTCAGAGCGCGTCGAACACGTGGCTCTTTGCTTCTGCCCGTGTTCTTCCCTCTGCTGAGCGTCCAAAATGTACGAATCTTGCCCTAGAGCCTGTGGGAGATCTCTTCCCTGCACCTAGAGCTACCTAGTTCATGTGTGTTCCAAGAGTAGATGTGGTCGGGTTAGAGATATATGGGGGTGGGAAGTCGGCTGTGTCAGACATGTCCAAACCGAGACAAAAATGGTGCCAAGTCGTGTCAAACGTCTAAGGGTGGGTGTCAACTCTTTCCAGGGCATTCTAGGGTTAATTTGGCGCCACTTTGTCAATTGGGTCGAAGTGTTTTGAATTTTGGATGAAGGTGAACATGTGTGATCTTTGTCCAAGGGTTAGTTTTGGACTTAGGCATTTTCTGATTTTTCTTTTGTGTTCAACCCTTTGGTGAACTTTTTGAGGCTTTTCTGAAATCTTTTTGGGGTTACTTTCTTACTATTATTTGTAGGTTATCAAGTGTACAACAACTTTTATATTTGGCCCAAGCCATGATCATAAGGTTTTCATAACCTTTTGATCCCACTTACATCTAGGGTTCCTATTGTCCAAAAGGGGTTTGCTTTAGGGTTTTGGGAAATTATCCCCTTAGATGTGCATGACAAGCTAGGGCATGATATCCAAGATGGGTGGCACTTGCTTAGGACCTTGAATTCCAAGTTTGAGATACTTTGCTCAAACTATCCCACATGTGATAGTAGGTTTAACAGGTGTAGCCCTGGGTGGACACCCTGAGTAACACCTGAGGTGTTACAGCCCTCCCCCCTTAAAGGAATCTCGTCCCGAGATTTCAGGTAGAGTCTCTTGGAGGGGTACTTGAAGGTGTGTTGGTGTGCTACTCTTTCTTTTACCCAGGTTTCTCTTGTTAACTGCTCTTCGAATGTCATTCTCTTTGCAACTTCAGAAGGAAGTCCTTCTTAAGTTAATTCCACAACTTAGACTACCCTTGCTGTCTAAGTTTTTCTTATAATTGTATTCAAAGGGCAGGTGGGGGTGTGGGGTTTTGAGTTACGTACCGACTCTTTTGGGCAGAAAGTCGGGGAAGCGAGAGCGTAAAAAATCCTCAGTTTCCCATGTGGCTTCTTCTGCTGAATGGTGACTCCACTGAACCTTATACATTCTGATCGACTTTGCCCGTGTTGACCTTTCTTTCTGATCCAATATCTTGACGGGGTACTCTTGATAGGACAGGTCGGGTTCTATCTCAATGTCTGGTTCAGGTAGCACTTCGGTAGGTAGGCGAACACATTTCCGCAGCTGAGATACATGGAACACATCATGAATAGCTGACATGTGAGGTGGCAATTCCAATCGATAGGCCACGGGTCCACAACTTGCTTTGATCCTGTAGGGTCCAATGTAGCGAGGAGCTAACTTGCCCTTGATCCCAAATCTCTGGACACCCTTGGTGGGTGACACCTTAAGATAAACATGAGCTCCTACTTCAAATTGTAGAGGCTTCCGCCTCTTGTCATGATAGCTCTTTTGCCTGGCCTGAGCAGCTTCTAAGTTCTTTGTAATAACTCTGACCTTTTCCTCTGCCTCAAGTACCAAATCTGGCCCAAATATTTCCCTTTCTCTTGCTTGAGACCAATTCATGGGGTCCTGCACCTTCTCCCATATAAGGCTTCAAAAGGTGCCATCTTTAGACTGGACTGATAACTGTTGTTATAAGAAAACTCTGCCAAAGGAAGACACTTGTCCCAATCCTTTCCATAGTGTAGTGCACATGCCCGCAACATGTCTTCCAAAATCTGATTTACCCTCTCGGTTTGGCCATCTGTTTGAGGATGGTATGCTGAGCTTCGTATTACATGGGTCCCAAGTGATTCTTGAAGCTGCTCCCAAAAGCGTGCCACAAACAGTGCTCCTCTGTCAGATACAATGGTCTTTGGAATACCATGCAACCGCACTATTTGATCGACATACATTTCTGCATACTTCTCTGTCTTGTGGGTGGTATGCACTGGTAAGAAATGAGCAGTCTTGGTCAATCTGTCCACAATAACCCAAATGGAATCATGGTGCCTGGAAGTATTGGGCAATCCCACGATAAAGTCCATGCAAATGTCCTCCCATTTCCAATATGGTATGGGAAGGGGTTGCAAAGGGCCTGCTGCCTTCAAATGACTAGCTTTGATCCTCTGGCAGGTGTCACATTCGGATATGTACTTGGCAATTTCCCTCTTCATTCTGGTCCACCAATATAAAGATCTGAGATCATGATACATTTTGTTGCTACCAGGGTGCATGGAGAATTTGGAAAGGTGAGCTTCATCCAATATCTTCTTTCTGAGCTCAGGGTCCTTGGGAACAACCAATCGATCTCCAAACCATAGGATTCCCTTGCTGTCCTGACGGAAGCACTTGTATTTCTCTGCCTTCTGCTTGATCATTTCTTTGATAACCTGAACACCCTTGTCTTCAATCTGGGCCCTGACTATTTGCTCTTGTAATGTGGGCTCTACCGAGATATAATTTAAATCACCCGAAGAAACAACTTCCAGGTTCAGCTTGCACAACTCATCACACAGGGTGGTAACTCTTGCATCCATGCTCATACAATTGCACTGGCCCTTTCTGCTCAAGGCATCAGCCACAACATTGGCCTTGCCCGGGTGGTAATGCACTTCCAAATCATAGTCCTTGATTAATTCCAACCATCTCCTCTGCCTCATGTTAAAATCTGCCTGAGTGAAAATGTATTTGAGGCTCTTGTGATCGGTGTAAATGTTACAGTGAGCTCCCATCAAGTAGTGTCTCCATATCTTGAGAGCATTAACCACAGCTGCCAACTCCAGATCATGTGTAGGGTAGTTCTGCTCATGGGGTCTGTGTGCTCGGGAGGCATAAGCAATTACTCTGTTATCTTGCATTAAGACACATCCCAATCCAGTACCGGAAGCATCACAATAAACTTCAAACGGCTTGGTGTTATCAGGTTGAGCCAGCATTGGGGCTGTTGTCAAATGCTGCCTTAGTGTATGAAAAGCATCTTCGCACTTTTGGCTCCAATCATACTTGACTCCCTTCTTTAACAGTTCAGTCATTGGTTTGGCAATTCTGGAGAAATCCGGAATAAATCGTCGATAATACCCTACCAATCCGAGAAAACTCCGAATTTGCCTCACTGTAGTCGGGGGTTTCCAATCCATTACCTCTTGTACCTTTTCAGGATCAACTGATATCCCATCCTGAGAAATTGTGTGACGCAAGAATTTAATCTCCTTCAGCCAGAACTCACATTTAGACAATTTGGCATACAATTGATGGTCACGCAGCCTCTGGAGTATAGTATGCAAATGCTTGGTGTGCTCGGCTTCATTCTTGGAATACACCAGAATATCGTCAATGAAAACAACCACGAATTTATCCAGCTCTGGCACGAATACTGAGTTCATCAGGTACATAAAATAAGCCGGGGCATTGGTCAGCCCAAAAGACATCACCAAAAATTCATAGAGCCCATATCTGGTAGAGAAAGCCGTCTTGGGAATATCACTGACACGGATCTTGATCTGATGGTAACCCAAGCGAAGGTCTATTTTGGAGAATACCTTGGCTCCCACCAACTGATCGAACAATACATCAATGCGGGGCAGTGGGTATTTGTTCTTGATGGTCACCGCATTGAGAGGGCGGTAATCAACACACATTCTCAAACTTTCATCCTTTTTCTTCACGAACAAGGCAGGACATCCCCATGGTGAAGTACTTGGGCGAATAAACCCCTTGTCCAACTACTCCTGCAGTTGCTTTTTCAATTCTGCCAATTCCGCGGGAGGCATCCTATGAGGTCTCTTGGATATAGGAGCAGTTCCGGGTTGTAATTCAATTGCGAACTCAATGTCTCTATCGGGTGGCATCCCTGGCAATTCATCCGGAAAAACATCTGGGTAGTCACAGACCACTGGGATTCTTTCCAATGGGAATTCTATCATAACGAAGGCACAAGAATGGGTACAACCCTGGTCGAGCAAATATAATGTGGTTTCACCACAGGTTGGTGAGTGCACTTCAATGGCCCTAGCTGCAATATCAATCACATCCTGATGTTTGGTCAACCAGTCAGTTCCCAATATGATATCCACACTATCCAAACCCAAAATGAGGAGGTTGGTTTTAATTATCAGACTACCAAACTTTATAGGCACATTCTTGTTGATTTGGTAGGTGGCAACCCTGCATCCTGGTGTTGAAATTGTAATGCCCCCATTGGTGTGGTGAAAAGGCAATTAGCACTTGGCACTAAATTTGGCACTGATAAAACTATGCGATGCACCAGAATCAAAAAGAATAATAGCAGGATAATTCAAAACTGTAAAGATACCAGTCATGACGGGTGCTCCCTCTGGAATATCAGCCATGGTAGTGAAATTCAGCCTGCCCTGCCTCACTTGCACCTTCTGTCTCTTGCCTTGATTCTGATTAACATTCTGCCCCTGCCTCTGTTGGTTCCTGGGGCAATTCTTGGCATAATGTCCAGTGTTGCCGCATGTGAAACACCTGTTGTCATTTGCCTGGCGATACTGCTGCTGTTGTTGATTGTTCCTTTGAGCTGGAAACTAGGTACGGTTGGGTGCCTGCTGCTGCTGTTGTGGTCGGATCACCCATCTCCCTTGCTGCTGCTAGGGTCCCCTGTTCTGAGTGTCAGACACAATCCTGAAGCGCTGTGGCTGAGCTGAAGGTCCTGCCACAGGGGTCTTCCTCTTCTTTTCTGCCTGACGAGCTGTGATACATTCCTCCTGGGAGATGGCCATGTTGACCAACTCATTGTAGCTGTTGGCCCTGACGGTGTTGAGACGGTCACGGAGCTTAGTGCTGAGCCCCCTCCTGAACCTGTCTCTCTTCTTCTCGTCCGTATCTGCATGATACCCAGCATACTGGCACAGGTCATTAAAAGCCTGAGCATACTGCAATACTGTCCTGTTGCCCTGGGTGAGTGCCAGAAACTCATTGAGCTTTCGGTCCATAATCCCGGCTGGTATGTGGTGTCCTCTGAAAGCTGCCTTGAACTCTCTCCATTCTACCTCTCGGTCATCTGGCTGCATGGCAAGAAAATGGTCCCACCAAGTCCTTGCGGGTCCACGAAGCTGCTGGGTGGCGAACCTGACTTTAGTGACCTCTGAGCAAACTCCATGGAGTAGCGGGAATTTAGATTCCACTACTCTCAACCATACATCTGCATCAAGGGGGTCCTCTGCCCTGGTGAACAATGGTGGCTGGGTACTGAGGAACTCCTGGTAGGTAGCTGCTGCGGGGTGACGCTGATGATCTCCACCACCATAGTGCTGAGGTGGTGGCTGACGCTGAGCTAGCTGCCTCAAGATCTCATTCTGCTGAGCCATTAGCTCCTGCAGAGTGGGAGGCGGTGGCGGCGGTGGAGGAACGCGCTCATTCTGGCCACGACACACTCTCCCGGCCATCTGAAAAATCACATATATCCTCAATACACATCTTCAAGTTTAAGGTTTAATCGCGGTGAAAGAGTCAAAGGCGAATTGATAGATTCCGACATAAACAAAAAGGATTTCAAAAGGCATAAACTTTCCTTCCCAATTTAAAACTAACAGCATCCATCAACCATGCTTCCAAAAGAGTTTGTCATGATTACATCAAGGGTCCCAAAAAGACTCAACTCTACCTAGCCTAGTAACCCAAGGGTGCAAAAGCTAAGCTAGCTGCGAGGAGTCCTACCATCACCGACTTCTAACTCTATCCCTGATACCTAGTGAGCGAACGAGGCAACACTCGACTCGGGGGAAGGTGGTCTCCCTGAGCCAGCAGTGTCCAAGCTGGAGGCAGGCTCCTCTCCTCCCTCAATGACGACGTCCTCGTTGGCCTCCATATCCTGGATCTCCTGGTGATGCATATCCAGGTGCTCATTCGCCTCGGCAAGCTGCTGCTGGGTGTTAATAAGCTGATCCTCGAGAACCTCGATGGTGTTCTCTCTGGTCCCCACTAATTCCTCCAGCTCTTGGATCTCATTGGATAGCTGCTCCACCTGCAAGTCCTTTTCCACCATCTCAGTGGACAAATCAACCACAAGCTCTTCTCTGTTGTCCAAGGTGATCTTTGTTGCCTCCAACAATGCCATCAGATGGGACATCGCCTCACCACGCATCACTTGCAGATGGTACAGGGCATTCATGCACCGCACTGTCAAGTGAGCCGTTTGTCCCGGGTAGATAGCCCAAATGTCCTTGGCGTGCTCCACCCGATCCTTCCACATTGGGTCGTCCTCCCTTTCCGCGGGGAACAAGCCAATGGGGTGGGTAGACAGCTCCAAGGGATGGAATCCGTAGAAAGTGGTCAACCCATGCAGAGCAATCGCCTCGATCGTGTCCTCAGCCCGGTATCCAAAGGACTCAGAGTCCAGTGAACGCCAGCCTGGCTGCAGGGGATGAGGCTCCAAGGTCATCCTCACCCTACAGCGGGGCACTCGGTGCTTCTCGAACTGCTGCACCGCGTACTGAGGAGGTGTCGTGTATCCGGCCCCCTGAAGTACCTCCCACAAAATGCGGGGAAAACCCTCTCGTGCAAGCCCGTCAGTGTGGGACAGTGCATTTCCGTCATCTGAGGATCCGTGGGAAGTCATCTGTGTACGGTTAAGAGTGAGTAAAAGAAAAAGAATTATAAAAAGAACAAGAAAATAAGACTCAGCTTCTCTCCAACTATAAAAATGGTACTGGGGTACTTAGTTGGTCATCATTTTGTATTTAAGTCTTTACTCAATTATCCATTTGCTTAATTAAGAATGCATGCATGCTCGTCCTAAACGACCTCACATCAATAAAAAGGGAATAGGGAAGAACTCCCATCCCTTATAGTAGCCCGTAGGGCTTAAACACTTAGCCACCTAGCTACCCTTCTATCATCCTAAGGCTTCACGTCCTAGGTCTATCCTGATCGTCCTACAATCTATCCAACATTGTTTCTATCAAGTTTTACTTCGGAAAATGATGGTATTTATATTTTATTGATTCCTCTATGGTGGTACAAGCTCCGATACCAGCTGTGGCAGAACTGCCCGAATTATTCCGACTTAAGTGCCTAAGTTCCACCTTAGAGGCTAGACCACACTTAAATGGGAATAACCCGTCAATCCCTCGGATCTAGTCCGACAAGGCCACTGACAGGATCAAGTACCACAATCTCACTCGATGGTGAGTCACAGAGCAAATACAATAAAACGTAAAACCATACATTAAGGAGTATTAAGTTATTACATCATCATCGGAGTTTTTGCAAAAGTAATCATCATTGTTCGAAGTGCAGCGGAATAAAACTAACGGTAAATAAACAGAGAGATGGGGAAGCCTGTCCCATCACTCCTCATGCTCCTCCTCGGCCGAGGTAGGGTCCCACTCGACAGTCCAACCCGGTGGCAAGATGGACGGCCAAGTCACTCCAGCAACCATGTCCTCCAAAGATCCTGAAAAATTATGCCACAAGCAAGGCTGAGTATACTAATACTCAGCTAGAGTTACCCGGTGTGAGGAGTCTACTCCTCTACCTCTAGACATGCAGCTGTTTGGCTGTGGGGTTTGGTTGCCAAAAGCACTAGCTGAGTTTCTAAAGCAAGTTTTACTTTGTCAAATTAAGTGTGACTCTCTTAAGGCTAAATATGTACTATCTACTCATACATAGTAGCAAACATTTTTAGCAATCAACATCTTGTATCAACTCATCATATTTCCACTTGTTACTCAATGTAGTACAATGGATCAAGCAGTCTCATTAGCTGCGAGAAGCAGACGATTCGAATCGAGTTTTTATCCTTGCAAGGTAAACCTAAACACACGACGTGTAGGGGCACTCCGTCCCCGCACACATCAACCGTCCCCATCGATTCCCTGGCAAAAGATCAGGGCTCACCACCTTGGCGTACAATGCCTCACTGACCCTGACTGCCGTCGTGCAGTGACCGCACTTGTACCCACCATAACCGGAATGGGAGACCATGTCTCAGGTCACGTGAGGGGATATGTCTGCGGGCAGGTTCACTCAGGTACTAGGCTTACTGATTTACCATATTTCTCGGTATGTGTTTAGTACGTTCAAACGCTTGACACAGGTATCCGCACGTTAATCCTTATTCCAATTTCCCATCTCGTAGACAACCAATCCCCATGGATTGTTGTCCACAGACTAGTATCATGATGATATGAAAGTGGGTACAGCCAATTCCTGATCTTGCGCGAGTGCTAGAAAAATCACTCGACTTCTACCGAGATCCTAATTAATAAAGCAGCTACTCGACCTAGCATACTAGTATTCATCTCAACAGGATTCCTGAGATCATGCAACTAGGGTTTCAAACAACTCCTACACCGAAGTGCACAATCAATCCTACAATCATTAAGTATATTAAAATAGCATAAATAACAAGTTATGCATAAACCGGGGCTTGCCTTCCAAGGCAGTGGCAGGTAGATCCTCTGGTGCAGGCTCTGGTGCTGGATCCGGGGCTACCTCCTGAGCAGCTCCTTGCTCCAGCACGAGGACGTACTCTCCGTCAGCGAGGTTACAGTCTATCGAAATGTAATAGACATGTATGTCAGATTATGCAGGATTTAATAACATTATGCTAAAAGAAGAAAAACTAAGTTTAATGAGTAACTTAGGGTTTCTTGGTCATACGGGGTTTTTAGTGGTTTATGCTTATCACTCTTGGTTTAGCTTTTTGTTAAGGATAAGCATATAGGATTGGTATCTCCTTATTATAATTTAGTGGATAATTTACAAAGGGTTTTAGGATGACACCATTTTCCATTATTCATTTTCCTTTCTTTATTTTCTATTTATGAATTCTAGTGTAGGTCTGAACTACAACCTTGGTTTACCTTTTTCCCAAAAAATTTGTAAAAATTTCAGTGGCTTGCCTATGGTCAATATAGCCTGTTCTAGGACTTTGAGGTTCAATTTAAAAAGGCTATGCTCTAGACAAAAATAACAAGAGTTGTGTAAATGGGTCACTTTACACTACAACTCTTAATTAGGGTTGGGTTCTGTCCTAAAGGTTATTTTTGTTGGCATCTAACAGTAATAATAAGCTTCTGTGCCAAAGATCACATAAAGCTAAGGGATGGTTATTTAGTTATGATTTTCTAAAGTTTAATGCCAAAAAGGCACTTTTTACTACATTGTTATTTGAAAAATGTCAAACAGCAAGTTTCATATTTTTCCTAAGTTCTTAATAACAAAACATTAACTATCCCAAGGGTTGGGGTGTTTTCACCTTGGGGTTATTTTTGTAGGGTTTTTCTAAGCTTTTCTTGTTTTCTTAAAATAAAAGGTATCCTATTTATTTTATACTAAACCAGGGTATCATAGATTTTTATAGTGAACTACACTGAATAAGTACCCTAACAAAAATAGGAGTACCCCCTGGTTCATTATTTAAATCACCTTTTCTATTTTTCTTAACCTTAAGCATATGGTAAAATAAATGGCAAAAACTAACTTAATGGGGTGGACAGAGAGGTTTAGCATTTTTAAACAGGTCAATAGGTGGACATAAACTTCTCCAAATTTTCATAACCCTAGTCAAATAGTGCAACTATTTTTCTTCCTATTATTTAGCTTTTGACCAAAACAATAATTAAATCAGAACCCTAAAGTTTTCTGTAGTACATAGGGGTTTTATATTTTTCCTAAGTAGTTTATATTATTTAAGATCTCACAAAATTGGTTTGACCAAATTTGGATGAATAAAACATAAGTTATGAATTATTCAAGTTCTGTTCAAATTTTAAATCAGATTTAATAAAGGTTTCCTGGGAAAACTACTTTGCACCGAGAACCCTGGGTTTAAACCAAATCAACCCACTCAAATCTACCCCTGCGCCACTATTCCCCTGTGCCACTGACAGCTCAAAAATCCCCCTGACCTTTCCTTCTTCTTCCCCGAGGTTCTTTCCCCTAATGTAAACAGTACCCACGGGAAAGAAAAGGGCGGCGCGGCTTATCGGCGGCGAGAGGGGTCCGGCGAGGGGCGAGGTTGGCTCGAGGAGGCTCTGGCGATCACAACGATGTACGGCTCGACGGCGGGGATGGCCGGAATCGCTCGGTCCACATGCGCAGGCGGGTGTCCTCGTCGGCGGCGGGTGTGCCGGCCAAAACACGGTGATCTAGTTCAATCCAATGGCACGGTGAGCTTCACGGGGTGATGTAGAGGCTATCTGTGCATTGAATCGAAAAATGGCGCAGTGGCTTACCCGGTCTACGGTGGCAGGGGCTCGGGTGGCCGCGGACACGCCGTGCACGGGCGAACGCCGGTGAGTTTGAGCTCCGGTGAGGTTGAGCGTGCGCGAAATGGTACGGTTAAGGTCACTGGGCGTTATATAGGCGCGGGCGCGGGCCATGGCATCGGCTGGCCTTTGGCGCGACGCGGGGCACGCGGGGGCGCGCGCGGGCGTGCTCTGGCGAGCTCAGAGCGCGTCGAACACGTGGCTCTTTGCTTCTGCCCGTGTTCTTCCCTCTGCTGAGCGGCCAAAACGTACGAATCTTGCCCTAGAGCCTGTGGGAGATCTCGTCCCTGCACCTAGAGCTACCTAGTTCATGTGAGTTCCAAGAGTAGATGTGGTCGGGTTAGAGAGATATGGGGATGGGAAGTCGGCTGTGTCAGACATGTCCAAACCGAGACAAAAATGGTGCCAAGTCATGTCAAACGTCTAAGGGTGGGTGTCAACTCTTTCCAAGGCATTCTAGGGTTAATTTGGCACCACTTTGTCAATTGGGTCGAAGTGTTTTGAATTTTGGATGAAGGTGAACATGTGTGATCTTTGTCCAAGGGTTAGTTTTGGACTTTCGCATTTTCTGATTTTTCTTTTGTGTTCAACCCTTTGGTGAACTTTTTTAGGCTTTTCTGAAATCTTTTTGGGGTTACTTTCTTACTATTATTTATAGGTTATCAAGTGTACAACAACTTTTATATTTGGCCCAAGCCATGATCATAAGGTTTTCATGACCTTTTGATCCCACTTACATCTAGGGTTCCTATTATCCAAAAGGGGTTTGCTTTAGGGTTTTGGGAAATTCTCCCCTTAGATGTGCATGACAAGCTAGGGCATGATATCCAAGATGGGTGGCACTTGCTTAGGACCTTGAATTCCAAGTTTGAGATACTTTGCTCAAACTATCCCACATGTGATAGTAGGTTTAACAGGTGTAGCCCTGGGTGGACACCCTGAGTAACACCTGAGGTGTTACAGCTTTGTCCACGCGGCTTCGCGAGGCGTTGAACCTTGCCTCCAACTCCTCGGCGCGTTGACTGGCGAGACTGCTCTCCGCCCGCACCACTTTGGCCTCCGCTCACGCAGCCTGCGCTTCAGCGATGGCCTGATTCGCCTCCGTCCTCTCCTCCGCCAGCTGGCGCCGGAGGTCCGTCTTCTCAGCCTCCATGGCCGCAACTTTCTCCGCCAGCCTGCGGTTTTTACTTTCCGTAGCCGACTTCTCCCGGACAGCATCCGCATGATGCGCCCGAAGCCTCTCGACTTCGGCAGCCACGTCCGCAGTCAGGACACCTGATGCCACGCGGTCAGCGAAGTCGGGCGCCTAACAAAAGCACATGAGACCCAAACCCTCATGAAAACAACAAACACCGAAGTCCAGCACAACTTACTTGCTTCAGCTACTGCGACAGCTGCTGCGACGCCTCCCTCAGCCGCTGGGACATGGAGCCCGCCACATCCTTGGTGGCAGCGACTGATAGAATCTCGCCGCTCGCGCAGAAAGTGGCCCACAGGTCTTGCACGGCACCCTTCGCCCGGACCACCGTTGTTGGCGACATGGTTGCCGCCGAAGGCGGGACAACAACCAATTGCCCCTCATCGAACCCTACAACATATCACCGGTCAAAGAACTAGCAAAAAAACTTACCAACAAAATAATCCTCGACACTGATGTTCGTGCCGAAGTCGGCAACACATCTCCCCGGCGAAGGCAGCTCTCGTCCTTTCGCGGATCCGCCCGGGGGAGGCTTGGTTCCACCAGAGGCGGCAGTCTTTGCGCCCGCCGACGCCTTGCTGGGTCCGGGCGCGGCCGGTTTCGCAGTCGGCATCGGCTGGCTACCAGAGACCCCTAGTCCCCCCACTGCAGTACCTAGTTTTCTCTTCTTCGCGGTCGGGGTAGCCACCTGCGAAGGCTCTTCCTCGGTCACGCCCATCGGTTTTTTCCCACGGCGGTCGACGGTGTCTTCCCCGGGATAACCACTGTATGGCAAACGGTTCAATTCGAAGACCCGATTCAATCTATCGTTGGCCCCACGGATATCCCAGCTCCGCAGACCCTCTGTCTTCGGCACATAGCGCCCCACTATCCTCGCTGCACTGTCTTCCGCTTTGCGCACGAATGCGGCGGGATCCCGACCATGCAAATCCAACGCGAAGGCTGGACTTCGCACCCACTGCCCGCCCCGGGAAGGCATCTCGCGAGGGCATACTTCGCCCAGCGCCCAGCCATGCGCCAAGGGCCACACCCCATACCCGATAAACTCCTCCACTAAGTCGCGCCTGCTACTCATGCAGGCAGCGCACCGAAGGGCTCCTTGTCTTCATCATCCTCCGCCACCTCAAACTGCGGGTACGCCACATAATAATGGGAGCACATGACGGCCACGGGGAGTCCTGGATGGTCTTCAACTGCGCCTTCGGAAACGTAAAACTAGAAATCCCACCAATTGCCCCACTTATTCCGGGCGCAGGGAACCAACTCCACGACTTCCATCGAAGTCTTGCCGGTCCTCGGCGTAAACGTGCACGATCCAAACTGTGCAATCTCACGTCCAATTTTCCTCTTTTGCCAATGCAGACAGTAATATTTTGCGAAGACCTCCACAGAGGGCTGACCACCATATGAAGTCATTGCCCAAACATACTTCGCCTGAGCCACCACGGCATTCGGCGTCAGCTGGTGGACCTGGACCTCGAATCTCCGCAGGACCTCCACCACGAATCGATGTGCAGGCAGACGAAGGCCAGCGGTGAAAAAAAGCCTAAAAAACGACCAACTCGCCTTCTGGCTCGGGGACCTCCTCCGCCCCTGGGACGCGCCCCACTCCGCTGCCAAAATATCCAAGCTGCTGCATATCTTGAACGCGGACCGAGGAAATCCGCGACACGCCAAACTCCAATGTATCACCAGGATGTAACTCCTCCGCCGCCATGTTGCTCAAAGTGTCTTCGGACGACGCGCCAGCCGGCGGTGTATTTGGAGCAGATGAGGAAGAGGACGGCATGGCTACGTACCGTCAGCGGCGGCGAGCGGTCTACTTGACGC
Organism: Zea mays; assembly: GCF_902167145.1. Taxonomy (NCBI): domain Eukaryota; kingdom Viridiplantae; phylum Streptophyta; class Magnoliopsida; order Poales; family Poaceae; genus Zea; species Zea mays. The sequence goes on from NC_050098.1 coordinate 74,384,157, forward strand.
GGGCCAGATCTCCGATGAGTAGGAGCAAGGAGGGCAGGCGAGCGAACGAATGGTTTCAAAAGGAGGGTAGGGTTTTGCGGCGCGCAGAAAGAGTACCTGACCCACGCCGCCCCGCCCCCTTTATATACACAGGACGCGACGCTTCGGGAAACCCGCAGTCCAACAGTACCGTGTCCGTCAATGGTCACATCAAAAACCCCCGCAGAACCACTTTGAGCGAGGGCAGCGTCTCCACCATCTAGCAACGTCTTCGGCACCAGATGACTTAGTCGAACTGGTCCCTCGGAGGGCAAATGTTGGGGCGAAGGCGAAGACGCTACCCTTCGCTCGATGCCTTCGCCAATCTCGCTGCACCAATGGAGGTGAAACGACCGGCGGGTTCCACCCTTCGTCCACTACACTGCAAGACGAAGGCCTACGACGAGATCGCCCATGTCCCGCGTCCTCGTCAAACATGAAGGCCCACGTGGAATTCGGCCCATTGTAACAGGCCCCGCATGGCTAAGTGTATTACGAGCCCGATTTGTAATGGCTTTTCTGTAATGACAGTCTGTAACCCCACTTTATGGGAATATTCCGGGGACAGCCTAGGCGCCTGTGGGCACATGCATCCTTACTCCAAGATGTTAGGCACTCAGGCACCTATAAATACCCCCGTACAGTGCCCTTGAGAGGCTAGATTAACAGAGCTATTGCCGCCTCGAGTCAAAACCTTGTTTACGTTGCTTTCATTCCTCCATTGGATCAACTTGCCCAGGAGAGCAAGTTCCAACATCGACATGGCGAGGACAATGCTTGCAGAATACAAAACGCCAAAGCGGTTTTGGTCAGAAGATGTAGATACAACTTTCCATGCCATAAACTGGCTCTATCTTCATCGCCTCCTCAAGAAGACATCTTACGAGCTTCTAACCGGTAACAAACCCAATGTGTCATATTTTTGTGTCTTTAGAAGCAAATGCTACATTTTAGTTAAAAGAGGTAGACATTCAAAGTTTGCTCCCAAAGCTGTAGAAGGGTTTTTACTAGGTTATGATTCAAATACAAAGGCATGTAGGGTCTTAAACAAATCATCGGGTTTAGTTGAAGTCTCTATTGACATTGTATTTGATGAGACTAATGGCTCTCCAAGAGAGCAAGTTGATCTTGATGATGTAGATGAGGATGGAGTTCCAATGGCCGCAATAAGAACTACCGTAATAGGTGATGTGCGACCGCAGGAACAACAAGATCAAGCTCAACCATCTTCCTTAACATTGGTGCAACCCCCAACTCAAGGTGAGCAACATGTACCTCAAGATGCAGGCATGAATCAAGGGGGAGCACATGGAGAAAAGGATAAAGAGGAAGAAGTATCATAGGCACCTCAAACTCAAGTCCGGTCCATCAACCAAAGGAATCATCCAGTAGATCAGATTCTATGTGACATCACCAATTGGGTGTTCCACAACAAACAAGATGAGCACAAGGTGGTTATAAGAAACAAGGCTCGACTTGTGGCAAAAGGTTATGCCCAAGTCATAGGTTTGGACTTTGGGGAGACTTTTGCTCCTGTAGCTAGGCTTGAGTCAATTCACATATTGTTGGCCTATGCTGCTCACCACTCTTTTAAGTTGTTCCAAATGGACATGAAGAGCGCCTTCCTCAATGGACCAATCAAGGAGGAGGTGTACGTGGAGCAACCTCTGGCTTCGAGGATGACAGATATCTCGACCATGTTTATAAGCTCTCTAAGGCGCTCTATGGACTTAAGCAAGCTCCAAGAGCATGGTACGAATGCCTTAGAGATTTTCTTATATCTAATGCTTGCAAGGTTGGGAAAGCGGATCCTACTCTTTTTACTAAGACTTGTAATGGTGATTTGTTTGTGTGCCAAATATATGTCGATGCCATAGTATTTGGTTCTACTAACCAAAAGTCTTATGAAGAGTTTAGCAGGGTAATGATGTAGAAATTCGAGATGTTGATGATGGGCGAGATAAACTAGTACCTTGGATTTCAAGTGAAGAAAATCAAGCAAGGAACCTTCATATCCCAAATAAAGTATACCCAAGACTTACTCAAAATGTTTGGGATGAAGGACGCAATGCCCGCTAAGACGCTAATGGGAACTGACGGACACTTGGACCTCGAACAGGGAGGTAAGTCTGTTGATCAAAAGGCATACCGGTCTATGATAGGTTCATTAATTTATCTTTGTGCTAGTAGACCGGATATAATGCTTAGCGTATGCATGTGTGCTATATTTTAATCCGACCCCAAGGAATGTCATCTTGTGGCGGTGAAGCGAATTCTTAGATATTTAGTTCATACGCCTTGCTTCGGGATCTAGTATCCAAAGGGGTCTACCTTTGACTTAATCGGATATTCAGATTCTGACTATGCCGGGTGCAAGGTTGATAGGAGAGCACATTAGGGACTTGTCAGTTTCTAGGAAGGTCCCTGGTGTCTTGGAGCTCTAAGAAACAAACCTCTGTTGCCCTATCCACCACTGAGGCCGAGTATGTTGCCGCAGGCTAGTGTTGCGCGCAACTACTTTGGATGAGGCAAACCCCCCGGGACTTTGGCTACAATCTGAGCAAAGTCCCACTTCTATGTGATAATGAGAGTGCAATCCTGTAACACCATGAATTTGAGGGTTTGATATTTCTTCTCTAATGCCTACCAAATTCAGGTGTTACCTCTTGTTTCTCTCTCTCTCTAGACTTCTTCTCTCTTCCTTTTTGTTAGATTGATGTCAATTAGGTGAGGTATTAACTTATTTAATTAATATACCAAAACCTATGTGAGTCATGAAATGTTGCATCATGCTGAGCCTAAATTGTCCTTCTGGTTGATGCACATATTTGAATTAGTTTGAATTTGAAGTGGGTTTGAATTTGATTTGAAATCCATATGGAAAATAAAAAGGAAAGCATTTGGAAAATCCCAATAAAAAGAAAAATCGAATTCGGCCTAGCAAGCCCATCCCATCCAGGCCGCGCGCGCGCCCGCTTTGCCTAACAGGTCGTTCCCACCTATCAGCGATGGCCCGCGTCCGCGCACTCTCGCCCCCCTCCCCCTCTGCCCGCTGGGGCCGATCTATCGATACCGCTTCCCTTGCCCGCCCGCTCTCTCTGTGCGATGCGTGCCCGCCTCGTCATCGCCGTGGACCGTTTGCCCGCCCGCTTAGTCTCTCTCGCTGCGCGGTGGGCCAACCCTGTCAGCTCTGTCTTCCCCGCAACCGCCTTTGACCCACATCCGAGCGCACGTCGTGGAGACCGCCCATGTCGCTCACCCACGTGCCCCAGCTCTTTTTGAACCCCGCCCACACCTGCTCTCTCTCCCCTGCCTCATTTCGCACACTCTCACCCTCTCCTGCACTCTACCATCGCCGTGCGTGCTCACTAGAGATCCACGACCACGCTGCCGGACGTCCAACCCGCCAGAAGTTGTGCCAAGCAGCCCCGAGCTCCGTCCCAAGGTGAGGAACTCATTCCCGTGCTTGGTTTACCTTATTTTTTGCTTTGTCTTAGCCAATTTGGCCTCGTCGGAGTCCAGCCACGTTAGTTCACCGAGCCTCGCGTGGTGATTGGCCGACTTATTCTCGCGTTGTGCCTCTACGTTGGTCTGTAGTGTTCCCCTTACCATGCCAAAGCTAGTATAGGCCTTAGTGTGCCTGAATTCCCCTCCCCATGACCAGGATTCCTCGCTGGAGTTGCCCGACCCGCCCGGAGCACTTCTAGTGGCAGAACCACCCGAATTATTCTAGCTTAAGTGCCCAAGTCGCACCTTAAAGGTAGCAACACACTTAAACTAGAATAAACCATTGAGTTCTTCGGATCTCGTCTGATAGATCCACTTTCCAAGGATCAAATACTATTAGCTCACAGGATGGTTAGGCTCAGAGAGAATACAATAAACGTGAAACCATATTTTAAAGTACTGGAGTTATTACATAAATCGAAGTTTGATGAAAGATAAAAGTTCTGAGCAATGCAACGGATAATTGATAACGACGATACTGAGGAATAGGGCAAGGCCTAGCCCACTAATCCTCCTGGTCCTCTCCTGCCGAGGCGGCATCCCACTCGACCATCCAACCTGGTGGCAGGGTGGAAGGCCAAGTCACACCATCAACCATATCCTATAGGGTACTTGAAAAAAAAAATATGCCACAAGCAAGGCTGAGTATACTAATACTCAGCTAGACTTACCCGATGTGAGGAGTCTACTCCTCTACCTCTAGACCATGAAGTTGTTTGGCTGAGAGGTTTGGTTTGCCAAAAGCACTAGCTGAGTCTAAAAACAATTTTAGCTTTTTTCAGTTCTAGCATATTTATTTAAGCTAGGTTTGCTCCTCTCTAAGCATACATGGTAACAATCATTTAGTGCAATCAACATGTTATCTCAAGAAACCTCATTTCACTTTTTACTCGATGCGGTACAAGGGGTCAAGCAGTCTCATTAGCTGCGAGAAGCAGAGATTCGAATCGAGTTTTAACCTTGCAAGGTAAACCTAAACACACGACATGTAGGGGCACTCCGTCCCCACACACGTCAACCGTCTCCACCAATGAGGTTGCAATCTAATCAATGCAATGAATAAGATTCATATATGCTATGATATGCAATTTTAGTAACTATGATGCACGGTGAAGTAATTAAGTTAGTAAGACAAAGCTTAGTCTTACTATTGGAGGCTTTAGTAGTATACTTAGTGATTAGGTGTGTCCAAGGTTTAGGAAGTTGGAATAGTTTAGTACTCAACTAACCTTTAATGTCTTAGTGAAAACTTAACAATGTTTTTGCTGAAGTTATTATGGGTAAGATTTATCACTTCTCCTAATCCTCTCTTTATCCATTTTCTACTTATACTTTTAGAGTGGATTTGAACTACATCATTGCTTTAAAAGTTTCAAAAATTTCTGTAAAAACTACCGTGTCTTCTCACTGGCTCACATAAGCCAGTCTCAAAAATTGAGGCCCCAATTGAGAATGGTTTTCTCTGTACAAAAATATTAAAATCCAGGGTAGAGGGGGTACTTTGAACTACAAATCTTATTTAGGAGTGAATTCTACTCTAAGGGTTATTTTTTCTGGTATCTAGGTGTAATAACATGATTCTATGCCAAAATTTAGCCAAAGATACCTAATGGTTAATAAATGGTGGTTTTCTAAATTTTTAGGGATTAGTGGTGCTTTCTACTACCATTCTATTTGAAAAATGTCAAACACCATATTTCCCAATTTTTCTAGTTTCTTCTTTGCGCAAGAGCAATCATTCTTAAGGTTGGGCTATTTTCTCCTTAAGATTATTTTCCTATGATTTTTCAAAGTTTCCTCTGTTTTCCTTAAATAAATGATGGTGCAATTTATTTCAACTAGCCTATGGTTCAACAAATTTTTCTTATGAACTACATCACTTAGACATACCACGAAAATTGTGGTTGCCCTCTGGTTTCTATTTTCTATCCCCTTTTTCATATTCCTAAAGTTTGGGCAGAAATAGGTTTTAGTGGATAAATCTGACTTAGCCTTATATACTTTGGTGTTTATTATTTTTAAACAGTGTAACTACTAGGTGAATGTCTCCATAAATTTTCTCAAGCCTAGTCTAAAGCATTTCTATTTTTCTCTTCATTATTAAGTTTTGGGCAGTTTTCTAATTTAATTCAAAACTCTAGAAAATAGTACAGGAACATGGGGTTCACTATTTTTGTTTGATAGTTCAATTTTCACAAAGTCTAGCAAAATTGGTTTGACCAAATTTGGATGAATAGAACTCAAGTTATACATTTTTGAAGTTGGCTGTTGTATTTAAAATAAAATTTAATTCAAAATGGAAAAAGAAAACAGATTTGCGCTGAAGCCCCTGGGTTTGTTTTTCCCCTTCTCTCACAAATCAGCCCTCAGTATACTATTCATGTGACTCGCTGACATTACGCATAACTCCCTGGACTTAACATATATCTAACCCGCGATCCTTGGCTCGGTTGGAACAGTAACCGAGGCAAGGAATACATTGGCGAGGCTTATCGGCGTTGGTAGAGCTCCGGTGAGGTGGTCGGCGACATCGGGGAGGTCACGACGGTCACAACAATGGTCGGCTCATCGCTTGCGGTGATCGGAGCTGGTCGGGCCCTGTGCGCAGGCGGGCGAGCTCGTCGGCGGCGAGAGATCTGGCCTAATCACGGTAGTAGAGTTTGATTAAACCATACAGTGAGCTTCACTGGGTGTCAAGGAAGGTGTGTGCGCGAGTAATTGAATAATGGCTCACCGGTTAATCGTGGCCACGCGCGTCGGCGGGGGAAACAACTCCGACGAGGGTGGGTCAGCGTCTCCGGTGAGGTAGTGTTCGGTCTCTTGCTTCGGGGAGTTCTACTGGGCTCTGGGGAAACTAGCCGAGGCGCTGGATTGAGTGGAGGTGGACGGGAATGGTCTGGCCACGGTGGCCATGCTCGAGCAAGGAGACGGGTCGCCGGGAGGTCGCCGGAGCTGCGGGCTGGCTTGGGAAAGGTAGGCACGGTGCGAAGGGAGTGACAGGGAGGTCAGCCGAGCAGGAGGGCAGGCTTTATAGCCACTCGCAGGCACGACGTAGGCGTGGGCGTGGGGGCAGGTCGACCGCACGCGGGGCGTGCGCTGCCGTGGCCAGTCCGCGCTCGGTTGGTAGGCAAGCCATCAAGCGCGTGGCAGTGCTCGGTCTGGTCACTTTCAAACGCTAATTAGCTCGCGATCCTCTCATAACTCTCCCAAATCCATGCACATGATTTCCTATTTTGTCGTTTACTATTTGTTTCTCTTACAACACTTGAGTGGATTAGATCTCGGGATTACGAGATACGAGGAGGCAAAGTTGGGTCTGTCGCCAGGGTGGAACCTGAGGCCAAAGTCAAGCCAAATTGTGTCAAACAATTTTGGTTTGATTTCAAATTTGGCCAGAGTGTGCCTAAGGTATTCTTGCGCCATTTTGTTATTTGGACCCTTTGGTTTTGAGGTTTGGAATAGGCTGAACGTGATTGGTTTTTGAGAGAGTGTTGGATTTCAGAAATTTGAAATCATGATTTTTATTTAAAGTCCCCACTTGAGTGGCTGGTTTTTGGATTTTGTAAAATTCTTTTTGTTAAACCATCTTACTATATGTTGTAGGTTATTTAGTGTTCTACAACTTTGTTAATTGGTCCAAATCATGGTTTAGTGTTTCACATAACCTTTTTACTAGATTTCCCTTTTGTACTCAAATGGCTTAAATAGGGTGGTTCTAGGGTTTGAGTATTTCCCTACTTTGAGATGCATGATGTGGTTAGAGTATGACTCTTGAGATGAAAAAGACTTGATTTAGCTTTGGCTCCTCAAGTTTGATGTCTTTTTCTCAATTTAATCCACATGTGATAATGGTCACAATGTAGGTATTGAGGGAAAAACCTTGATTAACACCTAGGGTGTTACACTTCCCCTTCGTCGTTCTCCCATCTCTCGTCCCATTCTCGCGGCCGGAGTCTCGCCAGTGAGTTTGCCAGACCTTCCTAGTCTGTTCCAGCCCTCACCGGCAACCCCAGATCCCCGACAACCGCATATGCACCGTCTCTGGTGACTTCACCACCGCGAAGAGAACAACACCGGTCACCAAGCTGCAAAAGTCTCGCACACCCCATCGCAACCGTCCGTCCCCGATCCAACGGTTCGGATTTCCAGATATCGGCTACGTCTGCGCGCTCTGCCCCTAGCCTGTCAGTGCCTGCGCCCCCTGGCGCTAGGCCCGGCTGGTCAGCCCATTTCCCCTCCCCAGTCGCTGACATCCCTGCCCCGCTTGTCAGTGCTTGTCCACGCGCACGCGCTCGCGCTTAGATCTAATCCTGGCCATTTATTCGTGATCGTGCGGTCGAGATCGTCTGATACCCGTTCGCATGGAAAATTTGTTAAAAACCCCCTGGCTTTATGAGAATCAACCCGCCGCCCCTTGTTTTCACGCGCAGGCCCCTGTATTTTTGCAGAAACGTCCCCGCCCTTTTAGTTTATCGCAGAATTAGACCTAGTTTTATAGTTTGAATTCCAAAACTTGTTTATTTCTTATCTTTTGGATATGAACTCCAAATTGAGTGATTCAAATTGCAAAATGTTCATAAGGTTATTCCTACCTTTTTAAATTATAATCTCTTATTGTCCGCATGTGTTAATATTATGCCTAAACTATAGGTTAGTGTAAGTGATGGTTTATTTATTAAAGAAAAACTCTAATGGTAATTAGATAATCAAACTTGTGAAAGTTGTGGCGGAACCGCCCGAATTATTCCAGCTTAAGTGCCCAAGTCGCACCCTTAAGGGCAGCAACACACTTAAACAGGAATAACCCGTCAGTCCCTCGGATCTAGTCCGATAAAGCCACTTACCAGGATCGAATACCACTAGATCACACGAAGGTGAGGCACAGAGAAATACAATAAAACATAATACCACACATTTAATAAATATCATTAGTAATTACATTATCGGAGTTTCAGAAATAATAACCATAAATTTTAATGCAGCGGAAATAACTAACGGAGAAAACCGAGTAACATGGCGAAGCCTGGCCACGCTACTCCTCCTGGTCCTCTCCTGCGGAAGCAATAACCCTCTCGACCATCTATCCCGGTGGCAGGGATGAAGGCCAAGTCACACCAGCAACCAAATCAAGGAGTACCTGCAAAAATTATGCCACAAGCAAGGCTGAGTATACTAATACTCAGCTAGACTTACCCGGTGTGAGGAGTCTACTCCTCTACCTCTAGACATGCAGTTGTTTGGCTGAGGGCTTTGGTTTGCCAAAAGCACTAGCTGAGTCTAAAAATCCAAGTTTTAGCTTTTCAAGTTTTAGTATGATCTTTTTAAACTAGATGAGTACCTAGCTAATCATACATGGTATCAAACATTTTTACAAATCAACATCTTTTCTCAGTCACCTCATTTTCACTTATTACTCAATGCAGTACAATGGATCAAGCAGTCTCATTAGCTGCGAGAAGCAGACGATTCGAATCGAGTTTTTATCCTTGCAAGGTAAACCTAAACACACGACATGTAGGGGCACTCCGTCCCCACACACATCAACCGTCCCCATCGATTCCCCGTCAGCAGAGAGGGGCTCACCGCCTTGGCGTACAATGCCTCACTGACCCCGACCGCCGTCGTGCAGTGACCGCACTTGTACCCACCATAACCGGAATGGGAGACCACGTCTCAGGTCGCGTGAGGAGGGCAATCTGCTGCCAGGTTCAATGAGGTACTAGGCTTACCGATTTACCATATTTCTCGGCACATGTTTAGTACGTTCAAACGCTTGACACAGGTATCCGCACGTTAATCCTTATTCCAATTTCATCTCGTAGACCACGCATCCCCATGGATCCGTGTCCACAGACCATCATTATTCTGTTATCAAAGTGGATACAATCAATTCCTGACCTCGCGCGAGTGCTAGAAAAATCACTCGACTTCTACCGAGATCCCTAATTAGTAAAAAGCAGCTACTCGACCTAGCATACTAGTATCCATCTCAAAGGAATCCTGAGTTCATGCAACTAGGGTTTCAGGCAACTCCTACACTTAAGTGCACAGTACAAGCCTACAAACATTAAGTGCAGTAAAATAGCATATATAACGGTTATGCATAAAACCGGGGCTTGCCTTTATTTTAACACTTAGATAGTGTTTTGCTGGGGGAGGTACTCGCTTGGCGAGCATCCACTGGTTATGTCCATCCTTCCTTATGTCGTCCACCGACTGCATCTTGTGGGTGGCACCACATCACTTGCACGATCGTCATCTCTCGGTCCTAAATGAGATGCAAGGTGCATATGTATGAATATAATGAAAAATATCACGAGAGATCCCAATACATGATAGCGAACTAAACATTAATTAGTAAAACACTGCAACGACTATATGCACGCGCTAGCTAGTCGTACGTTATCGACGTTCATCCTTAACACCATTAAAAAGACAACGACATTTTAGATACTTACGCAACACAATAATACATCACAATTAACTAGAGAAAGAAACGTATAAAAACATGGCACATATGTTATCTCTAGCTTAACCATGGCAAGTCTACATTACTTAAGAGCAAACCAAACATTTTTAGCGAGAAGGGTGAACTAAACAATCAAAAGCGCACTAGCAGAATTTTTGGACAGCAATACAGCACTTGCTAGTTTTAATCATAACTCTGCAAATATTAATCCAAAAATAGCCAACTAAGACTTTCTGGAAAGCTTAAAAAGTGAACTACAACTTTGGTATTTTTACCTTCACAGGGTTCAGCTGTTAGCAAGGTCAAAAAGTGCAATTACAGCAGCACTGTCCAGATTTGGACAGATTCAGACTTGTGATTTTAAAAATTCATAACTGAAGATTCAGACATCCAAACAAAATGATCCTAGACTTTCTGGAAAGCTAATTAAATGTTCTACAAATGATTTATAAACATCCCAAGGTGATTCAATATTTAACTAAGGATAAACATCACTAAAAGACTTTGCTGTCCAGAACTGGACAGATTCAGTCTTCATATTTGAAACATTCATAACTTAAGCTTCAGACCACCAAAAAGAGTGATCCAAAACTTTTTGGAAATCTTAGGAAAGGTACTACATAACTTTTATAATCACCAAGAAGTGATTCCAGGTTTATTCAAATCAAACATTACAGTTTTTGAAATCTGTTCTGACAGAGGACAGAACACAGCAACCTGTTTGAAAAATTCATAACCCTTAAACTATCAGTCCTATGGTTATGAAATTTTAACACAAGCAAGATTAGAAAAGCCTCTACAACTTTCTTATAATCGACAAGGACTGATTCTAACATTAACTTAAGAAAACAATGCAGCTTCTGAAATCTGTACAGAATTTGGACAGATTCAGTTACTGAATTTGTAAAAAGCACAACTCCTAAACGGTCAGACCTATGGCTGTCAAATTTTAACACCAGCAAGATAATAAAGTTATCTACCACCTTTCTATAGCACATATCTACAGAAAACACAATTTAGTTCATCAAACATACAGCACACCGAAAACAGTACGTGCAGTCCAAAACAGTAACTAACAATTTTCAGCTTCTATATAATTCAAGAATTGCCATGTTTTAGAGACTTCAATTATTCTAGCGCTTTACCGTCTGTTAGAGTTAAATTTATCAAATGAGAACTAATAAGTAGACTTACTAATTTTTATACAAGTCATTATGAGCACTAGAAGTACCATATTTAATTAACAACGCATTCTCCCCGATAATCGATAGCGAAGTGTTGTTCACACAATAATTTTGTAGTTTAACTTAGACCTCACATGAGCACTAATACTTTTCATCCGCGACCGTAACCATACGCATTTAGAATACAACAAGCAATTTACCGTGATTACGAGCTAAACCAAGTCATTTAACAAGTCGACTAACTAGAGCAACGACACAACCCGCTATCAGCATACACGTCGGCTTGCCTATTATGATCGCAGAATGAGACACAACATACACTTCAACATTTCTGCAATCATACATATTTATCATATGAACAGAGCATTTTAATAATGATCCCAAAACAACTAACTCCATTACACTATATGCAAAACATAATTTAATGAACACCAATTTCGCATCGACTTGACTCGACTTATAAACATAGAGGAATTGATGACTACCTTGGCATGTCACCACCCCTCCATTTAAGCCGAGATAAATTCTATTATCGACTAAGAGTTCTAAGTATTAAACACATTATTACTTTCACGCACAATTAAGCCTCAACTTAACACCATTTTTGAGTAACTTGATCGACTCACTACGCATGTTCTTTGCCCATCAAAATTTATCGCACCACAGGAATCATCCCACTTGCTAATGACATCAACAAGACCTACTTATCTATTATTCACAACTCGAACACAGTTACACGCCGCATTCTAGTTTCCAACATAATCCTTACATCACTCGTAACCCAACTACCCACTAACGATAAATCACTCACGACAACTACACAACAACTGGTTAATTTATTTGGATACCGCCTGCCTAGCGTACCACTAGTACCCCGCATTTTTACTCGACATATAAACATAGAGGAAGCGATGCCTACTTCGGCATGTCACCACCTCTCTAATCAAGCAAGACGATTTCCACCTACAACGACTGATCATCCCCATCGAGCACACCTTATTTTACTATGTCTCGCATACAACCATATTATGGCGTGCACTCGAGACACTACCAATTAACTTAACACAATTACCACTATAATGCACTCCGGTATACACATGTTTAATAACTCACCTTTCTAAATTAACCTATCTCACCTTCCGACACCAATTAAATGTCACTTAATTTACATTTTCACCTAATTTAACCCACACCAACGATGAATACATAAATATAATTATCCTAGACCAACTCATTAGCCGATTGCGGAACCCACCAAGTATGCTTTACGCTTCATTAACTTTGCCGCACAAACATATTATTTTATGACGAAGCATTTTAACAATCAATTAATATATCGGCGAACTACCCTCGCGACACGTAAACAAACTATCGCAGTCACGCATATTCAATCACCAATATACATCATATCTATATACATGCCATTAACCGAATCACATCAATAGTAAATTATAAATCCATCAACCTGTCATCTCGGATTCGAGTCGCGCATGCGTCCATGGTTTAGGTGCTTCACCGAATCAAGCATCGCGCGAGACGCCGCGGCAACATCTAGCTACGATTAACATCACTCAATGGTTCAAACATTTTTATCAAGCACTTGAGATCCAAAAACAATGGAATACTAGCGAGGGGCTCACCAAGGATTTTTGACGCCGACTCACAAGCGCGGCGCAGATCGACGACGCCACATGGGGCTGTCTCAAACACCACCGCGACGGCGCGGGTCGGGACTGCGCAGATCGAGCGAGCACGCGATGCGGGGGATCCGGGGCTGCTGTTTTTGGACCGACATCGCTGCGCAGAGAATCATGGCGCCATGGCCGCTGTCCGAGCAGGGGCCCCTTGCTGCCGCACTAGGGAAAAAGAGGAAGGAGGCTCGCTGCTGGCAGTGATGTATGGAGGGAAGATGTGTAGGCGATGGCGGCACTCGGGCTGGGTCGGCGAGCTCACTGCCGGCAGGAATGGAGGCAAAACACCCAGGTGCTCCATGCGCGCCATGGGCATACACCCAGCCGATGCCGAGGTCGGCCCAGGGAGGGGCACCGAGCGCTACTGTCCATGGCGCAGGGGACCCAGACGCCATGACTATTGGCCGGAGCAGAGGCGTCGGTCTGAATGGGGGCGCTGAGCCAGAGAAAAGCAAAGGTCCGACCAGGGCGACGGCGGCTCACCTGCTCGAGCTGGGGGCCGGTCCGGCCATGGCCAGCGACTGAGAGAGCAGAGAGAGGAAAAAAAATGGGGCAGCGGCCTGGAGGGAGCAGAACGCCAAGGGAGATGGAGAGAAGGGGAGGAGGGGTGCGCGCCCAGGGAAAGCTGGGGAGGAACGCCTGCTGGATGGGTGCCGGGCGCCATGGCAAGGAGCCGAGCTCTGGCGTGCGTGGAGCCTGCGGCTGGAAAATGGAAGAGGAGGAAGAGAAGAGATGTTGGCGGCTGGGGGTGGAAATGGAAATTTTCCAATTTGCAAGGGAAGAGGGGTTCTATTTATAGAAGGAGCCCTAGGGTTAGGGTTCCAAATGGGCTGGGTTGGGCTGGCCCAAAATGCCAAACGGGCTGCGCTAAATATTTTCCGGAATAAAATGTTCCCGTGGAATTTGTCTGTACACAGAACGGAGCGAAAGAGATTTCGGCGAACGGACGATTGAGCAATTAATTCGGTCGAGAGTCTAATTAGATTTCGCTCGAAAATAATTCCCTACGCGTGATTTGAAAATAAATCGTCCTGAGATTTGATCGGTTTTGGATTTTTAGTCGGAGAAGGCGAATCGCGATATTTAAAATTATCGCCGAGGTTGATTTTTTTTAAATCGGGATCGAACACAGAGGTATGAGTCGAGTCGGATAAGAATTAATTAGAGGGCGACGTACAGAGTATCCCGTTGGAGAATACGGACCCGGATAAAATAGACGGACATCGATCGAAGTTCGAGGAGTTGGATTCGGACACAGATCAAATAACAGCCGTTGAGAGTTTGATTAAATGAGCTTCAGATGAGATTTAAAATTCGAGAATGATTTCCGAGTTTGCATTCGTTCCGAGAAATAAAAGTTTCAATAGGCTCCAAATTCGGTATTCGTCGAGATCTAATAGCTCCGAATTCGGCGAAAAGTGAATGAATAATCTGGATAATCAGAGACGTACGCGAGCGAGAAAGAGAAATTTTTACTGAGCATCCGAGATTAGAATTAATCTCCCGTCATAACATGAAACTGACACCTGGGGTGTCACAAAAGTAATATCATTTAATGCATGAACCCATCCCTGGTACAATCTTAGTAATTCATTAAGATAAATGAAGTTAAGTTATGCAATCTATTAAGATAAGTAATACTTAGAGAACCACAAACCTCTAGGTGTAATTGCCTACCCTAGAACCTAGATTTCCCCTCTTGTGTTTTTATTGTTCTCGAGCTTGTGTTCACTTGATTGTACATGTTTGGTGTACTGTTTCTCTGTCATTATCCAAATGTGTTGAATGCATGATCGCTTTGCATAGACAACGAGTAGCCCGTGGTTCATAAGTGTGTTGCTGAAGATCTTCTGGAGCAACAACCTAGTGAAGTCAAGTGTCCACTGACCTATTATGACCTACTTACTTTATGTTGGGGGCCTTCGTCTTCCGAAGGTCCTCAAAAACATGACTAACATGTCTTCCAGTACAGTATACTATCACATGAGGCTTCGGCTTTGAGATGAAGGTGTACATAGTATGAAAGGCGCGACCTGGAAGAAGGATGAACCAGTTCCGAAGCTGTGGATGGAGAAGCTTTGGCTTAACACAAAGACGACGATGGAGGATGAAACCGACTTAAAAGGGAAAAGACTGCTTAGTCCTTGATAGCTTACCTTTTAGCTAATAGTAATTATCAGGGGCATGAATGTAATTTTACCCAGGCTGCGTCGTGTGCCTATAAATAGATGAACAGTAACATCGTACTGTTCACGCTAACTTGTAATCACTTGCGCGTCATTCTCGGATTTTTACCTTTTGTCAAGCCAAAGGTACAAATGTAATTTAATATCTTTAATGGTTGCTCATGATTATATAATGTCAATATGAATGATTTGATATGGTTATTCATGGTCTTTTTATGTTCCATACGCCCCTATTTATATTCTTGTATATTGAAATGATGAAGGTATGTCCTTCATGACCTTCATCTGGAAATCATTATATCCTGAGGGAAATATTGCTTCGAAGGATGAAGGTCATTAACAATTAACAATTGTGTTGCCTTGTTCTTAACTTATAGCATTTGAGAACAAGTGACCAACATTGGCGCCCACCTCCGTTGAACTCACTTGACCACCTTCGGCAAGCTTCGACCTTCGTCATGCCGCCGAAGAAGTCATCAGGGACAGGGGCTGCATTAAAGCCACTGGACGTTAATCAAGTTACATTACGCGCAGCTAGGAGCCAGAAAAGGAAGGCTACCAGTCCAACACCTCAGGAGGAGGAGTTGGACCAAGAAATCAGGGACCTTGAAGCCATTCATCAACAGGTCTAGAAGAAGAAAGAAAAGATGCTTCGTCTTGCCGATCTTCATAGGAAGATTGATGAGGCCGCTAAAGAAATGCGTCATCTCACCCAAGATGACCAAGATCGAAGGCTTCAATACAGAGAGCTTCGTCAAGACAATTCCTACAACGATGACAAATGGTATGATGATTTCCATCATGGCAATTTTGCTTTTGATGATGCTTCTCCTCTAGCAGCAGAATTGCAGACTACCCCATGGCCCCCGTCATACAAGCCACCCCAGCTTCCTATGTATGAGGGGCACTCAGACCCGAAGCAGTTTCTAATGAGCTACGAGGCAACCATATCTTCTTATGGGGGCAACACTGCAGTCATGGCGAAATCCTTCGTCATGGCAGTCAAAAGTGTCGCACAAACTTGGTACTCTTCTCTTCGGCTAGGGACAATCACATCATGGCAGAAGCTTAAGGATATGCTAATCACCAGCTTCCAAGGATTTTAGACAAAGCCAGTCACTGCTCAGGCTTTGTTCCAGTGCACGCAAGACCACGAGGAGTACCTTCAGGCGTATGTCCGAAGGTTCCTACGTCTGAGAGAACAAGCGCCTATAGTGCCCAATGAAATTGTCATTGAGGCCATGATTAAAGGGCTTCAACCAGGACCTATGGCTCAGTATTTTGCTAGGAAACCCTCATAAACCCTGGAGAAGCTTCTCCAGAAGTTGGATGAATACATCCGGCTGATAATGATTTCCGCTAGAGAAGAGAGGAAGCATACAGGTTTTCTGAGATGACAAGGGGCTTCGGATGAAGAATCCACCCCAGGCATGTTAGATCGATCCATAATTCCAACCTAAGTGATGACAGAGGAAGCCTGCCTCAAAGGCCACAACACAGCTCCCAATCTTCAGGGCAACAACAAAGCTCTTTCAAGCTACCAGTCCCAAGGGGCAGAGGCGGCAGGGGCTTCGGAGGAAGATACGAGGATCAACCCAAAAGGCTATATTGTTTATTCTGTGGTGAATATAAGGGCCACACCACAAGAACATGCCAAGTCACAATATAGAAGCAAAAGGAGATTGCCGAAGTTGAGGCGCGGCAGAATCAGCCGAAGTAGGTCTTACATACTGTTTCATGCTACTCTCCCTATGTACCAGATTACGTAGGCAATCAACAACCTTCGGCTTCTGTCGCTTTGGCAAGTCACTCTCAAGCTTCCTAGGCCCAGCTCCCATTACCACCAGCATTACCACCCACTCAGACCCGAAGCCAGCAGCCAGAAGGGCACCAACACGCACAGCAACAACATGACTTTCGGGAGGAATCCGAAGCTCGGTGCCAGAATCCAAGCATATCTATTAAAGAATATCCTATTCTTGATGTATCTTTATCTTTTATGCCATTTTAATTTTTGTATGAGAAACAAGTCATGAAGGACTAAATTTCGATTTTATGTAATAATTGTGCCTGTATCAACGAGTAAAATACGTCTCAAATAGACTTCTGAAGCCACAAAAGTCGTTCCTAAGGGAGCGTAGAGTAAGTTCCTAAGCTAGAAAAGTCGTTCCTAAGGGAGCACAGAGTAAGTTTTCGAAGCTCAGAAGTCGTTCCTAAGGGGATGCAGAGCCAAAAATTCCACCAAAATATAAGGTGAAGAAGCTCCATAGTCGTTCCTAAGGGGATGCAGAGCTTAAATACCACCGAAATAGAAGGTGAAGAAGCTCCAAAGTCGTTCCTAAGGGGATGCAGAGCTTAAATACCACCGAAATATAAGGTGAAGAAGCTCCAAAGTCGTTCCTAAGGGGATGCAGAGCTTAAAGACTCCAAAGACGTCTTCAAGGGGATGCAGAGTCTTAGGTGTTCTAGTGTGGGCGTGTGTGTGTGATCGGCATAACCATCATATTGCATCATATCATTGCATCATTTCGCATAACATCACATCATACATCATATCGCATCAACGTCAAAAAGATTGGATATGAAGTAGATCTTCGGCAATGATTTGTTGAATGAAAAATATGCTGAGACATGAAGCAAATCTTCGGCCAATGCAATTTTGTCACAACAGATTCGCTATTAAAAAGAGCTTCTTTCTTTACGAAGCATGAAAAGAAGGGAATATATTTTTTCGCCGAAAGCTCAAAAACGGTATGTGCACAAATTTCATGCATCGCAAAGAAATATATTAAAATAATTTACATCTTTGATTAATTGTTCCATACATCAAATGTTACACCATATCATTACAATAAAATTCTAATCTTCTTTAAGGATTTTTTCGGCGGCTTCGTTCAGCAGCCTATCGACGACTTCGTCGACGATGGAGTTGGCAACGCTCATTACATCCAGAGCTTCTTTCATTTCGGGATCGGCTAGGGGGTTGTACGGCTCGGGCAGCGGTGAGAGTTCAACTATAATAGACAAACTGTTAGTTCGAAGCTAGAAAATAAACACTGAAGCTAAAATTCAAAAACAATACCTATGCACCTTGCTCGCTCGGCAGCCTCTTCAACTCACCTAGCTTCTTCTCGGGCGTCATGGGTTTCTTTTTCATTTTTCTTTATGATCTCGTTGGCCAATTCTTGGCCACCATTAACCTAGACATCGGAATAAAACTTTCCACCCACCAAAGTTGCTTTGGTCGAAGGGTCTCTCATGTCGTCTGTGGAAAAGGTGGCTTCAGTCTCGGCCGCAGCTTTAATGTGGTCGCAACCACCGTTCTCCAAGATGGCCGCAATCCCTCGAGCGCCGGTGAAAGCACAAATATCCCCGTGATCGCTCAGTATCTCTTCAAAAGCTTCCCTGCTTATCCAATCAATAACACCCTCGGGGTCGCCTCGAATGAAATTCTCTTCAGAAGAATAAGCACCCACTTTGGCAAAGCTAGTTTTTAATTTTCTTACGCAATCCAAGGATTTCTCGAAGCACCTCTCCTTGGATTCGCGAAGCTCCTCAACATTTTTCTCTAGCCTAGTGTTTGACCATTCACTTATTTCTTGACTAGCTTTTGCGAGTGCAAAATTTTCATTAGCTTCGGTGAGTTTTTTCTGAAGGTCTTCAATTTCGGCTTTATAAGCTTCAGATTGAGTGTTAAATTTTGCTTCGTCTTTTTTCACTCTATCGACCAATGAAAGTAGGATTTTATCTTTTTCCATGGCTTCATTCCTCAGCTTAATAATTTCTGACCGAAGGTTGCCAAGGGCTATCACACATCTTTCATCTTCACCATTCTTTTGCGTCCTCAAAGCGTTGCTAAGAATTAAACCTTGCAAGAAGATAGAATCAGCACAAGCATACAAGACAAGATAATCTATTTTGAAGTCCATCACTTTCGTACCTTCAGACTGTTGTATGCAAGGTTGTCTGCAAGGTCATCTTTTGACATGGTGGAGAGGCCAGCTTGGAGCTTTGGAAATCCCATATTTTTGGCCATCTCCCGGCAGATGGATATTTCTTTGTTATCCAGGAGACATTATAGGAAATTGTCTTTGTCTGTCCCGTTGAACACTAAGGCCCCCTTCGGGTATTTCAGTTCTCGGGCATAGTGTTTGGCTTCTACAATTTCTTCTTCAGATAGTCTTTTTCCCGAAGCATGTCGAATAATAAAGTCAATATCTTCGGACGATGCTTCGGGAGCAGGAGATTTAGCTTTTTCGGCCACATCCATCTCCATAGCCATGCCAACGTCTGGAGATTCTTGCTCGGCCTTATCCTTCTCCATAACAGGCTCCGTCTTAGTAGGCACTGAGGGCCTAGCTTCGATTTCAGCATGAGCCGTGATAGTTTCGGCAACTTTCTTCACAGGAGGAGTTGGTGCCCTTGTCGTCTCCATGACAGCGTCTAGCACACTAGCCATTCTCCTCCTTTTGGGAGTTGTTGCGGGAGCTTTTGTAACCTTCGGCAATTCTGCTTCTGCCGGTGGACTCAACATTTCTAGCGGCACCATTGTTTTTTCTAGATCTGGTTTTTTGACCGCCTCTTCTTTGGCTTCGGCACCATTTTTTGGCGTTTCGATTGCATCAGCTGTAGGCACCTTCGGTAATTCGATCTGTCCTACCTCGGCAGTGGAAGATGTTCCTTCGTCAAATTTCGGCACTATGGCTGTTTCAATATATCTTGGCTGGTGGGTCAAAACCTTGGTTTTCTTGCCCTTCGGCATAGCAGAGATAGCCGAAGCGGTAGTTTTCCTCTTTTTTCCCTACTTTCGCGAGGTGTAGCAATAATTAGGGTACATGAAACCAATCACATCGAAAACTCTGTTCAACCTTTTCTTGCCTAGACCTCCGAAGGCTGAGGTCAAAGCATCATCTTTGGCTCTAGTATATGCCCCAAGTAACTCGTCGCTAGTAGCCTCAATACATTTCAGCCACTCGTCGTTTGGTTCGTCAAACCGGACTCTATATCTGAAGGTGTATTTCAAGTAAACCAATCCACCTTGACTGGACCCGGCAGTAGTCTCCTTTGGCATCTCCCAGTTATCCATAAGTGGCCACACCCTGTAGGCTATGTGCTCTTGGACCAGGTCTCTTGTGCCAATGAAGGAACAAACATTATTGAAAGCCTTCTGGCATGCTTCGGTATCATTTTCAAGCGCAGCAGTTGGCCTTCGGAGGCCGAAGTGAGACCAAATGGGGTGTTGGATAATCCCCTTTATGTCTTCCCTTTCCACCAGATCATTTTTGACATAAAACCATTCCTCCATCCAGGCCCTAGGCCACCTTTTCCGAAATGTTGGAACGAGATAACATACATCGGAGCAAGGAACAAAGCCATAACAACCAAAGTTGTTGTGATATTGCTCTTTACCAGTGGCCTTCATCTCGTACAGAAGTTTGTGCATATTGCAGAAGCACTTCGCGCTCGGCTCCAGCCCTTGGCTTCTCACGGCCCAAACAAAAATACCCATTCTAATTATAGCTTCGGGAGTGATTTGGTGAAGGAAGATTTCGAATGTCTTCAAAACTTCAACCAAAAAACTGCTCAAGGGAAATCGAAGACCTGCTTTCAAAAAGCTTCTGTAAACAACAACTTCATCTTTTTCGGGCGTAGGGGCGGTGTTGTCTCCTCCAACCCTCACAATAGACATGTCATGAAAGTATCTTCCTTTCATGGCATCAACCTGACTCTGTTTAATGGACGACTTTCCGAAGATGGTATGGCTTAGCCGCCAGGGCCGATCTTCGGAATCTTCATCCCCACTTTCCACATCATAGTCATTGCTATCGTCAGAATCTTCAGATAAATCAGCCATTATTTCATTCCGTGTTTGTCTTTTCCATTGCTTCATAAAACCCAGCTAGGGCAGGGTCCACCATCTTTTTCTCCTCAGACATCTTCTCTTTAGATGTATAACAAACACTTGTGCAAATGTCGAAGCTCACAAAACAACTGAAATCTGACAGGAAGAAATTTAAAACTTGAGAAAACAACACAAGCAATTGAAATGGCGCAGCAGATGCTGTCGCTATGGGTTTATATTTATATGCCTCATGCATTGCAACTTGGTGGGCCCCATTTGTCATTGACTTTCGCTATTCTAGCGAAGGGAAGGTGTTTTTTCGGACCTTCGGCTAAAGGCCTTCGTTCACGCCGTAGTCTGAATTTGTTAAGATACAAGAACAAATTAATACTGCGAGGGGCTACTATTGGGGGCCTTCGTCTTCCGAAGGTCCTCAAAAACATGACTAACATGTCTTCCAGTATAGTATACTGTCAAAGGAGGCTTCGACTTTGAGATGAAGGTGTACATAGTATGAAAGGCGCAACCTGGAAGAAGGATGAACCGGTTTCGAAGCTGTGGATGGAGAAGCTTCGGCTTAACACAAAGATGACGATGGAGGATGAAACCGACTTAAGAGGGAAAAGACTGCTTAGTCCTTGACAGCTTATCTTTTAGCTAATAGTAAATGTCAGGGGCATGAATGTAATTTTACCCAGGCTGCGTCCTGTGCCTATAAATAGATGAACAGTAACACCGTCCTGTTCACGGTGACTTGTAATTACTTGTGCGTCATTCTCGGATTTTTACCTTCTGTCAAGCCGAAGGTACAAATGTAATTTAATATCTTTAATGGTTGCTCATGATTATATAATGTCAATATGAATGATTTGATATGATTATTCATGGCCTTTTATGTTCCATACGCCCTTGTTTATATTCTTGTATATTGAAATGATGAAGGTATGTCCTTCATGACCTTCATCTAGAAATCATTATATCCTGAGGGAAATAATACTTTGAAGGATGAAGGTCTTTAACTATTAACATTTGTGTTGCCTTGTTCTTAACTTATAGCATTTGAGAACAAGTGACCAACACTTTATAATTCATTGTCCTGCATTACTTAATTGAAACATAGGGATTGACTAGTCTGTATTTACCTTGTCCTTGTTTACCTTTTGGGTTATTATGGTTAGCTTCATGCTATTGCTTTACGTTAATCAACGAAAATGATGAAAATATTTATGATACAATTCTATTATCTTGATTATGATGATGTTCTTGTGGCACTTTAGGGGACTCAGGCTGTTTTTCCTGAGTATCTCTCCGTAAGGACCTGTTTGTTGAGTGACCACCCGGGATAAAAGTGCAACCATGAGGGTGGAACGAGACGTCTTTAGCTAATTAATTAGATGAACCTGGGGGTGTAGCTGGCTTTGCCAGAGTGCCGTCAATGGGGGCCGGGGCATAGTGCTCGCTCTACTAAGGGTGGGTGTTGAGGTTCATTCGATTTGGTTTTGTTAGTCACCCACCTAAGGGAGGAGTACTGTGTTTGTACGACTGGCCAAACCTAACGAGCAGCTATGCACCAGGGGAGTCTTTGTAAAGGCTATGTAGTGTATCCCTGGCCATTCACCTCGGTAGTGAACATCGGGTCTGTACAACCCAGGCCGGAAAGGGATCACGAGTCGTGGGTAAAGTGTCCAACCTCTAGAGAGAGTTAGAAACTGGTATATCAGTCGTGCTTACGGTTAAGAGGAGCCTTGGGATCCTCTTTGATTAGAAGAATTTTGAATACTTAATGATGATAATTAATGTTGATGGTAATAATTCTAGTCTCTCGTATTTCATTTTGGAGGGAGTACTTTTGGGTAATAACTGTGTTTATTACTAAAACTTGGCTTACTACTAGTAATAAATACCCGACCAACTAAATGCAACTGCTTTAACCTTAACTCCACATACAACTAGTCCACTTTAGCCAAATGAGACATTTGATGAGTACGTTGATGTGTACTCACCCTTGCTTTAAAAACCACCCAACCCCAGGTTGTCCCATTGCAATCAGTACTCAGGAGGAGATGTAGGCAACATGGAGGACTTTGAAGAGTTTCAAGACTATGACGAGTTCTAGTTGTGTTAGTGGCAAACCCCCAGTCAGCTGCTTGTGAAGGCCATATCTCTACGTTTTTGCAAGGCCCCAAAATGTGTAAAAAATAATAAAATAAATATATGAAGAAATGAAATGGTAAATTCAGAGGTCTCAAATTATATTTGAGTGTTGAAAATTTTGAACTGAATTGTTGAAAACCAAGAAATATTTTAGAAAAGAAGTAATAGAAAGGTTTTCTATTCAACTAATTGATTATGCATATTATTAGATGATGCCCCATAAGCATTTATTTACACGAATAATTAATTCCAAAGTAACTTTCACTTCTTATCCCACATTCAAAATACTATTTTTCTAAAAAGAGAGAAAACGAAATGAGTATGTTTCATACTTCAAGTAATCACCAAATAAATAAAATAATTAAAATAAACATATATTTATTGCAATATGTAGAATTTAATGGTATGGGTATTTAATAATAACAATATTCATATCAATACAAATGAACTCATTTGAGAATTAAAGAACACCTTGAATGGGAAAGAAATAAAAATAAAAGAATAGGAAAATTCTATATACAATATGAAGAAAAATATGTAAATAAAAGTGCCTTTTCATAATGGAATCCTTGGGTTGAATACTTAATCTAAAGTACAAATTCACAACAAAGATTTGGATTCAAATTTGGGATTTAAAAATAAAAAAGAGGGAAAACAGAAAAGAAAAGAAAAAGAAATAAAGAGGAAGAAACCTAAATGGGCCTGGCTCCTCAATTCAGCCCACTAGCGCTTGCACACGCCAAAACCCTAGCCGCCTGACCTCCGCTCGCCGCCATGCGAGCCCACGTCGCCAGCCTCACTCCCCACCGCACACACGCACTGCCCCGTGGGTCCACCTGGCCAGAATCCCTATCACACGTTGCAGCCGCGTATCGACCGTATTCCCATTCCACGTTCTCTCGCCTTGTGTCACTGGTGGTGGGGCCGGATGGCCAGGTCCGTCTCCTCCCCCGAATCCGCGCCAGAGCTTCTTCCCCGCGTGAACCGGATCGCGCTGACCGGATCCTCCACGATCGCGCGACTCCGTCGCCAGCTGGAGTCGTTACGGCCTCCGCCATTTCCGCTCTGACTTCGCCCTGCTAGCTAGCCAGGACCTCGCGACCTCCTCTCTTCTCGTCCTCGCTCGCATATGCTCTGATTCCCCGCGTCGCCAGACGCCATGACCACCACCGCGGATTGCGGAAGCCATTGTTGGCACTCGGACCGGTCTTTTGAGGCTATAAAAGCAGTAGGCCTAGGTCCGACGCCCTTCTTCCCCTCCTAACCTAGCCGCCATTAGCACTCCGCCAAGATCAGAGAGAAGGGCGAACCACCGTTTCCGCCGCGCACCATGGTCAGTACAGCCTAGACTTCCGCCACCGGTGAGCTACCCTCCCAAACGTTCGTCATCATCATGGGGTCGTGTATCATGACCCTGACCTTTTGATTTGCCCCTCTGTAGACCGGAATTGGTCGCCGGCGCTGGCACTCCACCGCGTTGCCGCACACCGTCGTGGCCGGGAACCTCCACACTGTGAAATTCGGTAAGGAGCCCTCAATCGAGATCACCTTATTTCGCTTTATGTGTAGCACTAGGGAATCGGCGCCTAGGTGCTTGTGCACGGAGATGACAAACTCCAGCCATGGAACCACCGTAGCGCAGGGGCGCCGCCGCGTTTGGCTTCTTTGGTAGGGGGGCGATCGGGTGACCGTCGATTTTGATTTGGGCATGTGAGATCTGATCGCGTAGTAATGAACCCAGGCCGTTGGATCGAAAATGAACAAATGCGATTCAATCGTGGAGATACCGATTCGAGTATGCGTTTGATCATCACTGTTGTGACACCCCAGGTGTTAGTTGCGTGTTATGTCGGGAGATTTGTCCCTAACTTGAATGCTTAGTGAAAATTCCTATTTCTTGGTCGTGTCTATCTCCGTTTATCAGGATTATTCATTGAAGCTCACCGAAGTCGGAGTTATTCGATCACGAGAAACAGCCAATTTTGGAGCCTGTTAAAACTTTTATTTCTCGGCGCGAATGCAAACTCGTTAATCAATCTCGATTTATAAATCTCATCTGAAGCTCATTAAATCAAACTCTCGACGTCTGTTATTTGATCTGAGCCCGAGTCTAATTCCTCAAACTTGATCTATGTCTGACTATTTTTTTCGGATCCGTACTCGCAAACGGAATACTCAGTATGTCGTCCTCTAATAAATTCTTAACCGACTCGGCTTAATCCCTCTGTGTCTGATCCAATTTCAAAAATCAACATCGGCGATGATTTTTAGATGTCGCGAATTGTCTCTTTCAATCATAAATATGAAAGCCAGTCATATCTCAAGATGATTTATTTTTGAATCACGCGTAGGGAATATTTTCGAGTGAAACCAAATCAGACTCTCGGCCGAATTAATCGCTCAATCTTCCATTTGTCTAAACTCTAGTTCACTCTGTTTTGCGTACAGACGAAATCCGCAGAAGCATTTTTATTATGGAAAATATTTAGCGCTGCCCGATTACGTATTTTGGGCCAGCGCCTAGCCCAGCCCGGCCTAGCCCACTAAGAAACCCTAACCCTAGCAATTTTCTATAAATAGAGGTGCTCCTTCCTTGTTGGCTTTTATCCATCTACCCCCCTAGCCACCATTTTCTTTTCTCCCAGCCACCTCCACTTCTTCTCCCCACGCCATCCCTTCTCTGGTTCTGCACGGCGGCAGGCAGAAAGCTTGGCTTCTCCTCGCCATGGCGCTCGGCGCCCATGCAGCAGGATGCCGGCCAGGGGAACCAGCAGCTGAAGCCCCTCTCTACTCTCTCCTCTTCATTGGCCGCCAAGTCCAACCATGGCGCTCGTGCCCCCTGCGGCTTCCATGGCGTTTGGCCCTGCACTCTCCTCCCATGGCATCCTCTGCACTTCTTCCTCCCTTGGCCGAGCTACTACACATAGCAGCGGCAGCAGCTCCCATGGATGGCGCCCAGAATTTTTTTCCAGCTCCCTGTCCATGGCGCGCATGGAGCAGCCCCTATGGCCAGCGCCCCTGCTCCTATCTCCAACCCCTCCTCGTTGTTCTCCGTGGTGCATGCCGGCTATTCGACGAAATGTCCAGCTGTTGTCGCAGGGCCCCCTGCCTTTCCCCTTGCGGCTGTAGCCTCGACGTCGTCGTCGAACCTTCCTTGCTGCGCCTTGCACCATAGACGTTCCTTGGGCGTTCGATAAAATTCCTAACCGAGCAGCTTGCCTTGGGTAGCCCGTTCGCGATGTCGTCGACCCCCGGTGAGACACCCCGCTGCCCTTGCTGCTATCACATTTTTTGTGTGCTCGGTAAAAATGTTGAACCGTTGTGTGTGTCTAATCACAGCTAGCCTTCGACGCCATCCGCCGCGCACCACGTGTCCGATGCAATGCCAGTAGAGTGAACCACATGCATGCACAACTCAGATCCGATCACGTTCAGGTTGATTGATTTATAGTTTAAAATACATATGGTTTGGTTGATGTCAGGCAGTGCATGTATATATGTGGATGTATGTAAAATGTTTCGGCTATACACGTTGGTAGGATCACATTTGCGGTTAGAGAGCAAGAGGTTGTTGATGTGTGTGATTTGTAGTTTGTCTAATTACGTTTTGGTCGATGTGGTGTATATTGGTGTTTGAATATATGTGGGTATAAAATGTTTTGGTTATATGTAGTGGCAAGGTCGCATTCACGTTTTGGTAAACAAATGTGTCGTGCTTGTTTTATGTGATGAGTAAGTCTGGAAATACAAGGGATGTGAGGATTGAATTAGTGCACGTATGTGTGTGTGCCGTGGTGTATTATGGTAGAGGCGTAAGATATTTGATTGAGGTGTCCGGGTATATGCCGTAATATGGTTATACTCGCGACGAGGAAAGATGTATGTATTGTGTAACACGACGTTTAGGTTGCTATTGTATAATCGTGTGAAGGATGCGCATGATGGTCATGTGACTAAAGGGTGGTGTAGTGGCGAAGCGAAAAGTAAGTTTAGTATTTTTAAACGGTTAGTTGATAGCATATATCGGTGTCGTCATGATTTTTGTTGTATGGCGGATCGATGTTTCGCTTTGTCAAATATTGCATTCCATTCCCATTGGATAAATAAATATCTTGTTGAGCGATTAGAGGTCTTATATGAGCGCGATCGCAGCCCAATAATTATTGGAGGCGAGCAGCGTTCATAAGTCGGTACTTGTTACAATTGAAGAACAATCCGGTAAGATATACACATAAGTGCTTTAGGTCCTTCAGTAGCAAATGTAAGTCTTATGGAGTTTTACGCCATGTGTTTATACCTCTATGTTAGACCCCCAAAAATGTGCTATTTTAGGTGACTTGTGTGTTAACTAATTTAAGTTGAGCAATGGTTAAGAAACACTGATTAATCGGCTCCAACCCATGTTTTTGAGTTACAATGTCTAAAATGGTTCACTATGTCTTATACTGTGATTAGCCAACTCATGTTAAGTAGGAGTCGATTTCGTTAAGTGATTGTTATATATGTGTTGTCTTGGATTGCGATAATAATATGCAAGCCGACGTGTAGGATGTATAGCGGCCTATATTGTTGTGCTAGTTAGCCGAATTGATAGATGGGTTTGGTTAAGCTCGTGGTCACGATGAATTGCTTGTTGTAGTCTAAATACGTATGGTTATGGTCGCGGATGAAAAATAGTAGTGCTCATGTAATGTCTAAATTAAAATGCAAATTATTGGGTGAAAAGCGCTTCGACATACATGTATACCGAATTTGATTATTGTGGTGAATGTGTTGTTAATTGTGTATGGTAATTCTAGGCACGAAATGACTTGAACAAAATTTGTAAGTCGACTAGTTAGTTCTCATTTGATTAATTTAGCTCTAACAAATGGTAAAGTGTTAGAATAAGTCAAGTATCTAGAACGCGGCAATTCTTGCATTGTATAGGAACTGAAATTTATTAATTATTGTTTTGGGTTGCACGTACTGTTTTCATCGTGCTGTATGTTTGAAGAACTAAATTATGTTTTTTGTATATATGTGCTATAGAAAAGTTGTAGATAACTTTATTATCTTGCTGGTGTTAAAATTTGACAGCCATAAGTCTGATCGTTTAGAAATTATGTTTTCACAAATTCAGTAACTGAATCTGTCCAAATTCTATACAGATTTCTGAAACTGCATTGTTTGCTTAATTTAATGTAACAATCCGTTCATGGTCGTTATATGAAAGTTGTAGATGCTTTTCTTATCTTGCTTGTGTTAAAATCTCACAACCATACGCCTGACAGTTTAGGAGTTATGAATTTTACAAACTGGTTGCTGTGTTCTGTCCATTGTCAGAACAGATTTCGAAAACTGTAATGTTTGATTTGATTAAACCTGGAAACACTTCTTGGTGATTATAAACGTTATGTAGTGCTTTTGCTGAGCTTTCCAAAAAGTCTTGGATCACTCTTT
This sequence comes from Zea mays, assembly GCF_902167145.1. NCBI lineage: Eukaryota > Viridiplantae > Streptophyta > Magnoliopsida > Poales > Poaceae > Zea > Zea mays. The sequence goes on from NC_050098.1 coordinate 74,412,650, forward strand.
TTGGTGGTCTGAAGATTAAATTATGGATGTTTAAAGTGTGAAGACTAAATCTGTCCAGTTCTGGACAGCACAGCCTTCATAGTGTATTTTACCCTTGATACATATTAAACCAGCCAGGGATGTTTATAAATAATTTGTAGAACATTTAATTAGCTTTCCAGAAAGTCTAAGATCACTTTGTTTGGATGCCTGAATCTGTAGTTGTGAATTTTTGAAGTTGCAAGTCTGAATCTGTCCAAATCTGGACAGAGCTGTGGTATTAGCACGTTTTGACCTTGCTAAGTGTTGAATCATGTTGAGGTAAAAATATCAAAGTTGTAGAGAACTTTTTAAGATTTCCAAAAAGTCTTAGTTTGCTATTTTTGGATTAATATTTGAAAAGTTATGATTAAAACAAGCAACTGCTATGCTGCTGTCCTAATTTTGTTATGTGGTGGATTGCTCTACTATGTGGTGTATGTCTTGAGTCGACGGTTTCCTCGTTTGATTTTGGTTGAACACACAGTATTGATAATATAACTAATATAATTGAGCCTAAGTATATAGGTAACTAATACACGTCTCGCTAAATTAGTGAACTAAATTGGTTATGTCTAATAAGTGTTTGCCTAGTAAATAATTGTAAAGCCCAATTAAGTGTCTAGTCCTTTTTCAACTAAGTTTGTCTACATATCAGTCGTAGCAAACTTAGGTACTTAACATAACTTAATGTTAAGTAACTAATGGATGATTAAAATGAACATGGTAAATGCGTGTACTTGGGATGTCGTATTTGTGTTGCGTAAATATACAAAATGTTTGTCGTCTTTTAGTGGTGTTAAATGTTGTGCGCTCGATGATATGTAGTTAGCTAACGCTAGTGTATGTGGTTGCTTATGATATCTCTCTACTTAGTATTTAATTCGCTAGTGTGTACTTAAAGTATCTTGTGCTATTTCATATTCATACATATGCATCTTGCATCTCATTTAGAACCGAGAAATGATGATCTAGCAACTGATGTGGTGCCAACCACAAGATACAGTTGGTGGACGACCTGAAGAATGATGGACTTATCCAGTGGATGCTCGCCAAGCGAGTGCCACCCAGCAAACACTATCTAAGTGTTAAATTCAAGGTAAGCCCCGGTTTTATGCATAACCATTATATATGCTATTTTATTGCATTTAATGTTTGTAGGCTTGTACTGTGCACTTAAGTGTAGGAGTTGACTAAAACCCTAGTTGCATGAACTCAGGATTTCCTTTGAGATGGATATTAGTATGCTAGGTCGAGTAGCTGCTTTGCTAATTAGGGATCTCGGTAGAAGTCGAGTGATTTTTCTAGCACTCGCGCGAGGTCAGGAATTGATTGTATCCATTTTCTATATCGGAATAATGATGGTCCGTGGACACGGATCCATGGGGATGCGTTATCTACGAGACGAAATTGGAATAAGGATTAACGTGCGGATACCTGTGTCAAGCGTTTGAATGTACTAAGCATATGCCGAGAAATATGGTAAATCGGTAAGCCTAGTACCTGAGTGAACCTGCCTGTGGATCGATCTCCTCACGCGACCTGAGACATGGTCTCCCATTCTGGTTATGGTGGGTACAAGTGTTGTCACTGCACGACGGCAGTCGAGGTCAGTGAGGCATTGTACGCCAAGGCGGTGGGCCTCTTTCTGTTGACGGGGAATAGATGGGGACGGTTGACATGTGTGGGGACGGAGTGTCTCGCCACGTCGTGTGTTTAGGTTTACCTTGTAAGGTTTAAAAACTCGATTCGAATCGTCTGCTTCTCGTAGCTAATGAGACTGCTTGATCCATTGTACTGCATTGAGTAATAAGTGGAAATGAGATGACTGGCAAAAGATGTTGATTGATAAAATGTTTGATACCATGTATGAATAGCTAGGTACTCATCTAGTTTAAAAGGATTGTACTAAAACTTGACAAGCTAAAATTTGATTTTAGAATCGGCTAGTGATTTTGGCAAACCAAACCCCTCAGCCAAACAGCTGCATGTCTAGAGGAAGAGGAGTAGACTCCTCACACCGGGTAAGTCTAGCTGAGTATTAGTATACTCAGCCTTGCTTGTGGCACAATGTTTGCAGGTACTCCATGGATGATTTAGTTGCTGGTGTGACTTGGCCTTCATCCCTGCCACCGGGATAGATGGTCGAGTGGGTTATTGCTTCCGCAGGAGAGGACCAGGAGGAGTAGCGAGGCCAGGCTTCGCCATGTTAATCGGTTTTCTCCGTTAGTTATTTCCGCTGCATTAAAATTTATGGTTATTATTTCTGAAACTCCGATAATGTAATCACTAATGATACTTTCTTAATTTATGGTATTATGCTTTATTGTATTTCTTTGTGCCTCACCTTCAAGTGAGCTAATGGTATTCGATCCTGGATAAGTGGCTTTGTCGGGCTAGATCCGAGGGACTGATGGGTTATTCCGGTTTAGGCCTTGTTCGGTTATTTTAATTTCATGTGGATTGGAGTGGATTGGGTGGTATTGAGATGTATTTTGACTTGTTATGGATTTAAAACGACTCAATCCCACCCAATCCACATGGTTTAGCATCAAAACGAACAAGCCCTTAAGTGTGTTGCTGCCTTTAAGGGTGCGACTTGGGCACTTAAGCTAGAATAATTCGGGCGGTTCCGCCACAGCTGGTATCAGAGCGAATACCATTACAGAAGAAGTCAATAAGTCATGATTTCCAACCTTTTCTAAAGTAAAACTTGCTTAGAAACCAATGTTGGATAGATCGTCAGGACGATAAGGATAGACCTAGGACGTGAAGCCTTAGGAAATATATGGGTAGCTAGGTGGCTATATTTATATAGGTCGTAAAGGCTACTATTACTACTATTAGGATGTTGTAGAAGCATCCGTAAAATTAGTTAGGTCTGAGAAGACAACTAGAATGAGCATGCATCATGATTGTCGCATTATAATTATCTCTTGTGCATCAACATGCTTATCTCACCTTTATTCCAATAATAAGAAATTATGAATAATGTGTTGTATTGCTATGAACTGCAAAAAATGTCTTATCCTGTGTGTCATGATAATCTTGACTAGGTTGTGTTATGTGCTTCTCTTGTCTTGCTATCTAGGAAATGTTTTAGTTGTTCAACCCTTTTTGCCCCCAACCAGCAAAAAATACTATATAAAATGTTGTTTGTTTCGCTCATGAAAAGACCCCCCCCAAACAACCATGAGTTTAGCAAGTGAAACCTCTTAAAAAAAATTCATGCTTGTGTTGGTATTTTCTAGCCCTTGAGTATTTTACCCTTGAAGTTAAACCTGCACAGCTTATAGACCCCATGGTTTGACCCATAAATCAACTAAAGCTTCCTTGTGCAATTGTTTATGTCAAAAATGGTTTACTGTCTGTTCATGCAAACCATGTCTGGCCTCAAATTCTTTTTGGAAACCTTGTCCAAAATCCTCATTAAATTCTCTTCTGCTCAACCTAGAAGCCATCTGGTTTGATGACCTCTCTTTTCACCTGGATCTGGTAATCTTTTTCCTTATGAATCATATTGTGGCTTTATCATCCGAATCTCTAGATCCATTAATGATCCTACCCTGTTATCTGATTATCTGCTATAACCTGTTCTCAAGTATCAGATGTTGATTAACCTAAATCTCTCATTTCTGATCATTCTCATACCCCCTTCTCTGAGGATCATGACAATGTTTTATCAATTTTATCTCTGAGTAGTGTGTCCATTTAGTTCAATGGATGTTGTTGTTGTCTTTGGTTCTCCCATGTCTCTAAAAGCTCATCAATCTTGATCTCATGGTTTGTTCCTCCTCATATTAAATATTGTATCAATCTTTGGCTGATAATCCCCGTGATGATCAAGAAATAGTTCGCGGAGGTGAAGAGTTCTCATGTGATGCTCTTTTTGTCAGCAGCCTCTGCTTCAACTCTGGTCACATTCTTATTTTCTGAGCCATACTCTCATGGGCTCCATCTATTTATGCCACGTGAATTTTTCATTGGTTACGTTTGGTAATGGTGTCATGACTAACGACTGATGGTGTCGCGACGAAATCGAGAGCCTCCTGTGGGCACGCACACAAGGTTGAGCTGCTCGGCACACGCTGGTATCATGGTTAATAGTTGTGATTCATTACGAGGCTATACCGATGTGCTATCTCTTGTGGACACTCTCTTAGAATGATTGCTGCATTTTGTCTCGATATGTCGCGATATTCTATCCAAATCTGTCTCCAGTATCTTGTCCGATAACCTCTCATGAATTTCCATCTATCTTCAGTCTAGGAGTTACATGCTTCTCCACCCTTGAAGATCCTCATTCGAATCTCAGGACGAGATTCTTTTTAAGGGGAAAGGCTGTGACACCCCAGGTGTCAGTTGCGTGTTATGTTGGGAGATTTGTCCCTAACTTGAATGCTCAGTGAAAATTCCTATTTATCGATCGTGTCTATCTCCGTTTATCAGGATTATTCATGGAAGCTCACCGAAGTCGGAGTTATTCGATCACGAGAAACAGCCAATTTTGGAGCCTGTTAAAACTTTTATTTCTCGGCGCGAATGCAAACTCGTTAATCAATTTCGATTTATAAATCTCATCTGAAGCTCATTAAATCGAACTCTCGACGTCTGTTATTTGATCTGAGCCCGAGTCTAATTCGTCGAACTTGATCTATGTCTGACTATTTTATCTGGATCCGTACTCGCAAACGAATACTCAGTATGTCGTCCTCTAATAAATTCTTATCCGACTCAGCTTAATCCCTCTGTGTCTGATCCGATTTCAAAAATCAACATCGGCGATGATTTTTAGATGTCACGAATTGTCTCTTTCAATCATAAACCCGAAAGTCGGTCATATCAAAAGACGATTTATTTTCGAATCACGTGTAGGGAATTATTTTCGAGTGAAATCAAATCAGACTCTCGGCCGAATTAATCGCTCAATCTTCCGTTCGTCCGAACTCTAGTTCACTCTGATTTGCGTACAGATGAAATCCGCAGGAGCATTTTTATTCCAGAAAATATTTAGCGCACCCGATTATGTATTTTGGGCCAGCCCAGCCCAGCCCGGCCTAGCCCACTAAGAAACCCTAACCCTAGCAATTTTCTATAAATAGAGGTGCTCCTACCTTGCTTGGATTTTATCCATCTTCCCCCCTAGCCGCCATTTTCTTTTCTCCCAGCCACCTCCACTTCTTCTCCCCACGCCATCCCTTCTCTGGTTCTGCACGGCGGCAGGCAGGGAGCTCGGCTTCTCCTTGCCATGGTGCTCGGCGCCCATGCAGCAGGATGCCGGCTAGGGGAACCAGCAGCTGAAGCCCCTCTCTGCTCTCTCCTCTTCCTTGACCGCCAAGTCCAGCCATGGCGCTCGTGCCCCCTGCGGCTTCCATGGCATCCGGCCCTGCACTCTCCTCCCATGGCGTTCTCTGCCCTTCTTCCTCCCATGGCCGAGCTACTACACATAGTAGCGGTAGCAGCTCCCATGGATGGCGCCCAGAATTTTTTTTCCAGCTCCCTGTCCATGGCATGCATGGAGCAGCCCCTATGGCCAGCGCCCCTGCTCCTATCTTCAACCCCTCCTCGTTGTTCTCCGTGGTGCATGCAGGCTATTCGACGAAATGTCCAGCTGCTGTCGCAGGGCCCCCTGCCTCCCCCTCGCGGCTGTAGCCTCGACGTCGTCGTCGAACCTTCCTTGCTGACCTTGCACCGTCGACATTCCTTGGGTGTTCGATAAAATTCCTAACCGAGCGGCTTGTCTTGGGCAGCCCATTCGCGATGTCGTCGACCCCCGGTGAGACACCCCGCTGCCCTTGCTGCTATCACATTTTTTTGTGTGCTCGGTAAAAATGTTGAACCGTTGTGTGTGTCTAATCGCAGCTAGCCGTCGATGCCATCCGTCACACACCACGTGTCCGATGCAATGCCAGTCGAGTGAGCCACATGCATGCACAACTCAGATCCGATCCCGTTCAGGTTGATTGATTTATAGTTTACAATACATATGGTTTGGTTGATGTCAGGCAGTGCATGTATATATGTGGATGTATGTAAAATGTTTTGGCTATACACGTTGGTAGGATCGCATTTGCGGTTAGAGAGCAAGTGGTTGTTGATGTATGCGATTTGTAGTTTGTCTAATTACGTTTTGGTTGATGTGGTGTATATTGGTGTTTGAATATATGTGGGTATAAAATGTTTTGGTTATATGCAGTGGCAAGTCGCATTCACGTTTTAGTAAACAAATGTGTCGTGCTTGTTTTATGTGATGAGTAAGTCTGGAAATACAAGGGATGTGAGGATTGAATTAGTGCACGTATGTGTGTATGCTGTGGTGTATTATGGTAGTGGTGGCGTAAGATATTTGATTGAGGTGTGCGGGTATATGCCGTAATATGGTTATACTCGCGACGAGGAAATATGTATGTATTGTGTAACACGACGTTTAGGTTGCTATTGTATAATCGTGTGAAGGATGCGCATGATGGTCATGTGACTAAAGGGTGGTGTAGTGGCGAAGCGAGAAGTAAGTTTAGTATTTTTAAACGGTTAGTTGATAGCATATATTTGTGTCGTCATGATTTTTGTTTTATGGCGGATCGATGTTTCGCTTTGTCAAATATTGCATTCCATTCCCATTGGATAAATAAATATCTTGTTGAGTGATTAGAGGTCTTATATGAGCGTGATCGCAACCCAATAATTATTGGAGGCGAGCAGCGTTCATAAGTCGGTACTTGTTACAATTGAAGAACAATCCTATAAGATATACACATAAGTGCTTTAGATCTTTCAGTAGCAAATGTAAGTCTTATGGAGTTTTACGCCATGTGTTAATACCTCTATGTTAGACCCCAAAAAATGTGCTATTTTAGGTGACTTGTGTGTTAACTAATTTAAGTTGAGCAATGGTTAAGAAACTCTGATTAATCGGCTCCGACCCATGTTTTTGAGTTACGATGTCTAAAATAGTTCACAAAGTCTTATACTGTGATTAGCCAACTCATGTTAAGTAGGAGTCGATTTCGTTAAGTGATTGTTATATATGTGTTGTCTCGGATGGCGATAATAATATGCAAGACGACGTGTAGGATGTATAGCGGCCTATATTGTTGCGCTAGTTAGCCGAATTGATAGATGGGTTTGGTTAAGCTCATGGTCACGATGAATTGCTTGTTGTAGTCTAAATACGTATGGTTATGGTCGCAGATGAAAAATAGTAGTGCTCATGTGATGTCTAAATTAAAATGCAAATTATTGGGTGAAAAGAGCTTCGACATACATGTATACCGAATTTGATTATTGTGGTGAATGCGTTGTTAATTGTGTATAGTAATTCTAGGCACGAAATGACTTAAACAAAATTTGTAAGTCGACTGGTTAGTCCTTATTTGATTAATTTAGCTCTAACAAATGGTAAAGTGTTAGAATAATTCAAGTATCTAGAGCGCGGCAATTCTTCAATTGTATTGGAACTGAAATTTATTAATTGCTGTTTTGGGCTGCATGTGCTGTTTTCATCGTGTTGTATGTTTGAAGAACTAAATTATGTTTTCTGTAAATATGTGCTATAGAAAAGTTGTAGATAACTTTAGTATTTTGCTGGTGTTAAAATTTGACCGCCATAAGTCTGATCGTTTAGAAATTGTGCTTTTCACAAATTCAGTAACTGAATCTATCCAAATTCTGTACAGATTTCAGAAACTGCATTGTTTGCTTAATTTAATGTTACAATCAGTTCATGATCGTTATAAGAAAGTTGTAGACGCTTTTCTTATCTTGCTTGTGTTAAAATTTCATAACCATAGGCCTGACAGTTTAGGAGTTATGAATTTTACAAACTGGTTGCTGTGTTCTGTCCACTGTCAGAACAGATTTCGAAAACTATAATGTTTGATTTGATTAAACCTAGAAACACTTCTTGGTGATTATAAAAGTTATGTAGTGCTTTTTCTGAGCTTTCCAAAAAGTCTTGGATCACTCTTTTTGGTGGTCTGAATATTAAGTTATGGATGTTTAAAGTGTGAAGACTGAATCTGTCCAGTTCTGGACAGCACAGCCTTCATAGTGTATTTTACCCTTGATACATATTAAACCAGTCAGGGATGTTTATAAATAATTTGTAGAACATTTAATTAGATTTCCAGAAAGTCTAAGATCACTTTGTTTGGATGCCTGAATCTGTAGTTGTGTATTTTTGAAGTTGCAAGTCTGAATCTGTCCAAATCTGGACAGAGCTGTTGTATTAGCACGTTTTGACCTTGATAAGTGTTGAATCATGTTGAGGTAAAAATATCAAAGTTGTAGAGAACTTTTTAAGCTTTCCAGAAAGTCCTAGTTTGCTATTTTTGGATTAATATTTAAAAAGTTATGATTAAAACAAGCAACTGCTGTGCTGCTGTCCTAATTTTGTTATGTGGTGGATTGCTCTACTCTGTGGTGTATGTCTTGAGTCGACGGTTTCCTCGTTTGATTTTGGTTGAACACGCAGTAATGATAATATAACTAATATAATTGAGCCTAAGTATATAGGTAACTAGTACATGTCTCGCTAAATTAGTGAACTAAATTGGTTAAGGTATAATAAGTGTTTGCCTAGTAAATAATTGTAAAGCCCAATTAAGTGTCTAGTCCTTTTTCAACTAAGTCTGTCTACATATCAGTCGTAGCAAACTTAGGTACTTAACTAACTTAATGTTAAGTAACTAATGGATGATTAAAGTGAACGTGGTAAATGCGTGTACTTGGGATGTCGTATTTGTGTTGCGTAAATATACAAAATGTTTGTCGTCTTTTAGTGGTGTTAAATGTTGTGTGCTCGATGATATGTAGTTAGCTAACGCTAGTGTGTGTGGTTGCTTATGATGTCTCGCTACTTAGTGTTTACTTCGCTAGCGTGTACTTAAAGTATCTTGTGCTATTTCATTATATTCATACATATGCATCTTGCATCTCATTTAGGACCGAGAGATGATGATCGAGCAACTGATGTGGTGCCAACCACAAGATGCAATTGGTGGACAACCTGAAGAATGATGGACTTATCCAGTGGATGCTCGCCAAGCGAGTGCCACCCAGCAAACACTATCTAAGTGTTAAATTCAAGGCAAGCCCCGGTTTTATGCATAACCATTATATATGCTATTTTACTGCACTTAATGTTTGTAGGCTTGTACTGTGCACTTAAATGTAGGAGTTGACTGAAACCCTAGTTGCATGAACTCAGGATTTCCTTTGAGATGGATACTAGTATGCTAGGTCGAGTAGCTGCTTTGCTAATTATGGATCTCGGTAGAAGTCGAGTAATTTTTCTAGCACTCGCGTGAGGTCAGGAATTAATAGTATCCATTTTCTATATCGGAATAATGATGGTCTGTGGACACGGATCCATGGGGATGTGTTGTCTATGAGACGAAATTGGAATAAGGATTAACGTGCGGATACCTGTGTCAAGCGTTTGAATGTACTAAGCACATGTTGAAAAATATGGTAAATCGGTAAGCCTAGTAAATGAGTGAACCTGCCCGCGGATTGATCTCCTCACGCGACCTGAGACGTGGTCTCCCATTCCGGTTATGGTGGGTACAAGTGCGGTCACTGCACGACGGCAGTCGGGGTCAGTGAGGCATTGTACGCCAAGGCGGTGGGCCTCTTTCTATTGACGGGGAATCGATGGGGACGGTTGACATGTGTGGGGACGGAGTGCCTCGCCACGTCGTGTGTTTAGGTTTACCTTGCAAGGTTTAAAAACTCGATTCGAATCGTCTACTTCTCGCAGCTAATTAGACTGCTTGATCCATTGTACTGCATTGAGTAATAAGTGGAAATGAGATGACTGGCAAAAGATGTTGATTGATAAAATGTTTGATATCATGTACGAATAGCTAGGTACTCATATAGTTTACAAAGGATCATACTAAAACTTGAAAAGCTAAAATTTTATTTTAGACTCAGCTAGTGCTTTTGGCAAATCAAACCCCTCAGCCAAACAGCTACATGTCTAGAGGTAGAGTAGTAGACTCCTCACACCGGGTAAGTCTAGCTGAGTATTAGTATACTCAGCCTTGCTTGTGGCACAATTTTTGCAGGTACTCCATGGATGATTTAGTTGCTGGTGTGACTTGGCCTTCATCCCTGCACCGGGATAGATGGTCGAGTTGGTTATTGCTTTTACAGGAGAGGACCAGGAGGAGTAGCAAGGCCAGGCTTCGCCATGTTACTCGGTTTTCTCCGTTAGTTCTTTCCGCTGCAATAAAATTTATGGTTATTATTTCTGAAACTCCGATAATGTAATCACTAATGATACTTTCTTAATTTATGGTATTATGCTTTATTGTATTTCTCTGTGCCTCACCTTTGAGTGAGGTAATGGTATTCGATCCTGGATAAGTGGCTTTATCGGGCTAGATCCGAGGGACTTACGGGTTATTCCGGTTTAAGTGTGTTGTTGTCTTTAAGGGTGCGACTTGGGCACTTAAGCTGGAATAATTCGGGCAGTTCCACCATAGCTGTGGCCGTCGATCGCGAAATCTAGGGCCAGTGTTGGATCTCGGGAACATAAAATCCGAACCGTAGGTGTTAGATCCGACCGCCGCTGAAGCACACCATTTTGGCTTAGGTAGATCTAACCTGAACCGTCTGATCGAGATCCGGTGGCCAGGAATTCGAGATACCCGTTCGCTAGCATGTTTTACACTTAAGCCCTCGGGGAAAAGGAAAACCAACCCGCCATCTAGTTCTGAAATAGCTTGAGTCTTAGGAACATTTGCGGGTTAGCCCCTGCGCTTTCTAGATTTCATGCGTGCAGACCAGAGGTAGTGAAATTCATTTGAGAATTGATTCTTAATGTAAAAATAATTATTAAAACTTGTATAATCCCTAGAAAATTTATATGAAATCCAAATCAATCCATTCCAATTTCTATACTTCCATAATGTTATTGTTTATCACATAGTACCTCTGTTTTGACATGAAAATCACATTAAAAAATTTATATCCCATTTAATCTTGTACAAAATACATAGAATCTCTAGAAATTCATAACATAAAATCTATAACTCCGATTTGATCCGTTCAAGTTTCATATTCCGCACTTTGATCACGTTAATGATTCTGTCATGTTAATGACTCTGTGGATGTCTTGGACATCTTGATATAATAAAGTACCTTTTCTGCTATTTATTTTTAGCAATGTGTGATGATGTCCAATTATGTAATCACTGTGTATGTGAGTTTCTGATCCTGGCACGTACATGGTTCGCATTCGGTTTGCCTCCAAAACCGGGTGTGACATAAGTGGTATCAGAGCCTTGCTTACTGTAGGACCGCTAACCTAGACTAGAAATGTCGCCCTAAGGACTATAGACCCTTATTCTCACCTTGACCTTTGATGTCACTTCAAAAGTTGATCACCTTGACCAATTCTATGTTATATTACTATCTATATACTCACCTTACAAATTTTTTATCTCACTTTGCCTTTGGTATACTTGCTGGTCATATAGTTCCATTCTCACTCTTGTGCTTATGATGTCTTTCGTAAATGGCCCGTCTTAGATGCACTACACATAAGTCTAACCACCTGGAGAGACTGCACCGCCGCCTGCACGAGGAGCAGGAGTGTCGACGCCAGGAGCAGGAGCAGCAGGACTCTTCCCCCTCGCCTTAGCAGGAGGTGGAGTCTGGGAAGCAGCCCTTCTTTGTGCCTCAACCAGAGATTCCCCTGCACCACCACAGGGCATCCCAGCTGCTAGAGGAGACCCTGACGGAGATGGAGGCAACGACAATGGTAGCAGTTTGAGCTACAACATGGAGCTTTCAGAGGAGCAGGAGCCAGAAGGATGGATCGCCCGACCCATCATTAGTGACGCCGCTCGCGATTGTCATTTTCACGATGCTCTTGACACCTTGTTGCGTCGGGCCTTCAACCAACACACTTGGTCCATCGAGTACCGTTGTGTGGTCTACCAGCATCATCGCGGGTTATACCCGGACCAGTGGGAGGCTACATGCTTGGTGCACCGTCCGGTCGATGATCTCTGGGGTGCAGAGGCCTTCTCAGAGCATTATTCAATCATTGAGGGGGACACTGCCGAGGCAGCCATGCAAGATGCTGCACGGCATGTGCTTTCGCAGTACTATTTGTTGTTCAGTGGGGTAGTTGACGGCCTCGACCTGAAGTACTACCTCGTCGTTTGACCGATAGTGTCAGAGGTGTGATTGTCTCACCCGTTGGTGAGGGCAATCCCAAATTGAGCAGCATGGTCAACCTGGTCGCTGTGCTCAACACCGAGCTGGACCATGCCCTTGACTAGTTGGGCAAGGCTCGGGCGGAGATTGCAAAACTGTGTGCTGAGCGCGCGAAGCACCGCCATCAGGAGGATGGTTCCCCCGCTCCAGTCTGGATTCAGCACCCTTACTGTTCATTGCCCCGTGGTCATCATGCTTATGGCACCCCTGACTGTAGGACCCAGACAGATTTGGAGCCATAGATCGACATAGTCCGAGTCTGTAATAATGTTTAATTCAGTGTCTTAATCTTAGTCTGTCTTACTTAGTGTTAGTTTGTTTATCAGATGTTTTGATGCTTGTCGTGATGAACTCGTGATAAAGTTGCATCTTTGTAATGATTGTCACCAAGGTGTGGACATCCCCTGCAACTTGGTGTAGTTATTAATAAAGTTAGTCATTTAGTTGGGCAACCTTTTATTTCCACTTTTCTCTTTATCTTAGAAGTTGTGTTTGGCTATGGAGAATCAGTGAAGATGCTCATCTGTTCAGTGTTATGAAGACTTCTATATATCTTTTCTTATGCTGAAAGACTGTAAGGTCAGATCTGATGTGTGTATTCTTTATACAGATGTCTGACAGCAGGCGCAGAGGTGGAAGGCGTGCTCAATAGGAGTAGCAGGCACCCCAAGATGAGGCACCCCAGCAGCAATTGCCACCCCCACCCCCAATGACTATTGAGCAGATGTTTCTGATGCAAACCCAGGCAGTTCAAGCGATTGGCTAGACACTAGCAGCTATGCAACAGGTGTAGCAATAGCAACCTCCACCTCAACCTCAAATGCAAGTGCAGATCCCGAAAATGACCAGGGATAAGCATGTGAAGTTCATGAGAGGTCATCCCCCTGTGTTTGCCTATTCTGTAGACCCCATGGACGCCGAAGATTGGTTGCGCACACTGGAGCGGGAGCTACATACTGCTTAGTGCAATGACCGTGATAAAGTTCTGTACGGTCCCCGCCTGCTAAGGGGAGCAACACAGTCCTGGTGGGAGTCTTACCTCGCCACCCATGCAGACCCTGAAGCTATCACCTCGGAGGAGTTCAGGGACAACTTCCATCGGTACCATGTGCCTGAAGGCTTGATGATAGTAAGGAAAAATTCATGGCATTGAAGCAAGGTCTCCTGACTGTTAGTGAATACAGGGACAAATTTCTGCAACTATCTCGTTATGCTCTCGAGGATGTCAATACTGATGCCAAGAAGCCGTACAGGTTCCTGAGAGGTTTCGTTGACCCCCTTCACTACACCAGCTGATGAACCATACCTTCTCTACCTTCCAGCATCTGATTGATAGAGCCATAATGACCAAGAGGAAGTGCCGGGAGATGGAAGACAAGAAATGCAAGATCGGTGGATCTCTGGCCAGGAGCAGCAGTCGTCCCTGTTTCTCAGGCAATTCACCCCAGCAGTTCAAGCAGAGTCACCCTCAATGACACCAGCATCAACATCAGCGTCAGTACCAGCAACAGTATCAGAGGAAGTTCCCTCAGCAGCAACAGTAGTACTGCTAGAGCAACTAGTAGGGAGGAAACCAGTACCAGCGATAGAACAACTAGGCACCTCGCCTTCCTGCCCCAGCAACCAATCAGAGCAATCAAGAAGCTCCAGCGCAAGGAGGTGGTCGCAGATGTTTCCACTGTGGGGAACAAGGCCACTGGGCGACTCATTGCCCAAAGAAAGCATCTCAGCAGGAGTCAGCTCCCAATGCCCCTGCAAGATAGAATGCACCCTAGCAAGGAGCAAACAATAGTGGATAGCTTCGTGCCCAGTATGGAAAGGTGAACCACCTGGAGGCCGACACAGTTCAAGAGACCCCAGGAGTGGCACTAGGTACATTCTCAGTCGAATCTCATTCTGCAAATGTGTTATTTGATACTAGAGCAACACATTCTTTTGTGACTTCATCATGGGTAGAAACACACCATTTTCCAGTAGCACCCATGTACCCACCTATGAGGGTTAGTTCAATTGGTGGGAGGACCCAAACAGATAGGTTTTGCCCTGTGCAAGAGTTCAAATAAGGGGGACAGAGTTCCCCGCTGATCTGGTAGTAAAGGGTACCCGAGATATAACCATAGATGTCATCCTAGGGATGAATTGGCTAACCAAATATCAAGCAAGCCTTTGTTGTGACGAGAGGACTGTGAAATTAGTGTCCTTGTCAGCAGAAGTGTTAGTGAAGTTGGTCTTGTTTGGACCAAGGAAAGGATGCTGTCACCAGATCACTGCCCATATTGAGGAAGTCAATTCATCGGAAGCTATCAGAGTAGTATCAGAATTCCCGGATGTGTTTCCCGAGGACTTACCAGGCATGCCACCTGAGAGCAAAGTCAAATTTGCCATAGAGCTTATCCCTGGCACCGCCCTTATTTCCAGGAGAGCTTATAGAGTGTCTGGACCAGAATTGGTGGAACTCAAGAAGCAGATCGACGAATGGTTAGAGAAAGGCTACATCAGACCAAGTACTTTGCGTTAGGCCGCTCTAGAATTGGTGGAACTCAAGAAGCAGTAAAGAGAGCCTGAGGTCTCGGGTAATAGAACCCGTCGTCCTTAGACTTTACGCGCAGGCCCCTGAACTCTTATAAACAGACCCCTGCACTTTTAAATAATTATAGAATTGGACCTATTTTCATATTTCAAACTTCAAAACTTGTTTATTTCATATATTTTTCATATTAACTCCAAATTTAGTGATTTAGATTGCAAAAATGTTCATAGGAATATTCTTTGTTCAAATAAATTATGGTCATTCATAGTCTGTACACTCTAATTTTGTGTCTAACTATAGGATAGTGTATGTATTGATTTATTCAATTAATAAAATAAATAAAAAGGAAACCCTAGTGGTAAATAGATGTTTAATATTGTGAAGATAATAATATGTGAGGTATGAACTTATCTCTGGTTTAAATTTGATATCTCATTAAAATAAGTAGAGTTAGATTATGTAATCATGGACAACACTTAAAGAATAATCAACTACTAAATGAGATTAGTTCACCCTATAATTTAAACTCCCTTTTCAGTTTATACTTTTCCTTTTGAGAAGTGTTCCAATGATTGTACATGATTGATGTGTTGTTTATTTGTCATTTACCAAATGTATTGAATGCATGATCGCTTTATTTAGACAACGAGCAGCCCGTGGTTCCTAAGTGTGTTGCCGAAGATCTCCCTGAGCAACAACCTGATGAAGGCAAGTGTCCTCTGACCTATTACGTCCTACATACTTTATAATGCACCATCACACATTACATTATTGAAACCTAAATATTGACTAGTCTGTATTTACTTACCCTTGTTTACCTTTTGGGTTAATCATGGTTAGCTTATGCTATTGCTTCAACTTAATCAATGAACATGATGTGAACATTTATGATATGATGAGGTTATCTCGATGATGATATTGTGATACTCTAGGGGACTTAGGCCATTTTCCTGAGTACCTCTCCATAATGACCTGTTCGTGGAGCGACCACCCGAGATAATAGTGCAACCATGAGAGTGGAATGGGATGCCCTTAGCTAATTAATTAGATGAACCTGGTGGTGTAGTTGGCTTTGCCAGAGGGCCGGGGCGTAGTGCTCGCTCTGCTAAGGGGGGTGCAGAGGTTCATTCGATTTGGTTTTGTTAGTCACCCACCTTAGGGAGGTGTACTGCGTTTGTACGACTGGCGAAACCTAATGAGAAGTTATGCACCAGGGGAGTCTTTGTAAAGGCTACGTAGTGATACCCTTCCAGGTCACCTTGGTAGTGATCAATCGGGAGTCATGATCTCCGAGCATAATGGGAATCACAACTCGTGGGTAAAGTGTGCAATCTCTGCAGAGTGTTACAAACTGGTATATCAGCCAAGCTCACGGTTAAGAGCGGCCTTGGGATCATCTTTGATTAGAAGAACTTTGGTTACTTTTATGATGATGGTTAATAATGATGGTTATAATTTTGATCTCTGGTATTTCTTCTTGGAGGAGGTATATTTAGGTAATAACTAGGTTTACTACTAAAACTTGGCTCTACTCATAGTAATAAATACTTGACCAACTGAAAGCAACTGCTTAACCTTAACTTCACATACAGCTAGTCCACTTTAGCCAAACGGGACATTTGTTGAGTACGTTGATGTGTACTCACCCTTGCTTTACAAACCACCCCACCCCAGGTTGTCCCACTGTACTAAGTGCTCAGGAGGAGATGCTGGCAACATGGAGGACTTTGAGGAGTTTCAGGACTACGACGAGTTCTAGTTTTTCTTAGTGGCAAACCCCCAGTTAGTTGCCTGTGTAGGCCTTATCTACTACGTTATGTATTTCCGCACTTTGATGATATTAATGACTATGCTATGTATGAGACTCTATGGATGTCTTGGACATCTTATTGTAATAAAAGTACCTTTGCACTATTTACTTTGAGCAATGTGTGATGATGTCCAATTATGTAATCACTGTGCACGTCAGTTTCTGATCCTTGCACGTACATGGTTCGCATTCGGTTTGCCTTCTAAAACCGGGTGTGACATAAGTGGTATCAAAGCCTTGCTGACTGTAGGACCGCTAACTTAGACTAGAATGGTCGCCCTAAGGACTATAGACCCCTACTCTTACCTTGATCTTTAGTGTCATTTCAAAAGTTGGTCATCCTGACCAATTCTATGTTATTTTTTTTCTTTTTTTCGAAAATGCAGGAGAGCTGCGTATCATTATATTAAGAAGAAAATGGTGAGGATAAAAACCTCATACAAAGCCACATGGACCCACACAAACTAGAGGATAGCTAGAAATACAATGATAGTATGAACAACTGTACTCATGACCATGGGAACACAAAACAGAAGGTCACCGATTAGTGCGCTGGAGCGGAAAGGATGCTATCTAATCCACTGGCTCTAGCCCTACACCAGACGTGAGACTCCTCCTTGACCCACTTGATGACCAATTCTATGTTATTACTCATCTTACAAAATTTTGTCTCACTTTTCTTTCTGTTGACTTGCTGGTCATATAGTTCTACTCTCACTCTTGTGCTTACGATGTCTTTTGTAGATGGCTCATATTAGATGCACTGCACATAAGTCAGTGATCCTCTTTTTGCCTTCTCGCTTGATGGAGCGCCCTCTGCGCCGCATGGTACCAGGTCAGTCCAGCCACCTGGAGAGACTGCATCATCACCTGCACAAAGAGCAGGACACCGACGCCAGGAGCAGGAGCAAGAGCAATAGGACTCTTCCCCTCGCCTCAGCAGGAGGTGGAGTCTGGGAGGCAGCATTCCCCTGCACCTCAGCCAGAGATGCCCCTACACCACCACAGGGCATCCCGGCTGCTGGAGGAGACCCTGACGGAGACGACGACGATGACGCTGGTGGCAGTTCGAGCCACAACACGGCGCTCTCGAAAGAGCAGGAGCCTGAGGGATGGATCGCTAGACCCATCACTCGCGACGCCGCTCGCAAGTGTCACTTCCACAACGCTATGGACACCTTGCTGCGTCGGGCATTTGACCGACACGCTTGGTCTATCGTGTACAATTGTGTAGTCTACCAGCATCGTCGTGGGTTATATCTAGACCAGTGGGAGGCTACTTGTTTGTTGTGCCGTCCGGACAATGATCTCCGGGGTGCAGAGGCCTTCTTAGATCACTATTCTATCACTGACAGGGATACTGCCGAGGCAACCATACAAGATTGTAAGGCCCCAAAATTTGCATAAGAAAAAAATAATAAAAAAATATGAAGAAATAAAATAGCAAATTCATATATCTCAAATTATACTGGAGTATTGAAAATTGAGGACTGAATTTTGAAAAAAAATGTATTTTTTTGAAAAGAAAATAATAGAAAAGTTTCCTATTCGACTAAATGAATATGTATTTTAATAAATGATGCACCATAAGAATTTATTTACATGAATATTTAATTTTGAAGTAACTTTTAATTCTTATGCTGCATTCAAAATATTAATTTTCTAAAAAACAATATGAGTGTGTTTCATATCTCAAACATCTACCAAACAAGTAAAATAATTAAAATAAACATATATCTATTGCATCATGTTAGAGTTTATTTGTATGTGCATTTAATAATAACAATATTCATTAATACAAATGAACTCATTTGAGAATTAAAAGAACAACTTGAATGTTTGGAAATGAGTAAATAATCAAGAAAGGGAGAAAAGATATAAAATATATAGAAAAATGCACACGAATATATTGGTCCCTTTTAAATGCACAAAATAATCTGAGTGTGGGTTTACCACAAGTTTGAAATTGATTTGGAAATGGGAAATTGAACTTGGAAAGGAGGATAAAGGAAAGTAGAGAAGGAAAGATGCTATACAAAATAAATAAGTAAATAAATATAATTTGTCCATACTAGTATGTTTATTTTGTATTTTTAAATTGAGTACAAGTTCACCATAATATTTGAATTCAAATTGAAGTTTAAAAGAGCAAAAAGAAATCAGAAAATAAAAAGAAAGGGGGAAAGAATGCACTTGGGCCAGTTTTGCTTCTATTCGGCCCGTTACTCCTTTGTCCCCGTGCGGCCCACCGTCAACTGCGTGTGTGCGCCGACATGTGGGCTTCACCACTCAGCCTCCCCACGCATGCACGGACTGACTGGTCGGACCCATTTGTCAGTCGTCTCAGTCCATACGCGACTTCGCCTCAACAGATTACCGTCCATGGAAGAAGTAAGCCGTGAACCCCGGAGCACAGGGCATGACCTCGTCAGCCACGATCCTATATGTTGTGCCGCATTCTATCCTTCCCCTCTTGCCTTCGCTAATGTGCAAAGACCTACGACCAGACCCGACCTCCACAGACGCAGTGAAAAGAAAAACAGAGGTCCGCTGCCGCTGCCTCTGCGAGGATTGAGATTAGGGGCGACTCTGCCGCTAAACCCTGTCTCAGGGGCATCGCAGAAGGTTGGCGAAGCTGGGGACGGAAGTAATCGCGCTAAGGATAACCGGTTGCGATTGAATTCCTCGCCGGAGTACAAGCGCCGCCGCGGATCCGATCTCCTCTGTGGGCGGGCTCGCAACGTCTTCAAACACTAGTGAGAACCCTCTCTGCAGTTTTGCCATCTTCCCCTCTCAGTTTTGTATCGATCAATTTTTAGACGGGGGCGGTTAGGCACCGGATTTCGTGCTCGCCGGCATACTGGCCACCGCAGGAGATGAGCTCCGTCGCTGGGGCGCTATCGGGTTGGGGAAAAGAGCCTGGGCATCAGATTAGGAACGTGCTGTCAAGATCAGATCTCAGCGTACCAGTTCACTAGGGTTGATCTGGAGCGTTGGCGGTTGATCAGATGGATCGGGCGATTAAGGGTGATGGCGTGATGAGCACCGTCGGATCTGGATCCGCGGAACCACGCGCGTAACGGTTCGCAGAGAAGTAGGTTCAATCTGGGTTGTTGATCGGAATACGTGCGGTCAGGAATAGAGCGGGGCGTGGATGGATCTTGATCGCCGATCTGGGATCCTGGGGCTGATAACACTTACCACTTCAATTATTACATTAATCTAATCTGGATCGTACGTTCTCGATCCGTCGGCACTGATTTCAGGATACCCCTTCGTGGGTCAGAATAGCATAAAAGCTCCTAGATTTATTGAGAATAATCTCGTAGTCCGCGTTGACTATGTTCTGAGTCTGTAGGATTTTTACGCAGAAGCCCCTGTACTCTTTAGATATCTGGTGCGCAGTCCAGAGCTAGGTGGAAATGGGAAAAAGAATATAGGAAATGATTTTTTAATATAAAAATAAATC
Organism: Zea mays; assembly: GCF_902167145.1. Classification (NCBI taxonomy): domain Eukaryota; kingdom Viridiplantae; phylum Streptophyta; class Magnoliopsida; order Poales; family Poaceae; genus Zea; species Zea mays. The sequence continues at coordinate 74,432,708 of NC_050098.1, forward strand.
CAGAATAGTGTTTAATGTCTAGAAAATCCATATTAGCTCCTTTTTAGTCAATTATAGTTCCTATAATTTGGTAGTAATATTGTCCATCACTGAGTAACAATGTTCTAGCATGAAAACCATATCAAAAATTTATCACACAATTATTTTTGTACCAAACACATAAGGACTTCATTCATAACTCCCCCGTTTCAATTCCAGATTAACTCGTTCCAGTTGCGTTAGCTTCGTGTGGAAATTTACTATGCAGTAACAACATTAATTATACCATATTGCATAATTTTAGATTTAGATATTTATTTATCCTATATCTACTAGATTAGCTCTTCTAAATCAAATTTAACATGTCCATAATTATAATATGATTAAAATATGATCTCTAGTCAAGTTATAATTAAAATTAAAGTTGAGTTAATTATTTATGGAACAAGCTCTCATATGATGTGTACTAATCAATTTATTATATGATTTAACATTCAAACCACATAGATCTTCTGTAAATCATAACTCGGTGACCGTAACCCCGATCTCAGTAGTTCTCGATCCCACGATCTCGTAGCTTCATGTAGATCATTATTATTCAATTTGTTCTCATGTTTGGTGTGATGTTAATTTTGTCTATACCATGTCTGTTTGTATTGCTACGACTAGCAGCGAGGTTCGAGTCACTTGAAGAGCAAGTGGTACCTGGAATCTCAAGTGCCAGACAAGTTGTGCCCTTGATCCACTTTTGTTACCCAATAATATTCTTTATTATCACTATTCAATGCATAGGTTTAATTTTGATGGGACCCAATAGGTCACCCTAGACTATTTATCTTTTTACCTTGTTTACCCCTGAATCATTGGGTAGTTATGCTATTGCTTTACATGATTTTTGGGTTAATATTTCATTATATCCATGTTCCTATTATTATGATATGTTATTTATGTTCATGATAAGATCATTATGTTAATGAGAACATGGAGCGACATCCCGGGAAAATAGTGCTACGACAAGGGTAGTATGGGATGCCCTTGGCTGATTAACTAGGAAAGCTAGTGGATGACTACCTTACCTGAAAGGGGCAATGGCAGTAGGGGAGTGGTCAGTTTAGGGAGGTCCTTGGGTTGATTTTGCTGCGATGGCGGTCAGGCAAGGGATCCCTGCATTGGAGCTTCCTACAAACTGTAGAGGGTTTTCTGAAGCTAGTGGAACTTTGTAAAGGCCTCATAGTGTTACCCTGCCTTGCCTCCTTAGTAGATGGGAATGAGATTCATGACCCCTTGGCAGATGGGTAACATGACTTGTGGGTAAAGATGCGTAACCTCTGCAGATTGTAAAACTGGTATACTAGCCATGCTCACGGTAATGAGCAGCTCGGACCCTCACATGATTAATCTATGGAATTAAAACTCAATTTGTCATTTGCATCGCATTGGGATTATTTTATTATTATTTTTACTTATTATTACTAAGGTTTGGTATTTACTTATACTTAGTAACTACTAATAAAATTTTGACCAAATTATAAAAGCAATGCTCAGCTTCAACCTTTATTTTGTTGATCAGCCTTACACTTCACATGAACTCCCACCTTTGGTGAGTTCATGCACATTATTCCCCACAACCTGTTGAGCTATGATCATGTGTGAGCTCACCCTTGCTGTCTCACCCCCCACAGGAGAAATACAGGTGGTTCAAGAGGAGCCACACCGCGAGGAGTTCGATTCGATATAGGTGGCGTCTCCTAGTTGACTTTCTGGCGCTAACGATGGATTTTAGATCCTGTTATATTTATCTTTTATTTTGTAAGACTTCCGCTATGTAATAAATACTCTGATTATTGTGACATTTATCTCTATACACTCTGCTATTATATATGTTGTCTTCTTTGGCGCATGTATGAGATGCACCCGACTTTGTCCCTTAAATCCGGGTGTGACAGAAGTGGTATCAGAGGAATGTTGACTGTAGGACGAAACCTAGATAGAACCGGACAACCCTTACCTACTTACCTTACTCTGATTCTTTTCATGATCCTGTCTCACCTTCTACTGTTCTACTCTGATTAACCTCCTCTTTGCTACTCTGATTCTTTTCTAAACTTATCTTAATCTTTCTCCGCTTTACTCTGATTATTCTTACCTTTTCCTTCTAGAGACAAATGTGGATTTCACACTTTGAAATGTTGTGCCTAAAGTGACCTTTAGGAATAGGATACCTACTCTTAGGAACAAAAACAAAACTATTTTATCTATATGCTTGAGTGTTTGTTCTTATGATACCTGTCCGATTTGGATCTTTGATTGAGTGTGATTAGTTGTGAAGTAATGTCCACAATTACATCTGCATATACGTATAGGCATAAATAGAATTCATAAGATAACAAAACAACTTAGATTATCCTCCATTAAAATGTATCTATTTCATAGAGATCCCTCTTATCTTAAAAGACTCTTTCTTATCTTAAAATGATACATCTTATCTTAAAAGATATTCTCTTACCTTAATAGACTCATCTCTTTTTGAAAGGATTCTCATCTTATCCTAATAGATCTAACTAATCTCAAAAGATTCTACCATGATCTTAGAGACTCATCTTTACCTAACAAGCATACTTAACCCAACCACTTTGCTTATTTCATAATAGTATAACAAACATGATCTACGCCAAAATAAATTTAGTAGATCTTATCTAGTCTAATCTGGTTATACCAATTTAGTCCTGATTAGATCTAATCTAATGGACAAACATGTTAGATAATAATGGTAAAATAAGATTGGATCTTATTCTTACAAATATGTTTTAATCTAAATTGGGTCTTAGTCCAACCTGGCCATGTGCAACTACCCTAACCACCCGATAGTTGCATAACCCCTCTGTATTGACCTAACAGAGATTCCGATCTACCTACACCATATAATCCATCCTACCTCAAAATATTCTAACATATCCTAATAATATGTATTCTACCCTGGTAGATCTATCTAACTTAAACTAAGTTTAATCTAGTTGTATCCAATCTAATCTGGACCCTACCTAATATAATATGGTCTAATCTATGTTACAAGTATTAACTAAACCATATTCCTATAAATGGGTGTTAAACCTAAATTGGTGCCTCAAACCAACTCGTCCGAGAAACCACGACCTAGCCTATGTGATCGGTTGCCCAACTCATTTATCCCAAAAGCAAAGTAAATTTTTTGTTTAATCTACCTACCACATGTACCCGCAATTATTATACCAACTCAGATAATGGCATCTAACACCACGACTAATGGTCCCTAATTCAGACCCCCAAAGGAAGCTCGATTATCCCATAGTACACTCATTATGTCAACACTCACCTAATAGCTAAAATCTGATGTACCCTTGTTTTCTATGTTACACCTCCTAATGGCATGAAGAATTTTAGATGTATAAAAAAATATCATACTAATTGGAAGTTCCACTTCGAAAAAAAATATACTAGTATTTCATAAAAATAAAATCAGCTTGTTATGCTTAACTAAATGATATTCTTCAATGGAACCATATAATCTAATGTGATCTAATCTAGTATGATCTAAAGTAGTGTGGTCTAATTAAACAGATTAGTGATGCTGGTAGAAGATATCAGACCCTACTAACCGGGTGTTACCTTAACTTAGTACATTAGACCAACTCAACCATGAGCAAAAGAGTTAACCCAACCCATAGAGTCATGATGAATGATATAATTAATATATCATCACCTAACATCAAACAAACTTTTGATCTACACCATGTGGTTTACCTCCTCCATATCCATCTTAACCATATTTCCCAACCTCGATAATATACACTAACCTCAAATCAATGAGACCAAGACCAGAGGAGAAAAGGTTAACATCGACAAGGAAGGGTATAACAATCAAAGCGAATCTTGAGATGAATCAGGACTTAAACATTTTGGATAAAGTCTTTTCATTGCCATAATCTTTCTTACCCAACCTATTCAGTTTATATCCCACATAAATAGTAGCTGGATAGCTATGCTTCCCCAATCTTCCACTACCTCCACCACCACCACTAGCTCCACCAAGCTACATAAATATACATATATATATTACTATTTTAGTTAAATGTTACTTTAGTTAGTGGATGGTATGATACTATTTTAGGAGGAATAATAAGGTCTAATTGACCCCACGTGCTGCTAATAAATTATGCATCATGCTGAGATTTTGTTTGTGCATATGTGTTGAGACAATATTAGTATATACCCTTTCCTTACAAATCTTGAGGATGACATTTATGTTAAGGGGGTAGGATTTGTAAGGCCCCAAAATTTGTATAAGAAAATATAATAAAAAATATATATGAAGAAATAAAATAGCAAATTCATATATCTCAAATTATACTGGAGTATTGAAAATTGAGGACTGAATTTTGAAAACCAAGTATTTTTTTGAAAAGAAAATAATAGAAAAGTTTCCTATTTGACTAAATGAATATGTATTTTAATAAATGATGCAGCATAAGCATTTATTTACATGAATATTTAATTTTGAAGTAACTTTTAATTCTTATCCTACATTTTAAAATATTATTTTTCTAAAAAAACAATATGAGTGTGTTTCATATCTCAAACATCTACCAAACAAGTAAAATAATTAAAATAAACATATATCTATTGCACCATGTTAGAGTTTATTTGTATGTGCACTTAATAATAACAATATTCATTAATACAAATGAACTCATTTGAGAATTAAAAGAACAACTTGAATGTTTGGAAATGAGTAAATAATCAAGAAAGGGAGAAAAGATATAAAATATACAGAAAAATGCACACGAATATATTGGTCCCTTTTAAATGCACAAAATAATCTGAATGTGGGTTTACCACAAGTTTGAATTTGATTTGGAAATGGGAAATTGAACTTGGAAAGGAGGATAAAGGAAAGTAGAGAAGGAAAGATGCTATACAAAATAAATAAGTAAATAAATATAATCTGTCCATACTAGTATGTTATTTTGTATTTTTAATTTGAGTACAAGTTCACCACAACATTTGAATTCAAATTGAAGTTTAAAAGAGCAAAAAGAAATCAGAAAATAAAAAGAAAGGGGGAAAGAATGCACTTGGGCCAGTTCTGCTTCTATTCGGCCTGTTTACTCCTTTGTCCCCGCATGGCCCACCCTCAACTGCGTGCGTGCGCCGACATGTGGGATTCACCACTCAGTCTCCCCACGCGCGCACGGACTGACTGGTCAAACCCATTTGTCAGTTGTCTCAGTCGATACGCGACGTCGCCTCAACGGATTACCGGTCATGGCGGAAGTAAGCCGCGAACCCCGGAGCACAGGGCATGACCTCGTCAGCCACGATCCTATATGTTGCGCCGCATTCTTTCCTTCCCCTCTTGCCTTCGCTAGCGTGCAAAGACCTATGACCAGACCCGACCTCCATAGGCGCCATGAAAAGAAAAACAGAGGTCTGCTGCAGCCGCTGCTGCGAGGATTGAGATTAGGGGCGACTCTGCCCCTGAACCGTGTCTCAGGGGCCTCACCGGAGGTTGGCGAAGCTGGGGACAGAAGTAATTGCACTAAGGATAACCGGTTGCGATTGAATTCCTCGCCGGAGTACAAGCGCCGCCGCGGATCCACTCTCCTCTGTGGACAGGCTCGCAACCTCTTCAAACACCGGTGAGAACCCTCTCTGCAGTTTCGCCATCTTCCCCTCTCAGTTTTGTATCGATCAATTTTTAGATTGGGCGGTTAGGCACCGGATTTCGTGCTCGTCGGCGTACCAGCCACCGTGGGAGCTGAGCTCCATCGCCGGGGCGCTGTCGGGTTGGGGAAAAGAGCCTGGGCGTCGGATTAGGAACGTCCGGTCTGGATTAGATCTCAGCGTACCTGTTCACTAGGGTTGATCCAGAGTGTTTGCGGTTGATCGGACGAATCGGGCGATTAAGGGTGATGGCGTGATGAGCACCGTCGGATCTGGATCCAAGGAACCACGCGCGTAACGGTTCGTGGAGAAGTAGGTTCAATCTGGGCCGTTGATCGGAATACGTGCGGTCAGGAATAGAGCGGGGCGTGGATGGATCCTGATCGCCGATCTGGGATCCTGGGGCTGATAACACTTACCGCTTCACTTATTACATCAATCTAATATGGATCGTACGTTCTCGATCCGTCGGCCCTAATTTCAGGATACCCCTTCGCGGGTCAGAATAACATAAAAGCCCCTGGATTTATTGAGAATAAACCCACAGTCTGTGTTGACTATGCTCTGAGTCTGTAGGATTTTTACGCAGAAGCCCCTGTACTCTTTAGATATCTGGTGGGCAGTCCAGAGCCAGGTGGAAATGGGAAAAAGAATATAGGAAATGATTTTTTAATATAAAAATAAATCCAGAATAATGTTTAATGTCTAGAAAATTCATATTAGCTCCTTTTTAGTCCATTATAGTTCCTATAATTTGGTAGTAATATTGTCCATCACTGAGTAACAATGTTCTAGCATGAAAACCATATCAAAAATTTATCACACAATTATTTTTGTACCAAACACATAAGGACTTCAGGAATTCATAATCCCTCGTTTCAATTCCGGATTAACTCGTTCCAGTTGCGTTAGCTTCGTGTGGAAATTTACTACGCAGTAACAACATTAATTATACCATAGTGCATAATTTTAGAGTTAGATGTTTATTTATCCTTGTCTACTAGATTACCTCATCTAAATCAAATTTAACATGTCCATAATTATAATATGATTAAAATATTATCTCTAGTCAAGTTATAATAAAAATTAAAGTTGAGTTAATTATTTATGGAATAAGCTCTCATATGATGTGTACTAATCAATTTATTATATGATTTAACATTCAAACCACATAGATCTTCTGTAAATCATAACTCGGTGACTTTAACCCCGATCTCAGTAGTTCTCGATCCCACGATCTCGTAGCTTCGTGTAGATCATTATTATTCAATTTGTTCTCATGTTTGATGTGATGTTAATTTTGTCTATACCATGTCTGTTTGTATTGCTATGACTAGCAGCGAGGTTCGAGTCACTTGAAGAGGAAGTGGTACCTGGAATCTCAAGTGCCAGGCAAGTTGTGCCCTTGATCCACTTTTGTTACCCAATAATATTCTTTATTATCACTATTCAATGCATAGGTTTAATTTTGATGGGACCCAATAGGTCACCCTAGACTGTTTATCTTTTTACCTTGTTTACCCCTGAATCATTAGGTAGTTATGCTATTGCTTTACACGGTTTTTGGGTTAATATTTCGTTATATCCATGTTCCTATTATTCTGTTATGTTATTTATGTTCATGATAAGATCATTATGTTAATGGGAACATGGAGCGACCACCCGGGAAAACAGTGCTACCACAAGGGTAGTATGTGATGCCCTTGGTTGATTAACTAGGAAAGCTAGTGGATGACTATCTTACCCGAAAGGGGCAAGGGCAGTAGGGGAGTGGTCAGTGTAGGGAGGTCTTTGGGTTGATTTTGTTGCGATGGCGGTCAGGCGAGGGATCCCTGCATTGGAGCTTCCTATAAACTGTAGCGGGTTTTCTGAAGCTAGTGGAACTTTGTAAAGGCCTCGTAGTGTTACCCTGCCTCGCCTCCTTGGTAGAGGTGAATGGGATTTATGACCCCTTGGAAGATGGGTAACATGACTTGTGGGTAAAGATGTGCAACCTCTGCAGAGTGTAAAACTGGTATACTAGCCGTGCTCACGGTCATGAGCAGCTCGGACCCTCACATGATTAATCTATGAAATTAAAACTCAATTTGTCATTTGTATCGCATTGGGATTATTTTATTATTATTTTTACTTATTATTACTAAGGTTTGGTATTTACTTATACTTAGTAACTGCTAATAAAATTTTGACCAAATTATAAAAGCAATGCTCAGCTTCAACCTTTATTTTGTTGATCAGCCTTACACTTCACATGAACTCCCACCTTTGGTGAGTTCATGCACATTATTCCCCACAACCTATTGAGCTATGATCATGTGTGAGCTCACCCTTGCTGTCTCACCCCCCCACAGGAGAAGTACAAGTGGTTCAAGAGGAGCCACACCTCGAGGAGTTCGATTCGATCTAGGTGGCGTCTCCCAGTTGACTTTCTGGCGCCAAGGATGGATTTTAGATCCTGTTATATTTATCTTTTATTTTGTAAGACTTCCGCTATGTAATAAATACTCTGATTATTGTGACATTTATCTCTATACACTCTGTTATTTTATATGGTGTCTTCTTTGGCGCATGTATGAGATGCACCCGGCTTTGTCCCTTAAATCCGTGTGTGACAAAGATGCTGCAGGACGTGCACTTTCTCAGTATTGCTCGTTGTTCAGCAGGGTAGCTGATGGCCTCGACCTGAAGTACTACCCTCGCCATTCGACCGGCAGTGCTGGAGGTGTGATTGTCTCACCCGTTGGTGAGGGCAATCCCAGGCTGAACAGCATGGTCAACCTGGCCGCTGTGCTCAACACCGAGCTGGACCAAGCCCTTGACGAGTTAGGCAAGGCTCGGGCGGAGGTTGCGGAATTGCGTGCTAAGTGCGTAGCACACCACTATTTGGATGGTGGTTCTCCCGCCCCTGTCGGGATTTAGCACCCTTACCATTCGTTGCCCCATGGTCGCTTCGATTACGGTACCCCTGACTGCAGGACCCAGGTAGATTTGGATCCCTAGATCGATGGAGTCGGAGTCTGTAATAATGATTAATTCAGTATCTTAGTCTTAGTCAGTTTTATTTAGAGTTAGTTTGCTTATCATATGTTGGGATGCTTGTCGTGTTGAACATGTAATGAAGTTGGCTCTTTGTAAAGATTATCACCAAGGTGTGGGTATCCCCTGCAACTTGGTGTAGTTATTAATAAAGTTAGATATTTAGTTTGGTAATCCCTTTATTTCCACTTTCCTATTTATCTGAGAAGCTATCAGTGAAGATGATCAATTGTTCAGTGCTATGAAGATTTTCCATATATCTTTTCTTATGCTGAAAGACTGTAGAGTTGGATTTGATATGTCTATGCTTTCTACAGATGTCTGGGAATAGGCGCCGAGGTGCAAGGCATGCTCAGCAGAAGCAGCAAGCACCCCAGGAAGATGCAGTTCAGTAGCAGTTGCCACCACCACCCCCGATGACCATTGAGCAGATGTTCCTGATGTAGACCCAAGCAGTGCAAGCAATTGGTCAGACCTTAGCAGCAATGCAGCAGGTGTAGCAGCAGCCACCCCCACCTCAACCTCAGGTGCATGTCCAGATGCCACAGGTGCCCAGAGACAAGCGGATAGAGTTCATGAGGGGCCATCCCCTTGTCTTTTCCCATTCTGCTGATCCCATGGACGCCGAAGATTGGTTACGTACCGTGGAACATGAGTTGCACACTACTCAGTGCAACGATCGTAAGAAGGTGTTGTATGGTCCCCGACAGCTAAGGGGAGCAGCACAATCTTGGTGGGAGTCTTACCTCGCCACCCATGCCGACCCTGAAGCCATCACCTGGGAGGAATTCAGGTACAACTTCCATCGCTACCATGTGCCCGAGGGACTGATGATAGTAAGGAAGGAAGAGTTTCTAGCCTTGAAGCAAGGTCCACTGTCTATCAGTGAGTACATGGACATGTTTCTGTAGTTGTCACGTTATGCGCCAGAAGATGTCAATACAGATGCTAAGAGGCAGTACCGTTTCCTGAGAGGTTTGGTTGATCCCCTTCACTACCAGCTGATGAACCACACGTTCCCTACCTTCCTACACTTGATCGACAGAGCAATCATGATTGAAAGGAAGCGCCGATAGATGGATGATAGGAAACACAAGATTGGTGGATCTCAGGCCGGGAGTAGCAGCCGTCCCCGCTACTCAAGCAACCCACCTCAGCAATTTAAGCAAGGTCACCAGCACCAGCATCAGCGTCAGAACCAGCAGCAACAGTACCAGAGGTAGTTTCCTCAGCAACAACAGCAATACCGTCAGAACAACCATCAGGGAGGAAATCAGTATCAGCGTCAGAGCAACCAGGCACCTCGCCTTCTTGCCCCAGTAACCAAACAGAACAACCAAGCAGCCCCAGCGCAAGGAGGAGGCCGTGCATGTTTCCACTATGGGGAACAAGGCCATTGTGTGACTCATGGCCCAAAGAAAGCAGCTCAGCAGCAGCTAGCTCCCAATGCCCCTGTCAGGCAGAATGCAATGCAACAAGGAGGCAACAACCGTGGACAACCTCGTGCCCAGTATGGGAAGGTGAACCACTTGGAGGCCGACAGAGTCCAGGAGACCCCAGGAGTGGCACTAGGTATGTTCTCAGTCAAGTTCCATTCTGCAAATGTGTTATTTGATATTGGAGCAACACATTCTTTTGTGACTGCATCATGGGTAGAATCACACAATATACCAGTAGCACCCATGTATCCAGCTATGAGGGTTAGTTCAATTGGTGGGAGGACCCAAACAGATAGATTTTTCCCTAGAGCAAGAGTTCAAATATGGGGGATAGAGTTCCCCACTGATCTAATAGTTATGGGTAACCAGGATGTGACTATAGATGTCATCCTAGGGATGAATTGGGTAACCAAATATCAAGCCAGTCTTAGCTGTGACAAGACAACAGTGAAGTTAGTATCCTTATCAGGAGAGTAAGTGTTGGTGGAATTGGTCTTGTCTAGACCAAGGAAAGGAAGCGGTCACTAGGTCACCACCTATATTGAGGAAATCGAACCATCAGAAGCTATCAACGTAGTATCAAAATTCCTAGATGTGTTTCCCGAGGAGTTACCAGGCATGCCACCTAAAAGGAAAGTTGAATTTGCCATAGAGCTTATTCCTAGCACCGCCCCTATTTCCAAAAGAGCCTATCGAGTGTCCGGACCAGAATTGGTGGAACTCAAGAAGCAGATTGATGAGTTGTTAGAGAAAGGCTACATTAGACCATGTACCTCGCCTTGGGCAGCCCAAGTGCTATTTGTGGAGAAGAAGGATAGAACGAAAAGGATGTGCATTGACCAAAGATCCTTGAATGAAGTCACTGTTAAGAACAAGTACCCCTGCCCAGAATTGAAGACTTATTCGATCAGTTGAGAGGAGCCGGTGTGTTGTCAAAGATAGATCTGAGGTCAGGTTACCATCATCTCAGAATCCGGCCTTCAGATATACCGAAGACAACCTTTATCACTAAGTATGGACTATATGAGTTCACTGTCATGTGATTTGGTCTGACGAATGCGCTAGCTTATTTCATGTACTTGATGAACAGCGTGTTCATGGACTACCTCGACAAGTTCGTAGTGGTGTTCATTGATGATATCCTTGTATAATCCCATAATGAGCAAGAGCATGAAGAGCACTTGGGGAAACTACCATAGAGGTTACGAGATTGCCAGTTGTATGCCAAGCTTAGCAAGTGCGAGTTATGCATCAGCGAAGTCCTGTTCTTGGGTCACATTATCGACCGAGATGGATTGGCTGTGGATACGAAGAAGGTAGCAGCTATTCTGGACTGGAAAGCACCAAAAGACGCCCGAGGAATCAAGAGTTTCATTGGAATGGCCGGTTATTCACTACTACAAATCGTGTTATATGAGATGGTTAATTTTTAGTTATTAAGACGCTTATGAAGTGTCCAAATTTAATGGAGTCGCAAAAGATGTTCCGTTTTTAAGATGGTTATAAACCATTTTAAAATATATTAAATAAGACATTTTTTAATTTATAACTGTCTAAAAAGGAATTTGTTAAGTCATTTCGTCCAATAAACCGTCTTAAATTAGGTTTTGTTTAAGACACTTCTAAAGAACTGTCGAAAATACGAACATTATAAGTCACAAAGTATTTATCAAACTGACTAGAATATCCTATAATAATAGACACTCGCAACAGAAAAACCATCTTATTTAGCAGACTGATATTGGACGTTTTAAAAACCGTCTTATTTAGGAGACTAATATTAGACGTTTTGAGAAATGTCTTATTAAGATTTGAAACAACCTACTTGGTAGTATATTCTTGAATTACCACATTATAATAATTTAAAAGAGAAAAATATGTACACATATATTTAATAACACTATAATTAATATAATATAGATAAATACCATTCAATATCTCATAAATAAGCATTGTCAAATAACTCATACATAAGTGTACTCTAAATTTAAACTTGCTCATCAACTGTTTGTGCTAACAGAGCCTAACTGTAAAGCCCTAAAATTTGTATAAGATAAAAAAATGATGATAAAAAAATATACTTATATTTATATAAAGTGTTTTGGGATCATGGAACCCTTAGAGGCTATTTAGTTTTCTTTTCTATGTGCATATTCAATTAATAGGAATATATTGATCAAATAGCAAATAAATATTGAAATATGCATCTTATGTCGATGGTTTTGTTATGATGCATTTTTTTTGTTTGAATAAAGGAATCAAGACTTAATTTAAGATAAATGAATAAAATGAAAGGAATTACCCTCTCCATAATTAAATAATAGGGAGAAAAAAAGATAATAATGAAAATAGGATTCACCGTTACATTATGATTATAGTTGAGAGTTGAAAATTGGAGAGAAAGAAAATTCAAACAGGGTTTTGAATCTGAATTGGATATCTGAAATTTGAAATAAAAAAAGGGAATAAAGAAATAGGGAAGTCACCTGCGTGGGCCAAAACCTACTAACCCGGCCCAACACCCCTCCTAATTCCTCCCTGCGCTGGCCATTGCCGCGCTACTGCTCTCCCCTCACTGGACGACAGGTGGGCCCCTATGTTGCCGCACCCTCCTCATTTACGTGCGGGCCCCGTTTGACATATTCATCTCTCTCCTCCATCCAAAGCGGCCGCGTCTATGGTTGTTGTGATCGCCGTATCTCCTGTTGCAACGGACCGTGCGAGATTCTCGGGTTTGGGGTGGGCGGCAACTACTTGCCGCGATCCCCGCTCTCACTCGCCCTACAAAGCGCCCAGCCCCAGGTTTCATCGTCCCGGCTGACTTGCAGTGCCCATTCGCGCGTCCGCCGCCGGGTCTCGCATCCGTCGAGCGCAAATCGGGAGCTGAGTGTTCTAGCACGAAAGTTGCCATTGCCCACCTGGGATCTTTGCGTGGTCACCCGTGCTCGGCCGAGCTGTGGTCTGGAGCGGCCACGGGGTGAAGGGTCTGGACGCGGGGAGCGCGCCTCGCCGTGGACAAGCTGCGACTGTGTTGAAGCCGGTATGGGATCCCATCTCTTGCTCGCTCTGTTCTCATGCTCAGGAGCAACTAGTGTGGCTCGATCTGGGGGGGATAGCTGCCGGGTATTGCTCCTTGGAGCAGGTGGGCGCCTCGGCGCCACCGCTCGCCATAGGCGAGAGATTGGCGGGGGGTCCGCTGTTCGGTGCTGCGAGAGGGTGGATCCAAATCGAGGCTTAGAGTGCAACATCTAGAACCATTAACCCAGCGGGGTAGCATTCGTGTGCTCGAGAGGTATGTCACCGGCGTGACCACCGCCGCATCCGGCCTCGGTTGCTGCCGCCTGGTGACATCGGGGGATTGAAGATGAACCAGTGCCGCTGATTGTGGGATGTGTGGCTCAGATTAGAAACAGAATGTCCCTTGTTGATTGCATCTGTGTCGTCGATCGCAAGTTGTGCGAACGTGATTGCTTTGGGGTCGTGGAGGCCTCGGGGCCATCAGATCTTCGATCCGACGGTTGGTATCACGTGCGAGTTCGGCTTGATGTCGATCTAATCCCAGCCATTGAAATCAGATCGGTCGGCCAGAATCCTACGATACCCCTTCGCGGCGCCATTTTTTTTCTAAAGAGACCCTGAAGTTTACGTTATTTAACCCGTCGTCCCATGTACTATTGATTGAGTCTTGGGATTGTTTCGCAGAGACCCCTGCCTTTCTCTAAAATCGTGTGCCCAGTCCAGTGAATCGATTAACTAGATAAATAGTTAGAGAATTGAATTTTAAATACAAAAATAATTCCAAAGAACTTATATAATTCACATTAAATTCATTTTAGCTACAAAATAATCGATTCCAATTTTTATAATTCTATAATATTATTGTTTATCTCATAGTACCTCTGTTTTGTCATGAAAACATAAATAAAATGGATTTTCTAATTAATCCTATATTAAACACATAAAACCCTCGGAAATTCATAACTTCCTCATTTTAACTCCAAATTAATTCATTCCAGTGGCATTTATTTTGTTTAAATATTGTTTATCACTTGGTATCTTTGTCTAACCATGAAACTTGGTTTAAAATTATCCACATGAATAACTCTATTCTAGGCATTAAATAACTTCAGAAAATCATAACTTAATAACCCTAACTCCGATTTGACTCATTCAAGTTGCGTTAGTCTCATAGCAACGCATAGATTATTTTACGCAGTGCATTCTTATGTTTGGTGTGATGTTAATTTTGTCTATACCATGTTTGTTTGTATTGCTACGACTAGCAGCGAGGTTACGAGTTACTTGAAGAGCAAGTTGGTAACTGGAATCTCAAGTGCCAGGCAAGTTGTGCCCTTGATCACTTCTTTTACCCATTCATGTTCTTGTTATTCATAATGATCTGCATAGGATAATTTTGCTGGGACCCAATAGGATACCCTAGATTTGACTATCTTTATACCTTGTTTCACCACTGGTTTTACTACTAAAGTTTTGGGTAGTACATGCTATTGCTTTATATGGTTTTGGGTATAAAGGTATTCACTACTCATGATTACATTTGTTATTATTTGTTCATTATTCTATGTTCATGATAAGATCATTATGTTAATGGGAACATGGAGAACCACCCGGGAAAACAGTGCTACCACAAGGGTTTAATGGGACGCCCTTGGCTGATTAACTAGGAAAGCTAGTGGAGGGCTACCTTACCCGAAAGGGGCAAGGGCAGTAGGGGAGTGGTCAGTGTAGGGAGGTCCCTGGTTGATTTTGCTGCGATGGCAGTCAGTCAGGAACCCTGCATTGGAACTTCCTATAAACTGTAGCGGGTAGTCTGAAGCTAGTGGAACTTTGTAAAGGCCTCGTAGTGGTACCCTGCCTCGCTTCCTAGGTAGAGGTGTATGGAGTCTGATCAACTCCGTGGCAAATGGGTAACACGACTTGTGGGTAAAGATGCGCAACCTCTGCAGAGTGTAAAACTGGTATACTAGCCGTGCTCACGGTCAAGAGCGGCTCGGACACTCACATGATTAATTTATGGAACTTAAACTTAATCTGTCATCTCATTGCATTTGGGATTATTTTATTATTACTTTTACTTATTATTTCTAAGGTTTGGTATTTACTTACACTTAGTAACTGCTAATAAAATTTTGACCAACTTATAAAAGCAATGCTCAGCTTCAGCCTTTATTTCATTGATCAGCCTTACACTTCATGAACTCCCACCTTTGGTGAGTTCATGCCACATTATTCCCCACAACTTGTTGAGCTATGAACGTATGTGAGCTCACTCTTGCTGTCTCACACCCCCCCACAGGAGAAGAACAGGTGGTTCAGGAGGAGCCACAAGGCGAGGAGTTTGATCTGATCTAGGTGGTGTTTCTCAGTTGACATTTGCGCCGACGATCCTTAGTTCGTTTTATACTCATTATTTTGTAATAAGTCTTCCGCTATGTAATAAATACTCTGATGTTTTATGACATTTATCTCTATACACTCTGTTATTGTATATGTTGTCTTCTTGGCGCATGTATGAGATGCACCCGGCTTTGTTTCTTAAAACCGGGTGTTACACTAACTAAGTATATATAAATTCATGTCTCCACACTTGTGCGACCACCAAAATTTGAGTTCCATTCCATCTTTCATCGATAGCATCATCCATCGTTTCATCAATTCATCATCGTCGATGGCATCATTCACCAGTATTTATGTGAATCTTCTGCTCTGAATCCTGAGCCTTGACCACTCGCAATAACATGTCAGCATGTTCAACTGGCTACTGCTTTGACTGCAGCTGTAACAGCACAATAGCCACAATAGCTTCTGTTAGTGTTGTTTGTTGCAAAAGATACTGTATTCAGTAATAACAAACAATGGTTATTTAGGTTGCCAGGTTAACCACTCACACTGATCAAATTTAGTAGCAAACTGGTTCCAAATGGTGCTGTTTAAAACTGATGGAGAAGAACTTTAAAGCAAATTGTTCTTGCGTGTGTGCCCATGTCTTCACTGTATTCATTTTTCCCATAATTTCGTGTGGCGGCGGCATCATGGAGTCCCGGGTAGAGGGAGGGGTGGTAGGAGCCTAGCCACGACGTCCAAGACCGGCGGCGGGCGGAGCTCATACCCGCAAAAAACAGCCGCCATGGCAGCGGCTCACCCTGCACACGACTAAGAGGGGCGCCTGGCTCACAGGCGGAGGAGGGCGCTGCGGGCTCAGGCGAGGCGATGATGGGTTCACCCTAGGAAGCGGTGGCGGAGGAGGAGCAGGAGCAGGAGGCGACTGTAGGTTTTAGGTGAGATGGGTGCAAGGGGACTGCGAGGGCCGAGGGGGCGCCCAACCCAACCGAATGTGGTTGGGGTTAGTGCGAGGACTGCAAGTTGATTTGCGAGAACTCAAAGGGTGTTTGTAAAATTGAGGCCAACACGCATCGTCACATGGTGGCATTTTGAGACTTGACACCCGTGAAATGCCAAGAGCGAGTGAATTGGGATCATCTTTTAAGGAACCCGATTAGAAGGAATCATTTAGATGTTGCGTTTTTTAGTCTAAATCTCTGAAGTAGTCTGGTTTTTGGAGTTTGACAATGTAAATATAAAAAGCACTGATATATTCAGCATATGCGTATACCTTCCTAAACCCTATGGTATGTAAATGATAGGAATTAAGGTAGTGTTTGGTTCACTCTAATTAATAGGAATGGTAATGGAATGGGCTGCAGGTGCTATCGGTTTATAGTGTAATGATTACCTGGATTTGTTTGTTTTATTTGAACAGCGCCATTAGATCCCTTAACGGTGTTTGTTAATCGCGTTCACTACTCACTGAAATTGCTACAAGCGTGTATTGTTGATGTTGGCAAATGGCGCTACTCCTGTGCTCATGCAGATATGGAAAACATATACCTGATACATTACATGTAAAAATTATAGAAACTTGTACAAGTCAAATTCAAAGGAAATTAATTATAATATATTTCCACATATTTATATACATAAGACAAATTAGAAAGCACACTACACAGAGCAAGAGAAATCTACGGTACCTGGCTGGGGAAGAATAAGAAGAACACCCGTGGTAAGCAGTCGTGCTCCTCCTCCCGTCCTATCCCCTTTCCTTCCCTTTCTTTCTCCCTCGCACAAATCCTTTGCGCCCGTCTCCTCCCAGCAACGTGGAAGAAGAAGAAATGGATGTAGCAGTGGATCTTGTGAGAGTATCACCTACAAGAATAGATAGTAGTCGGGGTTAGGGTTTGGGTAAAAGATTTGAGATGGAGAGGGAGAGGATAGAGGACACACCAGGAGCAGGCGGCGACGGTGGATTGTGCGATGGCAGCGCCTCCGATCGTCGCTCTGCAGTCGCGTGGAGAAGAGCTGGGTGGAGTCGCATGGTGGAGAGTCAAGACACGACCGTCACGTCGAGGGATTTGACTGTGCCGTAAACCGAGCGGTAATGAGATGGAATGGGAAGGAGCCGACTCCCACCGTGATGGATCATGGACCGTCCAAAACAAACAAAAGGAATAGGATCGAGCTGCGGTGAAAAGGGTTACGAACCAAAATAAGCCCAACCAAACAGCTCCTAAAGTAAAATGATGACTTAGGTCAGTTATGTGACACATTAATGATTGAGTCACATGTGGGTCTATTTTACCATCTATATCAATTTATAAAGATAAGTTTTACATTTTATATCATATATATGATCAAACTAAAATGGATTCACTATTTACTACGCTTTTTAACAAGATGTCTTATCATAAATATCATACAAAGATGAGTTCATATTTAGAAATGTGTACTATACTCACTAACATCTAAGACGATCCTTATAGTCTAGACGACTCTAATAATATCTTTATTTGAGATGGTTTCATATACAGAAGTGTCTAATATACTAACCAAAATCTAAGACAATTATTGCAATCTTAATGACTAAAAATGGTATATTTATTTGAGATGGTTTTCAATAACAATTCGTCTTAAATCAATATAAGACATTTATTACAATGTAAATGTCCCAAAACACTTCTTTATTAAAGACGGATCTCCAACGAACTGTCTTACCTTACTCATCACCATATGATATAAGACACTTCTATAAAATGCACTAATATCTGTTTTAAAATGTGTCTTAAATAAGCATATCTCTAGTAGTGATTATCAGCGTTTCATTGAAGGTTTCTCCAAGATTGTCAGGCCAATGACGGCCTTGTTGGCAAAGAAGGCTGAGTTCAAGTGGAAACTAGCATGCTAGAAGTCCTTTGAAACATTGAAGGAGAAATTGACAACAGGACTAGTATTGATTCTGCCAGACGTCCACAAGTCATTCTCAGTATATTGTGATGCTTCATACACCGGACTGGGATGTGTGTTAATGCAGGAAGGGAGAGTAGTGGCATACTCGTCCCGACAGTTGAAGATTCATGAGAAAAATTATCCTACTCATGATCTGGAGTTAGCAACAGTGGTTCATGCACTGGAGACCTAGAGGCACTATTTGTATGGGCAGAAATGTGATATCTACATGGACCACAAGAGTCTCAAGTACATATTCACTCAGTCAGAGCTGAACATGAGGCAGCGAAGATGGCTCGAGTTAATCAAAGACTATGAGCTGGAGATACATTATCACCCAGGCAAAGCAAATGTGGTTGCAGACGCTCTGAGCAGAAAAAGTCAAGTCAATATGTTGGCCGCTCACCCAATGTCGTATGAGCTAGCAAAGGAGTTCGATAGATTGAGTCTCGGGTTTCTGAACAACACTCAAGGAGTGACAATTGAGCTGGAACCCACCCTAGAGCAAGATATCAGGAAGGGCTAGAAGGATGATGAGAAGATCAATGAGATCCGGCAGCTGATCATAGATGAAAAAGGCAAGGATTTCCGTGAACATGCAAAAGGAGTGGTATAGTTCAAGGATAGGTTGTGTGTTCCCGACATCAAATTGATCCGGGAACTGATTCTTAGGGAAGCTCATGAGATAGCATATTCTATACACCCTGGTAGCGAGAAGATGTACCAAGACCTAAAGAAAAGATTCTGGTGGTACAGTATGAAAAGGGAGATAACAGAGTATGTGGTTGTATGCGACAGTTGTTAGAGGATTAAGGCAGAACATCAGAAGCCCACAGGTTTGTTGCAGCCATTGCAGATTCCTCAGTGGAAATGGGATGAGATCGGGATGGACTTTATTGTTGGTTTGTCTCGCACTCGTACTGGTTATGACTCCATCTGGGTAGTAGTGGACCATTTGACAAAGGCAGCCCATTTCATACCAGTCAAGACCACCTACAATAGTGCAGTGTTGGCCGAACTATACATGTCTCGGATTGTGTGCTTGCATGGCGTTCCAAAGAAGATAGTATTAGACAGAGGCACCCAGTTCACTTCTCATTTTTGGCAGCAACTACATGAAGCTTTGGGCACACACTTGAAGTTCAGTTCAACTTATCACCCGTAGACAGATGGTTAGACAGAGAGAACCAACTAGATTCTTGAAGATATGTTAAGAGCTTGTGCATTGGAAGACAAGATAGGTTGGGACAAGAGGCTACTGTATGCAGAGTTTTCCTACAACAACAGCTACTGTTAGGGGCCTTCCTTTTCTGAAGGTCCTAAAAACGTGACTAACCATATTTTTCAGTGTAACATAGACTGTTACAGGAGGCTTTGACTTTGGGATGAAGGTTCTCTTTCTGGTAAAAGTATCTGTGATATCAAGATACAACCCGAAGGCAGAACGGACGGATGCTGAAGTTGTGGTTAAAGGAGCTTCGGCTTAATATGATGACGAAGGTGGAAGACGAAACCGACCTAAAGGGGAAAAGACTACTTAGCCCTTCATAGTTTGCTTTATGATTAAGAGTAAATGTCACGGACATGGATGTAATTTTGTCCGGGCTGCGTCTCGTGCCTATAAATAGATGAACAGTAACATCATACTATTCATGCTGGATTGTAATCACTCTTGCGTCATTCTCGCATTTTCACCTTCTGGCAAGCCGAAGGTATCAATGTAATATAAATACTGTGGATATTTATTCATGTTTATAAAAATGAGAATATAAATAATTTACTAATATATCATATTATTTATATTCTTTTGTATTTCATGTACTTTCGTTCATATTTGTTTACTGAGATGATGAAGGTATGTCCTTCATGACCTTCGTCTGAAGATCATTATATCCGAAAGGAGATAATGCGTCGAAGGACGAAGGTTTTTAATCGTTAACAATTGTGTTGCTTTGTTCTTGATGTATAGCATTCGAGAACAAGGACCAACATTAGCGCCCACCTCCGGTGAACTCAATCGACCACCTTCGGCAAGCATCGACTTTTCGCAATGCCGCCAAAGAAGACAATGGTGCCAGGGGCTGCCCTGCAGCCACTGGACACTAATCAGGAGACGCTGCGAGAAGCTAGGAGCCAGAAGATGTTGGGACTATGCTTCGTCGCCGAAGGTCTTGTAGGAATAAGCGGTTTTCAGCTGAAGCTGTTTGTATGAGTTGGCCGAAGGTTCCTCTTCATGAAGCTTCGGTATTACAAACCGACTTAAAGATAGAATGACCTTTTAGTCCACAAAGGTCTGAGTCAATGTTGTAAACTTTTATGAGGGGCATAATTGTAATTCTTCACAGGCTGTGTCCTGTGTCTATAAATAGTGAACAATATTCCTTTACTGTTCACGGATTCCTGTAATTGCAATCACATCATTCGGGAACCAATCTTTGCCAAGGCAGAGGTATAGCTGTATTCAATGATTTAATATATTATAATATGATTCATTTATGATTCATTTACCTTTGATACCCTTTATTTTATATTATCTTATACAATCAATTAAAATTTAATTACGAAGACTTAACCTTCGTAATCATATTCTCATTAACCTTCGTCCAAGGTTCATTATCCTCAAGGGAATAATGCTTCGTGGACGAAGGACGTTAACATTTAACATTTTATGTTGCCTTGTTCTTAATTCATAGCATTTGAGAACAAGTCTCCAACATTGGCGCCCACCTCCTGTGAACTCACTTCCACTTTTTTGAGCTGATGGCTTCGTTCAACGATAAAGCTGGAGCTGCTTCGGCTCCAAAGCTGCTACTCCCGATAACAGGCGGTTCATGTTCAGAGCCAGCCAACAAGAAGCAGAAGAAGGAAGCACAGAGAAGGGTACAGCATGTTGGGGTGCAAGGACCCTTCATAAAGTCGAGATGGTCTCACATTCCTATTACCTTCTCCCAAGAGGACCTTCAACTCAAGGATTACCCACACAACGATGCCATGGTTATCTCTTGTGTTATCAAAGGATTTCTGGTCCACAATGTCTTGGTTGATACAGGCAGTGCAGCTGATATCATATTTGCTAAGGCCTTCAGGCAAATGCAAGAGCCAGAAGATAAGATTCATGATGCTACGCACCCTCTCTGTGGCTTCGGAGGAAGACAGATTGTAGCATTGGGCAAGATTACCATGTCAGTGACCTTCGGGTTCATCAACAACACTAGAACTGAGCAAGTTGTGTTTGACATTGTTGACATGGAATACCCTTACAATGCAATTATTGGTCGTGGCACCCTCAATGCTTTCGAAGCAATTCTTCATCCTGCCTATCTTTGCATGAAGATACCTTCGGATCAAGGACCCATCGCTATTCATGGAAGTCAGGAAGCTGCCAGAAGGGCCGAAGGAAACTGGACTGACTCAAAAGCAATCCATAACATAGATGGAGCTGAAGCTTGTGAACAGTACAAATTCAGAAGGGAGAAAGCAGCTTCAGCAGATCAGCCGAAGCCCATGCTCTTATGTGAGGACATAGCAGAGCAGAAGGTGCTGTTGGGCTCTCAATTATCCGAAGAGCAGGAGAAAACCTTGATAAGGTTTTTGTTCAACAACAAAGATGTTTTTGCATGGTCAGCCAATGATCTCTGCGGAGTTAATAGGGATGTTATTGAACACTTGCTCAATGTTGACCCATCCTTCAGACCCAGAAAGCAGAGGCTTCGGAAAATGTCTAATGATAAGGCCGAAGGTGCTCGTAATGAAGTCAAAAGACTCCTCAGTGCAGGAGTTATCAGAGAAGTAAAGTACCCAGAATGGCTAGCTAACACTGTTATGGTAAAAAAGGCCAATGGCAAGTGGCGAATGTGTATCGATTTTACAGATCTCAACAAGGCTTGTCCGAAGGATGAATTCCCATTGCCAAGGATAGACTCTTTAGTTGATGCAGCAGCTTCTTCAGAGCTCATGAGTCTGCTAGACTGTTACTCAGGCTACCGCCAAATCTGGATGAAGAAGGAAGATGAGCCGAAGACTAGCTTCATAACCCCAAGTGGCACATATTGTTATCTTCGGATGCCTGAGGGGCTCAAAAACGCTGGAGGAAGTTTCAGCAGAATGACTGCGAAGGTTCTCCAGTCTCAGATAGGCAGAAATGTGCTAACTTATGTTGATGACATCATTGTAAAAAGCACGAAACAGGAAAATCATATTGCTGATTTGCAGGAGACCTTCGCCAGTTTCAGACAAGCTGGCTTAAAGTTGAATCCAGAAAAATGTGTCTTCGGAGTAAAGAAGGGGAAATTTCTTGGATGCTTGGTTTCAACAAAGGGAATTGAAGCTAATCCAAGTAAAATTGAAGCTATACTTCGAATGGAGCCACCAACTACAAAAAAGGGGGCCCAAAGATTAACAGGAAGGTTGGCATCTCTTAATAGATTTATATCCAGATCAGCAGAAAGAAATTTACCATTCTTCGAAGTGCTGAAATCAGTCGAAGTCTTTCAATGGGGACCGAGCCAACAAAAAGCCTTCGAGGAACTGAAGCAATATCTGATAGATTTAACAACATTAACTCCACCAACGCCAGGGGCTCCTTTGTTATTATATGTGGCAGCTTCGCACTCAGCGGTAAGTGCAGCACTTGTCCAGGAGAAGCTTGATGGCCAAGTCAAGAAGCAGGTCCCAGTGTATTTTGTATCTGAAGTTCTTAGTATATCAAAGAAAAACTATATAGAATTAGAGAAGGTGTTATATGCTGTTTTGATGGCATCCAGGAAGCTTCGGCACTACTTTCAAGCATACAATATTGTTGTTCCTTCTTCGCAGTCGTTGAAGGATATTATGAGAAATAGAGAAGCTACTGGGCGGATTGGAAAATGGGCTGCAGAACTCAATGAATTTTGCATTGATTATGTGCATAGATCTTCGATCCAGTCCCAGGCGTTAGCAGACTTCATTGCTGACTGGACGCCAGGGGCTCAGGATGAAGAAACAAATAAAGATGCCGAAGTATGGACAGTGTTTTGCGATGGGTCTTGGGGAACCTTCGGGGCAGGAGCAGCTGCTGTGTTGGTCTCGCCATCCAAAGTTAAAACTTGTTATGCGGCCAGACTCGATTTCAGTTGTACAAACAATATTACTGAGTACGAAGCCCTGCTTTTGGGTCTTCGGAAGCTAAAAGCAATGGGAATCAGAAGGGCCATTCTTAAAACTTATTCCCAGGTTGTTTCGGGTCATATCGACAAGAGTTGCAAAGCTAAAGATCCGAAGCTTGAAAGATATCTAGACATGGTTCGAAGAGTCGAAGCTTCCTTCGAAGGATTTTCTGTCAAAAATATCCCTCGAGGACAAAATGAGCATGCTGATTTGCTAGCTAAGTCAGTAGCACAGGGGCTGCCTTTACCTTCGGATGTGTTCTTCGAAACAATAAAGGCACCTTCAGTGGAACTCCTTGAAAGAGCAGTCCTCAATATATCTCCTGTTTATAGCGAAGATTGGAGAACTGAGATCATCTCTTACCTTCAGGGTAAATTCCTTTCAGATGACGAAGCTTATAACAGGAGGAGAGGCAAGAGCTCGTCCATATGTCATGATAGAAGGGGAGTTGTACAAGCATGGAGTTTGCGCTCCGCTACTCAAGTGTTTATCTAGAACCGAAGGTATAGAGTTGATGAAAGAAATACATGCAGGCCTGTGTGGATCTCACATTGGATCTAGGCCGTTACTTGGAAAAGTTTTCCGCCAAGGGTTTTATTGGCCGAAGGCAGCTTCGGATGCAGCGGAATTAGTTCAAAAGTGCGAAGGTTGTCAGAAATGTGCAAGAGATCAAAAACAACCTTCGTCCTTAACACAACTCATACAACCCATCTGGCCATTGCAAAGGTGGGGCCTTGACTTGTTAGGTCCATTACCACCGGCCCAAGGGAACTTAAGATATGTTGTAGTGGCTGTGGAATATTTTTCTAAATGGATTGAGGCAAAGCCTTTAGCCACAATAACTTCGGCCACCGTCCAAAAGTTTTTCTGGCAGAATATTGTTTGTCGTTTCGGGGTACCAAAGGCCATCACTGTAGACAATGGAACACAATTCGACTCCGAAGCTTTCAGAGATTTCTGTGATCAAATTGGTACGAAGATCCATTTTGCATCAGTCAGGCATCCGGAGTCAAATGGGCTCGTTGAAAGAGCCAATGGCATTATAATGACAGGAATAATGAAGTTAATCTTCAATCAACCCAGGGGAAAGTGGCCAGATCAGTTAACCAAAGTGGTGTGGAGCCACAACACAACAACATCAAGGTCTACAGGCTTTACTCCATTCAAGTTATTATTCGGTGACGAAGCAATAACTCCAGAGGAAGCTAAAACTAGATCAATAAGAGTAGTAGCTTCGGCAGAATCAGGTTCTGAAGATGCTTATTCTGTGGAAAAAGATGCTTTAGAAGGGATCAGGCTTCAAGCTGTGGAGAATATCAATAAATATCAAGCCGAAACAATCAAATGGCGAGATAGAAAAGTTCGGCTAAAGAATATTGAGCCAGGACATTTGGTGCTTCGGAGAGTGGCCAACCCAGACACAGTGGGCAAGTTGCAGTTGAAATGGGAGGGACCTTTCTTAGTAGCATCTTCGTCAAGACCCGGTTCATACAGATTGAAGGATATGGACGGCAACGACATTCCTAGATCTTGGAATGCGGATGAGCTTCGGCGATATTATGTGTAACTTGATGTAACTTTTTATGTTTTTTCTTTTTCATGGCACCCTTTTCCTTTCTAAAGGGGGAGAAAGGTTTTTAATGGGGCCATCATATGTAATTTCCTTTTTTAGTTCTATAAGAGCAAAATCCCCCAAGGAATGTAAATGTAAAAGCTGAGAACGCACCATCGAGTGCCGGAAAGTAAAAGGCGAAGAAGCTCCAAAGTCGTTCCTAAGGGAATGCAGAGCTGATGTGTGATTGTTTCTAAGGAAATAATGGCTGAGAGTATGGCTTCGGATATGTGTGTGGACATTCATTCGCACATCACATTACATCATAGCATTTGCATTCATAAACATTCATCCAGGCATATGTAGGATAATCATCATCATGGCATAAGTGGTTGCTTCGGCATAAGAGAAGAGCTTCTTCGCGTACAAAAAGGAGAGCTTCGGAAGAAAGGGAAATGTTGTTTTCTATGCTTCGCTGTGTACGAAAAGAAGGGAAGGTGTTTTTTCGCCTTCGGATCAAAAAAGATAATTTCGTCCACAACAAAGCACTTCACATACATTGATGGAAGGGTAAGAGTATAATACAAGGTATGAACAGAACTCATTAAAGACAAGTTTAGTTACATTTACACAAGTTATCTCAAAAGTTTCCTGAGTCTGTCTACAGTCTACTCCTACTTAATCTTCGAGGGATTTTAGCTTCGGCGTCATTCTTTTTAATTATCGACTTCGGCTTCGTCATCCTACATGAATTAAGTTGTTGTAAGTCAAAATCGAGCTTGAAGGAAGAGGTAAGCACAAGGTATGATTTCTTACTGGTTCAAGATGACTCCGAGCTTCGTCTCCAGCCTTTTCTCGCTCGCCTTTTGTCCATATCATTTTTACAAATCTATTGGAAATACTTCGGGCGAGATCAGGAATGTCATCTAGGATTGATGGTGATAAAGTGAAATTGGGCCTATTGACAATCTTTCCATGGTCGCAGCCAGCTTTTAGGAAAGCTACAGCAGTGCCCCGAGAAGCTACCCAGGCACAGAAGTCACCGTGCCCAGCTATAACTTCGTCGAGCTCGTCAATTTCACCCTCAATATGTTCGAAGGTCTTCGGTAAATCTTCAGCTGAGGGGGTGAATTTCTCACTGCTGGCTCCAACTGAGTGGAAAATTTTTCTTAGTCGTTGAATACATTTGTTGCTAAATTCCAAACATTTTTCTTGAAGGCCCGCCATTAGTTTTTTCAAATCTGAATTTTGTTGAGCTTCGGCTTCAAGTTTTGCATTAAGTTCTTGCTTTTCTTGTTCAAACTGCTCAGATTGGCAGAGAAGCTTCGTGTTCAGTTCTGTTATTTTTGCTTCGGCTTCCGCCAATAAACCTTCAGTTGCCTGGAGCTCAAAGTTCTTCTTCTCAATAGCAGCTGATTGCTCCTTTATTTTGCTTTCTAAATTTTCAATTATAACTTCGTGTTTCTTGTCTTCAAAATCTTGCTGCATTTTCAAGGCTTTGCTCAACAGCATACTCTGCACGAAAACAACCTTCGTTAGACATGTTTTCATTATTAAAAACAATATAAGTTAAGGGAAAAGTAGTTCACCTTGAAATTGGAATAAAATAAACTACCAACGATATGTTGTCGTCGGTAGCGGCTAATGTCCGTTTCTAGCTTCGGAAAACCGATACTCTTTGACAGAGTACCGATAACTTTGGCTCCAGTTTGGTTTCGGATACAATCTAATTTTTCATCATCAATACCTCCGAAGAGGAGTGCTCCTGGTTTGTACCCGCAAGATTTGGCATACTCTTTAAGCTCTTCTATTTCGGGTTTTGACAATTTTTCTCCAACTAAATTTTGAAACATGAAGGCTTCGTTTTCTGAAGCTTCGTCAGCAATTTCCTTTCCTTTCCCCGACGCTGCGGCCTCGGCCTCTTCGGCGGCAGTGGTAGCTTCTTCTGTGGCCATGTCTAGCAGTATTTTGTCGATGTGTTCGATTGTGCTTTCCAGGTTCAAATCTTCAATTGAGGCAGCTTCAGCAGCCGCGACCTCCGAAGGTGTGATTTCAATATCTGTTCTTTCCTCAGCCGCTGGTGTCTTCTGAGCTGAAGCTCTTGGTGGTGTCTTGTCAATGACCTCTGTCACAGTGATGATTCTTTGTCTCTTTGCTTTAGTCGTTTTCTTCGTTTTTTCGGGCTCCTTTTCCTTCTGAAAAAACTTTGTCAGTTGAGGCCCCAATGGACTTAGCTTCGCAGGCAGGGATTCAGTCATTACCTTCAAAATTTCCTCCACGTCAGTGGCAGAGGGTGATGCGGGGGTTTCTTCTTCGTCAGATATTTTTTGCTTCGGAGAAGACGCTTTCCTCTTCTTCGGAATTTTCTTCTTTGATGGTTCTTTCTCATCTTCATTTAAGGCTTCAGTTATCCTTTTCCTTTTCTGGCCCCCGACACCTTTGTTCAGATTTTCATAGTCAGGGTATTCAAAACCCAGGGCGTCCAGCACTCGATTCAGTCTTCGCTTCAGACGGGTGCCGAAGGCCGCAGTCATCAATTGATCTTCTTTTTTGGAGTAATTGCCAAGTATTTCATTGCACATTACTTCAATTGTATCCAGCCACTCTTGGCAAGGTGTTTTAAAGTATTTCTTAAACTTGAAATAGTAATGTAAATGCACAAGTTCACCTTCTTTCTTCTCCCCCTTTAGCTTCGGCATTTCCCATTCTTTTAAACTAGGAAAAACCTTGAAAGCCAAAAACTCCTGAACCAGGTCTCTTGTACTGATATGCTCTGCAATAATTCTGAATTCATTCAATGCTTGTTGTGTTGGACCTTCTGGTGTCATGTTGCAACGAGGTCGGGTTTCTCCGAAGATTAGTTCGAGTGGACTTTGCACAAGCTTCTCCTTGTCGTCATCAACCTTGACATAGAACCACTCCGACTTCCAGCCTGCTGCCCATTTGCTCCGGTAGTTGATTACAGGAAACTTTGTGGTTTTCCGATAAGCAAAATTATAGCAACCAAAATTGTCATGCAATCCATCTTTTCTAGCCTTCGTCTGATAGTGCAGTTCGTGAACTCGACAAAAGCTGTCCGCAAACGGCTCCACCGCTTGGCTTCGGAGGGCCCAGATATAAACGCTAAGCCTAACGATAGCATTAGGAGTCAACTGATGAAAGTAGATACCAAACCTCTTCAGTACCTCTGCAATAATCCCATGTAGGGAGAATCTTAATCCAGCCTTTAGAAAGCTCTTGAAAATGACAATTTCATCCTTCTCCGGCTTTGGGGTAGTCTCTTCTCCCCCGAAGCGTAATAGCTTCTTCTGATTTTCATTGAAAAAGCCCGACTTTACCATTTTGGAGAGATCAGCCTTCGAAACAGTAGACTTTCCGAAGTCCAAGTGGCTGGGCTTGCTTGGCATGGCAATACGATAATCGTCTTCGGGATCAGTTTCCTCAATATCTTCTTCTTCTGCTTCGGCAATTGCTTGTTCTGCCTGTTCTGCATCATCACTGGGGATCTTTTCCGAAGTTACCAGTCCAGATCTTTGCATCGCTTCGGAGATGGGAACAGTCTCCGAACCTTCAACTTCGCCCCCTCACGCTCAACCCTAGCGGTAGAACGCACTCTGGCCATTTAATTCTGAGTTTCTGGAAATTAAATACTTTTTTCTTCCGAAGTTTTTCCTTCTGACGAAGCAGGCTTCAAGTTGGAGCTTCGTTCGATTCCGAGAGTCAAGCTTCGGCGATGGTTAAAAATTTTGGCAGCAAAACAGTGCAAATAGCAATGAATGCTGTGGTAACTTCACACCTACTCGTCTGTTTATATAGTACTGCAGGTAAGAAGGCGAAGCGCCAGGATTTTTACACCAGGCGGACACCCGCTTGCACTCGCTGCGTGGTGGACCGCAGAGACAAACAGTAACTCTGCAAGGTGGGACCGATACGCGCTGGGAAACTGAATCGTTTCTCGACAACGAGCTCAGGGAAGGTGTTTTTCGGACCTTCGGCTCCCCGAAGCTTAAGAGACTTTTTTCACGGATCAAGCTCGTTACGAAAAACGATCTAGCACCGCGAAAGGGGCTACTGTTGGGACTATGCTTCGTCGCCGAAGGTCTTGTAGGAATAAGCGGTTTTCAGCTGAAGCTGTTTGTATGAGTTGGCCGAAGGTTCCTCTTCATGAAGCTTCGGTATTACAAACCGACTTAAAGATAGAATGACCTTTTAGTCCATAAAGGTCTGAGTCAATGTTGTAAACTTTTATGAGGGGCATAATTGTAATTCTTCACAGGCTGTGTCCTATGTCTATAAATAGTGAACAGTATTCCTTTACTGTTCA
Source organism: Zea mays (assembly GCF_902167145.1). Classification (NCBI taxonomy): domain Eukaryota; kingdom Viridiplantae; phylum Streptophyta; class Magnoliopsida; order Poales; family Poaceae; genus Zea; species Zea mays. The sequence continues at coordinate 74,462,184 of NC_050098.1, forward strand.
CGGATTCCTGTAATTGCAATCGCATCATTCGGGAACCAATCTTTGCCAAGGCAGAGGTATAGCTGTATTCAATGATTTAATATATTATAATATGATTCATTTATGATTCATTTACCTTTGATACCCTTTATTTTATATTATCTTATACAATCAATTAAAATTTAATTACGAAGACTTAACCTTCGTAATCATATTCTCATTAACCTTCGTCCAAGGTTCATTATCCTCAAGGGAATAATGCTTCGTGGACGAAGGACGTTAACATTTAACATTTTATGTTGCCTTGTTCTTAATTCATAGCATTTGAGAACAAGTCTCCAACAGAAGAGGAAGGCTACTAGCCCAACACCTTAGGAGGAGGAGCTAGATCAAGAGATCAGGGATTTGGAGGCTATCCACCAATAGGTGCAAAGGAAGAGGGAGAAGATGCTTCGGCTCGCTGACCTTCAGAAAAAGATCGACGAAGTTGCTGAAGAAATGCATCACCTTACTTAGGATGACCAAGACCGAAGGCCCCAACACTGGGAGCTTCGCCAAGAAAGCCTATTCAATGATGATGAATGGTACGGTGACTTTCATCAGGGAAATTTTGCTTTTGATGATGCTTCTCCCTTGGCAGCAGAATTGCAGGCTACCCCATGGCCGCCGTCATACAAGCCACCTGTCACACCCGGATTTTGGGGCACCAAGACCCGGACGCGAACATAATCACCAGGTGTGCTGGGACCAAGTCTCACACATATGATGAATCATGGCACAGGATCGAATGTCACATCAATACTATATAATTGGAGTTCTATACAAAATAAATGAATAATTACATTATAAGGAGACAACGGTCCAGCAACCCAAAGTTGACTGGGAGACGACGGCCTAGATCTCTCACGAACTCATCGCAGCATCCTCCATGCGTCTCATCCTGCGGTACCTGTTCTTGACCTGTGGGGGGGGTGTGAGACAGCAAGAGTGAGCTCACATACGTTCATCGCTCAACAAGTTGTGGGGAATAATGTGCATGAACTCGCCAAAGGTGGGAGCTCACGTGAAGTGTAAGGCTTACCAAAGAGGATGGTTAGAGCTGAGCATTGCTTTTAAAGTTGGTCAAAATTTTATTAGCAGTTACTAAGTATAAGTAAATACCAACCCAATTAAGTAGTAGAACAAAAGTAACATCATCACCTGCGATGCAATGCGTATGACAAATTGAATTTAGTTCCATAAATTAATCATCAGAGAGTCCTGAGCTGCTCATGACCGTGAGCTCGGCTAGTATACCAGTTTTACACTCTGCAGAGGTGGTACCCTTTACCCACAAGTCATGTTACCCGTCTGCCAAGGGATCGCGACTTCCCATACACCTCTACCGAGGAGGCGAGGCAGGGTAACACTACGAGGCCTTTACAAAGTTCCACTAGCTTCAGAAAACCCGCTACAGTTTATAGGAAGCTCCAATGCAGGAACCCCTTGCAGGACCGCCATCGCAGCAAAATCCTCCCGAGGGCCTCCCTACACTGACCACTCCCCTACTGCCCTTGCCCCTTTCGGGTAAGGTAGTCCTCCACTAGCTTTCCTAATTAGTCAGCCAAGGGCGTCCATAAACCCTTGTGGTGGCACGTGTTTCTCAAGTTAAGCTCTATGTTCCAATTAACATTTAATGATCTTGTCATGAACATAAATAAAATAACAACATAATTGGAACATAGATATAATGAAATATTAACCCAAAACCATATAAAGCAGTAGCAGAACTACCCAAGTGATTCAAGGGTAAACAAGGTATTCAGGATAAACAAACTAGGGTGACCTATTGGGTCCCATCAAAATTAAACATATGCATGGTAAATGATTATAAAGAACATTATTGGGTACAAAGTGGACAAGGGCACAACTTGCCTGAGACTTGAGATTCCAGTTACCAGGGTGATCTTCAGGTCCTCGTGACCTCACTGCTAGTCGTAGCAATACAAACAAACATGGTATAGACAAAATTAACATCACACCAAACATGAGAACAAACTACGTAATAATAATCTACGCGCTGCTACGAGATCGTAGGAACAAGAATCACTAAATTCGGAGTTACGGTTATGAAGTTATGATTTTATAAAGATTTAAGTGTTGGACAAGAAAGAAATTGAGCACATAAATTATACCTTTGTTTCATAATAAAATTACCGGATGATAAACAATATTATTATGAATTTATAGCAAGTGGAATAAATTAATTCGGACCTAAGATGAATTAAATATGAATTATACAAGTTTCTGGAATTATTTTTATACTAAAAATCAATTTCCCTAATCATTTCTCTATTTTTATCTACCTCTGGACTGCGCGCCAAAATCAAAGAAGTGCAGGGGCTAATTTGTATATTTCTCCAAGACTCATATTCTCACTGCGCGGATGGCGGGTTGGTTATGGGATTTTGCGGGGGCTCCTTTGCATAAAATCCCAGCCGAAGGGGTACGGGTCATTTTGAGCCGCACGATCAGATATCGAGGGCTCAGATTAGATCGCTTATCCCCGAACCGGTATGCATTACCAGCCGCCGGATCGGGATCCGACGACCCAGAGTTTATGAAACCAGATCTAACCACTACCGTTAGATTCGAGATCAACGGTTCCCGACCAATGTGGCGAAGGGGTACGCTAACTTCTAATCGCAGCCGTTCTCCACTGGATCAATGGTCCGGATCGATCACGTGAAGAGGTACGCCTACTGCCTAATCGTGGCCGTTGGTCAAAATCCAAGGGTCCGAAGACCCATCCCCTACCCACCGCCGAGCCATGGCGGCGCGCTCAGAACGCACGGCGGCGCACTCGCCGGTGCACGGTGAATGGCCCACCCGAACCCCCACTACCCCTACAGCAGGTTCTTACGCACGGCAGAGACGATACTGGGCAAGAGGGGAGGTCAATTACCTTTGTTTACAGTGACGACGTCTCGCACCACGGCACGGGGCGGCGCGGACGCTGGGAGGAGACCCGGTGAGGAGTTCCCGCGGCCACAGAAGCTAATCCCGGTCGCGATGCTTCGGAGATCTTTCTCCCGATTCAGCGGCGCAACCAGGTGAGTAATCGGGCCCCGAGAAGTAACGCCGGAGAGGAGTACCGCGGCGGTGGTCAACCCCAAATCCCGACCCCCCTGCTCACGGCGAGCTTCGCGGTAATGGTGGCGCTCTACGTCTCTCTCTCACTGGCAAGACCCTTGGCTGGCGATGGCGTCCAACGATAGCGGTATGGATGCGCAGACGGCTGGCCCCCGGCAGTGAGAAGGAGCGCGGGCGAGAGAATGGTCGAGCGCGGTCCTTGCGCGAGGGCGCCTGACGAAGCGGGCCCACCCGGTCTGTAGGCGGAAGTGTGGGCTGTGGGGAGAGGAAAGTGCTAGCTGGGCCGGAATGGGGTAGTTGCTGGCCCATCTGAGGTTTTATCTTTTTCTTTTTATTTATTCATTTTCCTTTCTCTTTTCTTCTAGGTTTAAATTTGAATGTGAATTTAGTTTCAAACCTTGTGCAAATTTGTTATCAAATCATATTATGGAATGAAAAATACAAATTTTAGAAATATATTTATATTATTTATATTTTTCATATCATTTCTCTTCTTACCTTCAAACCCTAATTTTCAATTTAGGGTTTAATCCAATTTCTAGTTATTATTAGCTTATTATCATTAGAATTATTATTTTATTTAATGCACAAACATATAAACTCCAGCATGATGCATTTTTTTATCATTTGTTTGACTTAATCTCTAAATGGTGTGTGGGCTCTTTTCTTATGATGCAAATGAGGCACATAAAATGAAGAAATCACTATATATTCCTTGTATACAATTTTGAGTATTACAAATCCTACCCCCTTAAAAATAATCTCGTCCTCGAGATTTGAAGAAAAGGGATGCAACCAGTTTGGTTTAGGAATCAAAAGTTTTGTTTCATGTTTTTTTTATAGTAGCTAGTAGATGATTTGGAAAATATAGACATATACGTCTAGCCATCTATTAGGTCAGATGAGGTACGATTATGGCAAGTATAGATAATAGGTTGTGGCAGGGAAGAGTATAATAAGGAAAGACTTCATCCTGAACTGTGGATCTTGATTCCGATGGCGATTCAACTTGATCTTTGAAGTCTTGTGTTGATGCTTATCCTTCTTTGACATGGTTGGTCTTCTTTGGCCTTTATTTCTTGGAGTTGTCATCCGAGTTAAGGACATATGTGAGTAGGATGGATTGTATGGTGTAGGTAGGTTAGAATCTCTTGCTAGGTTAAAATTGTGGGGTTATGCAACTATTGGATGGTTAAGGTAGTTGCATATGGCCAAGTCGATCTGTCATTCTTAATTTAGTGCAGGGTGAACTAAGTTAAGACCCGTTCTATAGGAGTAGAGTCTAATCTATTTCATCAGTATTATCTAACATGTTTGATAGATCACTTTAGATTAGATCAGATCTAGGTTAGATTGGTGTGACTAGTTTGACTAGATAAGATCTTATTTATTTTAGGCTAGATCATGGTTGTTACACTAGCGTGGAATAAATATGGATGAATCCATAAGGATAAGGTAGAATCTCTTGAGGTCAGATAGATCTATTAGGATAAGATAAATCTTTTTAAGATAAGATGAATCCATTAAGGTAAGAGAGTCTTTTAAGATAAGATGGAGCTATTAGGCTAGATATATTTTAATTAGGATAATCTAGGTTGTTTAGTTATCTTATGAATTTTATTTATTTACATTTATGCATATATGTATATGTAGATGTAATTGTGGACATTACTCCACAACTCATCCCACTCAATCAAAGATCCAAATCAGACAAGTATCATAAGAACAAACATTCAAGCACATAGATACCTAAAAAATAATTTTGTTTTTGTTCCTAAGAGTAGGTCTCCTATTCCTAAAGGTCACTTTAAGCACATGATTTCAAAGTGTGAAATCCACATTTGTCTTTAGAAAGAAAAGGTAAGAATAATCAGAGTAAGCGGAAATAGATGAGAAAAGATTAAGAAAAGTTTTGGAAAGAATCAGAGTAGCAAAGATAAGTAAGCATTGGTTGTCCAGTTCTATCTAGGTTTCGTCCTACAGTCAACATTCCTCTGATACCACTTCTGTCACACCCGGATTTTGGGGCACCAAGACCCGGACGCGAACATAATCACCAGGTGTGCTGGGACCAAGTCTCACACATATGATGAATCATGGCACAGGATCGAATGTCACATCATTACTATATAATTGGAGTTCTATACAAAATAAATGAATAATTACATTATAAGGAGACAATGGTCCAGCAACCCAAAGTTGACTGGGAGACGACGGCCTAGATCTCTCACGAACTCATCGCAGCATCCTCCATGCGTCTCATCCTGTGGTACCTGTTCTTGACCTGTGGGGGGGGTGTGAGACAGCAAGAGTGAGCTCACATACGTTCATCGCTCAACAAGTTGTGGGGAATAATGTGCATGAACTCGGCAAAGGTGGGAGCTCACGTGAAGTGTAAGGCTTACCAAAGAGGATGGTTAGAGCTGAGCATTGCTTTTAAAGTTGGTCAAAATTTTATTAGCAGTTACTAAGTATAAGTAAATACCAACCCAATTAAGTAGTAGAACAAAAGTAACATCATCACCTGCGATGCAATGCGTATGACAAATTGAATTTAGTTCCATAAATTAATCATCAGAGAGTCCTGAGCTGCTCATGACCGTGAGCTCGGCTAGTATACCAATTTTACACTCTGCAGAGGTGGTACCCTTTACCCACAAGTCATGTTACCCGTCTGCCAAGGGATCGCGACTTCCCATACACCTCTACCGAGGAGGCGAGGCAGGGTAACACTACGAGGCCTTTACAAAGTTCCACTAGCTTCAGAAAACCCGCTACAGTTTATAGGAAGCTCCAATGCAGGAACCCCTTGCAGGACCGCCATCGCAGCAAAATCCTCCCGAGGGCCTCCCTACACTGACCACTCCCCTACTGCCCTTGCCCCTTTCGGGTAAGGTAGTCCTCCACTAGCTTTCCTAATTAGTCAGCCAAGGGCGTCCATAAACCCTTGTGGTGGCACGTGTTTCTCAAGTTAAGCTCTATGTTCCAATTAACATTTAATGATCTTGTCATGAACATAAATAAAATAACAACATAATTGGAACATAGATATAATGAAATATTAACCCAAAACCATATAAAGCAGTAGCAGAACTACCCAAGTGATTCAAGGGTAAACAAGGTATTCAGGATAAACAAACTAGGGTGACCTATTGGGTCCCATCAAAATTAAACCTATGCATGGTAAATGATTATAAAGAACATTATTGGGTACAAAGTGGACAAGGGCACAACTTGCCTGAGACTTGAGATTCCAGTTACCAGGGTGATCTTCAGGTCCTCGTGACCTCACTGCTAGTCGTAGCAATACAAACAAACATGGTATAGACAAAATTAACATCACACCAAACATGAGAACAAACTGCGTAATAATAATCTACGCGCTGCTACGAGATCGTAGGAACAAGAATCACTAAATTCGGAGTTACGGTTATGAAGTTATGATTTTATAAAGATTTAAGTGTTGGACAAGAAAGAAATTGAGCACATAAATTATATCTTTGTTTCATAATAAAATTACCGGATGATAAACAATATTATTATGAATTTATAGCAAGTGGAATAAATTAATTCAGACCTAAGATGAATTAAATATGAATTATACAAGTTTCTGGAATTATTTTTATACTAAAAATCAATTTCCCTAATCATTTCTCTATTTTTATCTACCTCTGGACTGCGCGCCAAAATCAAAGAAGTGCAGGGGCTAATTTGTATATTTCTCCAAGACTCATATTCTCACTGCGCGGATGGCGGGTTGGTTATGGGATTTTGCGGGGGCTCCTTTGCATAAAATCCCAGCCGAAGGGGTACGGGTCATTTTGAGCCGCACGATCAGATATCGAGGGCTCAGATTAGATCGCTTATCCCCGAACCGGTATGCATTACCAGCCGCCGGATCGGGATCCGACGACCCAGAGTTTATGAAACCAGATCTAACCACTACTGTTAGATTCGAGATCAACGGTTCCCGACCAATGTGGCGAAGGGGTACGCTAACTTCTAATCGCAGCCGTTCTCCACTGGATCAATGGTCCGGATCGATCACGTGAAGAGGTACGCCTACTGCCTAATCGTGGCCGTTGGTCAAAATCCAAGGGTCCGAAGACCCATCCCCTACCCACCGCCGAGCCATGGCGGCGCGCTCAGAACGCACGGCGGCGCACTCGCCGGTGCACGGTGAATGGCCCACCCGAACCCCCACTACCCCTACAGCAGGTTCTTACGCACGGCAGAGACGATACTAGGCAAGAGGGGAGGTCAATTACCTTTGTTTACAGTGACGACGTCTCGCACCACGGCACGGGGCGGCGCGGACGCTGGGAGGAGACCCGGTGAGGAGTTCCCGCGGCCACAGAAGCTAATCCCGGTCGCGATGCTTCGGAGATCTTTCTCCCGATTCAGCGGCGCAACCAGGTGAGTAATCGGGCCCCGAGAAGTAACGCCGGAGAGGAGTACCGCGGCGGTGGTCAACCCCAAATCCCGATCCCCCTGCTCACGGCGAGCTTCGCGGTAATGGTGGCGCTCTACGTCTCTCTCTCACTGGCAAGACCCTTGGCTGGCGATGGCGTCCAACGATAGCGGTATGGATGCGCAGACGGCTGGCCCCCGGCAGTGAGAAGGAGCGCGGGCGAGAGAATGGTCGAGCGCGGTCCTTGCGCGAGGGCGCCTGACGAAGCGGGCCCACCCGGTCAGTAGGCGGAAGTGTGGGCTGTGGGGAGAGGAAAGTGCTAGCTGGGCCGGAATGGGGTAGTTGCTGGCCCATCTGAGGTTTTATCTTTTTCTTTTTATTTATTCATTTTCCTTTCTCTTTTCTTCTAGGTTTAAATTTGAATGTGAATTTAGTTTCAAACCTTGTGCAAATTTGTTATCAAATCATATTATGGAATGAAAAATACAAATTTTAGAAATATATTTATATTATTTATATTTTTCATATCATTTCTCTTCTTACCTTCAAACCCTAATTTTCAATTTAGGGTTTAATCCAATTTCTAGTTATTATTAGCTTATTATCATTAGAATTATTATTTTATTTAATGCACAAACATATAAACTCCAGCATGATGCATTTTTTTATCATTTGTTTGACTTAATCTCTAAATGGTGTGTGGGCTCTTTTCTTATGATGCAAATGAGGCACATAAAATGAAGAAATCACTATATATTCCTTGTATACAATTTTGAGTATTACACCACCTCAGCTCCCCATGTACGACGAGCACTCAGACTCGAAGCAATTCCTGATGAGCTACGAAGCAACCATATTCTCATATAGGGGCAATACTGCAGTCATGGCGAAGTCCTTCATCATGGCAATCAAAAGCATAGCTCAAACTTGGTACTCCTCTCTTCGACCAGGGACAATTACAACATGGCAGAAGCTAAAGGATATTTTAGTGACCAGCTTTCAAGGTTTTCAAACGAAGCCGGTCACTACTTAGGCTCTCTTTCAGTGTACGCAGGACCAGGAGGAGTATTTGCAGGCGTATGTCCGAAGGTTCTTGCGGCTGAGAGCTCAAGCACCTATAGTGCCCAATGAGATCGTCATTGAGGCCATGATCAAGGGGCTCCGGCCAGGACCTACGACACAATACTTTGCAAGGAAGCCACTGCAAACCTTGGAGAAGCTTCTCCAGAAAATGGATGAGTACATCAGAGCGGACAATGATTTTTGGCAAAGAAGGGAAGAAGCCTTCAGATACTCTAAGTTGGCTAGGAGCTTTGGAGGAAGATTTCACCCTAGGCATGTCAGGTCGATCCATAATTCTAGTACAAATGACAATAGAGGGAATCATACCCAAACGCAACAACACAACTCTCAATCATCAGGGGCGCAACAAAGTTCTTTTAGGCCACCAGCTCCAAGAGGCAGAGGGGGCCGAAGCTTCGGAGGAAGATATGTAGATCAGCCCAGGAAACTGTTTTGTTTGTTCTGTGGCGAAGACAAAGGCATACCACAAGGACGTGCCAAGTCATGATTCAGAAGCAGAAAGAAATTACCGAAGCGGAAACACGACAGAATCAGCCGAAGCAGGTTCTGCATACCACTTCGTGCTACTCTCCCTACATCTTGGAGTATGTAGGCAATCAATAGCCTGCGGCCTCTAGCGCTTCGGCAAGCCATTCTCAAGCTTCCTAGGCCCAGTTGCCACCACCACCACCACTAGCACCTGCCCTGGTTTGCAGTCAACAGCTGGAAGGGCATCACCACGCTCAGCAATAGCACGACCTTCGGGAGGAGTCTGAAGCTCGCACAATCAACAACACTGTGCCTAAGTTGAAGCACATCTACTAAAGGTGCCACGGCGATTCGATTCAAGAATATCCTAATCTGGTGTATCTTAGCTTTGTCCGTCCTTTTATTTTCTTGCATGAAAAACAATTCACGAAGGTTTCATCTCCAATTTGATGTAATATTATCGGGGACACACCATCGAGTGTGGAATGCATTCCCTTAACAATGCTTCCGAAGCTACAAAGTCATTCCTAAGGGAGCGCAGAGTAAGTTCCGAAGCTACAAAGTCGTTCCTAAGGGAGCGCAGAGTAAGTTCCGAAGCTCAAAAGTCGTTCCTAAGGGAATGCAGAGCCAATATGCCACCAAAATAAAATGTGAAGAAGCTCAAAAGCCATTCCTAAGGGAATGCATAGCTTAAATACCACCGAAATAGAAGGTGAAGAAGCTCAAAAGTCATTCCTAAGGGGATGCAGAGCTTAAATGCTACCGAAATAGAAGGTGAAGAGACTCAAAAGTCATTCCTAAGGGGATGCAGAGTCTCGGTGTGGTTTTGTGTGGGTATGTGTCTTTGGCATAACCATCATGCTGCATCATATGATCGCATCATTTCGCATAGCATTACATCATGCCGCATCAGCAACAAGATTGTGGAGAAGGAAAGATGTTTCTTTCAAAATATTAGATGAATGGAACAATGTGCTGAAGCATGAAGTGTACCTTCGGCAATTATAATTTTACATGCCAAGAGAATCTTCGTTGGCAACAATATTACATAACAGCTGCGGCATAAGAACGGGTGACTTTTTCTTTGCGAAGCATGAAAAGAAGGAAAGGTGTTTTTTCGCCGAAGACTCAAAAAATAGGTATGTACATAAATTTCATACTTCGCAAATAAATATGTTACATTCATATACATACAAATGTTCGATGTTTGACTCATACACGAATATTACACTTCTTAGTACACAAGAATTCAATCTTCTTTTAATATTTTCTCGGCAGCTTCATTCAGAAGTTTGTTGACAGCTTCGTCAACGGCTTCTTCGGCAATCCTTATCGTTTCTTGTAACGCCCCTGATGTTACTAGCACTAAAACTTGAGCATGACATCATATGCATTGACATTTCATTGTGTTGTTACACCTAGAATGCATCCACTAGGTAAAAATTTCAAAACAAGTTGTGATGTGGTGACTTGAAGTGTGCTTAACCCTAGGGTGGAGTACTTAACCCTAGGATTAGGGCATGTGGGTGACAATAAGCCAAATGGAGTGAAATATCAAAAGTCATTGGAAGTACTCAAAAGAGATTAATAATGATGAATTTGAATGGCTCAAAAACCCTAGAGTGCCCAAAACCCTAAAAGAAACCCTACAAAACCCTAAATTGTACCCTAGGGGGTAAATTCAAATTCTATACACTTTTGGACCAAAGAGCAAATATCAAAGTGATAGAACATCAAAAACTAAGTAACTTTTTCATTGGAGGAATTTTAAGTATTGTGGAGTAATTTGGACTTAATTGTAAAAAGACCCAAGAACCCTAAAGTGGCTAACTCTGAATTTCAGTGGAATTGGGTCACCTTTGGAGCTTTGTATCTCTTGATTCATGAAGATTTTGCTCTAAGTAAATACATCAATCTTGTAGAGCTATGATAGGAGTACAACTTTGATTAAGTGACTAAGTATTGGTCCTGTACAAAAATTGGAGATAATTGGACTTGAAGTTTGGCTGTCAATCAGCCCTAAGACTGAATTTTGACTGACAGTGAAGTCAGAGGAACTTTGAGATCAAATTTGAGTAGGATTCAGTGACTAATTTGGTATGGTTGCTATAACAAAATCAAAGCTGGATTATAGGACAACAACTTGGGTTGTCACATGAAAATTGGAGAAAATCGTTCCTCAAATTGCTCTATCAGGCACACTTAAGAAGATCGCCATGGTACAGTGCCTGCAAATGATCGCAAATTCACTGAACTCGCCGCTGGTGACCCTTGCGCCCGGATTCACGTCGGCGCTGTGATTTGTGCCCGGTGATGCGCGGATAACGACTTAGGGTGAAAAGATCTTCGCCGTGGCTGAGGTCGAGGCACAGTGGCCGCCCTGTTGCCGTACCAACTTGGGTCACAACGTGGCCGCGCAGCCATCGCGGTGATGATCACCGTTAACCCGAGCATGCCACGCTCCTACCTTGTTACCACGTCGCAATAGGTCGCTATAGATGGCCTGTCTATCGGCTGAGTCGTTGCTCCAGTGAATGCCACGGTAACTCGCGCCAGTGACCTCCATATCTCTCTGGTCGCCCGTGTGTCTTCCCCAAATTGGATGCCACCGCTATTGATCTCTATTAATTGATGCCCCAGTGAGCTCCGTTAGGTTATTATGCGCTTAGTGCACCAGCTTCGCCTCTGATTATCCACCCTAGCGTCCCAATTTTATTTTTCCCCCAATTCCGTTTTCCGCGCCGTCGTGAACATCTCGCTATGGCCAGCCATCTACATGTTAGTTCAAGCTTCTCTGCTTGATGTTCTAGCCTCCCTTAAGTCTCATGTTGCTCGTAGACCCGTTTGATTGAACTAGACCTCCCTGAATCACCAAGAACACCTCGATTTCCCCTAGAGTTTCGCCGTTGTCGTGGGTAGAAGGACTCCGGACCGGATTTGTGCAATTGAGGGTCGTATTAGAGTCGCCAGGGGTAGAAATAGGTGTCGACTGAGTTAGGGCATCAGTCGTTGCATATCTCGGCCGGTAAAGGTTCGCCGGAGGGCGTGCTCACCGTCGTTCACCATCGTGGACTTGGCGCGGTAAAGAAACAGAAATATAGGGACCTAAGTGGGAATGTCAGAGAGAGAGAGTGAATAGTGGCTAGGGATTCTTTACCAGTTATTCGAACAACCAGGGTCCTTGGTGCAAAGTCGCCAGCGCGGGCGCAGGCGCGCGCGCGTTTCTCTGTCCGTGGGCTGATTTGGGCTGAATTCAACCCAGTACTATTCATTATTTTCATTTTTCTTTTCTACTAGGCTTAGGAAATTTATAGGAAAATTTAGAAAAATGATAAAATCATGGGACCAATTTTATTAGACTCCTAAATTCCTCTAGTATTTAATAAAAATAGTTCCAAGATTTTTAGTCTCAATCATGAATTATTTAGCATTTAAAGATGCATAAGCCTAGTCTTTTAGAATTTTAGGATTAAATTGGTAGCTCCAAAAATCATAAAACTCTTTGGGTAAGCTTAATATGATAATTAAAACCCTTGGGTAAAGTTTGACTTGTTTTGGACATTGTTTGCACCCAAACCTAAAACCCTAGCTTCCTAAGGTAGAATTTACCTAAGCTTAATAGGGTACTAACTCAAGAAACCCTAGTGACTTAGTCGTACCGTGAAGGAAAGTTATATTCAAGATATAACTTAATGTATTCTATTGTAACTGCATATTCATAGCATCACATGGGCATTCATGTATGTATATTGCTATGCATAGAAAACGAAGAAGTGATTGTCGAAGACGAAACTGCCCCACAAGCTGAAATTCCACCTGTCGACAACAGTTTCTACTTTGATATTTGTGGAATAGATCTCGAGTCTCCTACAACACAAGGCAAGCCCCGGTGCATTTACCCCTTTCCTTGTGGTTTTAAACTCTTTATCACTTAAAATGATGCATTAGGTGATAGGAGTTGGGTGTTAAACAATTGCTGCATTTCCTTCCTTGGAACTGTTTACCATTCCTTGACACCTGTTTTACTTAAAAGTTTTCTAATGCTTAGTCTTGCCTTAGAAAACAAAATGATTTGTTTTAAACCAAGATGATGCTTCATATGGGAAGGGAAGTTTTCAAAGAAAAGAGTTGATGTTGGATCCATCATGGCTGTGATGGGTTCAACATCTGAAAAGATGTACCTCTAACAGGTACCAAACTTTGGGTTTTAAATAAAGCTGAGACCGGGCGGGTGACTTGCACGAGAAGGAAGTCTCAGTGTAGTGTCTCCTTCTGAGTCGATTAAGGACCGTACCGATGTAGGCTTGATGATCGAGGACCTTTTAACTGGCCACATGCCTCGTCATGGGTAAGATTTGCCTTGGGCAGACCAATACCAGAAAGGCCAACACGCAATGGGAGTGGAGAGATGGCGAGAGTAGCGTGTACCCTCCGTGGCAAGAGGCTCGACGGTGGTGTATCTGTGCTCTCGGTTGGCGTGAACCCGGTCTAGTCTTGAGAAACCCGGTGGCGAGTTGACATATGCAAGGGTTAAGTGATACATATGTCATGTGGTTGGAGGTCCCCAGCTGGGTATTAATCGATTCAGATGTCGTTACTTCTCGGATATGAAGACTTGGCCACCGACTTACACATAGCAATCCACTAAAGTAAAAGGGTGATAAAAGATGGCTAGTATAGGCCAAGTGTTTGAACTAGGATAGAAAGAACTCTAGATGCAGGTAACTTTACTTAACCTGACAATAAAACTGGATTTTTAAGGATCCACTATTAGTAAGCTTTTCTGCAAACAGAGTCTTTGATTCTTGATAAGCTTTACCTTGATTCCCAAAAGCCAGCATATCCTTGAGAGTCTTTTCCTTTATCGGGTAAGACTTGCGAAAGTACACTTCGTACTCAGGGTTTTCGAACCCATGTTGTTGTAGGTGAGGAAACAACGGAGTTTTGCCATTTCTGTTCTAAGGTGGTACCAAAAGAGGAGCCGAAGCAGTGATCGTGCGTGCGGGAGGATGTTTGTCTCCCAGTTTGAAAACAATAAACTTTTGTGCGGGAGGGTGTTTTGCCTCCCTGGTTTTTAATAATATTTTATTCACTCATAGCTCCTGTACTGTAATAATACTCTTTCTCTCTATATTTTATGAAATTGAATTAAGTTATTGTAATCCGCTTCCGCTTATTCCATCCTTCGATGTGATGTAATGTCTGCATGATGGGTGAAGCGCTCTTGGGCGATGTGATGGGGATACAGAGTATCGAACTTGTCGAGTGATTATGTGCACCTACATGGTTGTCCGAGGTCCTTAGGACGAAGACAACTGTAGGTGGGCCTAATACCTTGGAAGGTTCCGTGACATTTCTAATGCTGCCTTCATGGCCGGATCGGCCTCAGGATCATATGGCTCAGATGGCGGTGAGAGTTTAGCTGTAGTAAACAACAAGTTGTTAATCCAAAGCCAAAAACAAACACCGAAGCTAAGATTCAGTAACAATACCTATATGCCTTGCGCGCTCAGCGGCCTCTTCGGCTCGCTTGGCTTCTTCTCGGGCATCATGGGATTCTTTTTTATTTTTCTTTATAGCTTCGTCAGCAATTTCACGGCCGCCCCTCATCCAAACATTGGAATAAAATTTCCCGCCTATCAAAGTAGCTTCGGCCGAAGGCTCCTTCGCGTTGACTATGGAAAAGACAGCTTCTGCCTGGGTTGCGGCTTTAACGTGTTAACAACCAGTTTTCTCTAGAATCGCTGCAACCCCTCGGGCACCGGCGAAGGCACAAAAACCCCCACGGTCGCTAAGGATTTCTTCAAAAGCTTCACCCTCTTCACCGATCCATTCAATGACTCCTTCGGGATCGCCACGAATAAACTTTTGCTCCAATGAGTATGCACCCACCTTGGCAAAGCTGTCTTTTAGTTTCTTGGCGCAATCCAAGGATTTCTCATAGCATCTCTCCTTGGACTCGTGAAGCTCCTCCACATTCTTTTCCAGCATCGCACTTGTCCATTCACTTATCTCCTGCTTTGCCTTTGCGAGTTCAAAATTTTCATTAGCTTTGGCAAGCTTTTTCTGTAAGTCTTCAATTTCGACTTTATGAGCTTTGGTTGTGCATTAAGCTTTGCTTCATTACTCTTCAGCCTATCTACTAAGGAAAGCAGTATTTTATCCTTTTCAAGCGCCTCGTTCCTTAGCGTGATAACTTCTGACCGAAGGTTCCCAAGGGCTATTTGGCAGCTTTCATCTTCTGCATTCTTTTGCGCCCTTAAAGCCTTGCTTAGGGTTAAGCCCTACAAAAAATAAAGGATCAGCACACAATAATAAGAAAAGACACAAAAAGTAATCTGCTTATAAGCTAAAACATCCCCACCTTCAGATTGTTATAGGCAAGGCTGTCGGCAAGGTCATCCTTCGACATTGCAGACAGGCCAAGTTCTAGCTTCGGGAATCCTATATTTTCTACCATCTCCCGGCAAATAGATATTTCCTTGTTGCCCAGGAGGCAGTACAAAAAATCATATTCGTCAGTGTCATTAAACACAAGGGATCCCGAGGGATACTTTAGATCTTTAGCATATTGCACAGCTTCGGCAACCTGCTCCTCTGATAGCTTTTTCCCTGCCAAGTGACGCACTATAAATTCCAATCCCTCAGTAGAAGCTTCGGCGGCCGAGAATTTAGATTCTTTGCTGGTTCTCTCTTCTTCTAACGGTAATGGAGCTTTTGCAGCATCCGAGGGCCCTTGTTCGGTATCCTTTTCAACAAGCTCCACAGGCCCTGTTTTTGCGAGAACTGAGGGCCAGCTTCAGCCTCAACCTGAGTTATAACAGCTTCGACGGTCTCCTTTATATTTTTCTCACTCATGCTGGGCACTTCTGTAGAGGCAGGAGTCGGTACCTTTGTCGACTCCATGACAGCGTCTAGTACGCTGGACATTCTCCTCCTCTTTGGAGTTATTGCAGGAATTTTTGATACCTCTGCCGATTTCCTCAATTCTGGCTCTTCGGCCATTTTTGCCCTAGCTTCGGCAGGACACTTCGGCAGATCAGCTATTTCAGCTTTTGGCTGCTCCACTGCTCTCTTCGGAATTGGCTCTTCGACTGATCCCGCTGTGACTTCAGTAGGAGCGGGAAACTCTGGCTCAACAGCGGAAGAAGGCCCCTCAGCAAGCTTCGGCACCCTGGCCGTTTCAATGTACCTGGGCCGGTGTGTCAAAACTTTAATCTTTTTCCCCTTCGGCGTAGCAGAGATGGCCGAAGTAGCAGCTTTTCTTTTCTTTCCCTGCATTCGCGAGGGATAACAATAGTCTGAGTATATGAAGCCAATTACATCAAAAACCCTGTTCAATCTCTTCTTGCCTCGTCCTCTGAAGGCCAATGTCATGGCATCATCTTTGGCCCTTTTGTAGGCCCCAAGTAATTCATCACTAGTTGCCTCAATACAATCCAACCAGTCATCGTTCGGCTCATCGAACTGATCTCTGTATCTGAAGGTGTATTTCAGATAAACTAAACTGCCTGGACTGGACCTGACAGCAGCTTCCGTCGGCATCTCCGAGCCACTTCCAAGAGGTCACACTATGTAAGCAATATGCTCTTGGACTAAGTCCCTAGTGCCAATATAAGTACATATAGTGTTAAAAGCCATCTGGCATGCTTGAATATCATCTCCACGGACAGTGACTGGCCTCCTAATGCCGAAGCGAGACCAGATAGGGCATTGAATGATCCCCTTTATATATTCTCTTTCAACTAAGTTGTTCTTCACATAAAACCAAGCTTGCATCCATGCTCCTAGCTACCTCTTCTGAAATATTGGGACGGGATAGCTCACATCAGAGCGAGGCACAAAGCCGTAACAACCAAAATGTTGGGGACTTGATCTCAAATGCTTTGAGTTAAGAACAAGGCAACACAGAAAATGTTAATCGATAAAGTCCTTCGTCCTTCGAAGCATTATTTCCCTTAGGATATAATGATTTTCAGACGAAGGTTATGAAGGACATACCTTCATAAATACAGCATATGATGACGAAGAATGAATCATAAGGAGTATGAAGGATAACATAGACAATTATATATTATTATCAACCTATTTTTGTACTATTATTATGAAGAAACAGAAATGACATTGAATTACAAATGTACCTTTAGCTTGGAAAGAGATGAAAGTACAGGTGTGACGCAAAAGCAAATGCCAAATCAGCGTGAACAGTATGGGGGTACTGTTCACCTATTTATAGGCACGGGACACAGCCCATACAAAATTACATTCATGCCCTTTACATTTGGTAATAATTCTATAGTAATCCACCGAGGTCTGAATAGCCTTTTCATCTTTAAGTCGGTTTCATTTTCTGCTACCACGCCGAAGCTTTCCCGCTCACATCTTCGGCGTTGTATCAACCTTCGTATTATTTTGGGCTTCTCCTACTGTGATACCGACTCGAGTCCGAAGATACCTGTTCACACATTATACTCCAGAAATACTGTTAAATCCTGTTTTTGAGGACCTTCGTAAGCCGAAGGCCCCCAACACAAAATTATTATGATATTTCTCTTTGCCAGTAGCCTTCGTCTCATATGATAGTTCATGCATATTGCAGAAGCATCTTGCATTCGGCTCCAAACTCTGGCTTCTCATGGCCCAAATGAAAATCACCATTCTGATGATAGCTTCGGGGGTAATCTGATGAAGGTAAATTTCAAAAGTCTTCAGAACATCAACTAAGAATTTACTCAAGGGACACCGAAGCTCTGCCTTCATGAAGCTTCTATATACAACCACTTCGTCAGCTTCGGGCACAGGGGCATTGCTATCTCCCCCAGTCCTCACGATAGAAATATCGCGGAAGTATCTTCCTTTCATTGCATCAATTTGACTCTGCTTGATGGTTGATTTCCCGAAGATGGTATGACTTGGCCGCCAGGGCCGATCTTCCGCACCTTTGTTTCCACTTTCTAAGTCAAAACTTTCGCTATTGCCGGAATCCTCAGATAACCCAGCCAGCATTTCATTAGTGATCTTCTCCGTATTTGTCTTCTCCATAGCTTCGTAAAATCCAGCCAATGTAGGGTCAACATTCTTCTTCTCTTCAGCCATTTAGTCAACGGTTGTACGATTACCGAAGCTTACAATCTAATCAAAACTCGACAGAGTAAGAAAATTCAGAATTCCAAAAATAACGCAAGCAACTGAAATAGCGCAACAAATGCTATCAATGTGAGTCTCTATTTATATGCCCAGCGCCTCACAACTTGGTAGACCCTACTTGTTAGTGTCCTTTCTCTATTCTAGCAAAGGGAAGGTGTTTTTTCGGACCTTCGGCTAAAGGCCTTCATTCACGTCGCAGTCTGAATTTGTTACAAAGAAACAAATTAATACTGCGAGGGGCAATTGTTGGGGGCCTTCCTTTTCCAAAGGTCCTCAAAAACATGACTAACCATATGTTTTCAGTGTAACATAGACAATACAGGAGGCTTTGGCTTTGGGATGAAGGTTCTCTTTCTGGTGAAATTACGTGTGATATGAAGATACAACCCGAAGACAGCACGGACCGATGTTGAAGCTATGGTTAAAAGAGCTTCGGCTTAATATGATGACGAAGGTGGAAGACGAAACCGACCTAAAGGGGAAAAGACTACTTAGCCCTTGATAGTTTGCTTTGTGATTAAGAGTAAATGTCAGGGACATGGATGTAATTTTGTCCGGGCTGAGTCCCGTGCCTATAAATAGATGAACAGTAACACCGTACTGTTCACGCTGGATTGTAATCACTCTTGCGTCATTCTCGCATTTTCACCTTCTAGCAAGCCGAAGGTATCAATGTAATATAAATATTGTGGATATTTATTCATGTTTATAAAATGATAATATAAATAATTTACTGATATATCATCATTATTTATATTCTTGTGTATTTCATGTACTTTCGTTTATATTTGTTTACTGAGATGATAAAGCTATGTCCTTCATGACCTTCGTCTGAAGATCATTATATCCGAAAGGAGATAATGCGTCGAAGGACGAAGGTATTTAATCATTAACAATTATGTTGCTTTGTTCTTGATGTATAGCATTCGAGAACAAGGACCAACAGCTACCAAGCCAGTCTGAAGATAACACCATTCAAAGCACTTTATGGGCGAAATTGCAGAACTCCGTTGCATTGGGACCAACCCGGTGAAAGGTAGGTGTTCGGTCCAGATATTCTGCTTGAAGCTGAAGAGAACATCAGAATGGTCCGAAAGAATCTGAAGACAGCGTAGTCCAGACAGCGAAGCTACACTGACACCCGAAGAAGAGTACTGAGTTTCGAAGTGGGAGATTATGTCTACTTGAAGGTGTCACCAATCAGAGGAATCAAAAGATTCAGAGTCAAAGGCAAGCTAGCGCCTCGATACATCGGACCGTACCAGGTTCAAGCAAGACGTGAAGAAGTGGCATATCAGATCAACTTACCAGAGAGTTCGTCAGTTGTGCACGACGTGTTCCATGTGTCTTAGCTGAAGAAATGCTTGAGAGTGCCAGAAGAACAGTTGCCAAAGGAGGACCTTGAAGTTCAAGAAGATCTAACATATATTGAGAAGCCAACTCAGATTCTGGAGGCAGTAGATCAGGTCACTCGGAGGAGCACCATGAGGATGTGCAAAGTCGAATGGGGCCATCACTCAGAAGAAGAAGCAACCTAGGAAAGAGAAGATAATTTGAAAGCCAAGTACCCTGAACTCTTTTCTAGCCAAACCTGGATCTCGAGGGCAAGATTCTTTTTAAGGGGGATAGGTCTGTAACACCCTGAATTTGGGGGTATAAAATTTCTTTCTAAGTATCTACCAAATTTAGGTGTTACCCTTTTCTCTCTCTCTAATCTCTCTCTCTTTTTATTTTGAGTAGATCTAGCCTAATTAGTGAGGGATTTATTAGTCATTTTTGTCAAATCATTATGAGTCATGAAATGTTGCATCATGTTGAGCTTAAAATATCCTTTGAAGTGTTGCACATGTTTGATTTGGTTTGAATTTGACACTTGGTTTGAATTTGAATTGAAAACCCTAGAGAAATAAAATAGAAAAGGCATTAGAAATTCCAGGAAAATGGAAAATCCCATTTTGGTCCAAGTCAGCCCAGCAGGCCCAGCCCGCGCCCGAGTGCCCGCTCGCGCTGACAGGCGGCCCTTGCCTGTTAGCCTATAATGCCCACGTGCTCTCTCCCCCGCTCTCCCTCCCGCTGCCCGGTGGGCCAGTCCTGTCGGCGTCGTTTTCTTCAAGCACACGCACGTTCTCTCTCGCTGGCCCGCAGACCCCACTAGTCACACCCCCGTCCCTAACCTCCCATCTGCGCACCCCCGCCGTGGACACGCCCACGACAGGGCGTTTCCCAGCCACCTCCGCACACCTTTGCCCCTTTAGAGCCCTCACCCTACTCGCCCACTTCCCCCTGCTCATTTGCACCATCAGCCGAGCTCTCTCGCCCCCTCTCTCGCCTTGCGCGCGCAACCAGGAAGCTCCGCCGCCGCTCACCGAAGTACGCCGCCCGTTCCACGACCGTCGTTGAGCCCTCGTCGTGCCCGTTGCCTCGGTAAGCTCTGCCACATCACCCGCAGCTCGGGACATCCTTCGGTTCATTCTTTCCCCCTCTGGTTCGCCTGGTCCACGCTACCGGTTCACTGCCGCAGCTCCGCCACCGTCGACCCGTGCCCTCACCGTGCCCCGGCCACCGTTCGAGCGTTCCTAAGACTTCCCTCAAGGTAACCATCCTAGCCCTGCCCTTATTTTCCCCTGTCTTGCATTTACTTGCCTGTGATTGCTCGCCAGAGTATTCCTTGGTCCATCGAGGACTCCCCTCCGTCGTCCGGTCGCCTCAGTCCCATTCACACAAACCTGACCCCGCCATAGTGCTTGCCAGACCCTCCCCAACCTCTCCAGCTACCCAGACCGACCTCTCGCGCCCTAGGAGACCTAGTCTGCCTCGCCTCCAGCGATGGCGCCGCCGTGCCCACGGGGAGCGCCGCCCCTGGCTAACCGGCGAAGTTGAAGTCCCCTGGCACGCATCCTGTCCGCCCAACCCTAATCGGACGGCCCAATTTCAATTAAGCTAGATCTAATCCCAACCGCCCTATCTAGATCTGACCGCTCTCCTCTCACTCTTTCTCACCCACGCCCTGCAGCTGGGGCCAGCCGGTCAAGCCGTCTTGCCCAGGCCGCTTACAACCCTAGCCCACCACTACAGGAATCCAGTTAATTCCCGTCAGCTTAGAACCGACGGGAATAAGCACTAAACCGACAGGGATTACTCATTCCCGTCGGTATATGGTTAATTCATGTTGGCCCTAAGCCAACGGGAATTAGATGTCGGGGATAAGCTAATTGCCGTCGAGCGCTGACGGGAATTAGTAATTTCCATCGGCTGCATACAAGCCGACGGGAATTATCTTACCTCCGTCGGCTACGGCTGGCCAACGGGAATTAGAAGTTAATTCCCGTCGGTCCCAGTAACTCTCGTCGGCCCTATCTGGCCGACGGGAATTATTCGAATTATTCTCGTCGGCTAGGTAGGGCCGAGGGAGTTACTGGGCCCACAGGAATTAACTGTTAATTCCCGTTGGCTATGGTCAAGCCGACGGGGATTAACCTACACTACTGCAAAACTAGCACCAAATGAGGTCATTATTTCTCCACAATTGCACACAACAACACACATAACATATATATCATCATACAGAACCGACACATTACAAACACATAAATTGATAATCAATTCACACATCACCAACATATATAGTTTACATAAACATTTCAAATAGGAACAACGAGATAAGTTAAAGTGTTTAGTTCACGAAAAACATAGTGTGCACGAGTTAATAAACAAATATGACCAAACACCATATTTAGGGATAACCACCACTTGGATGGTTAGAGCTTTGACCACTACCGCCACCAGGAGGAGAGAACGCGAAGAGGGACTCAACAAATCTAGTACCTGTTGTGGGATCAGGCCCACTACCACCCGCTTCAGGCGTAACATGCAAGTTAGCAACTATCAACATGTTTAATGCAAATATCAACACGTTAAATGCAAATATCAACAAGTATACAAGTGTATAAATTCATCGAGAGTTATCTAACGTACCCTATCTCCAGGTGCAGGTATATGTGTCGGAGGGGTGTTGAACTGTTGAGTCCCCAATCCCTATTTAATGAATATTCAACAAGTTAAGTATACAGTTCATGTTTTGCTACTGCACTAACTAGATGAATTGCTAGTTTAGACAATGTTATTAACTGAATTTGCTAAGATTAACGTACCGGAGCTGGTGTGGATGCAAACTGGCTCCATTGTGGTGGCGGTGGAATATTTGGTGTCATGCCCTATTGCTGCATTAATTGTTAAACATATGTGTTACTATTGAAGATGTTGTATTGAAATATAATAATTTAGATTTTGGATTATGTATACTCACTTGATACATTGCTTGGTTATGTGCATTGCAATCCTCCATAAATTCTCGTTGCTATCTCATCTCCTCATGCATCCTCATAATCTCCAACTCCTACTCGTTCGGTCGACGAGAGCATGAGCTACGGGAAGACGAACTCGTCCTCTGAGATCTCACCGACGACGAGTCAATGAATCCGTCGAAGAGTGCGTATCTATAAGTGATTCAAAAATTGTGATTACTACATGATCAATTTAGTGTCAACCATGTAATTTCATAAGTTAGAGCTTACCGTCCATGCGCTTTTCCACCACCACTTGCGTACACCACCGAGGGATCCACCGGTTCATGTCGCCAGTCAAAGTCAGGGCCATGGCGCCGAACCATCTCCTCCCCATATGCCGCCTATACATCATTGACAACCTTACAAATGCAAGAATTTATACAATTTGAACGTTTGTAATTTTGGGCCAAAACTCACCAGCCGATCCGTGGTTGTCTGGCTGCAGAGCTGGTCATGGTTGTCAGGATCTGGTCCTTTGTGTCCCTCCTCATAGACCTCAATGTCACTAGGCTTTTGGCCACGCGTAGCTTCCTGTATAAACATAAAAGATCCATAAGCAATCGTACTATTTGGTTATCGACATAGCTAGATCAAACTTACCATTCTTTTTGCTTTTTGGAGCATGTCGTCACTGCCAAACTTGTGGTTAGGATTGGTTCCTCGACATTGCCTGTGATGCGCTGATGCTTTCTGGAAGCCTTCGAAAGCCCAATATCGACACCAAGCATAGTACGCATCAGGCACGGGCGCCATCCATGGAACCATCACCTACACAAACAATGTTACATATTATATCAATCACAACAATCAATAAAAAGGGTAAAATAAATTGAATACTAACCTCACGATATTGATCCTCAGTCAAATATATCTTTGAGGACCCTTCCTTTTTGTTCAAGGGGCCTGCTCCTTCACCAGCTTCTTTGCATTGTTTTGGCCCCATGTAATCCTCTCCATCAAGCAACTGATATCGAAGCTACAACATAAAGAATACAAATACAATGGTATAAACAGAACAAAAACAATAAAGAATTCATACCCAAAAGTCATGACGCACAAGTCCCTGTCTGTCGGTGTGGTTTCGTTCCTTTTTTAACTTGTACTCGTCCCAGGTACTGACGAGCACCTCATCGACGCTATCATCATCTGACACCTTCACTATACCAGGGTAGTGAAGGCGGCAAAGAGAACCCAATGTAAGGTTAACCTGAGTGTGGTGTCCCTTGCCGTCAAAGGACAGATCCTCCCAATTCCTGCATTACACAAAAACATTAACAATACACATAATAGTTATATGAGACAAGTTAATATATTACACTCACCGATCTCCTTGAGGCATGATTAAGATCCTATCAGCCTCTCGCTCTATCGTGTGACGAGGCTTTACTGAGTGGCTTTTTCTTGAGCGACGTGTGTGTGTCGCTAAAGAGCCTCCTAAGCCATCATCCATCGCGTTGTCAGCAGGTTGGGCCTGTTGGCCCCATTGGTCCCACACCTATTGTTTAACACCCCAGGTGTTAATTAGGGTTTTCACTCAAGCCTACACTAGTGAACCCATCATCACATGTGGTTTAATTTGAGCAAAAGACACCAAACTTGGGGGTCAAGATCCTAAGTAGGTGTAACCCATCTTAGAAGTCATGTTTTGGCCTTATCATGCACCTAAAGAGGAGAGAATGGCTCAAACCCTAATTCAAATCCCTTTAGGCAAATGGAGCCCTAGAGGGGAGTATAGCAAAAAGGCTATGTAAACCACATTATCATGACTTGGGCTAATTATAAAAGTTGTAGTACACTTAATACCCTACAAAAAATAGTAAGAGAGTGGCCCCAAAAAGGTTACAGAAAAATCCCAAAAAGGTCACCAAAGAGAAGGGCATAAAAGAAAATTCAGATTTTTCTCACTTTCAAAACCAGCCCTCTTTCAAAGATCAAACATGTTCACATTTTTCCAAACCTCAAAACCATAAGGCCCAATTAACAAAATGGCACCTAAAGACCCCTAGAACACCCTGGAAAAATTTGAACCTCACCCTAAGTCGTTTGACATGACTTGACACGGTTTTTGTCTCGGGCTGGACAGCTCAGACAGGGCCAACTTCACACCACAATATCTCTCAACCCTGACCATATCTTTGCTTGGAACTCACATGGAAAAGATAGGATATGGTGCAGAGAAGATACCTTACATGGGATTTTTGCTGAGATCTATATGCTAAGGCGATCAAACAGGCCTTTGAACACCGGCAGAAGCAAACCACCACGTGTTCGACGTGGGCAGGCACTCGGGAACGCGCCCAGAGCACGCTCGCACGCGCGCCCCGCGCTCCCTCGGTCGCCCCCGTGCCCACACCCGTGTCGTGCCTGCGAGTGGCTATAAAGCCCGCCCTCATGCATGGCCATCTTCCCTGTTACCCCCTCCGCACCGCGCCTAGCTTTCCCGAGCCAGCCCGCAGCTCCGGCGACCTCCCCGTGACCCGCCAGAGCCGCCCGAGGGTGCCCGCTGTTGGGGGCCTTCGGCTTCCGAAGGTCCTCAAAAACATGATTTAACAGTGTTTCTGGAGTATAATGTGTGAACAGGTATCTTCGGACATCACAGTAGGAGAAGCTCAAATAATACGAAGGTTGATGCAGCGCCGAAGATGTGAGCAGGAAAGCTTCGGCGTGATAGCAGAAAAAGGAAACCGACTTAAAGATGAAAAGGCTATTCAGACCTCGGTGGATTACTATAGAATTACTACCAAATGTAAAGGGCATGGGTGTAATTTTATATGGGCTGTGTCCCGTGCCTATAAATAGGTGAACAGTGCCCCCGTACTGTTCACGCCGAATTGGCATTTGCTTTTGCGTCACGCTTGTACTTTTACCTTCTTTTAAGCCGAAGGTACATTTGTGATTTGATATCATTTCTATTTTTCCATAATAATAATATAGAAATGAGTTGATAATAATATTTAATTGTTTACGTTATCCTTTATATTTCATATGTTTTCTTCTTCATTATTATATGTCGTGTTTATGAAGGTATGTCCTTCATAACCTTCGTCCGAAGATCATTATATCCCCAAGGGAAATAATGCTTCGAAGGACGAAGGACTTTAACGTTCAACATTTTTTGTGTTGCCTTGTTCTTAACTCATAGCATTTGAGAACAAGTCCCCAACATTGGCGCCCACCTCCGGTGAACTCACTTCCACTCTTTGAGTTTTGAACACCTTCGGCGATCATAAACCTTCTCTATGGCGTCGAAGAAAGCTTCAGCAACTGGGGCTGCAGCTCTGCAACCGCTGGACCCCATTCAGGAGACTCTCTCCCTTCGGGAGGCCCGAAGCCAGAAAAGGAAGGCTGTCAGCCCGACACCGCCAGAGGATGACCTAGACCAAGAAATCAGAGACATGGAGATGCTTCATCAACAGGTGCAGAGGAAGAAGGAAAAGATGGCCAGGCTAGCTGAACTGCAAAGGCAAATAGACGAAGCCTCTGAAGAAGTTCATCATCTTACTCAGGATGAGCAGAACCGAAGGCCTCAGCATAAAGACCTTCATCAGGAGGGTTTCCTCAACGAAGATGACTGGTATGAGAATTTCCACCATGGAAATTTTGCTTTTGATGATGCTTCTCCTCTGTCCGCTGAGCTGCAGGCTACACCTTGGCCTTCGTCCTACAAGCCGCCTCAGCTTCCCATATTCGACGGCCATTCAGACCCGAAGCAGTTTTTGATGAGCTACGAAACAACAGTATCTTCGTATGGTGGCAATACTGCAGTCATGGCAAAATCTTTTGTTATGGCTGTCAGGAGTGTTGCTCAAACCTGGTATTCCTCCCTTCGACCAGGAACGATCACTTCATGGCAAAAGCTGAAGGACATGTTGTTAACCAGCTTCCAAGGGTTTCAGACGAAGCCGGTCACTGCCCAAGCTCTATTCCAGTGCACCCAGGATCACGAAGAATACCTTCAGGCGTATGTCCGGAGGTTCTTGCGTTTGAGGGCACAGGCACCAACAGTGCCCAACGAAATTGTCATTGAGGCCATGATCAAGGGACTTCGGCCAGGACCTTCAGCTCAATACTTTGCTAGGAAGCCTCCTCAAACTTTGGAGAAGATGCTCCAGAAGATGGACGAGTATATTCGTGCCGACAATGATTTTCGTCAAAGAAGGGAGGAGGCTTTCAGGTTTTCCGAAATGACCAGGGGCTTCGGAGGAAGATTTTATCCGAGGCACGTTAGATCAATTCACAACTCTACTCAAAATGACGATAAGGGGAGTCAGCAGCAAAGGCCACAGTGCTCCTCACAGGCTTCGGGGCAACAGCAAAGCTCCTTCCGGCCGCCAGCTCCAAGAGGCAGAGGTGCCAGGGGCTTCGGCGGAAGATTTGGAGATCAACCAAGGAGAATATTTTGCTTGTTCTGTGGTGAAAACAAGGGCCATACCACCAGGATGTGCCATGTTACCATCCAGAAGCAAAAGAAGATAGCTGAAGCTGCAGCACAACAGGGTCAGCCGAAGCAGATCATGCACACTGCTTCGTATCATTCGCCTTATATACCAGAATATGTAGGCAACCACCCTGCAGTTTCTGTTGCTTCGGCGAGTCAACCTCAAGCTTCCTGGCAACAGCCTCCGCCTCCACCACCGATGCAACAAGGCCAGCAGCCAGAAGGGGCCAATATGCTCAACAACAAAGGGACTTCAGAGAATAGTCCGAAGCTCGCACGGTCAATAGCACTGTGCCAGAGTCGAAGCACATTTAATGACAAATATCCTACCTTGATAGTAGTCTTTTCCATTCAGTTTTATTTTCTGTGTAATAAAGGACACTTTTTAAATCTCATGTAATAGTTTCATTGTTTGCCACAAGGAAAATATATCTTCCCCACAGGCTTAAGTTGTTGAAGCTTAAAGATTTGCGATAGCAAGGAGGACCTTCGAATTATCAAAAATTTATTTTAAAAGGCACGGTATGAATTCTTCGAAGCAACAAAAAGTCATTCTAAGGAACGCAGAGTAAGTTTGCTGAAGTTACAAAAAGCCGTTCCAAAGGGAGCGCAGTGTAAGTTTTCTGCTCCAAAGTCGTTCCAAAGGGAATGCAGAGCTTACAGCGAAAAATAAACGCTGATACCACCTAAGTAAAAGGCGAAGCGCGAAAAGTCAACGCGAATACCGCCGAAAGTAAAAGGCGAAGAAGCTCCTAAGGGAGGCTTACAACGAAAAATAAACGTTGATTCCGCTGAAGTAAAAGGCGAAGAAGCTCCTAAGGGAGGCTTACAACGAAAAGTCAACGCCGATTTAAAAAGATTATGTGTTTTATTGCGGGGATGTGCGTGTATCTTCGGAATAAATACCATTTTACATAGCATAACATCATCGCATCATTTTGCATAGCATAAGCATCATACATCATGCTACATATGGCACAAGAAGGGGACACAATATCGATCTTCGGAAGAATGCTTTGAAAAAGGGAAAACATGCTAAGTCACAAGGAGATACAATATTGATCTTCGGAATGTAGCTTCGGAAAATATTTTCACGAAGCTTGGATACTCTTCATCAGAGCACTATGAGTATTGTTGTGATAAATGAAAATTCTTCTTCACGAAGCATGAAAAGAAGGGAAGGTGTTTTTTTCGTCAAAGACTCAAAAACGGTACGTATGTAAAATTTCATGCATCGTAAAGAATTGAACCATGAAAAACAAGTATATTACATTCAGGGTTACAAGATATTACACATATTACATTTCAGAAGTTTTTACAATAGCACTTAGTCTTCCCTAAGTACTACTTCCGCAGCTTCATTTAGGAGTTGATTGACAACCTGATCCATGATAGCTTCAGCCATCTTTTTAATTTCATCGTCATCTTTCGGGGGAGGGCCCGGAGACGTTTTAGTAGGATCTGAGGGAGGACAGGATACAACTACATTGCTATTACAAATTGCGAACGAAGTTTAAAATCAAAAATTACAACACAATAAAAACCATTAGTTAATACCTATTTGCCCTTCGGGCTCTGCGCTTTTCTCAGCAGCCTCTGCCACTTCTCTAGCATCATGGATGCCCTTTTCGCTTTTTTGGATAATTTCTCGGGCCATTTCTCGACCACCATTGTCCCAGACGTCGGTGAAAAATTTTCCACCAACCATACTAGCTTCGGCTGAAGGATCTTTTGCATCTTCGAAGGACAAGGTAGCTTCGGATTGCGCTAAAATCTTTACATGCTCGCAGCCCTTTTTCTCCAAAATGGTGGCAATCCCCCTGGCACCCGAAAAAGCACATATGTCTCCGCGGCTATTTAAAATTTCCTCAAAGGCCTCAGCTTCGTGGTTAATCCATTCGATGGGACCTTCGGGGTTGCCTCTTCTAAAGTTTTCTTCGCTCGAGAATGCACCAACGCTGGCGAAGCTAGCTTTCATTTTCTTAACACACTCCATAGATTTGACATAGCATCTTTTCTTGGACGAACGAAGCTCTTCAACAGTTCCTTCTAAATGATTTGCCCATTGGTCGCTAAGTTCTCGCTTCGTTTCTTCAAGTATGCGTTCCTCCTTAGCTCTGGCTAGTTGTTTTCGAAGATCTTCAATTTCACGCTTCTGAGCCTCAGCTTGACCTTTAAAAGTAGCTTTGTCTTCTTTTATTCTATTTATCAATGAATGTAATATTTTATCTTTTTCGAGGCCTTCGTTCCTTAGTTCAATTACTTCGGAACGAAGATTGCTCAGGGCCATAACACACCCTTCGTCTTCGGCATCT
The DNA here is from genome assembly GCF_902167145.1 of Zea mays. Classification (NCBI taxonomy): domain Eukaryota; kingdom Viridiplantae; phylum Streptophyta; class Magnoliopsida; order Poales; family Poaceae; genus Zea; species Zea mays. The sequence continues at coordinate 74,491,503 of NC_050098.1, forward strand.
TTTTGGGCCCTGAGGGCATTGCTAAGTATAAGGCCCTGCAAAGAAAAATGTGTGTGCGTCAATAAATTTAAGCAAACGAAAAATTTTGGTTTCAAGAAAAAATACAAAGACCTCATTTTTTGCACCTTTAAGCTATTGTACGCCAACCTGTCGGCCAGCTCGTTTTTCGACAACACCGAGAGCCCGTCTTCTAGTGTTGGGAATCCGAAGCTCTTGCTCATCTCCCGGCAGACAGAAATCTCCTTGCTGTCAGGGAGACAATACAAGAAGTCTTCTTCTCCGCTGCCGTTGAATATCAACGCCCCCTTTGGATATTTCAGTTTTTGGGCGTAAAACTGGGCCTCTTGCTTTTCTTTTTCAGACAACTTTTTCCCCGAAGCATGTCGAACAATATAATCAAGGACTTTGGGGGATGCTTCGGGGGCAACAGCACTGATTTCTTCAACAAGAATTGGCTCCGTCATTTTTTCTTCCTCGGTTTCCAAGGATTTTACCTTCGTGGGCTCTGAAGGCCCAACTTCAGCCTCAGTTTGTTGCTTTGAAGCTTTAGTATCAAAAATTTCAGTTTCCGCTTCGGAAGTTTCAACAGTCTTCTTCGGAGTTGTGCTTGAGGACTTAATTGTCTCCAGAACATCTAGCACATTGACCATTCTTTTTCTTTTCGGAGTCACCGCTGGGCCCTTTTGGTTTTTTATTATCTCAACACTTGCTGAAGGACTCAAAATTTCCAATTTTTTCGTTCCCTCAGTTCTCGTTTTTCTGCTTTTTCTGCTAAGGGTGCTTCAGCTTTTTCTTCGATCTTCAGCACTGAAGTTGGTTCTTTAATTTCGGTGGCCGAAGAGGTTTCACCGGCGAACTCAGGAACTGTAGCTGGTTCAATGTAGCGTGGCCGGTGTGTAAGAACCTTTACCCTTTGTCTCTTCGGCGTTGGCTCGCTGGGAGCGGCTGAGGCAGTTTCCTGGGCAGAAGTTGCGTTTTTTCTTTTTTGGCCCCGCGCTGGGTAGTGGTAGTCGGGGTACACGAACCCAATTGCGTCAAACACTCGGTTCAGTCTTTTCTTTTTCCGGCCTTCGAAGGCTGCCGACAATGCAGTATCTTCGGCCTTTGAATAAACCCCAAGTAGTTCATCACTTACATTTTCAATGCTTTTTAGCTAGTCATCATCTGGCTCAACGAATTTATCTCTGAACTTGAAAGTATACTTCAGCCTGATAAGTCCACCTTCGTCAGCCTCCTTTATGGTCTCTTGCGGCATTTCCCATTTTTCCGCGAGCGGCCATACTTTGAAGGCAATATGCTCTTGGACCAAATCCCTCTTTCCAATAAAAGAGCAAATAACTCCGAAGGCTCTCTGGCATTCTTCAGCAGCTTCATTCATTTCAACCTTCGGCCTCCGTAGGCCGAAGCTTTGCCAAATAGGGCGCATAATTATACCTTTAATATCTTCCTGTGTTTTCAGGTCATTCTTCACATAAAACCATTCTGTCATCCAGTCGCCGGGCCATCTCTTCCGAAAGGTTGGCACGGGACAGCTTGACCCAGACCGAGAGTCGAAACTGTAGCAGCCGAAATTATTGTGATACTGCTCCTTACCCCAGGGTTTTGTTTCGTATAACAATTCGTGTATGTTGCAAAAACTTTTTGCGTCAGGTTCCAGACCTTGGCTTCTCGCAGCCCACACGAAGATATTCATCCTTATGATTGCTTCGGGGGTAAGTTGGTGAAGATAGACTTCAAATATTTTCAGCACCTCTACGACAAAGCTGCTCAGGGGAAATCGTAGTCCAGCTTTCAAAAAGCTTCGGAACACTACGACTTCATTTTCCTCAGGGGACGGGCAAGTCTTCTCTCCTTCGTCGGCCCTCACAATGGATAAGTCCCGGAAATATCTTCCCCTCATGTTGACAAGATGATTTTCTTTGATACTTGATTTGCCAAAAACCGCATGGCTTGGTCGCCAGGGGCGATCTTCGGAGTCTTCACCACCACTATCCACATCATAACTGTCGCTGTCATCAGAATCTTCAGATAAACCTTCTAAAATCTCTTTGGTGATTTTTTCTGTATTGGTCTTCGACATTGCTATAAGAAATCCCAGGTTCTTCTCTTCAGAGAGACTCAGCTTCATCTCGGTAGCAGCCTTCTTATCTTCAGACATCTTCGAAAACGCTAAAAAACTGTTTTCAAAGCCGAAGCTTAAAAACTTAAAAAGCTAAGCAAGTCTTGGTGCGCAAGAGCTAAAAATTGAGTAAGCAAGAGCAGATGGCAAGAGAGCGTACCAAATGAGCTCGTGGTATGCTCTTATTTATACGCCTAGTGCATTGAAAATTGAAAGACCCCGCTTGTCAGTGAATGTTGCTATTCTAGCAAAGGGAAGGTGTTTTTTCGGACCTTCGGCTTAAGGCCTTCGTCCATGTCGCAATCTAAATTTATCATTCTAACAAATTAATATTGCGAGGGGCTACTGTTGGGGGCCTTCGGCTTCCGAAGGTCCTCAAAAACATGATTTAACAGTGTTTCTGGAGTATAATGTGTGAACAGGTATCTTCGGACATCACAGTAGGAGAAGCTCAAATAATACGAAGGTTGATGCAGCGCCGAAGATGTGAGCAGGAAAGCTTCGGCGTGATAGCAGAAAAAGGAAACCGACTTAAAGATGAAAAGGCTATTCAGACCTCGGTGGATTACTATAGAATTACTACCAAATGTAAAGGGCATGGGTGTAATTTTATATGGGCTGTGTCCCGTGCCTATAAATAGGTGAACAGTGCCCCCGTACTGTTCACGCCGAATTGGCATTTGCTTTTGCGTCACGCTTGTACTTTTACCTTCTTTTAAGCCGAAGGTACATTTGTGATTTGATATCATTTCTATTTTTCCATAATAATAATATAGAAATGAGTTGATAATAATATTTAATTGTTTACGTTATCCTTTATATTTCATATGTTTTCTTCTTCATTATTATATGTCGTGTTTATGAAGGTATGTCCTTCATAACCTTCGTCCGAAGATCATTATATCCCCAAGGGAAATAATGCTTCGAAGGACGAAGGACTTTAACGTTCAACATTTTTTGTGTTGCCTTGTTCTTAACTCATAGCATTTGAGAACAAGTCCCCAACACCCGCCGTGGCCAAACCATTCCCGCCCACCTCCGCTCGATCCGAGCCCGCGGATAGCTTCCTCGGGAGGCCGTGAAGCTTTCCCAAGCTTGAGCCGAGGACCAGCCCCACCGGAGCAGTGAGATCACGCTCGCCGGAGTTCGTGACCCCGCCGGAGCACGTGGACCGGGTAATCCACTGAATCATTGAAAGGGAAATGTGCCCTTGGGTCATTTCTAAGTATTTTGGTGATTTAGTGTCCAACACAAGTGCCTAAGTGTTAAATGGTGGACAAAGTACAAATCAAGTATAAAGGTATGTTTCTAAGACTTAGTATATTGTTTTGGAGACTAATGTATTATGTCTAAGTGCTGGAAACAGGAAAAATCAAGTTGGAATTAAAGATGGCTTTGTTTAGCCAAAGTCAGCTCAGTCTGGGTGCACCGGACAGTGTCCGGTGGTGCACCGGACAGTGTCCGGTGCGCCAGGATGACTCAGGCGAACTTGCTGCTCTCGGGAAATCGTCGGCGACGTACGGCTATAAATCACCGGACTGTCCGGTGGTGCACCGGACTGTCCGGTGAGCCAACAGTCAGCCGGGCCAACGGTCGGCCGCAGAATCTGCGCGCGACGTGTGGCATGTGCCAACGATCGGATGGGGCACCGGACTGTCCGGTGTGCACCGGACAGTGTCCGGTGCGCCAACGGCTCCAAGACTGCAACGGTCGGCTTCGCCAAATAAGGAAAGAGATCTGCACCGGATAGTGTCCGGTGCGCCAGGCGACAGAAGGCAAGAATTGCCTTCCTGGAATGCTCTCAACGGCTCCTAGCTGCCTTGGGGCTATAAAAGGGACCCCTAGGCGCATGGAGGAGTACACAAAGCATTCTCTAAGCATTCCTAAGCACCAAGACTTCGATTCCGCGCATTTGATTCTTTGTGATAGCAACTAGAGCTTCATTTGAGTTGTGAACTCGTCGGATTGTGTTGTGAGCTCTTCTTGTGACTTGTGTGCGTGTTGGTACTCTGATTTCGTGTCTTGTGTGCGTTGCTCATCCCTCCCTTACTCTGTGCTTCTTTGTGAACATCAAAGTGTAAGGGCGAGAGGCTCCAAGTTGTGGAGATTCCTCGCAAGTGGGATATAGTAAAGTGAAAGCAAAACACCGTGGTATTCAAGTGAGTCTTTGGACCGCTTGAAAGGGGTTGATTGCAACCCTCATCCATTGGGACGCCACAACGTGGAGTAGGCAAGTGTTGGACTTGGCCGAACCACGGGATAAACCATTGTGCCATCTCTGTGTTGATCTCTTTGTGGTTATCGTATTGTGCAAGCTCTCCCCTCTAGCCACTTGGCTTAATTGTGCAAACTCCTAATCAAGTTTTGTGGATTAAGTTTCAAGTTTTTACAGGATCACCTATTCACCCCCCTCTAGGTGCTCTCAATTGGTATCGGAGTCGTTCTCTTCAAGAAAGGGACTAATCGCCCGAAGAGATGGATCCTAAGGGCAAGGGGATGGTGGTCAATGATAAGGAGAAGGAGTCCTTCGTCAATGATCCAAAGGATGACAAGCCTACTGATTCAGGCTCCGGCCACAAAAGAAAAGATGGGAGGAAGAAGAAAACAAGGCGCATCAAGGAGATAGTCTACTACGACACCGACGAATCTTCCTCCTCCCAAAAGGATGACGACAACGACTACGAGAAAAAGAAGACGGTTAATTCTAACTTCTCTTTTGATTACTCTCGTATTCCTCAAAGTACCAATGCTCATTTACTCTCCATTCCACTTGCTAAACCTCCTCATTTTGATGGAGAGGACTACGGATTTTGGAGTCACAAAATGCGTAGTCACTTGTTCTCTCTCCATCCAAGCATATGTGAGATAGTCGAGAGTGGAATGCAATTTGATAGTAATGATATTCCTATGTTTATTAATGAGCAAATTCACAAAAATGCACAAGCTACTACTGTTCTTCTAGCATCATTGTGCAGGGATGAATACCATAAGGTGAGCGGCTTGGATAACGCCAAGCAGATTTGGGACACCCTCAAGATCTCACATGAGGGGAACGACGTTACCATGCTCACCAAGATGGAGTTGGTGGAGGGCGAACTCGGGAGATTCACGATGATAAGGGGGGAGGAGCCAACCCAAACGTACAACAGGCTCAAGACCCTCGTCAACAAAATAAGGAGCTATGGAAGCACGCGATGGACGGACCACGACGTTGTCCGCCTAATGCTAAGGTCCTTTACTGTACTTGATCCACAACTGGTAAACAATATTCGTGAAAATCCTAGGTACACCAAGATGTCGCCCGAAGAAATTCTTGGGAAATTTGTAAGCGGGCGGATGATGATCAAGGAGGCGAGATATGTGGATGATGCATTGAATGGCCCAATCCACGAGCCTCAAACCGTTGCTCTCAAAGCGACAAGGATCAAGGAGGCACTGCCTAGCAAGGTGGCGCAAGTTGAGGCGGTCGGGCTTAATGAGGAAGAAATGGCCCTTATTATCAAGCGGTTCAAGACGGCGCTAAAGGGTCGCAAGGAGCACCCCAACAAGAACAAGACGAAGGGAAAGCGCTCCTGCTTCAAATGTGGTAAGATTGGTCATTTTATCGCTAATTGTCCCGATAATGATAGTGACCAGGAAAAGAAGAGTGGAAAGTGGGAAAAGAAGAACTACAAGAAGGCGAAGGGCGAGGCACATCTTGGAAAGGAGTGGGATTCAGATTGCTCCTCGTCCGACTCCGACAACGAAGGCCTCGCCGCCACCGCCTTCAACAAGTCATCCCTCTTCCCCAATGAGCATCACACATGCCTCATGGCAAAGGAAAAGAAGGTATGTACTCGAAACAATACTACTTATGCTTCTTCAAGCGAGGATGAGTCTAGTGATGATGAAATAGACTATTCATGCTTATTCAAGGGCTTAGATAGAACTAAGATTAATAAGATTAATGAATTGATTGATGCTTTGAATGATAAAAATAGATTACTAGAAAAACAAGAGGACCTTTTATATGAAGAGCATGATAAATTTGTTAGTGCACAAAATTCTCTTGCTCTAGAAGTTAAAAAGAATGAAATGCTTTCTTGTGAACTATCTACTTGTCATGAAACCATTTCTACATTAAAAGGTGTTAATGATGATTTAAATGCTAAACTAGAAGTAGCAAATAAATCTAACTCTTGTGTAGAACATGTTATGATTTGCAATAGGTGCAAAGATTTTAATGTTGATGCTTGTAGTGAACACCTAGTTTGCATTTCTAAATTAAATGATGAAGTGGCTAGTCTTAATGCCCAACTTAAGACTAGCAAGAGTGAATTTGACAAGCTAAAATTTGCAAGGGATGCCTACACGATTGGTAGACACCCCTCAATTAAGGATGGTCTTGGCTTCAAGAGGGAAGTCAAGAACTTAACAAGCCATAAGGTTTCTATCTCCGCCAAGGAGAAAGGGAAGGTCCCTATGGCTAGTAGTGCTCAAAAGAACCATGCCTTCATGTATCATGATAGGAGACATTCTAGAAATGTTTATAGAAGTTATGATGCTTTTGATTCTCATGCCATGGTTGCTTCTAGTTCTTCTATTATGCATGATAGAAATTTAGCTAGGAGAAATGTTATTAATCACATGCCTAGAAGAAATGTTGTTCATGTTTCTAGGAAAATAATAAATGAACCTTCTACAATTTATCATGCCTGCAATGCTTCATTTACGATTTGTAGAAAGGATAGGGAAGTGATTGCTAGGAAACTAGGGGCAAAATGCAAGGGAGATAAAACTTGCATTTGGATCCCTAAGGATATTGTCACTAACCTTGTAGGACCCAACAAGAGTTGGGTACCTAAGACCCAAGCTTAAATTTGCCTTGCAGGTTTATGCATCCGGGGGATCGAGCTGGATTATCGATAGCGGATGCACAAACCATATGACGGGGGAGAAGAAGATGTTCACCTCCTACATCAAGAATAAAGATTCCCAAGATTCAATCATATTCGGTGATGGGAATCAAGGCAAGGTTAAAGGCTTAGGCAAGATTGCAATCTCAAATGAGCACTCTATTTCTAATGTATTCTTAGTAGAGTCGCTTGGATATAATTTGTTATCCGTAAGTCAATTATGTAATATGGGATATAATTGTCTATTCACAAATGTAGATGTGTCTGTCTTTAGAAGAAGTGGTGGTTCATTAGCTTTTAAGGGTGTATTAGACGGCAAACTCTATTTAGTTGATTTTGCAAAAGAGGATGCCGGTCTAGATGCATGCTTAATTGCTAAGACTAGCATGGGCTGGCTGTGGCATCGCCGCTTAGCACATGTGGGGATGAAGAACCTTCACAAGCTTCTAAAGGGAGAACAAGTGATAGGTCTAACTAATGTTACTTTCGAAAAAGATAGACCTTGTGCAGCTTGTCAAGCAGGGAAACAGGTGGGAAGCTCTCATCATGCCAAAAATGTGATGACAACGTCAAGACCCCTGGAGTTACTTCATATGGACCTCTTCGGACCCGTCGCCTATCTAAGCATAGGAGGAAGTAAGTATGGTCTTGTTATAGTTGATGACTTTTCCCGCTTCACTTGGGTATTCTTTTTGCAGGATAAATCTGAAACCCAAGGGACTCTCAAGCGCTTCCTAAGGAGAGCTCAAAATGAGTTTGAGCTCAAGGTGAAAAAGATAAGGAGCGACAATTCCGAGTTCAAGAACCTTCAAGTGGAGGAGTATCTTGAGGAGGAAGGAATCAAGCACGAGTTCTCCGCTCCCTACACACCACAGCAAAATGGTGTGGTAGAGAGGAAGAACAGGACGCTACTAGACATGGCGAGGACGATGCTTGGTGAATTCAAGACGCCCGAACGGTTTTGGACGAAAGCCGTGAGCACGGCTTGTCACGCCATAAACCGAGTCTACCTTCATCGCCTCCTCAAGAAGACTTCATATGAGCTTCTAACCGGTAACAAACCCAATGTGTCTTACTTTCGTGTATTTGGGAGCAAATGTTACATTCTAGTGAAGAAAGGTAGGAATTCTAAGTTTGCTCCCAAGGCTGTAGAAGGGTTTTTGTTAGGTTATGACTCAAATACAAAGGCGTATAGGGTCTTCAACAAATCATCGGGTTTGGTTGAAGTCTCTAGCGACGTTGTATTTGATGAGACTAATGGCTCTCCAAGAGAGCAAGTTGTTGATCTTGATGATGTAGATGAAGAAGACGTTCCAACGGCCGCAATACGCACCATGGCGATTGGAGATGTGCGGCCACAGGAGCAAAATGCGCGAGATCAACCTTCTTCATCAAAAATGGTGCATTCCCCAACTCAAGACGATGAACAGGTTCATCAAGAGGAGACGTGTGATCAAGGGGGAGCACAAAATGATCATGTAATGGAGGAAGAAGCACAACAGGCACCTCCAACTCAAGTCCGAGGGATGATTCAAAGGGATCATCCCGTTGACCAGATTTTGGGTGACATTAGCAAGGGAGTAACTACTTGGTCTCAATTAGTTAATTTTTGTGAGCATTACTCCTTTGTCTCTTCTATTGAGCCTTTCAGGGTAGAGGAGGCCTTGCTAGATCCGGACTGGGTGTTGGCCATGCAAGAGGAGCTCAATAACTTCAAGACAAATGAAGTCTGGACACTAGTGCCTCGTCCCAAGCAAAATGTTGTGGGAACAAAGTGGGTGTTCCGCAACAGACAAGACGAGCACGGGGTGGTGACAAGGAACAAGGCACGACTTGTGGCAAAAGGTTATGCCCAAGTCGCTGGTTTGGACTTTGAGGAGACCTTTGCTCCTGTGGCAAGGCTAGAGTCCATTCGTATATTGCTAGCATATGCCGCTCACCATTCTTTCAGATTGTTCCAAATGGATGTGAAGAGCGCCTTCCTCAACGGGCCAATCAAGGAAGAGGTGTACGTGGAGCAACCCCCTGGCTTCGAGGATGAACGATACCCCGACCATGTGTGTAAGCTCACTAAGGCGCTCTATGGACTTAAGCAAGCCCCAAGAGCATGGTATGAATGCCTTAGAGACTTTTTAATTGCTAATGCTTTCAAGGTCGGGAAAGCCGATCCAACTCTTTTTACTAAGACATGTGATGGTGATCTTTTTGTGTGCCAAATTTATGTCGATTGATATTTGGTTCTACTAACCAAAAGTCTTGTGAAGAGTTTAGCAGGGTGATGACTCAAAAGTTTGAGGTGTCGATGATGGGCGAGTTAAGCTATTTCCTTGGGTTCCAAGTGAGGCAACTCAAGGATGGGACCTTCATCTCCCAAACAAAGTACATGCAAGACTTGATCAAGCGGTTTGGGATGAAGGACGCCAAGCCCGCAAAGACTCCAATGGGAACCGACGGACACACCGACCTCAAGAAAGGAGGTAAGTCCGCTGATCAAAAGGCATACCGGTCTATGATAGGGTCTTTACTTTATTTATGTGCTTGTAGACCGAATATTATGCTGAGCGTATGCATGTGTGCTAGATTTCAATCCGATCCAAGGGAGTGTCACTTAGTGGCTGTGAAGCGAATTCTTAGATATTTAGTCGCTACGCCTTGCTTCGGGATCTAGTATCCAAAAGGGTCTACCTTTGACTTGATTGGATATTCAGACTCCGACTATGCTGGATGTACGGTCGATAGGAAGAGTACATCAGGGACGTGCCAATTCTTAGGAAGGTCCCTGGTGTCATGGAGTTCCAAGAAACAAACTTCCGTTGCCCTATCCACCGCTGAGGCCGAGTACGTTGCGGTAGGACAGTGTTGCGTGCAACTACTTTGGATGAGGCAAACCCTCAGGGACTTTGGCTACAATCTGAGCAAAGTCCCACTCCTATGTGATAATGAGAGTGCTATCCGCATGGCGGATAATCCTGTTGAACACAGCCGCACAAAGCACATAGACATCTGTCATCACTTTTTGAGAGACCACCAGCAAAAGGGGGATATCGAAGTGTTTCATGTTAGCACCGAGAACCAGCTAGCCGATATCTTTACCAAGCCTCTAGATGAGAAGACCTTTTGCAGGCTGCGTAGTGAGCTAAATGTCTTAGATTCGCGGAACTTGGATTGATGTGTAGCATACATGTGTCTTATGCTTTGATCATGTTCCCTTATGCATTTTGTTGTGTATTTATGGTGCTCAAGTTGTACTCATGATCCCCGGACCTCACAAGAACATTTGCAAGTGATGCACTTATTTAGGGGGAGGCATGCTACAACTTGACCCTTTGAGACTAACCATGTGCTTGAGTTTTCTTAATTTAGTCTCAAAGGTGGATTGAAAGGGAAAAGGTGGACTTGGACCATGCAAGACTTCCACTGCACTCCGATGAGAGAGTAACTCACTCCAAGTTCATCTATGTACTCCTGTTGCCTTTTTACTCTTAGTTGAAAATTTTGGTGAGGCAATGGGGTTAAAGGGCCAAAATTGATCCCGTTTTGGTGCTTCATGCCAAAGGGGAGAAAATAAGGCCAAAGCAAGAAATGGATCAGCTACCACTTGAGAATTTTGAAAAAGTAGAGTTAGAGTTTTTGTTTGTCAAAATACTCTTTGTTGGGGCGAAGGCGAAGACACCACCCTTCGCTCGAGGCCTTCGCCGTACTCGCTGCACCAACGGTGACAAGACAACGGGCAGACTTACCCTTCGTCTCATACGCCACCGGACGAAGACCTGTGACGAGGTCGTCTCATCTTGCGACCTTGTCCAGAATGGAGGCCCGCGTGTGATCTGGCCCATTGTAACAGGCCCTGCGTGGCCGTTGCGCGTTACGGGCCTAATTTGTAAAGGCCTCCCTGTAATTACGGTCTGTAACCCCGCTTTATGGGAATATTCCGGGGATAACCTAGGTGTCTGAGGGCACATGTGTCCTTAACACGGGACGCTGGGCACTCAGATACCTATAAATACCCCCGCACAGTGCCCTTGAGAGGCTAGATTAACAGAGCTATTGCCATCTCGTGCGAAAACCCTGTTTACGTTACTACACACCCCCGTTGGATCAACTTGCGCCGGAGAGCAAGTTCCAACATTTGGCGCCCACCGTTCGTGCTACGAAAAAAACTACCCGTGATGGCACCCAAGAAAGCTAGCTCGAAGGCTGACGAGGCTGCGAAGGCAGCACTGCTGGCCGCAAAAAAGGGCAAGGCCCTCGCCCTCACCCACTCCACCCACCAAGAGGCTACTGAAGACGACGTTCTCCGCACCTGCGAAGACGACGCTCACCTCACCTGCGGCCCTGAAGGACAGCTGCAACCTCCCCCAGGCTTCGCTCCACCAGAGGGCACGGACTTCACCGAGGACGGCGAAATCATCGGTGTCTCCACAGAAGAACAGCTACAGCTGCGCGCCCTGCGCATCAAGAACCGCAATCTCTAGAAGCAAAAAGAGATACTTGAGGCCAAGCGCCAATGTGTGTCTGCACAAGCCAAGGTGCGGCAAATGATACGAGACGAAGAGCAGAAGGCCCAGGAGCTCGAGCAAGAGATCGCGCTAATGCAGCGCGAAGGCCACTTCGGCCTGCAACAAGGGCCACCCCTGCAACAGCGCGCACAAGTCGAAGACCTGCACTTTCCCCACCGCGACCACGCCATCCCACACGCCGCGGCATTCCAAGGTGTCAACTACTTCGACGAGCGAAGTCCCCTGGCGCCACACCTGCAAGTGACACCCTGGCCTGCCAACTTCCGGGCAGGGACCTATCCCAAGTACAACGGCAGCACTGACCCAGCACAGTACATCATGAGTTATCAAGTCACCGTTGCATCTTCCGGAGGGGACGACGCCACGATGGCCAAGTCTTTCATCATCGCCCTCGAGGGCCCAGCTCTCACCTGGTTCACCAGGTTGCCCCCGCTGTCCATTGACTCCTGGAGAAGCCTCCGGGACAAATTCCTGCTCAACTTCCAAGGGTACCGCCCAGACACCGACGCCTTGGCCGAACTCTCACTCTGCAAGCAGCTGGAAAAAGAGACTCTGCGGGAGTAGTACCGCAAGTTTCTGACACTCAAGTCACAACTGCCCTCGGTCGATGACCAGATCGCCATCCACTACACCATCAGTGGCCTTCGAGCCGGCGTCCTTTACAGCCACTGCATCAGAGATCCACCCAAGAACCTCCAGGAGTTATATCAGCTATTTGAAAAATATGCCAAATCCGAAGAGCTCCACCAGCGCAAAGTTGAGTCTCAGAGGAAACCCAAAGACGCTCCACAGTCCAGCCGCACGTGGACGAGGACTCCGCAACCAGACTCTGGTCGGGACGGCCGCAATCAGCAGCAGGTGCACAACATCGCCAACCAGCACCCCGCTGGTGAGGCCCCTCGCCGCCAGGAATATCCCCCCAGGGCCGAGGAAACGGAAATCGCGGACGGGGCCGAGGACGTGCGCAACCGCCACGCCGATTTTACTGCCTGTTTCACGGCGAAGACTGTGCCCATCAAACCAGAGACTGCCCAGAGACGAAGGCCACCAGAGACAGGATGGCACGGGCGCAACTAACCGACAACCCTAGAGTTGTCGCACACACATATCAGCAGCCCCCTCCACCATACATCCACGCCCCCACTCCGCATCCACCGCACCACGCATACCAACACCACCAGGAAGTACAAATCGTACCTCCCCCACCCCCACCTCCACATCAGCAACAACAAAACATCCACCACCCCCATGCCCCAAAACAAGAGGACTTCGCCGATCAGCCGTATCGCGGAGTCATTCATATGATCACTGGGGGGTCAAGCACCAACTTCGACACGAAGCGGCAGAAGCGGGACCACTACCGCAGCATCAACCACGTCGCCATCACCGGTCCGGTCGTGCAGACGAAGTGGTCCCATGTGCCACTAACCTTCGACGCTCGAGACGTCGATCTGCGCAGCGCCCCCCACATCGACGCCATGGTTATCAACTGCAGCGTGGCAGGCTGGGACCTGCACAAAGTCCTAGTCGACAATGGCAGTCAAGCAGACATCATTTTCCTCCATGCCTTCGACCGCATGGGCATAATCCACAGCCTGCTCAAGCCTTCGGACAACCCGTTGTATGGTTTCGGCGGCAAGGGCACATTTCCCGTCGGCAAAATAGAGTTGCCTCTCTCCTTCGGTGTAGCACCCAATGCCCAAAGTGAGCAAGTGACCTACGATATCGTCGATATGGTGTATCCGTACAACGCCATTATGGGCCGGGGCTCCATCAACAAGTTCGAGGCAGCCATTCACAGACTTTACCTGTGCATGAAGATACTAGGTCCGTTAGGCGCCATCACAGTCTACGGCAACCAGCAGATCGTGCGCAACATAGAACGGGACTTCGTCCCCGGGCAAAGAAACGTGCACTGCCTCACGGCCCAGCGCGAGGTCCCTGCGTCCGCCAGCCCAACAGACAAAGAACACGACAAAGCACAGCTACAGAGCAACGACAGGACCAAGACTGTTCCCCTTGACCAGGCCACGCCCAAACAGACAGTCACCATCAGGGAAGACCTCACTTCGCATGACGAGGAGAAACTCCTCTACTGCTTGTCCAAGAACAAAGACGTCTTCACCTGGTTCGCCCTCGACCTGGTCAGGGTCAGCCGATCCATAATTGAGCACAGCTTGGGAATCGACCTTTCGATGAGACCGAAAAAACAGCGGCTCCACAAAATGTCTGACGAGAAGACAGAAGCCACCAAGGCCGAGGTACATCGCCTCCTAGAGGCCAAATTTATCGAGCCAGTGGCTTACCCCACGTGGCTCGCCAACGTTGTGATGGTGCAGAAAAAGAGCGGCAAGTAGCGGATGTGCATCGACTTCACCAGTCTCAACAAGGCCTGCCCAAAGGACAACTTCCCGCTTCCTCGGATCGACAAAATAGTCGATAGCGCGGCCGGGTGCGAAGTCATGTCACTCCTCGACTGCTTCTCCGGTTACCACCAAATATATATGAAGGAGGAGGACAAGGTCAGCACCAGCTTCATCACACCCTTCGGCACATATTGCTTCATCAGAATGCTGGAGGGACTCAAGAACGCCGGGTCCACTTTCTCCCGGCTCACCAAAACGGTGCTCGAGGGGCAAGTCGGCAGAAATATATTCACATATGTGGACGACATCGTCGTCGCCAGCAGAAGCAAAGAGGACCATCTTGCTGACCTCACCGAGACATTTGTGAACATGCGGGACGCACGACTCCGCCAAAACCCCGAAAAGTGCGTCTTCGGCGTTCGCCAGGGGAAAATATTGGGTTACCTGGTATCACATCGCGGCATCGAGGCCAACCCAACCAAAATTCAGGCCATCATCAACATGACGCCCCCGCAGTCAGCCAGAGACGTCCAGCGCCTGACGGGCAGATTGGCCGCCCTCAACAGATTCATCTCCAAATCCGCAGAGCGAAGTCTACCCTTCCTCAAAACTCTCCGCGGCGCAAAAGACTTCGCTTGGGGACCAGAGCAGTCGGCGGCCTTCGCCTCATTGAAATAGTACCTGTCGGAATTGGCGGTTCTTACAAGCCCCGACTCTTCGCTACCCTTGTTGCTTTATGTTGCGGCCTCGCCGCACGCGGTCAGCGTGGCACTGGTGCAGGAGCAGACAGTAGAGGGCGTGATCAGGCAGTGTCCAGTTTATTACGTCTCCAAAGTGCTCACACCGTCAAAATGTAACATGACGAAACTGGAAAAGATTTCCTATGCAGTCGTTATGTCCTCGCGCAAATTGCGCCACTATTTTTAAGCATTCAAGGTCCGAGTCACCTTAGATAGGGGACTCGGCGAACTGTTCAGAAACCCGGAGGCATCGGTACGGATCGCCAAATGGGCGGCCGAACTCTCCGGTTACCACATCACTTTCGAGCCCAGGACAGCCATCAAGTCACAAGTTCTAGCAGACTTCGTCGTCACTGGACTAGGCCAATAACACAGCCGGACCCGTCCACAGAAAAAGTTTGGACAATCCACTGCGACGGCGCATGGTGCCATGTGGGGGCAAGCGCTGCTGCAGTCATCACCTCACCCGCCGGGGTCAAGCACAGATACGCGGCACGCTTAAGCTTCGCTCTGGAATCTGACAGATGCACAAACAACATAGCAGAATACGAAGCCGTCATCCTCGGCCTCCGCAAGCTAAGGGCCCTTGGTGTCAACACCTGCATTGTCAGAACAGACTCCAAGGTAGTCGCCGGCCAAGTCGAGAAATACTATGCAGCAAAGGACCCCGCACTTATGCAATACCTCGCGGCCATCCGAAGTCTCGAGAGACAATTCAAGGGATTCACCTTCAGCATGTGGACCGGGCCAAGAATGAAGAAGCCGACGCATTGGCCAAGGCTGCCGCCAGAGGCGAGTCCCTGCCCTCCGACGTGTTCTACCATGTTATCGGCACGCCAGTCGTCCGGAGCCCCGAAGGGCTCCAAATAACCAATGACAGCGAGGGCCACCGCATAGTCAACCTTATTATGACCGAAGACTGGCGAGCACCAATAACCCTGTCCCTACAGGGGTACTACCACCCAACCGACATCAACGAGGCCAAGCGCCTCAAACATCGAAGCCGGGACTTCGCACTGATTGAGGGCCAGCTCTACAAGAAGGGGGTCAGTCAGCCAATGCTTAAATGTGTCACCGAGACCGAAGGCGTCCAAATCCTGCGCGAAGTCCACAGTGGTACTTGCGGCTCTCACGCAGGGCCAAGGGCCTTAGCCGCAAAGGTGATCCGCCAAGGTTTCTACTGGCCCGCAATGATCTGCGCCGCAAATCGGGTCACAAGGTCCTGCGAAGCCTGCCAGAAGTTTTCTCCTCGATAAGGCAGCCCTTCGCAATTCACAAAACTGATCGCCCACACATGGCCTCTCCAGCGTTGGGGCCTGGACATCGTCGGGACCCTTCCCACGGCTCAGAGGAACCTCAAGTTCACCTTCGTCGCTGTCGAGTATTTTACCAAATGGATCGAGGCGAGGGCTGTTTCCACAATAACATCAAAGACTGCACAGAAATTCTTCTGGCAAAACATTGTTTGCCGCTTCGGAGTACCGTCCGAACTCACAGTTGACAACGGCAAGCAGTTTGACAGCTAAGACTTCAAGGATTTCTGCTTCTCCATTGGCACCAAGCTTGCCTTCGCCTCAGTATATCACCCGCAGTCCAACGGAGTTGTGGAACGCGCCAATGGAAAATTTTTTACAGCTGTCAAGAAGATGCTCCTCGACGAAAAAAGGGCAGGTGGGCCGATTTGTTACCTGAAGCGGTCTGGGCGCTAAATACGACTGAGTGCAGGGCGACTGGGTTCACCCCTTTCCGCCTTCTATATGGATCGGAGGCCATGACCCCACAAGAAATAAAACATGGGTCCCCGCGAACAGTTTCGTCAGCTGTCCCCGACGTGGACGAACCCACTTCGAAGGATCTTATCGATGGAGACCGCGTCTTTGCTCTACAGGCTCTAAATAAATACCAAGCCCAGACAAAAGCATGGCGCGACCACGCAGTCATCCCGAGGGAATTCAGCGAAGGGGACCTCGTACTCGTCCGAACAGCTCGGACAGAGTCCAGGGGCAAGCTGGAGCCCAAGTGGGAGGGCCCTTTCATTGTCAAGACGAAGGCATCCCCCAGCGCATATAGGCTCGCAACGCCAAACGGCGAAGACTTGGAGCATTCCTGGAACATCGATAATCTCCGCAAATTTTTTGTTTGACTCATCAGGGCCAGCTCGCCCTTGTAATTAGCAAAAACAATTTTATTCTGGCCCGCACTCTTTTCCTCCCGGGGGGTGAGATTTTTAACGAGGCAGAGTCATGTAATATACAAGTGAAAAATCCCCCACAAAAATCTACGTCGAAAAAAGACCGCGCCGACGGTCTTCGACATTCGACCAATACAAAGTCACCGCGAGGCCCAGCGCTAGCTACCCTCGCGTGCGACACTCCGCGCAAAAGTCGCCTAAGGGTGCAGCCGGACTAGCACAACAAGTGCGAAAAATCGAAGTCTTCCTCAAAAAAGACTATTCGCGCAAAAGTCGCCTAAGGGTGCAGCCGGACTAGCACAACAAGTGCGAAAAATCGAAGTCTTCCTCAAAAAAGACTATCCGCGCAAAAGTCGCCTAAGGGTGCAGCCGGACTAGCACAACAAGTGCGAAAAATCGAAGTCTTCCGCGAAGAGTATCCGTGCAAAAGTCACCTAAGGGTGCAGCCGGACCAAGCACAACAAGTGCGAAAAAGACTACACCAAACTGTCCGCGCAAAGACCGACTACATGCGCGCCAGACAGACATAACAAATACACCAGACGAAGTGCGCAACGCCTTCGTGAGCATAGCCGAATGTGCGAAGGTACACAACGTCATCATACAAGCCATTACATATGTACAGCGAGGGCATCACACTTTACATCGGCTCAACCTTCGGAATAATTCCCATCTCCCTATAGTTAAATAGCATTATCCTCACCTCCTCACCCACAAAAAGACCTCGTAGCTCCCCCTCACCTACACTCGCAGCGGCCGGCAAGGACAACAGTTCCTGCCTGCCAGCCCTGCCCACACGAAGCCGACCGCCGTCCGCCTCACTCACTCTACGCTTCGCAACCGCCCTTCGCCGCCTACGCCCCGCACTTGGACCAAGCACAACTTCAGCATCCACAGCACGCGGCGAAGCCTCCGCCGCTGCCACATCCAAGGCCGCAAAGTAATCCAAGTCCTCATCCGACGACTCTTCAGTCCACTCAACCGAACTCCCAGAGTCACCAAAATCAGAAAACTTAGATGCAGATTCATCCGATTCATTCCCATCATCCATTGTCGAAGCCGCCAAAAAATTAGCAGTAGCGGTTGCGTGCGCAGGCCCAAAATCTTGAACCTGCGCAGCAACCAAGGTTCAGCAACATATGCAAAATTCCCTAACTACCCACACCCACAAAGCCACCTGCGAAGACCCAGCCGTCGCGGGATCCTCCGCTGCCGGCTCCGCCGCCATCTTCACAGGATCCTCAGCCCTCGGCGCAGCAGTCGGCGACGAGCCACCGCCGGCCGCAGTGGCTGCGGGGGCATCAGGGGCGCCTTCGACAGTTTCTGGGGGCGGCGCCGGGGCGACCTCGGACACAGCCGCCACCGGGTTCGACTCCGAATCAGGCTGCGCGCTATTCAAAGCCCCGAAGTCCTCCACTTTCTCGTTACGCGCCGCCTGAGACACAGCACACAGATTCAGCAAGCCCACATATAACCCACATTCAGCAACACTAAACAAGAGTCAAACATTACCTGACCCCTCGCCGTGTCGGACCGCTCCCTGACCACCTCCCGACCGTGGGGACCCCACATCCGGTCGAAGAGGGCTCCCGCGGATTCCTTCACCACAGGGTCCTCAACCTTGTAAATCTCGCGCTCGAAATCCTCATCAGATTGGTCGAAGACCTCATAGTGCCGGCACCCTTCGCGGGACAGCGCGTTCATCGCCCCTTCGCAGGTGACCAGGGAGGCATAGGACATAAACCCCTCCACAATGGCGGGGAGCGCCAGCAACTCCTCCTGCAGCCACTCAAGGCAACGAAGTCCGGGCTCTTGGTCTGGTACTTCGAAGTCAGCGGTCCGCGCGCCCAGCTTGTGGTATGAGTCCATAAGCTGTTTGCGCGTCCGCTCAGCCTCCGAGCGCGTCGAAGCCTCGGCCCTCTCCACACGGGTCTGCAGAGCGTTGAACCGCTCCTCCCATTCCTCGGCGCGCTCTCTGGCAAGGCTACCCTCCACCCGCGCCAAATTGGCCTCCGCCTGCGCAGACTGCGCCTTGGCGAGGGCCTCATTAGCCTCCCTTCTCTCCTCTGCCAGTTGGCGCCGGAGGTCAGTCCTCTCGCCCTCCAGCGCCACCACCTTCTCCGCCAGCTTGCGGCACTTGCTGTTGGCGGTCGACTTTTCCCGGACGGCGTCAACATGTTGCGCCCGAAGTCTCTCGACTTCGGCAGACACAACCGCCGTAAGGGCCCCCGACGCCACGCGGTCAGCAAAGTCAGCCGCCTACAAGACACACATAAGACCACAATCCCAACGAAACTGGTAAAAACCGAAGTCTAGCTCAACTTACCTGACTCAATGCCTCCTTCAGCCGGCAGGACACAGCGCCCGCCTCGTCCTTGACGGCAGTGAGCGTCGAAATCTCACCACCGGCGCTGAGAGCGCTACCCCTCGCCCTAGGCACCACGGCAGCCGCCGCGGTCGCCACCACAGGCTGAACAACAACAAGTTGCCCTTCGCCCGACCCTGCAATGCATCAACAGTTAAAAAAACCCTCGGGCTAACGACTTACCAACGAGATAATCGTCCACGCTAATCTCGGTGGCGAAGTCGGCAACGCGCTTGCCCGGCGGAGGCAATTCTCGGGCCTTCGCAGCTCCGGCCGGGGCAGGCTTGGTTCCGCCGGCGCTGGCCGCCTTCACGGCCTCCATCACCCTGCTGGACCCAGGGGCGGCAGACTTCGCCGCCAGCGTCGGCTGGCTGCCGCCGGGGGCAGCAGCCTTTGTAGTCCCCCGCGACCTCTTCGGCCTAGCCTCAGGCAGCCTGACGACCGCCTGGCGCTTCTGCGCAGCTCCCTGACAATCCTTGTCCATCACTGCCGACACAACAACAGCAATATTCCGTCCATAAGGAAACACTCTCCAGTCACAAACCATGCGAGATGTAAAAAAGTCTTCGCCGGCCGCGCGGGGGATAGGAACATTCTTAGGCCACCAACCCCCGGCAACCTTCAGCATCCGCGCCGAAGACTCCCGGAGCTCGGGCGAAGACATCCTCCCCCCGGGGGCCGCGCATGTCCTCATCAATTCCCTAGCAAAACCATCGGAAACCCCCAGACCTCCCGTAGCAGTACCTAGCTTCCTCTTCTTAGAGGATGGGGTGGCCGCCGGCGCGGGGTCGTCTCCAGTCTCTGCCGCTGACTTCTTCCCGCGACGATCCACATTGTCTTGCCCAGGATAACCGCCATACGGCAGACGGTTCAACTCGAAGACCCTGTTCAAGCGGTCGTTGGACCCGTGTATATCCCAGCTACGCTGGCCCTCCGTCTTCGGCACGTACCGACCAACAATCCGCACCGCCCCATCCTCCGCCTCACGCACAAATGCGGCAGGATCGCGGCTATGCAGATCTAGTGCGAAGGCGGGACTTCGCACCAGCATCCCACCACGGGAAGGCATCTTGCGAGGGCATACTTCGCCCAGCGCCCAGCCATGCGCCAAAGGCCACACCCCATACGCCACAAACTCTTCAACCAAATCGCGCCCGCTACTCAGGTCGACTGCGCACCGCAGGGCCCCTTCGTCTGCATCCTCCTCCGCCACTTCAAACTGCGGGTATGCTGAGTAATAATGCGAGCACATCTCAGCCACGGGGAGCCCCGGATGGTCCTCGACTGTGCCCTCCGCAACATAGAACCAAAACTCATACCAATTGCCCCATTTATTGCAGGCGCAAGGAACCAACTCAACGACCTCCATCGAAGTCTTGCCGGTCTTCGGCGTAAATGTACAGGACCCAAACTGAGCAATCTTATTTCCGATCATCCTTTTCTGCCAGTGCAGACAATAGTACTTCGCGAAGACTTCGACCGATGGTTGTCCGCCAGACGAAGTCGTCGCCCAGACATATTTCGACAGGGCCACCACGACATTCGGCGTCAGCTAGTGGATCTGGACGTTGAATCTGCGCAGGACGTCTCCCATGAATCGATGCCCAGGCAGGCGAAGACCAGCGGCAAAGAACGCCTCGAAGACAACCAACTCGCCTTCTGGCTCGGGGACCTCCTTCGCCCCTGGGACACGAGCGACTCTGCCGCCAAAGTAACCAAGCTGCTGCATATCTTGCACGCGGACCGAGGACATCCGCGACACACCGAAATCCACCGTGTCGCTGGCGCGCAACTCCTCTGCCGCCACAGTGCTCAGCGTCTCCTCGGACGACGCGTCGGTCGGCGGCGTAGCGGCAGCAGAAGAAGAAGAGGTCGGCATTGCTACGTACCGTCGGCGGCGGCGGGCGGTCTGCTTCACATGGGCCAGATCTCCGGCGAACAAGAGCAAGGAGGGCAGACGAGCAGCGAGAGGTTTGAGAAGGCGGTTACGGTTTTCGTGGAGCGCGGAAAGATAAAGTTCAAAACGCGCCGCCCCCCGTCCCCTTTTATACACAGGGCGCGGCGCTTTGGGAAACCCGCAATCCAACAGTACGGCGTCAATCAACGGTCATGTCAAAAACCCCCGCGGAACCACTACGAGCGAGGGCAGCGTCTCCGCCATCTAGCGACGTCTTCGGCACTAGATGACTTAGTCGAACTGGTCCCTCGGAGGGCCAATGTTGGGGCGAAGGCGAAGACGCCACCCTTCGCTCGAGGCCTTCGCCGTACTCGCTGCACCAACGGTGACAAGACAACGGGCAGACTTACCCTTCGTCTCATACGCCACCGGACGAAGACCTGTGACGAGGTCGTCTCATCTTGCGACCTCGTCCAGAATGGAGGCCCGCGTGTGATCCGGCCCATTGTAACAGGCCCTGCGTGGCCGTTGCGCGTTACGGGCCTAATTTGTAAAGGCCTCCCTGTAATTACGGTCTGTAACCCCACTTTATGGGAATATTCCAGGGATAACCTAGGTGTCTGAGGGCACATGCGTCCTTAACACGGGATGCTGGGCACTCAGATACCTATAAATACCCCCGCACAGTGCCCTTGAGAGGCTAGATTAACAGAGCTATTGCCATCTCGTGCGAAAACCCTGTTTACGTTACTACACACCCCCGTTGGATCAACTTGCGCCGGGGAGCAAGTTCCAACACTCTTGTTTGTCTCTTATTGTCAAGTTGATCTCTTGTGGGGAGAATATTTGATTATGGGAAAAAGGGGGAGTTTTTTGAATCAGTGATCAATTTCTCAAGGAATATCTTTCTCTATGCCTCAACAAGTGAATTTGACTTAGAGATAGGAAATTGAGTTTGATTTGCAAAAACAAACCGAGTGGTGGCAAAGAACGATCCATATATGCCAAATTTGATTCAAAACAAATTTATGTTCTCATTTGAATTGATGTTGCACTTCTTTTAGTTGCCTTATGTTGTGTTGGCATAAATCACCAAAAAGGGGGAGATTGAAAGGGAAATGTGCCCTTGGGCCATTTCTAAGTATTTTGGTGATTTAGTGTCCAACACAAGTGCCTAAGTGTTAAATGGTGGACAAAGTACAAATCAAGTATAAAGGTATGTTTCTAAGACTTAGTATATTGTTTTGGAGACTAATGTATTATGTCTAAGTGCTGGAAACAGGAAAAATCAAGTTGGAACTAAAGATGGCTTTGTTCAGCCAAAGTCAGCTCAGTCTGGGTGCACCGGACAGTGTCCGGTGCGCCAGGATGACTCAGGCGAACATGCTGCTCTCGGGAAATCGTCGGCGACATACGGTTATAAATCACCGGACTGTCCGGTGGTGCACCGGACTGTCCGGTGAGCCAACAGTCAGCCGGGCCAACGGTCGGCCGCAGAATTCGCGCGCGACGTGTGGCAAGTGCCAACGGTCGGATGGGGCACCGGACTGTCCGGTGTGCACCGGACAGTGTCCGGTGCGCCAACGGCTCCAAGACTTCAATGGTCGGCTTCGCCAAATAAGGAAAAAGTTCCGCACCGGACAGTGCCCGGTGGTGCACCGGACTGTCCGGTGCGCCAGGCGACAGAAGGCAAGAATTGCCTTCCTGGAATGCTCTCAACGGCTCCTAGCTGCCTTGGGGCTATAAAAGGGACCCCTAGGCGCATGGAGGAGTACACCAAGCATTCTCTAAGCATTCCTAAGCACCAAGACTTCGATTCTGCGCATTTGATTCTTTGTGATAGCAATTAGAGCTTCATTTGAGTTGTGAACTCGTCGGATTGTGTTGTGAGCTCTTGTTGTGACTTGTGTGCGTGTTGGTACTCTGATTTCGTGTCATGTGTGCGTTGCTCATCCCTCCCTTACTCCATGCTTCTTTGTGAACATCAAAGTGTAAGGGCGAGAGGCTCCAAGTTGTGGAGATTCCTCGCAAGTGGGATATAGTAAAGTGAAAGCAAAACACCGTGGTATTCAAGTGAGTCTTTGGACCGCTTGAAAGGGGTTGATTGCAACCCTCGTCCGTTGGGACGCCACAACGTGGAGTAGGCAAGTGTTGGACTTGGCCGAACCACGGGATAAACCACTGTGCCATCTCTGTGTTGATCTCTTTGTGGTTATCGTATTGTGCAAGCTCTCCCCTCTAGCCACTTGGCTTAATTGTGCTAACTCATAATCAAGTTTTGTGGATTAAGTTTCAAGTTTTTACAGGATCACCTATTCACCCCCCCCCTCTAGGTGCTCTCAATCATCTCTCGATTCCTTGCGCACATAGCCTCTACATCACCCAGTGGAGCTCCTCGTGCACCTTTATTGAACCCTACCGTCGTGGTTTGGCTGGAGCAGGTGCCGCTGACGACCTCCGCCGCCTGCGCTCGTGGCCAGAGCAGCTCTAGCCACCTCCGAAGCCGACCCTCACACCGTCGTGACCGCCGTGACCTCCCCGACATCACCGACCACCCCACCGGAGCTCTACTGCCACCGGTAAGCCTCGCCGCCGTGATCTTTGCCCCGGTTACTGTTCCAGCCAGCCAAGGATCGCGGGTTAGTTATAGGATAAGTCCAGGGGGTTATGCGTAAGGTCAGTGACTCATGTGAATAGTAGACCGAGGGCTGATTTGTGAGAGAAAAGGGGGAAGAAAACCCAGGGACTTCAGCGCAAATCTGTTTTTCTTTTCCCATTTTGAATTTACTTTTCTTTTAAATATTGTAGAGAACTTGATAAATACATAACTTGAAGAATAATCATCCAAATTTAGTCAAACCAATTTTGCTAGACTTTGTGAAATATAAAGTATCAAGCAAAAATAGTAAACCCCATAGTTCCTGTAATGTTTTATAGAGTTTTGATTTAAATAAGAAAACTGCCCAAAACTTAATAATAAAGGAAAAGATAGAAATGTTGTTAGACCAGGGTTGAGAAAAATAGTGGAGACACTAACCTAGTAGTTACACTGTTTAAAATTAATAAACACCCCAGTATACAAGGTTAAGGAAGATTTATTCACTAAAACTTGTTTATGCTCAAACTTAGGAAAATGAAGAAAAGGGATTGAAAATGAAAACTAGAGGGCAACCATATTTTTCCTAGCATGCCTAAGTGATGTAGTTCACAAGAAAAATCTGTTGAACCATAGTCCAGTGAAAAGATATTGCACTCACATTTATTCATGAAAAACAGAGAAAACTTTGAAAAGTCATAAGAAAATAATCCTAAGGAGAAAACCCCTACCTTAGGAATGACTGCTCTTGTGCTAAGAAGAACCTAGGAAAAATACAAGTTTTGTTGTTTGATATTTTTCAAATAGCAAGTTAGTTATAAGTGTCTTTTTGGCATTAAACTTTAGAAAATCATAACTAAGTAACCACTAAGTAACCCTCTGTGATTTTTGGCACAGAAGCATGTTATTACCCATAGATACCAGCAAAAATAACTCTTAGTACAGAACCGACACCTAGATAAGAGTTGTAGTGCAAAGTGACCCCTCTGCCCCAACTTTTGTTATTTTTGTCCATGACATATTCTATTTATTTTTGACCTCGACTTTATAGGACAGACTACATTGACCAATATTAACCGGCTGTTATTTTTACAGAACTTTTGGAAATTTTGAAATCACTGTTGTAGTTCAAACCCACCTTAAGAGCGTAAATAGAAAATGAAAAGGGGAATTAGTAGGGGAGATTAATGTTACCCTAACCAACCCGACGAAACCCCTTGAGTACCTAATAGAACCTTTAAGGGGCAATCCAAGTCTTAATCCACTACGTTTGCCTCTAAGCAAAACCTCAAACTTAGGTTGCTAAGCATAAACCACTAAGAGCTTCTTATAACAAGGAAACCCTAAGTTATCAACTAACTTAGTTTTTCTTCACTATGCATAATGGTTACTAAATTCTGCATATCATAGCATACATATATCTTATTCATTGCATTCGATAGATTGCAACCTCGCTGACGGAGAGTACATCCTCGTGCCGGAGCAAGGAGTTCCTCAGGAGGTAGCCCAAGATCCAGCACCAGAACCTGCCATCGAGGATCTGCCTGCCCCACCTTTGGAAGGTAAGCCCTGGTTTTATGCATAACCAGTTCTATATATTATTTTACTACACTTAATGATTGTAGGCTTGTATTGTGCACTTAAGTGTAGGAGTTGCCTGAAACCCTAGTTGCATTACCTCAGGATTTCCTTTTGATATGGATACTAGTATGCTAGGTCGAGTAGCTGCTTTACTAATTAGGGATCTCGGTAGAAGTCGAGTGATTTTTCTAGCACTCGCGCGAGGTCAGGAATTGGTTGTCTCCACTTTCTTCTCATAATGATGTTGGTCTGTGGACAACAATCCATGGGGATTGGTTGTCTACGAGATGGAAATTGGAATAAGGATTAAGGTGTGGTACCGTGAGTCAAGCGTTTGAACATACTAAACATATGCCGAGAAATATGGTAAATCGGTAAGCCTAGTACCTGATTGAACCTGGTAGCAGACTTTGCCCCTCACGCGACCTGAGACGTGGTCTCCCATTCCGGTTATGGTGGGTACAAGTGCGGTCATTGCACAACGGCAGTCAGGGTCAGTGAGGCATTGTACGCCAAGGCGGTGAGCCTTGATCTGCTGGCGGGGAATCGATGGGGACGGTTGATGTGTGTGGGGATGGAGTGCCTCGCCACGTCGTGTGTTTACCTTGCAAGGATAAAAACTCGATTCGAATCGTCTGCTTCTCGCAGCTAATGAGACTGCTTGATCCATGCTGCTACATTGGTAACAAGTGGAAATGTGATGACTTGGCAAAAGTTGTTGATTACTAAATGCTTGATACCATGAATGATTAGATAGGTACACATTTAGTCTTAAGAGAGTCACACTAAAACTTGAAAAAGCTAAAACTTGATTTTTAGACTCAGCTAGTGCTTTTGGCAACCAAACCCCTCAGCCAAACAGCTGCATGTCTAGAGGTAGAGGAGTAGACTCCTCACACCGGGTAAGTCTAGCTGAGTATTAGTATACTCAGCCTTGCTTGTGGCATAATTTTACAGGTTCTCTGGAGGACATGGTTGCTGGAGTGACTTGGCCATCCATCTTGCCACCGGGTTGGACAGTCGAGTGGGACCCTACCTTGGCTGAGGAGGAGAATGAGGAGTGATGGGACATGCTTCCCCATCTCTCTGTTTATTTATCTTTAGTTTTATTCCGCTGCATTTCGAACAATGATCACTGCTTTTGCTAAACTCCGATGATGTTGTAATAAAATTTAAATACTTTTTAATGTATGGTTTTATCTTTTATTGTGTTTGCTCTGTGCCTCACCATCGAGTGAGTACGTGGTACTTGATCCTGTTAGTGGTCTCGTCGGACTAGATCCGAGGGACTGACATGTTATTCCCATTTAAGTGTGGTCTAGCCTTTAAGGTTGGACTTAGGCACTTAAGTTGGAATAATTCGGGCGGTTCCGCCACAGCTGGTATCGGAGCTCGTACCACCACAGAGGGATCAATAAACTGTAAATCCCATCCTTTTCAAAAGTAAAACTTGTTAGAAACAAATAATTGATAGATTGCCAGGACGATAAGGATAGACCTAGGACGTGAAGCCTTAGAATAATAGAGGGTTAGCTAGGTGGCTATTTGAGTTAGCCCTACAGGCTACTATAAGGGATGGGGGTTTTTCCCTGTTCCCTCTAAGTTGAAATGAGGTCGTTTAGGATGAGCATGCATGCATCCTTTATTTAAACTACTTGTTAATTAAGTAAAAACCTTAATACGTGATAATGACAGATTAAGTACATTCAGTGACCTTATCGTAACCTTCGAGAGGCCAAGCTTTGATTCCCTTTTATTTTATAATTCTTTTTTCTTTTTTCACTTACACTTAACCGTACATAGATGACTTCTCACGGATCCTCGGAAGGAGGGAACGTAGTTTCCCACACGGACGGACTTGCACGCGAGGGTTTTCCCCGTATCTTGTGGGAGGTTACATGACGCCTCCCTAGTACACGGTGCAGCTGTTCGAGAAGCACTGAGTGCCCCGCTTTAGGGTGAGGATGACCCTGGAGCCTCATCCCCTACAGCCAGGCTTGTGTTCGTTGGACTCCGAGTCTTTCGGATACCGGGCTGAGGATACTATTGAGGCAATTGCTCTCCACGGGCTAACCACCTTCTGTGGTTTTCACCCCTTGGAGCTGTCTACCCATCCCATTGCCTTGTTCCCTGCTGATAAGGAGGACGATCCAATGTGGAAAGACCGAGTAGAGCATGCCAAGGATATATGGGCTCTTTACCCAGGGCAGACTGCGCACTTGACGGTGCGATGCATGGATGCTCTGTATCGTCTGCAAGTGATGCGAGGAGAGGCAATGTCTCATCTAATGGCATTGTTGGAGGCTACCAAGATCACCTTGGATAACAGAGAGGAATTTGTGGTAGACCTGTCCACTGAGATGGTGTAAAAGGACCTACAGGTGGAACAGATGTCCAATGAGATCCAGGAGCTTGAGGAGCTAGTGGGAACCAGGGAGAACACCATTGAGGTTCTCGAGGATCAGCTAATCAACACTTAGCAGCAACTTGCGGAGGCTAACCAACATTTGGATATGCACCACCAGGAGATCCAGGACATGGAGGCCAACGAGGATGTCGACATCGAGGGAGGAGAGGAGCCGGAGCCTGCTTCCAGCTTGGACACTGCTGGCTCAGGGAGACCACCTTCCCCTGAGTCGAGCGTTGCCTCGTTTGCTCACTAGGTTGCAGGGATAGAATTAGAAGTGTGTGGTGGTAGAACTCCTCGAAGCTAGCTTAGCTTTTACACCCTTGGGCTACTAGGCTAGACAGAGTTGAGTCTTTTGGGTCACTGATGTAATGGTAACAAACTCTTTTGGAAGTTGGATGATGAATGATGTCAGCTTTAATTTATGAAGAAAGGTTTTATGCCATGTAGAATCTTTTTATGAATTATGCAAAGAAATAGTGGTTTTACCCTTGCAAATATTTCACCGCTTACGAACCCTGACATCAGAAATGTGATATTGAGAACATCCTTGATTTTTCAGATGGCAGGAAGAGCGCGTCGTGGACAGAATGAACGCATTCCTCTACCAACGCCACCGCCTCCTACCATGCAAGAATTGATGGCTCAGCAGAATGAGATTCTACGACAGTTGGCTCAGCGTCAGCCGCCACCTCAGCACTATGGTGGTGGTGACCACCATTAGTGTCCCCCAGTAGTAGCCACTTATCAGGAGTTCCTCAGCACCCAGCTGCCGTTGTTCACTCGGGCAGAGGATCCGCTTGATGCTGATGTATGGCTTAGGTTAGTGGAATCCAAATTCCCACTATTAAATGGAGTTTGTTCAGATGAGGCTAAGGTCATATTCCCCACCCAACAGCTTCGCGGACCCGCGCGGACATGGTGGGACCACTTCCTCGCTATGCAGCCAGTTGACCATGTGGTGGAATGGAGATAGTTCAAGGCAGCCTTCAGAGGGCATTATATACCAGCAGGCATTATGGACCGAAAGCTTAATGAGTTTCTGGCACTCACTCAGGGGAATCGTATTGTGTTGCAGTATGCTCAGGCCTTCAATGACCTGTGTCAGTATGCTGGATACCACGCAGACACTGATGAGAAGAAGAGGGATAGGTTCAAGAGGGGGCTCAGCACTAAGCTCCATGACCGTCTCAACACCGTCAGGGCCAACAGTTACAATGAGTTAGTTAACATGGCCATTTCTCAGGAGGACTGCATCACAGCCCGTCGGGCAGAAAAGAAGAGGAAGACCCCTATGGCAGGATCATCAGCTCAGCCACAGCGCTTCAGGATTGTATCTGACACTCAAAACAGGGGACCTCAGCAGCATCAAGGACGCTGGGTGATTCGACCACAGCAGCAGCAGCAGGCACCCAACCGCTCTCAGCCCATAGTTCAGAGGAACAATCAGCCACAGCAACAACAGTACTGTCAGGCCAATGACAATAGATGTTTCACTTGTGGTACACGGGACACTATGCCAAGAATTGCCCCAGAAACCAGCAGAGGCAGGGATAGAATTCCAACCAGAACCAAGGCAAGAGGCAGAAGGTACAAGTGAGGCAAGCCAGGCCGAACTTCATCACCATGGCTGATATTCCAGAGGGAGCACCCGTCTTGACTAGTATCTTTTCAGTTTTGAATTATCCTGCAATTATTCTTTTTGATTCTGGTGCATCACACAGTTTTATCAGTACCAAATTTAGTGCCTAGTGCCAGTTACCTTTTCACCACACTAATGGGGGTATTACAATTTCTACACCCGGAGGCAGGGTTGCCACCTATCAGATCAATAGACACGTACCAATAAAGTTGGGTAGCTTCATATTAAAACCACTCTCCTGATCATGGGATTGGATAGTGTGGATATCATCCTGGGGACTGATTGGTTATCGTGACACCATGCGGTAATTGTTGTCGCAGCCAGAGCCATAGAAATTCACTCCCCACTGGATGGCGAGATCACCTTGTACCTACCCGACCAGGGATGTACCCATTCCTATGCCTTCACCATGATAGAGTCACCCGTCGAAAGAATCCTAGTGGTTTGTGACTACCCAGATGTTTTTCCGGATGAATTACCAGGAATGCCACCCGATCGGGACATCGAGTTTACGATTGAGTTGCAACCCGTGACTGTACCTATATCCAAGAGACCCTATAGGATGCCTCCAGCAGAATTGGCGGAATTGAAAAAGCAACTACAAGAGTTGTTGGACAAGGGGTTCATTTGCCCAAGTACTTCACCATGGGGATGTCGAGCCTTGTTCGTAAAGAAGAAGGATGAGAGTCTGAGATTGTGTGTCGATTACCGCCCTCTCAATGTGGTGACCATCAAGAACAAGTATCCATTGCCCCGCATTGATGTATTGTTTGATCAGTTGGTGGGCGCCAAAATATTCTCCAAGATAGACCTTCGCTCAGGCTACCATCAGATCAAGATTAGGGCCAGTGATATTCCGAAGACGGCTTTCTCTACCAGATATGGGCTTTATGAGTATTTGGTGATGTATTTCGGGCTGACCAATGCCCCGGCTTACTTCATGTATTTGATGAACTCAGTATTTATGCCAGAGCTGGACAAGTTTGTGGTGGTATTTATTGATGACATTCTGGTTTATTCCAAAAATGAAGCTGAGCATGTTGAGCATCTACACATCGTACTTCAGCGACTGAGCGATCATCGTCTATATGCTAAGTTGTCCAAATGTGATTTCTGGTTGAAGGAGATAAATTTTTTGGGTCACACCATCTCTCAGGATGGGGTATCAGTTGATCCTGAAAAAGTACAAGAAGTGATGGATTGGAAACTTCCTACCATTGTACGGCAGATCCGTAGTTTTCTGGGATTGGCAGGGTATTATCGACGATTTATTCCGGTTTTCTCTAGGATTGCCAAGTCAATGACTAAATTGTTGAAGAAAGGAGTCAAGTATGAATGGAGCCAGAAATGTGAGGATGCCTTTCATACACTAAGGCAGCATTTGACAACAGCACCCGTATTAGCTCAGCCTGACAACACCAAATCTTTTGAGGTTTATTGTGATGCTTCCGGTAATGGATGGGGATGTGTCTTGATGCAAGACAACAGAGTCATTGCTTACGCCTCCCGAGCACTCAGACCCCATGAGCAGAACTACCCCACACATGATCTGGAGTTAGCAGCCGTAGTTCATGCTCTCAAGATTTGGAGACATTACTTGATGGGAGCTCATTGTAATATCTATACTGATCATAAGAGTCTCAAATATATCTTCACTCAGGCTGATCTTAATATGAGGCAGAGAAGATGGTTAGAATTAATCAAGGACTATGATTTGGAGGTGCATTACCATCCTGGCAAAGCCAATGTTGTGGCAGATGCCTTAAGTCGGAAGGCCCAGTGCGACTGTGTGAATATGGATGCAAAAATCACCACCTTGTGTGATGAGTTGTGCAAGCTGAAAATAGAAGTTGTTTCCCCGGTGCCTTAAGTTATATTTCAGTGGAGCCCACTTTACATGAGCAGATAGTCATGGCACAGATTGGTGACAAGGGTGTTCAAGTCATTAAGGAAATGATCGAACAGAAGGTGGATAAATACAAATGTTTCCGTCAGGAAAGCAAAGGGATTCTATGGTTTGGAGACCGATTGGTTGTTCCCAAGAACCCCGAGCTCAGAAATAAAATAATGGATGAGGCTCACCTTTCCAAATTTTCCATGCACCCCGGCAGTAACAAGATGTACCATGATCTCAGATCCTTGTACTGGTGGACTAGAATGAAAAGGGAAATTGCTAAGTATATATCTGAATGCGACACTTGGCAGAGAGTCAAGGCCAGTCATTTGAAGGTAGCAGGCACCTTACAGCCCCTTCCCATACCATCTTGGAAATGGGAGGATATTTGCATGGATTTCATTGTGGGATTGCCCAATACCTCCAGGCACCACGATTCTATTTGGGTCATTGTGGATAGGTTGACCAAAACAGCGCATTTCTTGCCAGTACATACCACCCACAGGGCAGAAAAGTATGCGGAAATTTATATTGACCAGATAGTTCGTGTAACACCTCAGGTGTTACTTAGGGTTTTCACTTAAGACTACACAAGCCAAGCCCATCATCACATGTGGTTGAAATAGAGCAAAGCACCTCGAACTTGGAACTCAAGGTCCTAAGCATGTGCAACCCATCTTAGATACCATACCCTAACTTATCTTGCACACATAACGGGGAGTTTTGACCAAACCCTAATTCAAACCCCTTTGGACAAGAGAAGCACTATAAGTAAGTGTGACCAAAAGGTTATGAAACCCCATGATCTTGACTTGAGCCATTTATAAAAGTTGTAGTACCCTTAATACCCTACAATTAATAGTAATAAAGTGACCCCAAAAAGAATTCAGAAAAGCCCCAAAAGGTTCACCAAAGGGTTGAGCACAAAAGAAAATTCAGGATTTTTCTAAGTCCAAAACCAACCCTTGGCCAAAGATCACACATGTTCACCCTCATTCAAACTTCAAAACAATTCGACCCAATTGACAAAGTGGCGCCAAATTACCTCTAAAATGCCCTGGAGAAAGTTGACCCCTACCCTAAGTCGTTTGATACGACTTGGCATCGCTTTTGTCCCGGTTTGGACAGCTATGACATAGGCAACTTCTCACCCCTCTATCTCCCTACCCCTACCGTATCTTGGCTTGGATCTCACATCAAAAAGGTAGGATATGGAGCAGGGAAGAGACCGTACACAGTGGTTTTGCCAAGATATGCACGCTAAGGTGCTCAAATCCGCGCGTTGAACCATGGCAGAAGCAAGCTCCCATGTGTTCGACGCGGGCTGACACTCGGGGGCGCACTCAGAGCACGCCCGTGCGCGAACCCCCGCGCGCCCGCGGCCGCCCGTGACCACGCCCGCACCACGGCTATAAAGCCCGTCCTAGAGCCCGGCTGTCTTCCCCGTTGCCTCCTCCGTACCACGCCTAACTCCCCCGAGCTCGCCCATAGCTCCAGCGACCTCCTCGCGACCCGCCAGAGCCGCCCGAGGGCAACCACCGTGGCCAACCCTTTTCCCGCCCTCCTCCGCTCGATCCAAGCCCTCGGATAGCTCCCCTGGGAGGCCGTGAAGCTTGCACGAGCTTGAACCGAGGACCCGTGCCACCGGAATAGCGCAATCGTGCTCGCCGGAGTTCAGAACCCCGCCGAAGCACGTGGACCGGGTAAGCCTCTGCACCATTTCCCAATTCGTTGCGCGCATGGCCTCTACATCATCCCGTGGAGCTCCTCGTGCACTTTAATTGAACTATACCGTCGTGGTTTGGCCGGAACAGGAGCCGCCGACAACCCCCGCCGCCTGTGCTCGTGGCCAGGGTAGCTCCGACCACCTCCGACGCCGACCCGCACACCGACGTGACCGTCGTGACCTCCCCGACGTCACTGACCACCCCACCAGAGCTCTACTGCCGCCGATAAGCCTCGCCGTCGTAATCTATGCCGCGGGTACTGTTTAAGCCAGCCAGGGAGCGCGGGTTAGATTTCGGCTAGGTCCAGGGGGTTTTGTGCAATGTCAGTGACCCATGCCAATAGTAGACCGAGGACTGTTTTGTGAGAGAAGAGGGAGAGAAAACCCAGGGGCCTCAGCGCAAACCTGTATTCTTTTGCATTTTCGAATTTATTTTTCTTTTAAATATGGCAGAGAACTTAATAAATGCATAACTTGAAGAATAATCATCCAAAAATTGTCAAACCAATTTTGCTAGACTTTGGGAAATATGAACTATCAGATAAAAATAGTAAAACCCATAGTTCCTATATTGTTTTCTAGAGTTTTGAATTAAATAAGAAAACTGCTAAAAACTTAATATTAGAAGGAAAAATAGAAATATTGTTAGACCAGGGTTAAGAAAAATAGTGGAGACACTAACTTAGTAGTAACACTGTTTAAAATTAGTAAACACTCCAGTATACAAGGTTAAGGAGGGTTTGTTCACTAAAGCTTGTTTATGCTCAAACTTAGGAAAATTAAGAAAAGGGAATAAAAATGGAAACCAGAGGGCAACCATATTTTTCCTAGCATGCCTAAGTCATGTAGTTCACAAGAAAAATCTATTAACCCATAGTCCAGTGGAAAGAAATTACACTCTCAATTATTGATGAAAAATAGAGAAAATTTTAAAAAGTTCTAAGAAAATAATCCTAAGGAGAAAACACCCCTACCTTAGGAATGACTATTCTTTTGCTAAGAAGAACCTAGGAAAAATGAAAGTTTTGTTGTTTGACATTTTTCAATTAGTAAGTTAGTTATAAGTGTCTTTTTGGCATTAAACCTTAGAAAATCATAACTAAAAATCCACTAAGTAACCCTCTATGATTTTTGGCATAGAAGCATGTTATGACCCATATAAACTAGCAAAAATAACCCTTAGTACAGAACCCACACCTAGATAAGGGTTGTAGTGCAAAGTAACCCCTCTGCCCCAACTTTTGTTATTTTTGTCCAGGGCATGTTCTGTTTGTTTTTGACCTCAACATTTTAGGACAGACTTCAGAGCCCAATATTCACCCACTGTAATTTTTACAAGATTTTTGAAAATTTTGAAATCACTGTTGTAGTTCAAACCCACACTAGAATTCATAAATAGAAAATAAAGAAGGGGAAAATGAATGATGGAAATTTAGAGTCACCCTAAAACCCTTTGTAAATTGTCCACTGAAATATATAAGGGAAATACAAATCCACTATGCTTATCCTTAACAAAACCTAAACCTAGAGTGATAAGCATAAACCACTAAAAGCCATGTATGACCAAGAAACCCTAAGTTACTAACTAACTTAGTTTTTCTTCCTTTAGCATAATGTTGTTAAATCCTGCATAATCATGACATACATATTCATTGCATTCGATAGACTGCAACCTCGCTGACGGAGAGTACGTCCTCGTGCCGGAGTAAGGAGCTGCTCAGGAGGTAGCCCCGGATCCAGCACCAGAGCCTGCACCAGAGGATCTGCGTGCCACAGCTTTGGAAGGCAAGCCCCGGTTTTATGCATAACCTGTTACTTATGCTATTTTAATACACTTAATGATTGTAGGATTGAATGTGTACTTAAGTGTAGGAGTTGTTTGAAACCCTAGTTGCATGATCTCAGGAATCCTATTGAGATGAATACTAGTATGCTAGGTCGAGTAGCTGCTTTATTAACTAGGATCTCGGTAGAAGTCGAGTGATTTTTCTAGCACTCACGCGAGGTCAGGAATTGGTTGTACCTACTTTCATATCATAATGATGTTGGTCTGTGGACAACAATCCATGGGGATTGGTTGTCTACGAGATGGAAAATTGGAATAAGGATTAACGTGCGGATACCTATGTCAAGTGTTTGAACAAACTAAGCACATGCCGAGAAATATGGTAAATCGGTAAGCCTAGTACCTGATTGAACCTGGCAGTGGACTTTACCCCTCACGCGACCTGAGACGTGGTCTCCCATTCCGGTTATGGTGGGTACAAGTGCGGTCACTGCACGACGGCAGTCGGGGTCAGTGAGGCATTGTACGCCAAGGCGGTGAGCCCTGATCTGCTGACGGGGAATCGATGGGGACGGTTGATGTGTGTGGGGACGGAGTGCCCCTACATGTCGTGTGTTTAGGTTTACCTTCCAAGGATAAAAACTCGATTCGAATCGTCTGCTTCTCGCAGCTAATGAGACTGCTTGATCCATTGTACTGCATTGAGTAACAAGTGGAAATGTGATGAGTTGACACAAGATGTTGATTGCTAAATATGTTTGATACCATGTATGAGTAGATAGTAGACATTTAGCCTTAAGAGAGTCACACTTAAACTTGACAAAGCTAAAACTTGATTTATAAACTCAGCTAGTGCTTTTGGCAACCAAACCCCACAGCCAAACAACTGCATGTCTAAAGGTAGAGGAGTAGACTCCTCACACCGGGTAAGTCTAGCTGAGTATTAGTATACTCAGCCTTGCTTGTGGCATAATTTTTACAGGTTCTCTGGAGGACATGGTTGCTGGAGTGACTTGGTCGTCCATCTTGCCACCGGGTTGGACAGTCGAGTGGGATCCTGCCTCGGCTGAGGAGGAGCATGAGGAGTGATGGGACAGGCTTCCCCATCTCTCTGTTTACTTACCGTTAGTTTTATTCCGCTGCACTTCGAACAATGATGACTACTTTTGCTAAAAACTCTGATGATGATGTAATAAGTTAATACTCCTTAATGTATGGTTTTATGCTTTATTATATTTGCTCTGTGACTCACCATCGAGTGAGATTGTGGTACCTGATCCTGTCAGTGGCCTCGTCGGACTAGATCCGAGGGATTGATGGGTTATTCCCATTTAAGTTTGGTCTAGCCCTTGAGGCGGGACTTAGACACTTAAGTTGGAATAATTCGGGCAGTTCCGCCACAGCTGGTATCGGAGCTTGTACCACCACAGAAGACTTCTACCTCCACGTTGATGTCAGTCTTAATTTAAAAAGAAAAGTTTATGCCTTGTGAAATCTTTTATGATTATGCAAGAATCTATCAGTTTCGCCTTCTGACTCTTTCATCGCGATTGAACCTTGAACCTCAAAGATGTGTTATTGAAAATATATGTGATTTTTCACATGGCCGGGAGAGCGCGTCGTGGTCAAAATGAGCGCGTTCCTCCACCGCCGCCACCGCCTCCTACTCTGCAGGAGCTAATGGCTCAGCAGAATGAGATCTTGAGGCAGCTAGCTCAGCGTCAGCCGCCACCTCAGCACTATGGTGGTGGTGATCATCAGCATCACCCCGCAGCAGCCACCTACCAGGAGTTCCTCAGTACCCAGCCACCATTGTTCACCAGGGCAGAGGACCCACTTGATGTGGATGTATGGTTGAGAGTAGTGGAATCCAAATTCCCACTACTCCATGGAGTTTGTTCAGAGGTCACTAAGGTTAGGTTCCCCACCCAGCAGCTTCGCGGACACGCAAGGACCTGGTGGGACCATTTTCTTGCTATGCAGCCAGAGGACCGAGAGGTGGAATGGAGAGAATTCAAGGCAGCTTTCAGGGGGCACCATATACCAGTAGGCATTATGGACCGAAAGCTCAATGAGTTTCTGGCACTCACTCAGGGAAACAGGACAGTGTTACAGTATGCTCAGACCTTCAATGACCTGTGCCAGTATGCCGGGTATCATGCAGACACGGACGAGAAGAAGAGGGACAGGTTTCGGAGGGGGCTCAGCACTAAGCTCTGTGACCGTCTCAACACAGTCAGGGCCAACAGCTATAATGAGTTAGTCTGGCCATCTCCCAGGAGGACTGTATCACAGCTCGTCAGGCAGAGAAGAAGAGGAAGACCCCTGTGGCAGGACCCTCAGCTCAGCCACAACGCTTCATAATTGTGTCTGACACTCAGAACAGGGGACCGCAGCAACAGCAAGGGCGATGGGTGATCCGACCACAGCAGCAGCAGCAGCAGACACCCAACCGCACCCAGTTTCCAGCTCAGAGGAACAATCAACAGCAGCAGCAATATCGTCAGGCAAATGACAATAGGTGCTTCACTTGTGGCAACACCGGACATTATGCCAAGAATTGCCCTAGGAACCAGCAGAGGTAGGGGCAGAATGCTAACCAGAACCAAGGCAAGAGGCAGAAGGTGCAAGTGAGGCAAGGCAGGCTGAATTTCACTACCATGGCTGATATTCTAGAGGGAGCACCCGTCATGACTAGTATCTTTATAGTTTTGAATTATCCTGCTATTATTCTTTTTGATTCTGGTGCATCACATAGTTTTATTCGTGCCAAGTGTCAATTGCCTTTTCACCACACCAATGGGGGTATTACAATTTCGACACCAGGAGGAAGGGTTGCCACCTATCAAGTCAACAGACATGTGCCCATAAAGTTTGGTAGTCTAATAATTAAAACCACCCTCCTCATATTGGGTTTGGATAGCGTGGATATCATATTGGGAACTGACTGGTTAACAAGGCATCAGGCAGTAATTGATATTGCAGCTAGGGCCATTGAGGTGCACTCACCGACTTGTGGTGAAACCACACTATATTTGCCCGACGTGGGTTGTACCCGTTCTTGTGCCTTTGTTATGATAGAGTCCCCAGTGGAAGGGATCCCAGTGGTCTATGACTACCCAGATGTTTTTCCGGATGCATTGCCAGGGATGCCACCTGATAGAGACATTGAGTTCGCAATTGAATTGCAACCCGGGACCGCTCCTATCTCCAAGAGACCCTATAGGATGCCTCCCGCGAAATTGGCAGAACTGAAAAAGCAACTGCAAGAGTTGTTGGACAAGGGGTTCATTCGCCCAAGTACTTCACCGTGGGGATGTCCAGCCTTGTTTGTAAATAAGAAGGATGAGAGTTTGAGAATGTGTGTTGATTACCGCCCTCTCAATGCGGTGACCATCAAGAACAAATACCCACTGCCCCGCATTGATGTTTTGTTTGATCAGTTGGTGGGAGCCAAGGTATTCTCCAAGATAGACCTTCGCTCGGGCTACCATCAAATCAAGATCCGTGCCAGTGATATTCCGAAGACGGCTTTCTCGACCAGATATGGGCTCTATGAGTTCTTGGTAATGTCTTTTGGGCTGACCAATGCCCCGACTTATTTCATGTACTTGATGAACTCAGTTTTCATGCCAAAGCTGGACAAATTCGTAGTGGCTGTAACACCCTAGGTGTTACTTAGGGTTTTCACTTAAGACTACACAAGCCAAGCCCATCATCACATGTGGTTGAAATAGAGCAAAGCACACCAAACTTGGAACTCAAGGTCCTAAACAAGTGCAACCCATCTTAGATATCATACCCTAACTTATCATGCACATCTAATGGGGAGATTGACCAAACCCTAATTCAAACCCCTTTGGACAAGAGAAGCACTATAAGTGTGACCAAAAGGTTATGAAAACCCCATGATCTTGACTTGGGCCATTTATAAAAGTTGTAGTACCCTTAATACCCTACAAATAATAGTAAGAAAGTGACCCCAAAAAGAATTCAGAAAAGCCCCAAAAGGTTCACCAAAGGGTTGAGCACAAAAGAAAAATCATGATTTTTCTAAGTCCAAAACCAACCCTTGGCCAAAGATCACACATGTTCACCCTCATTCAAACTTCAAAACAATTCGACCCAATTGACAAAGTGGCGCCAAATTACCTCTAAAATGCCCTGGAGAAAGTTGACCCCTACCCTAAGTCGTTTGACACGACTTGGCATAGCTTTTGTCCCGGTTTGGACAGCTATGACATAGGCAACTTCTCACCCCTCTATCTCCCTACCCCGACCCTATCTTGGCTTGGAACTCACATCAAAAAGGTAGGATATGGAGCAGGGAAGAGACCGTACACAGTGGTTTTGCCAAGATACGCACACTAAGGTGCTCAAATCCGCCGTTGAACCATGGCAGAAGCAAGCTCCCACGTGTTCGACGCGGGCTGACACTCGGGGGCACGCTCAGAGCACGCCCGTGCGCGAACCCCCGCGCGCCCGCGGCCGCCCGTGACCACGCCCGCGCCACGGCTATAAAGCCCATCCCAGAGCCCGGTTGTCTTCCACGTTGCCTCCTCTGTACCACGCCTAACTCCCCCGAGCTCGCCCATAGCTCCGGCGACCTCCCCGCGACCCGCCAGAGCCGCCCGAGGGCAACCATCGTGGCCAACCCTTTTCCCGCCCTCCTCCGCTCGATCCAAGCCCTCGGATAGCTCCCCTGGGAGGCCGTGAAGCTTGCACGAGCTTGAACCGAAGACCCGCGCCACCGGAATAGCGCAATCGTGCTCGCCGTAGTTTGGAACCCCGCCGGAGCACGTGGACCGGGTAAGCCTCTGCACCATTTCCCAATTCGTTGCGCGCATGGCCTCTACATCACCCCGTGGAGCTCCTCGTGCACTTTAATTGAACTATACCGTCGTGGTTTGGCCGGAACAGGAGCCGTCGACGACCCCCGCCGCCTGTGCTCATGGCCAGGGTAGCTCCGACCACCTCCGACGCCGACCCGCACACCGACGTGACCGTCGTGACCTCCCCGACGTCACTGACCACCCTGCCGGAGCTCTACTGCCGCCGGTAAGCCTCGCCGCCGTAATCTATGCCGCGGGTACTGTTTAAGCCAGCCAGGGAGCGCGGGTTAGATTTCGGCTAGGTCCAGTGGGTTTTCTGCAATGTCAGTGACCCATGCCAATAGTAGACCGAGGACTATTTTGTGAGAGAAGAGGGAGAGAAAACCCAGGGGCCTCAGCGCAAACCTGTATTCTTTTCCATTTTCGAATTTATTTTTCTTTTAAATATGGCAGAGAACTTCATAAATGCATAACTTGAAGAATAATCATCCAAAAATTGTCAAACCAATTTGGCTAGACTTTGGGAAATATGAACTATCAGATAAAAATAGTAAAACGCATAGTTTCTGTATTCTTTTCTAGAGTTTTGAATTAAATAAGAAAATTGCTAAAAACTTAATATTAGAAGGAAAAATAGAAATATTGTTATACCAGGGTTAAGAAAAATAGTGGAGACACTAACTTAGTAGTAACACTGTTTAAAATTAGTAAACACTCCAGTGTACAAGGTTAAGGAGGGTTTGTTCACTAAAGCTTGTTTATGCTCAAACTTAGGAAAATTAAGAAAAGGGATTAAAAATGGAAACCAGAGGGCAACCATATTTTTCCTAGCATGCCTAAGTCATGTAGTTCACAAGAAAAATCTATTAACCCATAGTCCATTGGAAAGAAATTACACTCTCAATTATTCATGAAAAATAGAGAAAACTTTAAAAAGTCCTAAGAAAATAATCCTAAAGAGAAAACACCCCTACCTTAGGAATGACTATTCTTTTGTTAAGAAGAACCTAGGAAAAATGAAAGTTCTGTTGTTTGACATTTTTCAATTAGTAAGTTAGTTATAAGTGTCTTTTTGGCATTAAACCTTAGAAAATCATAACTAAACATCCACTAAGTAACCCTCTATGATTTTTGGCACAGGAGCATGTTATGACCCATATATACTAGCAAAAATAACCCTTAGTACAGAACCCACACCTAGATAAGGGTTGTAGTGCAAAGTAACCCCTCTGCCCCAACTTTTCTTATTTTTGTCCAGGGCATGTTCTGTTTGTTTTTGACCTCAAAATTTTAGGACAGACTTCAGAGCCCAATATTCACCCACTGTAATTTTTACAAGATTTTTGAAAATTTTGATATCACTGTTGTAGTTCAAACCCACACTAGAATTCATAAATAGAAAATAAAGAAGGGGAAAATGAATGATGGAAATTAGTGTCACCCTAAAACCCTTTGTAAATTGTCCACTGAAATATATAAGGGAAATACAAATCCACTTTTCTTATCCTTAACAAAACCTAAACCTAGAGTGATAAGCATAAACCACTAAAAGCCACGTATGACCAAGAAACACTAAGTTACTAACTAACTTAGTTTTTCCTTTAGCATAATGTTGACTACTTTTGCTAAAAACTCCGATGATGATGTAATAAGTTAATACTCCTTAATGTATGGTTTTATGCTTTATTGAATTTGTTCTGTGACTCACCATCGAGTGAGATTGTGGTACCGATCCTATCAGTGGCCTCGTCGGACTAGATCCGAGGGATTGACGGGTTATTCCCATTTAAGTGTGGTCTAGCCCTTGAGGCGGGACTTAGGCACTTAAGTTGGAATAATTCGGGCAGTTCCGCCACAGTTCCTTTGCATGGAAGACCAAGGACTATTGTGTCTGATAGAGGAGCACCATTTGTAGCACGTTTCTGGGAGCAATTGCAAGAATCACTTGGGACCCATGTAATAAGAAGCTCAGCATACCACCCTCAAACAGATGGTCAGACAGAAAGGGTGAATCAGATTTTGGAAGACATGTTGAGGGCATGTGTGCTACACTATGGAAAGGATTGGGACAAGTGTCTTTCTTTGGCAGAGTTCTCTTATAATAACAGCTACCAGTCCAGTTTAAAGATGGCACCTTTTGAATCCTTGTATGGGAGAAGGTGTAGAACACCGCTAAATTGGTCACAAGCTGGAGAGAGGGAAATATTTAGACCTGACTTGGTACTAGAAGCAGAGGAGAAAGTCAGAGTCATTAAGAGGAATTTAGAAGCTGCTCAGGCCAGACAAAAGAGCTATCATGACAAGAGGAGGAAGCCTCTACAGTTTGAAGTGGGAGATCATGTTTATCTTAAGGTGTCACCCACCAAAGGTGTTCAGAGATTTGGAATCAAGGGCAAGTTAGCTCCTCGCTACATTGGACCCTATGAGATTAAGGAAACTTGTGGGCCTATAGCATATCAATTGAAGTTGCCACCCCATATGTTAGCAGTTCATGATGTGTTCCCATATCTCAGCTACGAAAGTGTGTCCGTTTACCCACAGAAGTGCTACCTGAACTAGAATTGGAGATAGAACCAGACTTGTCCTATCAAGAGCACCCCGTCAAGGTATTGGATCAAAAGGAGAGATCAACGCGGGCAAGGTCGATCAGGATGTATAAGGTTCAATGGAGTCACCATTCAGTAGAAGAGGCTACGTGGGAGACTGAGGATTTTCTACTTTCCCGCTTCCCCGACTTTTTGCCCAAAGGAGTCGGTATGTAATCCAAAACCGCCACCCCCACCTGCCCTTTGAATCTAAATATAAGAAAAACTTAGATGTTAAAGGTATTGTAAGCTTTGAAAATGACTTTAAAAGGACTTCCTTCTGAAGTTGCAAAGAGAATGACATTCGAAGAGCAGTTAATTAGAGAAACTTGGTTAAAGAAAAATTTCAAAACACTAGCACACCTTCTTGGTACCCCTAAAGGATCCCTACCCAAAATCTCGGGGCGAGATTCCTTTAAGTGGGGAGGGCTGTAACACCCCAGGTGTTACTTAGGGTTTTCACTCAAGCCTACACTACTGAACCCATCATCACATGTGGTTTAATTTGAGCAAAAGACACCAAACTTGGGGGTCAAGATCCTAAGTAGGTGGGACCCATCTTAGAAGTCATGTTTTGGCCTTATCATGCACCTAAAGAGGAGAGAATGGCTCAAACCCTAATTCAAATCCCTTTAGGGAAATGGATCCCTAGAGGGGAGTATAGCAAAAAGGCTATGTAAACCACATTATCATGACTTGGGCTAATTATAAAAGTTGTAGTACACTTAATACCCTACAAAAAATAGTAAGATAGTGGCCCCAAAAAGGTTTCAGAAAAACCCCAAAAAGGTCACCAAAGAGAAGGGCATAAAAGAAAAATCAGATTTTTCTCACTTTCAAAACCAGCCCTCTTTCAAAGATCAAACATGTTCACATTTTTCCAAACCTCAAAACCATAAGGCCCAATTAACAAAATGGCGCCTAAAGACCCCTAGAACACCCTAGAAAAATTTGAACCACACCCTAAGTCGTTTGACACGACTTGACACGGTTTTTGTCTCGGGCTGGACAGCTCGGACAGAGCCAACTTCACACCACAATATCTCTCAACCCCGACCATATCTTTGCTTGGAACACACATGGAAAAGATAGGATATGGTGTAGAGAAGATACCTTACACGGGATTTTTGCTGAGATCTACACGCTAAGGTGACCAAACAGGCCTTTGAACACCGGCAGAAGCAAACCACCACGTGTTCGACGTGGGTAGGCACTCGGGAACGCGCCCAGAGCACGCTCGCACGCGCTCCCCCGGCCACCCCTGTGCCCACACCCGTGTCGTGCCCGCGAGTGGCTATAAAGCCCGCCCTCATGCACGGCCATCTTCCCTGTTACCCCCTTCGCACCGCGCCTAGGTTTCCCGAGCCAGCCCTTAGCTCCAGCGACCTCCCCGCGACCCGCCAGAGCCGCCCAAGGGCGCCCGCCGTGGCCAAACCATTCCCGTCCACCTCCGCTCGATCCGAGCCCGCGGATAGCTTCCTCGGGAAGCCATGAAGCTTTCCTAAGCTTGAGTCGAGGACCAGCCCCACCGGAACAGTGAGATCACGCTCGCCGGAGTTCGTGACCCCGCCGGAGCACGTGGACCGGGTAATCCTCTGAACCATTTCTCAATTCCTTGCGCTCATAGCCTCTACATCACCCAGTGGAGCTCCTCGTGCACCTTGATTGAACCCTACCACCGTGGTTTGGCCAGAGCAGGTTCCGCCGACAACCTCCGCCGCCTGCGCTCGTGGCCAGAGCAGCTCCAGCCACCTCCGAAGCCGACCTGCACACCGTCGTGACCGCCGTGACCTCCCCGACGTCCAGGGGCGGATTTGGACCCCAGGCCACCTGGGCCATGGCCCGGGGCGCAGGCCAAAAATAATCTTGTATATAGTTCTTTTTTCAACCAAAAAATCTAGCCTAAAATACATTTCAGCCCAAAAAATGTGACCCAAGAAACCTTCTGCTTGCACTGATTGAGCCTGGCGCTGGCAGCCTCCCTCAGTCGCATCTTCCAATTATTTTGTAAACCTGCGAGCCTGCGTTTCCTATGTTGCCAGCGGCGTGCCGCCACCATTCAGTCCCCTATCGCTCTCCAAGCCTTTAGGCTCTACGAATCCGGCAAGGGCACAAGGCAGCAACCTCCGAGTCGGCCG
The DNA here is from genome assembly GCF_902167145.1 of Zea mays. Lineage (NCBI taxonomy): Eukaryota > Viridiplantae > Streptophyta > Magnoliopsida > Poales > Poaceae > Zea > Zea mays. Next base: position 74,535,783 of record NC_050098.1, read on the forward strand.
GGCGGGCTCTGACTCAGGCATTCGCCACCGCCAGTCCGACCTCCACCTCCGCCAGCCTGTCTCCAGTGTCCCTGCGACCCTGTAGCAATGACACGCGCAGCCTGCACCAGCGCCGCGCCACCGCCCAAATTCGCCCCTGTCATTACATTTTCTCCCAAACTATACAACTTCATCAACCCGATTCACTTCTTTTTCTTACTCATAGTCGAAGGCAGAGCGCCTCCCTGACCTGGGCAGCGACCACCTGAGCGACGAGCGTTGTGTGCTGAGTATTGACTGCCTGCTGCCATGTGCCCGTGATTCTCCTCTATTGTGAGTAATTGTTTCCGAAAGTCTGATTACCTTTTCCTATCTGCCACAGTTCCACTGAATTGTTTTAAATGTTTCTACCCCTAAAGTGTGAAAAATTAAAAGACGAGTAGTACATCATTATATTTGTAGAGTGGCCCGGGACGTTATTTTTACGGAGCTCCGCCACTGCCGATGTCACCGACCACCCCACTGGAGCTCTACTGCCGCCGGTAAGCCTCACCGTCGTGATCTTTGCCCCGGTTACTTTTACAGTCAGCCAAGGATCGCGGGTTAGTTATAGGATAAGTCCAGGGGGTTATGCGTAAGGTCAGTGACTCATGTGAATAGTAGACCGAGGGCTGATTTGTGAGAGAAAAGGGGGAAGAAAACCCAGGGACTTAAGCGCAAATCTGTTTTTCTTTTCCCATTTCGAATTTACTTTTCTTTTAAATATTGCAGCGAACTTGATAAATACATAACTTGAAGAATAATCATCCAAATTTAGTCAAACCAATTTTGCTAGACTTTGTGAAATATAAACTATCAAGCAAAAATAGTAAACCTCATAGTTTTCCTGTAATGTTTTATAGAGTTTTGATTTAAATAAGAAAACTGCCCAAAACTTAATAATAAAGGAAAAATAGAAATGTTGTTAGACCAAGGTTGATAAAAATAGTGGAGACACTAACCTAGTAGTTACACTGTTTAAAATTAATAAACACCCAGTATACAAGGTTAAGGAAGATTTATTCACTAAAACTTGTTTATGCTGAAACTTAGGAAAATGAAGAAAAGGGATTGAAAATGGAAACTAGAGGGCAACCATATTTTTCCTAGCATGCCTAAGTGATGTAGTTTACAAGAAAAATCTGTTGAACCATAGTCCAGTGAAAAGATATTGCACTCACATTTATTCATGAAAAATAGAGAAAACTTTGAAAAGTCATAAGAAAATAATTCTAAGGAGAAAACACCCGTATCTTAGGAATGACTGCTCTTGTGCTAAGAAGAACCTAGGAAAAATACAAGTTCTGTTGTTTGATATTTTTCAAATAGCAAGTTAGTTATAAGTGTCTTTTTGGCATTAAACTTTAGAAAATCATAACTAAATAACCACTAAGTAACCCTCTGTGATTTTTGGCACAAAAGCATGTTATTACCCATAAATACGAGCAAAAATAACTCTTAGTACAAAACCCACACCTAGATAAGAGTTGTAGTGCAAAGTGACCACTCTGCCCCAACTTTTGTTATTTTTGTCCAGGACATATTCTATTAATTTTGACCTCAAATTTATAGGACAGACTACAGTGACCAATATTAACCCACTGTAATTTTTACAGAATTTTTGGAAAGTTTGAAATCACTGTTCTAGTTCAAACCCACCTTAAGAGCATAAATAGAAAATGAAAAGGGGAATTAGTAGGGGAGATTAATGTTACCCTAACCAACCCGGCAAAACCCCTTGACTACCTAATAGAACCTTTAAGGGGCAATCCAAGTGTTAATACACTATGTTTGCCTCTAAGCAAAACCTCAAACTTAGGTTGCTAAGCATAAACCACAAAGAGCTTATTATAACAAGGAAACCCTAAGTTATCAACTAACTTAGTTTTTCTTCACTATGCATAATGGTTACTAAATTCTGCATATCATACATATATCTTATTCATTGCATTCGATAGATTGCAACCTCGCTGACGGAGAGTACATCCTCATGCCGGAGCAAGGAGTTGCTCAGGAGGTAGCCCAAGATCCAGCACCAGAACCTGCCATCGAGGATCTGCCTGTCCCAGCTTTAGAAGGCAAGCCCCGGTTTTATGCATAACCAGTTCTATATATTATTTTACTACACTTAATGATTGTAGGCTTGTATTGTGCACTTAAGTGTAGGAGTTGCCTGAAACCCTAGTTGCATTACCTCAGGATTTCCTTTTGAGATGGATACTAGTATGCTAGGTCGAGTAGCTGCTTTACTAATTAGGGATCTCGGTAGAAGTCTAGTGATTTTTCTAGCACTCGCGCGAGGTCAGGAATTGGTTGTATCCACTTTCTTATCATAATGATGTTGGTCTGTGGACAACAATCCATGGGGATTGGTTGTCTACGAGATGGAAATTAGAATAAGGATTAAGGTGTGGTACCGTGAGTCAAGCGTTTGAACGTACTAAACATATGCTGAGAAATATGGTAAATCGGTAAGCCTAGTACCTGATTGAACCTGGTAGCAGACTTTGCCCCTCACGCGACCTGAGACGTGGTCTCCCATTCCGGTTATGGTGCGTACAAGTGTGGTCACTGCACGACGGCAGTCGGGGTCAGTGAGGCATTGTACGCCAAGGCGGTGAGCCCTGATCTGCTGGCGGGGAATCGATGGGGACGGTTGATGTGTGTGGGGACGGAGTGCCTTGCCACGTCGTGTGTTTAGGTTTGCCTTGCAAGGATAAAAACTCGATTTGAATCGTCTGCTTCTCGTAGCTAATGAGACTGCTTGATCCATGCTGCTACATTGAGTAACAAGTGGAAATGTGATGACTTGGCAAAAGTTGTTGATTACTAAATGCTTGATTCTATGAATGATTAGATAGGTACACATTTAGTCTTAAGAGAGTCACACTAAAACTTGAAAAAGCTAAAACTTGATTTTTAGACTCAGCTAGTGCTTTTGGCAACCAAACCCCTCAGCCAAACAGCTGCATGTCTAGAGGTAGAGGAGTAGACTCCTCACACCGGGTAAGTCTAGTTGAGTATTAGTATACTCAGCCTTGCTTGTGGCATAATTTTACAGGTTCTCTGGAGGACATGGTTGCTGGAGTGACTTGGCCGTCCATCTTGCCACCGGGTTGGACAGTCGAGTGGGACCCTACCTCGGATGAGGAGGAGCATGAGGAGTGATGGGACAGGCTTCCCCATCTCTCCGTTTATTTATCGTTAGTTTTATTCTGTTGCATTTTGAACAATGATCACTGCTTTTGCTAAACTCCGATGATGTTGTAATAAAATTTAAATACTCCTTAATGTATGGTTTTATGTTTTATTTTGTTTGCTCTATACCTCACCATCGAGTGAGTACGTGGTACTTGATCCTGTTAGTGGCCTCGTCGGACTAGATCCGAGGGACTGACGTGTTATTCCCATTTAAGTGTGGTCTAGCCTTTAAGGTTGGACTTAGGCACTTAAGTTGGAATAATTCGGGCGGTTCCGCCACATGTTGCTACTCTCTATGGTGGTCCCACTAGTCCCATGGCTAGTGCTGCTGTGCGGCCTGGTCCCATGTCGCGTGTTGCACCTCCTCATTGTGCTACACCTCCTCATTGTGCTGCTCATCCTCATTGTGCTGCTCCTCAGTGTGCTGCTCATCCGGGTACATACAACTCAAGATTTAGATACAGGTAAATATGTAAACAAATTTATTTGTACAAAATATGTTACGTCATCTCCATGTACAGCGCTCAATAGCTCTCGACGTCTGTTGCTGCTCGAAGAACTGCCCTGAAATAGGCCCATGCCCTTGAACAACCCCTTCATTGACTTCTTCGACTTTGGCGACATCCTGCATCAAAATAAGAAATTATTCATTAGTAGAATGTTAAAATGACATAATCCTTAAAAATTAGAAAAATGAAAGAACAAAATAATTTACTTGTTAAATATCATCAAAATCAGGATCTATTTGTTCTCTTCTATGCAGAGGTCGCTATGTAACTTTTCTCCTAACAGGTTGTCTTCTCCGTGTCTCTGGAAAAGTTAACTCGTTAATGTCTGCAACTAGTAAATCTAATGCCGATGCAGGATCAATAAGAAAACTAGTTGGCAACTCTTCTTCTTGAAACACCTCATCAACCTACTCAAGGTGACCAAATTGATATTCATCCTCACCAGGAGTGTATAGGCATTCGCGGGGATTTACATTGTACACAACCCTCCATGTAGACAACTTTTTGCATGGATATGTCGAGAGATAAACTTGGTCTTCTTGATGGGCAAGGATATACGTGTCATGTCCTTGAAGCAATTTTTCAAGTTGGATCTATGTCATCCCAAATTCGGTCCTATAATACTTTAGGTCATACCATTTACACTCAAAGAAAACTAGCGCTAAAGGCTTATTTCCTGCAAATGTAATCTCGATTATATTTTTTATTTTTCCATAATAGCAGGCTTCGTGACCTTCCATGTCGGTTGCCCTAGTAACGACTCCACTATTTTGAGTGGCAGCCATAGGATGACTATATTCGAAAATGCTTGAACGAAAGCGATATCCATTGACGTTGTAACGTCCATAGCTTTTGGCAGTTACGCTTCCAATAGATAACTGACGTAAGTCATCATTCAAATTCATTTCCTCCCCAAACTGTCAATTATGCCACAAAGCATTAGCAAATTATGTAATATTAGTTAACTAAAATTAGGTCTCGGAGCCACATAATTGAGACTTACACGGTCCTGAAGCCACATAACGAAATTAGGTAGCCCATGCACTCCATCACGTCGCAATTTGTCTATGTCTCTCGTTGTTGGCCTACCGAGACACGTCATGTTTTGTTCATCAAACTCACTGTCAAATATTATTTATGGCATGAGATATTTGATAACATAAACTAATTATCATATGAACAATTTAAGGAAATAAGTCTTACACAAAGTATTTCTCCACCTCAGGCATATTCGTGAACATGTACGGTAAGCAGACTTTTGTTCTTCCATAGTGAGGTGATATGCCTTGGGTGAACCAACGGCTTTGCCGTTTGTTTGAAAAATCGAAAGATCACTACACGGAGGCATCTCTCGTTCATCATCATGGTACCTCTTCTTTTGAGCAAATGCATTATGTTCTTTTGAGCAAATGCATTATGTTCCTCAGGTAACAACTTGTAAAGTGTGCTACCTCCTTCAGTTTAAATTGTTCTGCAATACATCCTTCAACTCTTGCCTTATTGCCCACCATTGCTCTAACCTTCTTTAATGCTCTTTCTATATGAAACATCCACCTGTACAATACAGGACCACCGAGCTTAGCCTCATATGGAAGATGTATAAAGAGATGCTGCATAGGATTGAAGAAACCCGGTGGAAATATTTTTTCCAATTTGCACAAAAGCACAGGTGCCTCTTTCTCCAGCTGTTCCATCACATCTCTTCTGATTTCTTTAGCACATAGCTGTCTGTAGAAATAGCTAACTACAGCTAACGTTTTCCAAACAGCATCGGAAATGTACCCACAAAACATTACATGCATGAACCTTTCCATAATTATGTGGAAGTCATGGCTCTTCAGTCCATTCATCTTCATTGTCTTCAAATTCATAGATCTTCTAAAACCAGCAGCATAACCATCGAGGAATTTCAGATCCTTCATCCACTTCATCACTTCTTTCCGTTGCTTAGGTTTCACACAATAGTCAGCTTTTCGTTTGCCTCCATTTTATCTAAGCACTTGGGTTGGACGATCACATATCACGGCTAAGTCCATGTGTGCCTTGTCATTGTCTTTCATTTTATCAGGGAAATCCATGCATGTATTTATGAGTGCTTGGCAAAAGTTACTCTCTAGATGCATGATGTCGATGTTGTGCATCAAAATCAATGACTTGGCTTAAGGAAGCTCCCATAAGCCACATATGTGAGTCTAGTTATGCTCCTCACCAAAACCTTGATACCTTTTCCCACTCTCGTCTAGGACAAGTTTCCTATGCTCTTCTGTAATTTCTATCCCACTATGCCGCTTGGGCGGTCCCTTCATGACGATGGTGCCCTTCCTAAACTCCTTTCGCTACCTTCTAAAGGGTGATTGAAGGGTAGAAAACATCTATGGCAATCAAAGTAACATATCTTGCCACCAACACTAAGATGAAAACAATCTGTATCTTTAGCACAATAAGGACACGTCAATCTACCATGCACGCTCCATCTAGAGAAAATACCATACGCCATAAAATCATGAACCGAGAATAGATACGCAACACGAAGATTGAATTTCTGCTTCTTGAAGCAGTCATAGGCTTCCACTCCTTGCCATAGCATCTTTACCTCTTCAATCAGTGGTTGAAGCATCACATTGAGGCTTACAACAGGATGCTCAGGCCCAGGTATAACAAGACATAGGAACATAAACTCATGTTTCATGCAAAGAGCAGGTGGAAGGTTGTACGATATGAAAATGATTGGCCAACATGAATACGACGCAGCGGTCATATTGAAAGGCGTGAAACCATTAGTTGCCAAGCCGATACGAACGTTTCTTGCATCGCTGGCAGACTCTGGATCAAAGTTGTCAAGAGCCTTCCATGCATCACCATCTGACGGGTGCACCATTAACCCATCTTGTCTATCCGTACAATCTTTATGCCACCTCATGTGCATAGCGGTCTTCCTCGAGAGAAACAAACGTTTCACTCTAGGAGTGAGAGGCATGTACCGAAGCTGTTTATGTGCAACCTTTGTCACCACCTTCTCCCCATATTCATTTACAAGCTCCACATACCTCGACTTCCCATATTTTAAGCATTTTTGCTCTCTGTCATGTTCCTTCCAAAAAAGCATGTCGTTGTCTTGGCAAACATCAATCTTCTCATACTGCATACCAAGACCTTCAAGCAATTTCTTGGACATCTTTGGGCATCTTGTGACCAGTAGGAAGAACCTCGCTAATCAAATCCATGAGCTCTTTGTAACAATTATTAGAGAATGCAAACTTGGACTTGATTGACATTAGTCGTGTCACGAATTTGAGAACGGTCACATCGATGTGCCGATGAAGAGGCTCTTCTGACGCTTTAAGGAGGTCGAAGAACTTCTGAACCTCCGGTGTTTGTGAATCATGATGATCTGGGGCCCATTCAGGCTACAGATCCTCAAGCATATGGTCCATCCTTTCCACATCTTCACTGTCATCAGCTTCTACTCATGTTGTTCGTTAAAGGCGTGACTCCCCGTGAAGATACCAGACTTTATAGCCTAGCACATAACCATGCGAGCACAAATGTAGTGTGACCTGCCTCTTGGTGTGGCTCGTCATATTTCTACATTTATTGCATGGACACCTAATATTATCTATTTGTGACAAAGCAGCTGCATGGTCCAGAAACATCTGAGTCTTGGCAAACCATTCACTTGTGTGACACCCACCCTTCTTGAAACCTTCATACATCCATTCACGACTATCACCCATTATTGTAGCTTCTTGTATAAACATAAAAGATCCATAAGCAATCGTACTATTTGGTGATCGACATAGCTAGATCAAACTTACCATTCTTTTTGCTTTTTGGAGCATGTCGTCACCGCCAAACTTGTGGATAGGATTGGTTCCTCGACATTGCCTGTGATGCACTGACGCTTTCTAGAAGCCTTTGGAAGCCCAATATCGACATCAAGCATAGTACGCATCAGGCACGGGCGCCATCCATGGAACCATCACCTGCACACACAATGTAACATATTATATCAATCACAACAATCAATAAAAAGGGTAAAACAAATTGAATACTAACCTCACGATACTGATCCTCAGTCAAATATATCTTTGAGGACCCTTCCTTTTTGTTCAAGGGGCCTGCTTCTTCCGGATGATTTTGAAAATACAGGTTTGTAGCCTGAATTCTCGCATAGTATATGGCATCCTTCACCAGCTTCTTTGCATTGTTTTGGAACACACGTTCAGCGTGCCCCATGTAATCCTCTTCGTCAGGCAACCGATATCAAAGCTACAACATAAAGAATACAAATACAATGGTATAAGTCATAGAATTACAATATTAAGAAACAGAACAAAAACAATAAAGAATTCATACCCAAAAGTCATGACGCATAAGTCCTTGTCTGTCGATGTGGTTTCGTTCCTTTTTTAACTTGTACTCGTCCCTGGTACTGATGAGCACCTCATCGACGCTATCTTCGTCTGACACCTTCACTATACCAGGGTAGTGAAGGTGGCAAAGAGAACCCAACGTAAGGTTAACCTGAGTGTGGGGTCCCTTGCCGTCAAAGACAGATCCTCCAAATTCCTGCATTACACAAGAACATTACCAATACATATAATAGTTATATGAGACAAGTTAATATATTACACTCACCGATCTCCATGAGGCATGATTAAGATCCTATCAGCCTCTCGCTCTATCGCGTCACGAGGCTTTACTAAGTGGCTTTTTCTTGAGCGACATGTGTGTGTCGCTGAAGAGCCTCCTGAGCCACCATCCATCGGGTTGTTAGCCGGTTGGGCCTGTTGGCCCCACTGGTCCCACACCTGTTGCTACTCTCTCTGGTGGTCCCACTGGTCCCATGGCTGGTGCTGCTGCGCGACCTAGTCCCATGTCGCGTGCTGCACCTCCTCATTGTGCTGCTCATCCTCATTGTGCTGCTCCTCAGTGTGCTGCTCATCCTGGTACATACAACTCAAGGTTTAGATACAGGTAAAAATGTAAACAAATTTATTTGTACAAAATAAGTTACCTCATCTCCATGTACAGCGCTTAACAGCTCTCAACATCTGCTGCTGCTCGAAGAACTGCCCTGAAATAGGCCCAGGCCCTTGAACAACCCCTTCATTGACTTCTTCGACTTTGGCGGCATCCTGCATCAAAATAAGAAATTATTCATTAGTGGAATTTTAAAATGACATAATGCTAAAAAAATTAGAAACAAATGAAAGAACAAAATAATTTACTTGTTAAATATCATCAAAATCAGGATCTATTTGTTCTCTTCTATGCAGAGGTCACCATGTAACTTTTCTCCTCACAGGTTGTCTTCTCCATCTATCGGGAAAAGTTAAGTCGTTTATGTCTGCAACTAGTGAATCTAATGCCGGTGCAGGATCAATAAGAAAACTAGTTGGCAACTCTTCTTCTTGAAACACCTCATCAACATGCTCAAGGTGACCAAATTTATATTCATCCTCACCAGGAGTGTATAGGCGTTCGCGGGGATTTACATTGTACACAACCCTCCATGTAGACAACTTTTTCCATGGATATGTCGAGAAATAAACTTGGTCTGCTTGATGGGCAAGGTTATACGTGTCATGTCCTTGAAGCAATTTTTCAGGTTGGATCTGTGTCATCCCAAATTCGGTCCTATAATACTTCGGGTCATACCATTTACACTCAAAGAAAACTAGCGCTAAAGGCTTATTTCCAGCAAATGTAATCTCGATTATATTTTTGATTTTTTCCGTAATAGCAGGCTTCGTGTCCTTCCATGTCGGTTGCCCTAGTTATGACTCCACTATTTTGAGTGGCAGCCATAGGATGACTAGATTCGAAAATGCTTGAACAAAAGCGATATCCATTGACGTCGTAATGTCCATAGCTTTTGGCAGTTACGCTTCCAATAGATAACTAACGTAAGTCATCATTCAAATTCATTTCCTCCCCAAACTGTCAATTATGCCACAAAGCATTAGCAAATTATGTAATATTAGTTAACTAAAATTAGGTCTCGGAGACACATAATTGAGACTTACACGGTCCCGAAGCCACATAATGCAATTAGGTCGCCCATGCATTCCATCACGTCGCAATTTGTCTGTGTCTCTCGTTGTTGGCCTACCGAGACACCTCATGTTTTGTTCATCAAACTCGCTGTCAAATATTATTGTATGACATGAGATTTTTGATAACATAAACTAATTCACATATGAACAATTTAAGGAAATAAGTCTTACACAAAGTATTTCTCCACCTCAGGCATATTCGTGAACATGTACGGTAAAGCAGACTTCCGTTCTTCCATAGTGAGGTGATATGCCTTGGGTGAACCAACGACTTTGCTGTTTGATTGAAAAATCAAAAGATCACTACACGGAGGCATCTCTCGTTCATCATCATGGTACCTCTTCTTTCGAGCAAATACATTATGTTCTTCTGCAAAGTAACAACTTGTGAAGTGTGCTACCTCCTTCAGTTTAAATTGTTCCGCAATACATCCTTCAACTCTTGCCTTATTGCCCACCATTGCTCTAAGCTTCTTTAATGCTCTTTCTATATGAAATATCCACCTGTACTGAACAGGACCATCGAGCTTAGCCCCATATGGAAGATGTATAAAGAGATGATGCTTAGGATTGAAGAAACCCAGTGGAAATATTTTTTCCAATTTGCACAAAAGCACCAGTGCCTCATTCTCCAGTTGTTCCATCACATCTCTTCTGATTTCTTTAGCACACAACTGTCTGTAGAAATAGCTAACTTCAGCTAACGTTTTCCACACAACATCGAAAATGTACCCACGAAACTTTACATGCATGAGCCATTCCATAATTATGTGGAAGTCATGGCTCTTCAGTCCATTCATCTTCATTGTCCTCAAATTCATAGATCTTCTAAAACCAGCAGCATAACCATCGGGGAATTTCAGATCCTTCATCCACTTCATCACTTCTTTCTGTTGCTTAGGTTTCAGACAATAGTAGGCTTTTGGTTTGCCTCCGTTTTCTCTAAGCACTTGGGTTGGACGATCACATATCACAGTTAAGTCCATGCGTCCTTGTTATTGTCTTTTGTTTTATCAGGAAAAACCATGCTTGTATTTATGAGGGCTTGGCAAAAGTTACTCTCTTGATGCATGACGTCGATCTTGTGCATCAAAATCAATTATTTAGCATAAGGAAGCTCTCACAAGCCACATATGTGAGACCAGTTGTGCTCCTTACCAAAACCTTGATACCTTTTCCCACTCTTGTCTAGGACAAGTTTCATATGCTCTTCTATAATTTCTATCCCACTACGTCGCTTGGGCGGTCCCTTCGTGACGATGGTGCCCTTCCTAAACTCCTTTCTCACAATTCTGAAGGGGTGATTGAAGGGTAGAAAATATCTATGGCAATCAAAGTAACATATCTTGCCACCAGCACTAAGATGAAAACAATATGTATCTTTAGCACAATAAGGACACGTCAACCTACCATGCATGCTCCATCCAGAGAAAATACCATACGCCATAAAATCATGAACCGATAATAGATACACAACACGAAGATTGAATTTCTGCTTCTTGAAGCAGTCATAGGCTTCCACTCCTTGTCGTAGCTTCTTTAACTCTTCAATCAGTGGTTGAAGCATCACATTGAGGCGTACGACAGGATGCTCAGGCCCATGTATAACAAGACATAGGAACATAAACTCATATTTCATGCAAAGAGCAGGTGGAAGGTTGTACGGTATGACAATGACTGGCCAACATGAATACGACGCAGCGGTCATATTAAAAGGCGTGAAACCATTAGTTGCCAAGCAGATATGAACGTTTCTTGCATCGCTGGCAGACTCTGGATCAAAGTTGTCAATAGCCTTCCATGCATCACCATCTGACGGGTGCACCATTAACCCATCTTGTTTGTCCGTACAATATTTATGCCACTTCATGTGCATAGCGGTCTTCCTCGAGAGAAACAAACGTTTCACTGTAGGAGTGAGAGGCATGTACTGAAGCTGTTTATGTCAACCTTTGTCACCACCTTCTCCCCATCTTCATTTACAAGCTCCACGTACCTCGACTTCCCACATTTTAAGCATTTCTGCTCTCTACCATGTTCCTTCCAAAAAAACATGCAGTTGTCTTGGCAAACATCAATCTTCTCATACTCCATACCAAGACCTCCAAGCAATTTCTTGGACTGGTACATGTCTTTGGGCATCTTGTGACCAGTAGGAAGAACCTCGCTAATCAAATCCACGAGCTCTTTGTAACAATTATTGGAGAATGCAAACTTGGACTTGATTGACATTAGTCGTGTCGCGAATTTGAGAACGGTCGCATCGGTGTGCCCATGAAGAGGCTCTTCTGACGCTTTAAGGAGGTCGAAGAACTTTTGAACCTTCGGTGTTGGTGGATCATGATGATCTGGGGCCAATTCAGGCTGCAGATCTCAAGCATATGGTCCATCCTATCCACATCTTCACCGTCATCAACTTCTACTCCTGCTGTTTGTTAAAGGTGTGACTCCCCGTGGAGATACCAGACCTTATAGCCTAGCACAAAATCATGCAAGCACAGGTGTAGTGTGACCTTCCTCTTGGTGTGGCTCGTCATATTTCTACATTTATTGCATGGACACCTAGTATTATCTATTTGTGACAAAGCAGCTGCATGGTCCAGAAACATCTGAGTCTTGACAAACCATTCACTTGTGTGATACCCACCCTTCTTGAAACCTTCATACATCAATTCACGTCTATCACCCATTATTGTAGTTGTCTACGTACGAGTAAGAGTGCGTGTGAGACATTCATGTTTCTACATGTCACACATACCATGTATGGTATATATATAGTTGCAACAATGAGGTAGTATAATCAATATGTACATACATGACATTCATCAATTAACAATATACACAATGATTAATATTTGCAATAATTACTATTTGTATAACACATCTCATTCACCGTCAAATTCATTAACTAATAACATCAAACCATAAAATTTATATTTGCAACATAAATTTAAAAATAGCAACTACAATGTATAAAGTCATATGAAGACTAATAACACTATCAATTAACACATTTAAACTAACTCTAATCACATAAAAGTTAACTCCCGTCGGCCACAAAAAACCGACAAAAATAAAATGTCTTAATATACTTATTTAGCACCTCTAATTAATCACATATTCATTTACATTGTAAATGTATAGGATTATACCTCGATGACTCGAACGCGGACCGGATGGCGAGATACCGATGAGGCCCTCGGTGGTGGTGGCTGACCGGCACGTCGGGGCACCAGCGGACGGCGGAGTGGTGGGAATGGCGGACGACGGCGGAGACGATGGACGGTGGGCACGGTGGACGGTGGCGGGATTGGAACGGTGGACGGCGGTGGGCTGGGGGCGGTGGACAGCGGTGGGCTGGGGGTGGTCGACGGCAGCGGGCTGGGGGCAGTGGCGGTTGGGGGTGGCGTCGTCCGTGGAGGCGGTGGCGGCAGTGTCCTGGAGCGGCTGGAGCTAGCGGCGGTGTTCTGGAGAAGAAAAGAAATGAGTTAGTGCGTGCGGGATCGGCTCATAAATTGTTAATTCCAGTCGGCCAGAGTACGGTGCCGACGGGGATTACATTATTCCCGTCAGCCCTGACACAGGCCGACGGGAATAAGGTAATCCCCGTCGGCCCTGACACAGGCCGACGGAAGTTAATATAATTCCCGTCGGCCGTTAGGTAGCCGACGAGAATTACCTTATTTCCGTTGGCTTTAGCCCTAGCCGACGAGAGTTATTTTAGCCGATGGGAATCTTTAGAATTCCTGTAGTGCGCTGGTCAGCCCGCGCTCGTGTTCGCGCGCGCATCCGCTCGGCCAGATCTAATCCTGGTCGTTGCTCGCATATCCGATGGCCGAGAACACCCCGTACCCCTTTGAGTGTGATTTTAGCTAAAGAGACCCTGAGTTCTCGGGTAATAGAACCGGTCGTCCTTAGACTTTACGCATAGGCCCCTGAACTCTTATAAACAGACCCTTGCACTTTTATATTACAGAATTGGACCTATTTTCATATTTCAAACTTCAAAACTTGTTTATTTCATATCTTTTTCATATGAACTCCAAATTTAGTGATTCAGATTGCAAAATGTTCATAGGAATATTCTCTGTTCAAATAAATTATGTTCATTCACAGTCTGTACACTCTAATTTTGTGTCTAACTATAGGTTAGTGTATGTATTGATTTATTCACTTAATAAAATAAATAAAAAGGAAACCCTAGTGGTAAATAGATGTTTAATATTGTGAAGATAATAATATGTGAGGTATGAATTTATCTCTGGTTTAAATTTGATATCTCATTAAAATAAGAAGTGTTAGATTATGTAATCATGGACGACACTTAAAGAATAATCAACTACTAAATGAGATTAGTTCACCCTATAATTTAAACTCCCTTTTGAGTTTATACTTTTCCTTTTGAGATGTGTTCCAATGTTTGTACATGATTGATGTGTTGTTTATTTGTCATTTACCAAATGCATTGAATGCATGATCGCTTTATTTAGACAACGAGCAGCCCGTGGTTCCTGAGTGTGTTGCCGAAGATCTCCCTGACCAACAACCTGGTGAAGGCAAGTGTCCTCTGACCTATTATGTCCTACATACTTTGTAATTCACTGTCCCACATTACATTATTGAAACCTAAGGATTGACTAGTCTGTATTTACTTACCCTTGTTTACCTTTTGGGTTAATCATGGTTAGCTTATGCTATTGCTTCAACTTAATCAATGAACATGATGTGAACATTTATGATACGATGAGGTTATCTCGATGATGATATTGTGATACTTTAGGGGACTCAGGCCATTTTCCTGAGTACCTCTCCGTAAGGACCTGTTCGTGGAGTGACCACCTAGGATAATAGTATAACCATGAGGGTGGAATGGGACCTATTAGCTAATTAATTAGATGAACCTGGGGTGTAGTTGGCTTTGCCGGAGGGCCGTCAATGGGGGCCCGGGCGTAGTGCTCACTCTGCCAAGGGGGGTGCAGAGGTTCATTCGATTAGGTTTCGTTAGTCACCCACCTTGGGGAGGTGTACTACGTCTGTACGACTGGCGAAACCTAACGAGCAGCTATGCACCAGGGGAGTCTTTGTAAAGGCTACGTAGTGATACCCTGCCAGGTCACCTTGGTAGTGATCAATGGGGAGTCATGATCTCCGGCAAAATGGGAGTCACGACTCGTGGGTAAAGTGTGCAACCTCTACAGAGTGTTAGAAACTGGTATATTAGCCGAGCTCATGGTTAAGAGCGGCCTTGGGATCCTCTTTGATTAGAAGAACTTTGGTTACTTTTATGATGATGGTTAATAATGAGGGTTATAATTTTGATCTCTGGTATTTCCTCTTGGAGGAGGTACATTTGGGGAATAACTGGGCTTACTACTAAAACTTGGCTCTACTCATAGTAATAAATACTTGACCAACTAAAAGCAACTGCTTAACCTTAACTCCACATACAAAGCGAGTGAAAAAGCTTAACTCAGGCTCAAACTTGACAAGTTCTAGCTTTTAAGCTTTTTAGTACTTAAATTCTCTTTATTGTGCAAATTTTGGTTCTTGAGATATGCATGTGTTATTGCACTTGGGGGTATTCACAACACATATCATATTTGAAACCCCTAGTGCAACTCTCAAATGCAAAATCTCATCATTTGCTTATTTTTCTAAAAACAACATAGCATGTGGCAAAATATTTTGAAAATTATGAGAGAAAATGAGAGGGTGCCAATACCTGTCCCAACAAGGAGAATAGTCGAGGATGGCCTCTGATTAGATCGCCTTCTGAGTCCGTCGCCTCTCGTCTCAGACTCACTCCACACCTGCTCGGTTTGACCCCTCAGCTCCAGTCACCACTACCACTCCACCATCCTCCACTACGCTAGCTTCCTCCACTCCAGTGCCTACCACCCCACTTGCTACACCTACAGCCTCCACCATGTTGGTTACTTGTTCTCAATTGATGTGAATCAAAAACAAGGTAACACAAATATTAAATATTAAGTACCTTCGTCCTTCGAAGCATTATCTTCTTTCAGATATAATGGTTCTAGGATGATGGTGATGAAGAACGGGTCTTCATCTCTCATAAAAATAATATTACAATGTAATGTTATAGTAAGTCTTCATTAATTTCATTTGCATGTTTAAATAATGTCATAATCTGAATTACATGCTAATAAAGCATTACAAGCATTACATTACATTTATACCTTCGGCTTGCTCGAAGGAGAGAATGCGAGAATGACTTCCAATTACTACGTGAATAGTACGGGGGTACTATTCATCTATTTATAGACATGGGACGTAGCCCAAGCAAAAATACAACTACGACCCTGATACCTATACATTTGTCCTATTACAGATACTAAGGACAAATGAGTCTTTTCACTGTTAATTTGGTTGCTTGTGTGACTTTCGGGACCACCTTAAGCCAAAGCTATGACTCTCTTCGAAGATTTGTTATATTCCTTGTGTCCCTTGCTCCGCTGCTCTAGCTTTGGCATTTTGTCCTTCGACATATCTACTAAGATGAATCAAAATGGCTTCATTCATTCTGAGGACCTTCGGCAGAGAGGAGACCCCCAACACACCACACCTGCTTCTACCGCTCCCACTCCTGCTCCCTCTGCCACTCCACCAGTTCCTCCACCCCATTTCCGAGAGCGAGACGAGAAAAAGTTGTGACCACTTCCTAAGGATCCTCATCTGTTTGATCTTCAGAGGGCCACTACCGCCAGGGTTCACCGATTCCGACACATGCATAGTAGAGTCATGGCTTCCAGCTCAAAGAGATCCAGCCGCAGCTCCTGTTTTTAGTACCCGTACTTAGGAGTCCTTCTACCATGCTTAATAGACATCTCAGATAGCCTTGAGGGCTCATCGTCGACTTGACCTGATAGCCTTCCGTTCAGCAGCTGGTTCAAAGGTTGAGGGCCACATCACCTACTTACCAGGTTTGTACTCACTGTTGAGGTTTGGTGGCCGGTAGATAGAGGAGTGGGTTAAAGTATTCTATGCTATTGTTTGGATTGACCCTGATCACTAGTGGATGAGGTTCCGCTTTGAGCGTGAGGATGTCACTTTGCATACTGCTTAGATCCGAGAGCTCTTTGGATTCCCTGAGTCGACGATGAGGCTTCACATTCTTTTCTATGGCACTTCAGACCATCCTCGTCACTCTCACGGCGGAGTTGCTCCTAGTATAGCTCACGTCACCACTCTCTTTAGGCCTCCTTTCACAAACAGCTCATGGTGCTCTCCTGCGGATTTCACCTCAGCGACAAAGTTTTTATATGAGTTGATGAGGCACACCTTGCTACCGTGGATGGGATACAGAGAGGCTACCACTCATATTCAGCTATGGCTCCTGGGTGCTCTGGTATCTCACTCTGTGTTCGACGTGGTTGATTTCTTGATCTATGAGATTGAGGACACAATATTGGATGGACTCCATGCTTGGCTTCAGCTGCCCTACACGCACTACCTCTGCCATATCTGCACGCAGCTAATCTGACCCCCTTAACTCCAGGCAGCTCTTGACTCCACTAGACTGATGTTTGGTTTCTACCACCTGACACGTGAGGGTACGAATCCCGCCAGTGCTCCCTTGGATCCTTTGGCCCCTGAGCTTTGAGATAAGGATGAGGTGATCCACCAGTTTGAGGACCAGGGCATAGTAGTTGATATGTCTTCAATATGATGAGGACCTTGAGATTCCACCACCACCTCCTCCTCATGTGCCATCTTGTTGACATCATCACGAGGTCGGTGGTTCCAGTGCTGCTCATCCTACCATCGATCTAGCCCTAGCAGCCATTCTAGAGTCACTGACCCAGCAACAGGCTCACTTGGCCGCTGTGTAGGATTGTCAGGCAGCAATTTAGCAGTAGATGTACGAGCGGATGCTATCCATGTTTCAGACCATTCAGGACCGCCAGGACACTCTCTAGCAGCAGCTTCTAGTAGATAGGGCAGAGCACCAGGCTTTCATGACTCACATCCTTCAGCACACCGGTGTTCGCTTGCCTCCAGTGCAGTCCGCTCCACCACTAGCTCTCCAGACTTCAGTGGTGCCAGCGATTCAGTCCGGACCCTAGCTCCACTCTTTTGGTTCGATGTTCTCTCCACTCCGACCTATCACCTTGGACTTGTTGACTTAGGTCATCGGAGTTGTCAGTGCTCAGCTGCTAGTGCCACCAGTCTTAGCAGTTGCTACCCCTGTAGTGGTCGTCTTAGTTCCAGCTCCAGCATCGATAGTTCAGGCATCGCAGCCAGTGTTAGAGTCAGCACCAGCTCCAGCCCCTACCACAGATCCTGGATCCAAGACTAACTCTGATCCCCTTCTTGCTTTTTCTCTGACTGCTCGCCCATGACCTGATGCACCTACCCCTCCTCCTTCTACTTCTGGTATCTAGGTTAGGGTGACCCTTTTGGTGCTTGTCGCCAAAGGGGGAGAGATCAGAGTTGTGAGAGCTAGGGGAGTTAGTTGAGAGATTGATGATCTTTTGTTGTAATATATGCATGATACTTTCTGTTATGACTCTTTGCTTTTGTATGCTTATGCCTCACAAACTCAATGATATGCTCTCAGGATCTTTTGATGATTGTGTGTGTTTATGTTTTCACTAACTTTGTTCACTAGTCATGCATTTCTTGTTCATGGTTTTCATTCACACTTTTGTGAACAAGATGCTTATGTTATGTATGCACTTATACTTCCTATATTCTTATATGACTTTTATCTGTCAACTTGTTGAGTATAACTAACAATCTTCTAATGTTGATAGAAAACAAACAAAATACTCTCACACTCTTGTAGGGTTGTCATCAATCACCAAAAAGGGGGAGATTGAAAGTATCTAGGCCCCTAGTTGGTTTTAGTGATTAATGACAACATAAGATTACATGTGACTAACGTGTGTTTTGTAGAGCAAATGGTAAGTTAGGTCACATTACAAGGAGTAGCGCTACAACGGTGAAAACAATCCCTCATATGAGAACTTGAAGCGATGACTAAAAAAGGCAAATCAAAAGATAAAGGACTTCATATCCTAAGTGTCAAAGGAGTTGTGGGACACTTGGTATCGAGTTAGGACTTGTATTTTTGTTTTAGTTGTACTATAAAGAGGGTTGTGGATGAGTAGTTTGACCAAGAGAAATCTAGTGTAATGTCGGTGCATGTTCACACTCACAACTAGTGCTAGGTGTCACTCTAGAACTCACTCACAAGTAAGAATCAAAAATAGTTTAGAGAAACCTAAGAAAAGAAAGGTGGTTGTTGACCTAGGGCACCGAACTATCTAGTGTGCACTGGACTATCCGGTGGTCCCCTAAACAGCGGGCTCGAGAGCACCCGAGAGCTAGCCCCAGCGCCAAGAAAACCCAAGAGCAAACAGTTCCCAGGAGTTGATTTTTAGCCCGGCACCAGACTATCTAGTGCACACCGAACAGACATTGTTCACTGTTCGGTGGAACACCAGAGCAACATCTAGTTTCAGAACTAGTCATTGGATGCGCACCGGATTGTCTGATGTGCCCATGCGTAGCAGCCTGTTGCAACAGCTAGTTTTGGTTGGTGGGTGTATTTATACCCCCTCCACCAGCTATAATAAGTGTCTTGCTGCCCCCAACCACCTAGTATTCATTGCTAGAGCATTGCAAGTCCACCAAGCATAGTGAGGTGATTAGCAAAATCATAAGCCCATGTTAGGACCTCATTAGTGGGCAAGAGAGCCACCTAGAGCACACACCACATGCATTAGGCTTCTCTTGGTTAAGTGATAGTTTATGGATTATTACTCTTGATGATCGACATCACCTAGATGGCTTGGTGGCGATTGGAGTCCGGTGATCACCCCGGAGGATTTGTTGGTGACCCGACTCGATGGTTGTACACGGTCGTGAGGGATCCACTACGCCGAAGAGGCAAAGGATCATCTCATAGTGAGCACTTGGTTCTTGCGAGGACCAAGGGGGAGAAATACCCTTGCGCGGGTGCTCCAACGAGGACTAGTGGAGAATGCCGACTCTTCGATTCCTTGGGAAAAATTGGAGAAGTCTTCTTGTCCCTACTTTACTTTCCACACTTACTTTGAGCATTTTACTTTGTGTATTTGCTTAGCTAGTATTTGCAATAATGACTTGGGGTTGTTCTCTATTTCATAGCTTTTACTTCTTGCTAGTAGATTGGGTGAAGTTGGACTCATGCTTAGGGTTTAATCTTTTGTTGAAATTTTAAAAAGCCCAATCCATCTTGATCCTTTTAGATATCCCCCCGCTCATCAAGACATGGGCTCACTTCCTGGGCCCCTTGAAAGCCCCCTGACACGGATGACCGTTGAAACTGGTGCTTTAATATAGTAGAGATTTTTTATATTAAGCGGGAAGGGTGATAGGGGACGAGCATTGAAACTAGTGGTTTATTATAGTAAGGATTTTCATATTAAGCTGAAAGGGTGACACGGGGCGACCATTGAAACTGGTGCCTTAATATAGTAGAGATTTTTGTATTAAGCGGGAAGGGTGACACAGGACGATCGTTGAAACTGGTGCTTTAATATAATATAGATTTTTGTATTAAGCTGGAAGGGTGACACAGGGTGACCGTTGAAACTGGTGTTTTAATATAGTAGAGATTTTTGTATTAAGCGGGGAGGGTGACACGGGACTGTGGGGGTAGATATTCCCTAGGTCATCAAGACATAGACTCGCTTCATGGGTCGCCTAAAAGGCCCCCAATAATGCCCCAAGGCACGCATCATGGGCCTTGGCAGGAAGTAACTGAAGCTAGTATAAACTCCCACGCGTGAGCAATAAGGCCAACTAAATGCCGCATGACTCGGCCGGCACATGCAGGATGGGCGCGAGCTTTGCGGGAGAGGCCAACGTGCATCCTGAAGACTCAGTGCAATTGTAGTGAGTGGTGGATAGACTCGTATGAATGCTTTTGCAAGGAAAATAGACCTCGACCCATTTGTCTAAATGATTTTGGTGTTTGATGATCAACATAACCTGTGGACTAATGTGTTTGCTAGTGTTTGTGTTTGTAGTTCTCAGGATGCGGAGAGGATTGGACTGAGGCTCTGACACACCTCAAAAGAAGACCTAAAAGATGCGTAGAAGTCTAGGACTCGAGAACAAAATAAGCCCAAGGAAATAGTGAAGAAATCCAAGAAGAGGGCACTCAGCCAGAGCTCTGGTGGTGCACCATACAGTGAACAGTACCTATTCGGTGTGCACCGGACTATCCGGTGTGGACCAGACATTTGATCAGAGAGGCCCGCAACCAGGGACTTTCGGGCGCTGTAGCACCAGACTGTCCTGTGTGCACCGGACAGTCTGGCCAACGGTCGACTGCTACAGACCTCAATGGTCGGCTGATGTGGCCAGGGTACCGGACATGTCCGGCGTGCCCGACGACATAAGCAGCAACTTTTCTATCCAACGGCTATAATTGAGGGTGGGCTATTTATACCCCTCCAACCGACCATTTGGGTGTGTGGGAGCCCAATCAACATATCAATACATGTTGTAGACATTTCCAAGTGCTCAAACACCCAAGTGCTTAATAGAATCACTCGGTGATTAGTGTAGGTCCTTTGCGAAGTGCTTAGGTTAGTTAGACCGCTTATGCACTTGCTCTAGGTGAATCCCAGTTAGTTGAGTTTAGAAAAATCACACAACCCCTTGGCTCTTGCGCGAGCTATTGTAATTGTACCGAATGGGGCAAGAGTCTTGTGAGACCGTGACAACCAAGTTTGTGTCACAGCCGCCACCGTGTACTAGAGGGAACGAGGCCTACGGCGTTTCAGTTGGAAGCTCGATAGTGGAGACGGCGGGGAGTGTCCGAGAGGAGCTGGAAGCGGAGCACCAATTGTGTGTGGAGAAGGCCAGCTGCTCTCTACGGAGTTACTCGACCGAGGTGCTTGGCTATTGGAGGAAACATGTGACGCCTAAGAGGGGGTGAATTAGGACTTCTAAAACTTTCTCTAAACTAGGCCACAATTAAATCCCTAGAGAAAAACCTATGCAGATAAACAATTTAGAATATGCAAACTAGGTTTTGTTTAAGTGTTGCTATCTCTACTGCACGGTCTAAGTTTCAATCCTAAAACAATCTAATTATAAAGACAAGATTGAAACTTAAATGCTTAATAAAAATGCAGAAGCTAAAGAGCAAGATAGAGATGCAAACTCTTGTGAATGACACTGGTATTTTTATCGAGCTATCCGAAACCACGCAAGGTTCTGACTAATCCTCGTTGGTGCCCCTACGCAAAGGGTAGCCCACGCGAGGGCCAAACACCACGGTCGAGTAACTCCATAGAGAGCCACGGGCCTTCTCCACGTGCAAGTGGTGCTACACTTTCAGCTCTCTCGGACGCTCCCCACTGTCTCCACTATCGAGCTTCTGACCAAAACACCGCGGGGCTCGTTCCCTTCGGTACACGGTGGCGGCCGTGACGCAAACGCGGTTGTCACGGTCTCGCAAGACTCTTGCCCCACTTGGTACAATTACAATGGCTCACGCAAGAGCCGAGGGGTTGTGTGGTTTTCCTAAACTCACTCAACTAACTAGAAATCACATAGAGTAAGCTCTAATGCGGTCTAACTAACACCTAAGCACTTCGCAAAGCACCTACGCTAATCACTGAGTGATTCTATTAAGCACTTGGGTGTATGAGCACTTGAGAATGTCTATACTATGACTTGGTATGTTGCTTGGGCTCCCACCCCTCCAAATGGCCGGTTGGGGGTATTTATAGCCTCCCCTCACACTTCTTGCCATTGGACAGAAAGCAGCTTTTTGTCGACGGGCGCACCATACAGTCTGGTGCACAGCGGACATACATTGTTCACTGTCCGGTGCCAGCCACGTCAGCCGATCGTTGGGGTCTGTAGAAGTCGATCGTTGGATCCGATCGTTACCGGTGCTACAGCCCGAGAGCACCCGTTATGGGTCTCTCCGCGCAGACTGTCCGGGTGTCCCGCCGAATAGTCTAGTGCGCACTGGACAGGTACTGTTCACTGTTCGGTGCACCACTAGTGCGCTTGTTGACTACCCTCTTCATGGATTTCTTCACTGATTCTTTGTGCTTCTTTTGTTCTTGAGCCTTGGACTTCTAAGCTCTTTTTATGTCTTCATTTGAGATGTTGCATCCTCAGTGTCTTAGTCCAATCCTCTTCGCACCCTGTGAACTATAAACATGAACACTAGCAAACACATTAGTCCACAGGTTATGTTGATCATCAAACACCAAAACCTATTGAGCCAAATGGCTCGGGGTCTATTTTCCTTACATCCCTCACGTGGGCTACCCTTTGCATAGTAGCACCAACGAGGATTAGTCGGAACCTTGCATAGTTCCAGATACCTCGGTAAAAATACCGGTGTCATCCACGAGAGGTTGCTTTCTCTACTAGCTCTTTACCTTCTGCATTTACATTAAGTACTTATGTTTCAATTTCTCCTTTCTAGTTAGGATATCTAGGATTGAAACTTAGGTTTTGCGGTAGAGATAGCAACACTTAGACTAAACCTAGTTTGCACATTCTAGATTGTTCATTTGCATAAGTTTTGTTTTAGGGATTTAATTGTGGCCTAGTTTAGACAATAGTTTCTAGAAGTCCTAATTCACCCCTTCCCCTCTTAGGAGTCACTGTTTCCTATAGCTTTGATATGTATTGGGACATCTCCTTGGTCAGTTATATAAGGCTGAGGAGGTACCCCTACAAAAAAGGTTAGACCCTGCTAGATCACCAGATAACCTTCATCTCCTACCTTCAACAATTCGTTGTAAACTCTCAAACTCAGAGCAATACAATCTCCGAAAACCCACAAGACGTAGGGTATTACACCCTTCGACGGCCCAAACCTGTATAATTTGTTGTGTTCCGTCGTGCACAGCATGAACCATCGAGTTGCGATCGACATCGTCGTCCTCCCAAAAGCATTGTGTGGTACGCCTCGTAGTGTGTCGTCGGTATCAAACACCTACAAGAGCGACCGTTGAAACTGGTGCAAACTAGTGCTTTAATAGTTTTATTTTTGTATTAAGTTGGAAGGGTGACATGAGACGATCGTTGAAACTGGTGATTTAATATACTAGAGATTTTTATAGTAAGTTGGAAGGGTGACACAGGACGACCATTAAAACTGGTGCTTTAATATATTAGATAGAGATTTTTATAGTAAGTTGGATGGGTGACACGGGACGACCATTGAAACTGGTGCTTTAATATAGTACAAATAGAAATTTAATGAGTAGAGATTTTTGTATTAAGTCAGAAGGGTGACACGGGACGATCGTTGAAACCGGTGCTTTAATATAGTAGAGATAGAGATATTTGTATTAAGCCAGAAGAGTGACACAACGCCACCGCCCTAGGTTCTTACCTTGTCTTGACTCTTCACCGAGTGAAAGTGATACACTACTACTTAAGGTTCGAACACTACAACATGTTACGATCATTAAGACACCTGTTGGGGGTATGCTTCGCAGCCGAAGATCCTGAAGAAAGAAACACCTTCAGCAGATCCTCTCAAAAGCAGTGCTGAAGCTATCACCTATAAAGCTTCGGCATAGTAACATGTCTCAAGACGAAGGAGTGAACCGACTTAAAGATGAAATGACCAATAAACCCATGATAGTTTGTGTCATGACTGTAATCGATTGTAAAGGGCATAAATGTAATTTCACATAGGCTGCGCCCTGTGCCTATAAATAGATGAACAGTACCCCCGTACTGTTCACGCAATCTTGTAATCACTTGCACGCGACACTTGGATTATTGCCTTCTGTCAAGATGAAGGTATAAATGCGATTTAATGTTATGTTTTAATATTTAAGCTTGTATAATGAAATATATGAATAAGTTTATGTGTTTTGGTATATTATTCCTTCATGTTTTATATTTTATATTTCATCTTTCATTATTTCATTATTTCACAACTTTATTCATGAAGGTATGACCTTCGTGATTTTTGCTCATGACCTTCGTCCGAAGTTCATTATACCCTTGGGGAGATAATGCTTCAATGGACGAAGGACATTAACATTTAACATTTTATGTTGCCTTGTTCTTAATTCAAAGCATTTAAGAACAAGTCACCAACATTGGCGCCCACCTCCGGTGAACTCACTTCCATTTTTTGAGTTGATGGCTTCGTTCAACAACCAAGCTGAAGCTGCTTCGGCTACAAAGCTGGTGCTCCCGATAACAGGCGGTTCCTGCTCAGAGCCGGCCAACAAGAAGCAGAAGAAGGAGGTCCAGAGAAGGGTACAACATGTTGGGGTGCAGGGACCCTTCATCAAGTCAAAATGCTCTCACATCCCAATTACCTTCTCCCAAGAGGACCTTCAGCTCAAGGATTACCCTCACAATGATGCTATGGTCATATCTTGTGTCATCAAGGGATTTCTAGTTCACAATGTTCTGGTTGATACAGGTAGTGCAGCGGATATCATATTTGCTAAGGCCTTCAGACAGATGCAAGAGCCAGAGGATAAGATCCACGATGCTACACACCCTCTCTGTGGTTTCGGAGGAAGGCAGATTGTAGCACTGGGCAAAATCACAATGCCAGTGACCTTCGGATTTGTCCACAACACAAGAACTGAACAGGTTGTGTTTGATATTGTTGACATGGAATATCCCTACAATGCAATCATTGGTCGTGGAACACTCAACGTGTTTGAAGCAATTCTTCATCCAGCATATCTATGCATGAAGATACCTTTGGACCAAGGGCCTATTGCTATTCATGGAAGTCAAGAAGCTGCCAGAAAGGCTGAAGGAAATTGGACAGATTCGAAAGCAATCCACAATATAGATGGAGTCGAAGCTTGTGAACAGTATAAGTACAGAAGAGAGAAGGCTGGTTCGGCCGATCAGCCGAAGCCCATGCTTCTATGTGAAGACATAGCAGAGTAGAAGGTATTGCTGGGATCCCAACTATCTGAAGAGCAGGAGAAAACCTTGTTAAGGTTTTTATTCAACAACAAAGATGTTTTTGCATGGTCAGCCAATGATCTCTGTGGTGTCAATAGGGACGTCATTGAACATTCACTCAATGTCGATCCATCCTTCCGACCCAGGAAACAGAAGCTTCGGAAAATGTCTGACGATAAAGCCGAAGGTGCTCAGAACGAAGTAAAAAGACTTATCAGTGCTAGTGTCATCAGAGAAGTGAAATACCCAAAATGGCTAGCCAACACTGTTATGGTGAAGAAGGCCAATGGTAAATGGAGAATGTGCATTGATTTTACTAATCCGAACAAGGCTTGTCCAAAGAATAGATTCTCTAGTAGATGCAGCAGCTTCTTCAGAGCTCATGAGTCTACTAGACTGTTATTCAGGCTACCACCAAATCTAGATGAAGAAGGAAGATGAGCCAAAGACCAGCTTCATAACCCCCAGTGGTACATATTGTTATCTTCGGATGCCTGAGGGGCTCAAGAATGCTGGAGGAAGCTTCAGTAGGATGACAACCAAAGTCCTTCACTCTCAGATAGGCAGAAATGTGCTAACATATGTTGATGATATCATAGTAAAGAGCACGAAGCAGGAAAATCACATTGCCGCTCTGCAGGAAACATTTGCTAATTTTAGGCAAGCTGGCCTTAAATTAAATCCAGAAAAATGTGTATTCGGAGTAAAGAAGGGAAAATTCCTTGGTTGTCTAGTTTCAACGAAAGGGATCGAAGCTAATCCGAACAAAATCGAAGCTATTCTTCGGATGGAGCCGCCAAGCACAAAGAAGGGGGCTCAACGGCTGACAGGAAGACTGGCATCTTTGAATCGATTCATATCTAGATCAGTAGAGAGAAATTTACCATTCTTTGAAGTGCTGAAGTCGGCCGAAGTCTTTCAATGGGGATCAGCTCAGGAGAAAGCCTTCGAGGAGCTGAAGCAATACCTGATAGATCTAACAACGCTAACTCCACCCACGCGAGGGGCTCCTCTGCTATTGTATGTGGCAGCTTCGCACTCGGAAGTAAGTGCGGCGCTTGTACAGGAGAAGCTTGAAGGACAAACTAAAAAGCAAGTCCCAGTATATTTTGTCTCCGAAGTATTAAGCTTATCAAAGAAAAATTACACAGAATTGGAGAAAGTGTTGTATGTTGTATTAATGGCCTCCAGGAAGCTTCGGCATTATTTTCAAGCTTACCATATAATTGTTCCCTCGTCACAGCCTCTGAAGGACATTATGAGGAACAGAGAAGCTACTGGAAGGGTTGGAAAGTGGGCCGCGGAGCTCAATGAATTCACCATTGACTACGTGCACAGATCTTCAATTCAATCCCAGGCGCTAGCAGACTTCATCGCTGACTGGACACCAGGGGCTCACGAAGAAGGGACAAGCAAGGATACCGAAGCTTGGACGGTGTTCTGCGATGGTTCTTGGGGAACCTTCGGTGCAGGAGCAGCTGCGGTCCTAGTGGCACCTTCAAAAGTCAAAACATGTTTTACAGTCAAACTGGATTTCAGTTGCACAAATAATATTGCTAAGTATGAAGCACTTCTATTGGGGCTTCGGAAACTAAGGGCAATGGGGATAAGAAGGGCCATCCTAAAGACTGATTCTCAAGTTATTGCTGGCCATGTGGATAAGAGCAGCAAGGCACGAGATCTGAAGCTTGAAAAATATCTGGATGCAGTTCAAAGGTTGGAAGCTTCCTTCGAAGGTTTTTCCGTCAAGAATATTCCAAGAGGTGAAAATGAGCATGCAGATTTGCTAGCCAAATCAGCGGCTCAGGGCTCCCCCTACCCTCCGAAGTATTTTTTTGAAGCAATAAAAGCACCTTCGGTTGAGCTCATGGAGAGAGCAGTGCTTACTATTTCTCAAGTACATAGTGAAGACTGGAGAACTGAAATAATATCTTTCCTTCAAGGCAATTGTCTTTCAACTGACGAAGCTTATAACAAAAGAATGGAGGCAAGAACAAGACCATATGTGATAATAGAAGGGGAATTGTATAAACATGGAGTTTGTTCACCACTCCACAAATGTTTATCAAGAACCGAAGGTATGGAATTAATGAAAGAGATACATGCAGGTCTGTGTGGATCTCACATTGGATCTAGGCCCTTGTTGGGAAAAGTTTTTCGACAAGGATTTTATTGGCCGAAGGTAGCTTCGGATGCAGCAGAATTAGTCCAAAAATGTGAAGGCTATCAAAAATGTGCAAGAGACCAGAAGCAACCTTCATCTCTCACTCAGTTAATACAGCCCACTTGGTCATTGCAAAGATGGGGCCTCGATTTGCTAGGCCCACTTCCACCAGCACAAGGAAATCTAAAATATGTTGTGGTGGCGGTAGAGTATTTTTCCAAGTGGATTTAGGCGAAGCCTTTAGCCACAATAACTTCGGTCACTGTCCAGAAATTTTTCTGGCAAAATATTGTTTGTCGCTTTGGAGTGCCGAAGGCTATTACTTTGCACAACGGGACACAATTCGATGTTGAAGCTTTCAAAGAATTATGTGAACAAATTGGCACGAAGATTCATTTTGCATCGGTCAGACATCCGGAGTCAAATGGACTTGTTGAAAGAGCTAATGGCATTTGTCGGGGACCATAATTAGGGGTACCCTCAAGTCTCC
Source organism: Zea mays (assembly GCF_902167145.1). Taxonomy (NCBI): domain Eukaryota; kingdom Viridiplantae; phylum Streptophyta; class Magnoliopsida; order Poales; family Poaceae; genus Zea; species Zea mays. The sequence goes on from NC_050098.1 coordinate 74,564,166, forward strand.
TAATTCTCAGCTGGTAACCCCCATCAGCATAAAGCTGCAAAGGCCTGATGAGTGCGATTAAGTCAGAGATCGGTCCATTCGAGGGACTCGATCACGCCTCGCCCGAGCCTAGCCTCGGACAAGGGCAGCCGACCCCGGAGGATCTCCGTCTCGCCCGAGGCCCCCCTCCAGCGACGAACATATTTCCGGCTCGCCCGAGGCCCTGTCTTCGCCAAGAAGCAACCTTGACCAAATCGCCGCGCCGACCGACCAAATCGCAGGAGCATTTAATGCAAAGGTGGCCTGACACCTTTATTCTGACGCGCGCCCTTCAGTTGATAGAGCCGAAGTGACCGCCGTCACTTCGCCGCTCCACTGACCGGCCTGACAGAAAGACAGCGCCGCCTGCGCCGCTCCGACTGCGGTGCCACTTGACAGAGTGAGGCTGACAGGCAGTCAGGCCCGGCTGCAGGCACCATAGGAAGCTCCGCTTCGCCCGACCCAAGGCTCGGACTCGGGCTAAGCCCCGAAAGACGGCGAACTCCGCTCCGCCCGACCCAGGGCTCGGACTCGAGCCAAGCCCCGGAAGACGGTGAACTCCGCTCCGCCCGACCAAGGGCTCGGACTCGGGCTAAGCTCCTGAAGACGGCGAACTCTGCTCCGCCCGACCCAGGGTCGGACTCGGGCTAAGCCCCGGAAGACGGCGAACTCCGCTCCGCCCGACCCATGGCTCGGACTTGGGCTCAACCCCGGAAGACGACGAACTCCGCTTCGCCCGACCCCAGAGGTCAGACTCCGCCCTGGCCTCAGCCGACGGTCTCCGCCTCGCCCGACCCAGGGGCTCGGACTCGACCTCGGCCACGGAAGACAGACTCGACCTCGACTTCGGAGGAGCCTCCACATCGCCCAACCTAGGGCGCGGACCGGCCACATCGACGGGAGGCGCCATCATTACCCTACCCCAAGCTGACTCAGGCTGCGGGAAACGAGACCGGTGTCCCATCTGGCTCGCTCCGCCAGATAGGCAATGATGGCTCCCCGCACGCTCCCTGACGACGGTGGCTCTCAGCCCCCTTACGGAAGCACGAGGACGTCAGTAAGGACTCGACAGCTTCGACAGCTATCCTTCCGCCAGGCTCCAGCGCTCCTCCGACGGCCACGACACCACACGAACCGGGTGCTAAAACCTCTCCGGCTGCCACGACGGGGGCGCTAGCTCTCCTCCGCTAGACACGTAGCACTTTGCTACACCCCCCATTGTACACCTGGATCCTCTCCTTACTCCTATAAAAGGAAGGACCAGGGCCCTCTTAAAGAGGGTTGGCCGCGCGGGGACGAGGACGAGATAGGCGCTCGCGTAAGGCCGCTCGCTCCCTCACCCGCGTGGACGCCTGTAACCCCCTACTGCAAGCGCACCCGACCTGGGCGCGGGACGAACACGAAGGCCGCGGGATTTCCACCTCTCTCATGCCTGTCTCCGGCCACCTTTCTCCCCCCCTTCATGCTCGGCCTCGCGCCGACCCATCTGGGCTGGGGCACGCAGCGACATTTTACTCGTCGGCCCAGGGACCCCAGGTCTCGAAACACCGACATTTGGCGCGCCAGGTAGGGGCCTGCTGCGTGTTGAAGAACGGCTTCCCGTCAAGCTCCAGATGGGCAGTCTCCAGCAACCTCTCCAGCCCGGGACGGTGCTCCGTTTCGGGAGTCTTGAGTTCATGTCCCTCGACGGCAGCTACGACATGATACTCCTTCCACCGCCGTGCGACAGCGACAATGGCGGCCGACAGCTCGCCCGCCGGCGGTGGAATCGACGACGTCTTCCCCGCGTGGTGGAAGAACAACATTCGAGCTCACCCCGTCCTCTCCCCCGCCGACGGAGGAGGAGGCGGGGCAACCAAGGCCAAGCAGGAGGCAGCGCCTCGTCGGCTGTCGAGCGAGTCGACGGCGCCAGCACCCCAACGGGGGGCGCGTCGGGCATCGACCTCGCGTTTGAGACGAAGACGAGCGTCGTCTCCCCGCGACACGCCAATCCCGAGCAAACGGACGACGCCAGCACGCTCGCGAAAGGCTTGCTGGACGTCACCCTTGTACCTGAGACGACGGTGCAGTCAGTCCCCGACGTGACTTCATCACCGCCCGTCGACCAAGAGGTACCGACCGATTCCCATCTCACGCCTTTCGGATCCAGCCTCGACCCGTCAAGCAGCTTCGCTTTGGCGGACGCTCTCGTAGAGGCGAGTCCAAACCCTCTGGGGTTTCGTGTGCGGTCACCTTGGGACCGGCTGACGGATGTCTCGACCTACGGGCCCTCGGGGTCCGAGGAAGATGATGAGCCCGACTTCTGTTGGGGTTTCTCTGGACTTGGCGACCATAGTGCCATGCGGGACTTCGTGACCGCATGCGACTATTGCCTTTCCGACTGTTCCGACGGTAGCCGCAGCCTCGGTGACGAGGACTGCGGCCCAAGCCGCGAATGTTTCCATGTCGATCTAGGGGGTCCCTCTGAAGGCAACCATCTCGGCATGCCGGAGGACGGTGATCTCCCTAGGCCGGTGCCTCGCGTTGACATCCCACGGGAGCTAGCTGTGGTCCCCGTTTAGGCGGGGGGCCATGACCCACAGCTCGAGCAAATCCGCGGGGTGCAGGCCAGGCTTGACGAGGGAGCAGGAGCGCTTGAGCCAATCCGCTGGGACGTCGGGCAGGCATGGGCGGGCCAACCTCCGGCCGGAGAAATGCGTCATCTACCCCAGGGTTTCCAGCACCGCATCGCCGACGATGTCAGGGTCAGGCCGCCACCCGCATCCAGTGGGGTCGGCCAGAACCTGGCTGCAGCAGCAATGCTTCTCCGTGCGATGCCAGAGCCATCAACCACCGAGGTGCGGCGAATCCAGGGAGAGCTCAAGAATCTCCTGGAAGGCGCCACGGTCCGACGGGCCGAGAGCTCCGCCTCCCAAAGGCAGGGGTACCCCTCGGAACATCATGCCGCGACTTCCCGATTCATGCGGGAAGCCTCGGTCTACACCGGGCGCACGCGCAACACAGCGCCTGCGGCCCTGGGACGCCTCGGTAACGAGCACCATCACCGCGACCGTCGGGCCCACCTCGACGAGAGGGTGCACCGAGGCTACCACCCCAGGTGTGGAGGACGCTACGACAGCGGGGAGGATCGGAGTCCCTCGCCAGAACCACCCGGTCCGCAGGCCTTCAGCCGGGCCATACGACGGGCGCCGTTCCCGACCCGGTTCCGACCCCCGACTACTATCACAAAGTACTCGGGGGAGACGAGACCGGAGCTGTGGCTCGCGGACTACCGGCTGGCCTCCCAACTGGTGGAACGGACGATGACAACCTCATCATCCGCAACCTCCCCCTGTTCCTCTCCGACACCGCTCGCGCCTGGTTGGAGCACCTGCCTCCGGGGCAGATCTCCAACTGGGACGACCTGGTCCAAGCCTTCGCCGACAATTTACAGGGCACGTACGTGCGCCCTGGAAACTCCTGGGACCTCCGGAGCTGCCGGCAACAGCCGGGAGAGTCTCTTCGGGACTACATCCGGCGATTCTCGAAGCAGCGCACCGAGCTGCCCAACATCACCGACTCGGATGTCATCGGCGTGTTCCTCGCCGGCACCACTTGCCGCGACCTGGTGAGCAAGCTGGGTCGCAAGACCCCCACCAGGGCGAGCGAGCTGATGGACATCGCCACCAAGTTCGCCTCTGGCCAAGAGGCGGTCGAGGCTATCTTCCGGAAAAACAAGCAGTCCCAGGGCCGCCCACCGGAAGATGCCCCCGAGGCGTCAACTCAGCGCGGCGCCAAGAAGAAGGGCAAGAAGAAGTCGCAAGCGAAACGCGACGCCGCCGACGCGGACCTTGTCGCCGTCGCCGAGTACAAGAACCCTCGGAAACCCCCCGGAGGTGCCAACCTCTTCGACAAGATGCTCAAGGAGCCGTGCCCCTATCACCAGGGGCCCGTCAAGCACACCCTTGAAGAGTGCATCATGCTTCGGCGCCACTTCCACAGGGTCGAGCCACCCGCGGAGGGTGGCAGGGCTCGTGACGACGATAAGAAGGAAGATCACCAGGCAGGAGATTCCCCAAGGTCCGCGACTGCTTCATGATCTACGGTGGGCAGGCGGCGAACGCCTCGGCTCGGCACCGCAAGCAAGAGCGCCGGGAGGTCTGTTCGGTGAAGGTGGCGGCGCCAGTCTACCTAGACTGGTCCGACAAGCCCATCACCTTTGACCAAGCCGACCACCCCGACCACGTGCCGAGCCCGGGGAAATACCCTCTCGTCGTCGACCCCGTCATCGGCGACGTCAGGCTCACCAAGGTCCTCATGGACGGAGGCAGCAGCCTCAACATCATCTACGCCGAGACCCTCGGGCTCCTGCGTGTTGATCTGTCCTTGGTCCGGGCAGGCGCTGCGCCTTTCCATGGGATCATTCCCGGGAAGCGCGTCCAGTCCCTCGGACAACTCGACCTTCCCGTCTGCTTCGGAACACCCTCCAACTTCCGAAGGGAGACCCTGACGTTCGAGGTGGTCGGGTTCCGAGGAACCTACCACGCGGTACTGGGAAGGCCATGCTACGCGAAGTTCATGGCCGTCCCCAACTACACCTACCTCAAGCTCAAGATGTCGGGCCCCAATGGGGTCATCATCGTCGGCCCCACGTACAAACACGCGTTCGAATGCGACGTGGAGTGCGTGGAGTACGCCGAGGCCCTCGCCGAGTCCGAGGCCCTCATCGCCGACCTGGAGAGCCTCTCTAAGGAGGTGCCAGACGTGAAGCGTCATGCCGGCAACTTCGAGCCAGCGGAGACGGTTAAGTCCGTCCCCCTCGACCCCAGCAGCGACGCCTCCAAGCAAGTTCGGATCGGCTCCGAGCTCGATCCCAAATAGGAAGCAGTGCTCGTCGACTTTCTCCGCGCGAATGCCGACGTCTTTGCGTGGAGTCCCTCGGACATGCCCGGCGTACCGAGGGATGTCGCCGAGCACTCACTGGACATCCGAGCCGGAGCCCGACCCGTCAAGCAGCCTGTGCGCCGATTCGACGAAGAGAAGCGCAGAGCCATAGGCGAGGAGATCCACAAGCTAATGGCGGCAGGGTTCATCAAAGAGGTATTCCATCCCGAATGGCTTGCCAACCCTGTGCTTGTGAGAAAGAAAGGAGGAAAATGGCAGATGTGTGTAGACTACACTGGTCTAAACAAAGCATGTCCGAAGGTTCCCTACCCTCTGCCTCGCATCGATCAAATCGTGGATTCCACTGCTGGGTGCGAAACCCTGTCTTTCCTCGATGCCTACTCAGGGTATCACCAAATCAAGATGAAAGAGTCTGACCAGCTCGCGACTTCTTTCATCACACCCTTCGGCATGTACTGCTATGTCACCATGTCGTTCGGCTTGAGGAATGCGGGTGCGACGTACCAGCGGTGCATGAACCATGTGTTCGGCGAACACATTGGCCGGACGGTCGAGGCCTACGTCGATGACATCGTAGTCAAGACGAAGAAAGCCTCCGACCTCCTTTCCGACCTTGAAGTGACATTCTGATGTCTCAAGGCGAAAGCCGTGAAGCTCAATCCTGAAAAGTGTGTCTTCGGGGTACCCCGAGGCATGCTCTTGGGGTTCATCGTCTCCGAGCGGGGCATCGAAGCCAACCCGGAGAAGATCGCAGCCATCACCAGCATGGGGCCCATCAAGGACTTGAAGGGCGTACCGAGGGTCATGGGATGTCTCGCGGCTCTGAGCCGCTTCATCTCACGCCTCGGCGAAAGAGGTCTGCCTCTGTACCGCCTCTTAAGGAAGGTCGAGCGCTTCACTTGGACCCCTGAGGCCGAGGAAGCCCTCGGGAACCTGAAGGTGCTCCTCATGAATGTGCCTATCTTGGTGCCCCCAGCTGCCGGAGAAGCCCTCTTGATCTACGTCGCTGCGACCACTCAGGTGGTTAGCGCCGCGATTGTGGTCGAGAGGCAAGAAGAGGGGCATGCATTGCCCGTTCAGAGGCCAGTCTACTTCATCAGCGAGGTACTGTCCGAAACCAAGATCCGCTACCCACAAGTTCAGAAGCTGCTGTACGCGGTGATCCTGACTCGGCGGAAGCTGCGACACTACTTCGAGTCTCATCCGGTAACTGTGGTGTCATCCTTCCCCCTGGGGGAGATCATCCAGTGCCGAGAGGCCTCGGGTAGGATTGCAAAGTGGGCGGTGGAAATCATGGGCGAAACAATCTCGTTCGCCCCTCAGAAGGCCATCAAGTCCCAGGTCTTGGCGGACTTCGTGGCTGAATGGGTCGACACCCAGCTCCCAACAGCTTCGATCCAACCGGAGCTCTGGACCATGTTCTTCGACGGGTCGCTGATGAAGACAGGAGCCAGCGCAGGCCTACTCTTCATCTCACCCCTCGGGAAGCACCTACGCTACGTGCTACGCCTCCATTTCCCGGCGTCCAACAATGTGGCTGAGTACGAGGCTCTGGTCAACGGGTTGCGGATCGCCATCGAGCTAGGGGTCCGACGCCTCGACGCTCGCGGTGACTCGCAGCTCGTCATCGACCAAGTCATGAAGAACTCCCACTGTTGCGACCCGAAGATGGAGGCCTACTGCGATGACGTTCGGCGCCTGGAAGACAAGTTCTACGGGCTCGAGTTCAACCACATCGCCCGGCGCTACAACGAGACTGCGGATGAGCTGGCTAAAATAGCCTCGGGGCGAACAACGGTTCCCCCGGACGTCTTCTCCCGAGACCTGCATCAACCCTCCATCAAGATCGATGACACGGCCGAGCCCGAGGCACCCTCGGCCCAGCCCGAGGTACCCTCGGCTCAGTCCGAGGCATCCTCGGCACGGCCCGAGGCACCCTCAGCTCGGCCCGAGGCACCCTCGGCACCCGACGGTGAGGCACTGCGCGTCGAGGAGGAGCGAAGCGAGGTCACGCCTAATCAAAACTGGCAGACCCCGTACCTGAAATATCTCCACCGAGGAGAGCTACCCCTCGACTGAGCCGAGGCTCGGCGGTTGGCGTGACGCGCCAAGTCGTTCGTCTTGCTGGGAGATGAGAAGGAGCTCTACCACCGCAGCCCCTCAGGCATCCTCCAGCGATGCATCTCCATCACCGAAGGTCAGGAACTCCTACGAGAGATACACTCGGGGGCTTGCGGTCATCACGCAGCACCTCGAGCCCTTGTCAGGAATGCTTTCCGACAAGGTTTCTACTGGCCGACGGCGGTGGCCGATGCCACTAGAATTGTCCGCACCTACGAAGGGTGTCAGTTCTACGCAAGGCAGACCCACCTGCCCGCTCAGGCTCTGCAGACGATACCCATCACCTGGCCTTTTGCTGTGTGGGGTCTGGACCTCGTCGGCCCCTTGCAGAAGGCACCCGGGGGCTACACGCACCTGTTGGTCGCCATCGACAAATTCTCCAAGTGGATCGAGGTCCGACCCCTAAGCAGCATCAAGTCCGAGCAGGCGGTGGCGTTCTTCACCAACATCATCCATCGCTTCGGGGTCCCGAACTCCATCATCACCGACAACGGCACCCAGTTCACCGGCAGGAAGTTCCTGGACTTCTGCGAGGATCACCACATCCGGGTGGACTGGGCCGCCGTGGCTCACCCCATGTCGAATGGGCAAGTAGAGCGTGCCAACGGCATGATTCTACAAGGACTCAAGCCTCGGATCTACAACGACCTCAACAAGTTCGGCAAGCGATGGATGAAGGAACTCTCCTCGGTGGTCTGGAGCCTGAGGACAACGCCGAGCCGAGCCACGGGCTTCACGCCGTTCTTTCTAGTCTATGGGGCCGAGGCCATCTTGCCCACAGACTTAGAATACGGTTCCCCGAGGACGAGGGCCTATGCTGACCAAAGCAACCAAGCTAATCGAGAAGACTCGCTGGACCAGCTGGAAGAGGCTCGGGACAAGGCCTTACTACACTCGGCACGGTACCAGCAGTCCCTGCGACGCTACCACGCCCGAGGGGTCCGGTCACGAGACCTCCAGGTGGGCGACCTGGTGCTTCGGCTGCGACAAGACGCCCGAGGGCGGCACAAGCTCACGCCTCCCTGGGAAGGGCCGTTCGTCATCGCCAAAGTTCTGAAGCCCGGAACGTACAAGCTGGCCAACAGTCAAGGCGAGGTCTACAGCAATGCTTGGAACATCCAACAGCTACGTTGCTTCTACCCTTAAGATGCTTTCAAGTTGTTCATATACCTCGCTCCCATGCAAAGTTTAGTCATCAAGGAAGGGTCAGCCTTGCCTCGGCAAAGCCCGACCCTCCCTCGGGGGCTAAAAGGGGGGAACCCCCTCTGCGCTGAATTTTTTCCTCGAAAAAAGGTCCTTTCTGCCAGAATGTCTTTCGTGCTTTTCGACTACTTCGAAAGTGGATCCTGAAAACGACGGAGTACACGTAAGCAGCCAAGGCTGACCGAGCCGAGGGACTCCTACGCCTCCGGGATACGGATACCTCACTCATCGCCTTCTGCGATAAGTAACTCTCGTTCGGATAAGTGATTCCGCGGACCGAACAAGTCTTAAGTTCGAAAGCTCCTCTGCCGAAGCGATTCTTCGAGCCTTCTCGACTGCGTCGGTGGCAGAACCCATGGACGGGCAAGAGCGCGCGTAAGCGGCAAGGCCGACCGAGCCGAGGGATTCCTACGCCTCCGGGATACGGACACCTCACTCATCACCTTCCGTGAAAAGCAACTCTCGCTCGCACAGACAATTCTGTTACCGACAAAAAAGTCCAGATACTCGAAACAAGAGGAAAAGAAGCGCAGCTTTACAACACGGCGAGGGTGTGTTTGGGACTCAGCGGCCGCAGAAAACACACACTACAAGATAATCCGATCCTGCAGGCTCGGATCTTGACGGTTGAAGGGAGCAGCAGCACCCTCGGCGTCGGCTACACCTTCGGCGAGGTCCGACCTAGCCTCGGACGGCGACGCGGTCCGAGGATCTCCACTCTGAAGGACGACTTCATCATCACGCCCGGGCCATCGCCGCCCGGGTCTCCTCCAAGAATCCGGCTCGAGCAGGCGGCTCGGCTGGTCACCCCGAGGCCTCGGCTAGCTGTCCTCCGAGGACATCAGCCCGGCCCGAGGCCTCGGCAAATCAATTCCGGCATCGGTCCCGCTAACGGACGACCCGGCCAGGCTCCGGCCGACCAAGTCTTTTTTTCGAGCCAACTCCGCCTCTGTCCATGCTGACACCGCTACCCCTGGCCTCGGCTCATCGAAGAGCGGCTGAGGGGTTCCTTTAACTAAGCAAGAGAAGCCTCGGGCAGCAAGGCCGACCGAGCCGAGGGACTCCTACGCCTCCGGGATACGGACACCTCACTCATCACCTTTGCACGGGGCAACTCACGCTTGGTGAAGCGGTTCAGACAACCAACAGGCGAGCCTTAGTGCTCGAAAATGAGGAAAAAAATACATACATGTTCGGGCCTCGACAGCCACAATGAACAAAAACACTGGCATTCGAGACGCCATTACAAACGGAACTCCGGTTACGTCCCCGCGGGTATGAACAACCTCCACACCGGGGAGCCTGCGGGGCGATGAGTTCCGGGCGACTCGCCAGCGACCTCTGCAGCAGCAGCCATGGTCCCAGGACGGACACGGCCGCCGGAAGGCTCTCGTTCATGTTCCCGCTCAAGGGACGCGAACCAGCCATCAAAGCCAAAGAGCGGGCCGCTCCAAAGCGCACCGACAGGTCCTCGTTCCCGTCCTCGCCACGAAAGCGAGGAAGAGGGCGGAATGTTGCATCCTAGCTGGGCAGCAACAGTTCGCCTTCCCCGGCATGGCTGGAGGACGCCTCCTCCGCAGAGCTGGAGGACGGTTGCCACCACCAGAAGCTGGAAGAAGAGGTGGCCAGCCGGCCCGCGCGGGAGGTAGAGCCCCGGCTCGCCTCGCTCTCCGCCCCAGCAAGGATGATGAACATCCTTGAAGCTGAGGGCGGGACCAAGATCACAGCCCGGCTTGCCTCTCCCCATCTAGGGGCTGGTGGTCACTGTCTTGGGTGACCACCGGCGGAGGGGTGCAGCCGGGCTGCATGATGAAAATCCTTGAAGCCGAACGATGGCTGAAAGGTACCAACTCCCACGGAGTTGTGTTTCTCCAACGACAAGGCGGAAGGACTGCGGGCATCCCCCATCCGGGGGCTTGGAAGGTGGAAAGACACGATGCATAAGGGAGCGCAAAGACATGGTCGCCTTTCAAGGGGGGTCATCCTCCTTTTAAAGGCGACTCTCCCTACTTGCGTCCCCAGCCGTCACGGGCTGAGTCTTCTCCAGCACGCTCCAAGGTCCTCCCCCTACGGCGCGGGGGCTGGGTCCCACACGTCATGCAGGTCGGCCCAAAGTAGAAGAAGCCAAACCGCCGCGCGCGGTGCATGCAACCGCCCAGCGGTTACAAGCGGCCCTCCACTTTTGCCCAGACCAGCGGGCGAGAGGGCGGGCAGCCATGCGGGCGGCATGCAACCGCGCCAAGTGGGCGCACCTCTCCGACTTCCAGCGCGCCCAGCATGGAGGCCCAGGCCCACGCGTCACGCAACCGGCGCGCCGGATGCTACGTGCGAGCAACTGCACCGCCACTCGCGCCACTGCCATGCCTCCTCGACTGCGGAACCAGTACCGCGACTCGAGGCAACCCTACGCATGACCCAGCAGCGCCAGCCTGGCGCGACGGTCAATGCGGCCAAAAATGGGTCGGCAGTAATGGCGGTGGCAGGCGGGCAGGAGCAGCGGTCACGTCGTCAGCCAAGCTTACGTCCCATCCGGGGGTAGCGAGAGAACCCTCTCTCACGGCGTGAAGACGACACGCCCGTGTTCCGTTCCTAGAACGGCTCGCGCACGCGCAACGGCCGCCCCGCGAACCGCACGCCCCGTCACATTAACTCCGCGGCGGGAAAGGCGGCGCCTCTGGCGGGGGAAGCGAGCGACGTTTCGCCTTCGCCATAATGACCGCGTCAAAAAAGGTACGCCGTGTCGTTCAAATTCGTATCCTTTTCCTTTTTCTCTTTCTCTCTCTTACAACAGGGACCGGGAAAGGGGGATACCCCGAAAAGGATCCTTCTCCGTGGAGGAACCAGGCTCCGAGCCTCCCTACTGATCAGAGGTTCGAAGGCTGGCCCCTCGAAGGGTTCAACAACCGCCTCAGAGCGCGTGGGCTCCACACCCACTACTGGTCAGAGGTTCGAAGGCCGGCCCCTCGGAAGGGTTCAACGACCGCCTCAGGCTACTCGAGCTCTGTGCCCACTACTGATCAGGGGTTCGAAGGCTGGCCCTCGAAGGGTTCACAGCCGCCTCAGACACAGAGTGAGGGATGACCATGGGTACGTTCGATACATAACCAAGGCTCGGGCTGCGCTCCCGAGGTACCCTAGGACATTTCCGAGACCAGTGGGAATGATCTTGAAACGGAATCCCATCAGAGGGAGGCATCGAGCCCTCGGACCCCGTCGACAGGGGACCGGGTCTGGCAGATCACCCGTAGGTACTTTTGGGCGCGCCTCTGGGCCTCTAGCGAACGGGGCACGGACGTCCGCTCGAATTACCCGCCAGCAGCTCACCGGAGACACCATGTTCGGCGCCCACCGAGGGCAACATGGCGCTTTCTCCCCTCCTCCTTGCAGAAAGGCGACGCAGGGGCGTATGTAAAAAAGTCGAGTCTATCCCGGACCGTCCTCTCGCCCTGTGCAGAGGCTCGGGGGCTGCTCTCGCAAACCCGGCTCCGGCCAAACCGTTGACAGCGTCAACATACCATCCCGAGAACTTGGGACCCGACCGTGCACCCGGGCTACGGCCAGTTCGCATGAGGGAACGACCAGACCAGCCAAAGCATTGCGCGAGGCATTAAGACCTCGGAGGAGTCAAACCACTCCTCCAAGGCCTCGGGGGCTACACCCGGCGGGTGCGCTCGCGCGCACCCACCGGAACAAAACGCAACCAAGAAAGGCTGGTCCCCTTGCAAAAAAGTGCGACGAAAGCCTCCAAGCGAGTGCTAACACTCCCTTCGAGGCTCGGGGGCTACTGTCGGGGACCATAATTAGGGGTACCCTCATGTCTCCTAATTCTCAGCTGGTAACCCCCATCAGCATAAAGCTGCAAAGGCCTGATGGGTGCGATTAAGTCAGAGATCGGTCCATTCGAGGGACTCGATCACGCCTCGCCCGAGCCTAGCCTCGGACAAGGGCAGCCAACCCCGGAGGATCTCCGTCTCGCCCGAGGCCCCCCTCCAGCGACGAACATATTTCCGGCTCGCCCGAGGCCCTGTCTTCGCCAAGAAGCAACCCTGACCAAATCGCCGCGCCGACCGACCAAATCGCAGGAGCATTTAATGCAAAGGTGGCCTGACACCTTTATCCTGACGCGCGCCCTTCAGTCTACAGAGTCGAAGTGACCGCCGTCACTTCGCCGCTCCACTGACCGGCTTGACAGAAAGACAGCGCCGCCTGCGCCGCTCCGACTGCGGTGCCACTTGACAGAGTGAGGCTGACAGGCAGTCAGGCCCGGCCGCAGGCACCATAGGAAGCTCCGCTTCGCCCGACCCAGGGCTCGGACTCGGGCTAAGCCCCGGAAGACGGCGAACTCCGCTCCGCCCGACCCAGGGCTCGGACTCGGGCCAAGCCCCGGAAGACGGCGAACTCCGCTCCGCCCGACCCAGGGCTCGGACTCGGGCTAAGCCCCGGAAGACGGCGAACTCCGCTCCGCCCGACCCAGGGATCGGACTCAGGCTAAGCCCCGGAAGACGGCGAACTCCGCTCCGCCCGACCCAGGGCTCGGACTTGGGCTCAACCCCAAAAGACGACAAACTCCGCTTCGCCCGACCCCAGGGCTCGGACTCTGCCCTGGCCTTAGCCGACGGTCTCCGCCTCGCCCGACCCAGGGGCTCGGACTCGACCTCGGCCACGGAAGACAGACTCGACCTCGACTTCGGAGGAGCCTCCACATCGCCCAACCTAGGGCGCGGACCGGCCACATCGACGGGAGGTGCCATCATTACCCTACCCCAAGCTGACTCAGGCTGCGGGAAACGAGACCGGCGTCCCATCTGGCTCGCTCCGCCAGATAGGCAATGATGGCTCCTCGCACGCTCCCTGACGACGGCGGCTCTCAGCCCCCTTACGGAAGCACGAGGACGTCAGCAAGGACTCGACAGCTTCGACAGCTGTCCTTCTGCCAGGCTCCAGCGCTCCTCCGACGGCCACGACACCACACGAACCGGGTGCTAAAACCTCTCCGGCTGCCATGACGGCATGTACTTAGGGCGCTAGCTCTCCTCCGCTAGACACGTAGCACTTTGCTACACCCCCCATTGTACACCTGGATCCTCTCCTTACGCCTATAAAAGGAAGGACCAGGGCCCTCTTACAGAGGGTTGGTCGCGCGGGGACGAGGACGAGACAGGCGCTCGCATAAGGCCGCTCGCTCCCTCACCCGCGTGGACGCTTGTAACCCCCTACTGCAAGCGCACCCGACCTGGGTGCGGGACGAACACGAAGACCGCGGGATTTCCACCTCTCTCACGCCCGTCTCCGGCCACCTTTCTCCCCCCTTCACGCTCGGCCTCGCGCCGACCCATCTGGGCTGGGGCACGCAGCGACATTTTACTCGTCGGCCCAGGGACCCCCCGGTCTCGAAATGCCGACAGCATTATAATGACGGGAATAATGAAGTTAATCTTCAATCAGCCCAGAGGAAAGTGGCCAGATGAATTGATCAAAGTGGTGTGGAGCCACAACACAACAATATCAAGGTCAATAGGCTTTACACCATTCAAATTACTTTTTGGTGACGAAGCAATAACCCCAGAAGAAGCTAAGGTAGGATCAATAAGAACAGTGGCTTCGGCATAGGATGAAGTTGATTATTCTGTGGCAAAAGATGCTATAGAAGGGATTAGGCTTCAGGCCGTGGAGAACATCAATAAATATCAAGCCGAAACAATAAAATGGCGTGACAGAAAAGTTCGGCTAAAGAACATTAAGCCAGGGCATTTGGTGCTTTGGAGAGTTGCTAACCCAGATACAGTAGGCAAGCTACAGTTGAAGTGGGAAGAACCTTTTCTGGTAGTATCTTCGTCAAGACCCGGTTCTTACAGATTGAAGGATATGGACGGCAACGACATTCCTAGATCTTGGAATGCGGATGAGCTTCGGCGATATTATGTCTAGCTTAATGTAATCTTTTTATTTTTTCTATGGCACCCTTTTCCTTTCCGAAGGGGGAGAAAGGTTTTTAATGGGGCCATAGCATGTAATTTCTCTTTTTCTTATTCAGCTCTACGAGAGCAAAATCCCCCAAATATGTAAATGTAAAAACTGAGCATGCACCATCGAGTGCAGGGGAAAAGGAAAAAACAGGGAGAAGCTCGGAAGTCGTCCCTAAGGGGATGCAGAGCACGATGAAGCTACAAAAAGTCGTACCTAAGGGAGCGCAGTGTAAGTTTTCTGCTCAAAAGTCGTTCCCAAGGGAATGCAGAGCTTACTGCGAAAAGTCAACGCTGATATCGCCAAAATATAAGGCGAAGCGCGAAAAGTCAACACGATACCGCCGAAATAGAAGGCGAAGAAGTTCAAAAGACGTTCCTAAGGGGATGCAGAACTTACAGCGAAAAGTCAGCGCTGATACACCGAAAAATAAGAGGTGAAGCCGAAAAATAAACGGCAAAGAGACTTCGGTCATTCCCAAGGGAATGAAGGCTATGGTTGTGGCTTCGTATGCGTGTGTTTGGACATTCATTTGCACGACACATTACATCATACATTTCATTCATAAACATTCATTTAGACATACATAGGGTCATCATCATCATAACATAGGCGGATGCTTCGGCTCTAAAGATAAGGCTTCGGCAAAAAAAAGAAGCATTTTCATGCTTCGTTGTGTACGAAAAGAAGGGAAGGTGTTTTTCGCCTTTGGCTCAAAAAATGCTAGTTTCGTTCACATCAAAGCACTTCATACATTGGTGGAAAGGTAAAAATATATTACAAGGTATGGACAAAATTTACAGAGTAAAACCTAATTCTTAAATTACAATATTCTTTACAAAAGTTATTACAAGAGTTCTTAGAGTTTTTTCCATAGCTATCTATTCAAGCTTCATCATTATCTATTAAGCTTCAGCTTTGTGCCCTTCAGCTTCGTCATTTTGCTCCTCAGCTTCGTCGTCATGTACATATTCAAGTATTGTAAGGAAAATTCAAGTTTAAAGGAAAAGGTAAGCACAAGATATGATTTTGTTACCGGCTTAAGATGACTTCGAGCTTCATCACCAGCTATGCTTCGTCCACGCTTCGTCCATACTAGTTTTATAAATCTGTTTCCTATGCTTCGGGCAAGACTGGGAATATCAACCAGATCTGCTGGTGATAAACTAAAGTTGGGCCTATTGACAATTTTTCCATGTGTGCAACCAAATTTCAGGAAGGTGACAGTTGTGCCCCGAGAAGCTACCAGGGCACAGAAATCACCATGTCCGGCTATAATTTCATCAAGGTCATCAACTTCACCCTCGATATGTTCGAAGGCCCCTGGCAGGTCTTCAGCCAAAGGACTAAATTTTTCACAGCTGGCTCCAACCGAATTGAAGACCTGCTTCAGCCGTTGTACACATCGGTTACTGAACTCCAGACATTTGTTTTGAAGCTCTGTCAATGATTTTTGCAAATTTGAACTTTTCTCGACCTCAGTCTCAAATTTTGTGTTAAACTTCTGCTTTTCCTGTTCGAAGCTTTCTGATTTTGAGAGAAGCTCTGTATTTAACTTTGCAATTTTAGCTTCAACTTCTGCCAATAAACCTTCTGTTGTCTGAAGCTCGAAATCCTTCTTTTCAAGAGCAGCTGCATGATCTTTTATTTTGCTTTCTAAACTGTCACACCCGGTTCCAGGGGGTAGAACCGTGCGCATAGCATATGTGTGCCAGGATCCATTTCCACACATATGTTGACGTCACAAGTGTAATATATCAAAAGACAGTGCAATGAAGGCGTAAAGAGAGAGTATAATACTTTATTACATCATCTGCATCATTGTATCTTGAACAAGTATCACATCAAAGTAAAGCGGAAATAAATAACAGGGGCAATCTCCCACAGGAAGATGACCGGCACATCGTTAGACTTAGAATTCGTCGTCGATAAAATCTCCATCAAAGTTTCTAGCATCACCCTCTAATCAAAATATTAGCAAGGGTGAGCTCACTTATGGTCGGGGCTCAGCAAGTGGGGGAAAATTAATGCAGGTATAACAAGGTGATGCTAAGGTTGAGCAGTAAGCATTTTAGTTGGTCAATATTTTATTAACAACACATGTCTTACTAATAAGTGTGAATCTCAAATATCCCATTAAACAAAGGAATATGAATATAACAAAAACACTTAAGTGAAACCACTTAAGAAAATTATTGGCAGATCATCGGATCTCAGTTTAATTCCATCTTCAAGTTCAATTATCATGTGAGGAGTCCAGGTCGCTCATAACCGGGAGCACGGCTGATATATCAGTTTTACACTCTGCAGAGGTGGTACAACTTTACCCACAAGTCATGTATTCCATCTAGCCTGGGTTGATCGGACCCTTAAACACTGCCGAGGTGAATGGCTAGGGATCCATTATGAGGCTTTCACAAAATACACTTAATACGAAGCAACCCTCAAAGGTTTCTAAAGACGATGGTGGTGGCCCCCTGGGTGAGGTACCTTAGCCAAGAATACGTCCCCATGTTAACATGGGCTGCCAGCACCTACCGCTCCCCCTCTTGCCCATATTTCAGGTAAGGTTGCCAGGCACTAAGCATACAAAGCTAATTACCAAAGCCAGAGCCATGATAGCACTCGTGGTTGCACTGTTATCCTGGGTGGTCACTCCATGTTCCAATTAATTTGAAATAATGTTGCTTTAACCATCGGGTTAATGTCATAATTGCCAATTTCAATTTTGGAACATTAATATCAATTAATGAGTGACATTAAAATCATTAAGTTGAGCGGTAGCACAAATTTTGCAAAGCTTAATTATTTCCCCAGGTTAAACAAGGAATACAATTGGTAAATCTAGGAAATCCTTAATTAGGTAAAACCCATCAAATTATGCAGTATATCAAAAAGTAAACATTATTATATGCAATGATTGGGTACTAAAAGAATATACAGAGGGAGAATCCACTTGCCTTGCTCAAACGAGTCCTGCGGATCGTCTTCGAACGAATTCGGTTCGTCTACCACACCGTCAGCCTCTAATAACGTTACACGTCGCCATACAAAAAGAAAGCATACACCAATAAATAAACATGCACCATTACATAAACATACACCATTACGTGAACATTAACATATCGCACTTATCACACTTTAAATACGTCCTAAACGCGTAAATACTTATTAATTCGATTATAGTTATTATTGTGAATCCTAATGATGAATTTATGAGTGGGTGCAATAAATACAGTTTTAACTAGTATTAATATATTTTAACATCCTTAATGAAAATAAATAGTACTTATTGTCTTTAATACTAATAAATAAATTAATAGCTTTTATCCTTTTTATTTCTAACTCGAATTATTGAGTATAGCTAAAAATAAATTTAATATTCTAAAAATCCTTATAAACTACTAATTGAACTTTTTCTAACACAAGCGAGGTTATTTTGACATAAACAAGTATTTTGCTTACTCTAAAAATTTAAGTGCTAAATTTGCGAACATGTTTATTTGACTAGCAAAAATCTATTTTTCATCCTACTAATGATATTTTCTTCTTTCTTTCTAAAAGAAAATATTAATAAAAAAACCTAGTGATAAATCATCTAAAAATCCTATATTGATTATATGACATGAGTTCTATACCATTTTCTAAATCCATTAAAATGCACCTATGACTATAATTCTCCAAATAGTATCTAAAGTTCCTTGTGACCAAATTTAACTACAAAAATTCCTATCTATTGTTTTTATCACCAACGTGTGACTATTAAATTCTCGTCATCTTTCTCTAATCCAAAAATCATCGTATCGATTGACATGAATTATCACGGTGCACTAATAATCGCATATCTCTACCAAAAATTTCATAACGCACATACACATGAATTGCGGATCACACGTGTTCATATTTCAACAAACTAAACATACAGTTCATGAATCGAATCAAAAGTATTTTAAAAATACACAAATTAATTTGGGTCGTCTTCAACCTTGAGTTCGCACGTGTGACGGGGAGAGTTCGACGGGGGTTCGGCCGGGTGAAGAGGAGCAGGGGCTCGACTACGGACGGCGGATGGCGTAGCTCCGGCGAACTCCACGGGCTCCGGCGATGACGAACTCCGGCGACGTGCAGTACACTGGCGAGCGAGGAGAGCTAGAGAGATGGGGCGAGCTCGGGTAGGGGAGAATGGGAGAGAGGCTCGGTTTCCTTTTATAGAGAGAGGGAGAGGAGAGGAAGAGACTGTCGGGGAGAGAACGGTCGGCGTTTATCTCCATTATGCGAATTAATGGCGTCGGTTTCTTGCCCATGGCGTTAATGGAGAGCAAATGGGAGAGGGAGAAGAAACGGCGCGGGACATTCATGGTGCGAGGAGGCCGGTCGGCTGCCTGCTTGCGCGAGGTCGCGGGCTCGCCTGCGCGCTTGGTCGGCCTCAGGTGGCGCGCGGCGCTTGGGCTCCTGGTGCGCATGAGAAGGCAGGGAGGCGGTCGGCTGCCTGGGCGTTGAAGAGAGCAGAGAGAAGAGAGAGAAGGAGATAGGGGAGAGAGGGAAGGGAGCAGGCAACCCAAGCGGCAGCGGCGGCTTGCTCCAGCGCATGCGCGCGGCATAGGGTTAGAACATGGGCCCCTAGTTGGGCCGGCTAGGTTAGGATGTTTGTTTCTTTTTCTTTTTCTTTTTAATTCCGAAATACATTTTTAGATAGCTCAAAAATTCTCAGAAATTCACCAAAAGTATTTATAAATACAATATTTATTTTTAGACTAATAATTATTATATTATTTAATTATTATATTATTTACTAGTTTTTTCTTTTAAAAAGAATTGGTATAAACATCCGATCATCAAACATGTGCATACAAAGAAAACTGATTCAAAATGCAAATAAATAATTAAACACTTAAAAAAATTATTACCATAATTAACATAATAATTAAATTCATTATTTTTAGTTGATGGCTTTTATGGTGTTACAAACCTACCCCTCTTAAAAAGAATCTTGTCCTCGAGATTAAGAAACTTCCGAGAATAACTGGGGAAATTCTACTCTGAGTTCATCTTCTCTTTCCCAAGTGGCCTCATCTTCCGAATGATGACTCCACTAAACTTTGCACATGTTAATAACTTTACTCCGTGTAATTCTGCGAGATGTTTCCAGAATTCTGACCGGGTACTCCGAATAGGTCAAATCCTCATTAACATTTAGTTCTTCCATGGGTAACTGTTCTTCTGGTACTCTTAAGCACTTCTTGAGTTGTGATACGTGAAATACGTCATGCACATCCGATAATCTATCGGGTAGTTCTAACTGGTAGGCTACTTCACCTTTTCTTTCCAAAATCTTGAGTGGGCCGATATAGCGAGGTGATAATTTTCCCTTAACCTTAAACCTTTTCATTCCTCTCATCGGTGAAACTTTAAGGTATACGAAGTCTCCTACTTCAAACATCAATTCTTTTCTATTATCAGCATAGCTTTTCTGTCTTGACTGTGCTGTCTTCAAATTTTCTCTAATAATCTGCACTTGCTTTTCCGCCTCTTGGAGAATTTCTGGACCGAATACTTGACTTTCTCCCGTCTGATTCCAATAAAGCGGTGTTCTACACTTTCGTCCATAAAGTGCTTCAAATGGTGCCATTTTTAGGCTTGCCTGATAACTGTTGTTATACGAAAATTCTGCATAAGGCAAACTTTTATCCCAGCTTCTACCATGCTTTAGAGCGCAAGCTCTTAGCATATCTTCCAACACTTGGTTTGTTCTTTCCGTTTGCCCATTCGTTTGTGGATGATAAGCTGAACTAAAGTTTAGCTTGGTATCCATGGACTCATGTAGTCTTTTCCAAAAGCGCGAGGTAAACTGGGTTCCTCGATCCGATACGATCTTCTTAGGTACTCCATGCAGACAAACAATCCTTGACATGTATAATTCTGCTAACTGGGCTCCTGAGTAAGTTGTCTTCACGGGTATAAAGTGTGCCACTTTGGTCAACCTGTCTACTATGACCCATATTGAATCATAGCCATCCCGAGTACGGGGTAGTCCAACTATGAAATCCATACTGATTTCTTCCCATTTCCATTTAGGTACCTTGAGAGGTTGTAGTAATCCTGCTGGTCTTTGGTGTTCGGCTTTAACTCGCTGACACACGTCACATAATGCAACATGAGTAGCAACATCTCTTTTCAAACCGTACCACCAATACTTTTCCTTAAGATCCTGGTACATCTTTGTACTACCAGGGTGAATAGAGTAAGCTAAATCATGAGCTTCTCTCAAAATAAGTTGGCGCAAGTGCTCGATTTCTGGTACGCAGATTCTTTTCTTAAACCATATTGTGCCTTGATCATCTTCCATGAAATTTGGGGCTTTACCCATCCTAATCAAAGTTTTAATTTCCTTGATTTTCTCATTAGACTCTTGTCCTTTACGAATCTCTTCTTCCAAAGTAGATTCAACTTCCATAACTGTTGCTTCTACATTATTGAGCAAACCAAGGTTGAGTTGTTCCATTTCCCAGCACAATTCATGTGACATCAAATGAGTAGTGATGTTGTTCACTTGACCCTTACGGCTCAAAGCATCAACTACTACATTTGTCTTTCCTGTGTGATATTGTATTTCCAAATCATAGTCCTTAATCAACTCAAGCCATCTTCTCTGTCTTAGGTTGAGTTCCTTCTGAGTGAATATATATTTCAAGCTTTTGTGATCCGTGAAGATTCTGCACTTGTTTCCAATCATATAGTGCCTCCAAATCTTCAAAGCATGCACTACGGCAGCTAGTTCCAAATCATGCGTAGGATAATTCTTCTCATGCTTCCTCAACTGCCTTGAGGCATAAGCTATCACTTTTCCTTCTTGCATCAGCACACATCCAAGTCCAAGGTGTGATGCATCGCAATACACATCAAATCCCTTGTGGATGTCTGGCATTACCAATATTGGTGCAGTGGTTAACCTTTTCTTGAGTTCTTCAAAACAATTCTGACAAGCTTCATCCCACTTGAACTCTTTACCTTTCTCCAGTAGAGAGGTAAGAGGTTTCACTAACTTGGAAAAACCTTCAATAAATCTTCTATAGTATCCTGCCAATCCAAGAAAACTTCTGATCTTGGACGCATCCTTTGGTTGCTTCCAATCCAGTATCTCACTTATCTTTCCTGGGTCCACTTTAATTCCACCATCGGTAACGATATGCCCTAAGAAAGCAACTTCCTTCAACCAAAAATCACACTTCGAGAATTTTGCGTAAAGTTGGTTGTCTTGAAGCTTTTGTAGGACTAGCCTTAGATGATCTTCATGTGTTTCTTCATTCGGAGAATATATCAGTATGTCGTCAATGAATACGACCACAAACTGATCCAGATATTCCATGAATACTTTATTCATCAAGTTCATAAAGTATGCTGGTGCATTAGTCAGTCCAAACGACATGACCAAAAACTCATATAATCCATATCTTGTCGTTAAGGTTGTCTTCGGTACATCTTCTGCTCGAATCTTTAACTGATGATATCCCGATCTCAGATCTATCTTCGAGAATATCTTAGCTCCCTTCATCTGATCAAATAAATCTTCAATCCGAGGTAATGGGTATTTATGCTTGATGGTTACTTCATTCAAACTTCTATAATCAACGCACATTCTCCTCGAACCATCCTTCTTGTTCACAAATAGCACCGGGGCTCCCCAAGGGGATGAACTTGGGCGAATGAAACCTTTTTCTAGTAATTATTCTATTTGTTTCTTCAGTTCTACTAAATCTTTGACATCCATTCTATAAGGTCTTTTCGAGATAGGTGCGGTTCCGGGTAATAATTCAATAGAAAACTCTATATCACGGTCAGGTGGCATACCTGGTAATTCCTCCGGAAATACGTCTGGGTATTCGCACACTACTTTGATATTTTCCAAGGGCTTTTCTTCCAAGTGATTGATCACTATTTTCCCTTTTTCATCTGTTGACTTGTCTATGTTAACTTGGATTCTTTCACCTTGAGGACTTGTCAACATAATTGTTCCATTGGCACACTGTATCACTCCATCACAACTTTTCAACCAGTTGCATCCAAGAATCACATCAATACCGTTGGATCCTAGGACCACTGGGTCGACTGAAAAATCTATTCCTTGAATCTTGATATTAACATGGGGCATGAGTGTGTGGCCTTCATGTCACCTCCCGGTGAACTAATGTGTAACATCTTCTTAAGGGGCTACTTAGGTATGTTGTGTTTTTCCACAAATGACTCAGTTATAAATGAATGAGATGCTCCAGAGTCAAATAAAACTCATGCAGGTATGGAGTTAACAAGAAACATACCATACACTATGTCGGCATCCTCAGGTACTGATTCTGCGGTGACGTGATTGACCCTTCCTCTGCTCTGGTTCTGTGGTGTCTTGTTCTGAGCAGATCCACGAGCAGGGGTGTTCTGGTCATTTCCCTGGTTATTGCTTTTCTGGGGTGTCTGCTGGTTGCGCCTTGGGCAGTTGTTGGCATAGTGGCCTAGCTCATCGCACTTGAAACAGCCATTTGGTTGGACTGGTGCGTTGTTGCTTCTGGCCTACGTGTTACTGGCGCCACCTTGACGGTTCTATGAACTCCCACCAGACCTCTGGTTGGTCTGAGAGTTGCTCCTTTGTTGGTTCTGACTCTGATTATTTCTCTGGCTTTGTTGTCCAGAGCGTTGCACTTGATAATTGTTTCTGTCTTGATTTCCAGAGCGGAACTGCGAACCTTGAGCGTTGTTCGGGCGGGTGTTCCTGCTAGACTGACCTTGAAATTTCCTTTTATGGTCAGATAATTCCTTTATTTTGCTTTCAAGGCCAATTGCCTTGTTCAACAGTGTCTGGAAATTGGGGAAAGTATGACTCTGAAGTTGGTAATTCAGAGGTCCAATCAGTCCTTCCAGGAAACGCTCTTGGCGCTTCTCATCCGTGTCCACTTCTTCCGGTGCGTAGCGTGAAAGCTGAGTAAACCAATCACGATACTCACTGACAGACATATTCCCTTGAGTAAGGGAAAGGAATTCCTTCTTCTTCAACTTCATAATTCCCGAGGGAATATGGTGAGCGCGGAAGTTCGCTTGGAACTCCTGCTAGGTTATTGTATCCACGTTGGGGTGTGCCGCTGTGAAGGCATCCCACCAGTTAGACGCGGAACCCTCGAGTCTTCCCGAGGCGTACAAGACCCTTTTCCCGGTCGTTGCACTAGGTGATGTCAAGCTTCTTTCCAATGACTTTGAGCCAGTCATCGGCATCCAGAGGATCAACCGCATGAGAGAATGTCGGTGGGTGATGACTCATGAAATCCCGGTGTTTATCTCTGGCCGGGGGTGCATACTGCTGCTGTTGTTGATGTTGTTGGTTCTGCTGGTTCTGCTGAATTTTTTGAACAGCCGCAGTGAGTCCTTGCAGAATCTGCATCTGGGCGGCAATGAACTGCTCCATGATGGGATTCAGAGGTGGTGGTGGTATCTGTTGACCACACTGGTTCCGGTTGTTGTTGGGTCCTTGACGAGCGTTCACCATCTGATTGGTTAGGAAGTGAACATCTTAGAGGAGTAGAAAAGATTCTAGGGGGAATAGCTTATGTTTAAAAAAATTTATATGTTCTTATGGCCATCATTCCATAAGACCATTGCACTCAAACAAAGATCCAAATCAAACATTTCAATCAATCACCATCACATGGTTGGTATTTATTAATAGGATAACTTAAAAAGAGTATCATCGTCTAACGCGAAGCATAACTTATTACATCATATCTCAAAACACCTAAAGCAGCCTAGTGACGGATCCAGGCTCTCCATAGCGCAGCCTCTTGTGGGGAGGAGACAATGCCATGGCGGGGACCTGAGCTTCGGGCGGATCCAGTCCTTGCAGTTGGGCTTCCAGGGCTGCAATCCTGGCATGGGCATTCTCCAGCTCCAAATGCACCCTAGAGAGATCCAGGGTGGCACTGTCCAGGTCGGTGTTGAGACCGGCCACTACACCAGCTAGGGTGTTGAGGCGATCCTCACCAGCTTCACCTGGGACAATGCTAGTCTGACTTCCTCCACGCAGACGCTGAGGAAGATGTCTGAACCTCGTGTTCTGCAGCTGCTGCCGGTAAGTGTGGCTGAGCGACTACAGGGTCCGACGGGCAGCATCGCTGACCGAGGCAGTGTAGGTGGATAGTGGTGTCAGGGACTCGTGAGCAGACAGAGTCCTGAATCCCATGTCCCCTGCATCCATCACCCTGACGTGGATGCGAGTGATGTAATAGCAAGCCTGAGGAGGCTCGCTCACTCCCCTTGTTTCGTACAGGGGGCGGACGCAGGTGCCTAGCGCGTGCAGCACTTCTTGCAGCAGGTTGGGGAAGTGCCCCGTCTCGAACATTGATGTATAATGTTCAACAACAGGAACAAACCCCATGAAGTAGTCCTGCTGGGCGTAGTCAGCTTCCTCGTGGACGTGTTCGTCTCCACCTTCTTCGTCGTCGTCATCCTCGTCATCGTCGTCTCCGGAGTCGTCGGGGTCGTCGCCTCCGGGTGCAGGTGCTTGGAAGGCTGGTGCAGGCGGTGCTGACGTCGATGACCTAGCTGCGAAGGCCTGGGACTCTGCCAACGGGGTAGGCGTCGGTAGCTGCTCCTCCGAGCTATCCTCCAGGTTGACTACATTCTCCACTCGGATGGGAGGGAGATCCGCCGGAACTTCCTCGACTACCACTGGGTAGACCGGGATCTGCCGGGGCGGAGGGGCGTAGCTGGTGTTGATGCGGGTAGTTTGGAGAGTACTAACCATCTACAAGAGAAGAGTCAACTCAGTTGAAATTTTAAAGAGGAAAGGCTGATAAAATAATTTATAAGAATGAAATTAGCAAGTTTTGAATAACTAGGCTTTCCATTTCTAACTAGTCTAACGACCTAGGGTCAGCATAGCTTTGATACCACTTCTGTCACACCCGGTTCCAGGGGGTAGAACCAAGCGCATAGCATATGTGTGCCAGGATCCATTTCCACACATATGTTGACGTCACAAGTGTAATATATCAAAAGACAATGCAATAAAGGCGTAAAGAGAGAGTATAATACTTTATTACATCATCTGCATCATTGTATCTTGAACAAGTATCACATCAAAGTAAAGCGGAAATAAATAACAGGGGCAATATCCCACAGGAAGATGACCGACGCATCGTTAGACTTAGAATTCGTCGTCGATAAAATCTCCATCAAAGTTTCCAGCATCACCCTCTGATCAAAATGTTAGCAAGGGTGAGCTCACTTATGGTCGGGGCTCAGCAAGTGGGGGGAAATTAATGCAGGTATAACAAGGTGAGGCTAAGGTTGAGCAGTAAGCATTTTAGTTGGTCAATATTTTATTAACAACACATGTCTTACTAATAAGTGTGAATCCCAAATATCCATTAAACAAAGGAATACAAATATAACAAAAACACTTAAGTGAAACCACTTAAGCAAATTATTGGCAGATCATCGGATCTCAATTTAATTCCATCTTCAAATTCAATTATCATGTGAGGAGTCCAGGTCGCTCATAACCGGGAGCACGACTGATATATCAGTTTTACACTCTGCAGAGGTGGTACAACTTTACCCACAAGCCATGTATCCCATCTAGCCCGGGTTGATCGGACCCTTAAACACTTCCGAGGTGAATGGCTAGGGATCCATTATGAGGCTTTCACAAAATACACTTAATACGAAGCAACCCGCTAAGGTTTCTAAAGACGATGGTGGCGGCACCCTGGGTGAGGTACCTTAGCCAAGAATACGTCCCCATGTTAACGTGGGCTGCCAGCACCTACCGCTCCCCCTCTTGCCTATATTTCAGGTAAGGTTGCCAGGCACTAAGCATATAAAGCTAATTACCAAAGCCAGAGCCATGATAGCACTCGTGGTTGCACTGTTATCCTGGGTGGTCACTCCATGTTCCAATTAATTTGAAATAATGTTGCTTTAACCATTGGGTTACTGTCATAATTGCCAATTTCAATTTTGGAACATTAATATCAATCAATGAGTGACATTAAAATCATTAAGTTGAGCAGTAGCACAAATTTTGCAAAGCTTAATTATTTCCCCAGGTTAAACAAGGAATACAATTGGTAAATCTAGGAAATCCTTAATTAGGTAAAACTCATCAACTTATGCAGTATATCAAAATGTAAACATTATTATATGCAATGATTGGGTACAAAAAGAATATGCAGAGGGAGAATCCACTTGCCTTGCTCAAACGAGTCCTGCGGATCGTCTTCGAACGAATTCGGTTCGTCTACCACACCGTCAGCCTCTAATAACGTTACACGTCACCATACAAAAAAAAGCATACACCAATAAATAAACACGCACCATTACATAAACATACACCATTACATGCACATTAACATATCTCACTTATCACACTTTAAATACGTCCTAAACGCGTAAATACTTATTAATTTGATTATAGTTATTATTGTGAATCCTAATGATGAATTTATGAGTGGGTGCAATAAATACAGTTTTAACTAGTATTAATATATTTTAACATCCTTAATGAAAATACATAGTACTTATTGTCTTTAATACTAATAAATAAATTAATAGCTTTTATCATTTTTATTTCTAACTCGAATTATTGAGTATAGCTAAAAATAAATTTAATATTCTAAAAATCCTTATAAACTACTAATTGAACTTTTTCTAACACAAGCGAGGTTATTTTGACATAAACAAGTATTTTGCTTACTCTAAAAATTTAAGTGCTAAATTTGCGAACATGTTTATTTGACTAGCAAAAATCTATTTTCCATCCTACTAATGATATTTTCTTCTTTCTTTCTAAAAGAAAATATTAATAAAATAACCTAGTGATAAATCATCTAAAAATCCTATATTGATTATATGACATGAGTTCTATACCATTTTCTAAATCCATTAAAATGCACCTATGACTATAACTCTCCAAATAGTATCTAAAGTTCCTTGTGACCAAATTTAACTACAAAAATTCATATCTATTGTTTTTATCACCAACGTGTGACTATTAATTTCTCGTCATCTTTCTCTAATCCAAAAAATCATCGTATCGATTGACATGAATTATCACGGTGCACTAATAATCGCATATCTCTACCAAAAATTTCATAACGCACATATACATGAATTGCGGATCACACGTGTTCATATTTCAACAAACTAAACATACAGTTCATGAATCGAATCAAAAGTATTTTGAAAATACACAAATTAGTTTGGGTCATCTTCAACCTTGAGTTCGCACGTGTGACGGGGAGAGTTCGACGGGGGTTCGGCCAGGTGAAGAGGAGCAGGGGCTCGACTACGGACGGCGGATGGCGTAGCTCCGGCGAACTCCACGGGCTCTGGCGATGACGAACTCCGGCGAACTCTGGCGACGTGCAGTGCACTGGCGAGCGAGGAGAGCTAGAGAGATGGGGCGAGCTCGGGTAGGGGAGAATGGGAGAGAGGCTCGGTTTCCTTTTATAGAGAGAGGGAGAGGAGAGGAAGAGACTGCCGGGGAGAGAACGGTCGGCGCTTATCTCCATTATGCGAATTAATGGCGTCGGTTTCTTGCCCATGGCGTTAATAGAGAGCAAATGGGAGAGGGAGAAGAAACGGCATGGGACATTCATGGCGCGGGGAGGCCGGTCGGCTGCCTGCTTGCGCGAGGTCGCGGGCTCGCCTGCGCGCTTGGTCGGCCTCAGGTGGCGCGCGGCGCTTGGGCTCCTGGTGCGCATGAGAAGGCAGGGAGGCGGTCGGCTGCCTGGGCGTTGAAGAGAGCAGAGAGAAGAGAGAGAAGGAGATAGGGGAGAGAGGGAAGGGAGCAGGCAACCCAAGCGGCGGCGCCGGCTTGCTTCAGGGCATGCGTGCGGCATAGGGTTAGAACATGGGCCCCTAGTTGGGCCGGCTAGGTTAGGATGTTTTTTTTTCTTTTTAATTCTGAAATACATTTTTAGATAGCTCAAAAATTCTCAGAAATTCACCAAAAGTATTTATAAATACAATATTTATTTTTAGACTAATAATTATTATATTATTTAATTATTATATTGTTTACTAGTATTTTCTTTTAAAAAGAATTGGTATAAACATCCGATCATCAAACATGTGCATACAAAGAAAACTGATTCAAAATGCAAATAAATAATTAAACACTTAAAAAAATTATTACCATAATTAACATAATAACTAAATTCATTATTTTTAGTTGATGGCTTTTATGGTGTTACATAAACCCTCAATTATAACTTCATGTTTTTTATCTTCAAGATCTTGTTGCATTCTCAAAGCTTTACTCAACAGCATACTCTGTGCACAAAGCAACCTTCGTTAGAAAACACCTTCGTTGTTAAAAACAATAAAAAGTTGAAGAAAAGTTTTTTACCTTGAAATTGGAATAGAATAAACTACCGACGATGTGCTGTCGTCGGTAGCGGCTAATGTCTGTCTCAAGCTTCGGGAAGCCAATACTCTTTGATAGAGTACCGATAACCTTCGCTCCGGTTTGATCTCGGACGCAGCCTAACTTTTCATCGTCAACACCACCGAAGAGCAGTGCCCCTGGTTGATACCCGCAGGATATGGCGTATTCTCTCAACTCTTCTTTCTCAGCCTTCGACAATTCTTGCCCAATTAAGTTTTGAAAGTTAAAGTTTTCCTCTTCCGAAGCATCTTCAGCTATGTCCTTCTCCTTCTCAGGTACTGTAGCCATGGTTTCTTCAGCGGCTGCAGCAGCTTCTTCTGTGGCCATATCCAGAAGTATCTTATCAATGTTAGAAAGTGTGCTTTCTAAATGTACATCTTCGGCTGCGGTAGCTTCGGTAGCTGCAGCTTCAGTAGGTACAGCTTCGGTAGCTGTTGCGCTCTCAATAGCTGGTGCCTTCGAAGCCGAAGCTGCTGGTGGTGTCCCTTCAATAACTTCTGTCACTGTAACAATTCTTCGTTTTTTCGGCCCAGCTGCCTTCTTCTTTATCGAGGACTCCTTTTCCTTCTAAAAAAGCTTCGTCAGATGCGGTCCCAGTGGACTTAGCTTGATAGGCAAAGATTCAGTCATTACCTTTAAGATTTCCTCCACGTCGGTGGCAGAAGGTGTTGCAGCAGTTTCTTCTTCTATATCAATTTCCTTCTGCTTCGGAGCCGCAACCTTTCTTTTCTTCGAAGCATCTGTCTTCGGCTTAGGCCTCTGCTTTCTCTTTTTCAGTTTTTCTTCATCATCTTCCACCAATTTAGCAGCTTCTTTATTCAGGACGCTGGCAACTCTCTTTCTCTTCTGTCCTTCGGCACCTCGGTCCAATCGCTCATAGTCAGGATACTCAAAGTTCAGAGCATCCATCACCCGGTTTAACCTTCACTTCGGACGAGTGCCGAAGGCTGCAGTCATTAGTTGATCTTCTTTTTTAGAATAATTGCCAAGAATTTCGTTGCACATAACTTTAATTGTGTCTAACCATTCTTGGCAACGTACTTTGAAATATTTCTTGAATTTATAATAATAGGGCAACCGAACAAGTTCCCCCTTTTTCTTTTCTCCCTTGAGCTTCGGCATGTCCCACTCTTTCAAAGTTGGGAACACTCTAAAAGCCAAGAATTCTTGCACCAGATCCCTAGTGCCAATATGCTCTGCAATAACTCGAAATTCGCCCAGTGCAATTTGGCTTGGACTCTTCGGTGTCATGTTGCACTGGGGCCTGGTTTCTCCGAAGATTAATTCTAGTGGACTTTGGACTAGCTTCTCCTTTTCTTCATCAACTTTGACGTAAAACCATTCAGTCTTCCAGCCAGCTGGCCACTTGGTACGATAGTTGATAACTGGAAACTTCGTATTTTTGCGATAAGCAAAATTGTAGTAGCCGAAGTTTTCATGCAGCTCATCTTCTCTAGCTTTTGTTTGATAATGAAGCTCATGTACTCGGCAGAAGCCTTCGGCAAATGGTTCTACCCCCTGGCTTCGGAGGGCCCAGATGTAGACACTATGCCTAACGATGGCGTTAGGAGTTAGCTGATGAAGATAAATCCCAAACTTCTTCAAAACATCAGCAATCATCCCATTCAAAGGAAATCTTAATCCTGCTTTAAAGAAGCTTTTGAATACTACCACCTCATCCTTTTTTGGCTTCGGAGTAATTTCCTCTCCGCCAAAATGAACCAGCTCCTTTTTTGCTTCACTGAAATAGCCTAACTTCATCAGCTTAGA
Organism: Zea mays; assembly: GCF_902167145.1. Classification (NCBI taxonomy): domain Eukaryota; kingdom Viridiplantae; phylum Streptophyta; class Magnoliopsida; order Poales; family Poaceae; genus Zea; species Zea mays. Next base: position 74,594,554 of record NC_050098.1, read on the forward strand.
CATATCACCTTCGGTAATGGTGGATTTCCCAAACTCCAGGTGGCTGGGTTTAGATGGCACGGCGCTGTAATAATCTTCAGATTCAATTTCCTCAGCATCAACCTGCTCAGCTTCAGCGGCAGGTGCATCCTCCGATACTACCAGCCCTGACTGTTTCATCACTTCAGAGATTGGAGCGGTTTCGGCACCTTCGGCTTCCTCTCCGTCGCGAGTAACCCTAGTTGTTGCGCGTACCCTAGCCATCTGATGATTGAATTTCTTGATTTTTGACGAAGTTGAAAATTTTTAACTATGCCGAAGCTCTTTCTTGTTACGAAGCTTGAGCAAAATGAATAGCTTCGGTTGAGGACGCAGTAAGCAAGCTTCGGCTATGGTCAAATTTTTGGCAGCAAAATAGTGCAATAGCAATGAATGTTGTGGTAACTTCACACCTACCCGTATGTTTATATAGTGCCGCAGGTGGGAAGGTAAATCGTCAAGTCTTCCGCACCGGACAAACAGCCGCCCGCACCCACTGAACGGTGGGCCACAGAGCCCAAGAAGGTGAATCGCCAGGACACACGTAACTGCTGCATGGCGGGGCCACCTCGCGCTCGGATTATTTTAATTGTTTCTCGGCAACGAGCTTAGGGAAGGTGTTTTCGGATCTTCGGCATCCCGAAGCCTAAGAGACTTTTTCACGGATCAAGCTCGTTACGAAAAACGATCTAGCACCGCGAAAGGGCTATTGTTGGGGGTATGCTTCGTAGCCGAAGATCCTGAAGAAAGAAACACCTTCAGCAGATCCTCTCAAAAGTAGTGCTGAAGCTATCACCTATAAAGCTTCGGCATAGTGACATGCCTCAAGACAAAGGAGTGAACCGACTTAAAGATGAAATGACCAATAAACCCATGATAGTTTGTGTCATGACTGTAATCGATTGTAAAGGGCATAAATGTAATTTCACACAGGCTGCGCCCTGTGCCTATAAATAGATGAACAGTACCCCCGTACTGTTCACGCAATCTTGTAATCACTTGCACGCGACACTTGGATTATTGTCTTCTGTCAAGACGAAGGTATAAATGCGATTAAATGTTATGTTTTAATATTTAAGCTTGTATAATGAAATATATGAATAAGTTTATGTGTTTTGGTATATTATTCCTTCATGTTTTATATTTTATATTTCATCTTTCATTATTTCATTATTTCACAACTTTATTCACGAAGGTATGACCTTCGTGATTTTTGCTCATGACCTTCGTCCGAAGTTCATTATACCCTTGGTAAGATAATGCTTTAATGGACGAAGGACATTAACATTTAACATTTTATGTTGTCTTATTTTTAATTCAAAGCATTTGAGAACAAGTCCCCAACAGCACCTATCCTTTCAAAAAGGAATCAATAGCGAACGTACGCTATCCAACAGAAGTCCCCACCGATATGACTATTCATCCTTAAGAGAATGCTGGAACGAAAGTAAGGTCTTCCCTCGAAGTGAAATAAAAGCAAAGGGCAAATCAACTAATTGTTCTAATACCACCTCCTCCTGTATCTACTATTGGTTAACTGAAAATTCAAAAAAGAAAAAGCAAGGGTCGTTGCACATCTTCTGTACTTTAATATATAGAGACTTTTGTATTAAATAGAAAGAATGAGACGAGACAACCGTTGAGACCAGTGACTTTATAGTTTTATTTTTATATTTATCCGAAAGGGTGACACGATGTACTAAGGTGTGATAGAAAAAGAAGCAACCTTAGATAGAAGTGTATGAAAAATAAATATCCATATATCTAAATCTTGATTTATGGTTTCTTTTATGTTTTAGCTTTAGTCTACCGTAACTTACTTAGACCTAAAATACTTTATTGTTATTAGAGTTGTTGCTTAAATTTTAAGTAGTTTTAATTCTCACAAATAATCATATTTTTTTGTCGGAGGGAATACCGAGTAAACAATAAATTACCATCGTCTACCAATGTGCTCCAACCGAACATCGGATTAATTTGCCTGAAAACTAGCAAAAGTTGCTTTACACAAGGTACGTAGTAACTGATTTGATATTACTCGCTACAATTCATCAAAGTAATAAGCATCATCTACTGTACATATATGTTATATTACTCGCTACAACAACAAAGACATGTTGGGTAAACTTTGATATCATGAACACATCACCCTTCTAGTGACGCCTTGCCTGGTAAACCTCTTATTGTATGCTTGCACTGGAACCTGTAAGAAACATCAACAAATTAAAATCGAGTGACCACAGTCAGGAGAGAAATTTATCCTAACTAGAACTCAGCTTAAGAGTTAACCAACATGGTTTCCCTCATCCAGAACCGTCATAACATAGAAGTTACTATTCAAGCATCATAATTCAATACACTATTCATGCATAATCAAATAAATTGAAAAACAAAACTGTTCATCTATGGCACAAATTTGCAGTTTGACAAGGCAGCCCTGAAACCTGATTTATAAAAGGTATGGAAATAATTCGTCATTAAGTATGAGAAGACACTAAATTCAACATTCTAAAAGGCATGGAAATTGTGGAAGAATCCCATAGCTGAATCAATTGTGAGAGGATACCACAAAGAAAAATTACCAAATAACATCTGAAAGAGAAGATTCTGAAGTCGAACATGGGGAATCAACAAGAGGCATATGGTGCTGGTTATGCCCTGAACACCCTGATTTACTGCACTTTATATGCATTTGAAGAGGTACAACCTGAGGTGAAAAGTTTAGGTTCATGGCATTAACCTTGGGGAGTTGGCTATATATTACAGAGTGGGGCAGATAAACACAAATGAGTTATGTAAATTAACATTGACAAAAGGATAATACCTTTTTGCTGTAACGAAAATCAAGCTTTGGCAGGAAATCCAGTGGTAGCTTTAATGTACTGGAGCATCTTACCAACAAAAACAACTTGCTAGGTCCTTGAAGAAAATACAAATGGAAATGCCGTAAGTTAAAAGTGGACTGTGAACTCATCCAAACATATATAGCAAAAGAGAAGACAGAATACCTGTGTAGGACAGACTCCCAGCTCCACGTGATACAAGAGCACGGATAGCCTAGAAATATACAAGTTCTGTTAATCATTCAAAGAGGTCAAATTCTAAATAGATGCTGATATAATATAAGAACTCATGACAAGTCATTGCATGTATTCATGCCTAGGAATGTTCGTGCAATAGTAGCCCACCTTCCGAGAAACAGATTGGGCTAACTTGGTTAGAGCATGTTCTTTGGCACTTCCTGGACCAAAGATACCATGAGAAATTGTAATGTCATAAACAAATAGGGGCCGTACAAGGCTTCCTCCAAGTATCAGGACAACTCCTTCAATGCTAGAAACTTCATCAAGTGCGTGCTGAAGAGAACAGAGTAAGGTAGAGATGCCATTCATCAACTTCTCGTGCTTCTTTATTCTACGTCTAACCTCCGTTTTTCGTGTGTTGTACTTTCTCCGATCAGATGGTTTGAGTTCAGCTGGTTGTAATGCCATTTCTGTCTACAAATAGCCATGATCCGCAAACTGGTTACTTTCCAAAATAGATGGTCGTAGGAAAGTGTTTACTGAATGCTGAACTTACCATTTCCTCCTTTAAACTTGCAAATTCATTTTCAAGACTCGGCAAAACCCTGACAAATGAGCAAATTTAAGACACTCCAAATTCTTTGATAATTAATAGCACAGTACATACCCAGCCTACTCTAGATTACTAAAAGAAACTGTCTTCATTTTTTATGCATGGATATATATTGAAAAACACTCAACACAGTAGCCCCAGGCAAATAAGGCTTTGGAATGCACAATTTGAATAACTCAATCAATAGTGACTAGTTAGATACACGTACATTGCTACGGTTTCTCTATATTGAAATGAAAGATATTATAAATAAGAAAGATTTTCTATAACACAAGCAGCTGATAGCTCAGTTGGTTGACGGAGCTGTGTTTCAGGCAGTCCTGGTTTCAAACCCTATCAATCAAGCTTTTTGGACGCTTTTTTTGGTGGTTATTTCCTTGGGCGGGCGTGGGTGGCTTCGCTGGGCGAGCACCTGTGCGAGGGGAGGGAACGCATGACAATGTAGCCACTTAAATATAGTAGAGAAATTGTTGTGATGTTAGTTTAAAAGGTCAAGTGGTGTCCAGGGAAGACATCTTTAGGTATTTAGAATTAATGCTACAGAGAGATGAGGATATTGATGAAGATGTTAATGTACTATACGTGTATTTAGGATCTAGTTGTATTTAAGATCAATGCTATAGACTATAGAGAGAAGGGTGGATAAAGTGGCATCAAGCATCTAGACAAGAGAGGACCATAGAAGCTAAAAGGCAAGTTTTATAAGACGGTGGTGTTGGAACTTGCTCTTCTGGACAAGTAGATCCAACGGGAAAGCGGAAAGAGTATTTGCAAAGTTTGTCGTGAGATGGCAAAAGCTTTGTTCATCTGCCCCTGTGAGGGCACTGTACGGGGGTATTTATAGGCACTCGAGTGGCCACCCGTCCCTTGTCAAAGACGTTTATGCCCTTGAGTACCTGGTTTATCCCCAGAATATTCCCACGAGGGGAGGTTACAAGCAGTCATTACAGTAAAGGCTATTACAAACACGGCCCGTAATACGCTTATCCTCGCGGGGCCCGTTACCGTGGGCCGAATCCTGCATGGGCCTCCCGGGGCGGTGACGACGTGAGACTCGTAGACTTCGACAGAGCCTTCGCCTTGCAATTCGTCTAGTCGACGTCTTCGGCTTCTCCGGGCGTGTTCTGTGGATGTAGTCTTCGTCGGAGTGAGGAGGCGACGAAGGCGTCGAGCGAAGGGTAGCGTGTTCACCTTCGCCGTAACATCTGCCCTCCGAGGGACCAGTTCGACTAAGTCATCTGGTGCCGAAGACGCCACTAGATGGGGGATACGCTGCCCTCGCTCGAAGTGGTCCCGCGGGGGGTTTTGAAATGTGACCGTTGATGGACGTGTTACTGTTGGACTGCGTGTTTCCCGAAGCGCCGCGTCCTGTTTATAAAAAGGCGGTCGCGGCCGGGACTGTTTCTTACCCTTGCGTGCGCCGTAGAAACCCTAACTTTTGCAAACCGCTCGCCTGCCCTCCTTGCTCTCTCGCTTCGAAAATCTAGCCCGCGTCAAGCAGACGGCGCGCCGCCGCCGACGGTACGTAGCAATGTCTTCTTCCTCATCTGCTGCGAGTGCGTCGTCGGCCGATCCTTCGTCCGAGGATACCTTGAGTGACTTGGTGGTGACGGAGTTGCAACCGGGCCACACTGGAGTTCGGCACTTGGTGTGGCCCGGTTGCAACTCCGTCACCACCAAGTCACTCAAGGTATCCTCGGACGAAGTCACTCAAGGTATCCTCGGACGAAGTCACTCAAGGATCCCTGAGCCTGAGGGCGAATTGGTTGTGTTTGAGGCATTTTTCATTGCCGACCTTCGTCTCCCAGCGCATCGTTTCGTGGCGGAGGTTTTGCGAAGGTTCGAAGTGCAGGTCCACCAGTTGACACCTAATGTCGTGGTTGCGCTGGCGAAGTATGTTTGGGTGGTTGCTTCTTACGGCGGGCAGTCGTCGCCAAGAACTATTACCTGCACTGGTAAAAAAGGAAAATAGGAGATAAGATTGCACAATTTGGATCGTGCACCTTTACGCCGAGGACTGGAAAGACTTCGGCGAAAGTTGTGGAGATAGTCCCTTGTGCCAGGAACAAGTGGGGCAACTGGTGGGACTTTTGGTTTTATGTTTCTTGTGGGGAAGTCGAAGATCTGCCTGGGCTCCCTCCTGCCATTATGTGCTCTCACTGCTATGTGGCGTTCCCACGATTCGAGGTGGCGGAGGATGATGAGGACGAAGGGGCCCTTCGGTACGCTGCCCGCATGAGTAGCGGGCGCGATTTGGTTGAGGAATTTATTGGTTATGGAGTGTGTCCCTTGGCACACGGCTGGGTACTTGGCGAAGTGTGCCCCCGCCGGATGCCGACCCTGGGCGATCAGTTGGTGCGAAGTCCATCATTCGCTGTGGATTTGCGGGGCCAGAACCCGGCCGCATTTGTGCGCGAAGTGGAGGCCGAGGCCGCGAGGATTGTAGGGCGATATGTGTCGAAGACTGAGACCTTGTGGAGCTGGGATATCCGCATTTCGAATGTTCGATTGAATCGTGTTTTTGAGTTGAACCGTCTGTCGTATGGCGACTACCCGGGAGACGACGATGTCGTTGTTGGCGATCGCCGGGGAAAGAGGGCGGTGGCAGCGGTCGACGAAGGCCCTTCGCGGGGAGCAGTGCCGGCTGCGGCCACTAAGAAGAGGAAACTAGGTACAGCAGCTGAGGGGTGGGGGGCTTCCGATCGTTTTGTCGTGGATTTAATGGGAACTTGCGCGGCTCTCGGGGAGAGGATGTCTTCGTCCGAGCTCCGGGAATCTTCCGCGCGAATGTTGAAGGTTACCGGGGGTCGCTGACCTAGAAATGTTCCGATACCCCGGGCGGCCGGCGAGGACATTCGTACATCTCGATTAGCTCGTGAGATGAAGATTTTTCCTTACAGGCGGAATGTTGCTGCTGTTGTATCGGCAGTGATGGAAAATGCTCGCGGGGAGTCGCGAAGTCTGCCGCCCCCGGCAGCAGCAAGCCTCCGCCGGGTGCGAAGGCTGCCGTCCCCGGCCCTAGCAAATCGCTCCCTGTCGCGCCCACGCAGGAGCGAAAGCCTCCATCTCTGCCACGTACTGCTGAGACGGAGGTGGGCGGGGCCGAAGTCTCCATGGATATTTCCGTGGATGACTATCTTGTGGGCGGCGTCGCGATGTTCGACGCCCATACAGGGCGGGGACCTGTTGGTGAGTTTTTTCTATTATATATTTTTTTAGATCTGGGTGTTTGACAAGACTATGGTGCAGGATCGGAGGCTGGGCAACTGGTTGTTGTCCAGGCGCTGGTGGCTGCTGGGGCGAAGGGGTCTTCGCAGGACCCATGGTCCAAGTTTTGCGCAAGCGGTGAGATCGCTTCGGCCGTCGCCGCTAAGGACGTGGCAGGCTCAGTTGCGCAGCAGCTGAAGCATGTAAGTAGTCTTCAGCAGTGTGTTCTTCTTATATGACATCAAATTTGACGGTGTTTGATGCCAGGCGGCCGCCTTCGCCGAACGGATTGCGTCGGGGGCCCTGACCTCGAAGTTCGCTGCCGAAAGGCGACGACTCGAAGGAGGATTGAGCGCCTTCGGACGCAGCACACTGAGGCTATGCGGGACAAGTCGGCCATGGAGAACAAGAGCCGCAACCTGATGGATAAGCTGTCGGTTGCGGAGACCGAAAAAGAGGAACTCGGACGCCGGCTGGCAGCAGAACAGGAGGATGCTGACAAAGCTTGCGCGGAGGCGCAGGTTGCGCGCGCCGAGGCTAGCCTCGCCCTCCAACGTGCTGCGGAGGCGGAGGCGAACCACAGGAGCCTGCGCGGCTATTTGGACAAGGCGGAGGCCTCTACCCGCACAGGGGTCGAACGAGCGCGTGCGTTGCTCGTGGACGCGTACCGACAGCTTGGTGCGCGTACGGCCTCCTTTGATGCGTCCGGTAAGGAGGTGGGCCTCCGCTTTCTTGGATGGTTGCAGGAGGAACTAGAGGTCCTTCCGTCGATCGTGACGGGTCTCATGTCCTTCGCTTCGCTCATCACCTGTGAGGGAGCCGCGAATGCCTTGTCCCGTGAGGGATGTAGGCACTTCAAAGTCTTTGATCGGTCCGACGAAGACTTCGACCGTGAAATCTTCCAGGTTGAAGACGCGGTGCTAAAGCGGTCCGCTAGGGCGCTTTATGATAGGATGTGGGGCCCTCACGGCTGTGATACTGTCCGGGAAAGGTCTGATCGGGCGATGGAGCAGGTACGGATTGTTATTATTTTACTTTAGTGTATTTGTTGTGAAGAATAGGTGCTTATGTTTGGTTCTGTTTTTGTAGATGGCGAATGATGAGGAGGTTGAAGAGTTGGAAGATTTGGGGAGCACGATGCCTCTGGCGGAGGGTGCGAGGGCGGGGACAGAGCAGCCAGCGCCGCCAACTGGTGCTAGCGAAGGTGACCCTGTGGTTGCCGCCGTGTTGCCTGAAGACACTTCGGTGGCGGCCGTGCCAGCTGCGGAAGACCCTGCAGCGTCGGTCGGCCCTTCACAGGTGGCGGGATAGAGCTAGGGGCGTTGGATGTAGGGTTTAATTTTTGTGATACTGAAAATCGGTTGCTGCGCAGGTTCCGACGTCTGGGCCTGCGCAAGCAACACCTACTGATGGTACTAATTTTGTGACGGCCGCGAACACAGTGCCTGCTAATGATAGTTTGTCTGGTCCTGAAGCTGTGTCTTTTTCGTCTGATGGTGAGTTCGAGAGCCCGTTTTCCTAGACTGAAGAGTCTTCGGATGAAGATTTGAATTATTTTGCCGCGTTAGATGTGGCCGCGGCGGAGTCTTCGCCGCGGCTGGAGTTGGGCGAATCGTTTAATCCCCCGGCTGGCGCGAGGTCCGAACGCCGACGACGAAAAGTGGTGGCAAAACATAGTGTTGGCGAGATGTCGCGAAGTGGTAGGCGACGTCGGATGGGGCTGGAGCGAACCCGTCTTCGGGTAGATCGGGGTGGCCAACGCGATTTGTTGTCCTCGTCGTTTGGGACGAGTATTGGTGAGGGGGATCTGCGGAATATGTTTAAGGGTGAGGAATTGAGAATGATGTTGTTTAATTATCGGGAGGCGGGCATTATCCCGAAGGCTGAGCCGATGTAGTGTGTGATGTCCTCACTAGTAAGTGGAAACGCTACCCTCCCTCGGCTCGTAATAAAGAGGGAGGGGAGCGCGATTGTATTTATTTGTGTGGTGGGGCTGGTGGCCCTTCGCTGTAATTTGTGATTGTCCGGTTGCACCCTTAGGCGACTTTTGCACGTTGTCTTTTAGTAAAGACTTCGTATTGCGCACTTGTTGTGCTTGTCCGGCTGCACCCTTAGGCGACTTTTGCACAGTTGTCTTTTAGTAAAGACTTCGTATTACGCACTTGTGCTTGTCCGGTTGCACCCTTAGGCGACTTTTGCATGGATTTGTCTTTGAGAAAAGACTTCGTATTGCGCACTTGTTGTGCTTGTCCGGCTGCACCCTGAGGCGACTTTTGCACGGATTTGTCTTTGAGAAAAGACTTCGCATTGCGCACTTGTTGTGCTTGTCCGGCCGCACCCTTAGGCGGCTTTTGCACGAATCTTGTCGCACGCGAGGGAAGTCTACGCTACCTGTCGCGGTGACTTCGAATCGGTCGAATGCCGAAGGTCGTCGAATCGGTCTTTTTCGACATGGTGATACTTGAATATTTTTGCGGGGGCTTTTCACTAGTGTATTATTACATGGCTCCGCCTCGTTAAAAACCTCACCCCCCGGGAGGAAAAGAGTGGGGGCCGGAGAATTACAAAGGCGCGTAGGCCCTGAGACTTAAACGAAAAATTTCCTGAGATTATCGATGTTCCAGTAATGTTCTAAGTCTTCGCCGGATGATGTTGCCAACCTGTAAGCACTAGGGGATGCCTTCGACTTGATTATGAATGTACCTTCCCATTTCGGCTCTAGCTTGCCCAGTGATTCTGTTCGGGTGGTCCGGACGAGTACGAGGTCCCCTTCGTTGAATTCTCTTGGGACGACTGCGTTGTCGCGCCAGGCCTTGGTTTGAACCTGATATTTGTTGAGAGCCTGCAGGGCGAGGACGCGGTCTCCGTCGATGAGATCTTTGGAAGTTAGTTCGTCGATATCGGGGACTGCGGATTTGTTTCTTCGGGGGGACCCGTGTTTCAACTCTTGCGGTGTCATGGCTTCGGATCCATACAACAGGCGGAAGGGTGTGAACCCGATTGCCTGGCACTCTGTCGTGTTCAGGGCCCATACCACTTCGGGTAATTGGTCGGCCCATTTGCCTTTTTTGTCGTCAAGAAGCCTTTTCTTGATGGCACTGAAAATCTTACCATTGGCGCGCTCAACAACACCGTTGGATTGTGGGAAGTACACCGAGGCGAAGACAGGCTTGGTGTCGATGCAAAAGCAGAAATCCCTGAAGTCTTGGTTGTCGAACTGTTTGCCGTTGTCGACTGTGAGTTCGGACGGGACTCCGAAGCGGCAGACAATGTTTTGCCAGAAGAATTTTTGGGCGGTCTTCGATGTTATTGTGGATACTGCCCTGGCCTCAATCCACTTTGTGAAATATTCGACGGCGACGAAGGTGAACTTAAGGTTCCCTTGAGCTGTAGGCAGTCGTCCAACGATGTCCAGCCCCCAGCGTTGAAGCAGCCATGTATGGGCGATGAGTTTGGTGAATTGTGAGGGGCTGTCTGAGCGAGGGGAGAATTTTTGGCATGCTTCGCATGACCTTGTCACTCGATTGGCGGTGCAGATTATTGCGGGCCAATAAAATCCCTGACGAATCACTTTGGCAGCGAGGGCCCTAGGTCCTGAGTGGGAGCCGCAAGTTCCGCTGTGGACTTCACGGAGGATTGTCATACCTTCTGTTTCAGTTATGCACTTCAGCATGGGCTGGCTGATCCCCTTTTTGCACAGCTGACCCTCGACCAATGTGAAGTCCCTGCTTCTGTGCTTTAGTCGTTTGGCCTCATTGCGATCGCTTGGATGGTAGTGGCCTTGCATGTACAGTGTTATTGGTGCCCGCAAGTCTTCGGCCATGATGAGGTTGACGATGCGGTGGCCTTCGGTGTCCTAAGTTATTTGCAGGCCTTCGGGGTTACGGACAGCTGGTGTGCCAATGACGTGGTAAAACACATCGGAGGGCAAGGCCTCGCCCTTGGCCGCCGCCTTGGCCAACGTGTCGGCCTCTTCGTTCTTGGCACGGTCGACATGCTGCAGGGTGAAACCCTTGAATTGTCTCTCGAGGCTACGGACAGCTGTGAGATACTGCATGAGCGCAGGGTCCTTCGCGGAGTATTCCTTCTCAACCTGGCCGGCGACTATTTTGGAGTCCATCCTGATTATGCATGTGGTGACACCGAGTGCTCGTAATTTGCAAAGTCCCAGGATGACGGCTTCATACTCTGCTATATTGTTGGTGCATCTGTCGGACTCCAAGGCGAAGCTGAGGCGTGCTACGTACCTGTACTTGACGCCTGTGGGTGATGTTATGATTGTCGCGGCGCTTGCCCCCGCATGGCACCACGCGCCGTCGCAGTGGATGGTCCAAACTTTCTCTGGGGACTCTTCTTGTTGCCATGTTGGTCCTGTCCAGTCAACGATGAAGTCTTCCAGGACTTGCGATTTAATCGTTGTTCGAGGTTCGAAGGTGATGTTGTACCCGGAGAGTTCGGCTGCCCATTTGGCGATTCGGACGGATGCCTCCGGGTTCCTGAACAATTCTCCCAGACCCCTGTCCGAAGTGACCCATACTTTAAATGCCTCAAAGTAATGGCGCAGCTTGCGCGATGCCATGACGACTGCGTATGAAATTTTTTCTAGCTCAGTTATGTTGCACTTAGAGGCCATGAGGACTTCAGAGACATAGTACACTGGGCACTGTCGGGTCGTGCTCTCTCTGTCCTGCTCTTGGACTAACGCTGCGCTGACTCGGTTAGGGCTTGCAATGTAGAGAAGAAGAGGCAGCAAAGGGTCGGGGCTAGCAAGAGTTGCTAAGTCGGTCAGGTGTTGCTTGAGCGACTCGAAGGCCGCCGCCTGCTCTGGTCCCCAAGCGAAGTCTTTTGCACCACGCAATGTCTTGAGGAAGGGTAGACTGCGCTCTGCGGATTTGGAGATGAATCTGTTCAAGGTGGCCAATCTGCCTGTCAGTCGCTGGACATGCCTGGCTGACTGCGGGGGTGTCATGTTGATGATCGCTTGGATCTTGGTTGGGTTGGCCTCGATCCCTCGGTGTGACACTAGGTAACCAAGTATCTTCCCCTGGCGAACTCCAAAGACACACTTCTCGGGGTTGAGCTGAAGTCGTGCATCACGCATATTAGCGAATGTTTCTGCGAGGTCAGCCAGGTGGTCCTCTTTGTTTTTGCTCGCGACGACGATGTCGTCTACGTAGGTGAAAATGTTGCGGCCGACTTGACCTTCGAGGACCCTCTTGGTGAGGCGAGAAAAGGTTGACCCAGCGGTTTTGAGGCCTTCTGGCATCCTGATAAAGCAGTACGTGCCGAAGGGTGTGATGAAGCTTATGCTCGCCTTGTCTTCCTCTTTCATGTATATCTGGTGGTAACCGGAGAAGCAATCGAGGAGGGACATGACTTCGCATCCTGCCGCGCTATCGACTATTTTGTGGATCCATGGCAGGGGGAAGTTGTCCTTGGGACAAGCCTTATTGAGGCTGGTGAAGTCTATGCACATGTGTCACTTGCCGCTTTTCTTTTGCACCATGACCACGTTGGCGAGCCATGTAGGATAAGCAATTGGCTCGATGAAGTTGGCTTCCAACAGGCGGTGCACCTCGGCCTTGACGGCTTCAGTCTTCTCGTCAGACATTTTGTGCAGTCGTTGCTTTTTTGGGCGCACCGAAGGGTCGATGCCCAGACCGTGCTCTATGATGGTGCGGCTGACCCCGACCAGATCGAGGGCGGACCAAGCGAAGACGTCCTTGTTTCGGGAGAGGCAAGAGATGAGTTTTTACTTGTCTCGCGAGGTCAGGTCTTCGCTTATTATGACCGTTTGCTTAGGTGTAGCCGGGTCGAGGGGTACCGCCTTCGATCCATCGTTGCTTTGTAGCTGTGCCTTTACTTTTTCGTCGACGACCGGGCGGGTCCCTTCAAAACCTTCGCGTTGTGTCGTGAGGCAGTGTACATTCCATTGCCTAGGGACGAAGTCCCTTTCAATATTGCGTGCAGTCTGCTGGTTGCCATAAATTGTGATCACGCCCTGCGGACCAGGGATTTTCATGCAGAGGTAGAGTCCGTGAATGACCGCTTCAAATTTGTTGATAGAGCCCCGGCCCATTATGGTGTTGTATGGGTATACCATGTCGACGATGTCGAAAGTGACCTGCTCACTTCGTGCATTGGGTGCTACACCAAATGAGAGGGGTAGCTCTATCTTGCCGACGGGGAAGGTGCCTTTACCGCTGAAGCCATATAGAGGGTTGTCCGAAGGTTTGAGTAAGCTGTGGCTTATGCCCATGCGATCGAAGGCGTGCAGGAAGATGATGTCAGCTTGACTGCCGTTGTCGACCAGGACTTTATGTAGGTCCCAGCCGGCTACACTGCAGTTGATCACCATGGCGTCGACGTGAGGGGCGCTGCGTATATCAACGTCTCTGGCGTCGAAGGTGAGCGATACATGAGACCACCTTGTTTGTATCACTGGGCCGGTGAGGGCGATGTGGCTCACACTTCGGTAGTGGTCCCTTTTCTGCCGCTTCGTTTCGAAGTTCACGCTGGACCCTCCGGTGATCATATGGATGACTCCACGATATGGTTGTTCGGCGAAGTCTTCCTGCTTGGGTGCTTAGGGGTGGTTATGGTGTTGTGGATTTGGGTGTTGCGGAGGCGGTGGTGGCAGAACCTGCACTTCTTGACGGTGCTGGTACACGTGGTTGGGTAGATGCTGGACGTGCTCGTTGTTGTAGGGTTGTTGGTGGTGGTGGTGGTGGTGGTATGTGTGCGCGACAACCCTCTGGTTGTCGGCTGGCTGTGCTCTGGACATTCTGTCCCTGGTGGCCTTTGTTTCTGGACAGTCCCTTGTTGGATGTGCGCAGTCCTCACCATGGAACAGACAGTAGAATATGTGTGGCTGTTGCGTCCGTCCTCGGCCTCTCCCTCTGGTGCCATTGCCGCGGCCTTGGGGAGGGTATTCCTGACGGCGAGCAGTTTCTCCGGCTGGGTGCTGATTGGCTATGTTGTGCACCTGTTGGTGGCTGCGGCTGTCACGTCCGGAGTCTGGCTGCAAAGGCCTGGTACAAGTTCTGCTGGACTGCGGAGGGTCCTTAGGCTTCCTCTGAGACTCAACCTTTCGTTGATGCAGCTCTTCGGACCTGGCATACTTCTCGAATAGTTGATATAGCTCTTGGAGATTTTTGGGTGGGTCCCTGATGCAGTGACTGTACAGGACGCCAGCCCGAAGGCCACTGATGGCGTAATGGATCGCGATGTGGTCGTCGATCGATGGCAGTTGCGACTTGAGGGTCAGGAATTTCCTGTAGTACTCGCGAAGGGTTTCCTTCTCTTGTTGCTTGCAGAGGGATAACTCGGCCAAGGCATCGGTATCAGGTCGATACCCTTGAAAGTTGAGCAAGAACTTGTCGCGGAGTCCTTTCCAGGAGTCAATGGACAGTGGCGATAACCTGGTGTACCAAGTCAAGGTCGGGCCTTCGAGTGCGATGATGAAAGATTTGGCCATTATGGCGTCGTCCCCTCCTAACGATGCGACGGCAACCTGGTAACTCATGATGTATTGTGTCGGGTCAGTACTGCCGTTGTATTTGGGGTAGGTGCCAGCCCTGAAGTTGGCGGGCCAAGGCGATGCTTGGAGTTGCGGGGCTAAGGGGCTTCGCTCATCGAGGTAATTGATCCCTTGGAAAGCTGTGGCGTGCGGAATGAAAGGGCCGCGATGTGGTATGAATGGTTCTCCGGCTTGGACACGCTGCTGGAGAGGTAGTCCATGCTGCAAATTGTACTGGCCCTCGCCCTGCATGAGCGCGATTTCTTGCTCTAGCTCCCGAGCTCTCTGCTCCTCGTCTTGTATCATCTGGCGCACCTTGGCCTGCACGGTGACACGTTGGCGCTTGGCCTCGAGGATGTCTTTCTGCTTTTGGAGGTTGTGGTTCTTGATGCGCAGGGCCCGCAGCTGTAGCTGGTCTTCGGCTAAGATACCGATGACTTCGTCGTCTTCTATTGCGTCTTCGCCCTCTGGTCGAGCGAAGCCTGGTGGTGGTGCTTGCGGTACGCCTCCGGAGCTGCAAGTGCGTAGGGTGCCTTCGGGGGTGGGTGGTCTTGGCGCTGTCTTTTGCTGACAGCTTCATCTTCGAAGGCCTCTTGGGGGGTGTTGTCCGCGAGGGCCTTGCCTTTTTTCTCCGCCAGTAGCGCTGCCTTCGCTGCTTCGTCGATGGATGGGGCTGCCTTCGAACTAGCTCGTTTGGGGGCCATCGCGGGTTTTTTTTCGTAGCCCCCACGGTGGGCGCCAAATGTTGGAACTTGCTCTTCCGGACAAGTAGATCCAATGAAAAGCAGAAAGAGTATTTGCAAAGTTTATCGTGAGATGGCAAAAGCTTTGTTCATCTGCCCCTGTGAGGGCACTGTACGGGGGTATTTATAGGCACTCGAGTGACCACCCATCCCTTGTCAAAGACGTTTATGCCCTCGCGTACCTGGTTTGTCCCTAGAATATTCCCACGAGGGGAGATTACATGCAGTCATTACAGTAAAGGCTATTACAAACGTGGCCCGTAATACGCTTATCCTCGCGGGGCCCGTTACCGTGGGCCGAATCCTGCATGGGCCTCCCGGGGCGGTGACGACGTGAGACTCGTAGACTTCGACAGAGCCTTCGCCTTACAATTCGTCCAGTCGATGTCTTCGGCTTGTCCGGGCGTGTTCTGTGGATGTAGTCTTCGTCAAAGTGAGGAGGCGACGAAGGCGTCGAGCGAAGGGTAGCGTGTTCGCCTTCGCCCCAACAGGTGGTTAGACCTGCTATGTTGTATGGTGCAAAATGTTGGCCTATAAAAATACGATTTGTTCAATAGATAAATTTTGTATAAATACATATGTTGCGTTGAATTTATGGCCATATAAGAGGGGATCGATTCGAAAGTTGAAATATGTGATAGGCTAGGGGTAACACCAATTAAAGAAAAGCTTGTCACATCCAATGGAGATCTCCAGAGACACCAGCGCGTAGTGGGATCCTAAGGCGCGATAGCAATGGGAAGAGAGAAAGGGGAAGAATGAAGTTGACATGAAAAAAGACAATAAAAGGAGACTTGAAAAGATGGAATATACTCAAAGTTTTAGTCTTGAATAGGAGTGCATGGAAAATAACTATCACATGTGCCATAAAACCTTGACTTATGGGTTTTTGGATTTTAATTCTAGCCTATCCCCACTTGCTTGGAACTAAAAGACTTTGTTATTGTTGTTGAATCATTAGTCGAATTGTTGGGTCAGGGCTCCCATGAAACAAGAACTGCTAATGACCAAGTGTATAGGTGTAGGGGGCATGTGTCCTATGTTTGGGTAATACAAATATCACAACTCCAAGCTCCAAGTGTACATTGTTTTGCCTTGAGTGCGCTATGAGTACAATGTTGTTTCTGGCTATTGAGTATCAACCTACTCAATGGTATCAGAGATATATACACTTCATCAAGAACTCAAGCACCAAAAAGAGTAGTCTATAACAATCTAACAACTCCTTTCTTGTGAGTGACTCTACTTAATGGTGTAAGAGATAAATACTTCATCAAGAACTCAAGCACAAAAGAGAATAATGTAAACCTGTTTGGACAATGCTTTTCTCGTGAGCGACCCTACTTAATGTTGTCAGAGATATATATATTTTATCAAGAACTAAAGCATCAAAGAGAGTAGTCTCTCTTGTGATCATTATAGGAAATTTTAGTCTACATGTGAACACCTTGTTGTGGAACTCATTGAGCATGAAAACCAAAAACGGAATAAAACTCAACCTACAGTATTTAACAAACTAAAACTGTTACCAATGATAGTAAATTGAAAGGTTGGGAAATAGTAGATTGATTATATTGGGGTGCATAGCACGTACATATATATAGGCAAGGATGTCCTGTATTTATAGAAACACCACCAATCAAGGAGATCCTTGCTTAATTACAACTACAAGGAACCAAAAGAGGCAAGGATGTCATGGGTTTATAGAAACACCACCAATCAAGGAGATCCATGTCTAATCTACAAGAAACCAAAGAGGCGCACTTGGATGTAGTCAGGGCAGCTGTCGGCCTTGACCCTAGGACCAACTGGGCCTATAGCCTAATACGTTAGTCTAACATGCCTCCGCAAGTCGAATTGTCGGTACCACGAACATTTAAAGTATATCGAAATTCAATAAAGACCAAAGAAGGCAACCACAAGGTGAAGATGTCGGCCTATAGAGACGATGTGGGAACATGGAGTACACGAACATCTCCAACTGCAATGCGCTCCCGAACGAAGTGAAGATCGACATCGATGTGTTTGGTGAGTTGATGCTAAATGAGGTTGTAGGACATGTAGACGACATTAATGTTGTCACAGTACACTAACGAAGCGCGTTGTAGAGGAGCATGCAGCTCGAGAAGTTGTTGTAGCCAAGTAACCTCGACCAGTGCATTGGCCACAGCGAGGTATTCCGCCTCAATGGTGGACCGGGACACGGTCGACTGACTCTTAGAAAACTAGGAGATCAGATTGTCGCCTAGAAATACCGCATAGTCGAAAGTGGACTTATGCATGTACGGGCAACCAGCCCAAACTGCATCTGACTACGCCACAGGTTGTCCTAAGAAGGTCGCAACAGAAGTCCAAGGTGGAGGGTACCACGAATGTAGCACTGTTATGGTCAGCGTTTGGAGCTGATGTTATGTGGTTGCTAGTATTGAGGGCAAAAATTGTTGAGGGGCGGAAGATGGCTGCTACAGTACCCGCGTGCTACAGTGTCGCTGGTACTGCTTGCTGGATGGGGTTGCAAGGGTTTGAGGGCGACGGCTAGGGTTTGGGGCGCTGGGGAGGCCGGCCGCAGGGCTTTGCCCACGGTCGGCAAGAGAGAAGGGATTTCCTTCTAATATCTTGCTTACCTTCAATTGATACAATCCTTCTCCTTATATAGAGAGGGTTACTTGACCTCTAAGCATTATATCTAATCTTATCTCTAATTCTAATCTTATCCCAAATTATCCTTATCTTTATCTAACCTACCTGAGTGGCGTGCTACAGTACCGACGTCATTGTAGCGGGCCCTCTTGGGCCCTGAAACTACACCCCTCCTGGGCAAGCAGGTTGTCCTCGAACTGCAACCTAACGATGACTCTGCTAGACACAAACCTGACACCTAAAAATAAGCCTTTTACATCTTGGCTTATTTTATTATTCCAAATCTGAAATATATTGTGACTCTTTTTTTTACCCCTTAAGATGAGACGGACACCTTCAACGCACTGGACCTGCACGTGTGCAGCCACCGGGATCCCATGGACGCCATCTAGACGAAAGGGGAGCGCATGGACGGCCACCTAGAATGGGTCACAACAATGACCAGCGGAGGGGCCCTTGTGGCGGCCGGTAGCGGAATGTGGTGGCGCTAAGCAGTGCGTCCTCACCGATGACAAGGAGGGGAGCGCCTTCCCTACCGTCGCTATCGTAGAGTTGGAGTTCGTTGCCCACGAGACACGCACCATGCTCGCACTTGGAGACAACGAGCCAGCGTGGTTGCTGATGGTCGTCCGACTAGGCGAGGTCGCGCCCCCGTGTGCCGTGGTCAACCGCCACCAATGATGCCCCAAGCGTCTGCCGACGCACCTCCTGCAGCCACCGGAGCACTAGGAGGCCACGCGCCGCATCCTACAGCCACATCACCGCAGACAACTTGCAGGCACTCGCCCGCGCAATCGCCTTCCTCTCCGCGAGCTGCTGCAAGGTTCTTGGGACGACTGGTGCCGCTGCTTGAAGATAGGGTGTTGTCCTTGCTTACGCGCTAGGAGGCAGCGTGTGGCAGCCTGTAGCTGTGTTGTCGATGCCCGGATGCCATCCACGCCCCCGTAGAAGATGCCATCGCAGTGCTGCTGTGGCGGGAAGAATGGGGGCGGTGAACAATGGGATCAATGAAGGAGTGGTGGGAAGCAGCCCAGACTGCTGCTCTCCTCGGTGGCTAGGAGCCGGCTGGCCGGTTGTGGCGGCGGCCAGTTGACCGGCTGCAGAAAAGGGTCGAGCACCGAACTCGCATGCAGGACATGCGGCGCAGAGAAGACCTCCAAGATGACTGGAACCGGCGTCGAAAGGGCAGGAATGCCCCTAAACCATGGTAGGCCATACTGTAGCAGGGGCGGCGCAGAGGACGACGGTCGTCTCGCAACAGCTGTCAGGGGCAAGGAGGGCGCCATAGCGGGCGCGGTGGGGATGCCCCCATAGCCGGGAAGGTCATAGGGGTAATCTTGCGCAGCAGAGGGGAAGACGTGGGACGACAATGAAGGATCGATCACGGACAAGGCCGGCGCGGGCTGGACCTGGATCGCCTCCAACAAGGCGATCAGCGCCGGTAGGTGGTTGATGATAACGTCTAGGAGTCCTGCACCTGCCGCTGGAATGCGATTAAGGAGTCCTGCGACCGGGCGCAGTGGGCGATGTGCTGGTGGCGGCTGATGCCCCAGAGGTCACCGGGATACGAGTCGCCGCGGGGAAACAGGAGGCTAGGGAGGGTCGTCCGACATCCTAGGATCAGCGAGGTCTCTGATACTAGATTGTTATGGTCGGCGTTTGGGCTGATGTTATGTGGTTGCTAGTGTTGAGCGCAGAATTTGTTGAGGGGCGACAAATGGTTGTGGTGCTACAGTACCCGTGGTGCTATAGTGCTACGGGTAATGTTCGTTGGATGGGGCTGCGAGGGTTTGAGGGCGACAGCTAGGGTTAGAGGGAGACAGCTAGAGACAGGGGCGTTGGGTAGGCCGACCGCAGGGCTTTGCCCACGGCCGCCAAGAGAAAAGGGATTTCCTTCTAATCTCTTCCTTACCTTCAATTGATACAATCCTTCTCCTTATATATAGAGAGGGTTACTTGACCTCTAAGCACAATATCGCCAAGAGAAGTTGGAGGGAACCGGATCCTGGTTTGGGAACGTAGCAGGAGGAGGGAGTGTCGCCTGATGCTGAAGAGGTGGAAGAGGTGCCGGTTGGGGAGCAAGCCCAAGAAGACCACCAGGGGGCCATAGAGACCAGGCCTGAGGGAGAGGGCACATGGTGGGCTTCCCGGAGCGCTGCTGCTGTCCACCAGGGGAGTTGTCGGGCCACATTTGGATGGTGCTTGTCCATGGGTTGAAGAAGGACGGCCAGGGGGCACCACCTCGATCGCCTCCGTTGCGGCGATTTCGGTTGCGCCGCCCAGAACCGCCGGGAGGAGCACTGCTGTTGGTGCTGGTTCTAGGGTGGCCGATGTGGGAGTCGAGCGTGATGAAGATGAAGCAGTGGCCGGTGGTGTAGTAGTCACAGGTGTCTTGTTGTTGTAGAGTGTCGTGGCTGCCGAGTCCGGTCTCCCCATGAGTTCCTCCAAGATGAGGTCATCACGGACCTTTTGGAAAGACGGGAAAGGGTTGGAGCGGGTGATGATCATGCGAAGGTTCTCATACCGCGGGTTCAAACCACGGAGAAGTGTGAGGACGAGCATCTGATCGGTGACCGGAGTGTTGAGATCAGCCAGCGCGTCAGCAAAGCCTTTCATCTTCTGGCAGTATTCTCCAACGGTGAGATCGCCTTGGACGAAGTTGCGAAATTGGGCGTCGAGGTGAAGAGCCTGCGTCTCCTGGTTCTCGAGGAACTGATTTTCCAGGGCTATCCAGGCGTGACGATCAGTGCCGCCACGCTCGCGGATGATGTCTTTAAGTTCGACGGAGATGGTTCCAGTCACCCAGGAGAGGACAATATTGTCCATGCGATCCCAGGCAAGGTCCTCGAGGAAGACGGTGCTGCAAAGGACATGATCAGCGAGGGAGAAGCGCTTGAGGGTGAGCAACATTTGATCTTGCCTAGGAGAGAAGTTGGTGGAGGTGACTTCTAGAACAATGGTCAAAGGGACCGGATGTTCTGGATGCCTGCCGCTTGCACATGGAGGTTGGCGATGACAGCGGCTTCGTATTCGCTGCTGGTGGAGAAGATGGCGGGCCATCGGGCTTGAGCGTGTCACCTGCTTCTGGGCGGCGGCGGCCTTGGCTTCCAAGACAGCGACGATGGCGCGCTCTTTCTCCAGGACGGCAACAGCAGCTTGAACACGGGTACGGGCGTAAGCGGCATCCTTCTTTGCCTGCTGAGCAGCGCGGAGGTGTTCGGCGAACTGTTGGAGGAGGTCAACCTCTTCTCTCTCCTGGCATGCTCGCTCCTTAGGGGTGAGAAGGTGGTCACCCATGGTGGAGGTGGGGGAGGGCGACGGAGGGTGGGCGGGTAGGGGATGGGAGGGAGGCGACTAGGCGGGTCAGCCGCTGGGTCGGAAGCAGAAACAGATAATGGCTCTGATTACCATGTTAGAAGAGAGGAATGAGGAAGAATTTGTGTATAATATTGGGACAAATGAACCATTACATATATAGGGTGAATACCCTTGGAGGCCAAGGCATCTAGGGCCGGCCTACACTGCCTGAGAAGGCAGGCTATTCTACTATGGAAAGGGATCAATCACACGCAGGTGAAAGGAAGGATATACCCTATCAGCCTAATATAGAAATAGAGATATTCATTCTAATAGAGGGGTTCCCAACCATGGGTGCTACGGTGAGGAGCGCCGGAGTAGGGGAAGATGCAGTCGTGACAGCGTGCTATGGGAAGCAGAAGTGGGATCGGGAAAGGACTCGACCTCGTGATAGCATGAAGAAAGGTATAGCTAGAAAGTAGTAGATTGATTATGTTGGGTTGGGTGCATAGCACGTACATATACATAGACAAGGATGTCTTGGGTTTATAGAAACACTACCAATCAAGGAGATCCTTGCCTAATCTACAAGGAACCAAAAGAGGCAAGGATGTCTGGGGTTTATATAAAGACCACCAATCAAGGAGATCCTTGCCTAATCTACAAGAAACCAAAGGGAGGTCAGGGAAGCTACTACCCTTGGCCCATAGGACCAACCGGGCCTATAGCCTAATACATTAGTCTAACATAAATGACAATAGTGATCAAACAATATACGCACAACCGAAAAAAATCCGAGATTGGGGAGCTAAGCATAGACCAATAAGCAGGTTCCAAATAAAATACCTCTGGAACCAGGACAAGACAATATCAAGGAAACGTTCAGGTAAAAGAGGATGGAACTAATAGTACATATAAAATCAAAGTGTACAAAAAACTATATAGAAGCAACTGGCTTAATGTGCAAAGAATCTCCCGGTTTAAATAATTATGCAATGAATTACCCAGTAAATCACAATAAACTGACAGATATTTGTTGGGGCAGTCGAACTGCATGTAATGGTCTAATCAACTAGAGTCAGTCAATCCAATGTTGTCATTGCCCTATCAGGCGAATTGCTCCATAGCATAAACACTGGAGCGTGACCTGATCCATCGTCAAATGAAGCTAATCCAAACCCTAGTTAGATTAAATGACCCGAAGTTTGCTCTAGGCAACGACAAGGGCGGGTTCAATCCAATCCAAATTAACCAAAACCAAAGTCGCGCCCGATCAGATATACCACGAAAACGTAATATCAACTGCCGCAAATCGCTAGATTAGACCCGAAGCAAAGAATTTACACCGAAAACCACCATATCCGCCATAGATTATACCAAATCCAAGATTGCACAGGCGAAAATAGGGAATAGATCGAGTATTACGAGGGGATCTGGTGGTGCATGTAGAGGACGAAGCCTACGAGCTCCTTCAAGACGTGGAACACCTCTGACCGCCGCAGTGCTGCCGTCGCCGCTTGCACCTCCACAGGTCCTATACCCCGCTGTTGGGCGCCGCCGCCTCCGCATGAAGAGATGTCAGTCTCCATCTCGTCGTGATCTCGCCGCCCCGTCCCGCTCCACACCCACCGCCGACCGTTAATACGAGTTCGAAATTTTGGGAAGGTTGGTTGCTCGGTTGGGCGGAACGAAGGTCCGGTGACTAGCCGACCCAAAATACCCGACCTAAATTTAATCCGAGATATTCAAAATCCAAATTTTGTTCCCAAATTTCAGATATCAACTCTAAAAATCCAAAATTATTTTGAGTAACTCGAATACCACCTCTAGTATTCAAAATAACCGAATTACACAAATTTTCTAAGACTTATGTTATTTTTAATTGTCAATTTATATATCTATAGTTATATGTAAGTGTGTATGATAATATTAAGTTGAAACTTGTGATAGCAAACTGCATATGTGTTTTGTAACATTGAAAGTTTCCTATGCCCGGGAACAGGATCTGGATGTCGCGCTAGAGAAAGGTGAATAGGCGGATAATAATTATCACTTTAAAACTGGAAATTTTTACTCTACTCGAAGGTTCGATCGCAGTGGAATGAAAGACCTTTCGAGTAGGTTGCAGCGGAATAGAAGTTCCTGTCTTAAAATACTCTGCACTTCGAAGACAGCTTGAACCACATATAAATATTGAAGTGCAAGTATAAACAACAAATAAGACACAGAAACAGCACACAGCACAGAGCAGAGCACACAGACACAGGAATTTATCCCGAGGTTCGGCCAAGCCTGAAATGATTGTCTAGTCCTCGTTGGAGTTAGCCACACCTTGGCTTGTAGTCTATTTCAACTCCTTCCTCCGTTTGCTCAGATCTGCCAGTGCGACAGATAGAGCCTTCCACTATGTTGATATCAATTACAACGATGTCGTGGCTGCTTACAATCTTCTCGACAGCACTCCGACAGAGTAACAATGCGCTCAAAATTTTGCTCTAGCTCTCAGCAGCACTTCCCCTCTCTCTAAAGGCTTATAACTTCGTCTGTACACAAACTAGAGAGATACACTTGTTCACTTGTGTTGAACCCTGTTAGCTTTGCATTAAGCATCTGTTCAACACTTAGCACACTTGTTAGTCCTTTAATTGGGTTGTCATCCAAACACCAAAACTCACAAGAGAGCTTTCAATCTCCCCATTTTTTGTGATTGATGGCAACACAATTAAAGCTTACACAAGAATAAGATTTAAAGCACAAATTTTGAATTCTAGGTTTATAGAATGCTCCCCCTAAATATGTGCTTACATTAAAATCTTAACTTTGGCTTTATATGCCAAATTGTACATACTTATGCTAATTTGAAGCATTACTACACCTTAGCACCTGTGGGATGCATTGCGTCAATAATTAAACAGTGATGCGTGTTGGGGGCCTTCGTCTCCCGAAGGTCCTCAAAAACATGATTTGATAATGTTTCTGGAGTATAATACATGAACAGGTACCTTCGGACTGGGATCAGAACCACAGTGTGAAGAAGCACAAAGAATGCGAAGGTTGGCGCAGAGCCGAAGCTATGCGCAGGGGAGCTTCGGCATGATAGCAGAAAAGGGAACCGACTTAAAAGGGAAAAGGTCATTTAGACCTCGATGGATTACTATAGAGTCATTAGCAAATGTAAAGGGCATGAGTGTAATTTTACATGGGCTGCGTCCCGTGCCTATAAATAGATGAACAGTGCTCTCGTACTGTTCACGCTGACTTGGCATTTGCTTTTGCGTCACGCTCGTACCCTTACCTTCTTTTAAGCCGAAGGTACATTTGTAACTTGATATCATTTCTATTTTTCTATGATAATAAAATAGAAATGAGTTTATAATAATACATAATTATTCATGTTATCTTTCACATTTCATATGATTCTCTTTTCGTTACCATATGCTGCACTGATGAAGGTATGTCCTTCATAACCTTCATCCGAAGATCATTATATCATAAGGGAAATAATGCCTCGAAGGACGAAGGGCATTAACGTTTAACATTTTTTGTGTTGCCTTGTTCTTAACTCATAGCATTTGAGAATAAGTCCCCAACATTGGCGCCCACGACCACAAGGTTAAGATACAAATGCACAGAATCAGAGTTAAACACCAATTAAATGGATATACCACAGGAATATCAACCTACCACTAGTCACCATTAAGATACCAATTTAAAGCACCAGAACCAAATGGATATCTATTACAGGACAAACACAATAGATATCAATTGATTCATATCATCGGAAGCACTAATTATGTATTATCACCATATAATACAACAAGAAGCATATGATCAGTATTATCAACAAAACTAACACATTCTTCCTTAAGATCATAGGACCTCAAGGAAACCCCTTTGAGTCCTTTAGCACACAAAAAATTAATCTTCACCCTCTTAACACTTAAGATAAGCTTTCCTCTCAGGTCGAGGTAAGCTTTAATGCACAAATTCTCCCCCTTTGACATCAAACACCAAAACCATATTCAAGCAAGAACATAGGATGATGTCAAGGGACAGCAGGGTATTAAGCAGGTAAAATGCAACACACTAACATTACGCCCCCTTACACATTAAACATATGCAACACAAGCATTGGAGGAAAATGATGGTACAAATACGCAAAAAGGTCAATACCTCCTTTTGTACCTTTGTCGTTGTTATGATGTACTTTCCATCTAAGTAGGCGGAGTTGCTTTTGTCATCAATTTAAGATTTCTATCTTGAAAGTTTTATCTCTAGGGAGCTCCTTCACACTTGTGGCTGATCCTTTATCCTGACATTTTCTTGTTGCTAAGACACCAAACTTAGAACAAGTTATAGTATTATGGCATAAGATGAAGCTTCTATTCTGGTGATTACCAAAAGATACCAATTGAAGCACACTACCAAGGCTATCGATTGAAAGATCATCACTGTCATAGCTCCATGATATTTAAAGATAAGCATCTAGGATCACCAACTATTATAGAGCACGAGTAATCTTTAAATACGTAATTACTTTAGATACCAATTACTCGACTTGTAGTGGTACCGAAGTCCTGATTGCTCCATTTCTTGCTCATCTTCCCTTTTCCACCTTGGGACTATATAGGATCACTCAAGAAATAGTTAGTATCAAAAGACACAAGTTATGCGTGCTCCCCGTAAAGTTGTGCATCAAGTATTTGAATGACTTGCACCTTGCACATTCTAGCTTCCTCAGAACTAGAGGGGATCACAACATACCTTTGTCTAGGCATAATATATCAATTGCATCACAAAAAGATACCAATTGAATAGATGACACAATACAACTTATGACTAGTGGAAACAATGCATGCCTCAAGTTATATAACATTTTAAAAGCAACCTAGACATGCTTCACACATGATGATCATTGCAACGCATATACCAATTGAAAAACGATAAGATCATGCATATAAAGCACAATGTCTAAGCACACCATGATTAAGAAATATTTTCTTAGGTACACTAAAGGAAACAACATTTTCAATCATAAAGCACCTAAGCCAAGATACTACCAATTGAAAAGCAAGAGCATAGCTATGATCACAATCAACGGAACTTCAAGATATTCAATGAAATTGCATAGTTCCATTCTCCATATCTTTGCCTTTTACCTGAATGCCATGAGATTCATTCTTTTAGGTAGTGTTGAGTGAGAGCACCTATTGTCACCAATTGAGGGCCCCTGTTTCTCATGCACCTCATAGCTCGAGAGGGTGCATTAGAGACACATCATAGATTTCTTGTTTTGGTATACACAGAGTACCAAGACAAAGTAATCATGTGAACATGGACTAAACAAAACTATCATGCTTGCACATAGGTTAATACATAATCATTAAAAACAACACAACATGATTTACAAAAAGATACAGGTTTAGCCACATACACCAAGAGAGTTAATCATTGTAGATATATCAAATGAAAAGCTACCCATTGAATGATTCAAGAGATATTTTATAAAGCACATAGTCATGGTTGAGCAAGCATGATTATGATCTTGGAAATCATGGATCATTAATTGAGAGATATTCAACATAAGGAATCTCAAAAGCATAACTACTCCGAGGATAGGTATAGCATGACGATCCAACTTAAGAGCAATACTGATTGGAAATAATGCACTTAAGATACATGGGTACCGTCCTTTGGAGAGCGAGTTGCAGATTCTCATCTAAGTCCTTCGCTTGATTCACCAATAATGATTAAGGATCTCTACAACTTATTTAACTCGAGATGAACATGAGATTAGTATTGCGTAATAATTCAACCTTGGGTCAATAAATAGACAAAAAATTGACAGCTTAAGCATAGAGTTTGAATTAACCATCTTAAGCTCTCCCAGGGTCTCCAGTCCATCTCGAGGCACCTGCATGGTCTAGTTGGCACAGTTTGGTACCCATCTCGGGATGGGTCCATAACGTTCATCTAAAACAGCCTTTGGTACCCAAATAGCATTTGTCCTAGTTCTAGGTGATCTCATTATTAATCTAGCACAAGTGTATGATTTGGGTCTCCTAAGCGAATAAGATTGAGATAAATTTACTTGATTAGGAACCTTACCCTTCTTACATACCTTAGGTAGATGACCATGCTCACCACACATGTAGCAGAAGCGTCGCTCAACCTAACATGACGCTTGATGTTTGTCTTTTTTCTTAATGAGGGTCATCTTGGAAGGTTCACGTCTTTGATTCTTCATGAGCGGACATGAAGTGATCATATGGTCCTTATCATTGCATCCAAAACATCTCCTCATCCCTTCATCCTTGTCTTTGTGTGGACAAGACGCAATGAAGTGGTCTAATTCCTTGCACTTGAAGCACCTCCTTTTTCCTCTTCTCTTTTTGCTCTTGGATGACACAGAGAGGTGATCAGTGCAAACAACATGACTAATTGAATTTTTACTTTTTTCCTTGTTCATGTCGATTGCTTCATTTATTGCTTTAGGAACATCCTTCTTATGGAGTTTAACACTTGCTGCGGTTTCTCCCGTCTCAAGCTTCTTCACCACGCGTCCGTGGATATCTTTAGGAGGTTGAGGAATGTGTCTTCTCCTTAGTTGCTTTGCTTTCTTATTCCTTTCTTTATTGATGAGCAACTTTTCTTTTGATCCTACAGCTTGATGCTTCAAAAATTGTCTTTCTTTTGAGCAACAGAGGTTAGCACATGGTGATATATTATCTAAATGCGCACGTGTGCAAGAATGAGGTTCACATGAATTTAAGTTCGCAATTACAACTTCATGAGCAACATCAAGCATGATATGTGTAGGGGACTTGTTCTCAAATGCTATGAGTTAAGAACAAGGCAACACAGAAAATGTTAATCGGTAAAGTCCTTCGTCCTTCGAAGCATTGTTTCCCTTAGGATATAATGATTTTCGGACGAAGGTTATGAAAGGCATACCTTCATAAACACAACATACAATGACGAAGAATGAATCATAAGGAATATGAAGGATAACATAAACAATTATATATTATTATCAACTTATTTTTGCATTATTATCATGAAGAAACAGAAATGACATCGAATTACAAATGTACCTTCAGCTTGAAAAGAGATGAAAGTACAGGTGTGACGCAAAAGCAAATGCCAAATCAGCGTGAATAGTACGGGGGTACTGTTCACCTATTTATAGGCACGGGACACAGCCCATACAAAATTACATTCATGCCCTTTACATTTGATAATAATTCTATAGTAATCCGCCGAGGTCTGAATAGCCTTTTCATCTTTAAGTCGGTTTCATTTTCTGCTACCACGCTGAAGCTTTCCCGCTCACATCTTCGGCGCTGTATCAACCTTCGTATTATTTTGGGCTTCTCCTACTGTGATACCGACTCGAGTCCAAAGATACCTGTTCACACATTATACTCTAGAAGTACTGTTAAATCCTGTTTTTGAGGACCTTCGTAAGCCGAAGGCCCCCAACAGTAGCCCCTCGCAATATTAATTTGTTAAAACAATAAATTTAGATTGCGACATGGACAAAGGCTTTAAGCCGAAGGTCCGAAAAAACACCTTCCCTTTGCTAGAATAGCAACATTCACTGACAGGCGGGGTCTTTCAATTTTCAACGCACTGGGCGTATAAATAAGGTCATACCGCAAGCTCATTTGGCACGCTCTCTTGCCATCTGCTCCCGCTCACTCAATTTTTAGCTCTTGCGCACCAAGATTTGCTTAGCTTTTAAGTTTTGAAGCTTCGACATTGAAAATAGTTTTTTAGTGTTTCCGAAGATGTCTGAAGATAAGAAAGCTGCTGCCGAGATGAAGCTGAGTCTCGATGAAGAGAAGAATCTGGGGTTTCTTATAGCAATGTCGAAGACCAATACAGAAAAAATCACCAAAGAGATTTTAGAAGGTTTGTCTGAAGATACCGATGACAGCGACAATTATGATGTAGATAGTGGTGGTGAAGACTCCGAAGATCGCCCTTGGCGACCAAGCCATGCGGTTTTCGGCAAATCAAGTATCAAAGAAAATCATCTTGTCAACATGAGAGGAAGGTATTTCCGGGACTTGTCCGTTGTTAGGGCCGACGAAGGAGAAAAGACTTGTCCGAACCCTGAAGAAAATGAAGTCGTAGTGTACCGAAGCTTTTTGAAAGCTGGACTTAGATTTCCCCTGAGCAACTTTGTCGTAGAGGTGCTGAAAATATTTGAAGTCTATCTTCACCAACTTACCCCCGAAGCAATCATAAGGCTGAATATCTTCGTGTGGGCCGTGAGAAGCCAAGGTCTGGAACCTGATGCGAAAAGTTTCTGCAATATACACGAATTATCATACGAGACAAAACCTTGGGGTAAGGAACAGTATCACAATAATTTTGGCTGCTACAGTTTCGTTTCTCGGTCTGGGTCAAGCTGTCCCATGCCAACTTTTCGGAAGAGATGGCCCGGCGACTGGATGACAGAATGGTTTTATGTGAAGAATGACCTGACAGTACGGGAAGATATCAAAGGTATAATTATGCGCCCTATTTGGCAAAGCTTCGGCCTGCGGAGGCCGAAGGTTGAAATGAATGAAGCTGCCGAAGAATGCCAGAGAGCCTTCGGTGTTATTTGTTCTTTTATTGGAACGAGAGATTTGGTACAAGAGCATATTGCCTTCAGAGTATGGCCACTCGCGGAAAAATGGGAAATGCCGCAAGAAACCATAAAGGAGGCTGATGAAGGTGGACTTATCAGGCTGAAGTATACTTTCAAGTTCGGAGATAAATTCGTTGAGCCAGATGATGGCTGGCTAAAAAGCATCGAAAATTTAAGTGATGAACTGCTTGGGGGTTACTCGAAGGCCGAAGATACTGCACTGTCGGCAGCCTTCGGAGGCCGAAAAAAGAAAAGACTGAACCGGGTGTTTGACGCAATCGGGTTCGTCTACCCTGACTATCGTTACCCCATTCGAGGGCATAAAAGAAAAAGCACAACTTCTGCGAAAGAAGAAGCTGCAACTGCTCCTAGTGAGCCAGCACCGAAAAGAAAAAGGATAAAGGTCCTCACACATCGGCCACGCTATATTGAACCAGCCTCGGTGCCTGAGTTCACCGGAAAGACCTCTTCGGCCACCGAAGCTGAAAAGCCAACCAAGCCAACCTTGCTGGCAGAAGTCGCAGAAATGGCCGAAGCGCCAACAAGAATAGAATTGGAAGAACCAGAAATTTTGTTACCAGAAACCAAAGAGATGGCCGAAGTGCCATCGACAGAAAAAATGAAAGAAGTAAAGGGATTAACCGAGGGATCAAAAATATCAGAAGCTTTAAGTCCTTCAGCAAATGTTGAGACAATAAAAAATCAAAAGGGGCCAGCGGTGACTCCAAAAAGAAAAAGAATGGTCAATGTGTTAGATGTTTTGGAAACAATTAAGTCCTCAAGCACAACTCCGAAGAAGACTGTTGCAATTTCCGAAGCTAAAACTGAAATTTCTGATACTAAGGCTCCAGAGCCAGAAACTGAAGCTGAAGCTGGGCCCTCAGAGCCTACAAAGGTAAAATCCTTGGAAACCGAGGAAGAAAAAATAACGGAGCCAACTCTTGTTGAAGAAATCAGTGCTGTTGCCCCCGAAGCATCCCCCAAAGTCCTTGATTATATTGTTCGTCATGCTTCGGGGAAAAAATTATCAGAAAAATAAAAGCAAGAGGCCCAGTTTTACGCCCAAAAACTGAAGTATCCAAAGGGGGCGTTAATATTCAACGGCAGTGGAGAAGAAGACTTTTTGTATTGTCTCCCTGACAGCAAGGAGATTTCTGTCTGTCGGGAGATGAGCAAGAGCTTCGGATTCCCAACACTAGAAGACGGGCTCTCGGTGCTGTCGAAAAACGAACTGGCCGACAGCCTGGCCTACAATAGCTTAAAGGTACAAAAAATGAGATCTTTGTATTTTTTTGTTGAAACCTAAATTTTTTGTTTGCTTAAATCTATTGACACACACACATTTTTCTTTGCAGGGCCTTATACTTAGCAATGCCCTCAGGGCCCAAAAAGATGCAGAAGACGAAGGGTGCACTATAGCCCTGAGCAACCTTCGTTCCGAAGTAATTGAACTGAGGAACGAAGGTCTCGAAAAAGATAAAATATTACATTCATTGATAAATAGAATAAAAGAAGACGAAGCTACTTTTAAAGGTCAAGCTGAGGCTCAGAAGCGTGAAATTGAAGATCTTCGAAAACAACTGGCCAGAGCCAAAGAGGAACGCCTACTTGAAGAAACGAAGCGAGAACTTAGCGACCAATGGGCAAATCATTTAGAGGGAACTGTTGAAGAGCTTCGTTCGTCCAAGAAAAGATGCTATAACAAATCTATGGAGTGTGTTAAGAAGTTGAAAGCTAGCTTCGCCAGCGTCGGCGCATTCTCGAGCGAAGAAAACTTTACCAGAGGCAACCCCGAAGGTCCCATCGAATGGATTAATCACGAAGCTGAGGCCTTCGAGGAAATTTTAAATAGCCGCGGAGACATATGTGCTTTCTCGGGTGCCAGGGGGATCGCCACCATTTTGGAGAAAAAGGGCTGCGAGCATGTAAAGATTTTAGCGCAATCCGAAGCTACCTTGTCCTTTGAAGATGCGAGAGACCCCTCGGCCGAAGCTAGCATGGTTGGTGGAAAATTTTTCACCGATGTCTGGGATAATGGCGGTCGAGAAATGGCTAGAGAAATTATTCAAAAAAGCGAGAAAGGCATTCACGATGCTAGAGAAGTGGCTGAGGCTGCTGAGAAGGGCGCAGAGCCCGAAGGGCAAATAGGTATTAACTAATGGTTTTTGTTGTGTTGTAATTTTTGGTTTTAAACTTCGTTCGCAATTTGTAATAGCAATGTAGCCGTATCCTATCCTCCTTCAGATCCTACTAAGCGTCTCCGGGCCCTCAGCCGAAAGGAGACGACGAAATTAAAAAGATGGCTGAAGCTATCATGGATGAAGTTGTTAATCGGCTCCTGAACGAGGCTGCATAAGTTGTTCTGAGAGAAGATTAAGTACTATTGTAAAAACTTCTGAAATGTAACATGTGTAACATTTTGTAACCCTGAATATAATATACCTGTTTTTATTGTTCAATTCTTTACGATGCATGAAATTTTATATACGTACCGTTTTTGAGTCTTTGACGAAAAAACACCTTCCCTTCTTTTCATGCTTCGTGAAGAAGAATTTTTATTTGTCACAACAATATCCGAAGTGTTCTGATGAATAATATCCAAGCTTCGTGAAGATATTTTCTGAAGCTACACTTCCGAAGATCAATAGTGTATCTCCTTGCGACTTAGCATGAGTTTCCCTCTTTTTCAAAACATTCTTCTGAAGATCGATATTGTGTCCCCCTCTTGTGCCATATGCAGCATGATGTATGATGCTTATGCTATGCGAAATGATGCGATGATGTTATGTTATGTAAGATGGTGTTTGTTCCGAAGATACGCACACATCCCTGCGATAAAACACATAATCTTTTTGAATCAGCGCTGTCTTTTTGCTATAAGCCTCCCTTAGGAGCTTCTTCGCCTTTTACTTCAGCGGAATCAGCGTTTATTTTTCGCTGTAAGCCTCCCTTAGGAGCTTCTTCGCCTTTTACTTTCAGCGGTATTCGCGTTGACTTTTCGCGCTTCGCCTTTTACTTAGGCGGTATCAGCGTTGACTTTTCGCTGTAAGCTCTGCATTCCCTTTGGAACGACTTTGGAGCAGAAAACTTACACTGCGCTCCCTTTGGAACGGCTTTTTGTGACTTCAGCAAACTTACTCTGCGTTCCTTAGAACGACTTTTTGTTGCTTCGAAGAATTTGTTGATAATTCGAAGGTCCTCCTTGTTATCACAAATCTTTTTAAGCTTCAACGACTTAAACCTGTGAAGAAAATATATTTTCCTTGTGGCAAACAACGAAACTATTACATGGAAATTGAAAAATGTCCTTTATTACACAGAAAATAAAACTGAATGAAAAAGACTGCTATCAAGGTAGGATATTTGTCAATAGATGTGCTTCGACTCTGGCACAGTGCTGTTGATTGTGCGAGCTTCGGACTGTTCTCTGAAGTCCCTTTGGTGTGGAGCATATTGGCTCCCTTCTGGCTGTTGGCCTTGTTGCAGCGGTGGTGGAGGCGGAGGCTGTTGCCAGGAAGCTTGAGGTTGACTCGCCGAAGCAACAGAAACTGCAGGGTGGTTGCCTACATATTCTGGAATGTAAGGCGAATGATACGAAGCAGTGTGCATGACCTGCTTCGGCTGAGTCTGTTGTGCCGCAGCTTCGGCTATTTCCTTTTGCTTCTGGATGGTAACATGGCACATCCTGGTGGTATGGACCTTGTTCTCACCACAGAACAAGCAAAAAATTCTTCTTGGTTGATCTCCAAATCTTCCGCCGAAGCCCCTGGCGCCTCTGCCTCTTGGAGCTGGTGGTCGGAAGGAGCTTTGCTGTTGCCCCGAAGCCTGTGAGGAGCACTGTGGCCTTTGCTGCTGGCTCCCCCTATCATCATTTTGAGTAGAGTTATGGATTGACCTAACGTGCCTCGGATAGAATCTTCCTCCGAAGCCCCTGGTCATTTCAGAAAACCTGAAAGCCTCCTCCCTTCTTTGACGAAAATCATTATCGGCCCGAATATACTCGTCCATCTTCTGGAGCAGCTTCTCCAAAGTTTGAGGAGGCTTCCTAGCGAAGTACTCAGCTGAAGGTCCCGGCCGAAGCCCCTTGATCATGGCCTCAATGACAATTTCGTTGGGCACTGTTGGAGCCTGTGCCCTCAAACGCAAGAACCTCCGGACGTACGCCTGAAGGTATTCTTCGTGATCCTGGGTGCACTGGAATAGAGCTTGAGCAGTGACCGGCTTCGTCTGAAACCCTTGGAAGCTGGTTAACAACAAGTCCTTTAGCTTTTGCCATGAAGTGATCGTTCCTGGTCGAAGGGAGGAATACCAGGTTTGAGCAACACTCCTGACAGCCATAACAAAAGATTTGGCCATGACTGCAGCATTGCCACCATACGAAGATACTGTTGCTTCGTAGCTCATCAAAAACTGCTTTGGGTCTGAGTGGCCATCGAATATGGGAAGCTGAGGCGGCTTGTAGGACGGAGGCCAAGGTGTAGCCTGCAGCTCAGCGGACAGAGGAGAAGCATCATCAAAAACAAAATTCCCATGATGGAAATTGTCATACCAGTCATCTTCGTTGAGGAAACCCTCCTGATGAAGGTCTTGGTGCTGAGGCCTTCGGTGTTGCTCATCCTGAGTAAGATGACGAACTTCTTTAGAGGCTTCGTCTATCTGCCTTTGCAGTTCAGCTAGCCTGGCCATCTTTTCCTTCCTCTGCACTTGTTGATGAAGCATCTCCATGTCTCTGATTTCTTGGTCTATCTCATCCTCTGGTGGTGTCGGGCTAACAGCCTTCCTTTTCTGGCTTCGGGCCTCCCGAAGGGAGACTGTCTCCTGATTGTGGTCCAGCGGTTGCAGAGCTGCAGCCCCAGTTGCTGAAGCTTTCTTCGGCGCCATAGCGAAGGTTTATGATCGCCGAAGGTGTTCAAAAACTCAAAGAGTGGAAGTGAGTTCACCGGAGGTGGGCGCCAATGTTGGGGACTTGTTCTCAAATGCTATGAGTTAAGAACAAGGCAACACAGAAAATGTTAATCGGTAAAGTCCTTCGTCCTTCGAAGCATTATTTCCCTTAGGATATAATGATTTTCGGACGAAGGTTATGAAAGGCATACCTTCATAAACACAGCATACAATGACGAAGAATGAATCATAAGGAATATGAAGGATAACATAAACAATTATATATTATTATCAACTTATTTTTGCATTATTATCATGAAGAAACAGAAATGACATCGAATTACAAATGTACCTTCAGCTTGAAAAGAGATGAAAGTACAGGTGTGACGCAAAAGCAAATGCCAAATCAGCGTGAACAGTACGGGGGTACTGTTCACCTATTTATAGGCACGAGACACAGCCCATACAAAATTACATTCATGCCCTTTACATTTGATAATAATTCTATAGTAATCCGCCGAGGTCTGAATAGCCTTTTCATCTTTAAGTCGGTTTCATTTTCTGCTACCACGCCGAAGCTTTCCCGCTCACATCTTCGGCGCTGTATCAACCTTCGTATTATTTTGGGCTTCTCCTACTGTGATACCGACTCGAGTCCGAAGATACCTGTTCACACATTATACTCAAGAAGTACTGTTAAATCCTGTTTTTGAGGACCTTCGTAAGCCGAAGGCCCCCAACAATATGTCTATCCAAAAGATTATCATGATAATAAGACAACACATCATATTTTTCAGTAAGAGCAAGTTTTTCATGACTTAGCAATTCTACTTTCCTCTCAAGCATGGCATTTTCAATTTTAAGTTGAGTAACACAAGATAAAGCATCATCATTATTTCTTTGCTCAATTAAAACTGAATCATACCGTTGGACCAAATCATCATGAGAGCACCTTAGCTCCTCATGTTCTTTGGTCATCTTCTCCAGGCTGTCATTGGTTTTGATGGGAGTCTCCTCCAGCCTGAGAAGCATCTTGCCTTGTTCCTTATTCCTCCTCAACAGCTTAACCAAGAGCACTTTGTCTTCTTTGTTGAGATTGGTGTAGAACCGATGAATCTCCTCTTCTTCCACATTGTTGGTGTCATTTTCCCTGTCATTATTATTAGTGAAAGCAATACAGGAAAATGTACCTTGTGGTGATGAAGACTCATCCTCGCTATCATCCTCATATTCCTCTTCATCATCGCTTTCGTATCCACTATCATTGTTAGCAATAAGACATTTATAACTAGTGGTAGACATACCTGTCAGTGAGGTGGATTCATCGTTTGGTTGCCATCGTTTTTCTTCTCCCTTTGAAAGGTTAGTACCACCAGCAACATAGGGAGTAGAAGTAGTACAATTGGACTCATAATATTTTATTTTAATTCTAGTCCATAGATCATGAGCATCGACAAGAACATCACTATTACTACCTATGACAACAAAATAAACATCCTTGCTAAGGGAATTGACTAGGATGTCATAGGCTTGATAATTTTGACGCAAACATCTTAGATCATGTTCAGATGGATTTTTCATACCCGCCGGGATTATGGACCGAAAGCTCAACGAGTTTCTGGCACTCACTCAGGGCAACAGGACCGTGTTACAGTATGCTCAGGCTTTTAATGACTTGTGCCAGTATGCTGGGTACCATGCGGATACGGACGAGAAGAAGAGAGACATGTTCAGGAGGGGGCTCAGCACTAAGCTCCGTGACCGTCTTAACACCGTCAGGGCCAACAGCTACAACGAGTTGGTCAACATGGCTATCTCCCAGGAGGACTGCATTACAGCTCGACAGGCAGAAAAGAAGAGAAAGACCCCTGTGGCAGGACCCTCAGCTCAGCCACAGCGCTTCAGGATTGTGTCCGACACTCAGAACAGGGGACCCCAGCAGCAGCAAGGGAGATGGGTGATCCGACCACAGGAACCGGGGCTTTATGAGTTTTTGGTGATGTCTTTTGGGCTGACCAATGCCCCGACTTATTTCATGTACTTGACGAACTCAATATTTATGCCAGAATTGGACATGTTCGTGGTCATTTTCATTGATGATATTCTGGTTTATTCCAAAAATGAAGTTGAGCACACCAAGCATTTGCATACTGTACTTCAGAGGCTGCGTGATCATCAATTGTATTCCAAGTTGTCGAAATGTGAATTCTGGTTGAAGGAGATTAAATTCTTGGGTCACACAATTTCTCAGGATGGGATATCAGTGGATCCTGAGAAGGTACAAGAGGTGATGAATTGGAAACCCCTGACTACAGTGAAGCAGATTCGTAGTTTTCTGGGATTGGCAGGGTATTATCGATGATTTATTCTGGATTTCTCCAGAATTGCCAAACCAATGACTGAACTGTTGAAGAAGGGAGTCAAGTATGATTGGAGCCAAAGGTGCGAAGATGCCTTTCACACTTTGAGGCAGCATTTTACAACAGCCCCAGTGCTGGCTCAACCTAACAACACCAAGCCATTTGAAGTTTATTGTGATGCTTCTGGTACGGGTTTGGGTTGTGTCTTGATGCAAGATAACAGAGTCATTGCTTATGCTTCCCGAGCACTCAGACCCCATGAGCAGAACTACCCTACACATGATCTGGAATTGGCAGCTGTGGTTCATGCTCTTAAGATATGGAGACACTACCTGATGGGAGCTCACTGTAACATCTACACCGACCACAAGAGTCTCAAATACATCTTCACTCAGGCAGATCTTAACATGAGGCAGAGGAGATGGCTAGAGCTAATCAAGTACTATGATTTGGAGGTGCATTACCACCCTGGTAAAGCCAATGTAGTAGCAGATGCCTTGAGCAGAAAGGCCCAGTGCAATTGTATGAGCATGGATGCGAGAGTAACCACCCTGTGTGATGAATTGTGCAAGCTGAACCTGGAAGTTGTTCCTTCAGGTGACTTAAGTTATATCTCGGTGGAACCCACAATACAAGAGCAAATAGTCAGGGCACAGATTGAAGACAAGGGTGTTCAGGTGATCAAAGAAATGATCAAGCAGAAGGCAGAGAGATACAAGTGCTTCCGGCAGGACAACAAGGGAATTTTATGGTTTGGAGATCGATTGGTTGTTCCCAAGGACCCTGACCTCAGAAAGAAGATACTGAATGAAGCTCATCTTTCAAAATTCTCCATGCACCCTGGTAGCAACAAGATGTACCATGATCTCAGATCTTTATATTGGTGGACCAGAATGAAGAGGGAAATTGCCAAGTACATATCCGAGTGCGATACCTGCCAGAGAATCAAAGCCAGTCATTTGAAGGCAGCAGGCCCTTTACAACCCCTTCCCATACCATCTTGGAAATGGGAGGACATTTGCATGGACTTTATCGTGGGATTGGCCAATACCTCCAGGCACCATGATTCCATTTGGGTCATTGTGGACAGATTGACCAAGTCAGCTCATTTCTTGCCAGTACACACCACCCACAGGGCGGAGAAGTATGCAGAGATCTACATTGACCAGATAGTGTGTTTGCATGGGATACCAAGGACTATAGTATCAGACAGAGGAGCACCATTTGTGGCACGATTTTGGAAACAATTGCAGGAATCACTTGGGACCCATGTAATACGAAGCTCAGCATACCATCCCCAAACAGATGGCCAGACAGAAAGGGTAAACCAGATTTTGGAAGACATGTTGCGAGCATGTGCACTACACTACGGAAAGGATTGGGATAAGTGTCTATCTTTGGCTAAGTTTTCCTATAATAACAGCTACCAGTCCAGTCTAAAGATGGCACCTTTTGAAGCTTTATATGGGAGAAGATGCAGAACCCCGCTGAATTGGTCTCAAGCAGGAGAAAGGGAAATATTTGGGCCAGATTTGGTACTTGAAGCGGAGGCAAAGGTCAGAATCATCAAGAAGAACTTAGAAGCTGCTCAGGCCCGGCAAAAGAGCTATCATGACAAGAGGCGGAAGCCTCTACAGTTTGAAGTAGGAGATCATGTTTACCTTAAGGTATCACCCACCAAGGGTGTCCAGAGATTCGGGATTAAGGGCAAGTTAGCTCCTCGTTACATTGGACCCTACGAGATCAAGGAAGCTTGTGGACCAGTAGCTTACCAATTGGAATTGCCACCTCACATGTCAGCCATTCACAATGTATTTCATGTATCTCAGCTACGGAAATGTGTCCGCCTACCCACTGAAGTGCTACCTGAGCCAGACATTGAGATAGAGCCAGACTTGTCCTACCAAGAGTACCCCATCAAGGTATTAGATCAGAAGGAGAGATCAACTCGGGCAAGGTCGATCCGAATGTATAAGGTTCAGTGGAGTCACCATTCAGTAGAAGAAGCTACATGGGAGACTAAGGATTTTCTACGCTCTCGCTTCCCTGACTTTCTGCCCAAAGGAGTCGGTACGTAACCCAAAAACCCCACCCCCACCTGCCCTTTGAATACAATTATAAGAAAAACTTAGGTAACAAGGATAGTCTAAGTTGTGGATTTAACTTAAAAGGGCTTCCTTCTGAAGTTGCAAAGAGAATGACATTCGAAGAGCAGTTAACAAGAGAAACTTGGGTATAAAGAAAGAGTAGCACACCAACACACCTTCAAGCACCCCTCCAAGGGACTCTACCTAAAATCTCGGGACGAGATTCCTTTAAGGGGGGAGGGCTGTAACACCCCAGGTGTTACTCAGGGTGTCCACCCAGGGCTACACCATTTTGAGCTGCTATCACATGTGGGTTAGTTGAACAAAGTATATCAAACTTAGAATTCAAGGTCCTAAGCAAGTGCAACCCATCTTGGATATCATACCCTAGCTTGTCATGGACACCTAAAGGAGAGAATTGCCCAAAACCCTAAAGCAAACCCCTTTGGATAATGGGAACCCTAAATGTAGGTAGGATCAAAAGGTCATGTAAACCTTATGATCATGGCTTGGGCCAAATATAAAAGTTGTAGTATACTTCATAACCAACAAATAATAGTAAGGAAGTAACCCCAA
This sequence comes from Zea mays, assembly GCF_902167145.1. Lineage (NCBI taxonomy): Eukaryota > Viridiplantae > Streptophyta > Magnoliopsida > Poales > Poaceae > Zea > Zea mays. The sequence goes on from NC_050098.1 coordinate 74,634,162, forward strand.
AAAGATTTCAGAAAAGCCCCAAAAAGTTCACCAAAGGTTGAGCACAAGAGAAAATTCAGAAATTGCCTAAGTCTAAAAACTAACCTTTGAACAAAGATCCCACATGTTCACCCTCATCCAAAATTCAAAACACTTCGACCCAATTGACAAAGTGGCGCCAAATTAACCCTAGAATGCCCTGGAGAGAGGTGACACCTACCCTAGGGCGTTTGACATGACTTGGCACCATTTTTGTCTCGGTTTGGACCTATCTGACATAGCCAACTTCTCGCCCCTCTATCTCCCTACCCCGACCATATCTTGACTTGGAACTCACAGCAAAAAGGTAGGATATGGAGCAGGGAAGAGACCGTACACAGTGGTTTTGCCAAGATACGCACGCTAAGGTGCTCAAATCTGCCGTTGAACCATGGCAGAAGCGAGCTCCCACGTATTCGACGCGGGCTGACACCCGGGGGCACGCTCAGAGCATCAGGCGTGGGGTTTGCCAAGATACTAATACTCAGCTAGACTTACCCGGTGTGAGGAGTCTACTCCTCTACCTCTAGACATGCAGCTGTTTGGCTGTGGGGTTTGGTTGCCAAAAGCACTAGCTGAGTTTCTAAATCAAGTTTTAGCTTTGTCAAGTTTAAGTGTGACTCTCTTAAGGCTAAATATGTACTATCTACTCATACATAGTAGCAAACATTTTTAGCAATCAACATCTTGTATCAACTCATCATATTTCCACTTGTTACTCAATGCAGTACAATGGATCAAGCAGTCTCATTAGCTGCGAGAAGCAGACGATTCGAATCGAGTTTTTATCCTTACAAGGTAAACCTAAACACACGACATGTAGGGGCACTCCGTCCCCACACACATAAACCGTCCCCATCGATTCCCCGTCAGCAGATCAGGGCTCACCGCCTTGGCGTACAATGCCTCACTGACCCGACTGCCGTCGTGCAGTGACCGCACTTGTACCCACCATAACCGGAATGGGAGACCACGTCTCAGGTCGCGTGAGGGGCAAAGTCTACTGCCAGGTTCAATTAGGTACTAGGCTTACCGATTTACCATATTTCTCGGCATGTGCTTAGTACGTTCAAACGCTTGACACAGGTATCCGCACGTTAATCCTTATTCCAATTTCCCATCTCGTAGACAACCAATCCCCATGGATTGTTGTCCACAGACCAACATTATTGTGATATGAAAGTGGGTACAACCAATTCCTGACCTCGAGCGAGTGCTAGAAAATCACTCGACTTTTACCGAGATCCTAATTAAATAAGCAGCTACTCGACCTAGCATACTAGTATTCATCTCAATAGGATTCCTGAGATCATGCAACTAGGGTTTCAAACAACTCCTACACTTAAGTGCACATCCAATCCAACAATCAATAAGTGTAGTAAAATAGCATAAATAACATGTTATGCATAAACCGGGGCTTGCCTTCCAAAGCTGTGGCAGGCAGATTCTTTGGTGCAGGCTCTAGTGCTGGATCCGGGGCTACCTCCTGAGCAACACCTTGCTCCGGCACGAGGACGTACTCTCCGTCAGCGAGGTTGCAGTCTATCGAATGCAATGAATATGTATGTCATGATTATGCAGGATTTAACAACATTAAGCTAAAGGAAGAAAAACTAAGTTAGTTAGTAACTTAGGGTTTCTTGGTCATACGTGGCCTTTAGTGGTTTGTGCCTATCACTCTAGGCTTAGGTTTTGTTAAGGATAAGCATAATGGATTTGTATTTTCCCTTACATATTTCAGTGGGCAAATTAAAAAGGGTTTTGCTAGTTGGGTTAGGGTGACACAAGTTTCCATTATCAATTTTCCCTTTTCATTTTCTAATTAAGAATTCTAGTGTGGGTTTGAACTACAACATTGGTATAACTTTTCCCAAAAATTTTGTAAAAAATTCAGTGGGTTACTGTTGGTCACTGTAGTATGTCATATGAATTTGAGGTCCAGAACAAAAAGAGTAGGCCTTGGACAAAAATAACAAAAGTTGGGCAAAGGAGGTCACTTTGCACTACAACTCTTTACTAGGGGTGGATTCTGTCCTAAGGGTCATTTTTGTTGGCATCTAACAGTAATAACAAGCTTCTGTGCCAAAAATCACAGAGAGTTAATTGATGGTTATTTAGTTGTGATTTTCTAAAGTTAAATGCCCAAAAAGGCACTTTCTACTGCCTTGTTATTTGAAAATTGTCAAACAGCAGATTTCATATTTTTCCTATGTTCTTAATAACAAAACATTAATTATCCCAAGGTTTGGGGTGTTTTCACTTTGGGGTTATTTTTCTAGGGTTTTTCTAAGTTCCCTTGTTTTCTTAAAATAAAAGGTATCCCAATTGTTTTATACTAAACCAGGGTATAATAAATTTTTCTAATGAACTATACTGATTAAGTGGACTGACAAAAATATGGGTGTCCTCTGGTTCTTTATTTAAATCACCTTTCCTATTTCTTTTAACTTTAAGCACAATGTGAAATAAGTGGTAAACTCTATTTTAACTGGGTGTACAGAGGGGTTTATTATTTTTAAACAGGTTAGTAAGTAATTAGGTACTTCTCCAAATTTTCTTGGCCTCAGTCTAACAGTGTAACCATTTTTCCTCCTATTATTTAGCTTTTGGTTAAATCAATATTTAAATCAAAACCTTAAAGTTTTCTGTAACACTTAGGGGTTTTACATTTTTCTTAAGTAGTTTACATTATTTAAGATCTGGCAAAATTGGTTTGACTCAATTTGGGTGAGCAAAACAGAAGATATGAATTGTTTAAGCTCTCTTTGAATTTAAATCAGAATTTTTAAAAGTTTTCCTGGAAAAACCACTTTGCACCGAAGTCCTCGGGTTCTTTCCAAACTAACCCTCTCAGTTATACCCCATGCGCTACTATTCCTCTGAGTCACTGACAATGCGCAAAACCACCTAGCCTTTTCTTCTTCTCCCCTGCAGTCCCTCCCTAGGTTTAAACAGTACCCGCGAAAAAGAAAAGGGCGGCGCGGCTTACCGGCGGCGAGGGGCGGGGTTGGCTCCGGGAGGTCCTGGCGGTCACAATGGTGTACGGCTTGACGGCGGGGGTGGCCGGAATCGTCCGGTCCACGTGCGCAGGCGGGTGCTCTCGTCGGCGGCGGGTGTTCCGGCCAAACCACGGCGATCTAGTTCAATCCAATGGCACGGTGAGCTTCACGTGGTGACGTAGAGGCTATGTGCACAAGGAATTGAAAAATGGAGCAGAGGATTACCCGATCTACGCTCGCCGGCGGTCGGGTGGAGTCCGGCGACCATGGACTGGCTTCTCCGGCGAAGCAAACTCCGATTCCTCGCTCGGGGAGCTTCACCGAGGTGTGCACAGTCTTCTCCGAGGGTTGGACGGGGTTGGGAAGGGTTCTGTTGGCCGGTCAACGGTGGCGGGGGGATCGGGCGGCCGCGGGCACACCGTGCACGGGCGAACGCCGGTGGTTTTGGGCTCCGGTGAGGTCGAGCGCGTGCGGAGGGGTACGGTCGAAGTCCCTGGGTGCTTTATAGGCGTGGGTGCGGGCCATGGCGCCGGCTTGGCTTTGGCGCGACGTGGGGCACGCGGGGGCGCGCGTCGGGCGTGCTCTGGCGAGCTCAAAGCGCGTCGAACATGTGGCTCTTTGCTTCTGCCCCTGTTCTTCCCTCTGCTGAGCGGCCAAAACGTACGAATCTTGCCCTAGGGCATGTGAGAGATCTCTTCCCTGCACCTAGAGCTACCTAGTTCATGTGAGTTCCAAGGGTAGATGTGGTCGGGTTAGAGAGATACGGGGGTGGGAAGTCGGCTATGTCAGAGATGTCCAAACCGAGACAAAACTTGTGCCAAGTCGTGTCAAACGTCTTAGGGTAGGTGTCAACTTTCTCCAGGGCATTCTAGAGGTAATTTGGCGCCACTTTGTCAATTGGGTCGAAAGTTTTGAAGTTTGAATGAGGGTGAACATGTGTGATCTTTGGCCAAGGGTTGGTTTTGGACTTAGAAAAATCCTGATTTTTCTTTTGTGCTCAACCCTTTGGTGAACCTTTTGGGGCTTTTCTGAAATCTTTTTGGGGTTACTTTCTTACTATTATTTGTAGGTTATTAAGTGTACTACAACTTTTATATTTGGCCCAAGCCATGATCATATGGTTTTCATGACCTTTTGGTCATACTTACTTCTAGGGTTCCCATTGTCCAAAGGGGTTTGCATTAGGGTTTTGGGCAATTCTCCCCTTTAGAGGTGCATGATAGGTTAGGGTATGATATCTAAGATGGGTTGCACTTACTTAGGATTTTGATTTCCAAGTTTGGTGCACTTTGCTCAAACTAAACCACATGTGATAGTAGGTTTAAATGGTGTAGCCTTGGGTGGACACCCTAAGTAACACCTGAGGTGTTACAACAACCTTCGTCGTCAAGGCTGTGGCCATCGTCAGAGCAACCGGAGAGGCAGTAGTCACATGCGGTCATGAAGTCTCGCATGGCACCGGGATCACGGAGCCCGAAGAAATCCCAACCGGAGTCGGGGTCGTCTTCTTCCTCGGAACCCAGGGGCCCGTAGGTTGATATGGCCGTTAGTCGGTCCCAGGTTGACCACATATGGTACCCCGGGAGGTTAGGATATGCCTTTACGAAGGCGCTCACCGAAGCGGGGTCGCTTGGTGGATCGAAGCTGAATCTAAAAGGGATAGGGTGGAAAACGGACGGTACCTTTTGATCGATGGACGGTGGTGAAGTCGTGTCGGGGACGGAATGCACCGTCATCTCAGGTACGCGGCTAACGCCTAGCAAGTCCCTCGCAAGGGTGCTGGCGTCATCAGTCCGCTTGGGGTTGGCACGTTGCGGGGAAACGGCATCCGTCGTTGTCTCAGGTGCGAGGACAACGCCCGACATGTCCCCCACTAGGGTGCCGGCGTCGTCGACTCGCTCTGGACCGACAGCGGACGAGGTGCCACCTCCTGCTTGGCCACGGTTGCCCCGTCTCCTCCTCCTGCGGCGATGAGGGTGGCGGGGCAAACCCGGATGCTGCTCTTCCACCATGGGGGGAAGACGCCATCGAGTTCGCCGCCGCCAGGCGAGCTAACGACCGTCGTTGTTGCTGTCACGCTACGGGGGGAGGAGTACCATGTCGTAGCTATCGTCGAGGGACATGAACTCGAGACTCCCGAAGCGGAGCAACGTCCCCGGCTGAAGAGGTTGCTGAAGACTACCCATCTGGAACTTAACGGGAAGGTGTTCGTTAACACGCAGCAGGCCCCTACCTAGCACGCCAACTGTCGGTGTTTCGGACCCGGGGGACCCTCAACCGAGCCGACCAGTGAATTTATCGCTGCGTGCCCCTGCCCAGATGGGTTGGCGCAAGATGAAACATAAGGGGGAATGCGACTTGTATTATCTCACACCAGGGGTGCTCGTAGTAGGGGTTACAAGCGTCGCGCGAGAGAGAGCCTATTCGTTTGCTCGTCCCACGCGCGACCCCTCTCGCAGGAAGGCCCTAGACCTCCCTTTTATAGATGCAAGGAGAGGGTCCAGATGTACAATGGGGGGTGTAGCTATGTGCTAACGTGTCTGGCAGAGAAGTGCCTTAGCCCTGTGTACATGCCAACGTGGTTGTCGGAGAAGTGCTTGAGCCCTGTGTACGCGATAACGTGGCCGTCGGAGAAGTGCCTGAGCCCTGTAGAATTATAGCTGGCGGTGCGGCTGGGATCCTGCTGATGTCTCCTTGCTTCCGTAAGGGGCTGAGAACCACCGACGTCATGGACGCACGCGGGGAACCATCATTACCTGTTACCGGGGTGAGCCAGATGGGACACCGGTCTTGTTCCCTCGTAGCCTGAGCTAGCTAGGGGTAGGTTAATGATGTATCCCCTGTGGCGCGGTCGGTCCGAGCCCAAGGTCGGGCGAGGCGAAGACTTCTCCTGAGGCCGAGGCCAGGGTCGGGCGAGGACGCGATTCCTCCCGAGGCCGAGGCTGAGGCCGAGTCCTGGGGTCGGGCGAGGCGGAGACCTCCTCCTGAGGCCGAGGCCTAAGGTCGGGCGAGGCGGAGCTTCCTGTTGTGCCTGAGGCTGAACTCGGCTGTTGTCAGCCTTACCTGGGTGGTTGGCACAGCAGTCGGAGCGGGGTGAGCGGCGCTGTTTTCCTGTCAGATCAGTCAGTGAAAGGGCGAAGTGACTGCGGTCACTTCGACCTTGCCGACTGAGGCGCGCGTGTCAGGATAAGGTGTCAGGCGATCCCCGCATTAAATGTGCATGCGATACGGTCGATTGGTGAGGCGATTTGGCCAAGGTTGCTTCACAACGAAGCCTGCCTGAGCTGGGCTTCGGGCGAGCCGAGGCTGCGCCCACTGCCTGAGGAGGCCCTCGGGCGAGGCGTGAATTCGACTGGGACTACGGTTCCTGCCCGAGGCTGTGCTCGGGCGAGATCGTGTCCCTTGGGTAGACGAAGCCTTGACTTAAACCGCGTCCATCAGTTTTTATGGTTTGTTCCGAGGGTGTTTACCAGCTGTGTTTAGGAGTGTTGGGGGTACCCTAATTACGGTACCCGACAATTAGAAAAGTATGAGCGTCTAATTAGGTTATTTTGACATTATTATAAAATTATATCCTTTCGGTTTTCTCCTTTCTTTTCTAAATAGAATATATACATATAACTAAAAATTGTTTATTTATAATTCTTCTGACATTAATATACTAAGAATTAATTGTAAATTACTAAATGTGACTTTTAATAACATATTCATGGTTATTATGACATAGATAAATATCTTATTAATTTTAAGTAATTAAGTGCTATACTTATGAATACTTTTATTATGACTAGTAACATCTATATTTTCATCTGACCGGAAATACATGGCTTAAATTCCTATTTCAATTTCTTATATCACTAAAATTATACTTATATCAATACTAACCAATTATCGCTCCACACATTAAAGCGAAATCAAATCTGTAAACGTTTTCTAGTATGAAAATCACTAAGCTAGTGAATAGTGACCGTGTTCATTTTTAGAATTATAAAATCATATGTATATTCAAAGCATTTTCGCGGGGTTCGATTTTGGCTACACGTATACATCGAAATCTCTAAAATCATACACGTGAATCACATCGTCTCAATATTACAACAATAATTCACAAAATTCAAAACATGCTTTTAGAAAATAAATTAGCGGGTTGTCTTCAACCTTGGGTGAACGGACGACGGCAAACGGGCTCGAGCGCGCGACTAGGCGAAGGCACAGCGGGATCGACGAACGACGGACAGCGCGTAGGCACAACGGGATCGGCGAACGACAGACGGGCGTGGACGGTCCGGTGACGAACGGCGAGGTGGCGCGGCTCCAGCGAGCGACGACAACGACATGGTGACGATGTTGCGCGTAGGTGGGCTGGCGGGCGAGGTGTTAATGCACGACGAGCAGTAGTGCGAGCAGAGAGCTCGACGACAGCGACTATTCGAATGGGCGGCATTGGCTGACTTTTTGTGATACGAATAGAAGAAAGCGGGCATGGGAGAGGAGCTAGCATAGAGAGGGCATGCGAGGAAGGAGGGGCTCAGCGTCACATTTTATAGGCGAGGGAGGGAGAGGAGAGGGCGCCAGGTGCTTCATGGTGGCCATTGATGGCGTTCATCAATGGAGGGAGGTAACAGCGGCATTGAAGTTTCTTGAAGACGGATGGTGAGCGATCCCGCGACGTGGGCACGGTTCCTGGGCGCCGGGGTCATGTCGCGCGGGGTGCCTAGCGTCTTCAGGTTCTCCTGGTGCGCGGCGTCTGCTCGGCCGGTCGGGCGCGGCTTGGAACTCGGGGCAGGGGTGCGGTCTTCGGCGCGGATGGGTAGGGGCGGTCGGGTTGCACGCGGGTGGCTCGCGCATGGCGCGAGGTTCGGCCGCGGGATGGGCGGTACGTCGGGCTGCACGGCAGGGGCGCTAGGCACGGTAGAGAGAGAAGAAGAGGTGGGCAAGGAAGAAGGGGTGGCGGCTAGGTGGCAGGGGAGCGGCGGCGACCGACTAGGTCAGGGCGCGCGCGGCTAGGGTTAGGGGGCGCGGCCAACTCTTTGTTGGGCCCTGGTGGGCCAAAAAGGCTGCTAGGGTTTAGTTTAGGTTTTTTCTTCTTTTCTTTCTTTTTTTTCTATTTCCTTTTCTAATTTCGAAATACATATTTAAATAAACCTAAAATTTATAATAATTAAACCAAAATTATTTATAAATAATATAGTTATTTTTGGACTAATAATTATTATATTATTTATTTGGATTTTCAATTAAGAAGTAATGCTATTAAATATTCAAAAATCAATTATGAGCAATCAAAAATCATTCCAAATGCAAATAAATAACAAACACTTAAAAGAAAATTAATTACCATAAACATCATTAATAACTAAATGCATTCTTTTAATTTGATGATTTTTATAGTTTTACAGAAAGTGTGCATACAAGTTTTGAATACTTGTAGGAGACATGCACTTTGATTTTAATATCAAGAGGGGTTGATTATCTGTAATCCGAGCTTTGGCACATATAAGTTAAATGATACCAATTGAAGTATTATACCACTTGTAGTATATCAATTGTAGTATATGTCATATGAAAATACCTCTTGGGGGCCTTCTCCTCCCGAAGGTCCTCAAAAATATAATTAACCATTTGTTTTTAGCATAAGCTATTACATGAAGCTTCGCCTCCAGGAGATAAACCTCTTTCTTATGACAAAGGACACACAGGATGAAGATAGATCCAAAGAAGATAAGAGTAAACGCCAAAACTATCACCAGACGAAAAAGCTTCGGCGCGCAATGAAGCAGAGGAATGTTGATAATGGCCAAAGGAGGAAAAGACTACTTAGTCCCTTATAATTTGAATTACGATCATCTGTAAACATTGAGGACATAAATGTACATTTGCCCTGCCTACGTCCCGTACCTATAAATAAATGAACAGTAACACCATACTGTTCACGTTAGATTTTACTTTTACTCTCTCGCTTCCTCGCCTTCGAGCATGCCGAAGGTATCCATGTAATATTATGATATTCTTATATGTTTCATGAAATACAATAATAAATGAATTATCAAGATACTGTCATCATGTTTATTCCTTTGTATTTCATGTTTACTTATTGAATGATGAAGGTATGTCCTTCTAGACCTTCGTCTGATGAGTATTATACCCATGGGGAGATAATGCTTCGGAGGACGAAGGTCTCTTACAATTAACAATTGTGTTGCCTTGTTCTTGATCCACAACATTTGAGAACGAGTGACCAACATTGGCACCCACCTCTAGTGAACTCACTTCCACAACCTTCGACAAGCACTCACCTTCGACATGCCACCGAAGAAGGCAACTGTGCCAGGGGCTGCCCTGCAGCCGCTGGACACAAATCAGGACGCACTCTCCCTGCGAGAGGCCACGAGCCAAAAGAGAAAGGCCACAAGCCCAACTCTTCAGGAGGAACAGTTTGACCAGGAAATCTAGGATTTAGAAGCAATCCCCCCAACAAGTACAAAGGAAAAAGGAGAAAATGCTCCGGCTGCTGATCTTCAAAAGAAGATTGACGAAGCCGCTGAGGAAATGCGTCATCTTACTCAAGATGACCAGGTCCGAAGGCCTCAACATAGGGAGTTTCGTCAGGAAAGCTCATTCAACAAAGATGAATGGTACGATGACTTCCATCATGGTAACTTTACTTTTAATGATGCTTCTCCTCTGGCAGCAGAATTGCAGGCTACCCTATGGCCACAATCCTACAAGCCACCTCAGTTACCCATGTATGATGGGCACTTGGATCCGAAGCAATTTCTGATGAGCTACGAGGCAACAATATCCTTGTATGGGGGCAACGCTGCTGTCATGGCAAAGTCCTTTGTCATGGCAGTCAGAAGCATGGCCCAGATATGGTATTCCTCCCATCGGCCAGGGACAATCACATCATGGTAGAAGCTCAAGGACATGCTAGTCACCATCTTCTAGGGCTTCCAAACGAAGCCAGTCACTGCTCAGGCCTTATTTCAATGCACGCAAGACCATGAGGAGTACCTTCAGGCGTACGTCCGAAGGTTTCTGCGTTTAAGAGCACAAGCGCCTACAGTACCCAATGAAATTGTCATTGAGGCCATGATCAAGGAGCTTTGGCCAGGACTATGGCAGAAACACCTGAATTATTCTAGCTTAAGTGCCTAAGTCACGCCATAGCGGCAGCAACACACTTAAATTGGAATAACTCGTCAGTACCTCAGATCTAGTCTGATAAAGCCACTTTCTCGGGATCGAATACCACTAGCTCACTCAAAGGTGAGTCACCGAGAGAATACAATAAAGCATGGAACCACAAATTAAGTACTGGAGTTATTACATAAATCGGAGTTGTAGATGAAAGGGAATAAGTTCATAAATCAAGTGCAACAGATAATTGATAACATCGAACGCTGAGGGATAGGGCAAGGCCTAGCCCACTACTCCTCCTGCTCCTCTCCTACCGAAGCAGCATCCCACTGGACCGTCCAACCCGGTGGCAGGGTGGAAGGCCAAGTCACACCATCAACCATGCCCTGTAGCGTACCTACAAAAATTGTGCCAGAAGCAAGGCTGAGTATACTAATACTCAGCTAGACATACCCAGTGTGAGGAGTCTACTCCTCTACCTCTAGACCATGCAACTGTTTGGCTGAGGGGTTTGGTTTGTCAAAAGCATTAGCTGAGTCTAAAATCAAGTTTTAGCTTTCCCAATTCGAGCATCATTAATTTAGCTAGGTGTCCTCCTTTCTAAGCATACATGGTAACAATCATTTAGCACAATCAACAAGTTATCTCATGTAAAACCTCGTTTCACTTTTTACTCAATGCAGTACAAGGGGTCAAGCAGTCTCATTAGCTACGAGAAGTAGACGATTCGAGTCGAGTTTTTAAACCTTGCAAGGTAAACCTAAACACATGACATGTAGGGGCACTCCATCCCCACACACGTCAACCATCCCCATCGATCCCCTGTTCGCGGCCAGGGCTCACCGCCATGGCATACAATGCTCCACTGACCCTGGATGCTGCCGTGAAGTGACCGAACTTATACCCACCATAGCTAGCATGGGAGACCCAGTCTTAGGACAAGTGAGGAGGAAAGTCCGCTCCCGGCTTCACTCAGGTACTAGGTTTACTGGTTACCATATTTCCCAACATGTGCTTAGTATATTCAAATGCTTGACTCAGATATCCACACATTAATCCTTAATTCCATTTCTATCTTATGGACAAGGCATCCCTCTAGATCCAAGTCCATAGACCATCATAGATCCCATTATCAAGATGTATACAATCAATGCCTGACCTCACGTGAGTGCTAGAAAAATCACTTGACTTCTACCAAGGTTCTGATTAGCAAAGTAGCTACTCGACCTATCATACTAGTATCCATCTCAAAAAGGAATCCTGAGTTCATGCAACTAAGAGTTTCAAGCAACTCCTACACTTAAGTGCACATTACAAGCCTACAAACATTAAGTGTAGTAAAGTAGCATATATAAATTGGTTATGCATAAAACCGGGGCTTGCCTTCAAATGATGGGGTTGTGGGGAGATCCTCTGTGGCAGGCTCGGGAGCTGGCTCCTGGTCTTCCTCGTGGACAGCTCCTTGCTCGGGAATGAGCGCGTACTCTCCGACAGCGAGGTTGCAATCTAATGAATGAAATGAGTGAGATATATGCATGCCATGATATGCAATGTAGTAGTAATAAAAATGATTAAATTTGATTATGTAAAGTTTAATCTTACTACGAGATTTCTAGTGGTATACTTAGCCATTTTAGGGTCAAGTATGGTTAAGTTAAGTGGTCATATTATTTTAAGGGCCCACTAATTTCCTTTTAGTGTTATAGTGAATGTGTTCATGATCCTTGCTGAATTCATTGGGGGGTGAGAGTTATTATTATTTTTACTAATCCTCTCTTTTTTCCCTTTTTCTATTGTGCTCATTAAAGTGGGTTGAACTATAACCTAGCTTTATAAATTTCCAAAAATTCTGCAAATATTACAGTAGTTTCTCACAGGTGTATAGATCTTAGTCTCAAAAATTGAGTTCTAAAATGCTAAGGGTTCATTCTGTGCAAAAGTTTTAAGACTTAGGGCAGAGGGGGTGTTTTGAACTACAACTTTCTTCTAACAGTGGATTTTTCCCTAAGGTTTATTTTTGCTGGTATCTAGGGGTAATAATATGACTTTGTACCAAATTTTAGCCATTGATACCTATTGGTCCTTTTATTGTGATTTTCTAAAGCTTTTGGCCATAATGGTGCTTTCTACTACCACTATACTTGAAAAATATCAAACAACAGATTTCTTAATTTTTCATCTTCTTCTTTGTGCAAGAGCAATCATTCCAGAACTTGGCAACTTTTTGCTTAGGGGAAAGGGTGGTAGAAATTCTTGGAATATATGGCCTTTTCATGGGGTAGGGAGTAATGTGTGTTACCTTGCACTTTTAATTGAGTTTTATATTTTTCTCTGGTGGTTTACCTCATAAGTAATTGGGTAAAAATTTGTTTGCCCACTGTTGCACAGTTTTAGGCTTTCTCATGATTTAATTAAAACATGGGCCAAATTCAAGTTTTAATTGTTCAACTCACTTATTGTGATGGGTTGTGGTGTTTATTATTTTTGTAGTGGTATTCTAGCAGTTAGGAGTCTACTGATTTTTTCTTACCATTTTTCAATGGTCCTTATATTTTTAATTATGGCTTTTCTTGATTTCTTAGTGCCTAATAAAATAATTAACCTTGGATTAGCTCTGGACTAGGGTTCTCTGCATTTTTGCTATGTTCTTTATCACTTAGGTGTTCTAGGAAAAATATGTTCATCCTTTGGTTATTATTTTTCATCACCTAGGGTGTTTAGTAGGGTGTTTAGTATTCTTTATCACTTAGGTGTTCTAGGAAAAAGATTTGGGTAGAAATAGTTTTTATAGGACATTCTTGGGCTATTCTTGTATACTAGGGTGTTTAGAATTTTTAAATAGTGTGTATGTTGGGTATGCATGTCTGCAAATTTTCTTTAGCCTAGTATAGAAGTATTTCTATTTTTATTTGTATTAGAAGGTTTGGATAGTTTCCCTATTTAATTCAAAACTCTAAAATTAGTACAGAAAACATGTGGTTCAATATTTTTGTCTGACAGTTCATAATGTTTGTAATCCAGCAAAATTGGTTTGACTAATTTTGGATGAGTATTTCTCAAGTTATGCATTTAACTGATTTACTGCTGATTTAAAGAATTTGAAATTTGAAATGAAAAGGAAAATCTACTTTTCTCTGGGGTGCCTGGCATTTTCTTCCTGGTTTCCTTACAAACAAGTCCTTGGGTTCCTATTGCACTGAGTCACTGACAGCGCAGAAAACCCCCTGGGGTAACCCTAAATCTAACCCGCGGTCCTTCCCCTATTGGAACAGTGCCCGCGGCAGAGGAAAGGGCAGAAGGGCTTACCAGCGGCAAGATAGCTTCGTTGAGGCATCCCGAGAGGTCGGGGAGGTTACGGCGGTCACGTCGAGGTATGGGTCGGCGTCACAGGTGGTCGAAGTCGGCCGGTCCACGTGCGCAGGCGGGGAAGTTCGTCGGCGGCGAGTATTTCGGCCTGCTCACGACGAGATAGTCCAATTGGTCGGCTTGGGAGGCTTGACCCGGTGATGCAGAGGCGGTACATGAGAGGAATTGGAGAATGGCGTAGAGACTTACCCGGTTCACGTTCGCCGATGAGCGGAAGAATTCTGGCGAGGTGATTCAGGTCCTCTGGTGAGGCTCTGCTGGGTCTGAGGGCTTGGGGATCTTCACGGGTCTCTGGCGAAGCTAGCCGAGCTGATATCGAGGACTGGGGATGGCTGGAGCGAGATGGCCACAGTGGCCGAAGCTCGGGTGGCTTGGCGGGCGGTGGTGCGTCGTGCTTAGGGGAAAGTCCGGCGAACTCGGGTTTGGGTGGGACTGAGGGCGTGCGGGGGAGTACGGTCGAGGTCTTGGGCTGCTTTATAGGCGAGGCGAGGGTGAGGGCGCATGGTTGGGTGTCGCTCGACGTGGGCGCGCGGTGTCAGGTGCCCCGGGCGTGCTCTGGCGCGACAGCAAGGGTCGAACACGTGGATGTTGGCTTCTGCTCTTGTTCAAACGCCTATAGGGCGCATATCTTCGCGAATTTGGGCAAGGTCACCGTGTAGGATTTGTTCCCCCGACTGAGCTCTGTCGTTTGTGTGTGGAATTCGTGTTGTTTTGGGCTATGGACAGAGAGTTGTCGTGTCGCCAATATGCCAGTGTCTCAAGGCCGAGTCCTGAGGAAATCTACACCAAGATCATGCCAAACGTTTGAGAAAATTTCTCAAACTTCGCCAGGGTGTGTTCAAGGTAGTTTGGCGCCAATTTGATATTTGGACTTTGTGAATTAAAGTTTTGAAAACAGAGAACACAGCTGATCTTTGGGAAGAGGTCGAAATTCCGATTTCTGAATTTTCCCTAGTGGCTTCACTTCATGGGCTGTTTTGGGGATTTTGGAAAATTTAAATGACCAATCTTCCTTACTACTCTTTGTAGTTTATTTTATGCCCTATGGATCTTGTATTTTCCCCAAGTCTTTTCTCAAATTTCACCTTTGTGCTCAGATGGCCAATTTGGATGGTGCTAGGGTTTAGGATATTTTTCTTACTTAAGGTGCATAATGTGCTTTGTGTACAATTCTTGAGCCGAAAAAGATTTTGCTTAGGCTTTTAATCTTTTAAGTTTTGTGTTTCTTGCAACATTAGAGCCACATGTGATAATGGTCACAAGTTGGGGTACTGGGAAACCCTAAGTAACACTTGGGTGTTATATCCTTCCCTCCTTAAAGGAATCTCGTCCTGAGATTCGGGTCGAAGTCCTCCAGGCTGAAGAGAAGGTTATGGCTTGCTTGTATATTGTGGATTTGTTTATTAATGTTCTTTAGTAAACTGCTCTTCGAATGTCATCCTCTTTGCAACTTCAGAAGGAAGCCCTTTTTGATTTAATTTTACAACTTACTCAGTTCATGCTAAGACCATTCTTCTTATAGTTTGATTCGAAGGGCAGGGGGAGGGGCTGGGGGTATGGTTATGTACCGATTCCTTTAGGTAGAAAATTAGGGTAGTTCAAACGTAGAAAATCCTCAGTCTCCCAAGTAGCTTCTTCCTCTGAGTGATTTCTCCATTGGATTTTATACATTTTGAATGACTTCGCTCGAGTTGATCTTTCCTTGCAATCCAGAACCTTGAAAGGGTACTCTTGATATGATAGATCTGGCTCTATCTCCACTTCTGGTTCTGCTATAACCTCGGTTGGCAAACAAACACATTCTTTATTTGGGACACATGGAACACATTGTGGATGGCAGACATTTTCGGAGGTAGCTTCAATTTGTATGCCACGGGTCCACATGCTTCCACGATCTCATAAGGTACAATGTAGCAAGGGGCTAACTTGCCTTTGATCCCAAACCTTTGCACTCCTTTGGTGGGTGATACCTTCAAATATACGATATCTCCCACTTCAAACTGGAGGGGTTTTCTTCTCTTGTCATGGTAGCTCTTATGTCTGGCCTGAGCAACTTCTAGATTCTTCCTGATCAATTTGACTTTCCTTTTGGCTTCAGTCACTAAGTCAGGTCCAAAAATTTCTCTTTCACTAGGCTAAGACAGTTGAGGGGTGTTCGACACCTTCTTCCATATAGGGCTTTGAAGGGTGCCATCTTTAGGCTGGATTGATAACTGTTGTTATAAGCAAACTCTGCCAAAGAGAGGTACTTGTCCCAGTTCTTGCCGCAATCGATCGCACAAGACCTTAGCATATCTTCAAGAATTTTATTTACCCTTTCGGTCTGACCATTAGTCTGGGGGTGGTAAGCTGAACTCCTTATTAGCTTGGTTCCCAAAGACTCTTGCAATTGCTCCCAAAATCTGGCAATGAATTGGGCTCCTTGGTTAGAGACAATGGTCTGAGGTAACCCGTGCAAACACACGATTCAGTCAATATACAATTCTGAATACTTCTGAGCCTTATCGGTGGTGTGCACTGGAAGAAAATGTGCCACTTTCGTCAATCGGTCCACAATGACCCAAATCGAATCATGATGCCGAGAGGTGTTGGGCAGACCCACAATGAAATCCATGCTGATGTCATCCCATTTCCATGAAGGTATTCATAGGGGTTGCAAGGCACCAGCTGATTTTAAGTGGCTTGCCTTTATCCTCTGACATGTGTCACATTCCGATACATAATGAGCTATTTCCCTCTCCATTCTGGTCCACCAATACAAGGGCTTAGATCATGGTACATCTTGGTGCTTCCCGGATGCATGGAGATTTTGGAGAGATGAGCCTCATCCAAGATTTTCTTCTTGAAGTCTTTATTTTTAGGAACCACCAATCTATCTTCAAACCACAATATCCCCTTGCTGTCCTGGCGAAAACACTTATACTTTTCCACCTTTTGATGAAGATTCTCCTTGATGATTTGCATTCCCTTGTCACTGAGCTGGGCCATAATTATCTGGTCTTGCAAGGTTGGCTCAATGGAGATGTGAGACAAGGTACCAGAAGGAATTACTTCTATCTTCATCTTGTTCAACTCATCACACAAGGTATTGATGCGAGAATCCATCATCACACAGTTGCATTGTGTCTTCCGACTTAGGGCATCAGCTACCACATTGGCTTTCCCCGGGTGGTAGTGTACTTCCAAGTCGTAGTCCTTGATCAGTTCTAGCCATCTTCTCTACCTCATGTTGAGATCAGCATGAGTAAAGATGTACTTGAGGCTCTTGTGACCTGTATAGATGTTGCAATGGGTTCCCATCAAATAGTGCCTCCACATTTTTAATGCATGAACCACGGCTGCCAACTCTAAGCCATGAGTAGGGTAATTCGCTCATGAGGCCTGAGTGCTCTCGATGCGTGGGCGATGACTCGATTGTCTTGCATCAAAACACAACCTAGTCCAGTGCTAGAGGCATCACAATACACATCAAATGACTTGCTGTTGTCAGGTTGCGCTAATACGGGTGCTGTGGTCAGATGTTGCCTCAAGGTGTGGAAAGCATTTTCGCATTTTTGACCCCATTCGAATTTTGCTCCCCTCTTCAACAATTCAGTCATGGGCTTCGCAATTTGAGAGAAGTCTGGAATGAATCTTCGATAATACCCGGCCAATCCCAGAAAACGTTGAATATGAAGGACAGTTGTTGGCGGCTTCCAATTCATCACCTCTTACACTTTATCTGGATCAACAACTATTCCTTCTTGAGAGATAGTGTGACCCAAGAATTTGATTTCTTTTAGCCAAAAGTCACATTTAGACAGTTTGGCATAAAGGCGGTGTTCTCTCAGACGTTGGAGTACTACATGCAAATGACTGGCATGCTCTTCTTCCTTACTTGAGTACACCAAGATATCGTCAATGAAAACCACCACGAACTTATCCAGTTCAGGCATGAAGACTGAATTCATCAAATACATGAAGTATGCTGGCGCATTAGTTAACCCAAACGACATCACCAAATACTCATATAGTTCGTATCTGGTCGAGAAGGCAATCTTTGGAATATCACTTGCTCGTATCTTGATCTGATGATAGCCTGAGCGAAGGTCTATTTTGGAAAACAATTTGGCTCCAACCAATTGATCGAAAAGAACATCAATACGAGGCAAAGGATACTTGTTTTTGATAGTCACCGCATTGAGTGGGCGGTAATCTATACACAACCTCAAGCTTTCATCTTTCTTCTTCACGAACAAGCCTGGACATCCCTAAGGTGAAGTACTTAGGCGGATGAAACCCTTGTCCAACAATTCTTGCAGCTGTTTCTTCAATTCTGCCAATTTAGCGGGTGGCATCCGGTAAGGCCTCTTGGAAATAGGTGCCGTTCCCGGTTGCAACTCGATGGCAAATTCATTACCCCGATCTAGCGGCATTCCTGGCAACTCATCAAGAAAAACATCTGCATACTCACAGACCACTGGAATTTTCTTCAAGGGTAACTCTATCATAGCAAAAGCACATGACCGAGTGGGTTCTTGGTTGGGCAGATATAATGTTAGGTCTCCGAAGGTAGGAGAATGGATTTCCAGAGCTCGGGCAGCTACATCCAACACCACCCGGTGTTGAGTCATCCAGTCAGCTTCGAGAATGATGTCCATGCTCTCTATTCCCAAAATCAGGAGTGTGGTTTTGAAGATTTTACTTCCCAGTGAGATAGGCACATTTCGATTTAATTGGTTTGTTGCAATTTTTCCCCCAGGTATTGCTATCATGAAAGACCCTTCTGTATGATAGAAAGGTAGTTGGCATTTAACGCTGAACTTCTGGCTAATGAAGCTATGTGTTGCACTAGAATCAAACAGAATTAATGCATGTTGATTAAAAACTGAAAAGATACCAGTCATGACGGGTGCTCCTTTAGGGAGCTCCTCTAGATTGGTGAAGTTGAGCTTCCCTTGTCTGACTTGCACCTTCTGCTTTCTTCCTCTGTCTTGGTTTGGTGCTGGCACCTGCCTCGGCTGATTCCTTGGGCAATTCTTGGCATAATGGTCCACATTGCCACATGTGAAGCATTTGTTTCCATTCCTCTGACAGAACTGCTGCTGCTGGGGTTGATTGTTCCTTGGGGCGGGGGCTGGAAAACGGTTGGGTACTTGCTGCTGTTGAGGCGGCCTGATAACTGCGGCTAGCCTCCACCATACTGCTGAGGGTGGGGCTAGCGCTGCAATAGCTGCTGCAGAATCTCATTCTGCTGAGCCATCAGCTCCTGCACCGAAGGAGCTGGAGGAGGTGGAGGAGGAACTTGCTCGTTCTGCCTGCGATGTTGCCTAGCTGCCATCTGAAAACAAAAAATATCGCCATGGTTATCCAATTCACGATTCCGAACAATATTCTTTATATCATATGGGAAAGAAATGCCATAACATAACATCAAATCGGATGAGGATAACATGATTGCATTCACTTCATCACTCACAAAAGTTTTCCTGGGTTACATCAATTTAGGGGAAAGTACCCATAAGCCTAGTCCAAAATCTGATGCCAACTAAGCTCGTGTGGGTTTCTATCCTCCTAAAGCGTCAAGCTAACCCATCAACCCTGAGTGGTAGAGGCGACACTGGATGCGGGTGAAGGGGGCATCTCAGAGGGAGTCGCATTGGTACCAGGGGCTGCTTCTAACTCCTCGGGAGCCTCCTCTCCCTCGCTTTTGGCCTCATTTGCCTCCATATCCTAGTGGTGCATCTCCAGGTGGTTGTTTGCTTCCTCAAGCTCCTCCTGCACATTACGGAGCTGGTTCTTCGGGAAATCAATGGTGTTGTCCCGGATCTCCACCTGCTGCTCCAGGGTGGTGATGCGCTGGCTCAACTATTCCACCTATAGGTCCTTCTCCACCAATTCTGAAGACAAGTCGACCACGAAGTCCTCTCGGCTGTCGAGGGCGAGCTTAGTAGTCTGAGCAAGTATAGTGAGGTGTGCCATGGTGTCGCTCTACAGGGCCTGAAGGCGGTATAGTGCGCTCATGCACTGAACAGTGATCCTCCCAACTTGGTCGGGATGCATGGCCCATAGATCTTTCACATGGCTCAAACGGTTGCACCACATGGGGTCATCCCTCTTCTCAGCGGGGAAGAGTCCCAGTGGGTGCATTACCATCTCCAAGGGATGGTAGCCGCAGAAAGTCGTCAGGGTCTTCATAGCTGCAGCCTCGATGGTGTCGTCCGACCTAAATCCAATAGTCTCGGAGTCAAGGGAACGCCAACCCGGTTGTAGGGGTGAGCCTCCAAAGTTAGCCAGACTTGGCAACTTGGAACCCGATGCTCTTCGTACGGCTGCACCATGTACAAAGGGGGTGTAGGGTAACCGGTGGAGCTGAGCACATCCCACAAGATGGAAGGGAAACCCTCGTGGGAAAGGAAATCAGAACTGAAACAAGTGTCTCCTCCGGTGGCGGGGGTGGGTAAAGTCATCTGTAGAAGAGGTTTAGACGTAATAAAAAGGAAAAACATGTGCCCGAGTTGTTAAAAAGAGGTGGGGTAGATTTGATTTTTACTCCTTATGTTATCTCTACTACTTATTAAGGCGATAAGGGGTAGGTTGTCATTCCATGTTCTGCCATTCTCATTCCCCCCTCCCCGCACTATCTTTCTCATTCTCCCCTCCCCGTAAAGCCCATTCCCATTCCCCGCTGCCATTCCATGTTCTGTCAGTGTTCTACCATTCCCATTACCCCCTCCCCGAACTGTCTTTCTCATTACCCCCTCCCCGCAAATCCCATTCTCATTCCCACGTGCATCCCATGCCTAGCTAAAATTAAATTAAATTAAAAAAACACAAATGTGGCCCCAATGGGATCCGAACCTGCAACCTCTCAAGCAAATGTGCTCATAGCTACCACTACACCACATGTGTGTTTATGTCAATATTTGTTACAGTAAAAATATCTACTACATCTCTCCCAAAGCCCACCTGCTACCTTTGCACAATGTGTAGTAGTAGATAATTATCAACGAGATTCCTGAATTATATTTTTGGATGGAGGGAGTAGTATTTAAAAAAGAGCCTTGCATGCAATTTCTTTTGTTTGAATAATGCTTTCAACTTAATTTTTTTTATGTGTGACATTTATTCTCCGTAATATTTTTTTCCATGGATCTGACTTGTGAGTCATTTTCATAAACCAATGCCAAAGATGAATCCATGTTTCTTACTTGGAAACCCCAAACAAACACCACTGGCAAGAGGCGCTCGCGTTGGCGTCGCTCATCGACGACGAGAAGAAGTTTGGCGACTTCCAGTTCAACCTCTGGAGCAGTACTACGTGGCCGCATGCGTCGCTGTGTTCGGCAAGGTCTGGCGCAGTCGCCGCTTGGACGCGGTCTAGAGCGACTGCACCGCGATGTCCATCTTTAAATAGGGGGACCTCATGGTCGTCGCCAATGCCGGCGACTCTCGGGTTGTTCTGGGCACCGCATCCGACAACGACGTCGTCACACCGTCCAGCTCATCATCCACCTGAAGCTCAACCTCCCACGTAAGTCACTACTGACCAGCCATGAATTCTTGTGCGCTGGGACGACGGTCGTTGCTGACGTTGTGTGAGTGTCCTCGAACAAGATTTATGTAGAGGAGTAGCACATCTGGTGGTGCAACGGCTAGGTGTACTACCTCGGTGATGAGCCCGGGGTGCACTTCGTTTGGCAGCCCAGCCAAGAGTCATCAGTACTCGCCATGTCGTGCTCGTTCGACATTATATACACATTTTGTATATAAGTTATTATATTATTATATGTTCCCGTTGCAACACACGGGTACTCACCTAGTTTACTATTAACCCTATTGGCTACATTATTACCCTTAATTTTTAATCCTTTCATGTTTTATAATGCATGCATACTGAAAAGAATGTTTCCTCACCGATCAAAAGGGTGCTTTTAGGGCATCCTTACCATTCTAAAATAGGCCCATATGGCCTACTTAATTAGCCACCTATTTTTCCCCACTATTCCTAAGGCCTTTCGTCCTAGGTCTAGCGTTCTAGTCCTGACGAATCCAATACTGGTTTCTAAGCAATTTTTTTTTATTTTTGAAAAGTTGGTATTCATGACTTATTGATTTCTCTGTGGTGGTATTCGCTTTGATACCAGCTGTGGCGGAACCACCCGAATTATTCCAGCTTAAGTGCCCAAGTCACGCCTTAGAGGCAGCAACACACTTAAATCAGAATAACTCGTCAATCCCTCAGATCTAGTCGGATAAAGCCACTTTCCTGGGATCGAATACCACTAGCTCACTCGAAGGTGAGTCACAGAGAGAATACAATAAAGCATGGAACCACGAATTAAGTACTAGAGTTATTACATAAATCCGAGTTGTAGATGAAAGGGAATAAGTTCATAAATCAAGTGCAGCAGATAATCGATAACGTCGAACGCTGAGGGATAGGGCAAGGCCTAGCCCACAACTCCTCCTGTGGCAAGGTGGAAGGCCAAGTCACACCATCAACCATGTCTTGTAGCATACCTGCAAAAATCGTGCCACAAGCAAGGCTGAGTATACTAATACTCAGCTAGACTTACCCGGTGTGAAGAGTCTACTTCTCTACCTCTAGACCATGCATGTGTTTGGCTGAGGGGTTGGTTTGTCAAAAGCACTAGCTGAGTCTAAAATCAAGTTTTAGCTTTCCCAATTCGAGCATCATTAATTTAGCTAGGTGTTCTCCTTTCTAAGCATACATGGTAACAATCATTTAGCATAATTAACAAGTTATCTCAAGTAAAACCTCGTTTCACTTTTTACTCAATGCAGTAGAAGGGGTCAAGCAGTCTCATTAGCTGCGAGAAGCAGACGATTCGAATCGAGTTTTTAAACCTTGCAAGGTAAACCTAAACACACGACATGTAGGGGCACTCCGTCCCCACACACGTCAACCGTCCCCATCGATCCCCCGTTCGCGGCCGGGGCTCACCACCTTGGCATACAATGCTCCAATGACCTCGGCTGTTGCCGTGTAGTGACCGCACTTGTACCCACCATAGCTAGCATGGGAGACCCAGTCTCAGCACAAGTGAGGAGGAAAGTCCGCGCCTGGCTTCACTCAGGTACTAGGTTTACCGGTTCCATATTTCCCGACAAGTGCTTAGTACGTTTAAACGCTTGACTTAGGTATCCACACATTAATCCTTAATTCCATTTCCATCTTATGGACAAGGCATCCCCCTGGATCCAAGTCCATAGACCATCATAGATCCCGTTATCAAGGTGTATACAATCAATGCCTGACCTCGCGCAAGTGCTAGAAAAATCACTCGACTTCTACCGAGATCCTGATTAGCAAAGCAACTACTCGACCTATCATACTAGTATCTATCTCAAAAAGGAATCCTGAGTTCATGCAACTAAGGGTTTCAAGCAACTCCTACACTTAAGTGCACATTACAAGCCTACAAACATTAAGTGTAGTAAAGAAGCATATATAAATTGGTTATGCATAAAACCGGGGCTTGCCTTCAAATGCTGGGGCTGCGAGGAGATCCTTTGTGGCAGGCTCGGGAGCTGGCTACAGGTCTTCCTCGTGGACAACTCCTTGCTCGGGAATGAGCACATACTCTCCGTCAGCGAGGTTGCAATCTAATGAATGCAATGAGTGAGATATATGCATGCCATGATATGCAATGTAGTAGTAATAAAAATGATTAAATTTGATAAGGTAAAGTTTAATCTTACTATGGGATTTCTAGTGGTATACTTAGTCATTTTAGGGTCAAGTATGGTTAAGTTAAGTGGTCAGATTATTTTAGTGGCCCACTGATTTCCTTTTAGTGTTATGGTGACTGTTTATCATGATCCTTGCTGAATTCATTGGGGGTGAGAGTTATTATTATTTTTACCAATCCTCTCTTTTTTCCCTTTTTCTATTATGCTCATTAAAGTGGGTTTGAACTATAACCTAGCTTTATAAATTTCCAAAAATTCTGGAAAAAATTATAGTAGTTTCTCACTAGTGTATAGTTTTTAGTCTCAAAAATTGAGGCCTAAAATGTTAAGGGTTCACTCCATGCAAAAGTATTAAATCCTAGGGCAGAGGGGGTGTTTTGAACTACAACTTTCTTCTAACAGTGAATTTTTTCCTAAGGTTTATTTTTGCTAGTATCTAGGGGTAATAATATGACTTTGTACCAAATTTTATCCATTGATACCAATTGGTCCTTTTATTGTGATTTTCTAAAGCTTTTGGCCATAGTGGTGCTTTCTACTACCACTATACTTGAAAAATATCAAACAACATATTTCTTATTTTTTCCATCTTCTTCTTTGTGCAAGAGCAATCATTCTAGAACTTGGTAACTTTTTGCTTAGGGGAAAGGGTGGTAGAAATTCTTGGAATATATGGCCTTTTTCATGGGGTAGGGCGTAATGTGTGTTACCTTGCATTTTTAATTGAGTTTTATATTTTTCTCTGGTGGTTTACCTCATATGTAAGCAGGTAAAAATTTGTTTGCCCACTGTTGCACAATTTTAGGCTTTCTCATGATAATTAAAACATGGGCCAAATTCAAGTTTTAATTGTTCATTTCACTTATTGTGGTGGGTTGGGGTGTTTATTATTTTTGTAGTGGTGTTCTAGTAGTTTGGAGTCTACTGAATTTTTCTTGCCATTTTTGCAATGGTCCTTATATTTTTAATTATGGCTTTTCTTGATTTCTTAGTGCCTAATAAAATAATTAACCTTTGATTAGCTATGGACTAGGGTTCTCTACATTTTTCCTATGTTCTTTATCACTTAGATGTTTTAGGAAAAATATGTTCATCCTCTGGTTATTATTTTATCACCTTTCTTATTTTTCTAAGATTTGGGCAGAAATAGTTTTTAATGGACATTCTTAGGTTATTCTTGTATTCTAGGGTGTTTAGTATTTTTAAACAGTGTGTATGTTGGGTATGAATCTCTGTAAATTTTCTTTAGCCTAGTATAGAAGTATTTATATTTTTCTCTGTATTAATATGGTTTGGACAGTTTCCCTATTTAATAAAAAACTCTAAAAATTAGTACAGAAAACATGTGGTTCAATATTTTTGTCTGACAGTTCATATTGTTTGGAATCCAGCAAAATTGGTTTGACTAATTTTGGATGAGTCTTTCTCAAGTTATGCATTTAACTGATTTACTGCTGATTTAAAGAATTTGAAATTCGAAATGAAAAGGAAAATCTACTTTGCTCTGGGGTCCCTGGCATTTTCTTCCTGGTTTCCTTACAAACAAGTCCTCGGGTTCCTATTGCACTAATTCACTGACAGCGCAGAAAAACCCCTGGGGTAACCATAAATCTAACCCGCGATCCTTCCTCTATTGGAACTGTAGCCACGACGGATGGGCTTACCGACGACGAGATAGCTTCGGTGAGGCGTCTCGGGAGGTCGGGGAGGTTACGTCGGTCACGTCGAGGTACAGGTCGGCGTCAGAGGTGGTCGGTCCACGTGCGTAGGCGGGGAAGTTCGTCGGCGGCGAGTATTCCGGCCTGCTCACAGCGAGATAGTCCAATTGGTTGCCTTGGGAGGCTTGACCCAGTGACGCAGAGGTGGTACATGGGAGGAATTGGAGAATGGCGTAGAGACTTACCCGATTCACATTCGCCGGTGAGCGGAAGAAGTTCGGCGAGGTGATTCGGGTCCTCCGGTGAGGCTCTGCTGGGTCTGAGGGCTTGGGGAGCTTCACGGGTCTCTGGCGAAGCTAGCCGAGCCGATATCGAGGACTGGGGATGGCTGGGGTGAGCTGGCCACGGTGGCCGAAGCTCGGGTGGCTTGGCAGGTGGTGGCACCTCGTGCTTAGGGAAAGTCCGGCGAACTCGCGGTTGGGCGGGACTGAGGGCGCGCGGGGGAGTACGGTCGAGGTCTTGGGCTGCTTTATAGGCGCGGTGTGGGTGAGGGCGTGGGGTTGGGCGTCGCTCGACGCGGGCGCGCAGTGTCGGGTGCCCCGGGCGTGCTCTGGCACGTCAGCAAGGGTCGAACACGTGGATGTTGGCTTCTGCTCTTGTTCAAACACTTATAGGGCGCATATCTTCGTGAATTTGGCAAGATCGCCGTGTAGGATTTGTTCCGCCGACTGAGCTCTGTCGTTTGTGTGTGGAAGTCGTGTGGTTTTGGGCTATGGACAGAGAGTTGTCGCATCGCCAATATGCCAGTGTCTCACGGCCGAGTCCCGAGGAAATCTGCGCCAAGATCATGCCAAACGTTTGAGAAAATTTCTCAAACTTCGCTAGGGTGTGTTCAAGGTAGTTTGGCGCCACTTTGATATTTGGATTTTGTGGATTCAAGTTTTGAAAAACAAAGAACACAACTGATCTTTGGGAAGAGGTCAAAATTTAGATTTCTAAATTTCTGAATTTTCCCTAGTGGCTTCACTTCATGGGCTATTTTGGGGATTTTGGAAAATTCAAATGACCAATCTTCCTTACTACACTTTGTAGTTTAGTTTATGCCCATAAATTTGTTAATTGGTCCTTATTAGGATCTTGTATTTTTCCAAGTCTTTTCTCAAATTTTCCCTTTGTGCTCAAATGGCCAATTTGGATGGTGCTAGGGTTTAGGATGTTTTCTTACTTAAGGTGCATAATGTGCTTAGTGTACAATTCTTGAGCTAAAAACAGATTTTGCTTAGGCTTTTAATCTTTAAATTTGGTGTTTCTTGCATCATTAGAGCCACATGTGATAATGGTCACAAGTTGGGGTACTGGGAAACCCTAAGTAACACTGGGGTGTTACAAGGACCTACAACCCAATATTTTGCCAAGAAGCCCCCACAAACCCTGGAGAAGCTTACGACTTCTGTGGCTTCAGCGAGTCACTCCCAAGCCTCCTGGGCTCAATTACCACCACCCCGACCAATGGCGCCTGCCCCAAACCATGATCAACAGCCAGAAGGGCACCTTCAACCTCAACAACAATGTGATCTTCGGGAGCAGTCTGAGGCTCGCACAGTTAATAGCACTGTGCTCGAATCCAGACACATCTACTGAAGATGACACAATGTTTTGGCCAAAAGAAAGACCTGATGTGCTCTATTTCTACTATTTTTTACTTATATATTTTTCTGTCACAAAAGACAATACATGAAGGTTTAACCTTTAGCTTGATGTAATAAACCTGTGGTTACACCATCGAGTGTGACAAAACCAAGTTTCGAAACTCCAAAGTCATTCTTAAGGGAGCGCAAAGTAAGTTTCGAAGCTCCAAAGTGATTTTTAAGGGAGCGCAGAGTAAGTTCCGAAGCTCAAAAGTCGTTCCTATGGGGATGCAGAGCTTGAGTGCCACCTAAGTAAAAGTTGAAGAAACTCCAAAGTCGTTCCTAATGGGATGCAGAGCTTGAGTGCCACCTAAGTAAAAGGTGAAGAAGCTCCAAAGTCGTTCCTAAGGGGATGCAGAGCTTGAGTGCCACCTAAGTAAAAGGTGAAGAAGCTCCAAAGTTGTTCCTAAGGGGATGCAGAGCTTAGCTCCAAAGTCGTTCCTAAGGGGATGCAAAGCTGAAATACCACCTTAGTAAAAGGTGAAGAGACTCCAAAGTCGTTCCTAAGGGGATGTTGAGTCTAGGTGTGTATTCGCGTGGGTTTTTAACTTTGCCATAAACATCATTTTGCATCATACCATCATATCATATCGCATAGCATTGCATCATACATCATTTTGCATCAACAAAAGGCTGTGGAGAAGAAGGGAAATTGCTCCTTCAAAAATACTTGTCGAATCGAAAAAGAATGTGCTATAGCACGACATATACCTTTGGCAGACATATTGAATTATACGAAGCCAACCTTCGACAACAGTGGCGTAAGGAAGATTCTCTTTGCGAAGCATGAAAAGAAGGGAAGGTGTTTTTTCACCAAAGGCTCAAAAATGGTATGTACGCAGATTTCATGCATCACAAAGAGATATATTACATTAATGTACATACACTTGATGTTTGTTTCGTACACATGGCGGCAACCATACACAAGCATTACATTTTTCAAGCATACAAGAATTTAATCTTCCTTTAGTATTTTCTCAGCAGCTTCATGAAATAGTCTGTCGACGACTTCGTCAACGACTTTGTTGGCAATCTTCATTACATCTAAAGTTTCTTTCATAACCGGGTCGGCCTTAGGGTTGTACGGCTCCGGCGGGGGTGAAAGCCTAGCTGCAATAAAAGAATATGTTGATAAACCTCTGTTGGGGGCCTTCATCTTCTGAAGGTCCTCAAAAACATGACTAACATGTTTTCCAGTATAATATACTGTCTTAGGAAGCTTCAAATTTATGATGAAGGTGTGCATGGTATGAAAAGCGTGATCTAGAAGAAGGATGAACCAACTCCGAAGCTGTGGCTGGAAAAGCATCGGCTTAGAACAAGGACGGTGGTGGAGGATGAAACCGGCCTAAAAGGGAAAAGACTGCTTAGTCCACGTCAGCTTGCCTTTTGGCTAACAGTAAATGTCAGGGGCATGAATGTAATTTTGCTCGGGCTGTGTCTTGTGCCTATAAATAGATGAACAGTAACACCGTACTGTTCACGCTGACTTGTAATCACTCACGTGTCACTCCCGCTTGTTTACCTTCTGTCAAGCCAAAGGTACAAATGTAATCTAAACATTGTTAATGTTTGTTCATGTTTATATATTATGAATATGAATAATCTAATGATCCAAAATGATTATTTGTATTCCCTTCATGTTTTATATGTCTTAGTTTACATCTTTGCTTATTAAAATGAAGAAGGTATGTCCTTCATAACCTTCGTCCGAAGAAGGTATGTCCTTCATAACCTTCGTCCGAAGGTCTTTAACCATCTACACTTGTGTTGCCTTGTTCTTGATTTATAGCATTTTGAGAACAAGTGACCAACATTGGCGCCCACCTCTGGTGAACTCATTCGACCACCTTCGGCAAGCTTTGGCCTTCATCATGCCGCCGAAGAAGACAGCGGGACCAGGGCTGCACTGCAGCCACTAGACATTAATCAGGAGACGCTACACAAAGCTAGGAGCCAGAAGAGGAAGGCTACCAGCCCAACACCTTAGGAGGAGGAGTTGGATCAAGAAATCAGGGACCTCGAAGCTATCCATCAACATGTTCAAAAGAAGAAAGAAAAAAATGCTTCGGCTCACCAATCTCCAGAGAAAGATTGATGAGGCTGCTGAGGAAATGCGTCACCTAAC
This sequence comes from Zea mays, assembly GCF_902167145.1. Taxonomy (NCBI): domain Eukaryota; kingdom Viridiplantae; phylum Streptophyta; class Magnoliopsida; order Poales; family Poaceae; genus Zea; species Zea mays. The sequence goes on from NC_050098.1 coordinate 74,662,855, forward strand.
CCAGGATGACCAAGATCGAAGGCCCCAGCACAAAGAGCTTCGTCAAGACAATGATGAATGGTATGATGATTTTCATCATGGCAATTTTGCTTTTGATGATGCTTCTCCTTTGACAGCAGAGTTGCAGGCTACCCCATGGCCCCCATCATACAAGCCACATCAGCTTCCTACGTATGATGGGCACTTAGACCCGAAGTAGTTCCTAATGAGCTACGAGGCAACCATATCTTCATATGGGGGCATTACTGCAGTCACGGCGAAATCCTTCGTCATGGCAGTCAAAAGCGTAGCACAAACTTGGTACTCGTCTTTCCGGCCAGGGACAATCACATCATGGTAGAAGCTCAAGGATATGCTAATCACTAGCTTCCAAGGCTTTCAGACAAAGCCAGTCACTGCTCAGGCTATGTTTTAGTGTACGCAAGACCATGAGGAGTACCTTCAGGTGTATGTCTGAAGGTTCCAGCGTCTGAGAGCACAAGCGCCTACAGTGCCCAATGAAATTTTCATTAAGGCCATGATCAAGGGGCTTCAGCCAGGACCTACAGCTCAGTATTTTGCCAGGAAGCCCCCACAAACCCTGGAGAAGCTTCTTTAGAAGATGGATGAGTATATCCGGGCTGATAATGATTTTCGCCAAAGAAAGGAGGAAGCATACAAGTTCTCTGAGATGGCCAGGGGCTTCGGAGGAAGAATTCACCGTAGGCATGTCAGGTTGATCCACAATTCCAACCCAAGTGAAGATAGAGGAAGTCAACCCCAAAGGCAAAAACACAGCTCCCAATCATCAGGGCCACAACAAAGCTCCTTCAGGCCACCAGCCCCAAGAGGTAGAGGGGGCAGAAGCTTCGGAGGAAGATACAGAGATCATCCTAGAAGGCTATATTGCTTATTCTACGGTGAAGACAAGGGTCACACCACAAGAACATGCCAAGTCACAATTCAGAAGCAAAAGGAGATTGCCGAAGCTGAGGCACGGCAGAATCAGTCGAAGAAGGTCCTACATACTGCCTCATGCTACTCTCCCTATATCCCAGAGTATGTAGGTAATCAACAGCCTACGGCCTCTGTCGCTTCGGTGAGCCACTCTCAAGCTTCCTGGGCTCAGCTCCCACCACCACCACCGCTACCACCTACTTTGACCCGAAGCCAGCGGCCAGAAGAGCACCAGCATGCTCAACAGCAACACGATTTTTGGGACGAGTCCGAAGCTCACACAGTCAATAGTACCATGCCTGAATCCATGCACATCTACTAAAGAATATCCTACCCTTGGTGTATCTTTATCGTTTCTTTCATTTTATTTTTCTTGTATGAAAAAGCAACTCTTGAAGAACTGAATTCTGTTTTCATGTAATAATAGTCCTCGTATTATTAAGTGAAATGCTTCCTCTTAACAAACTTCTGAAGCTACAAAAGTCGTTCCTAAGGGAGTGTAGAGTAAATTCCGAAGCTACAAAAGCCGTTCCTAAGGGAGTGCAGAGTAAGTTCTGAAGCTACAAAAGCTGTTCCTAAGGGTGCGCAGAGTAAGTTCCGAAGCTCAAAAGTCGTTCCTAAGGGAATGCAGAGCTTAAATACCACCGAAATAGAAGGTGAAGAAGCTCCAAAGTCGTTCCTAAGGGGATGCAGAGCTTAAATACCACCAAAATAGAAGGTGAAGAAGCTCCAAAGTCGTTCCTAAGGGGATGAAGAGCTTAAATACCACCGAAATAGAAGGTGAAGAAGCTCCAAAGTGGTTCCTAAGGGAATGCAGAGCTTAAATACCACCAAAATAGAAGGTGAAGAAGCTCGAAAGTCGTTCCTAAAGGGATGTAGAGCTTAAATATCACCGAAATATAAGGTGAAGAAGCTCCAAAGTCGTTCCTAAGGGGTTGCAGAGCTTAAAGACTCCAAAGACGTCCCTAAGGGGATGCAGAGTATTGAGTGTTTCAGTGTGGGCGTGTGTGTGTTCGGCATAAACATCATGTTGCATCATATAATTGCACCATTCCGCATAACATTACATCATACATCATATCGCATCAACAACAAAGATTGGGTACGAAGCAGGTCTTCGGCAATAATTTGTTGAATGAAATGTGCTGAGGCACGAAGCAAACCTTCAACAGATACAATTTTATCAGGAAAATCTGTTAACAGTATCACACAACAGATTTGCCATAAAAGGGGTTTCTTTCTTTACGAATCATAAAAAGAAGGGAAGGTGTATTTTCGCCGAAGGCTAAAAACGGTATGTGCGTAAATTTCATGCATCGCAAAGAAATATATTACATTAATTTACATGTCTGTTAATTGTCTCATACACAAATGTTACATTGTATCATTACAACAAAAGCCTAATCTTCTTTAAGAATTTTCTCGGCGGCCTCATTCAGAAGTCTATCAACGACTTTGTCGACGATGGAATTGGCAACACTCATCACATCCAGCGCCTCTTTCATAACGGGATCGACCTGGGGGTCATATTGCTCGGGTAGCGGTGAGAGTTTAGCTGTAGTAAACAAACTGTTAGTCCAAAGCCAGAAAATAAACACTGAAGCTAAAATTCAATAATAATATCTATACGCCTTGCGCACTCGAAACCTTCTTCGGCTCGCTTAACTTCTTCTCGAGCATCATGGGTTTCTTTTTCATTTTTCTTTATGATTTCGTTGGCCAATTCTCGGCCACCGTTCACCCAGACATCGGAATAAAACTTTCACCCACCAAAGTAGCTTCGGCCGAGGGGTCCTTCGTGTCGCCTATGGAGAAGGTGGCTTCGGTCTGGGCTGCAACTTTAACATGGTCACAACTAGCCTTCTCTAGAATTGCTGCAACCCCATCGAGTGCCGGCAAAGGCACAAATATCACCGCGATCACTAAGGATCTCCTCCAATGCTTCGGCTTCTCCACCTATCCAATCAATGACCCCCTCGAGATCACCTTGAATGAACTTTTCTTCGGAAAAATACACACCCACTTTGGCAAAGCTAGTTTTTAATTTTCTTACGCAATATAAGGATTTCTCAAAGCATCTCTCCTTGGATTCGCGAAGCTCAACAACATTCTTTTCCAGCCTAACATTCGACCATTCACTTATCTCTTGCTTTACTTTTGCAAGTTCAAAAATTTCATTAGCTTCGGCAAGTTTCTTCTGAAGATTCTCAACTTTGGCTTTATGGGCTTCAGATTGAGCATTGAATTTTGCCTCGTCTTTCTTCACTCTGTCCACTAAAGATAAGCAGAATTTTGTCTTTTTCTGCAACTTCATTCCTCAATCTGATAACCTCCGACCGAAGGTTGCTAAGCGCTATCTGACAACTTTCATCTTCAGCATTTTTCTGCGCCTTCAAAGCGTTGCTAAGAATTAAGCCCTGCAAAAAGAAGGGAGATAAAGGATCAGCACGAGAATAAAAGACAAAGGATAATCTATTTAAAAGTCCATAACTTCCGTACCTTCAGACTATTGTACGCAAGGCTGTCTACGAGGTCATCCTTTGACATGGCAGAGAGGCCAGCTTCAAGTTTCAGAAATCCCATATTGTTGGCCATCTCCCGGCAAACGGATATTTCCTTGTTGACTGGGAGACAATATAGGAAATCATCTTCGTCGGTGCCATTGTACACTAGGGCCCCCTTTGGGTATTTCAGTTCCCAGGCGTAGTGTTTGGCTTCCACAATTTCTTCTTCAGACGACCTTTAACCCAAAGCATGTCGTATAATAAAGACAAGATCATCGGAGGGTGCTTCGGGGGTAGAAGATTTAACTTTTTCGAGCGCGTCTTTTTTCTTCAAAACCACACCAATGTCCGAAGGTCCTTCGGTTCTTTCCTTAGTTCCAGTATGCTCTGCCTCAGGGGGCACTGAGAGTCCAACTTCGGGTTTGGCACGAGCTGTAGCAGCCTCGACAATTATGGCTCCGGTGGTCCTACCGTTTCCTCTCGGTCTAGCTTCTCGGTTGCCTTTCCTTTAGCTTCGGCAGTATGTTCCTGCACTTCGGTCGATCCGGTTGTAGAAACCTTTGGCACTACAGCCGATTCTTTGGTGCTTCGGCCGACAGGAGCAGCTTGTTCTGCCTCGACAGTGGAAGATGTCCCATCACCATGCTTCAGCACTATGGTCGTTTCAATGTATCTTGGCCGATGGGTCAAGACCTTGATCTTTTTGCCCTTCGGCACAGCACAGATGGCCGATGCGGTAGTTTTCCTTTTCTTTCCCTGCTTTTGCGAGGGGTAAGTGTAGTCCGGGTACACGAAGCCGATAATGTCAAAAACTCTGTTCAACCTTTTCTTGCCTCGCCCTCCGAAGGCTAAGGTCATGGCATCATCTTCGGCTCTCGTGTACGCTCCAAGTAACTCATCGCTAGTCGCCTCGACACATGCCAGCCAGTCATCATTTGGTTCGTCAAACTGGTCTCTATACCTGAAGGTGTATTTCAAGTAAACCAAACCACCTTGACTGGACCCGGCAGCAGTCTCCTTCGGCATCTAGTCATTCACAAGTGGCCATACCCTGTAGGCTATGTGCTCCTGAACTAGGTCTCTTGTGCTAATGAAGGCACAAACATTGTTGAAAGCCTTCTGGCATGCTTCGGTATCATTCCCAAGCGCAGTATCCAGCCTTCTAAGGCCAAAGCGAGACCAGATGGGGCGTTGGATGATCCCCTTTATGTCTTCCCTTTCAATCAGATTATTCTTAACATAAAACCATTCCACCATCGAGGCCCCAGGCCACCTTTTTTCAAAATGTTGGAACTGGGTAACTTACATCAGAACGAGGAACAAAGCCATAACAACCGAAATTGTTGTGATATTGCTCTTTGCTAGTGGCCTTCATCTCGTACAGTAGTTCGTGCATGTTATAGAAGCACTTTGCGCTTGGTTCCAGCCCTTGGCTTCTCACAACCCAAACAAAAATACCCATTCTGATTATAGCTTCGGGAGTAATTTGATGAATAAAGATCTCAAACGTCTTCAAAACTTCAACCAAAAATTTGCTTAATGGGAACCGAAGACCTGCCTTCATAAAGCTTCTGTAAACAACAACTTCATTTTCCTCGGGTGTAGGGGCGGTGCTGTCCCCCCCCAACTCTCATAATAGACATGTCACGAAAATATCTTCCCTTCATGGCATCAGTCTGACTCTGTTTTTGATGGACGACTTTTCGAAGATGGTATGACTTGGCCGCCAGGGCCGATCTTCGGCATCTTCATTCCCGCTTTCCATATCAAAGCTATCGCTATCATCAGAATCCTCAGACAACCCAGCTAATATTTCATTTGTAATCTTTTATGTGTTTGTTTTTTCCATAGCTTCGTAAAACCCAGCTAGAGCAGGGTCCACAATCTTCTTCTCCTCAGACATCTTCTCTTCCGACATCTAACGAGCACTTGTGCAAATGACGAAGCTCACAAATCAAGCGAGATCTGACAGCAAGAAATTTCAAGCTTGAAACAATAGCACAAGCAATTGAAAGGCACAACAAATGCTATCGTTGCAGGTTCCTATTTATATGCCTAGCGCATTGCAACTTGGCGGGCCCCATTTGTCATTGACTTTCGCTATTCTAGCGAAAGGAAGGTGTTTTTTCGGACCTTTGGCTAAAGGCCTTCGTTCACGTCATAGTCTGAAATTGTTAGACGCAAAAACAAATTAATACTGCGAGGGGCTACTATTGGGGGCCTTCATCTTATGAAGGTCCTCAAAAACATGACTAACATATTTTCCAGTATAATATACTGTCACAGGAAGCTTCGGCTTTAAGATGAAGGTGTGCATGGTATGAAAAGCGTGATCTAGAAGAAGGATGAACCAACTTCAAAGCTATGGCTGGAAAAGCTTCGGCTTAGCACAAGGTCGGTGGTGGAGGATGAAACCGACCTAAAAGGGAAAAGACTGCTTACTCCTCGACAGCTTGCCTTTTGGCTAACAGTAAATTTCAGGGGCATGAATGTAATTTTGCTCGGGCTGCGTCCCGTGCCTATAAAAAGATGAACAGTAACACCATACTGTTCACGCTGACTTGTAATCACTCACGCGTCACTCCCGCTTGTTTACCTTCTGTCAAGCCAAAGGTACAAATGTAATCTAAACATTGTTAATGTTTGTTCATGTTTATATAATAAGAATATGAATAATCTAATGATCCAAAATGATTATTTGTATTCCCTTCATGTTTCATATGTCTTAGTTTACATCTTTGCTTATTAAAATGAAGATGGTACGTCCTTCATAACCTTCGTCCGAAGATCATTATATCCTAAGGGAGATAATGTTTCGAAGGACGAAAGTCCTTAACCATCTACACTTGTGTTGCCTTGTTCTTGATTTATAGCATTTTGAGAACAAGTGACCAACAACCTTGAAGCTAGAAGAGAACGATGAAGCGAAACTTTAATAGAAGTACCTATAATCATGGCTCGTTCAGCAGCTTCTTCAGCTTGCTTTGCCTCTTCTCGGGCGTCGTGATTTTCTTTTTCGTTGTTTTTAATGGCTTCATCGACCATCTCACGGTCGCCCTTCATCCAAACATCATAGTAAAATTTCTCTTCTAGCAAAGAGGCTTCGGTCGAAGGGTCTTTGGCGTCGTCAGCTGAGAAGTTAGCTTCTTCCTAGGCTACAACTTTAACATGTTCACAGCTGGGTTTTGTTTTCAAAATTGTCGCGACCCCTCGTGCACCGGCGAACGCGCAGAAATCTCCATGATCGCCGAGAATTTCATCGATAGCTTCGGCTTCTTCACCAATCCACTAGATAACTCCTTCAGGATCACCACGAATAAACTTTTGTTCCGAAGAGTATGCTCCTACCTTTGCAAAGCTATCTTTTCAGTTTCTTTGTGCATTCTATAGATGTTTCATAGCATCTCTCCTTGGCATCCCGAAGCTCTTCAACATTCTTTTGCACTCTGGATCTTTCCATTTCACTTATTTCTTGTTTAGCCTTTGCAACTTCAAAATTTTCATTCATTTCTGCAAGATTTTTCTTCAAATCTTTGATTTCAACTTTATGGGCTTCGTCTTGAGCGCTAAGCTTGGCTTCACAGGTTTTTAGCTTCTCCACTAAGGAAAACAATATCTTATCTTTTTCAAAAGCTTCGTTCCTCAGTGTGATGACCTCTGATCGAAGATTTCCAAGAGCTATCTGGCAACTCTCGTCATCTACGTCCTTTTGAGCTCTCAAGGCTTTCCTTAGAATCAGTCCCTAAAAACAAAAAATATATGTAAGAACATAACGATAGCAAGAAAACCTACAAACATAGTTTATTTTACAACAAAAATATATATACCTTCAAGCTATTGTTAAGCAAGGCTATCTACATGGTCATCCTTTGACATTGCAGATAGACCGAGCTCGAGCTTCGGGAACCCCATGTTCCTCATCATTTCCCGGCAAACAGATATCTCCTTATTGTCCGGAAGGCAATATAGAAAATCAACTTCATCAATGCCGTTGTATACCAAGGATCCTTGTGGATACTTTAGATCCCTAGCATATTGCCTAGCTTCGACAATCTGTTCCTTTGACAATTGCTTCCTCGAAGCATGTCACACGATAAATTCCAGCTCTTTAATAGATGCTTTGGGAGCAGGAGATTTTGGTTTCTCTGATACACTTTTTTTTCCACGAGCACAGGAATAGCCCCCAGAGGGCATGCTTCGGCAGGAGTTGAGGGTCCAGCCTCAGAGGTAGCCCGCGCCACACCAGCTTCGTCAGATTTCTTTAAGGTTTCGCTCTCTGTGTCAGGTGCTAAAGCGGGAGTTTGTACCTTCACAGACTCCATCACATCATCTAATATGCTGGCCATTCTCCTCCTTCTTGGAGTTGCTGCAAGAATCTTTGATACCCTTGGCAGCTCCGTTTCTTGCAACGAGCTCAAAGCCTTTGGTTGCTCCGATGTCGTCTTCAGTTCTGGCTCTCCGGCCAATTTTGTCCTAGCTTTGGTAGGATCAGAGCGACTTAGCTTAGATATAGAAGAAGACCCCTCAATAGGCCTCGACACTTCGGCCGTTTCAATACGCTTGGGGCGGTGTGTTAAAACCTTAGCTTTCTTCGGCTTTGGCGTGCTGGAAATTGCCGAAGCAGCAGTTTTCCTTTTCTTTCCTTGCTTTCGCGAAGGATAACAGTAATCCGGATATACGAACCCGATGACATCAAAAACTTTATTTAGTATCTTTTTGCCTCGACCCCCGAAGCCTGTCGATATGGCATCATCTTCAGCCCTCGAGTAAGCACCAAACAACTCATCATTGGTTGCTTCGATGGCATCCAGCCAGTCATCATTCGGCTCATCGAATTGGCTCCTGTACTTGAATGTGTATTTCAGATAGGCCAAACCACCTTCGCTGGACCCAGCAGCAGTTTCCTTCGGCATCTCCCACCCACTTCCGAGCGGCTACACTCTATAAGCAATATGCTTCTGGACTAAGTCCCTGGTGCCTATGTAAGTACATACTGTATTAAAGGCAGCCTGACAGGCTTGTATATCGTTCCCAAGGGCAGTGGATGACCTCCTAATGCCGAAGCGAGACCAGATAGGGCGTTGGATAATCCCATTAATATCTTCCCTTTCAACCAAGTTGTTTTTCACATAGAACCACTCTTGCATCCAAGCCCCCGGCCATCTCTTCCGAAATGTTGGAACTGGGTAGCTCACCTCAGAGCGAGGTACGAAGCTGTAGCAACCAAAATTGTTGTGATATTGCTCCTTGCCAGTAGCCTTCGTCTCATAGGATAGTTCGTGGATATTGCAGAAGCATTTTGCATTTGGTTCCAATCCCTGGCTCCTCATGAACCAAAAAAAGATCCCCATCCCGATGATAGCTTTAGGGGTAAGCTGATGAAGGTAAATTTCGAAAGTCTTCAAAACTTCAACTAGCAATTTATCTAGAGGGAACAGAAGCCCTGCCTTCAAGAAGCTTTTATAAACTACCACCTCATTAGCTTCGAGTAGGGGGACATTATTTTCTCCTCCAGCCCTCACAATTGAAATATCGCGGAAGTACCTTCCTCTCATTGCGTCAATTTGCTCCTGTTTGATGGTTGATTTCCCAAAGACAACATGGCTTGGTCTCCAGGGCCGATTATCAGCATCTTCACTCCCACTCTCTGCATCAAAACTCTCACTATCACTGGAATCTTCATATATCCCAGCTAACGTCTCAAGAGCAATCTTCTCTATGTTGCTTCTTCCCATAGTTACGTAAAACCCGGATAGTGTTGGGTCGACAACCTTCTTCTCGTCAGCCATCAAAATCGAAGGTTGTTGAAATGCCGAAGCTTGAACTCCAATTAAACCTCGGCAAAACAAGCAAGTTTAAAATGACGAGCCAGTGTAAGCAGCTGGAATGGCACAAAAAATGTTTTCAATACGGACTCCTATTTATATGCTTAGCGCACCGCGTGGTCGTGGGTCCTGCATGTCAGTGTCATTCGCTATTCTAGCGAAGGGTAGGTGTTTTTGCGGACCTTCGGCTAAAGGCCTTCATTCACGTCACAGTTTAAATTTGTTACAAAGAAACAAATTAATACTGCGAGGGGCTACTGTTGGGGTCCTTCTCCTTTTGAAGGTCCTCAAAAACATAATTAACTACTTGTTTTTAGCATAAGCTATCACAGGAAGCTTCGTCTCTAGGAGATGAAGACGGATTCAACGAAGATAAGAGCAAACGCTGAAGCTATTGCTAGACGGAAAAGCTTCGGCTCGCAATGAAGCAGAAGGATGTTGATAACAACCGAAGGAGGAAAAGACTACTTAGTCCTTTATAATTTGTATTATGATCATGTCTAAACATTAAGGACATAAATGTACTTTTGCCCGGGCTGCGTTCCGTGCCTATAAATAGATGAACAGTAGCACCGTACTGTTCACGTTGGATTGTACTCACTCTCTCGCCTTTAAGCAAGCTGAAGGTATCAATGTAAAATTAACATTTGTTTATATTCATATATGTTTTATGAATGAAAGAATAAATGAATTAATATAATATGACTATCATATTCATTTCTTCACATTCTTACCCTTGTATTAATATGATGAAGGTGTGTCATTCTTGACCTTCATCCAAGAAGCATTATACCCATAAGGAGATAATGCTTCGAGAGATGAAAGTCCTTAACGATTAACAATTGTGTTACCTTGTTCTTAACTCACAACATTTGAGAACAAGTGACCAACAGATATAATGAAGATTGCTAACGAAGTCGTTGACGAAGTCGTTGACGAAGTCGTTGACGAAGTCGTCGACAGACTATTACATGAAGCCGCTGAAAAAATACTAAAGGAAGAATAAATTGTTGTATGCTCGAAAATGTAATGCTTGTGTATGGTTGTCTCTTTGTGTAAGAAACAAACATCAAACATTTGTTTGTACATTAATGTAATATATCTCTTTGTGATGCATGAAATCTTTGTGCGTACATTTTTTAGCATAGCGAAAAAACACCTTCCCTTCTTTTCATGCTTCGCAAAGAAAAGAATTTCTCTTATGTCATTGTTGATGAAGGTTAGAATCGTGTAATACAATATATCCGCCGAAGGTATATGTTGTGCTATAGCACGTTCTTTCATGATCCGTCAAGTATTTCCGAAGGAGCAATTTCCCTTCTTCTCCATAGCTTTTCTGCTAATGCAAAATGATGTATGATGCGATGCTATGCGATATGATATGATGGTATGATGCAAAATGATGTTTATTCCAAAGGTAAAAACCCACACGAACGCACACCCAGACTCTGCATCCCCTTAGGAACGACTTTAGAGTCTTTTCACCTTTTACTTAGGTGGTATTACAGCTCTGCATCCCCATAGGAACGACTTTGGAGCTAAGCTCTACATCCCCTTAGGAACGACTTTGGAGCTTCTTCACCTTTGACTTAGCTGGCATTTAAGCTCTGCATTCCCTTAGGAATGACTTTGGAGTTTCTTTACCTTTGACTTAGGTGCCATCTTAGCTCTGCATTCCCTTAGGAATGACTTTTGATCTTCGGAACTTACTCTGCGCTCCCATAGGAATATCTTTGACTCTTCGAAACATACTCTGCGCTCCCTTAGGAATGTCTTTGTAGCTTCAAAGCTTGGTTTTGTCACACTCGATGGTGTAACCAGAAGTTGATTACATCAAGTTGAAGGTTAAACCTTCCTGTATTGTCTTTTGTAACAGAAATATAAAGCAGAAAATAGTAGAAATGGAACAAATCAGAGCTTTCTTTTGGCCAAAACATTATGTCATCTTCAGTAGATATGCCTGGACTCAGGCACAGTGTTATTAACTATGTGAACTTCAGACTGCTCCCGAAGGTCACGTTGTTGTTGAGGCCGAAGGTGCCCTTCTGGCTGTTGATCGTGATTCGGGGCAGGCGCCATTGGTGGGGGCAGTGGTAATTGATCCCAAGAAGCTTGTGAATGACTTGCTGAGGCTACAGAACTGTAGGCTATTGTTTGCCTATGTATTCTAGGATGTATGGAGTGTAGCACGAAGCAGTATGGAGGACCTGCTTCGGCTGATTCTGCCGCGCCTCAGGTTTAGTAATTTCCTTTTGTTTCTAGATCGTGACCTGGCATGTCCTTGTTGTGTGACCCTTGTCCTCACCACAAAAAAGGCAGAACAACTTCCTGGGTTGATTGCCGAACCTTCCTCCACTGAAGCTTCTTCCAACCCTACCTCTCGGAGCTGGTGGTCTGTAAGAAGTCTGTTGCATGCCCGAAGATTGTGAGCTATGATGGCTGTTATGAGCATTGTTAGCCCTGTCATCGTTGGCTTTAGAGTTATATATTGACCTGGCATGCTTGGGATGAAGTCTTCCTCTGAAGCCCCTGGTCATTTTAGAAAACCTATATGCTTCTTCCCTTCTTTGGCGAAAATCATTATCTACCCGGATGTACTCATCCATCTTCTGAAGGAGCTTCTCTAGGGTTTGTGGGGGCTTCCTGGCAAAATATTGGGCTATATGTCCGGGCCGAAGACCCTTGATCATGGCCTCAATAACAATTTAATTGGGCACTGTAGGCGCTTGTGCTCTCAAACGCAGGAACCTTCGGACGTACGCCTGAAGGTACTCCTCATGGTCTTGCGTGCATTGAAATAAGGCCTGAGCAGTGACTGGCTTCTTCTGGAAGCCCTGGAAGCTGGTGACTAGCATGTCCTTAAGCTTCTACCATGATATGATTGCCCCTGGCCGAAGGGAGGAATACCATGTCTGGGCCATGCTTCTAACTGCCATGACGAAGGACTTTGCCATGACAGCAGCGTTGCCCCCATATGAGGATATTGTTGCCTCGTAGCTCATCAGAAATTTCTTCGGATCCGAGTGCCCATCATACATGGGTAACTGAGGTGGCTTGTAGGATTGTGGCCACGAGGTAGCCTGCAATTCTACTGCTAGAGGAGAAGCATCATCAAAAGTAAAGTTACCATGTGGAAGTCGTCGTACCATTCGTCTTCATTGAAAGAGCTTTCCTAACGAAGCTCCCTGTCCTGAGGCCTTCGGTCCTGGTCATCTTGAGTAAGATGACGCATTTCCTCAGCGGCTTCGTCAATCTTCTTCTGAAGATCAGCCAGCCGGAGCATTTTCTTTTTTTCCTTTGTACTTGTTGGTGGATTGCTTCTAAATCCCTGATTTCCTGGTCAAGCTGTTCCTCCTGAAGAGTTGGGCTTGTGGCCTTTCTATTTTGGCTCCTGGCCTCTCGCAGGGAGAGTGCGTCCTAATTTGTGTCCAGCGGCTGTAGGGCAGCCCCTGACACCGTTGCCTTCTTCGGCGGCATGTCAAAGGTGAGTGCTTGCCGAAGGTTGTGGAAGTGAGTTCACCAGAGGTGGGCGCCAATGTTGGTCACTCGTTCTCAAATGTTGTGGATCAAGAACAAGGCAACACAATTGTTAATTGTAAGAGACCTTCGTCCTCCAAAGCATTATCTCCCCATGGGTATAATACTCATCAAACAAAGGTCTAGAAGGACATACCTTCATCATTCAATAAGTAAACATGAAATACAAAAGAATAAACATGATGACAGTATCTTGATAATTCATTTATTATTGTATTTCATGAAACATATAAGAATATCATAATATTACATTGATACCTTCGGCTTGCTCGAAGGCGATGATGCGAGAGAGTAAAAGTACAATCCAGCGTGAACAGTACGATGTTACTGTTCATCAATTTATAGGCACGGGACGCAGCCCGAGCAAAAGTACATTTATGTCCTCAATGTTTACACATGATCGTAATTCAAATTATAAGGGACTAAGTAGTCTTTTCCTCCTTCGGCCGTTATCAACATTCCTCTGCTTCGTTGCGAGCCGAAGCTTTATCGTTTGGTGATAGCTTCGGCGTTTACTCTTATCTTATTTGGATCTATTTTCATCCTGTGTGTCCTTCGTCATAAGAAAGAGGCTTATCTCGTGCAGACAAAGCTTCCTGTAATAGCTTATGCTAAAAAAAAATGGTTAATTATGTTTTTGAGGACCTTTGGGAGGAGAAGGCCCCCAACAGTAGCAATCTTTACTGCGTTGGTTCTCTCCATAGCTTCGTAGAACCCGGACAGCGTCGGGTCGACAATCTTCTTCCCGTCAGCCATCAAACCGAAGGATGTTGAAATGCCGAAGCTTAAAATCCAATTGAACCCGACAAAGCAAGAAAGTTTAAAATAACGAGCATAGTGTAAGCAACTGGAATGGCATAAAAAATGTTTTCAATGCGGACTCCTATTTATAAGCCTAACGCACCACGGTTTGGTGGGTCCTGCATGTTAGTGTCATTCGCTATTCTAGCAAAGGGAAGGAGTTTTTTCGGACCTTTGGCTAAAGGCCTTCGTTCATGTCGCAGTCTAAATTTGTTACAAAGAAACAAATTAATACTGCGAGAGGCTACTGTTAGGGGCCTTTTCATCCCGAAGGTCCTCAAAAACATAATAAACCATTTGTTTTTAGCATAAGCTATTATAGGAAGCTTCGTCTCCAGGAGATAAGCCTCTTTCTTATGACGAAGGACACACAGGATGAAGATAGATCCAAAGAAGATAAGAGTAAACGCCGAAGCTATCACCAGACAGAAAAGCTTCGGTTCGCAACAAAGCAGAGGAATGTTGATAATGGTCGAAGGAGGAAAAGACTACTTAGTCCCTTATAATTTGAATTACGATCATGTGTAAACATTGAGGACATAAATGTACTTTTGCTCGGGCTGTGTCGCGTGCCTATAAATAGATCAACAGTAACACCATACTGTTCATGCTAGATTGTACTTTTACTCTCTCACATCCTCGCCTTCGAGCAAGCCGAAGGTATCAATGTAATATTATGATATTCTTATATGTTTCATGAAATACAATAATAAATGAATCATCAAGATACTGTCATCATGTTTATTCCTTTGTATTTCATGTTTACTTATTGAATGATGAAGGTATGTCCTTCTAGACCTTCGTCTGATGAGTATAATGTGGCAGAACCACCCGAATTATTCCAGCTTAAGTGCCTAAGTCACGCCTCAGGGGCCGTAACACACTTAAATCGGAATAACCCATCAGTCCCTCAGATCTAGTCTGATAGAGCCACTTAACCAGGATCAAATTCCACAATCTCACTTGAAGGTGAGTCACAGAAGAAATACAATAAAACAGGAAGCCTCAAATTAAGTGTTGAATTATTACATAGATCGGAGTTTTTGAGTAGCAAATAAGAGTTCACGAAATAAAATGCAGTGGATAATCGATGTCGTCGGTAATGAGGAAATGGGCAAGGCCTAGCCCACTACTCCTCATGCTCCTCTCCTGCCGGAGCAACATCCCACTCGACCGTCCAACCCGGTGGCAGGGTGGTAGGCCAAGTCACACCATCAACCATATCATGAAGCGCACCTGCAAAAATTATGCCACAAGCAAGGCTGAGTATACTAATACTCAACTAGACTTACCCGGTGTGAGGAGTCTACTCCTCTACCTCTAGACTATGCATCTGTTTGGCTGAGGGGTTTGGTTTGCCAAAAGCACTAGCTGTTTCTAAAATCAATTCTTAGCTTTTCAAATTCTAGTATCATTATTTTAGCTAGGTTTGCTCCTTCTAAGCATACATGGTAACAAGCATTTAGTTCAATCAACAAATTGTCTCATGTAACCTCATTTCACTTCTTACTCGATGCAGTACAAGGGGTCAAGCAGTCTCATTAGTTGCGAGAAGCAGACGATTTGAGTCGAGTTTTATCCTTGCAAGGTAAACCTAAACAAACGACATGTCAGGGCACTCGCGCGAGTCCTAGAAAAATCACTCGACTTCTACCGAGATCCTGATTAGCAAGCAGCTACTCGACCTAGCATACTAGTACTCATCTCAAAAAGGAATCCTAAGTTCATGCAACTAGAGGTTTCAAGCAACTCCTACACTTAAGTGCACATTGCAATCCTACAAGCATTAAGTGTAGTGAAGTAGCATATAATAATACGGTTATGCATATAAACCAGGGCTTGCCTTCAATAGGTGGGGCTGCGGGGAGATCCTCGATAGCAGCCTCGGAAGCTTGCTCCTGGTCCTCCTCTTGGACAGTTCCTTGCTCGGGGATGAGCACGTACTCTCCATCGACGAGATTACAATCTAATGAATGCAATGCGTAAGATATATGCATGATATGATATGTGCTTTAGTAATTTAAACTTTTGATGGTGTATGATCTACTTGAGTTAGATAGGGCTAAGTCTTGCTTATACGAGACTTTTGAGTGGTATACTTGGTAAGTTGGATCAACCTTAGCTAAGTTAAGTGGTAGGTTTATTTTTGGGGTTCCACTGAATTCTTTTTAAAGTCTTAGTGAGAATTGCCAAGAATTTAAGTTGGGCTAATTGGAGTGAGGTTTATTTCTCCCTTCTTTTTCTTTATTCTCTTTAAGTTTTTGGAGTGGGTTTGAACTACAAGTCACTTTAATAAATTTCCCAAAATTCTGTAAAAAATACAGTGGCTTATTACTGGTGTGTAATTCTTTGTCTCAAAATTTGGGGTTTAAAAAGTGAATAGTTCTGGCTGGACAAAATTACCAAATTTTAGGGCAGAAGAGGTGATTTGAACTACAACTATCATATAATAGTAGGTAATTCTCTAAGACTTATTTTTGATGGCATTTAGGTGCTATAGCATGTCTTGGTACAAAATTCTAGCCATTAATACTTATTAGTTTATTTACAAGGATTTTCTAAAGATTCTAGCCAAAGGGGTGCTTTCTACTACCACTATATTTGAAAAATATTAAACAATAGATTTCTGATTTTTCCTAGCTTCTATTTTGCGCAAGAGCAATCATTTTGAAGTTTGGCATCTTTTTTCTTAAGGGAAGGGGTGGTATGCATTAATTGGATTAAATGGCCTTTCTTATAAAATATTGGCAATAGGTATTAATTTGCATCTTTCCAATGGTTTGTATTTTTCTCTAGTGGCCTCTCTCATTATTGACCTAGCAAAATTTTATTTGCCTATTATTGCATTATTATGGGTTATTCATGATTTATTTGGAACATGACTCATTATCATATTATATTTATTTACCCTACTTAAAATGATGGGCTGGGGTGTTTATTATTTTTACAGTGAGGTTTTGGTGGTTACAAGTCCACTGGATTTTTATTACCAATTTTGGGTCTGGTTTTGTAATTCTAATAATTGATTTCTAGTTGGAATAATGCTAAATAAAACATTTCACTTTAAAACTAATCTGGACTAGAGGTTCCTTTTATTTTTCCTAGGTTCTTTGTTACTTAAGCAAACTAGGAAAAATAATTTCATCCATTGGTCATTAATTTCTAAGGCCTTTCTGATTTTCCTAAGGTTTGGGCATAAATGGCTTTTAATAGATATCTATACTAAATTTTTCAATACTGGGGTTCTCACTATTTTTAAACAGTGCTTAAATGGGGTTTGAACATCTACAAATTTTCTTAGGTTCAGCACAGAAGCATAACTAATTTTCCTTAATTAAACAAGGTTTGATCAGTTTCTATTTTTAATTTTAAACTTTAAAAATTAGAATAGAAAGCATAGGGTTCAGTATTTTTAATTGGTAGTTCATAATATTTAGAATTTACCAAAATTGGTTTGACAACTTTTGGCTAAGTATTCATCAAGTTATGAATTTTCTAAGTTCTCTGTTTATTAAAAAGATTAAATAGAAATGATTAAATGGAAAACTACTTTGCAACGGGGTCCCTGGCGGGTGTTTTAAGTTTTCCTTACAGACTAGTCCCTAGGCTACTATTCAAATGAGTCACTGACATCTCAGAAAACCCCCTGGATTCTTCTAATCCTAACTCGAGGTCCTTCCCCCAAATTAAACAGTACCCACGGCGGAAGAAAGGGCGGAGGGGCTTACCGGCGGCGAGATTGCTCCGATGAGGTGGCCGAGTGTGTAGGGGAGGTCCTGAGGGTCACAACGATGTGCGGGTCGCCGTCGGGGATGGTCGGACTTGGCCGGTCCGCGTGCGCAGGCGGGGGAGCTCGTCGGTGGCGAGGTTTCTGGCCTATCCAGGGCGAAATTGACCAATCAAATGGGTTAGAGAGCTTCACCAGGGATCAAGGAAGGGGTGCGCGCGAGGAATTGAAGAATGGCTCACCGGTGTGCCCAGTCTACGCGTGCAGGCGGGCGGCCGAAGTCCGGTGAGGTCGATCTTCGCCTTCCGGTGAAGTTCTGCCAGGTTCGAAGGCTTGGAAAGCTTCACGGGACTATGACGGAGCTAACCGAAGCGCTGGCGCGACTTGGGGGTGACTAGAGTGGGCTGGCCACGGTGGCCGAAGCTCTGGCGGCAATGACGGGCGGAAAGGAGCTCGCCGGAGCTAAGGAGGGGTGTCTGGCCGGCGGTGGTGAGCGCGGGGTGAAGTGAGGCGCGCCCGGGGAGGCTTTATAGACGTGGGCGAGCACGGCCGAGGGTGGGGCCCTGACAAGCGCTCGGGGCGTGCGCGGCGAATGCCAGAGCACGCTCTGGCGTCTGGCACAACGTCGAGCACGAGGCAGCGCAGAGAGAGGTCGAGTTCAAGCGCAGATTGGCCCCAAATCTTTGAGATTATGGCCATGATCCCGTTGAGAGATCTCTTCCTCTCAGGTTCCTTTGTCGTTTGTGTGTGGAGGCTAGCAGGTTTTGCTGACTAGATTAAGAGATAGAGAGGGGAGAAAACCTGTTTGTCTCACTGCCGCACACAGGGAGAAGATCTCTGGTTTGACATGTCCAAGGCACGCGTCCGAATGCCATCTTCTGGCACAAGACATAGAGGTTAGTTAGGCACGTTTTTGTCAATGGGGCCATTAGGATTTGAGTTAGGGATCAAGGTGAACACGCTTGATCTTTGGCTCATGGTCTGAAATTCAGAATTCTAAATTTCAGAATTCCCTAATGAAATCCCATTTGAGAGGCTTGTTTAGAGTTTTATTTAAATTGTTTTGGCCAAGCTTCCATAATCTTTGTTGTTGCTTATTTAGTATACTTTAATGTTTATAATTGGCCCAAGCCATGATTCTAAATTTTTCATACTCTTTTCCCCATTTTCTTGAATTTTGTTTATAGGGCTCAATTAGGGTTTTTATTGGGGTTGCACATTTTGCCTTTTTGAAAAACCCATTTGTTTTGAACATGATGCTTTTAAGTATAAGCTTAGTGGGTTCTTTATTCTTAAATCAACTTGATGTTCATGCTCAATTTTGGTTCACGTAAGATGATGGTTCTTGGGATAGCACTTGAGAGAAACCCTAGGTGACACTGGGGTGTCACAGCCTTCCCCACTTAAAGGAATCTCGTCCCGAGATTCGGGCCAGAGTCCTCCCGGGGTGAAGCAAAGGGTGAGACTTATAGGAAGTGGGTGATTATTGTTATTATTAGGGCAAACTGCTCTTCGAATGTCACTCTCTTTGCGACTTCAGAAGGAAGTCCTTTTTAAATTTTGTTCCATAATTACTTCATTCTGATTTAAGATCATATTTCTGAATTTTAGATTCGAAGGGCAAGAGGAGGGGTTGGGGGTGTGATTATGTACCAGTTTCCTTAGGTAGGCAATCGGGGAAGTTGGATCTCAAGAATTCCTCAGTCTCCCAAGTAGCTTCTTCCTCTGAGTGATTACTCCACTGGACCTTATACATCTTGATCGATTTAGCCCGAGTGGATCTTTCTTTGCAATCCAGAATCTTGGAGGGGTACTCTTGGTACGATAGATCTGGTTCTATCTCCAATTCTGGTTCTACTATGATCTCGGTCGGCAATCGAACACACTTCTTTAGCTGAGATACATGGAACACACTGTGAATGGCAGACAGTTTTGAAGGTAGCTTCAGCTTATATGCCACGGGTCCACATGCTTCGATGATCTCATAAGGTCCAATGTAATGAGGGGCTAGCTTGCCTTTGATTCCAAACCTCTACACTCCCTTGGTGGGTGATACCTTGAGGTATACGAAATCTCCCACCTTGAACTGGAGAGGTTTCCTTCTTTTATCATGGTAACTCTTCTGCCTGGCCTGAGCAGCTTCTAGATTCTTCCTGTTTAGTTTGACCTTCCTTTCGGCTTCAGTCACTAAGTCAGGTCCAAAAACTCCTCTTTCTCCAGGTTGAGACCAATTGAGTGGTGTCCTACACCTTCTTCCATAGAGAGCTTCGAAAGGTGCTATCCTTAGGCTGGATTGATAACAGTTGTTATAAGCAAACTCTGCCAAGGAGAGGTGCTTATCCCAGTTCTTGCCACAATCGATTGCCCAAGCTCTCAACATATCCTCCAGAATTTGGTTTACCCTTTCCGTCTGACCATCAGTTTGTGGGTGGTAAGCTGAACTTCTTATTAGCTTGGTTCCCAAAGACTCCTGCAGTTGTTCCCAAAATCTGGCAACAAATTGGGCTCCTCGGTCAGAAACAATGGTCCGAGGTAATCCGTGCAAACACATGATCCGGTCAATGTACAACTCTACATACTTTTGAGCCTTATCAGTGGTGTGCACAGGAAGAAAATGTGCCACTTTCGTCAGTCGATCCACAATAACCCAAATCGAATCATGATGACGAGAGGTGTTGGGCAGACCCATGATGAAATCCATGCTGATGTCATCCCATTTCCACGAAGGTATAGACAGGGGTTGCAAAGCTCTAGCTGATTTCAAGTGGCTTGCCTTTATCCTCTGACAGGTGTCACATTCCGATACATACTGGGCTATCTCCCTTTTCATTCTGGTCCACCAATACAAAGGCTTCAGATCATGGTACATTTTGGTTCTTCCCGGATGCATAGATAATTTGGAGAGATGAGCCTCGTCCAAGATTTTCCTCTTGAGGTCCTTGTTTTTAGGAATCACCAATCTGCTTTTGAACCATAACACACCGTTTTCATCTTGGCGGAAACATTTATACTTCTCAACCCTTTGATGGAGATTCTTCTTGATAATATGTACTCCCTTATCACTGAGCTGGGCCATGATGATCTGGTCTTGCAAAGCTGGCTCGACAGAAATGTGAGACAGAGTACCAGAAGGAATCACTTCTATTTGCATCTTGCTCAACTCATCACACAAGGTGTTGACGCGAGAATCCATCAGAATACAATTGCATTGCAACTTCTGACTCAAGGCATCTGCTACCACATTGGCTTTTCCTGGGTGATAATGTACCTCCAGGTCATAATCCTTGATCAGCTCTAGCCATCTTCTCTACCTCATGTTGAGATCAGCCTGAGTAAAGATGTACTTAAGGCTCTTATGATCAGTGAAGATGTTGCAGTGGGTTCCCATTAAATAGTGCCTCCACATTTTTAATGCATGAACCACTGCTGCCAACTCGAGGTCATGAGTGGGATAATTTTGCTCATGAGTCCTGAGTGCTCTTGAGGCATAAGCGATGACTCCGTTGTCTTGCATTAAGACACAACCTAGTCCAGTGCCAGAGGCATCACAATACACATCAAAAGGCTTGCTGTTGTTGGGTTGCGCTAATACTGGTGTTGTGGTTAGATGCTGCCTTAACGCATGGAAGGCATCTTCGCACTTCTGACTCCAAACAAACTTGGCTTCTTTCTTCAGCAACTCAGTTATAGGCTTCACAATTCGAGAGAAATCCGGAATAAACCTTCGGTAATAACCAGCTAATCCCAGAAAACTCCGAATCTAACGGACAATCGTTGGTGGCTTCCAGTTCATCACCTGTTGCACCTTATCAGGATCAACAGCTATTCCTGCCTGAGAGATAGTGTGACCCAAGAATTTGATTTCCTTTAGCCAAAAATCACACTTGGCATAAAGGTGGTGCTCTCGCAGACGTTGAAGCACTACATGCAAATGCCCGACATGTTCTTCTTCGTTCTTAGAGTACACCAAGATATCATCGATGAACACCACTATGAATTTGTCCAATTCAGGCATGAAAACCGAATTCATCAGATACATGAAATATGCTGGTGCATTTGTGAGCCCGAATGACATCACCAAGAATTCATATAGCCCATATCTGGTTGAGAATGTCTTCTTCGGAATATCGCTTGCTCGTATCTTGATCTAATGGTAGCCGGAGCGAAGGTCTATCTTGGAAAACACTTTGGCCCCGACCAACTGGTCAAAAAGAACATCAATACGAGGCAAAGGATACTTGTTCTTGATAGTTACTGCATTAAGAGGGCGGTAATCTATACACAGCCTCAAGCTTTCATCCTTCTTCTTCACAAATAGTGCTGGACATCCCCAAGGCGAAGTACTTGGGCGAATAAATCCTTTATCCAACAACTCCTGCAATTGCTTCTTCAATTCTGCCAACTCAGTGGGTGGCATTTGGTAGGGCCTCTTGGAAATTGGTGACGTTCCCGGTTGCAACTCGATGGCAAATTCAATATCCCGGGGTGGTGGCATTCCTGGCAATTCATCAGGAAAGACATCTGCATACTCACAGACCACTGGGATTTTCTTCAGAGGTAACTCTATCATAGAGAAAGCACATGACTGAGTAGAACCTTGACTGGGCAGAATTAAGGTGAAGTTCCCACATAATGGAGAATTAATTTCCACGGTACGGCTGGCTACATCAAGCACAACTTCGTGCAAGGTCATCCAATTAGCTCTCAGAATAATGTCCACATTTTCCAAACCCAAAACAAGAAGGGTGGTTTTGACAATGTGGCTTTCCAGTCGAATAGGCACACTTTGGTTTAATCGATTGGTTGAAATTTTACCCCCAGGTGTGACTATCATAAATGACCCTCTTGAGTGAGAGAATGGCAGTTCACATTTAGCACTAAACTTTTGGCTAATGAAACTATGAGATGCACCAGAATCAAACAGAATTAAAGTAGGTTGATTATAAACTGAAAAGATACCGGTCATGATAGGAGCTCCCTCAGGTACTTCCTCCAGAGTAGTGAAGTTGAGTTTCCCTTACCTGACTTGTACATTCTGCTTTCTTCCCTTGTCTTGACTTGGTGCTGGCATCTGCCTCTGCTGGTTCCTAGGACAATTCTTGGCATAGTGGCCCACATTGCCACAAGTGAAACACTTGTTCCCATTGCCCTGGCGGAACTGCTGCTGCTGCGGAGGCTGATTGTTCCTTGGAGCGGGAGCTGGAAAGCGGTTGGGTGCCGGCTGCTGCTGCTGCTGAGGTGGCCTGATCACCCATCTTCCTGCCTGCTGCTGGAAACCCCTGCTCTGATTGTGAGAAACAATCCGGAACCTCTGGGCCTGAGCGGATGGTGCTGCCATTGGTGCCTTTCTCTTCTTCTCTGTCCGGTGAGCTACAATGCAATCCTCCTGGGAGATGGCCAGGTTGACCAACTCATTGAAGCTATCAGCCCGGACAGTGTTGAGTCGTTCCCGCAGCTTGGTGTTAAGACCCCTGCGGAAGCAGTCTCTTTTCTTTTCATCAGAATCAGCATGGTACCCTGCATACTGGCATAGGTCGTTGAAGGCTTGCGCATACTGCAGTACCGTGCGGGTTTCTTGGTTAAGCGTCAGAAACTCATTCAGCTTGCGATCAAGGATGCCAGCTAGGATGTGGTGTCCTCTGAAAGCAGTCTTGAATTCCTCCCAAGACACTTCACGATCAGCGGGGAGCATAGCACGGAAGTGGTCCCACCAAGTCCGAGCAGGGCCGCGAAGCTGCTGCGCGACGAAGCGAGCCTTGGCTTCATCAGGGCAGTCTCCCGTGAGGAGGGGAAACTTGGACTCAACGACGCGGAGCCACACGTCGGCGTCCAATGAATCCTCTGCCTTGGTGAACAAGGGTGGCTGCGTACTCAGGAACTCCTGGTAGGTTGCCGCTGCCAGAGGTCGCTGATGCTGGCCTCCACCATGCTGCTGAGGGTGGGGCTAGCGCTGCAAGAGCTATCACAAAATCTCATTCTGCTGGGCCATCAACTCCTGCACTATAGGAGCTGGAGGAGGTGGCGGGGGAACCTGCTCGTTATGCCCGCGACGTTGCCTAGCTGCCATCTGAAAACAGAGATTGCAGCCATTGTTATCCCAATTCACAATTCCGGACGACAAGATATTATCTCATATGGAAGGAAAAATGCCATAATCATAATATTAGGTTCGAAATGAAGATAACATGGTGACAACATCCCACAGATTCCAAAAGTTCATAGGGTTACATCAATCAGGGGAAAGTACCCGTAAGCCTAGCCCAAAATCTGACATTAACTAAGCTCGCATAGGTTTCTATCCGCCTAAAAGTGTCGAAGTGACTGATTAACCCTGAGCGGTGGAAGCGACACTGGATATGGGTGAAGGAGGCATCGCGGAGGTAGTCCCATTGGCACCAGGGGCTGGTCCTAGCTCCTCGGGAGCCTCTTCTCCCTCGCTTCCGGCTTCATTGGCCTCCATCTCCAACTGGTGCATGTCCAGGTGGTCATTCGCTTCTTCGAGTTCCCTCTGCAAATCATGGAGCTGGTTCTCCAAGACATCAATAGTGTTGTTCCGGATCTCCACCTGCTGCTCCAAGGTGGTAATGTGCTGGCTCAGCCTTTCCACCTGCAGATCCTTCTCTACCAACTCGGTGGATAAATCGACCACAAAATCTTCTCGACTGTCGAGAGTGAGCTTGGCGGTTTGAGCGATGTTAGCAAGGTGTGTCATAGCGTCGCTCTGAAGGGCCTGAAGGCGGTACAGCGCACTCATGCACTGAAAAGTGACCCTCCCAACCAAGTCAGGATACATTGCCCATACATCATTCACATGGCTCACGCGGTTACACCACATGGGGTCATCCTTCTTCTCAGCAGGGAAGAGTCCCAAGGGGTGCATCACCATCTCCAGGGGATGGTAGCCACAGAAAGTCGTCAGAGTCTTCATGGCTGCTGCTTCAACGATGTCGTCCGTCCTGAGTCCAATTGTCTCGGAGTCAAGAGAACGCCAACCCGGCTGAAGGGGATGAGCCTCCAAAGTCAGCCAGACCCGACAACGAGGTACCCGGTGCTCCTCATACAACTGCACCGTGTACAAAGGGGGCGTAGGGTAACCAGTGGAGTTAAGCACTTCCCACAAGATGGAAGGAAAGCCATCGCGAGAAAGGAAGTCGGAACTGAAACGAGTGTCTCCTCCACTGGCGGGGGTGGGTGAATTCATCTGCGGAAGGGAACCAAAGGTAAAGATTATGGTGGAAGGAAAAAGAAAAAGAGAGCCCGGATGGTTTTAAAGGAAGTGGGTTAGCTCAAGTTTTAATTCCCTTTTTTTGTGTTTATAATGCATGCATGCTGGAAGTAACGTCTCGTCTCTAAATAATAGGGTGCTCTTAGGGCATCCTTAAAAAGTCTAAGTACTGGCCTAAGTAATTAGCCACCTATTTCTCCCTCTATGCCTAAGGCCTTTCGTCCTAGGTCTAGCGGTCTAGTCCTGACGATCCGTAGCAGTTTCTAGGCAAGTTTTAAATTTTTAAAAATGGTATTCATGGTTTATTGTCCTTCTCTGTGGTGGAATTTGCTCCGATACCAGCTGTGGCAGAACCACCCGAATTATTCCAGCTTAAGTGCCTAAGTCACGCCTCAGGGGCCGTAACACACTTAAATCGGAATAACCCGTCAGTCCCTCAGATCTAGTCTGATAGAGCCACTTAACCAGGATCAAATTCCACAATCTCACTCGAAGGTGAGTCACAGAAGAAATACAATAAAACAAGAAACCTCAAATTAAGTGTTGAATTATTACATAGATCGAAGTTTTTGAGTAGCAAATAAGAGTTCACGAAATAAAATGCAGCGGATAATCGATGTCGTCGGTAATGAGGAAATGGGCAAGGCCTAGCCCACTACTCCTCATGCTCCTCTCCTGCCGGAGCAACATCTCACTCGACCGTCCAACCTGGTGGCAGGGTGGTAGGTCAAGTCACACCATCAACCATATCCTGAAGCGCACCTGCAAAAATTATGCCACAAGCAAGGCTGAGTATACTAATACTCAGCTAGACTTACCCGGTGTGAGGAGTCTTACTCCTCTACCTATAAACTATGCAGCTGTTTGGCTGAGGGGTTTGGTTTGCCAAAAGCACTAGCTGTTTCTAAAATCAATTCTTAGCTTTTCAAATTCTAGTATCATTATTTTAGCTAGGTTTGCTCCTTCTAAGCATACATGGTAACAAGCATTTAGTTCAATCAACAAATTGTCTCATGTAACCTTATTTCACTTCTTACTCGATGCAATACAAGGGGTCAAGCAGTCTCATTAGCTGCGAGAAGCAGACGATTCGAATCGAGTTTTATCCTTGCAAGGTAAACCTAAACACACGACATGTCAGGGCACTCCGTCACCACACATGTAAACCGTCCCCATCGATTCCCCGTTCGCGTCCAGGCCTCACCGCCTTGGCATACAATGCTCCACTGACCCCGGCTGCCGCCGTGCAGTGACCGCACTTGTACCCACCATAGCTAGCATGGGAGACCCAGTCTCAGGTCGCATGAGGGATAAAGTCCGCGCCCGGCTTCACTCAGGTACTAGGTTTACCGGTTACCATTTTTCCCGGCATGTGCTTAGTACGTTCAAAAGCTTGACTCAGGTATCCACACATTTATCCTTAATTCCTTTTTTTCCCGTCTCATGGTCAAGGCATCCTCCCTGGATCCAAGTCCATAGACTAACATAGATCCCGTTGTCAAGATGAATACAATCAATTCCTGACCTCGCGTGAGTGCTAGAAAAATCACTCGACTTCTACCGAGATCCTGATTAGCAAGCAGCTACTCGACCTAGCATACTAGTACTCATCTCAAAAAGGAATCCTATGTTCATGCAACTAGAGGTTTCAAGCAACTCCTACACTTAAGTGCACATTACAATCCTACAAGCATTAAGTGTAGTAAAGTAGCATATAATAATACGGTTATGCATATAAACCGGGGCTTGCCTTCAATAGCTGGGGCTGCAGGGAGATCCTCGATAGCAGCCTCGGAAGCTTGCTCCTGGTCCTCCTCTTGGACAGTTCCTTGCTCAGGGATGAGCACGTACTCTCCGTCGGCGAGATTACAATCTAATGAATGCAATGCGTAAGATATATGCATGATATGATATGTGCTTTAGTAATTTAAACTTTTGATGGTGTATGATCTACTTGAGTTAGATAGGGCTAAGTCTTGCTTATACGAGACTTTTGAGTGGTATACTTGGTAAGTTGGATCAACCTTAGCTAAGTTAAGTGGTAGGTTTATTTTTGGGGTTCAACTGAATTCTTTTTAAAGTCTTAGTGAGAATTGCCAAGAATTTAAGTTGGGCTTATTGGAGTGAGGTTTATTTCTCCCTTCTTTTTCTTTATTCTCTTTAAGTTTTTGGTGTGGGTTTGAACTACAAGTCACTTTAATAAATTTCCAAAAATTGTGTAAAAATTACAGTGGCTTATTACTGGTGTATAATGCTTTGTCTCAAAATTTGGGGTTCAAAAAGTGAATAGTTCTCTCTGGAAAAATTACCAAATTTTAGGGCAGAAGGTGTGATTTGAACTACAACTATCATATAATAGTAGGTAATTCTCTAAGACTTATTTTTGCTGGCATTTAGGTGCTATAGCATGTCTTGGTACAAAATTCTAGCCATTAATACTTATTAGTTATTTTACTAGGATTTTCTAAAGTTTCTAGCCAAAGGGGTGCTTTCTACTACCACTATATTTGAAAAATATCAAACAACCGATTTCTGATTTTGCCTAGCTTCTATTTTGCGCAAGAGAAATTATTCTGAAGTTTGGCATCTTTTTGCTTAAGGGAAGGGGTGGTATGCATTAATTGGATTAAATGGCCTTTCTTATAAAATATTGGCAATAGGTATTAATTTGCATCTTTCCAATGGGTTTGTATTTTTCTCTTGTGGCCTATCTCATTATTGACCTAGCAAAATTTTATTTGCCCATGATTGCATTATTATGGGTTATTCATGATTTATTTGAAATATGACTCATTATCATATTATATTTATTTACCCTACTTAAAATGATGGGCTGGGGTGTTTGTTATTTTTACAGTGGGGTTTTGGTGGTTACAAGTCTACTGGATTTTTATTATCAATTTTGGGTCTGGTTTTGTAATTCTAATAATTGATTTCTAGTTGGAATAATGCTAAAAAAACATTTCACTTTAAAACTAATCTGGACTAGAGGTTCCTTTTATTTTTCTTAGGTTCTTTGTTACTTAAGCAAACTAGGAAAAATAATTTCATCCATTGGTCATTAATTTCTAAGGCCTTTCTGATTTTCCTAAGGTTTGGGCATAAATGGCTTTTAATAGATATCTACACTAAATTTTTCAATACTGGGGTTCTCACTATTTTTAAACAGTGCTTAAATGGGGTTTGAACATCTACAAATTTTCTTAGATTCAGTACAGAAGCATAACTAATTTTCCTTAATTAAACAAGGTTTGGTCAGTTTCTGTTTTTAATTTTAAACATTAAAAATTACAACAGAAAGCATAGGGTTCGGTATTTTTAATTGGTAGTTCATAATATTTAGAATTTACCAAAATTGGTTTGACAACTTTTGGCTAAGTATTCATCAAGTTATGAATTTTCTAAGTTCTCTGTTTATTAAAAAGATTAAACAGAAATGATTAAATGGAAAACTACTTTGCAACAGGGTCTCTGGCGGGTGTTTTAAGTTTTCCTTATAGACTAGTCCCAGGGCTACTATTCAAATGAGTCTCTGACATCTCAGAAAACCCCCTGGATTCTTCTAATCCTAACCCGAGGTCCTTCCCCCAAATTAAACAGTACCCGCGGCGGAAGAATGGGCGGAGGGGCTTACCGGCGGCGAGATTTCTCCGGTGAGGTGGCCGAGGGTGTAGGGGAGGTCCTGAGGGTCACAACGATGTGCGGGTCGCCGTCGGGGATGGTCAGAGTTGGTCGGTCCGTGTGCGCAGGCGAGGGAGCTCGTCGGCGGCGAGGAGTCCAGCCTATCCAGGGCGAAATTGACCAATCAAACGGGTCAGAGAGCTTCACCAGGGATCAAGGAAGGGGTGCGCGCGAGGAATTGAAGAATGGCTCACCGGTGTGCCCAGTCTACGCGTGCAGGCGGGTGGTCGAAGTCCGGTGAGGTCGATCTTTGCCTTCCGGTGAAGTTCTGCCAGGTCCGAAGGCTTGGAAAGCTTCACGGGCCTATGGCGGAGCTAACCGAAGCGCTGGCGCGACTTGGCGTGACTGGAGTGGGCTGGCCACGGTGGCCGAAGCTCTGGCGGCAATGGCGGGCGGAAAGGAGCTCGTCGGAGCTAAGGAGGGGTGTCTGGCCGGCGGTGGTGAGCGCGGGGTGAAGTGAGGCGTGCCCAGGGAGGCTTTATAGGCGCGGGCGAGCACGGCCGAGGGCGGGGCTCTGACAAGCGCTCGGGGCATGCGCGGTGTTGGGGACTTGTTCTCAAATGCTAAGAGTTAAGAACAAGGCAACATAAAAAATGTTAAATATTAAAGTCCTTCGTCCTTCAAGGCATTATGTCCCTTTGGATATAATGAATTCCGGACGAAGGTTGTGAAGGAAAAACCTTCGTTAGCACAATAAATGGTAAGGAAGAATTCATATATGAAATACGAAAAATAATATAAACATTATCATCAACTTATTTTTATTTGCATTACCATATTTAGAATAACAAATTATAAATGTACCTTCGGTTTGACGAAAAGTAAGGGTACAAGCGTGATGCAAAAAGCGAATGCCAAGTCAGCGTGAACAGTACGGGGGTACTGTTCATCTATTTATAGGCAAGGGACGCAGCCCATGTAAAATTACATTCATGCTCTTTACATTTGCTAATATCTCTATAGTAATCCTTCGAAGTCTAATTTGCCTTTTCATCATTAAGTCGGTTCCCCTTTTCTGCTGTCATGCCGAAGCTTGCCTGCGCACAGCTTCGTGATCAACTTGTCCTTCGTCATAATCATCTTTCGTCCGGCTCAAGCTTCGTCTTAACCATGCTCTGTATGCTCATGATCCGAATCCGAAGATACCTGTTCACATATTTCACTTGGAAAACATTGTCAAATCATGTTTTTGAGGACCTTCGGAAGCCGAAGGCCCCCAACAGTAGCCCCTCTCAATATTAATTTATTAGTGATAAATTCATATTGTAATATGGACGAAGGCCTTAAGCCGAAGGTCCGAAAAAACACCTTCCCTTTGCTAGAATAGCAACAGTCATTGACAAGCGGGACCCTCCAGTTTTTAACGCACTAGGTGTATAAATAAGAGCTCACCACGAGTTCATTTGGCACGCTTTTTTGCCATCTGCTCTTGCTCACTCGACTTTTAGCCCTTGCGCAACAACACTTGCTTGGCTTTTTAAATTTTTAAGCTTCGGTTTCGAGAGCACTTTCTCAGCATTTTCGAAGATATCTGAAGATAAGAAAGCTATTGCTGAATCGAAGCTGAGCCTTTCTGAGGAGATGCATCTTGGCTTTCTTCAATCAATAGCAAAGACAAATACAGAGAAGATTACTAGGGAGATTTTAGAGGGTTTATCTGAAGACACTGGTGATAGTGACAGTTATGATGTGGATAGTGGTGGTGAAGATTCCGAAGATCGACCTTGGCGACCAAGCCATGCGGTTTTTGGGAAATCAAGTATTAAACAAAGCCATCTTGTCAATATGAGGGGTAGATATTTTCGAGACTTGTCTATTGTGAGGGCTGACAAAGGAGAGAAAACTTGTCCGACTCCCGAGGAGAATGAAGTCGTGATATTCCGAAGCTTCTTAAAGGCTGGACTGCGGTTTCCCTTGAGCAGTTTTGTCATGGAAGTACTGAAGATATTTGAAATCTGCCTTCATCAAATTACTCCCGAAGCAATCATAAGGATGGGCATCTTCGTCTGGGTCGTGAGGAGCCAAGGTTTAGAACCAAATGCAAAAAGTTTCTGCAACATACATGAGCTATTGTATGAGACAAAACCCTGGGGTAAAGAGCAGTATCACAACAATTTTGGCTGCTACAGCTTCGGTGCCCGGTCTGGGTCAAGCTGTCCCGTGCCAACCTTTCGAAAGAGATGGCCCGGCGACTGGATGACGGAATGGTTTTATGTGAAGAACGATTTGAAAACATGGGAAGATATTAAAGATATCATTATGCGCCCTATCTGGCAACGCTTCGGCCTCCGGAGGCCGAAGGTGGAAATGGATGAAGCAGCCAAAGAATGCCAGAGAGCCTTCGACGTGGTTTGCTCTTTTATTGGGACAATGGATTTGATCCAAGAACACATTGCCTTCAGAGTGTGGCCACTGGCAGAAAAGTGGGAAATGCCGAAGGAAACCGTCAGGGAACGTGACGAAGGTGGACTAGTTAGGCTAAAATACACAGTCAAATACGGAGATAAGTTCGTCGAGCCAGATGATGACTGGCTAAAAAGTATTAAGGCCATAAGTGATGAACTGCTTGGATCATACTCGAAGGCCGAAGACACTGCACTATCAGCGACCTTCGGAGGCCGAAAGAAGAAGAGACTCAACCGAGTATTTGATGCAATTGGGTTTGTCTACCCCGACTACCGTTATCCAACACGGGGTCAAAAAAGAAAGAATACATCTTCTGCGAAGGAAATTGCTTCAGCCGCTCCTAGCGAGCCGGCGCCAAAGAGGAAAAAGATGAAGGTTCTCACACACCGGCCACGCTATATTGAACCGGCCACAGTGCCTGAGTATGTCGGTGAGACCTCTTCGGCCACCGAAGCCAAGGAGCCGACCCCCCTTCCGAATGTTGAAGAGCCAACCATAATGCCAGAAATAGAGAAAATAGAAGAACCGAAGGCTACAGAAACAAGGACATATGAAATTTTAAGTCCTTCAGCAAAAGTTGAAGCACCACAAAGCCAAAAGGGTCCAGCAATGACCCCCAAAAGAAAAAGGATGGTTAATGTACTGGATGTTTTGGAGACAATAAAATCTTCAAGCACTACTCCGAAGAAAATTGTTGAAACTTCCGAAGTGCAAATTGAAACCTTTGGTGCCGAAGCTTCAAAGCACCGTGCTGAGACTGAAGCTGGGCCTTCAGAGCCCGCCAAGGTGAAATCCTTGGAAGCCGAAGAAACAGAAACAACAGAACAAATTTTGGCTGAAGAAACTGGCACTGCCGCCCCCGAAGCATTTTCCGATACTTTCGATTATGTTTTACGACATGCTTCGGGGAAAAAGTTGACTGAGAAAGAAAAGCAAGAGGCTCAGTTTTATGCCCAAAAACTGAAATATCCAAAGGGGGCATTGATATTCAACGGCAGCGGAGAAGAAGACTTCTTGTATTGTCTCCCTGACAGCAAGGAGATTTCTGTCTCTCGGGAGATGAGCAAGAGCTTCGGATTCCCAACATTAGAAGACGGGCTCTCGGTGTTATCAAAAGACGAGCTGGCCGACAGCTTGGCGTACAATAGCTTAAAGGTGCGAAAATGTGGTGTTTGTATTATTTCTTGAAATCAAAATTTTTCATTTGCTCAAACTTATTGACACACACACAATTTTTTTGCAGGGCCTTATACTTAGAAATGCCCTCAGGGCTCAAAAAGATGCTGAAGACGAAGGGTGTGTTATGGCCCTAAGCAACCTTCGTTCCGAAGTAATTGAACTAAGGAACGAAGGTCTAGAAAAACATAAAATATTACACTCATTGGTGAATAGAATAAAAGAAGACGAAGCTACTTTCAAAGCTCAAGCTGAGGCTCAGAAGCGTGAAATTGAAGATCTTCGGAAGCAACTAGCCAGAGCTAAAGAGGAACGCACACTTGAAGAAACAAAACGAGAAATTAGTGAACAATGGGCAAATCATTTGGAAAAAAGCATTGAAGAGCTTCGTGCATCCAAGAAAAAGTGCTATGAAAAATCCATAGAATGTGTTAAGAAAATAAGAACCAGCTTCGCCAGCGTTGGCGCATTTTCAAGTGAGGAGAACTTCGTAAGGGGTGAACCCGAAGGCCCAATTGGATGGATCAGCCACGAAGCTGAAGCTTTTGAAGAAATTTTGAATAGTCGTGGAGACATATGTGCCTTTTCGGGTGCCAGGGGGATTGCTACTATTTTGGAGAGGAAAGGCTGTGACCATGTGAAATTCTTGGCACAATCCGAAGCCGCCTTATCCTCTGAAGATATAAAAGACCCCTCGGACGAAGCGAGCCTGGTCGGTGGAAAATTTTTCACCGACATCTGGGACAATGGTGGCCGGGAAATGGCCCAAGAAATTATATGAAAAAGCGAAAAAGGCATTCATGACGCTAGAAAAGTAGTAGAGGCCGCTGAGAAAAGTGCGGAGCTCGAAGGGCAAATAGGTATTGACTAGTGGTTTTTGGATCTTTGTTGTAACTTTTTGATTTCGAACTTGTTTACGGTTTGTAATAGTAATATAGTTGTATCTTCTCCTCCTTCAGAACCTGCCAAGCCATCTGCGGACCCCCACGCGAAGGGGGACGACGAAATTAGGAAAATGGCCGAAGCCATCATGGATAAAGTTGTTGATCAGCTACTAAACGAAGCTGCAGAAGTAGTTCTAAGGGAAGATTAGATGCTGTTGTAAAAACATTTAGAATGTAATGTTTGTTGGGAAACATGTGTAATATTTTGTAACTTTGAATGTAACATATTAGCTATTTATGGTTCTATTCTTTACGATGCATGAAACTTCATATACATACTGTTT
The DNA here is from genome assembly GCF_902167145.1 of Zea mays. NCBI lineage: Eukaryota > Viridiplantae > Streptophyta > Magnoliopsida > Poales > Poaceae > Zea > Zea mays. The sequence continues at coordinate 74,695,901 of NC_050098.1, forward strand.
TTGAGCCTTCGGCGAAAAAACATCTTCCCTTCTTTTCATGCTTCGTAAATAATATCCGTGTTCTCATAAAATCAGCAACCAATCCTCGTAAAATCAATAACCAATAGATCTTTTCATTTCAGAGTTTGGCAAAGGTATAATTCCTTAATAGCTTTTTTTTGTGCCCTATCACTATTTCTTCGAAACAATCTTCGAATATCAATACTGAGACCCCCTTCTTGCGTTGTTGATGCAATATGATGTATGATGTTTGTGGCGGAACTGCCCGAATTATTCCGACTTAAGTGCCTAAGCCCCGCCTTCGAGGCTAGACCACACTAAAATGAGAATAACCCGTCAATCCCTCGGATCTAGTCCGACGAGGCCACTGACAGGATCAAGTACCACAATCTCACTCGAAGGTGAGTCATAGAGCAAATACAATAAAGCATAAAACCATGCATTAAGGAGTACTAAATTATTACATCATCATCGGAGTTTTGCAAAAGTAGTCATCATTGTTTGAGTGCAGCGGAATAAAACTAACGATAAATAAATGGAGGGATGGGGAAGCCTGTCCCTTCACTCCTCATGCTCCTCCTCAGCCGAAGTAGGGTCCCACTCGACACTCCAACCCGGTGGCAAGATGGACGGCCAAGTCACTCCAGCAACCATGTCCTCAAGAGATCCTGAAAAATTATGCCACAAGCAAGGCTGAGTATACTAATACTCAGCTAGACTTACCCGGTGTGAGGAGTCTACTCCTCTACCTCTAGACATGCAGCTGTTTGGCTGTGGGGTTGGGTTGCCAAAAGCACTAGCTGAGTTTCTTATTCAAGTTTTAACTTTGTCAAATTTAAGTGTAACTCTCTTAAGGCTAAAAGTGTACTATCTATTCATACATGGTATCAAACATACTAAGCAATCAACATCTTGTGTCAACTCATCGTATTTCCACTTGTTACTCAATGTAGCAGCATGGATCAAGCAGTCTCATTAGTTGCGAGAAGCAGACGATTCGAATCGAGTTTTTATCCTTGCAAGGTAAACCTAAACATACGACATGCAGGGGCACTCCGTCCCCACACACATCAACCGTCCCCATCGATTCCCCGTCAGCAGAGAGGGGTTCACCGCCTTGGCGTACAATGCCTCACGGACCCCGACTGCCGTCGTGCAGTGACCGCACTTGTACCCACCATAACCAGAATGGGAGACCTCGTCTCAGGTCGCGTGAGGAGGGCAATCTGCTGCCAGGTTCAATCAGGTACTAGGCTTACCGATTTACCATATTTCTCGGTATATGTTTAGTACGTTCAAACGCTTGACTCACGGTACCACATCTTAATCCTTATTCAATATTTCATCCCGTGGACAACCAATCCCCATGGATTGTTGTCCACACCCCAGCATCATTATGATAATAAAGTGGATACAACCAATTTTCTGACCTCGCGCGAGTGCTAAAAAATCACTCGACTTCTACCGAGATCCTAATTAATAAAGCAGCTACTCGACCTACCATACTAGTATTCATCTCAACGGGATTCCTGAGATCATGCAACTAGGGTTTCAAACAACTCCTACACTTAAGTGCACATTCAATCCTATAATCATTAAGTATAGTAAAATAGCATAAGTAACAGGTTATGCATAAAACCGGGGCTTGCCTTCTAAAGCAGTGGCAGGCAGATCCTCTGGTGCAGGCTCTGGTGCTGGATCCGAGGCTACCTCCTGAGCAGCTCCTTGCTCCGGCACGAGGACGTACTCTCCGTCAGTGAGGTTACAATCTATCGAAATGCAATGAATATGTATGTCATGATTATGCAGGATTTAATAACATTATGCTAAAGGAAGAAAAACCAAGTTAATGAGTAACTTAGGGTTTCCTGGTCATACGTGGCTTTTAGTGGTTTATGCTTAGCACTCTAGGTTTAGGTTTTGTCAAGGATAAGCATAGTGGATTGGTATTCCCTTTATATATTTCAGTGGACAATTTACAAAGGGTTTTAGGATGACACTAATTTCCATTATTCATTTTCCTTTCTTTATTTTCTATTTATGAATTCTAGTGTAGGTTTGAACTACAACAGTGGATTAACTTTTTCCAAAAATATTGTAAAAATTACAGTGGCTTGCCTTTGGTCAATATAGCCTGTTCTAGGACTTTGAGGTTTAATTTAAAAAGGCTAAGCTCTAGACAAAAATAACAAAAGTTGTGTAAATGGGCCACTTTGTACTACAACTCTTAATTAGAAGTGGGTTCTGTCCTAAAGGTTATTTTTGTTGGCATCTAACATTAATAATAAGCTTCTGTGCCAAAAATCACAGAAAGCTAAGGGATGATTATTTAGTTGTGATTTTCCAAAGTTTAATGCCAAAAAGGCACTTTCTACTGCCTTGTCATTTGAAAAATGTCAAACAGCAGATTTCATATTTTTCCTAAGTTTTTAATAGCAAAACATTAGCTATCCCAAGGGTTGGGGTGTTTTCACCTTGGGGTTATTTTTGTAGGTTTTTTCTAAGTATCCCTTGTTTTCTTAAAATCAAAGGTATCCTGTTTATTTTATACTAAACCAGAATATAATAGATTTTTCTAGTGAACTACACTGAATAAGTACCCTAACAAAAATAGGAGTGCCCCCTGGTTCATTATTTAAATCACCTTTTCCATTTTTCTTAACTCTAAGCATATTGTAAAATAAATGGCAAAAGCTACCTTAATGGGGTGGACAGAGAGGTTTAGCATTTTTAAACAGGTCAGTAGGTGGACATAAACTTCTCCAGATTTTCTTAAACTTGGTCAAATAGTGCAACTATTTTTCTTCCTATTATTTAGCTTTTGGCCAAAACAATAATTAAATCAGAACCCTAAAGTTTTCTGTAGTACATAGGGGTTTTATATTTTTCCTAAGTAGTTTACATTATTTAAGATCTGACAAAATTGGTTTGACTAAATTTGGATGAATAAAACAGAAGTTATGAATTATTCAAGTTCTGTTCAAATTTTAAATCAGATTTAATAAAAGGTTTCCTGGAAAACCACTTTGCCCCGAGGTCTTGGGTTATTTCTAAACTAACTCTCTCAGTTATACCCCCGCGCTACTATTCATCTGAGTCATTGACATTGCACAAAACCCCCTAGCTTTCTTTTCTTCTCCCCCGCGGTCCCTCCTTAGGTTTAAACAGTACCCGCGCGAAAGAAAAGGGTGGCACGGCTTACCGGCGGCGAGAGAGGTCCGGCGAGGGGCAGGGTTGGCTCTGGGAGGCTCTGACGGTCACAATGGTGTACGGCTTGACGGCGGGGATGGCCGGAATCGCTCGGTCCACGTGCGCAGGCGGGTGCTCTCGTCGGCGGCGGGTGTGCCGGCCAAACCACGGCGACCTAGTCCAATCCAATGGCTCGGTGAGCTTCACGGGGTGATGTAGAGGCTATCTATGCATTGAATCGAAAAATGGCGCAGTGGCTTACCCGGTCTACGCTCGCCGGCGGTCGGGTGGAATCCGGCGACCGTGGACTGGCCTCTCTGGCGAAGCAAACTCCGATTCCTCGCTCGGGGAGCTTCACCGAGGTGTGCACAGTCTTCTCCAAGGGTCGGACGGGGTTGGGAAGGGCTTGGTTGGCCGGTCTACGGTGGCAGGGGCTCGGGTGGCCGCGAACACGCCGTGCACGGGCAAACGCCGGTGAGTTTGAGCTCCGGTGAGGTTGAGCGCGTGCGGAGGGGTACGGTTAAGGTCACTGGGCGTTTTATAGGCGCGGGCGCGGGCCATGGCGTCGCCTGGCCTTTGGCACGACGCGGGGCACGCGAGGTCGGGCGCGGGCGTGCTCTGGCGCGCGCAGAACGCGTCGAACACGTGGAGGTGTTCATCTGCCCGTGTTCAAACGCCTGCTGAGATCGCAAACGTGCGAATCTTGGCAAAAATCCGGCGCAGACCTCTTCCTGGCACCTATGGCTATCTCTTATATGTGAGTTCCAAGGGAAGATAAGCCCTAGGTCAGAAGATATGCGGACGCCAAATCTGGCTTGTCCCCCTGCCCGCTGCACGACAAAAGTGATGCCAAGACATGTCAAATGTCAAGGTCTCGGTCTCAACTTTTTCCAGGGGGTGCCCTAGGTGGTATGCCACATTTTTGGTATAGAACTTAAGTGGTTTTGGTGCCATCTTCAAGGTGAACATGGTGGATCTTTAGATTAGGTGTAGATTTTGACTTAGAGAGAATTAGAGAGCTCTAGCTCTTCCTCTACTTAGGGAATGGATTTGGGGTTTCTTAAGGGGTCTTTTAGCAATGTTTCCTCTCTATATTTGTAGATTAATAAGTTACTTAACTTTGTGCCAAGGGTTTGGTCATGATTTGCACCTTTGCTTAATCTCTCCCCTTTAATCAAGGTGTTTAGGAGATAGGGGTTCAAGAGAGGTCTAGGGTTTACTCCCTTCTTGTCCAAGGTGATAAGTGCACACAACTTGGGTAATGCTTTTGGTCATTCACATCTCTTGGTTAAAACCTAGCCTCCAAGGCTCTTACACTCTGCTCCTTAAGTTTCTTCCACATGTGATCATAGTCATTAGTGCATAGATGTGCCCTAGCCATGGTAACACCTGAGGTGTTACAGCCCTCCCCCTTAAAGGAATCTCGTCCCGAGATTTTAGGTAGAGTCCTCTGGAGGGGTGCCATGAAGGCGCGTTGGTGCGTTGTTCCTTCCTTTGTTCAAGTTTCTCTAGTTAACTGCTCTTCGAATGTCATTCTCTTTGCAACTTCAGAAGGAAGCTCTTTTTAAGTTAAATCCACAACTTAGACTAACCTTGTTATCTAAGTTTTTCTTATAATTGTATTCAAAAGGGCAGGTGGGGTGGGGTTTTGGGTTACGTACCGACTCTTTTGGGCAGAAAGTCGGGGAAGTGAGAGCGTAGAAAATCCTCAGTCTCCCATGTGGCTTCTTGTGCTGAATGGTGACTCCAGTGAACTTTATACATTCTGATCGACCCTGCCCGAGTTGATCTATCCTTCTGATCCAATACCTTGACGGGGTACTCTTGGTAGGACAGGTCTGGTTCTATCTCAATGTCTAGCTCAGGTAGCACTTCAGTGGGTAGGCGGACACATTTCCGCAGCTGAGATACATGGAACACATCATGAACAGCGGACATGCTGGGTGGCAACTTCAATTGATAGGCTACGGGTCCACAAGCTTCCTTGATCTCGTAGGGTCCAATGTAGCGAGGAGCTAATTTGCCCTTGATCCCAAATCTCTGGACACCCTTGGTGGGTGACACCTTAAGATAAACATGGTCTCCCACTTCAAACTATAGAGGCTTCCGCCTCTTATCATGATAGCTCTTTTGTCTGGCCTGAGCAGCTTATAAGTTCTTCTTGATGACTCTGACCTTTGCCTCTGCTTCAAGTACCAAATCTGGCCCAAATATTTCCCTCTCTCCTGCTTGAGACCAATTCAGCGGGGTTCTGCATCTTCTCCCATACAAGGCTTCAAAAGGTGCCATCTTTAGACTGGACTGGTAGCTGTTATTATAAGAAAACTCTGCTAAAGAAAGACACTTGTCCCAATCTTTTCCGTAGTGCAGTACACATGCCCTTAACAAGTCTTCCAAAATCTGGTTTACCCTTTCTGTCTGGCCATCTGTTTGGGGATGGTATGCTGAGCTTCGTATTACATGGGTCCCAAGTGATTCCTGCAAGTGTTCCCAAAATCGTGCCACAAATGGTGCTCCTCTTTCTGATACTATAGTCCTTAGTATCCCATGCAAACGAACTATCTGGTCAATGTAGATCTCTGCATACTTCTCTGTCCTGTGGGTGGTGTGTACTGGCCAGAAATGAGCGGTCTTGGTCCACCTGTCCACAATAACCCAAATAGAATCATGGTGCCGGGAGGTATTGGGCAATCCCACGATAAAGTCCATGCAAATGTCCTCCCATTTCCAAGATGGTATGGGAAGGGGTTGCAAAGGGCCTACTGCCTTCAAATGACTAGCTTTGATCCTCTGGCAGGTGTCACACTCGGATATGTACTTGGCAATCTCCCTTTTCATTCTGGTCCACCAATATAAGGATCTCAGATCATGATACATTTTTTTGCTACCAGGGTGCATGGAGAATTTGGAAAGATGAGCTTCATCCAATATCTTCTTTCTGAGCTCAGGGTCCTTGGGAACAACCAATCGATCTCCAAACCATAAAATTCCCTTGCTGTCCTGACGGAAGCACTTGTATTTCTCTACCTTCTGCTTGATCATGTCTTTGAAAACCTGAACACCCTTATCTCCAATCTGTGCCCTGGCTATTTGCTCTTGCAATGTGGGCTCCACCGAGATATAGTTTAAGTCACCAGAAGAAACAACTTCCAGGTTCAATTTGCACAACTCATCACACAGGTGGTAACCCTTGCATCCATGCTCATACAATTGCACTGGGCCTTTCTGCTCAAGGCATCTGCCATAGCATTGGCTTTGCCAGGATGGTAATGCACCTCCAAATCATAGTCCTTGATTAATTCTAACCATCTTCTCTGCCTCATGTTCAGATCTGCCTGAGTGAAGATGTATTTGAGGCTCTTGTGATCAGTGTAAATGTTACAGTGAGCTCCCATCAAGTAGTGTCTCCATATCTTAAGAGCATGAACCACAGCTGCTAACTCCAGATCATGTGTAGGGTAGTTCTGCTCATGGGGTCTGAGTGCTCGGGAAGCATAAGCAATTACTCTATAATCTTGCATTAATACACATCCCAATCCAGTACCGGAAGCATCACAATAAACTTCAAATGACTTGGTGTTGTCAGGTTGAGCCAGCACTGGGGCTGTTGTCAAATGCTGCCTCAAAATATGAAAGGCATCTTCACACTTTTGGCTCCAATCATACTTGACTCCCTTCTTGAAAGGGAAATGTGCCCTTGGGCCATTTCTAAGTATTTTGGTGATTGAGTGCCAACACAAGTGCTTAAATGTGAATTTATGCCCATGGATGAACAAAGTGCAAATCATGAGTAAAGGTATGTTTCTAAGCCTTAGTACATTGGTTTTGTGTACTAATATACTTGTCTAAGTGTTAGAAACAGAAAGAAGAAGAAAAGAAAAGAGGTGCAAAAAGCTTGGCTGTGTACAGCCAAGACTCAGCTCAGTCTGGCACACCGGACTGTCCAGTGGTGCACCGGACAGTGTCCGGTGCGCCAGGCTGACTCGGCATGAAGAGGCCGCTCTCGGGAATTCGCCAACGGCGTACGGCTAAAATTCACCGGACTGTCCGGTGTGCACCGGACTGTCCGGTGAGCCAACGGTCGACCGGGCCAATGGTCGGCCGCGGAATCTGCGCGCGACACGTGGCCAGACCAACAGTCGGAAGGGGGCACTGGACTGTCCGGTGTGCACCGGACATGTCTGGTGCGCCAACGGCTCCCAGATCTGCAACGGTCGGCAGTGCTATTTTAAGAAGGAAATCGGGCACCGGACAGTGTCCGGTGTGCACCGGACTGTCCGGTGCACCCGACGACAGAAGGCAAGATTGGCCTTCCAGATTTGCTCTCAACGGCTCCTAGCTGCCTTGGGGCTATAAAAGGGACCCCTAGGCGCATGGAGGAAAAATACCAAGCAACCTTAGAGCATTCTTGATCATCCACACTCAGTCTTTACGCATTCGTTTGTCATTCTCAGTGATTCGAGCTCCGTTCTAGTGAGAACTTTGAGATAGTCTTTTGAGCTCGATTCTTGGCCGTGTGTGTGCGCATCTTGCTGTGGATTTGTGTGTGTTGCTTCCCTACCTTACTCCGTACTTCTTTGTGAATTCCAAGTGTAAGGGCGAGAGACTCCAAGTTGTGGAGATTCCTCGCAAACGGGATTGAGAAAAAGAAAAAGCAAAACACCGTGGTATTCAAGTTGATCATTAGATCACTTGAGAGGAGTTGAGTGCAACTCTCATCCGTTGGGACGCCACAACGTGGAGTAGGCAAGCTTTGTACTTGGCCGAACCACGGGATAACCACCGTGCCATCTCTGTGATTGATTTCTTGTGGTTATTGTGTTTTGACTCCTCTCTAGCCACTTGGCAATTATTGTGCTAACGATTAACCAAGTTTTTGTGGCTTAAGTTTTTAAGTTTCACAGGATCACCTATTCACCCCCCTCTAGGTGCTCTCAATTGATATCGGAGCCGTTCTCTTCAAGAAGGGACTAATCGCCCGAAGAGATGGATCCTAAGGGAAAGGGGATGGTGGTCGACAACAACGAGAAGGAGTCTATCTTCAACGAGCCGAAGAATGACAAGTCTACTGACTTGGGCTCAAGCCACAAGCGCAAAGATGGGAAGAAGAAGAAGACAAGGTGCATCAAGGAGATCGTCTACTACGACAGCGACGAATCCTCTTCTTCCCAAAAGGACGACGACAATGACTACAGGAAGACGGTCAATTCGAACTTTTCATTTGATTATTCTCGTATTCCACATAGTTCGAATTCGCATTTGCTTTCCATTCCTCTTGGCAAACCTCCACACTTTGATGGGGAGGACTACGGATTTTGGAGTCACAAAATGCGTAGTCATTTATTCTCTCTCCATCCAAGCATATGGGAGATTGTAGAGAATGGAATGAAATTTGATAGCTCGGATAGCCCTATGTTTATTAATGAACAGATTCATAAAAATGCACAAGCTACTACTGTGTTGCTAGCCTCTTTGTGCAGGGACGAGTACAATAAGGTGAGCGGCTTGGACAATGCCAAGCAGATATGGGACACCCTCAAGATTTCTCACGAGGGGAACGACATCACCATGCTCACTAAAATGGAGTTGGTGGAGGGCAAGCTTGGAAGGTTTGCGATGATAAGGGGCGAGGAGCCAACCCAAACATACAACCGGCTCAAGACCCTTATCAACAAAATAAGGAGCTATGGAAGCACGCGATGGACGGACCATGACGTCGTCCGACTATTACTAAGGTCCTTTACCATTCTTGATCCTCATTTGGTGAATAATATTCGTGAGAATCCCAGGTACACCAAAATGTCGCCCGAAGAAGTCCTAGGAAAATTCGTCAGCGGGCGAATGATGATTAAGGAAGCAAGGTACGTGGACAACGCCTTGAATGGACCGATCAACGAGCCTCAACCTCTTGCTCTCAAAGCAACAAGAAGCAAGGAGGCGCTACCTAGCAAGGTGGCACAAATTGAGGCGGCCGGACTTAATGATGAAGAGATGGCTCTCATCATCAAACGCTTCAAGACGGTGCTAAAGGGTCACAAGGGGCAGCCAAGCAAGACCAAGACAAAGGGGAAGCGCTCATGCTTCAAATGCGGTAAGAGTGGTCATTTTATTGCTAACTGTCCCGATAATGAAAGTGACCAGGAACACGGGAGCAAGAGGGAAAAGAAGAAAAATTACAAGAAGGCCAAGGGCGAGGCACATCTAGGAAAGGAGTGGGACTCGGACTGCTCCTCCTCCGACTCTGACAATGGAGGACTCGCCGCCACCGCCTTCAACAAGTCATCCCTCTTCCCAAACGAGCGTCACACATGCCTCATGGCAAAGGAGAAGAAGGTATGTACTCGAGACGGTACTACTTATGATTACTCTAGTGATGATGAATCTAGCGATGAGGAAATAGATTACTCTAGCTTGTTCAAGGGATTGGATAGAAATAAAATTGATAAAATCAATGAATTGATTGATGCATTGAATGAGAAGGATAAACTCTTAGAGAAACAAGAGGATTTATTGTATGAAGAGCATGATAAATTTGTAGAAGCTCAAAGATCTCATGCTCTAGAAGTTAAAAGAAATGAAATGCTTTCTTGTGAATTATCTTCTTGCCATGAGACAATTTCTAAATTAAGAAGCATTAATGATGATTTGAATGCTAAGTTAGAGATTGCTAGTAAATCTACCTCTTGTGTAGAAAATGTTATAACGTGCACTAGGTGTAAAGATATTAACCTTGATGCTCATAGTGAACACCTAGCTTGCATTTCTAAATTAAATGAAGAGGTAGCTAGTCTTAATGCCCAACTTAAGACTAGCAAAAGTGATTTTGAGAAACTAAAATTTGCTAGGGATGCCTACACGGTTGGTAGACACCCCTCAATTAAGGATGGACTTGGCTTCAAGAGAGAAGCCAAGAACTTAACAAGCCATAAGGCTCCCATTCCCGCCAAGGAGAAAGGGAAGGCCCCTATGGCTAGTAGTGCTAAAAGGAACTATGCCTTTTTGTATCATGATAAGAGACAATCTAGAAATGCTTATCGGAGTTATAATGCTTTTGATTCTCATGCCATGTTTGCTTCTAGTTCTTCCTATGTGCATGATAGAAATGTTAGTAGGAGAAATGTTGTTCATAATATGCCTAGGAGAAATGTTGTTGATGTTCCTAGGAAAGTTAATGAACCTTCCACAATATATCATGCTTTAAATGCTTCCTTTGCTATTTGTAGAAAGGATAGGAAGATAGTTGCTAGAAAATTAGGGGCAAGATGCAAGGAAGACAAAACTTGCATTTGGGTCCCTAAGGATATTTGTGCTAACCTTGTAGGACCCAACATGAGTTGGGTACCTAAAACCCAAGCCTAAATTTGCCTTGCAGGTTTATGCATCCGGGGGTTCAAGCTGGATTATCGACAGCGGATGCACAAACCATATGACGGGGGAGAAGAAGATGTTCACCTCCTACGTCAAGAATAAGGATTCCCAAGATTCAATTATATTCGGTGATGGGAATCAGGGCAAGGTAAAAGGGTTAGGTAAAATTGCAATTTCTAATGAGCACTCTATCTCTAATGTGTTTTTAGTAGAGTCTCTTGGATATAATTTGCTATCGGTTAGTCAATTATGCAATATGGGATATAACTGTCTATTTACAAATGTAGATGTGTCTGTCTTTAGAAGAAGTGATGGTTCACTAGCTTTTAAGGGTGTATTAGATGGCAAACTTTACTTAGTTGATTTTGCAAAAGAAGAGGCCGGTCTAGATGCATGCTTAATTGCTAAGACTAGCATGGGCTGGCTGTGGCATCGCCGCTTAGCACATGTGGGGATGAAGAACCTTCACAAGCTTCTAAAGGGAGAACACGTGATAGGTTTGACTAACGTGCAATTCGAAAAAGATAGACCTTGTGCAGCTTGTCAAGCAGGTAAACAAGTGGGAGGAGCACATCACAGCAAGAATGTGATGACCACCTCAAGACCTCTGGAGCTGCTGCATATGGACCTCTTCGGACCCGTCGCCTATCTGAGTATAGGAGGAAGTAAGTATGGTCTAGTTATTGTTGATGACTTTTCCCGCTTCACTTGGGTGTTCTTTTTGCAGGATAAGTCTGAAACCCAAGGGACCCTCAAGCGCTTCCTCAGGAGAGCTCAAAATGAGTTTGAGCTCAAAGTGAAGAAGATAAGGAGCGACAACGGGTCCGAGTTCAAGAACCTTCAAGTGGAGGAGTTCCTTGAAGAGGAAGGGATTAAGCACGAGTTCTCCGCTCCCTACACACCACAGCAAAATGGTGTGGTAGAGAGGAAGAACAGGACGCTCATCGATATGGCGAGGACGATGCTAGGAGAGTTCAAGACCCCCGAGTGCTTTTGGACGGAAGCCGTGAACACGGCTTGCCACGCCATCAACAGGGTCTACCTTCATCGCCTCCTCAAGAAGACGTCGTATGAGCTACTAACCGGTAACAAACCCAATGTATCTTACTTTCGTGTATTTGGGAGCAAGTGCTACATTCTAGTGAAGAAGGGTAGAAATTCTAAGTTTGCTCCCAAAGCTGTAGAAGGGTTTTTGTTAGGTTATGACTCAAATACAAAGACGTATAGAGTCTTCAACAAATCATCGGGTTTGGTTGAAGTCTCTAGCGACGTTGTATTTGATGAGACTAATGGCTCTCCAAGAGAGCAAGTTGTTGATTGTGATGATGTAGATGAAGAAGATGTTCCGACGGCCGCTATACGAACCATGGCGATTGGAGAAGTTCGGCCACAGGAACAAGATGAACGAGATCAACCTTCTTCCTCAACAACGGTGCATCCCCCAACTCAAGACGATGAACAGGTTCATCAACAGGAGGCGTGTGATCAAGGGGGAGCACAAGATGATCATGTGATGGAGGAAGAAGCGGAACCGGCACCTCCAACCCAAGTTCGAGCGATGATTCAAAGGAATCATCCCGTCGACCAAATTCTTGGTGACATTAGCAAGGGAGTAACTACTCGGTCTCGATTAGTTAATTTTTGTGAACATTACTCTTTTGTCTCTTCTATTGAGCCTTTCAGGGTAGAGGAGGCCTTGCTAGATCCGGATTGGGTATTGGCCATGCAGGAGGAACTCAACAACTTCAAGCGCAATGAAGTTTGGACACTGGTGCCTCGTCCCAAGCAAAATATTGTGGGAACCAAGTGGGTGTTCCACAACAAACAGGACGAGCACGGGGTGGTGACGAGGAACAAGGCTCGACTTGTGGCAAAAGGTTATGCCCAAGTCGCAGGTTTGGACTTTGAGGAGACTTTTGCTCCTGTGGCTAGGCTAGAATCAATTCGTATCTTGCTAGCATATGCCGCTCACCATTCTTTCAGGTTGTTCCAAATGGATGTGAAGAGCGCTTTCCTCAACGGGCCAATCAAGGAGGAGGTGTACATGGAGCAACCCCCTGGCTTTGAGGATGAACGGTACCCCGACCACGTGTGTAAGCTCTTTAAGGCGCTCTATGGACTTAAGCAAGCCCCAAGAGCATGGTATGAATGCCTTAGAGACTTTTTAATTGCTAATGCTTTCAAGGTTGGGAAAGCCGATCCAACTCTTTTTACAAAGACATGTGATGGTGACCTGTTTGTGTGCCAAATTTATGTCGATGACATAATATTTGGTTCTACTAACCAAAAGTCTTGTGAAGAGTTTAGCAGGGTAATGACGCAGAAATTCGAGATGTCGATGATGGGCGAGTTGAACTACTTCCTTGGGTTCCAAGTGAAGCAACTCAAGGATGGCACCTTCATCTCCCAAACGAAGTACACGCAAGATCTGCTGAAGCGGTTTGGGATGAAGGACGCCAAGCCCGCAAAGACTCCGATGGGAACCGACGGACACACCGATCTCAACAAAGGAGGTAAGTCCGTTGATCAAAAAGCATACCGGTCAATGATAGGGTCTTTACTTTATTTATGTGCTAGTAGACCGGATATTATGCTTAGCGTATGCATGTGTGCTAGATTTCAATCTGATCCTAAGGAGTGTCACTTAGTGGCGGTGAAGCGAATTCTTAGATATTTGGTTGCTACGCCTTGCTTCGGGCTCTGGTATCCAAAGGGGTCTACCTTTGACTTGGTTGGATACTCAGATTCCGACTATGCTGGATGTAAGGTCGATAGGAAGAGTACATCAGGGACGTGCCAATTCTTAGGAAGGTCCCTGGTGTCGTGGAACTCTAAGAAACAAACTTCCGTTGCCCTATCCACCGCTGAGGCCGAGTATGTTGCCGCAGGACAGTGTTGCGCGCAACTACTTTGGATGAGGCAAACCCTCCGGGACTTTGGCTACAATCTGAGCAAAGTCCCACTCCTATGTGATAATGAGAGTGCTATCCGCATGGCGGAAAATCCTGTTGAGCACAGCCGCACAAAGCACATTGACATCCGGCATCACTTTTTGAGAGACCACCAGCAAAAGGGGGATATCGAAGTGTTTCATGTTAGCACCGAGAACCAGCTAGCCGATATCTTTACCAAGCCTCTAGATGAGAAGACCTTTTGCAGGCTGCGTAGTGAGCTAAATGTCTTAGATTCGCGGAACTTGGATTGAATTGTAGCATACATGTGTTTATGCCCTTGATCATGTTCATTCTGCATTTTGTTGCTTATTGTGGTGCTCAAGTTGTACAAACATTCCCTGGACCTCACAAGTCCTTGTGTAAGTGATGCACATCTTTAGTGGGAGTTGTGTTACAACTTGACCCTTTGAGACTAACCATATGCTTGAGTTTGCTTGATTTAGTCTCGAAGGAGAATTCAAAGGGAAAAGGTGGACTTGGACCATGAAAGACTTCCACTGCACTCCGATGAGAGGGTAACTTATTCCAAGTTCATCTCATGAACTCTTATTGCCATTTGCTCTTAATTGAAGATTTTGGTGAGGCAATGGGGTTATGGGGCCAAGATTGATCCCGTTTTGGTGCTTGATGCCAAAGGGGGAGAAAATAAAGGCCAAAGCAATAAATGGATCAGCTGCCACTTGAGAAATTTTGAAAATAGTAAAATAGAGCTTTTTGTTTTGTCAAAACTCTTGCATTGTCTCTTTTGTCAAAAGTTGGTCTCTTGTGGGGAGAGGTGTTGATTATGGGAAATAGGGGGAGTTTTTGAAATCTTTGATCAATCTCTTTTGGAATGACTCTCTTTATGCTTCAACATGTGTGTTTGACTTAGAGATAGAGATTTGAGTTTGATTTGCAAAAACAAACCAAGTGGTGGCAAAGGATGATCCATATATGCCAAAATTGAATCAAAATAAATTTGAGTTTTATTTGAAGTGATATTGCACTTGTTCTAGTTGCTTTATGTTGTGTTGGCATAAATCACCAAAAAGGGGGAGATTGAAAGGGAAATGTGCCCTTGGGCCATTTCTAAGTATTTTGGTGATTGAGTGCCAACACAAGTGCTTAAATGTGAATTTATGCCCATGGATGAACAAAGTGCAAATCATGAGTAAAGGTATGTTTCTAAGCCTTAGTACATTGGTTTTGTGTACTAATATACTTGTCTAAGTGTTAGAAACAGAAAGAAGAAGAAAAGAAAAGAGGTGCAAAAAGCTTGGCTGTGTACAGCCAAGACTCAGCTCAGTCTGGCACACCGGACTGTCCGGTGGTGCACCGGACAGTGTCCGGTGCGCCAAGCTGACTCGGCGTGAAGAGGCCGCTCTCGGGAATTCCCCAACGGCGTACGGCTAAAATTCACCGGACTGTCCGGTGTGCACCGGACTGTCCGGTGTGCACTGGACTGTCCAGTGAGCCAACGGTCGACCGGGCCAATGGTCGGCCGCGGAATCTGCGCGCGACACGTGGCCAGACCAACGGTCAGAAGGGGGCACCGGACTGTCCGGTGCGCCAACGGCTCCCAGATCTGCAACGGTCGGTAGTGCTATTTTAAGAAGGAAATCGGGCACCGGACAGTGTCCGGTGTGCACCGGACTGTCCGGTGCACCCGACGACAGAAGGCAAGATTGGCCTTCCAGATTTGCTCTCAACGGCTCCTAGCTGCCTTGGGGCTATAAAAGGGACCCCTAGGCGCATGGAGGAAAAATACCAAGCAACCTTAGAGCATTCTTGATCATCCACACTTAGTCTTTACGCATTCGTTTGTCATTCTTAGTGATTCGAGCTCCGTTCTAGTGAGAACTTTGAGATAGTCTTTTGAGCTCGATTCTTGGCCGTGTGTGTGCGCATCTTGCTGTGGATTTGTGTGTGTTGCTTCCCTACCTTACTCCGTACTTCTTTGTGAATTCCAAGTGTAAGGGCGAGAGACTCCAAGTTGTGGAGATTCCTCGCAAACGGGATTGAGAAAAAGAAAAAGCAAAACACCGTGGTATTCAAGTTGATCATTGGATCACTTGAGAGGAGTTGAGTGCAACTCTCGTCCGTTGGGACGCCACAACGTGGAGTAGGCAAGCTTTGTACTTGGCCGAACCACGGGATAACCACCGTGCCATCTCTGTGATTGATTTCTTGTGGTTATTGTGTTTTGACTCCTCTCTAGCCACTTGGCAATTATTGTGCTAACGATTAACCAAGTTTTTGTGGCTTAAGTTTTTAAGTTTCACAGGATCACCTATTCACCCCCCTCTCTAGGTGCTCTCACTTCTTTAATAGTTCAGTCATTGGTTTGGCAATTCTGGAGAAATCCGGAATAAATCATCGATAATACCCTGCCAAACCCAGGAAACTCCGAATCCGCCTCACTGTAGTCGGGGGTTTCCAATCCATTACCTCTTGTACCTTCTCAAGATCAACTGATATCCCATCCTGAGAAATTGTGTGACCTAAGAATTTAATTTCCTTTAACCAGAATTCACATTTAGACCACTTAGCATAAAGACGATAATCGTGCAGTCGCTGAAGCACGATGTGCAGATGCTCAGTATGTTCGTCTTCATTCGTGGAATAGACCAGAATATCATCAATGAAAACGACCACGAACTTGTCCAATTCTGGCATGAATATTGAGTTCATCAAGTACATAAAATAAGTCGGGGCATTGGTCAGCCCAAAGGACATCACCAAAAACTCATAAAGCCCATATCTGGTTGAGAAGGCCGTCTTGGGAATATCACTGGCACGGATCTTAATCTGATGGTAACCTGAGCGAAGATCTATCTTGGAGAATACCTTGGCTCCTACAAACTGATCGAACAATACATCAATGCGGGGCAGTGGGTATTTGTTCTTGATGGTCACCGCATTGAGAGGGCGGTAATCAACACACAGTCTCAAACTCTCATCCTTTTTATTCACGAATAAAGCAGGACATCCCCATGGCGAAGTACTTGGGCGAATAAACCCCTTGTCCAACAACTCCTGCAGTTGCTTTTTCAATTCTGCCAATTCCGCGGGAGGCATCCTATAGGGTCTCTTGGAGATAGGAGCAGTCCCGGGCTGCAATTCAATGGCGAACTCAATGTCTCTGTCAGGTGGCATTCCCGGCAATTCATCCGGAAATACATCTGGGTAGTCACAAACCACTGGGATCTTTTCCACTGGGGATTCTATCATAACGAAAGCACAAGAACGGGTACAACCTTGATCAGGCAAATATAAAACAGTCTCGCCATAAAGCAGGGGAATGAATTTCAATGGCCCTTACTGCAATATCCAATACTGCCTGATGCCTGGTCAACCAGTCAGCTCCTAATATAATATCCACGCTATCCAATCCTAAGATGAGAAGGGTGGTTCTAATCACAAGACTACCAAATTTTATAGGCACTTGCCTATTGATTTGATAGGTGGCAACCCTGCCTCCTGGTGTTGAAATTGTAATGCCCCCATCGGTGTGGTGAAAGGGCAACTGGCACTTGGCACTGATAAAACTATGCGATGCACCAGAATCAAAAAGAATAATAGCAGGATAATTCAAAACTTTAAAGATACCAGTCATGACGGGTGCCCCCTCTGGAATATCAGCCATGGTGGTGAAGTTCAGCCTGCCCTGCCTCACTTGCACCTTCTGTCTCTTGCCTTGATTCTGATTAACATTCTGCCCCTGCCTCTGCTGGTTTCTGGGGCAATTCTTGGCATAATGTCCGGTGTTGCCACATGTGAAACACCTGTTGTCATTTGCCTAGCGATATTGCTGCTGCTGTTGATTGTTCCTCTGAGCTGGAAACTGAGTGCGGTTGGGTGCCTGCTGCTGCTACTGTGGTCGGATCACCCATCGCCCTTGCTGCTGCTGAGGCCCCCTATTCTGAGTGTCAGACATAATCCTGAAACGATGTGGCTGAGCTGAAGGTCCTGCCACAGGGGTCTTCCTCTTCTTTTCTGCCTGACGAGCTGTGATACAGTCCTCCTGGGAGATGGCCATGTTGACCAACTCATTGTAGCTGTTGGCCCTGACGGTGTTGAGACGGTCACGGAGCTTAGTGCTGAGCCCCCTCCTGAACCTGTCTCTCTTCTTCTCGTCTGTGTCTGCATGATATCCGGCATACTGGCAGAGGTCATTGAAGGCCTGAGCATACTGCAACACTGTCTTGTTGCCCTAAGTGAGTGCCAGAAACTCGTTGAGCTTTCGGTCCATAATTACGGCTGGTATATGGTGCCCCCTGAAAGCTGCCTTGAACTCTCTCCATTCCACCTCTCGGTCATCTGGCTGCATAGCAAGAAAATGGTCCCACCAAGTCCTTGCGGGTCCGCGAAGCTGCTGGGTGGCGAACCTGACTTTAGTGACCTTTGAGCAAACTCCATGGAGTAGCGGGAATTTGGATTCCACCACTCTCAACCACACATCTGCATCAATTGGGTCCTCTACCCTGGTGAACAATGGAGGCTGGGTACTGAGGAACTCCTGGTAGATGGCTGCCATGGGGTGACGCTGATGATCTCCACCACCATAGTGCTGAGGTGGTGGCTGGCGCTGAGCTAGCTGCCGCAAAATCTCATTCTGCTGAGCCATTAGCTCCTGCAGAGTGGGAGGCGGTGGCGGCGGTGGAGGAACGTGCTCATTCTGGCCACGACGCGCTCTCCCGGCCATCTAAAAAATCACATGTACTCTCAATAACACATCTTCAAGTTTAAGGTTTAATCGCGGCGAAAGAGTCAAAAGGCGAATTGATAGATTCCGACATAAACATAAAGGATTTAAAAGGCATAAACTTTTCTTCCCAATTTAAAACTGTCATCATCCATCAACCATGCTTCTAAAAGAGTTTATCATGATTACATCAATGGCCAAAAGACTCAACTTTATCTAGCCTAGTACCCCAAGGGTGCAAAAGCTAAGCTAACTGCGAGAAGTCCTACCATCACCGACTTCTAACTCTATCCCTGATACTTAGTGAGCGAATGAGGCAACACTCGACTCGGGGGAAGGTGGTCTCCCTGAGCCAGAAGTGTCCAAGCTGGAGGCAGGCTCCTCTCCTCCCTCAATGTCGACGTCCTCGTTGGCCTCCATATCCTGGATCTCCTGGTGATGCATATCCAGGTGCTCATTAGCCTCAGCAAGCTGCTGCTGAGTGTTAATAAGCTGATGCTCGAGAACCTCGATGGTGTTCTCCCTGGTCCCCACTAATTCCTCCAGTTCTTGGATCTCATTGGATAGCTGCTCCACCTGCAAGTCCTTTTCCACCATCTCAGTGGACAAATCAACCACAAGCTCCTCTCTGTTGTCCAGGGTGATCTTTGTTGCCTCCAACAATGCCATCAGATGGGACATCGCCTCACCATGCATCACTTGCAGATGGTACAGGGCATTCATGCACCGTACGGTCAAGTGTGCAGTCTGACCTGGGTAGATAGCCCAGATGTCCTTGGCATGCTCCACCCGATCCTTCCACGTTGGGTCGTCCTCCCTTTCAGCGGGGAACAAGCCAATGGGGTGGGTAGACAACTCCAAGGGATGGAATCCGCAAAAAGTGGTCAACCCGTGCAGAGCAATCGCCTCAATCGTGTCCTCAGCCCGGTATCCAAAGGACTCGGAGTCCAGCGAACGCCAGCCTGGCTGCAGGGGATGAGGCTCCAAGGTCATCCTCACCCTACAGCAGGTCACTTGGTGCTTCTCGAACTGCTGCATCGCGTACTGAGGAGGTGTCGTGTATCCGGCCCCCTGAAGTACCTCCCACAAAATGCGGGGAAAGCCCTCTCGTGCAAGCCCGTCAGTGTGGGATAGTGCATTCCCGTGGTCTGAGGATCCGTGGGAAGTCATCTGTGTACGGTTAAGCGTAAGTAAAAGAAAAAGAATTATAAAAAGAGAAAGGAAATACAACTCAGCCTCTCTCTAATTATAAAAATGGTACTGGGGTACTTAGTTGGTCATCATTTTGTAATTAAGTCTTTACTCAATTATCTATTTGTTTATTTAAGAATGCATGCATGCTCGTCCTAAATGACCTCACATCAATATAAAGGGAATAGGGAAGAACTCCCATCCCTTATAGTAGCCGGTAAGGCTTAATCACTTAGCCACCTAACTACCCTTCTATCATCCTAAGGCTTCACGTCTTAGGTCTATCCTGATCGTCCTACGATCTATCCACAGTGTTTCTATCAAGTTTTACTTCGGAAAAGGATGGTATTTATATTTTATTGATTCCTCTGTGGTGGTACAAGCTTCGATACCAGCTGTGGCGGAACTGCCCGAATTATTCCGACTTAAGTGCCTAAGCCCCGCCTTAGAGGCTAGACCACACTTAAATGGGAATAACCCGTCAATCCCTCAGATCTAGTCCGACGAGGCCACTGACAGGATCAAGTACCACAATCTCACTCGAAGGTGAGTCACAGAGCAAATACAATAAAGCATAAAACCATGCATTAAGGAGTATTAAATTATTACATCACCATCGGAGTTTTGCAAAAGTAGTCATCATTGTTTCAGTGCAGCGGAATAAAACTAACGATAAATAAATCGAGGGATGGGGAAGCCTGTCCCATCACTCCTCATGCTCCTCCTCAGCCGAGGTAGGGTCCCACTCGACAGTCCAACCCGGTGGCAAGATGGACGGCCAAGTCACTCCAGCAACCATGTCCTCCAGAGATCCTGAAAAATTATGCCACAAGCAAGGCTGAGTATACTAATACTCAGCTAGACTTACCCGGTGTGAGGAGTCTACTCCTCTACCTCTAGACATGCAGCTGTTTGGCTGTGGGGTTGGGTTGCCAAAAGCACTAGCTGAGTTTCTAATTCAAGTTTTAACTTTGTCAAATTTAAGTGTGACTCTCTTAAGGCTAAAAGTGTACTATCTATTCATACATGGTATCAAACATACTTAGCAATCAACATCTTGTGTCAACTCATCATATTTCCACTTGTTACTCAATGTAGCAGCATGGATCAAGCAGTCTCATTAGCTGCGAGAAGCATACGATTCGAATCGAGTTTTTATCCTTGCAAGGTAAACCTAAACATACGACATGCAGGGGCACTCCGTCCCCACACACATCAACCGTCCCCATCGATTCCCCGTCAGCAGAGAGGGGCTCACCGCCTTGGCGTTCAATGCCTCACTGACCCCGACTGCCGTCGTGCAGTGACCGCACTTGTACCCACCATAACCGGAATGGGAGACCTCGTCTCAGGTCGCGTGAGGAGGGCAATCTGCTGCCAGGTTCAATCAGGTACTAGGCTTACCGATTTACCATATTTCTCGGTATATGTTTAGTACGTTCAAACGCTTGACTCACGGTACCACACCTTAATCCTTATTCAAATTTTCATTTCGTGGACAACCAATCCCCATGGATTGTTGTCCACACCCCAGCATCATTATGATAATAAAGTGGATACAACCAATTCCCTGACCTCGCGCGAGTGCTAGAAAAATCACTCGACTTCTACCGAGATCCTAATTAATAAAGCAGCTACTCGACCTAGCATACTAGTATTCATCTCAACGGGGTTCCTGAGATCATGCAACTAGGGTTTCAAACAACTCCTACACTTAAGTGCACATTGAATCCTACAATCATTAAGTATAGTAAAATAGCATAAGTAACAGGTTATGCATAAAACCGGGGCTTGCCTTCTAAAGCAGTGGCAGGCAGATCCTCTGGTGCAGGCTCTGGTGCTGGATCCGGGGCTACCTCCTGAGCAGCTCCTTGCTCCGGCACGAGGACGTACTCTCCGTCAGCGAGGTTACAATCTATCGAAATGCAATGAATATGTATGTCATGATTATGCAGGATTTAATAACATTATGCTAAAGTAAGAAAAACCAAGTTAATGAGTAACTTAGGGTTTCTTGGTCATACGTGGCTTTTAGTGGTTTATGCTTAGCACTCTAGGTTTAGGTTTTGTCAAGGATAAGCATAGTGGATTGGTATTCCCTTTATATATTTCAGTGGACAATTTACAAAGGGTTTTAGGATGACACTATATTCCATTATTCATTTTCCTTTCTTTATTTTCTATTTATGAATTCTAGTGTAGGTTTGAACTACAACAGTGGATTAACTTTTTCCAAAAATCTTGTAAAAATTACAGTGGCTTGCCTTTGGTCAATATAGCCTGCTCTAGGACTTTGAGGTTTAATTTAAAAAGGCTAAGCTCTAGACAAAAATAACAAAAGTTGTGTAAATGGGCCACTTTGTACTACAACTCTTAATTAGAGGTGGGTTCTGTCCTAAAGGTTATTTTTGTTGGCATCTAACAGTAATAATAAGCTTCTGTGCCAAAAATCACAGAAAGCTAAGGGATGATTATTTAGTTGTGATTTTCCAAAGTTTAACACCAAAAAGGCACTTTCTACTGCCTTGTCATTTGAAAAATGTCAAACAGAAGATTTCATATTTTTCATAAGTTCTTAATAGCAAAACATTAGCTATCCCAAGGGTTGGGGTGTTTTCACCTTGGGGTTATTTTTGTAGGGTTTTTCTAAGTTTCCCTTGTTTTCTTAAAATCAAAGGTATCCTGTTTATTTTATACTAAACCAGAGTATAATAGATTTTTCTAGTGAACTACACTAAATAAGTACCCTAACAAAAATAGAAGTGCCCCTGGTTCATTATTTAAATCACCTTTTTCATTTTTCTTAACTCTAAGCATATTGTAAAATAAATGGCAAAAGCTACCTTAATGGGGTGGACAGAGAGGTTTAGCATTTTTAAACAGGTCAGTAGGTGGACATAAACTTCTCCAAATTTTCTTAACCTTGGTCAAATAGTGCAACTATTTTTCTTCCTATTATTTAGCTTTTGGCCAAAACAATAATTAAATCAGAACCCTAAAGTTTTCTGTAGTACATAGGGGTTTTATATTTTTCCTAAGTAGTCTACATTATTTAAGATCTGACAAAATTGGTTTGACTAAATTTGGATGAATAAAACAGAAGTTATGAATTATTCAAGTTCTGTTCAAATTTTAAATTAGATTTAATAAAAGGTTTCCTAGAAAACCACTTTGCACCGAGGTCCTTGGGTTATTTCTAAACTAACTCTCTCAGTTATACCCCCGCGCTACTATTCATCTAAGTCACTGACATTGCGCAAAACCCCCTAGCTTTCTTTTCTTCTCCCCCGCGGTCCCTCCCTAGGTTTAAACAGTACCCGCGCGAAAGAAAAGGGTGGCGCGGCTTACCGGCGGCGAGAGAGGTCCGGTAAGGGGCGGGGTTGGCTCGGGGAGGCTCTGACGGTCACAACGGTGTACGGCTTGACGGCGGGGATGGCCGGAATCGCTCGGTCCACGTGCGCAGGCGGGTGCTCTCGTCGGCGGCGGGTGTGCCGGCCAAACCACGGCGACCTAGTCCAATCCAATGGCACGATGAGCTTCACGGGGTGATGTAGAGGCTATCTGTGCATTGAATCGAAAAATGGCGCAGTGGCTTACCCGGTCTACGCTCGCCAGCGGTCGGGTGGAATCCGGCGACCGTGGACTGGCCTCTCCGGTGAAGCAAACTCCAATTCCTCGCTCGGGGAGCTTCACCGAGATGTGCACAGTCTTCTCCGAGGGTCGGACGGGGTTGGGAAGGGCTTGGTTGTCCGGTCTACGGTGGCAGGGGATCGGGTGGCCGCGGACACGCCGTGCACGGGCAAACGCCAGTGAGTTAGAGCTCCGGTGAGGTTGAGCGCGTGCGGAGGGGTACGGTTAAGGTCACTGGGCGTTTTATAGGCGCGGGCCATGGCGTCGGCTGGCCTTTGGCGCGACGCGGGGCACGCGAGGTCGGGCGCGGGCGTGCTCTGGCGCGCGCAGAACGCGTCGAACACGTGGAGGTGTTCATCTGCCCGTGTTCAAACGCCTGCTGAGATCGCAAACGTGCGAATCTTGGCAAAAATCCGGCGCAGACCTCTTCCTGGCACCTATGGCTATCTGTTATATGTGAGTTCCAAGGGAAGATAAGCCCTAGGTCAGAAGATATGCGGACGCCAAATCTGGCTTGTCCCCCTGCCCGCTGCGCGACAAAAGTGATGCCAAGACATGTCAAATGTCAAGGTCTCGGTCTCAACTTTTTCCAAGGGGTGCCCGAGGTGGTATGCCACATTTTTGGTTTAGAACTTAAGTGGTTTTGGTGCCATCTTCAAGGTGAACACGGTGGATCTTTAGATTAGGTGTAGATTTTGACTTAGAGAGAATTAGAGAGGTCTAGCTCTTCCTCTACTTAGGGAATGGATTTGGGGTTTCTTAATGGGTCTTTTAGCAATGTTTTCTCTCTATATTTGTAGATTAATAAGTTACTTAACTTTGTGCCAAAGGTTTGGTCATGATTTGCACCTTTGCTTAATCTCTCCCCTTTAATCAAGGTGTTTAGGAGATAGGGGTTCAAGAGAGGTCTAGGGTTTACTCCCTTCTTGTCCAAGGTGATAAGTGCACACAACTTGGGTAATGCTTTTGGTCATTCACATCTCTTGGTTAAAACCTAGCCTTCAAGGCTCTTACACTCTGGTCCTTAAGTTTCTTCCACATGTGATCATAGTCATTAGTGCATAGATGTGCCCTAGCCATGGTAACACCTGAGGTGTTACAATGTTATACTGTGCAAATGATGTAATGATGTGATGTTATGCAAAATGATATTTGCCGATGATCGACATTTTTTCACTGCAAGCCTCCCTTAGGAGCTTCTTCGCCTTTTACTTTCAGCGGAATCAGCGTTTATTTTTCGCTGTAAGCCTCCCTTAGGAGCTTCTTCGCCTTTTACTTTCAGCGGAATCAACATTTATTTTTCGCTGTAAGCCTCCCTTAGGAGCTTCTTCGCCTTTTACTTTCAGCGGAATCAGCGTTTATTTTTCGTTGTAAGCTCTGCATTCCCTTCGGAACGACTTTTGAGCAGAAAACTTACGTTGCGCTCCCTTAGGAACGACTTTTTGTTATTTCGAAGATTCACCCCGTAACCATAGGTTCTTATACTTCGGCAACATTTTTGGACTCCGTTATTCTGTGGAGAAGGTATACTTGTACTATAGCAAAGTCGAAGCTATTACAAGAAATTGAAAACGACAATGAAAACATTTAAACTTTCAATAATTGTTCCTTATTAAAAAGAAAATGATATTGAATGCAAAAACTGCTGTGGAGGTAGGATATTTGTCAATAAATGTGCTTCGATTCTGGCACAGTGCTATTGACTGTGCGAGCTTCGGACTCTTCCCTGAAGTCTCGTTGGTGTTGAGTGTGCTGACTCCCTTCTGGCTGCTGGCCTCGTTGCATTGGTGGTGGAGGTGGAAGTTGTTGCCAAGATGCCTGAGATTGACTTGCCGAAGCAACAGAAGCTGCAGGGTGGTTACCCACATACTCTGGGATATAGGGTGAGTGGTACGAAGCAGTATGCATGACTTGCTTCGGCTGAGTCTGTTGGGCTGCAGCTTCTGCTATT
Source organism: Zea mays (assembly GCF_902167145.1). NCBI lineage: Eukaryota > Viridiplantae > Streptophyta > Magnoliopsida > Poales > Poaceae > Zea > Zea mays. Next base: position 74,720,868 of record NC_050098.1, read on the forward strand.
TCTTTTTGTTTCTGGATGGTGACATGGCACATCCTGGTGGTGTGGCCCTTGTCTTCACCACATAATAAGCAATAGATTTTCCTTGGTTGATCCCCAAATCTTCCTCCGAAGCCCCTGGCACCTCTGCCCCTTGGAGCTGGAGGCCGAGGATAACTCTGCTGCTGCCCCGAAGCCTGGGAAGCCTAGGAGGAATATTGCGGCCTCTGCTGCTGGCTTCCCCTGTCATCATTCTGGGTGGAATGAATCGATCTGACATGTCAAGGATGAAACCTCCCTCCAAAGCCCCTGGCTATTTCGGAGAATCTGTAAGCTTCCTCCCTTCTCTGTCGAAAGTCATTGTCAGCGCGGATGTATTCATCCATCTTCTGAAGCAACTTCTCCAGAGTCTGAGGGGGTTTCCTGCCAAAGTACTGGGCTGAAGGTCCCGGACGAAGCCCCTTGATCATGGCCTCAATGACAATTTCATTGGGCACAGTTGGCGCTTGTGCCCTCAGGCGTAAGAATCTTCGGACATACGCCTGAAGATATTCCTCATGATCCTGGGTGCACTGGAATAAGGCTTGAGCAGTGACCGGCTTTGTTTGAAATCCTTGAAAACTGGTGATCAGCATATCCTTCAGCTTCTGCCATGATGTGATTGTCCCTAGCCGAAGGGAGGAGTACCAAGTTTGTGCAACACTCTTGACTGCCATGACGAAAGATTTTGCCATGACTGCAGTATTGCCACCATATGAAGATATTGTTGCTTCATAACTCATCAGAAACTGCTTCGGATCTGAATGGCCATCGTACATGGGTAGTTGAGGTGGCTTGTAGGACGGAGGCCAGGGTGTAGCCTGCAGTTCAGCTGACAGAGGAGAAGCATCATCAAAAGCAAAATTTCCATGATGGAAATTCTCATACCAGTCATCTTCGTTGAAGAAGCCCTCCTGATGAAGCTCTCTGTGCTAAGGCCTTCGGTTCTGCTCATCTTGAGTAAGATGGCGAACTTCTTCAGAGGCTTCATCTATCTGCCTTTGCAGGTCACCTAGCCTAGCCATCTTTTCCTTCTTCCTTTGCACCTGTTGATGGAGCATTTCCTTATCTCTGATTTCTTGATCTAATTCGTCCTCCTGAGCAGTTGGACTGGTGGCCTTCCTCTTCTGGCTTCGGGCCTCCCGAAGAGAGAGGGTCTCCTGGTTGGGGTCCAGCGGTTGCAGAGCTGCAGCCCTGTTGCTGAAGCTTTCTTCGGCGGCATGACGAAGGTCTATGCTTGCCGAAGGTGTTCAAAACTCAAAAAGTGGAAGTGAGTTCACCGGAGGTGGGCGCCAATGTTGGGGACTTGTTCTCAAATGCTAAGAGTTAAGAACAAGGCAACATAAAAAATGTTAAATATTAAAGTCCTTCGTCCTTCAAGACATTATGTCCCTTTGGATATAATGAATTCCGAACGAAGGTTGTGAAGGAAAAACCTTCGTTAGCACAATAAATGCTAAGGAAGAATTCATGAATGAAATACGAAAAATATTATAAACATTATCATCAACTTATTTTTATTTGCATTACCATATTTAGAATAACAAATTATAAATGTACCTTCGGTTTGACGGAAAGTAAGGGTACAAGCGTGATGCAAAAAGCGAATGCCAAGTCAGCGTGAACAGTACGGGGGTACTGTTCATCTATTTATAGGCAAGGGACGCAACCCATGTAAAATTACATTCATGCCCTTTACATTTGCTAATAACTCTATAGTAATCCTTCGAGGTCTAATTTGCCTTTTCATCTTTAAGTCGGTTCCCCTTTTCTGTTGTCATGCCGAAGCTTTCCTGCGCACAGCTTCGTGATCACCTTGTCCTTCATCATAATCATCTTTCGTCCGGCTCAAGCTTCGTCTTAACCATGCTCTGTATGCTCATGATCCGAATCCGAAGATACCTGTTCACATATTTCACTTGGAAAACATTCTCAAATCATGTTTTTGAGGACCTTTGGAAGCCGAAGGCCCCCAACACGCGACGAATGCCAGTGCGTGCTCTGGCGTCTGGCACAGCGTCGAGCACGAGGCAGTGCAGAGAGAGGTCGAGTTCAAGCGCAGATTGGCCCCAAATCTTTGAGATTATGGCCATGATCCCGTTGAGAGATCTCTTCATCTCAGGTTCCTTTGTCGTTTGTGTGTGGAGGCTAGCAGGTTTTGCTGACTGGATTAAGAGATAGAGAGGGGAGAAATCCTATTTGTCTCACTGCCGCACACAGGGAGAAGATCTCTAGTTTGACGTGTCCAAGGCACGCGTCCCAATGCCATCTTCTGGCACAAGACAGAGAGGTTAGTTAGGCACGTTTTTGTCAATGGGGCCATTAGAATTTGAGTTAGGGATCAAGGTGAACACGCTTGATCTTTGGCTCAAGGTCTGAAATTCAGAATTCCCTAATGAAATCCCATTTGAGAGGCTTGTTTAGAGTTTTATTTAAATTGTTTTGGCCAAGCTTCCATAATATTTGTTGTTGCTTATTTAGTATACTTTAATGTTTATAATTGGCCCAAGCCATGATTCTAAATTTTTCATACTCTTTTCCCCATTTTCTTGAATTTTGTTTATAGGGCTCAATTAGGGTTTTTATTGGGGTTGCACATTTTGCCTTTTTGAAAAATCCATTTGTTTTCAACATGATGCTTTTAAGTATAAGCTTAGTGGGTTCTTTATTCTTAAATCAACTTGATGTTCATGCTCAATTTTGGTTCACGTAAGATGATGGTTCTTGGGTTAGCACTTGAGAGAAACCCTAGGTGACACTGGGGTGTCACATATAATACCCATGGGGAGATAATGCTTCAGAGGACGAAGGTCTCTTACAATTAACAATTGTGTTGCCGTGTTCTTGATCGACAACATTTGAGAACGAGAGACCAACAATACCAATTTATGTATAATTTTCTTATGAATGTTCAATAAGCTATGTGTCGTGCTTAACTAAACATTTTAAACCATGTAGGCTTGCTCAAGAGTATGAATTGAAAATGAGCAATTCTACCATATGATTGACCTAGTATGCATCCAGTTAAAATCAAAAGTAAATATCACATGTATAACTAGGCATGTAAGGTAAAAACTAGATACAAGAAAATAGATATGCATATCTAAAAAGGAAATATAATAAATCTAGTTACCTTAGTCATGGGTGGGGAATTTGGGACCAAATTATACACTAACCCACTTGGCAATAGACTTGATCCAATATGATGCATCCCATGATATACATCCTAATTTTGCCAAGTGTCACCACTGGGTTTGTCAAGACCAGAACGGGTTCACACCAACCGAGAGCATAGATACTCCACTGTCCAGCCTCTTGCCACGGAGGGTACACGCTACTCTTGCCATCTCTCCACTCCCATTGCGTGGTGGCCTTTCTGGTATTGGTTTGACCGAGGCAAAGCTTACCCATGACGAGGCATATGGCCAGTTAAAATGTCCTCGATCATCCAGCCTACATTCGCTATAATCCTTAATCAACCTGGGTAGAACATCACCTGTTCATAGCCCAAGTCTTCCATCCTTAGGATTTAAGTACTTCCATCCTTAGGATTGTTTGTGTTCCTTAGGATGAAAAGAACATTATAGGGAACTTTGCAGTAAGATCCCACTGTGCTCTGAATGAAAATATTCTTGCAGGTAGAAGCCATCCTTCCTCAGGATAAACCCTGAGATAGGCATTAGTGCAAAGGACAAACTCTATCCGCAAGATTTACCTCTAGGCAGGGCTAAGCAATTTTGTAAATCATGTTTGATACTTCACAAGAAGTATCTATAAAACGAATGGATTTCATGGTAGCCAATGCATCAAAGGATTTCCAAGCAGCTCCTATAAACCTAATGCACATTTCACTAGACTTAAAGTGTGTAAAAATCATTTAAAACACAAGGAAGGGGTTGCATGCACCGGGGTTCGCGTGGAATAACACTAGGTTAGTGTTTGTTAGACGACGACCACTTGGCGATCAGCCTTTTGTCTTGGCATTCATTCAGTCCATCCACTTGAGATTGGTCCATCGACTCTATTTCTCAGAGTAGTCGACTCTTTGCATTACTCGGGGTCACTCGGCTTTAGTCCTCCGCATCATGTGATCAATTAACGTACCTGTTGGAGACTTGTTCTCAAATGCTTCGAATTAAGAACAAGACAACACAAAATGTTAAAGGTTAATGCCCTTTGTCCTTCGAAACATTATTTTCTTTAGGACATAATGATCTTCAGACGAAGGTCATGAAGGTCATACCTTCATGATTGCAGTTTATATTAACGAAAGGATAAACATGTAAAACATAGAAGATAACATGCATGATTGTACAAAATTATTAATTCATCTTCTATCATATTACCATAAATAAACAGAAATAATACAAAGTTAGTTTTGTACCTTTGGCTTGACAGAAGAGAAGAGTACAAGCGTAATGCACAAGCGAGTACAAGTCAGCGTGAACAGTACAGGGGTACTGTTCATCTATTTATAGGCACATGGCACAGCCTGTGTGGATTTACATTTGTGCCATTTGCAACCGGTTACAATCATAACACAAATTATCATGGCCCAATTGCTCTTTTCATCTTTAAGTCAGTGCCACCCTCCGTCTCAAGGCGTGTCGCTATGCCGAAGCTCCCCGGATGGTAGCTTCGGCTTTGCTTCTGTGTTGATCTTCCGAAGGTGTTTATTCTTACGGGACCTTTGGCGACGAAGCAGACCCCCAATAGTAGGCCCTTCATGGTGCTAGATCGTTTTTCGTAACGAGCTCGACCCGTGAAAAATTCTCTTAGGCTTCGGAATGCCGAAGGTCCGAAAAACACCTTCCTTGAGCTCGTTGTCGAGAAACGATTTAAATATTCCGAGTGCAAGGTGGTCCCACCATACAACGGGTACGCGCGATCTGGTGATTCGCCTGCTCGCGCACTATGGTCCACCGTTTAGTGGGTGCGGGCGACTGTTCAGCGAGTGCGAGCGGCTTGACGATTTACCTTCCCACCTGCAGCACTATATAAACAGACGGGTAGGTGTGAAGTTACCACAACATTTATTACTATTGCACTGTTGTGCTGCCGAAAAATTTGACCACAGCCGAAGCTTATTCATCGTATTCTCAATCAAAGCATCGTTTTGCTTTAGCTTCGCCATAAGAGGGAGCTTCGGCAAAGTTGCAAAAAGTCATCAACTTCATCAAAACCGTGAGAAGTTCAGTATCAAATGGACAGAGTGCGTTCAACGGCTAGGGTTACGCGCGACGGAGAGGAGGCCGAAGCTGCTGAGACTGCCCCAATCTCCGAAATAATGAGGCAGTCGGGACTGGTTGTGACAGAGGGTGCCTCTGACGAAGGTGCACCTGCTTTCGAAGCTGAACAGGCTGATATTGAAGAGGGTGATGCTGGTGAAGAAGAGATAGATTATAACACCATTATGCCATCCAAACCCAGCCACTTGGACTTTGGGAAGTCGACTGTCTCTGAAGCTGATATGCCCATGATGATAAAGCTAGGCTACTTTGGGGAAGCTGAGAAGAAGCTGATTCGTTTTGGCGGGGAAGAAACTATTCTGAAGCCAGAAAATGATGAGGTGGTAGTTTACAGAAGTTTCTTCAAAGCAGGATTGAGGTTTCCTCTGCATGAAATGATTGGGGATGTTTTGAAAGATTTCAAAATTTATCTTCATCAGCTGACTCCTAACGCCATCGTTAGGCTCAGCATCTTTATCTGGGCTCTTCGAAGCCAAGGAGTGGAGCCGCTTGCCGAAGCCTTCTATCGGGTGCACGAGCTTCACTATCAGTCGAAGGCTAGAGAAGATGGGCTACACGAGAATTTTGGCTGCTACAACTTTGCTTACTGCAAAGACATGAAGACTCCGGTGGTCAGCTATCACACCAAATGGCCAACCGGCTGGAAGAATGAGTGGTTTTATGTTAAGGTTGATGAGAAGGAGAAGTTAGTTCAGAGCCCACTGGACCTAACCTTCGGATTAACTAGGCCCCTATGTGACATGCTGCAAGGGTCACCAAGCCGGACAGGTGTGGGTGAATTCCGAGTTGTGTCTGAGCATATCGGTACTAGAGATTTGGTGCAGGAATACTTAGCCAATAGAGTATTTCCGACGTTAAAGGAGTGGAATATGCCGAAGCTTAAAGAAGAAAAGAAACAGAATGAACTTGTTCGACTGCCGAAGAGACCCTGGCCCCAGTGCCCAGGAAAGAGAAGGAGATTGCCGAAGATACTTCGGAGGAAAAGAATTTTAATTTTCAAGACATACTTGGTCAAAAGTTGTCTAAGGCTGAGAAGGAAGAGCTGAGGGATTATGCAATATCATGCAGCTATCAACCAGGGGCAATGCTCTTCGGTGGCGTTGCTGAAGAGAGTTTAGGATGCCTTCGGGACCGGATTGGGGCGAAGATTGTCAGCACTCTATCGAAGAGTGTTGGCTTTTTGAAGCTTGAGGCCGACCTCAGCAGATACCGACGGCAACATATCGCCAGCAGCTTGTTTTATGCTAATTTTAAGGTAAAGTTCTTACCTCAACTTTTTATTGTTTTTGAGATGAAGGTTACTTCTGATGAAGGTTATTATTTTTTCAGAGTCTACTACTAAGTAAAACCTTGAGGATGCAACAAGATATCGAGGACAAGAAAATGAGATTATAATTGAGGGCTTAGAGGGCAAAATTAAAGACCACGAAGCTGCTTTGGAAAAGAAAGATTTCATGCTTCAAACAATGGAGGGTTCGCTGGCAGAGGCTCAAGCCAAGATTGCAAGGCTAAACAATGAACTCCCCACGAAATCAAAAAGCTTTGAACAAGAGAAGAAGGATTTTGATGCGAAGATTGAAGCTGATGTTGCAAAAAGTTCGAACTTGCAAAAGTCATTGAAGGAACTTCCAGATAAATGTCTGAACTTCGGCAACCGTTGCGTGCAACGACTGAAGGAAGTCTTCAACTCAGTTGGAGCCAGCTCTGAAAAGTTTAAACCTTCAGCTGAAAACCTGCCAGGCATCTTTGATCATATTGAAGGCGAAGTTGATGCTCTTGATGAAGTCATAGTTAGCCATGGTGATTTCTGCGCTCTACTAGCTTCTCGTGGCACAGCTGTCGCTTTTATGAAGGCTGGTTGCACGCATGAGAATATTGTAAACAGACCAAACTTCAGCTTATCACTAGCGGACTTGAATGACATCCCCGCCCTGGCCCGAAGCATTGGCAACAGATTCGTAACTCAAATTTGGGCGAAGGGTGGACGAAGCTTGGCTGGTGACGAAGCTCGAAGTCACCTTAAGCCGGTAATAAACTCATACCTTGTGCTTACCTCTTCCTTGAAACTTGAATTTACCTTATAACGCTTCATTATGTGCTGGATGACGAAGCCAAAGAGCAATGATCCGAAGCTTGGCGGGTGATCCGAAGCTTAGCGGATGGTGATGAACCCGAAGACATTGCTGTGAAAAACCTTCTAGAGAACTCTTGAATTATCCTTGTAAAGAATATTGTAATTTAAGAATCAGATACTACTCTGTAAATTTGTCCATACCTTGTAATATATTTTTACCTTTCCATCCATGTATGGACTGCTTTGATGTGGATGAAACTTGTATTTTTTGAGCCGAAGGCGAAAAACACCTTCCCTTCTTTTCGTACACAACGAAGCATAAATCTGCTTCCTTTCCTTTCGCCGAAGCCTTATTCTTATAGCCAAAGCAACTTTCTGTATCTGTATGATATGATGATGATGATCCTATGTATGTCTAAATGAATGTATATGAATGCAATGAATGATGTGATGTATTGTGCAAATGAATGTCCAGACACATGCTTACGAAGCCACATCAAAACTCCTCATTCCCTTAGGAATGACTGAAATCTCTTTGCCGTTTATTTTTTGGCTGCACCACTTATTTTTCGGTGTAAGTTCTGCATTCCCTTAGGAACGTCTTTTGAACTTGTTCGCCTTCTATTTCGGCGGTATCACCGTTGACTTTTCGGTATAAGTTCTGCATTCCCTTAGGAACATCTTTTGAACTTCTTCGCCTTATATTTCGGCGGTATTTGGCTCTGCATTCCCTTAGGAACGACTTTTGAGCAGAAAACTTACGCTGCATCCCCTTAGGAACGACTTTTTATAGCTTCGTCGTGCTCTGCATCCCCTTAGGGATGACTTTCGAGCTTCTCCCTGTTTTTTTCTCTTCTGCACTCGATGGTGCATGCTCAGATTTTACATTTTACATATTTTTGGGGGATTTTGCTCTCGTAGAGCTGAATAAGAAAGGGAAAATTACAAACTATGGCCCCATTAAAAACCTTTCTCTCCATTTGGAAAGGAAAAGGGTGCCACAGGAAAAATAAAAAAGATTACATCAAGTTACACATAATATCGTCGAAGCTCATCCGCATTCCAAGATCAGGGAATGTCGTTGCCGTCCATATCCTTCAATCTGTAAGAACCGGGTCTCGACGAAGATACCACCAAAAAGGGTCCTTCCCACTTCAGCTGTAGCTTGCCTACTGTGTCTGGATAGGCCACTCTCCGAAGCACCAAATGCCCTGGCTTAATGTTTTTCAGCCGTACTTTTCTGTCATGTCATTTTATTGTTTCGGTTTGATATTTATTGATATTCTCCACAGCTTGAAGTCGGGTCCCTTCTATAGCATCTTTTGCCACAGAATAATCAGCTTCGTCCTCTGCCGAAGCTACTGTTCTAATTGACCCTGCCTTAGCTTCTTCTGGGGTTATAGCTTCGTCACCAAACAATAACTTGAATGGTGTAAAACCTGTTGACCTTGATATAGTTGTATTGTGGCTCCGCACCACTTTAATCAACTCTTCTGGCCACTTTCCTCTAGATTGATTGAAGATTAACTTCATTATTCCTGTCATTATGATGCCATTTGCTCTTTCGACCAACCCGTTTGACTCCGGGTGCCTAACTGATGCAAAATGAATCTTCGTGCCAACCTGGTCGCAGAAATCTTTGAAAGCTTCGGCATCAAACTGTGTTCCATTGTACACAATTATAGCCTTCGGCACGCCGAAGTGACAAACGATATTTTGCCAGAAGAATTTCTGGATTGTAACCGAAGTTATTGTAGCCAAAGGCTTTGCTTCAATCCACTTAGAAAAATATTCCACCGCCACCACGACATATTTCAAATTACCTTGTGCTGGTGGAAGGGGGCCTAACAAGTCCAGACCCCATCTTTGTAATGGCCAGGTTGGTTGTATTAACTGAGTTAATGACGAAGGTTGTTTATGGTCCCTTGCACATTTTTGACAATTTTCGCACTTTTGGACCAGATATGCTGCATCCGAAGCTGCCTTCGGCCAGTAAAATCCTTGTCTAAAAACCTTTCCCAGCAAAGGCCAAGACCCAATATGAGATCCACACAATCCTGCATGTATCTCCTTCATTAGCTCCATACCTTCGGTTCTGGATAGACACTTGAGAAGGGGGGAGCAAACTCCATGTTTGTATAATTCCCCTTCTATTATGATGTACGGTCTTGTTCTCGCTTCCATTCTTTTATTATAAACTTTGTCATCCGAGAGGCAGTTACCCTGGAGAAAAGATATGATTTCAGTCCTCCAATCTTCACTATGTACTGGAGAAATGGCGAGCACTGCTCTCTCCATGAGTTCAACCGAAGGTGCCTTTATTGTTTCAAAAAATACTTCTGAAGGTAGAGGGAGCCCCTGAGCCGCTGATTTGGCTAACAGATCTGCTTGCTCATTTTTGCCTCTTGCAATGTTCTTGACAGAGAAACCTTCGAAAGAAGCCTCCAACCTTCGAATTGTATCCAGATATTTTTCAAGTTTCGGATCTCTTGTCTTGCTACTTTTATCTACATGGCCAGAAATGACTTGAGAATCAGTTTTCAGAATAGCCCTTCTTATTCCCATTGCCCTTAACTTCTGAAGCCCCAACAAGAGTGCTTCGTATTCGGCAATATTTTTTGTACAACTAAAATCTAGCTTGGCTGCATAACATGTTCTGACTTTCGAAGGTGCTACTAGAACAGCAGCTGCTCCTGCACCGAAGGTTCCCCAAGAACCATCGCAGAACACTGTCCAAGCTTCAACATCTTTATTTATCCCTTCTTCCTGAGCCCCTGGCGTCCAATCAGCGATGAAGTCTGCTAACGCCTAGGACTGTATTGAAGATCTATGCACATAATCAATGGTGAATTCATTAAGCTCTGCATCCCATTTCCTAATTCTTCCAGTAGCCTCTATGTTCCTCATGATGTCCTTTAGAGGTTGTGACGAAGGAACAATTATGTGGTATGCTTGAAAATAATGCCGAAGCTTTCTGGAGGCCATTAACACAGCATATAATACCTTCTCCAATTCTGTGTAATTTTTCTTTGATGGACTTAAAACTTCAGAGACGAAGTATACTGGTGCTTGCTTTTTAGCCTGACCATCTAACTTCTCCTGTACCAATGCCGCACTCACCGCAGAATGCGAAGCTGCCACATATAAGAGCAATGGAGCCCCTAGCGCGGGTGGAGTTAATGTTGTTAAATCGATCAAATATTGTTTCAACTCTTCAAAAGCTTTTGTTGTGCCGGGCCCCATTGAAAGACTTTGGCTGACTTCAGTATTTCAAAAAATGGCAGATTTCTTTCCGCTGATCTAGATATGAATCTGTTTAATGATGCTAACCTCCCTGCCAGCCGTTGAGCCCCTTTCTTCGTGCTTGGTGGCTCCATCCGAAGGATAGCTTCGATCTTACTTGGGTTAGCTTCGATTCCTTTCGTTGATACCAGACAACCAAGGAACTTGCCTTTCTTTACTCCAAAAACACATTTTTCCAGATTTAATTTCAGGCTAGCTTGCCTGAAATTGGCAAATGTTTCTTGCAAATCAGCAATGTGATTTTCTTGCTTCGTGCTTTTCACTATGATATCATCAACAAAAGTTAGCACATTTCTGCCTATCTGGGAATGAAAGACCTTGGCTGTCATTCTGCTGAAGCTTCCTCTAGCATTTTTGAGCCCCTCAGGCATCCGAAGATAGCAATAGGTGCCATTGGGAGTTATGAAGCTAGTCTTCGGCTCATCTTCCTTTTTCATCCAGATTTGGTGATAGCCAGAATAACAATCCAATAGACTCATGAGCTCTAAAGAAGCTGCTGCATCTACAAGAGAGTCTATTCTTGGTAGCAGGAATTCGTCTTTTGGGCATGCCTTATTAAGATCTGTGAAGTCAATGCACATTCTCCATTTTACATTGGCCTTCTTCACCATGACAGTATTGGCTAACCACTCTGGGTATTTTACCTCTCTGATGACACCAGCACTAAGAAGCCTTTTTACTTCATTCCGAGCACCTTCGACTTTATCATCAGACATTTTCCGAAGCCTTTGCTTTCTTGGCCTAAAGGATGGGTCCACATTGAGTGAGTGTTCAATCACATCTCTGTTGACACCGCAGAGATCATTGGCTGACCGAGCAAAGACATCTTTGTTGTTGAATAAAAATGTTATCAAAGTTTTCTCTTGCTCTTCAGATAGCTGAGACCCCAGAAGTACTTCTTGCTCTACTATATCTTCACATAGAAGCATAGGCTTCGGCTGATCCGCCGAAATAGCCTTCTCTCTTTTGTATTTGTACTGTTCACAGGCTTCGACTCCATCTATGTTATGAATTGCCTTTGAATCTGTCCAGTTTCATTTGGCTTTCCTAGCAGCTTCCTGACTCCCATGAACAGCAATGGGCCCTTGTTCCGAAGGTATCTTCATGCATAGATATGTTGTATGAAGTATTGCTTCGAAAGCATTAAGGGTCCCACGACCAATGATTGCATTGTAGGGGTATTTCATGTCAACAATATCAAACACAATCTGTTCAGTTCTTGTGTTGTGAACAAAACCGAAGGTTACCGGCATTGTGATTTTGCCAAGTGCTACAATTTGCCTTCCTCCGAAGCCACATAGAGGATGTGTAGCATCATCTATATTGTCCTCTGGTTATTGCATCTGTTTGAAAGCCTTAGCAAATATGATATCTGCTGCACTGCCTGTATCAACCAGCACATTATGGACCAAAAATCCCTTAATGACACAAGATATAACCATAGCATCATTATGAGGGTAATATTTGAGTTGAAGGTCCTCCTGGGAGAAGGTGATTGGGATGTGGGACCATTTTGACTTGATGAAGGGTCTCTGCACCCCAACATGCTGCACCCTTCTCTGTGCTTCCTTCTTCTGCTTCTTGTTAGCCAGCTCTAAGCCTGATCTGCCTGTTATTGGAAGCACCAGCAGCTTCATAGCCGAAGACACTTCATCTTGGTTGTTGAACGAAGCCGTCAGCTCAATCAGTGGAAGTGAGTTCACCGGAGGTGGGCGCCAATGTTGGGGACTTGTTCTCAAATGCTTCGAATTAAGAACAAGGCAACACAAAATGTTAAAGGTTAAAGTCCTTCGTCCTTTGAAACATTATTTCCTTTAGGACATAATGATCTTCAGACAAAGGTCATGAAGGTCATACCTTCATGATTGCAGTTTATATTAACGAAAGGATAAACATGTAAAACACAGAAGAAAACATGCATGATTGTACAACATTATTAATTCATCTTCTATCATATTACCATAAATAAACAGAAATAATACAAAGTTACTTTTGTACCTTCGGCTTGACAGAAGAGAAGAGTACAAGCGTGATGCACAAACGAGTACAAGTCAGCGTGAATAGTATGGGGGTACTGTTCATCTATTTATAGGCACAGGGCGCAGCCTGTGTGGATTTACATTTGTGTTCTTTACAACCGGTTACAATCATAACACAAATTATCATGGGCCAATTGGTCTTTTCATCTTAAAGTCGGTGCCACCCTCCGTCTCAAGGCGTGTCGCTATGCCGAAGCTCCCCGGATGGTAGCTTCGGCTTTGCTTCTGTGTTGATCTTCCGGAGGTGTTTATTCTTACGGGACCTTCGGCGACGAAGCAGACCCCCAACATATAGGAACAATCTAATTAACTCTTTAAACTATGCATCTTAATTAACTTGAATTACACACTTAACTAAATCAAACATCACAATATTTACTCTAACAGATACAACATTAACAGATAACATAGCCTTCGGCAAAACTAATTTCTTAACAAATATCTAGAGTACTTATGTACACTGGCCAACGACAGATTACTAAGTACAACAATCATGCTTCTCAAGATTAGTTGAATCTATTACAACTATCCTAACAAAACATGTCTACCAAAATCGTATACTTGTCTACCAAAATCTCCTTCGCCGAAACCGTATTTTAAACCCGAGCTTTACACGATGTGTCTACGCCATAATTGCGATCATAAACACATCGCAAATATTAAATCAATTAAATTACCCTAGTCATTCGTATCCACCACCAAAGCACTCCTCACCTAAATTACATTGCCGCCTAAACTTTACCATATACATATAAAACGTCTAATTAATAATTATTACCAGAAATTACATAAACATTAATAACTTATTTTTAAATAAAAATAGCATATAATGACTAACATTACGACCAGTAATTTAATCCAACACATCCAATCATTAAAACAAAATAATAGAAATAGCGAATCAGCTTACCTAAATCCAACATGGAATTCGCAGAAATAACAATGATAATATGTTCAAGAAGTTCGTCGAATATTTGACGAGCGCCACGCGAGAATCGCTTCTTTACCCACTCCCGAGATTTCTTGATGACGCACGGATTGATGACGTCCAGAATCGAGCGCGAAAGAGAGCTTCGGACCCCAACGCAAGTAGCGTGCAATTGAAAGATAAATCGTCAGGGTCGACGAGCATGTCGCGGATGCGACGTGTATTGACGACGAGGAGCAAGGGGGGCTGCTGCAAGGTCCGAGCACGATGGGGAGGATGTTGTAGAGCTCGACGACAAACGACACGATAGTGAGGACATAGGGCGTGGGGCACACGACACGGACAAAGAACGAGTGCAGGGACTGTCAGCTTGTCACGTGACCGGATGATGACGATGGGTCCGAGCAGCGACGACATGAACACATGGAAAGTAGAGGCACTGGACAAGATGAGCGCGACCAGCGAACCTCGGCGAGGGGAGACGTGGTCGGTAGAGAGCTGCATGGGAGTTGTCTACGGAGCCGAGGGCGCACACAAGACCATGGCAAGGAGCCGTGCGCTGGAACAGGTGTTGTGCACTGTGCGTATGGTGGCCTAAGCGCGGAGAAGAGCAGCGGCATGAGATCCGCCCCGGTCGAGCACCATGGAGGCGAGGGCACCATGGCTGAGGGCGAGCGGCACGATGGAGAGCTGAGCCATGGAGAACACCGACGAACTCCAGCAAAGAGCGCGCGTTGGGGCAGAGTCACTGGGCGCACTGTAGCTTGAGGTCGGGCTCGAAGACAGTGACCCGAGGAGGAGCAATGATGGCCAAAAAAACAGAGGGAGGGTGGTAGAGATAGGAATGGCTGGGAGGATTTTTTCATTTCTTCTTTTAAGGGAAAATCGCAGATATTTTGAATCAAGCTTTTTAGCGATGAATAATGGGTCGACTATACGGCTACACATTTTATTATACGAATGAACAAACCAAATTAATTACCAATTACTCGCTTTCAGTTCTAATTACACTAGTTTGGTTTGTTTCGGACTGATAATCATTTTCGTCGAGTTCCAATTAATTTGTTCGGGATAAAAATCATCCGAGTGGGTCGGGCTTTCGAATTCGTATTATCTTAATCTATAAATTTTAAATAGGCACAAGACTTGACATATTGCGAAATAAATACGCGAGATCAATGCGGCATCGAAAGTGTGATTCTTTCGGAAGCGACGACACACATCGTTTACATGGGCGAGAGGTTGTGCGCTGTCCAGACATCGGTTAGCGCTCGCGACACGTTACAATGCCAGGCCACAGAAGGACACGCGCAACGCAGGCGCGAGGGGATTCAAGATGGAGTTTACAGAACCAGATTTGATTTCAAGGGTTAGAGTTCGGACAGGATGTAAATGGACCAAATCAATGACATTGGCTTTGATATCTTAGGTGATATTTAATTTAGTCGAGCCTAGATGAATTTCGCTGCTATTTAAACATTCAACTAGAAAACAAAGCGATTAATAATTTTACGCCTTGTTTTTCTTGGATATTCAACGTGATCGAATTATAAAAAGAATCAAACTCTTTCCGAAAACTTATTTGTTTAATAAACAAATTCGAACAGCATGGACTCAACACCTTGAATAATTTTAAAGTCCAAAATTTCTCTAAAATGTTTGGACAGCTTAGATAAATAGAGACAGACAGACACGATATCAAAATCGTGATAAACGAGGATGATTAAAATTTAGTGACCTCTACATTCACCGATTTCACGTGTTAAAGTCCACACTCGTGGTCGAGCAGACGATAAACACCTGGGGTGTTACAACCCTCTCCACTTAAAAGAATCTCGTCCCGAGATTCGGAGCGAAAGACTTCTAAGGGTAAAGAAGCATGTAATCCCATCCATATCAGTGATAGCATAAACTAATTCCAAGTGAAGTTGAGTATTAAAGGATACAATTATTTCTCTAGTGGATATAACATGTATCACTTTAAGCCAACTAGAGATGTCAACAACGAAAGCGAATCAGATAGAAGAACACATAAGGTTTCATGTGTGCAGTTTTCTTTCTCTGACACATGAGTCTCTTGAGTGAGCAGTGGACAGATGGATAGAAGTTATCCAAACCAATTTGGATGCAACCTCTTGGGTAAAACACACAGAAAGATGTTTGTCGATAAGTCGGCATGGGAAACCCATAGCATAGGAGACGGATTTGGATGTCGAACAACTTCACAGTCAACTCATGGTTAGCCGGGGAATTCAAGTCCAAGGAAGATGATAGCAATTCGAGAAAACATCAGGAAAAGGGCTCTGTGGATGTTTACTCCACAATTCATCCACTTCTTCATGCGAGACGAACTGACTTGGTTAGGGAACACATGGATTAAATAAGAGAGCGAATGAACAAACTCCTGCAGTTTAGTAGCAGGGGAAATCAATCTCATATTTGAGAAGTAATCAGTTATCTTTCAACACTAAAAAGCTTCAAGGCTTCACTTTTCGCAGCAATGAATACGAAGGAAAATTGTACGTATGCAGTCAGCACCAAGGTCAAGAGAAAAGAGACTGCATATGAGAGGAGTGATTATTATCACATGATTAGACACAGATAGATCCTGATTTCGATGGAGACATATGAATTAGTAGTGAATTCGCTAAAGAACGCATAAAAATGGTATGCTCTTTTGATTCAACAGAGACGACATATGTTGCTTGATCATTTTGACAAACAACACCGAAATCATTTCAAGGAAGAGATCTACGGAAGATAACATATTAGGGTAGTTCCAGAATGGATCATGACTAGAGACCTTGATACCAGCATCCGACGAGTAGCACAATCCCGTGTGTGCATTCACAGGGAGCTCTCAGTTTCGCTACGGCACCATAAGTCCTTAATCATGACAGCATCACCGAACTGGCACTAATAATGAATCTCACAGGTAAGAACAATTTGTGCAGGGATAACATATTGATATAGTTTCATAATGGATTATGACTACTAACTGTGATACCAGCGCGTGCCAAGTAGCGCAACCATGTGTTGATCACCCATAGGAGGCCCTCGTTTCGTCGCGGCACCATCAATTTGTCATAACGCCATTACCAGACGTAACCAATAAGAAATCTCGCACAACACAAATAGACTGAGCCAGGATGACAATATACAAAATAGACTCCACCTGTAAGAATGGTTACAAGTAGAGAGCCAAATAGATCATGGCCCGAAGAAACAAACATGATATGGTCAAAACCTAATTTGGTTGATGAAGGGAGTATGATGGGAGACTGTTATTTCAGCCCAAAAATATTTCTATGCCCATCGCAGCAATTTCAAGGTCAAGGATGAGTGTCTGATTAGATATGCAGGAAAAATGGATTGGAATATTAAATTAATATGCCTTCGAGAGATATGAGAAACCTAATGCATCAAGTTCAAGAAAAAGATTGGGTATTCCTTTCCTAGGATAGGTTGATGAGTCAACAATGCGATTCTCAAGAAGAGGCAAACTGGAATAGAGATATTAGCTTGCACCAAGCAACCAAGGGAATGGTTTTGGAAGGAGACATGACTCGAGATTCTTGTTTAAGCCCGGGTACACTTTATGTCCAACAAAGAAATTATCTAAGCATTTATTTGTATGAGTTTGGTCATGGAGGGATAACGGAAAATTCAAATTTTGGGTCATAGTTCACTAAATAAGAACATGGCCTAGTTTTGGGTTTAGGCAAACAAGCCACAAACGTTCTATCAGCACATCAAGCACAAGAACAAACACCATTTGCACTAATGGTCAAATTAATAAAAGCTGGAAGCCATCTAAACACGTATCTCTAAGACACCACATTATTTACAATCATTGGCTACTGGAATAAAGATGAGAGAAGCATTTTCGTGCACAGGTGACAAACACCATGCAACAATCAGGATGCATGCTCGTCCTGTTCGTCCTCACAAATTTTTGCCAATCTACTATGGCAATAGCATTCTATCTCGGTGGCATACTTACGACTCTCTCAGTATTTTGCTAGTCATCAACTACACATACGTTCTCGAGGTTAGTGTTCCTGCAGAAAATTCCATCACAGTCCAATTTCCCATGATGCAAGATCCACAAATGACAGTTTATCACAGTTTATACTCCATACATTTCTATATGGAGGCCAGCTCTTCATTAAGCGTCGAGCCACGCATAGGCGCCGCTGCCACACTTTAACCATAGGGCAGCTCATTATGGTAACACATCTTCTTACCTGAGCGTAGGTGTGTCATTACAAGTACATTACACTTCTCAGTATTCCCATGTCTGTATACCCGTACACCTCCATGGGGTACTGAATTTCCGGAAAAGTAATTACTCCACATCGCAGCTTTCGTATATACATATGTAGAACATGTATATTGTCAAGTGCCACAATTAAGCACTCCCCTAGACCGACGTTTGTTCGGTCATGCTCTCACATCTCACCTTACCTTGAGCGTCGATCCATTCAAAACTGAATGGCGTCAAAAATAACAATACACATGTATGCAATATCCCCACGGTTGTGGGTTAGTGTTTTGAACTAAGCCACCTGATAGTCCTTAATTTAGGGCTTAACAGAGGATGTCGCTTGCATTATAGTTTTCAAAATCTGTTTTTCAAAACCAAACAATGTGTTTAGTTGAAAATAGGTTTTCGAAACCAAAACTTTGTTTTGAAAATACGTATGTGACTATATTAGACTTAATCATGCTCTGATACCAGTTATGGCAGAACCTCCCAAGTTATTGGGCCCACATGCACCTGCCCTTGTCTCAGAGACCTCAGACGGCTATGCATGTGCACTAGATAACTTAACATGATCCGTCCGAGTGTCCCAAGGACCCCGAATAAACCACTTACAACAAGGATCGCAAGATTAAGTAAACACAAATCACACACCAACATTTTGCAGCGGAATTTCTTTATTACAAAAGGTTACAAGCTACAACAAATTTACATTATGTTTATCGGAGTGGTTACAAAGTGATTCAAAGAAATAAACTTTGAAATGTTATAAATTACTTATAAGTTTGAAATATATGCTAGCTTAAGTGACCATCCTCAATAAGAAGTATAGAAGAGCTACTTTAACCTATAAGAAGGCCGAGCCCACCGGCACTTAGCACCATCCACATCAGCACAAATCTAGTACCTGCAACAACATGGGTTCAAAAACCCTGAGTACAAAGTGTACTTTCGCAAGTCTTACCCGACTAAGGAAAACGACTCTCAAGGATATGCTGGATTTGGGAATCAAGGAAAGGCTTTTAGCCAGAATCAACATTAATAGTTTGCAGAAAGCTTACTAAAATGAGTCCTTACTTTCAACATTTTAATGCTAGATTAAGTATTAATAGACCTTGTTTGCATCTAGTCTAATTTCATCACCACATTAATCAATACACCATGATTTTTGCTCACTATGATTCCATCCATGACTTAGATTGCAGGTCAGTGACCAAGTCTTCATATCCGAGAAGTAACGGTGATCCGAATCGATTAATAGCCAGCTGGGGATCTCCAACAACACGACATATGTAGCACTTAACCCTTGCATATGTTAACTCGCCACCGGGTTTCTCAAGACCAAAATGGGATCACGCCAACCGAGAGCACAGATAGTCCACCGTCCAGCCTCTTGCCACGGAGGGTACATGCTACTCTTGCCATCTCTCCACTCCCATTACGTGGTGGCCTTTCTGGTATTGGTCCGACCGAGGCAAAGCTTACCCATGACGAGGCATATGGTCAGTTAAAAGGTCCTCAATCATCAAGCCTACATTCACTATAATCCTTAATCAACCTTGGTAGAACATCACATGTTCCTAGCCCAAGTCTTGATTTAAGTACTTCCATCCTTAGGATTGTTTGTGTTCCTTAGGATGAAAAGAGCATTATAGGGAACTTTGCAGTAAGATCCCACCGTGCTCTGAATGAAAATATTCTTGCAGGCAGAAGCCATCCTTCCTCAGGATAACCCCTGAGCTAGGCATTAGTGCAAAGGACAAACTCTATCCGCAAGATTTACCTCTAGGCAGGGCTAAGCAATTTTGTAAATCATATTTGATACTTCACCAGAAGTATATATAAAAGGAATGAATTTCAAGATAGCCAATGCATTAAAGGGTTTCCAAACAGCTCCTATAAACCTAATGCACATTTCACTAGACTTAAAGTGTGTAAAAATCATTTAAAAACACAAGGAAGGGGTTGCATGCACCAGGGCTTGCCTGGAATAACACTAGGTTAGTGTTTGTTAGACGACGACCACTTGGCGATCAGCCTTTTGTCTTGGCATTCATTCAGTCCATCCACTTGAGATTGGTCCATCGACACTGTTTCTCAGAGTAGTTGACTCTTTGCATTACTTGGGGTCACTCGGCTTTAGTCCTCCGCATCATGTGATCAAGTAACGTACCTAAATGATATGCATAATCCATATGAATGAGAACAAGGAAGAGTAACGCAAGATATTATGATGCTCCACAGTATAAAATTGAGTACTTAATGATGAAGCATCATAACACTTCATCGGCAACACTAGTTATTGACATATGACCAAGCGCAATAATCACACTTCTCTAGATTATCCGAATCTAACGAAAACATCACAAAACAGCAAACTATGCACACCAAGCATCACACTCATGTTCCTCCTCTCTAATTGGATCTAATTCTGAAATCAAGCAAGAATAAATTATTTAATTTGCACTATCATCCTTAGTAAAATATTTCATCAGAAGTATAATAAAACTTGGACTCGTCATTATTGAATATCAACGACTTAAAATAAGTATAGGAACAATCTAATTAACTCTTTAAACTATGCGTCTTAATTAACTTGAATTACACACTTAACTAAATCAAACATCACAATATTTACTCTAACAGATACAACATTAACAGATAACATAGCGTTCGGTAAAACTAATTTCTCAGCGACTTAAATATCTAGAGTTCTTATGTACACTGGCCAACGACACATGACTAAGTACAACAATCATGCTTCTCAAGATTAGTCGAATCTAATACAACTACCCTAAGAAAACATGTTAGCTAGCTGATTTAATACTAAACCTATTTTTAACGTCATCGATTCACCAACATCGTATACTTGTCTACCAAAATCTCCTTCGCCTAAACCGCATTTTAAACTCGAGCTTTACACGATGTGTCTACGCCACAATTGCGATCACAAGCACATCACAAATATTAAATCAATTAAATTACCCTAGTCATTCGTATCCACCACCAAAGCACTCCTCGCCTAAATTACATTGCCGCCTAAACTTTACCGTATGCATATAAAACGTCTAATTAATAATTATTACCAGAAATTACATAAATATTAATAACCTATTTTTAAATAAAAATAGCATATAATAAACATTAATAGATGTAGCGAATCAACTTACCTAAATCCGAATTGGAATTCGCAGAAATAATAATGATAATATGATCAAGAAGTTCGTCGAATATTTGACGAGTGCCACGCGAGAAACGCTTCTTTACCCACTCCCGAGATTTCTTGATGACACACAGAATGATGACGTCCAGAATCGAGCGCGACAGAGAGCTTCGAACCCCAACGCAAGTAGCGTGAAATTGAAAGATAAATCGTCGGAGTCGACGAGCATGTCGCAGACCGATGTGTATTGACGACGAGGAGCAAGGGGGGCTACTGCAAGGTCCGAGCGCGATGGGTAGGATGCTGTAGAGCTCGACGACAAACGACGCGACGGTGAGGACATAGGGCGTGGGGCACACGACACGGACAAAGAACGAGTGCAGGGGCTGTCAGCTTGTCGCGTGACTGGATGACGACGACGGGTCCGAGCAGCGATGACATGAACACATGGAAAGCAGAGGCACTGGACGAGACAAGCGCGACCAGCGAACCTCGGCGAGGGGAGACGTGGTCGGCAGAGAGCTGCACGACAGTGGTCTACAGAGCCGAGGGCACACACAAGACCATGGCAAGGAGCCGTGCGCTGGAGTAGGTGTTGTGCACTGTGCGTATGGCGACCTAAGCGCAGAGAAGAGCAGCGACATGAGATCCGCCCCGGTCGAGCACCATGGAGGCGAGGGCGCCATGGCTGAGGGCGAGCGGCGCGATGGAGAGCTGAGCCGTGGAGAACACCAGCGAACTCCAGCAAAGAGCGCGCGTTGGGGCAGAGTCGCTGGGCGCACTGCATCTTGAGGTCGGGCTCGAAGATAGCGACCCGAGGAGGAGCAACGGCGGCCAAAAAATATCAGAGGGAGGGCGGTAGAGATAGGAACGGCTGGGAGGATATTTTATTTTTTTCATTTCTTCTTTTTTTAAAGGAAAATCGCAGATATTTTGAATTATGATTTTTAGCAATGAATAATGGGTCGACTATACGGCTATACATTTTATTCTACGAATTAATGAACCAAACTAATTACCAATTACTCGCTTTCAGTTCTAATTACACTGGTCTGGTTTGTTTCAGACTGATAATCATTTTCGTCGAGTTCCAATTAATTTGTTCGGGATAAAAATCATCTGAGTGGGTTGGGCTTCCGAATTCGTATTCTCTTAATCTATAAATTTTAAACAGGCACAAGACTTGACATATCGCGAAATAAATACGTGAGATCAATGCGGCATCGAAAGTGTAATTCTTTCGGAAGCGACGACACGCATCGTTTACGCGGGCGAGAGGTTGTGCGCTGTCCAGACACCGGTTAGCGCTCACCACATGTTACAATGCTAGGCCATAGAAGGACACCCGCAACGCAGGCGCGAGGGATTCAAGATGGAGTTTACGGAACCAGATTCGATTTCAAGGGTTAGAGTTCAGACAGGGTGTAAATGGACCAAGTCAATGACACTGACTTTGATATCTTAGACGATATTTAATTTAGTCGAACCTAGACAAATTTCGCTGCTATTTAAACATTCAACTAGAAAACAAAGCGATTAATAATTTTACACCTTGTTTTTCTTGGATATTCAACGTGATCGAATTATAAAAAGAATTAAACTCTTTCTGAAAACCTATTCGTTTAATAAACAAATTCGAATAGCATGGACTCAACATCTTGAAAGATTTTAAAGTCCAAAATTTCTCTAAAATGTTTGGACAGCTTAGATAAACAGAGACAGATGAAGACAGACACGATATCAAAATCGTGATAAACAAGGATGATTAAAATTTAGTGACCTCTACATTCACCGCTATCATGTGTTAAAGTCCACACTCGTGGTCGAGCAGACGATAAACACCTGGGGTGTTACACATCCTGTGAACTATAATCATAAACACTGGCAAACTTATTAGTTCACAGGTTATGTTGATCATCAAACACCAAAACCTTTTTAGCCAAATGGCCCGGGGTCCATTGTCCTTACAGCGCCGAGCACTCAGCAAAGAGCCGGATTCTGGTATTGGATGAGATAGGAGATAAGATAAGGGATTTGCTGGTGGTAGCCATAAGGTGATAATGAGCTCTCAATTTTACACTATAAAATTTAAGAATCGAATCATATTAATGGAACTCTATTTCAATTCATTTTTGAACTAAAATTAATTAAGTACTCAAGATAATCTTGAAGAGAGTTGGATCGTGATCCATTACCACCTCTAGATATACTACCATCTCGTTCAAACTTAACAGTGTCTATAGTTGTTAGCGCTAGAAGAAGGTATTCTGGATGCTACCAAAATGTCTTTAAGTTGGGATAAAGTACCCACACGTGGCTATTATCGAGTTTCGACTCCGAGGGCCCATGCCTAGGTATTTGTCATTTCCCTAGCGAAGGCAGAAGCCCATCATTTTGAGGAGCTCGATTGCAGGATCTATTAAGGGAATAAAAGTTATTTTAGCCAACATGTTCCAATGTATCAGCGCAAGACCCCATGTCCTTGTGGCCCTCGATCTCTTTAGGCCTCGGAATACTTTACACTTAAGATGTTGTTGGGTTCATATAATTGTAATGTGATGGATAACAGATAACGTTAAATCATGTTTGTTTAAGTCCAATTATAATTAGATTTCATACTGAAAATTGATATCGGTCTATTCAAACTTATTATCCTTGTCACTCGAGTATGAATAATTGTCGTTCCCATTTACATTATAATTCATGAACCTAACATCACCTAAGTTTTTTTGGACCCCACCATTCATAAGAATAGAACCAATGCATGCATGTTCTTTTGTGAAAGTAGCCTAGAGGGGGGTGAATAGGCTACACCTGCTATTCTCAATAAAAACTTCAAACTTTTGTGAGAAAAGATAGTTCAACAGGTAAGGCCGGTTCAACCGGTCTTGAGGCCGGTTCAACCGCAAATCACTTGTTCAACTGCGAACTTAAAAGAAACTACTCAGATCTATAATTAATAAATGCAGCGGAATAATTGAATTAAAATCAACTAGATAGATCACAGATCTGAGTTAATGAGAGACAAATCACACCCACAAGAAAGCACACAAGACACACGATTTTTACCGAGGTTCAGTCATACCACCAAGGTACCCTAATCCTTGTTGAGGTGCCCACAAAGGGCCGGGTCTTTCTCAACCTTGTTCCTCGATTCCGACCACACAGGTCAAGGCGATCCCTTACTCAATTTGCCCACAAAGAGCCGATGATACAAAATGTTCTTAGGGTCATCCACATATTTGGAGACTCCTAAGGCAAGATCACAAGCACTTAAGGAACAACACATTCCAAGAACAAATATATTGCAAGTAAGAACGATTTGTATCAACTAGAGAGAGATTGAGGAACTTGAATCAAAATGGACGTTGGAATTGAGAACTTATCTCACACCAAAGAATCTTCCCACCGATCATAGAGGAAGGACTTGGGGCACGAGATCGAAGTTGAAACACTTTGAAACGAAGGAGAGCAGGCATCATAGGGTGTAGGTTCGAGAGTCTTAGGCCTAGTTTGGGTACTCTAGTATTGACCCCAATCCAGATGTCTTGAGGTGGATTGTGGTGTAATTTAAACTAATTTACACCTCAATCCACCTCAACACATGTGTTTGCTAGTGTTTATGTTTGTAGTTCACATGTTGCAAAAGCGATTGGATCGAGACATTGAGGAAGCAACACCTCAAAGAAAGCATTTGAGGACTCAAGTAAGACTCAAATACATCAATAAAAGTCCAAAACACAAGACAAGAAACAAGCCCAAGTGAAAGAGATTGAAGAATTGAAGAAGGGTTGTTTCTTGGTGCACCGGATCGGTTCGATGATGCACTGGACCATTTGTGCGAAGGCGTTGTTTTCGGGCACTCGGCTACTAGCACACTAGATGTTAGGGTCGATGCACCAGAATAATAGGCAACGGCGACAACGGGTAGTTTAATGGTCATCTGGTCACCGGACCTTGGGTCCGACGCATTGTATCTATGTTGGCGCAGAGAATCTGTCAGGTGAGCCAACGGCTTGCTTACGTGGGGGACACCAGACCAGTCTGGTGCGATGCAGACCAGTCTGCTTTCTCCATTGGCTACATTTGGCTTGGGACACTATATATGTAACACCCCAGGTGTTACCATGGCTAGAGCACACCTTGACACTAAGGACTGTGAGTTATATGAGGTAAAGGCTTAGGGCAACACATAAGAACTTGGAGGTCATGTGCTAATTAAGTTGCCAATGACATAAGAAGCATTACTCTAGTCCTTGCTCACTTACTACCTTGGATAAGAGGGGAGAAGAACCCTAGACCTCTCTTAAACCCTATCTCCCAAAACCCTAGGTAAGAGGGGAAAGAGAGTGAACAAGTGTGCAAAGCATGAGTAATTTTTACCCAAACCTTAACTAACCTTGTAACCATCAATTAGGGGAGGGAAATATTGCAAAAAGACCCCTGGAGAAACCCCAATTCAAATCTCCAAGTGGAGAGAGAGCTCTAGAGCTCTCTATTTCCCTCTAAGTCAAATTCTAACCCTAATCCAAAGACCAACCGTGTTCACCTTAAAGATGGCACCAAAACCACTTAGGTTCTATACCAAAAATGTGGTATACCACCTAAGGCACCCCCTGGAAAAAGTGGAAACCGAGACTTGGACGTTTGACAGGTATTGGCATCAGTTTTGTCGCGGGGTGGGCAGTAGGACAAGCCAGATTTGGCGCCCGTCTATCTCCTGATCTAGGGCGTATCCTCCATTGGAACTCACACATGTGAGATAGCCCTAGGTGCCAGGAAGAGGTCTGCGCCGGATTCATGGCAAGATTCGCACGTTTGCGATCTCTAGAGACGTTTGAACAATGGAAGAAAAACACCTCCACGTGTTCGACACTTCCTGCCCGCGCCAGAGCACGCTCGCGCGCGCCCCCGCATGCCCAGCGCCGCGCACGAGCCAAGCCAGCGCCATGACCCGCGCCCGCGCCTATAAAACCCTCCCAGACTTCGACTGCACTCTTCCGCGCACCCTCAAACCTCACCGGAGTCCAGCTCGCCGCCGTTTGCCCGTGCGCAGCGTGTCCGCGGCCGCCCAATCCCTCTGTCAATGTAGACCGGCCAGTAGAGCCATTCCCAACTCCGTCCAGCCCCCGGAGAAGACTGTGCACACCTCCGTGAAGCTCCCCGAGCGAGGAATCGGAGTTTGCTTCGCCGGAGAGGCCAGCCCACGCTCGCCGGAGCTCTCAACCCCGCCGGAGTACGTGGACCGGGTAAACCACTCCACCATCCTTCGATTCCTTGTGCACACGGTCGCTACATTACCCCGTGAAGCTCACCGTGTCCTCGGATTGAACCAGTTCGCCGTGGTTTGGCCGGTACACTCGCCGCCGACGAGGACACCCGCCTGCGCGCGTGGACCGGGCGATTCCGGCCATCCCCGGCGTCAAGCCGTACCTCGACGTGACCGCCGGAGCCTCCCCGAGCCAACCCCACCCTTCGTCGGACCTCCCTCGCCGCCGGTAAGCCGCGCCACCCTTTTTCTTTCCCGCGGTTACTGTTTGCGTAAGGGGAAGGACTGCGGGTGAGAGCGAGAGAAGGTCAGGGGGTTTTGTGAAATGTCAGAGACACAGGGGAATAGTGGCGCGAGGGTAGATTTGCGAAGGTTGATTTAGTTTAAACCCAGGGACCTCGGTGTAAACTGTTTTTCCAGAAAACCTTTATTAAATCTGTTTTTAAATTGAACAGAAACTTTGAAAATTCATAACTTCTGTTTAATTCATCCAAATTTGGTCAAACCAATTTTGTCAGACTCTAAATAATGTAACCTACTTAAGAAAAATATAAAACCCCCTATGTACTATAGAAAGCTTTAAAGCTCTGATTTAATTATAGTTTTGACCAAAAGCTTAATAATAGGGCCAAAAATTAGTTGCACTATTTGACTGGGGTTAGAAAAATTTTGAGAAGTTTGTATCTACCTACTAACCCAAATAAAAATGTTAAACCTCTGTGTCCACTCCATTAAGTTAGTTTTTACCCCTTATTCTATAATATGCTTAAGGATAAGAAAAATAGAAAATGTAATTTAAACAATGAACCAGAGAGCACCTCTATTTTTGTTAGGATACTTGTTTAGTGTAGTTCACTGGAAAAATATATCATACCCTGGTTTAGTATAAAATAAGTAGGATACCTTTTATTTTAATAAACTAAGGATAACTTAGAAAAACCCTACAAAAATAACCCCAAGGTAAAAACACCCCCACCCTGGGGATAACTAATGTTTTATTAATAAGAACTTAAGAAAAATATGAAATCTGCTGTTTGACATTTTTCAAATAATAATGTAGTAGAAAGTGCCTTTTTGACATTAAACTTAAGAAAATCATAACTAAATAACCACCCCTTAGTTTTCTGTGATTTTTAGCACAGAAGCCTATTATTACTAGGGGATGCCAGCAAAAATAACCTTTAGGACAGAACCTGCCCCTAACTAAGAGATGTAGTGTAAAGTGGCCCATTTTGCATAACTATTGTTATTTTTGTTTAAAGCCTAGCCTTTGTACTTTAAGCCTCAAATTCTTAAAACAAGCTAGAATAGCAAATGACAACCCACTGTAATTTCTACAGAATTTTTGGAAATTATTAAAACACTATCGTAGTTCAAACCTACACTAGAAACCCTAAATGGAAATTAAAGAAAGGAAAATGAATAATGTAAATTAATGTCATCCTAAAACGTTTGTAAATTTATCCACTGAAATCTTTAAAGACAATACAAATCCACTATGTTATCCTAAAATAAAACCTAAGCCTAAAAGGTAATAAGTCTATGTATATATATACCACTAGAAGCCCCACATAACCAGGAAACCCTAAGTTATTTCTTGACTTAGTTTCTTTTAGCTTAATGTTATTAAATCTTGCATAATCATGACATACATGTTCATTGCATTTCGATAGACTGTAACCTTGCTGACGGAGAGTACATCCTTGTGCCGAAGCAAGGAGCTGCTCAGGAGGTAGCCCCGGATCCAGCACCCGAGCCTGCACCAGAGGACCTGCCTGCCACTGCTTTGGAAGGCAAGCCCCAGTTTTATGCATAACCTGTTATTTATGCTATTTTACTTCACTTAATGATTGTAGGAATGATTGTGCACTTAGGTGTAGGAATTGTTTGAAACCCTAGTTGCATGATCTCAGGAATCCTTTTGAGATGAATACTAGTATGATAGGTCGAGTAGTTGCTTTATTTAAATAGTATCTCGGTAGAAGACGAGTGATTTTTCTAGCACTCGCGCGAGGTCAGGAAATTGATTGTACCCACTTTCACACTATCATGATACTAGTTGGTGGACAACAATCCATGGGGATTGGTTGTTTACGAGATGGGAAAATGGAATAAGGATTAACGTGCGGATACCTGTGTCAAGCGTTTGAGCGTACTAAGCACATGCCGAGAAATATGGTAAATCGGTAAGCCTAGTACCTGAGTGAACCTGCCCGCAGACTTTGCCCCTCACGCGACCTGAGACGAGGTCTCCCATTCCGGTTATGGTGGGTACAAGTGCGGTCACTGCACGACGGCCAGTCGGGGTCAGTGAGGCATTGTACGCCAAGGCGGTGAGCCCTGATCTGTTGCCAGGGAATCGATGGGGACGGTTGATATGTGTGGGGACGGAGTGCCCCTACATGTCGTGTGTTTAGGTTTACCTTGCAAGGTTTAAAAACTCGATTCGAATCGTCTGCTTCTCGCAGCTAATGAGACTGCTTGATCCATTGTACTGCATTGAGTAACAAGTGGAAACATGATGAGTTGATATAAGATGTTGATTGCTAATAATGCTTGCTACCATGTATGAATAGATAGTCCACTTTGAGCCTTAAGAGAGTCACACTTAAATTTGACCAAGTTAAAACCTTGATTTAGAAACTCAGCTAGTGCTTTTGGCAACCAAACCCCACAGCCAAACAGCTGCATGTCTAGAGGTAGAGGAGTAGACTCCTCACACCGGGTAAGTCTAGCTGAGTATTAGTATACTCAGCCTTGCTTGTGGCATAATTTTTACAGGTTCTCTGGAGGAAATGGTTGCTGGAGTGACTTGGCCGTCCATCTTGCCACCGGGTTGGACTGTCGAGTGGGACCCTGCCTCGGCTGAGGAGGAGCATGAGGAGTGATGGGACAGGCTTCCCCATCTCTCTGTTTAATTACCGTTAGTTTTATTCCGCTGCACTTCGAACAATGATGGTTATTTTTGCAAAAACTCCGATGATGATGATGGTTATGTAATAATTTAATACTCTGACATGTATGGTTTTATGCTTTATTGTATTTGCTCTGTGACTGACCTTCGAGTGAGATTGTGGTACTTGATCCTGTCAGTGGCCGTGTCGGACTAGATCCGAGGGATTGACGGGTTATTCCCATTTAAGTGTGGTCTAGCCTCTAAGGCGGGGCTTAGGCACTTAAGTTGGAATAATTCGGGCAGTTCCGCCACAGCTGGTATCGGAGCTTGTACCACCACAGAGGAATCACTAAAACATGAATACCATCCTTTTACAAAGTAAAACTTGATAGAAACAATGTTGGATAGATAGTAGGACGAGCATGATAGACCTAGGACGTGAAGCCTTAGGATGATAGAAGGGTAGCTAGGTGGCTAAGTGATTAGGCCCTACAGGCCACTATAAAGGATGGGAGTTCTTCCCCATTCCCTTTACATTAATGTGAGGTCGTTTAGGACGAGCATGCATGCATTCTTAATTAAGCAAATGGATAATTGAGTAAAGAACTAAAAACAAAATGATGACCAACTAAGTATCCTAATACCATTTTTTTATATAGTTGGAGAGAAGCTAAGTTTTATTTTGCTTGTTCTTTTTATAATTCTTTTTCTTTTACTTACGCTTAACCGTACACAGATGACTTCCCACGGATCCTCAGACGACGGGAATGCACTGACCCACACTGACGGACTTGCACGAGAGGGCTTTCCCCGCATTTTGTGGGAGGTACTTCAGGGGGCCGGATACGCGACACCCCCTCAGTACGCGGTGCAGCAGTTCGAGAAGCACCGACTGCCTCGCTGTAGAGTGAGGATGACCTTGGAGCCTCATCCCCTGCAGCCAGGCTGGCGCTCCTTGGACTCCGAGTCTTTCGGATACCGAGCGGAGGACACGATCAAGGCGATCGCTCTGCATGGATTGACTACTTTCTGCGGGTTCCATCCTTTGGAGCTGGCCACCCACCCCATTGGCTTGTTCCCCGCTGAGAGGGAGGACGACCCAATGTGGAAGGATCGGGTGGAGCATGCCAAGGATATCTGGGCCATCTACCCAGGATAGACTGCGCACTTGACCGTACGGTGCATGAATGCGCTGTACCGTCTGCAGGTGATGCGCGGTGAGGCGATGTCCCATCTGATGGCACTGCTGGAGGCAACAAAGATTACGGTGGACAACAGAGAGGAGCTCGTGGTTGATTTGTCCCAAGAAATGGTGGAGAAGGACTTGCAGGTGGAGCAGCTATCCACGGATATCCAAGAATTGGAGGAGCTAGTGGGCACCAGGGAGAACACCATCGAGGTTCTAGAGGATCAGCTCATTAACACTCAGCAGCAGCTTGCTGAGGCTAACGAGCACCTGGACATGCATCACCAGGAGATCCAGGACCAGGAGGCCAACGAGGACGTCGACATCGAGGGAGGAGATGAGCCTGCCTCCAGTGTGGACACTGCTGGCTCGGGAAGACCACCTTCCCCCGAGACGAGTGTTGCTTCGTTCGCTCACTAGGTGTTCGGGATAGGATTAGAAGTGGAATGGTCGGACTCCTCGCAGCTAGCTTAGCTTTTGCACCCTTGGGGTACTAGGCTAGATAGAGTTGAGCCATTTTGGGACAAATTGATGTAATCGTGCTAAACTCTCTTGGGAGCTTGTTTGATGGATGTTGTCATCAGTTTAAATTTGGAAGGAAGAATTTGTGCCTTCAAAAATCCTTTTGTTGAAGTCGGAGTCTATCTTGTTGTTTTAACTTTTTCTTCGCGATAAAATCTGAGCTTGGAAATAAGGTGTTAAGTATGTGGTTTTTTAGATGGCCGGGAGGCAGCGTCGTGGCCAGAATGAGCACGTTCCTCCACCGCCACCGCCTCCCATCTGCAGGAGCTTATGGCTCAGCAGAATGAGATCTTGAGACAGCTGGCCCAACGTCAGCCACCACCTCAGCACTATGGTGGTGGAGACCATCAGCGTCACCCTGCGGCGGCTACCTATCAGGAGTTCCTCAGCACCCAGCCTCCATTGTTCACAAGGGCGGAGGACCCACTTGATGCAGATGTATGGTTGCGAGTGGTGGAATCCAAATTCCCACTACTCCATGGAGCTTGCTCAGAGGTCACCAAAGTCAGGTTCGCCACCCAGCAGCTTCGTGGACCCGCAAGGACTTGGTGGGATCATTTTCTTGCTATGCAGCCAGAGGACCGAGAGGTGGAGTGGAGGGAGTTCAAGGCAGCTTTCAGAGGACACCATATACTAGCCGGGATTATGGACAGGAAGCTCAATGAGTTTTTGGCACTCACTCAGGGCAACAGGACAGTGTTGCAGTATGCCCAGGCCTTTAATGACTTGTGCCAGTATGCTGGGTATCACGCAGATACGGATGAGAAGAAGGGAGACAGGTTCAGGAGGGGGCTCAGCACTAAGCTCCGTGACCGTCTCAACACCGTCAGGGCCAAAAGTTACAATGAGTTGGTCAACATGGCTATCTCCCAAGAGGACTGCATTACAGCTAGACAAGCAGAGAAGAAGAGGAAGACCCTTGTGGCAGGACCTTCAGCTCAGCCACAGCGCTTCAGGATTGTGTCCGACACTCAGAACAGGGGACCCCAGCAGCAGCAAGGGCGATGGGTGATCCGACCACAGCAGCAGCAGCAGGCACCCAACCGCACCCAGTTCCCAGCTCAGAGGAGCAATCAGCAGCAGCAGCAGTACCGCCAGACAAATGACAACAGGTGCTTCACTTGTGGCAACACTGGGCACTATGCCAAGAATTGCCCCAGGAACCAGCAGAGGCAGGGGCAAAATGTTAATCAGAACCAAGGGAAGAGGCAGAAGGTGCAAGTGAGGCAGGGCAGGCTGAACTTCACCACCATGGCTGATATTCCAGAGGGAGCACCCGTCTTGACTGGTATCTTTACAGTTTTGAATTATCCTGCTATTGTTCTTTTTGATTCTGGTGCATCACACAGTTTTATCAGTACCAAATTTAGTGCCAAGTGCCAATTGCCTTTTCACCACACCAATGGGGGTATTACCATCTCAACACCAGGAGGCAGGGTTGCCACCTATCAGATCAATAGGCACGTACCAATTAAGCTGGGTAGTCTCATTTTCAAAACCACTCTATTGATAATGGGATTGGATAGTGTGGATATCATCTTAAGGACTGATTGGTTATCACGGCACCACGTGGTGATTGATGTCGCAGCCAAAGCCATAGAAATCTGCTCCCCTTTGGATGGCGAGATCACCTTATATTTGCCCGACCAGGGGTGCACCCGTTCTTGTGCCTTTGTTATGATAGAGTCCCCAGTGGAAAAGATCCCAGTGGTCTGTGACTACCCGGACGTTTTTCCGGATGAATTGCCAGGGATGCCACCTGACCGAGATATTGAGTTCGCCATCGAATTGCAACCCGGGACTGCTCCTATCTCTAAGAGACCCTATAGGATACCTCCCGCGGAATTGGCAGAATTGAAGAAGCAATTGCAAGAATTGTTGGACAAGGGGTTTATTCGCCCAAGTACTTCACCATGGGGATGTCCAGCATTATTTGTGAAGAAAAAGGATGAGAGTTTGAGGATGTGTGTTGACTACCGCCCTCTTAATGCGGTGACTATCAAGAACAAATACCCACTGCCCCGTATTGATGTTCTGTTCGATCAGTTGGTAGGAGCCAAGGTATTCTCCAAGATAGACCTTCGCTCAGGGTACCATCAGATCAAGATCCGTGCCAGCGATATTCCCAAGACGGCTTTCTCTACCAGATATGGGTTGTATGAGTTTTTGGTGATGTCTTTTGGGCTGACCAATGCCCCGGCTTATTTTATGTACCTGATGAACTCAGTGTTCATGCCAGAGTTGGATAAGTTTGTGGTCGTTTTCATTGATGATATTCTAGTTTATTCCAAGAATGAAGCCGAGCACACCAAACATTTGCATACCGTACTTCAGAGACTGCGTGACCATCAGTTGTATGCTAAGTTGTCTAAGTGTGAGTTCTGGCTGAAGGAGATTAAATTCTTGGGTCACACCATTTCTCAGGATGGGGTATCAGTTGATCCTGAGAAGGTACAAGAGGTAATGAATTGGAAACCCCCGACTACAGTGAAGCAAATTCGGAGTTTTCTGGGATTGGCAGGGTATTATCGACGATTTATTCCGGATTTCTCCAGAATTGCCAAACCAATGACTGAACTGTTGAAGAAGGGAGTCAAATTTGAGTGGAGTCAAAAGTGTGAAGATGCCTTTCATACCTTGAGGCAGCATTTGACAACAGCCCCAGTGCTGGCCCAACCTGACAACACCAAGCCATTTGAAGTTTATTGTGATGCTTCTGGTACTGGATTGGGATGTGTCTTGATGCAAGAAAATAGAGTGATTGCTTACGCTTCCCGAGCACTCAGGCCCCATGAGCAGAACTACCCTACACATGATCTGGAATTGGCAGCTGTAGTTCATGCTCTTAAGATATGGAGACACTACTTGATGGGAGCCCACTGTAACATCTACACTGATCACAAGAGTCTCAAGTACATTTTCACTCAGGCAGATCTGAACATGAGGCAGAGGAGATGGTTGGAGTTAGTCAAGGACTATGAATTGGAGGTGCATTACCATCCTGGTAAAGCCAATGTTGTGGCAGATGCCTTGAGCAGAAAGGCCCAGTGCAATTGTATGAGCATGGATGTGGGAGTTACCACCCTGTGTGACGAGTTGTGCAAGCTGAACCTGGAAGTTGTTTCTTCGGGTGACCTAAGCTATATCTCGGTGGAGCCCACATTGCAAGAACAGATAATCAGGGCACAGGTTGAGGATAAGGGTGTTCAGGTTATCAAAGATATGATCAAGCAAAAGGCAGAAAAATACAAGTGTTTCCAACAGGACAGCAAGGGAATTCTATGGTTTGGAGATCCATTGGTTGTTCCCAAGGACCCTGAGCTCAAAAAGAAGATACTGGATGAAGCTCACCTCTCCAAATTCTCCATGCACCCTGGTAGCAACAAGATGTACCATGATCTCAGATCTTTATATTGGTGGACTAGAATGAAAAGGGAAATTGCCAAGTACATATCCGAGTGTGACACCTGCCAGAGAATCAAAGCTAGTCACTTTAAGGCAGCAGGCCCTTTGCAACCCCTTCCCATACCATCTTGGAAATGGGAGGACATTTGCATGGACTTCATAGTGGGATTACCCAATACCTCCTGGCACCATGATTCTATTTGGGTTATTGTGGACAGGTTGACCAAGACCGCTCATTTCTTGCCAGTACACACCACCCACAAGACAGAAAAGTATGCGGAAATTTATGTTGATCAAATAGTGCGATTACATGGTATTCCAAAGACCATCATATCTGACAGAGGAGCACTGTTTGTGGCACGCTTTTGGGAGAAACTGCAAGAATCACTTGGGACCCAAGTAATCCGAAGCTCAGCATACCACCCCCAAACAGATGGCCAGACAGAAAGGATAAATCAGATTTTGGAAGATATGTTGCGAGCTTGTGCACTACACTATGGAAAGGAATGGGACAAGTGTCTATCTTTGGCAGAGTTTTCTTACAATAACAGCTATCAGTCCAGTCTGAAGATGGCACCTTTTGAAGCCTTATATGGGAGAAGATGTAGGACCCCACTAAATTGGTCTCAAGCAGGAGAAAGGGAAATTTATGGGCCGGACTTGGTACTTGAGGCAGAGGCAAAGGTCCGGGTTATTACCAAGAACTTAGAAGCTGCTCAGGCCAGGCAAAGGAGCTATCATGATAAGAGGCGGAAGCCTCTACAGTTTGAGGTGGGAGATCATGTCTATCTTAAGGTATCACCCACCAAGGGTGACCAGAGATTCGGGATCAAGGGCAAGTTAGCCCCTCGCTACATTGGACCCTATGAGATCAAGGCAAGTTGTGGACCCGTAGCTTACCAATTGGAATTGCCACCCCACATGTCAGCAGTTCATAATGTGTTCCATGTATCTCAGCTGCGGAAATGTGTTCGCCTACCCAC
This sequence comes from Zea mays, assembly GCF_902167145.1. NCBI lineage: Eukaryota > Viridiplantae > Streptophyta > Magnoliopsida > Poales > Poaceae > Zea > Zea mays. The sequence continues at coordinate 74,756,164 of NC_050098.1, forward strand.
TGAAGTGCTACCGGAACCAGAAATTGAGATAGAACCAGACTTGTCCTACCAAGAGTACCCCGTCAAGGTATTAGATCAAAAGGAGAGATCAACTCGGGTAAGGTCGGTCAGAATGTACAAGGTTCAGTGGAGTCACCATTCAGCAGAAGAAGCTACATGGGAGACTGAGGATTTCCTACGCTCTCGCTTCCCCGACTTTCTACCCAAAGGAGTCGATACGTAACCCCAAAACCCCACCCCCACCTGCCCTTTGAATTCAATTATAAGAAAAACTTAGATAACAAGGATAGTCTAAGTTGTGGATTTAACTTAAGAAGGGCTTCCTTCTGAAGTTGCAAAGAGGATGACATTCGAAGAGCAGTTAATAAGAGAAACTTAAGTATAAAGGGAAAACAGCACCAGCACACCTTCAAGCACCCTCCAAGGGACTCTACCTAAAATCTCGGGACGAGATTCCTTTAAGGGGGGAGGACTGTAACACCCCAGGTGTTACCATGGCTAGAGCACACCTTGACACTAAGTACTGTGAGTTATATGAGGTAAAGGCTTAGGGCAACACATAAGAACTTGGAGGTCATGTGCTAATTAAGTTGCCAATGACATAAGAAGCATTACTCTAGTCCTTGCTCACTTACTACCTTGGATAAGAGGGGAGAAGAACCCTAGACCTCTCTTAAACCCTATCTCCCAAAACCCTAGGTAAGAGGGGAAAGAGAGTGAACAAGTGTGCAAAGCATGAGTAATTTTTACCCAAACCTTAACTAACCTTGTAACCATCAATTAGGGGAGGGAAATATTGCAAAAAGACCCCTGGAGAAACCCCAATTCAAATCTCCAAGTGGAGAGAGAGAGCTAGAGCTCTCTATTTCCCTCTAAGTCAAATTCTAACCCTAATCCAAAGACCAACCGTGTTCACCTTAAAGATGGCACCAAAACCACTTAGGTTCTATACAAAAAATGTGGTATACCACCTAAGGCACCCCCTGGAAAAAGTGGAAACCGAGACTTGGACGTTTGACAGGTATTGGCATCAGTTTTGTCGCGGGGTGGGCAGTAGGACAAGCCAGATTTGGCGCCCGTCTATCTCCTAATCTAGGGCGTATCCTCCATTGGAACTCACACATGTGAGATAGCCCTAGGTGCCAGGAAGAGGTCTGCGCCGGATTCATGGCAAGATTCGCACGTTTGCGATCTCTGGAGACGTTTGAACAATGGAAGAAAAACACCTCCACGTGTTCGACACTTCCTGCCCGCGCCAGAGCACGCTCGCGCGCGCCCCCGCATGCCCAGCGCCGCGCCCGAGCCAAGCCAGTGCCATGACCCGCGCCCGCGCCTATAAAACCCTCCCAGACTTCGACTGCACTCTTCCGCGCACCCTCAAACCTCACCGGAGTCCAGCTCGCCGCCGTTTGCCCGTGCCCAGCGTGTCCGCGGCCGCCCAATCCCTCTGTCACCGTAGACCGGCCAGTAGAGCCATTCCCAACTCCGTCCAGCCCTCGGAGAAGACTGTGCACACCTCCGTGAAGCTCCCCGAGCGAGGAATCGGAGTTTGCTTCGCCGGAGAGGCCAGCCCACGCTCGCCGGAGCTCTCAACCCCGCCGGAGTACGTGGACCGGGTAAACCACTCCACCATCCTTCGATTCCTTGTGCACACGGTCGCTACGTTACCCCGTGAAGCTCACCGTGTCCTCGGATTGAACCAGTTCGCCGTGGTTTGGCCGGTACACTCGCCGCCGACGAGGACACCCGCCTGCGCGCGTGGACCGGGCGATTCCGGCCATCCCCGACATCAAGCCGTACCTCGACGTGACCGCCGGAGCCTCCCCGAGCCAACCCCACCCTTCGCCGGACCTCCCTCGCCGCCGGTAAGCCGCGCCACCCTTTTTCTTTCCCGCGGTTACTGTTTGCGTAAGGGGAAGGACTGCGGGTGAGAGCGAGAGAAGGTCAGGGGGTTTTGTGAAATGTCAGAGACACAGGGGAATAGTGGCGCGAGGGTAGATTTGCGAAGGTTGATTTAGTTTAAACCCAGGGACCTCGGTGTAAACTGTTTTTCCAGAAAACCTTTATTAAATCTGTTTTTAAATTCAACAGAAACTTTGAAAATTCATAACTTCTGTTTAATTCATCCAAATTTGGTCAAACCAATTTTTTCAGACTCTAAATAATGTAACCTACTTAAGAAAAATATAAAACCCCCTATGTACTATAGAAAACTTTAAAGCTCTGATTTAATTATAGTTTTGACCAAAAGCTTAATAATAGGGCCAAAAATTAGTTGCACTATTTGACTGGGGTTAGAAAATTTTTGAGAAGTTTGTATCTACCTACTAACCCAAATAAAAATGTTAAACCTCTCTGTCCACTCCATTAAGTTAGTTTTTACCCCTTATTCTATAATATGCTTAAGGATAAGAAAAACAGAAAATGTAATTTAAACAATGAACCAGAGAGCACCTCTATTTTTGTTAGGATACTTGTTTAGTGTAGTTCACTGGAAAAATATATCATACCCTGGTTTAGTATAAAATAAGTAGGATACCTTTTATTTTAATAAACTAAGGATAACTTAGAAAAACCCTACAAAAATAACCCCAATGTAAAAACACCCCCACCCTGGGGATAACTAATGTTTTATTAATAAGAACTTAAGAAAAATATGAAATCTGCTGTTTGACATTTTTCAAATAATAATGTAGTAGAAAGTGCCTTTTTGACATTAAACTTAAGAAAATCATAACTAAATAACCACCCCTTAGTTTTCTGTGATTTTTAGCACAGAAGCCTATTATTACTAGGGGATGCCAGCAAAAATAACCTTTAGGACAGAACCTGCCCCTAACTAAGAGATGTAGTGTAAAGTGGCCCATTTTGCATAACTATTGTTATTTTTGTTTAAAGCCTAGCCTTTGTACTTTAAGCCTCAAATTCTTAAAACAAGCTAGAATAGCAAATGACAACCCACTGTAATTTCTACAGAATTTTTGGAAATTATTAAAACACTATCGTAGTTCAAACCTACACTAGAAACCCTAAATGGAAATTAAAGAAAGGAAAATGAATAATGTAAATTAATGTCATCCTAAAACGTTTGTAAATTTATCCACTGAAATCTATAAAGACAATACAAATCCACTATGTTATCCTAAAATAAAACCTAAGCCTAAAAGGTAATAAGTCTATGTATATATATACCACTAGAAGCCCCACATAACCAGGAAACCCTAAGTTATTTCTTGACTTAGTTTCTTTTAGCTTAATGTTATTAAATCTTGCATAATCATGACATACATGTTCATTGCATTTCGATAGACTGTAACCTTGCTGACGGAGAGTACATCCTTGTGCCGAAGCAAGGAGCTGCTCAGGAGGTAGCCCCGGATCCAGCACCCGAGCCTGCACAAGAGGACCTGCCTGCCACTGCTTTGGAAGGCAAGCCCCGGTTTTATGCATAACCTGTTATTTATGCTATTTTACTTCACTTAATGATTGTAGGAATGATTGTGCACTTAGGTGTAGGAATTGTTTGAAACCCTAGTTGCATGATCTCAGGAATCCTTTTGAGATGAATACTAGTATGATAGGTCGAGTAGTTGCTTTATTTAAATAGTATCTCGGTAGAAGACGAGTGATTTTTCTAGCACTCGCGCGAGGTCAGGAAATTGATTGTACCCACTTTCACACTATCATGATACTAGTTGGTGGACAACAATCCATGGGGATTGGTTGTTTACGAGATGGGAAAATGGAATAAGGATTAACGTGCGGATACCTGTGTCAAGCGTTTGAGCGTACTAAGCACATGCCGAGAAATATGGTAAATCGGTAAGCCTAGTACCTGAGTGAACCTGCCCGCAGACTTTGCCCCTCACGCGACCTGAGACGAGGTCTCCCATTCCGGTTATGGTGGGTACAAGTGCGGTCACTGCACGACGGCCAGTCGGGGTCAGTGAGGCATTGTACGCCAAGGCGGTGAGCCCTGATCTATTGCCAGTGAATCGATGGGGACGGTTGATATGTGTGGGGACGGAGTGCCCCTACATGTCGTGTGTTTAGGTTTACCTTGCAAGGTTTAAAAACTCGATTCGAATCGTCTGCTTCTCGCAGCTAATGAGACTGCTTGATCCATTGTACTGCATTGAGTAACAAGTGGAAACATGATGAGTTGATATAAGACGTTGATTGCTAATAATGCTTGCTACCATGTATGAATAGATAGTCCACTTTGAGCCTTAAGAGAGTCACACTTAAATTTGACCAAGTTAAAACCTTGATTTAGAAACTCAGCTAGTGCTTTTGGCAACCAAACCCCACAGCCAAACAGCTGCATGTCTAGAGGTAGAGGAGTAGACTCCTCACACCGGGTAAGTCTAGCTGAGTATTAGTATACTCAGCCTTGCTTGTGGCATAATTTTTATAGGTTCTCTGGAGGAAATGGTTGCTGGGGTGACTTGGCCGTCCATCTTGCCACCGGGTTGGACTGTCGAGTGGGACCCTGCCTCGGCTGAGGAGGAGCATGAGGAGTGATGGGACAGGCTTCCCCATCTCTCTGTTTAATTACCGTTAGTTTTATTCCGCTGCACTTCGAACAATGATGGTTATTTTTGCAAAAACTCCGATGATGATGATGGTGATGTAATAATTTAATACTCTGACATGTATGGTTTTATGCTTTATTGTATTTGCTCTGTGACTCACCTTCGAGTGAGATTGTGGTACTTGATCCTGTCAGTGGCCGTGTCGGACTAGATCCGAGGGATTGACGGGTTATTCCCATTTAAGTGTGGTCTAGCCTCTAAGGCGGGGCTTAGGCACTTAAGTTGGAATAATTCGGGCAGTTCCGCCACAATATATACCCCTCCAACCGACCATTTGAGGGTGTGGAGAGTTGAGCAACATAGCTAGTGAGTTGAAACACACATCCATTGTTCCATACACCTAAGTGTTAATAGAATCACTCGGTGATTAGCGTAAGTGATTTGTGAAGTGCTTAGGTTAGTTAGACCATTATTACACTTGCTCTAGGTTAATTCCTAGTTGATTGAGTGGGGTTAGAAAACCCACAAAACGCTCTTGAGCGAGCTGTTGTAATTGTATCGAGTGGGGCGAGAGTCTCTCAAGACCACACCAACCATGTTTGTGGTGTGGCCACCACCGTGTACCAGAGGGAACGAGGCCCACAATGTTACGGTCAGAAACTCGATAGTGAAGATGGCAGGGAGCATCTGAGAGGAGGCTAGAAACAGAGCACCACTTTGTAAACACAAGGTTGACTTGTCCCATGTGGTTCGAGTTGATAATGAGTGATTTTCAACGGGTAGTGTCTCGGGTTGAGTCGTGGACTAACCGAGATGTGAGTTATATGTTGTGCAACCATGTTTATCAGCTTGTGGTGTGGAAGTGTGGAGCACAGGGATGTTGGTCGACGACGAAGGTGAAGGTCATGCAGGTTCAAGCCGAGGGACAGGAAGCGGTGAAGGACGAGCGCCGAGACTTGACCGAGGGACAAAAGTCACTGGGTGACTAGCCGTGGTGGCTGACACCTGGGATGCGCACTCGTGAAAGGACATGGCGGAGCAGGTCATGTTGCCAGCATGGTCGAGGACTGGAAAGACATGTGTTCAGTACATGGGGGGATGAGCACGCGGTGCGATACTCATGGGGTTTGGTGGTGGAACCTCGAAAAAACACCTAACGCTATAGACGATGGGTTTTCAATAGAGTCTGGCATCATCATGGAGGGTGCATCGAGGCAAAATAACTTTGTGTGGAGCACGTGGACGTCAGATCAAAACTCCAGGAGTTGGTCCATTTTGCCCTGGCTATGTGGATATGCTCTATGTATCTACGAGTAGTTTAGGAATTTGTAATAACCCTCTATAAATAGAAGGGTGGGCTGGTTGTTTTAGCATCTCTTTGGCTTAGAGTTTTAGCACTTGTAGTTTTCCATTCCCTAAACTTCTCTAGTTTTATCGCCTGAGATCCAAGCGCTTTGAACTGCCGCATATGTTGATTTTGTAATCTTCACCATGTAATCTGAGGAAGGGTGGTCGGTTCCACTCACAGGTTTCATTGAATCACAAACTCAGTTTTGTTTCCGCTGAAGTTTTTTGACTCATTTTGCTCTTATGTTCTTCTCTTCCCTCTTCTTGTGGATTTGTGAAGAACCTTCAAGTTCTTGTGTTGTGGTTGTCGTTGGGGATTGATTTGTGGCAAGATAGACTCTTTGGATCACTGCATATAACCAGGTGTTGCGGTTCTTGGTCATGATCTGAGTTCGTCGTAATTTGAGTTTGTTTGAGAAAATCCTAACAAAACCCCATCTGTTAGTATTTTGCATCTGTGCATGGATTTTTGAGTTGCTCATGTTGATACTTCACGAATAGACTTCTTTTCTCCCATGTAAATTGCTTACAAAAATTTGAGGCAAATATGGGCATCTTTCATTGCCCGGCATTGTCGCTCCCTCCATCGGCACTGTCGCTTTGTAGGTCGGCACGTAGCGATGAGAGTATGAGAACTTTGTGCGGTTGGCTAGAGAGACCAAGACACTATGTTTTCTTAGTTTTAGTCGATTGTCAATTAGATGTGCGCCAACAAGGAGCAGTTACCCGATGATGATCATGAGATAGCGATCAAGTTACATTATGCTCTAGATCAGAGGGTTTGGGGGTGAAAGTCTCGGCAATCATCGAGTCACACATCTATGAGACTCCTACCGTGGACGAGCTTTTTAGCAAGCTCAAGTCCACCAAGATTGACCATAAAAGCCAGACCAAAATCGAGAACCCAGGTGCACCCACCATGGCCCTAGTCTCTGGAGGTGGTTCTGCTTCTAGCCCCTCACCTGTCTTGGTTTCCCTATCTTCTTTGTTGTCTATCACAGAGGAGTAGGTGGAGAGCCTTGGGGATGAGGAGCGGGTGCTTATGGCTAGCCGGTTCAAGCGGTTCCACAAGAACCGCCAGAACCGGTGGTGTGGCGGGCCGTAGAATGGATGCAACAACTGTGGCGACCTCGACCACTTCATCACTAGTGTCGGCATTTCGACCCCGGGGGGTCCCTGGACCGACGAGTGAATTGTCGCTGCGTGACCCAGCCCAGATGGGTCGGCGCGAGGCGGAGCACAAAGGGGGAAGAAACAGGCAAAGGGGAAACCCGCGACCTTCGTGTTGCCCTGCGCCCAGGTCGGGTGCGCTTGCAGTAGGGGGTTACAAGCGTTCGCGTGGGAGAGCCTTATGCGCCAGCCCGTTCTCCCGCGCGGCCAACCTTCTCGTACGAGAGCCCTGGACCTTCCTTTTATAGGCGTAAGGAGAGGGTCCAGGTGTACAATGGGGGTGTAGCAATGTGCTAACGTGTCTAGCAGAGATGAGCTAGAGCTCTAAGTACATGCCGTCGTGGCAGTCGGAGAGGTTTTGGCACCCTGTTCATGTGATGTCGTGGCCGTCGGAGGAGCGCTGGAGCCCTGCGGAAGGACAGCTGTTGGGGCTGTCGAGTCCTTGCTGACGTCTTCTTGCTTCTGTAAGGGGCTGAGAGCCGCCGTCGTCATGGAGCACGCGGGGTGCCATCATTACTTGTTTTACCGGGGCGAGCCGGATGGGACGCCGGTCTTGTTCCCCGTAGCCTGAGCTAGCTAGGGGTAGGGTAATGATGGCCTTCCTTGTGACATGGCGGGTTCGAGCCCGAGGTCGGGCGAGGCGGAGTTCGTCTTCCAAGGTCGAGGTTGAGTCCGAGCCCTGGGTCGGGCGAGGCGGAGACCGTCTTCCGAGGCCGAGGCTATGTTCGAGCCCTGGGTCGGGCGAGGCGGAGTCCGCCGTCCAGCATCGAGGTTGAGCCCGAGCCCTGGGGTCGGGCGAGGCAGAGTTCGTCGTCCAGCGTCGAGGTTGAGCACGAGCCCTGGGGTCGGGCGAGGCAGAGTTTCCTATGGCGCTCGAGGCTGGACTTAGCTGCTGTCAGCCTCACTCTGTCGAGTGGCGCAGCAGTCGGAGCGACGCAGGCGGCGCTATTTTCTTGTCAGGTCGGTCAGTGGAGCGGCGAAGTGACTGCGGTCACTTCGGCTCTGTCGACTGAAGAGCGCGCATCAGGATAAGGTGTCAGGCGATCCTCGCATTAAATGCTCCTGCGATACGGTCGGTTGTCGTGGCGATCTGGCCAAGGTTGCTTCTCTGCGAAGACTGGGCCTCGGGCGAGCCAAAGGTGTGTCCGTTGCTTGAGGGGGCCCCTGGGCGAGACGTGAATCCTCCGGGGTCGGCTGCCTTTGCCCAAGGCTGGGCTTGGGCGAGGCGAGATCGTGTCCCTTGAGTGGACTGAGCCTTGACCTTAATTGCGCCCATCAGGCCTTTGCAGCTTTGTGCTGATGGGGGTTACCAGCTGAGATTAGGAGTCTTGGGGGTACCCCTAATTATGGTCCCCGACAGTAGCCCCCGAGCCTCGAAGGGAGTGTTGATACTCGCTTGGAGGCTTTTGTCGCACTTTTTTGCAAGGGGACCGACCTTTCTCGGCTGCGTTTCGTTCCGGTGGGTGCGCGCGAGCGCACCCACCCGGTGCAGCCCCCGAGGCCTCGGAGGACTGGTTTGACTCCTTCGAGGTCTTAGCGTGTTTCGTGATGCTTCGGCCGGTCTGGTTGTTCCCTCATGCGAACTGGCCGTAGCCCGGGTGCATAGTCGAGTCCTAAGTTCTCGGGCTGGTATGTTGACGCTGTCAGCGGTTTGGCCGAATCCGGGTTTGCGAGAGCAGCCCCTGAGCCTCCGCACAGAGCGAGAGGACGGTCAAGGACAGACTCGGCTTTTTTCATACGCCCCAGCGTCGCCTTTCTGCAAGGAGGAGGGGGAAAGCGCCATGTTGCCCTCGGAGGGCGCCGAACATGGTGTCTCCAGTGAGTTGCTAAAGGGTGATCCGAGTGGACACCCGTGCCCCATTCGTTAGGGATCGACTAGTGGCCCGAAGGCACGCTCCAAAAGTACATGCGGGTGATTCGCCGGACCCGGTCCCCTTTTGACGGGGTCCGAGGGCTCGATGCCTCCCTCTGGTGGGATTTCGTTACAAAATCGTTCCCGTCGGTCTCGGAAATGTCCTAGGGTACCTCGGGAGCGTAGCCCGAGCCTTGGTTATGTATCGAACGTACCCAGGGTCATCCCTCGCTCTGCGTGCTCTGAGGCGGCTGTCAGAACCCTTCGGGGGCCAGCCTACGAACCTCTGATCAGTAGTGGGCGCAGAGCCCGAGTGGCCTGAGGCGGCCGTTGAACCCTTCCGAGGGGCCAGCCTTCAAACCTCTGACCAGTAGTGGGCGCGGAGCCCGAGTGCTCTGAGGCGGCTGTTGAACCCTTCCGAGGGGCTAGCCTTCGAACCTCTGATCAGTAGGGGGGCTCGGGGCCCGCTTCCTTTGCGGAAAAGGATCCATTTCGGAGTATCCCCTTTCCCGGTCCCTGTGGCAAGAGAGAGAAAGAGGAAGCGGAAAAGGATACGAAATCGAACGACGTGGCACACCTTTTTTGACGCGGTCATTATGGCGGAGGTGAAGCGTCGCCTACTTCGCCTGCCAAAGGTGCCGCCTGTCCTGCCGCAGAGTTAATGCGACGGGACGAGTGGTTCGCGGGGCAGTCGTTGTGCGTGCGCGAGCCGTTCGAGGAACGGAACACGGGCGCGTCGTCTTCACGCCGTGGGAGAGGGTTCTCCTGCTGCCCCATGAGGGGACATGAGCTTGCAGACGATTTGACTGCTGCTTCCGCCCGCCTGCCACCGCCATCACTGCCAGCCCATTTCTGGCCGTATCGACCGTCGCGCTTTCTCCCGCGGCTGACCGACCCATGACCGATGTGCTCGGTTGGCACTGTGGGGTCATGCGCAGGGTCGCCTCGAGTTGTGGCACCGGTTCCGCAGTCGAGGAGGCGCGGTACTGGCGCGAGTGGTGGTGCAGTTTCTCGCACGTAGTAACCGGCGCGCCGGTTACATGACGTGTGGGCCTGGGCCTCCATGCTGGACGCGTCGAAGTCGAAAGTGCGCATCCCCTTGGTGCGGTTTCATGCCGCCTGCATGGCGGTCCGCCCTTTCACCCGCTGGTCCGGGCGATAGTGGAGGAAAGCTTGTAACCGCTGGGCCGTTGTGCGCTCCGTGCGCGGCGGTTTTGGCTCCTTCTGTCCTGGGCCAGCTTGCATGACGCGTGGGACCCAGCCCCCGTGTCGTAGGGGGAGGACCTTGGAGCGTGTTGGTGAAGACTCAGTTCGCGACGGCTGAGGACGCAAGTGGGGAGAGTCGCCTTTAAAAGGAGGGTGACCCCCTTGGATGGCAACCATGTCTTCGCACTCCTTTCATGCATCGCATCCGTCCACCTTCCGAGCCCCCGAATGGGGAGCACTCGCGTCGCTTTCGTCTTGCTATCGTTGGAGGGACGCAACTTCGCAGAAGTTGGTACCTTTCAGCCATTGCTCGGCTTTAAGGATTTTCATCAGGCAGCCCGGCTGCATCCCCTCGCCGGTGGTCACCCAAGACGGTGACCACCAGTTTGAGGGTGGGGAGAAGCAAGCCGGGCTGCGGCCTCTGCCCCGCCCTCAGCTTCAATGATCTTCATCATCCTGGCTGGGGCGGAGGCCGGATTGAGCCAGAGCTCTACCTCCCGCGCGGGTTCGTGGGTCACCTTCTCCCTCAGCATTCAGGGGAGAGGGCGCTCACCGGCCTAGCGGGAGGGTCGGACTTCGACAACGCGGGGCTGGTTGGTGGCGAGCGTCGTCAGCTTCAGCGCGTTGGGCTCGCTGGCTCAGCTGGCTCTGGCTCGGCTCCCGGTGCCCCCTCCCACCGCGAGAGCGGTTGTCGCGCCGCGCGCACCGGAGGACCGCCGAAGACGTCGCGCGCTGCTAGGGTGGCGTTCGTGTTCTTGGGCCGTCCTGCCTTTGCTCTGGTACGGCACCTCTGTGCGGAGGTCGGTGCTGCCCGTCCGGGAGGATCCGAGTGGGGATCTGCCGGTGGGCAGACGGCTTCCGTCGTCAGCGCGGAGGTGGTGGTGCGGCTGAAGAAGTCCTCGTCGCCGACGGGATCACCGCCACCATCTGGGCTCCAGGCCTCCGGCTCTTTGGCTTTGATAGCTTGTCCTCGCCCCTCGAGTGGGGACGTGGGCGAGGGGCTCGTTGCAGCAGCGTCCGCCCTGAGGACATTGCTGCTGCTGTTTGGCCACCTAGAGCGGAGGTTGTTGTCGCTGCTGCCGGAGCGGGCGGTGGTGAGCCACCTGGAGTCTCGTCGCCCCGCAGGCCCTCCAATGTGGGGGGTTGTTCGTACCTGCGGGGGTGGAACCGGAGTTCCGCTTGTAATGGCCCTTCAAGTGCCGGTGTCTGTTCATTGCGGCTGTCGGGGCCTGAACATGTATGTATTTTTGGCATGAAGCCGTGTTTTTTCCTCATTTCGAGCACTAGGACTCGCCTGTCGGCTAACTGAACCGCTTAACCAAGTGTGAGTTGCCTCGTGCGAAAGTGACGAGTGAGGTATCCGTATCCCGGAGGCATAGGAGTCCCTCGGCTCGGTCGGCCTTGCCGCCCGAGGCTTCTCTTGCTTAGTTAAAGGAACCCTCGACCGCTCTGCGGTGAGCCGGGGCCTGTGACACCCCAGATGTCTATTTCGCGTTATGTCGGGAGATTAATCCTAATCTCGGATGCTCAGTAAAAATTTCTATTTCTCGATCGTGCCTATCTCTGTTTATCAGGCTTTCTCTTGGAAGTTCACCGAATTCAGAGTTAATCGATCGCGAGAAACAACCGATTTTGGAGCGTGTTAAAACTTTTAATTCTCGGAACTAATGCAGACTCGAAGATCATTCTCGAATTATAAATCTCATCCGAAGCTCTTTAAATCAAACTCTCGACGATTGTTATCTGATCTGAACCCGAATCTAATTCCTCGAAACTTTGATCTATGTTCGACTATTTTATTCGGGTCTGTATTCTCCAACGGGATACTCAGTATGTCGTCCTCTAAATAATTCTTACTCGACTCAGCCAAATATCTCATGTCTGAACCGAATTCAAAACCCCGTATCGACAACGATTTTAAAATGCCACGATTCACCTTCTCCGACTAAAAAAAATCGAATGTCGATCAAATCTCAGGACGTTTTATTTTCGAATCACGCGTAGGGAATTATTTTCGAGCGAAATCAACTTAGACTCTCGGTCGAATTAATCGCTCAATCTTCTATTCGTCCGAACTCCAGCTCGCTCTGTTTTTTTACACAGACGACTTCCGCGCGAGCATTTTTATTCCGAGAAATATTTTAGCGCAGCCCGATTAAGTGTTTTGGGCCGAATCCAGCCCAGCTCGTTTGGCCCATTTGAAACCCTAGCCATTCCTTGTCTATAAATATGAGGTCTCCCCTTGCAAGTTGGAGAAAATTACCACTCCCTACCCCTAGCCGCCATCAGCCATCTCCCCCACGCCACCCTCTTCTTCCCCACGGCAGCTCCATTTCCAGCCATGGCGAGGACGCCCCTTTCCCATGGCTGAGCTCAAGCTGCCGGTACCTGACGCGGCGCCCCTCTGTTGTAGGTCGAGCGTCCACCCGGCTCCTCCTCCTGGAGAGCGGCTGCAGCAGGGAGCCTTTCTCCCCTGCGCGCTGGAGCTTCTTGGATCGACCTCGGCGAGGTCCATGTCCTGGCGACGCAGCAGCTCCCCATGGCGCCTTCCTCCCCGGCTTCCCTCGCGCAGCGGCGACAAGCATGGAGCTTGGCTCCTCTCCCCTGCGCCCTACCTTTTTCCATGGAAAGCAGCAGGAGCTCCACCTCCCATGGCGCCCTTTTTTCCCAGCCGTGCAGCTCCCTACTCCATGCCGATGCCCCTTCTCTTCCCCTGCTCGTTCTCCCTCGCGCAACAGCAACCGGGTCTTCTTCCTCCCCTGCTGTCCACGGCGCACAGCAAACAGGGAGCTCAGCTCCATCTCCCCTCACGGCAGGACACAGCTCAGCTCCATCTCCCCTCACGGCAGGACACAGCAGCAGCTCTGCTCGCCCCCTCCCATGGCGCCTCCACCTCCCTGCGTGCCCTCTGCCCTTCTTCATCCCCTGGCCGAGCTACTACGCAAAGCATCGACATCAGCTTCCTTGGACGGTGCCCAGAAATTCCAGTAGAGCTCGCCCCATTTTTTTTCCCTGGCCGAAGGTTCCCCCTGCTGCTAGCTCGGCACCCAAGGCGAGCAGCCCCGGCAGCGAGCTCCTCCCTTGCATTGCTGTCGGACGTCGCTGCCGCTGCCACTACCTCGCTCACTCGTCGCGCAGCGAGCTCCACCGCCGACACGCACAGCAAGCTGCACACCGCAGCAGCATGCTCCTTCGCCTCGCGCGTTGAGTGCTCGACGAATCGCCGCAGCGAGCCACGCCCTCTGGCTTCGCTTCGGTTCCCCCCTGCGCGACGACGCATTCGTCTTCACGCCACATGTGCAGCAACCACGACCGAGGTTTGATATGGTGAGCCGATGTGTTATTTTGTGTTAGATCGGATATATATATGTGGCTGCGATAGTTATTTTGTGTGTTGTAGGGATTGGTCGTGGATGTATAAATTGTTTGCTAGAATGCTTCGTCGTAAAATAATGTGTTAGTGCGGCAAAAATTTGATAAATCCTAAAGCATGTTTGGTGACTTCCGCACTCGGCTAATGAGTTAGTCTATATTAATTTTTTTTGTATTCATCGTTGGTGTAGGTTAAATTAGGTGAAAAATGTAATTTACGTGATATATAATTGGTGTTTGGAAGATGAGATAGGTTAATTTAGAAAGGTGTGTTATCAAACATGCGTGCCGAATTGCGATGTAGTAGTGATTGCGTAAGTTGAACCGAAGTGTCCCAAGTACATGTCGTGATATTGTTGTATTGAGATAGTAAATTATAAGTGTTGCGTGATATGAGACTCGATCGATGTAGTTAATATTGAATTGACCTGTAGAGAGGTGGCGACATGCCGAAGTAGTCGTCGCTTCCTCTACGGTTAAGTCGGAGTCCTGCGTGATGATGTTATTTATGGGGTGAATGCGTATTGAAATATTTTATGTCGTGCAATATGATTAGGAAGATGAAGGATAGATATGGTGTTTCGGAAATGTTAGCCAATAGATTCGGACAAGCGTGATAGAGGTTGCGTCACTTATGTTATAAAATTGATGCTCGACATGTTAGGTCTCCTAAAATGTGGTGTTTTAGGTGACTTGTGTGTTATCCATTTTAAGTTGAGAAATGTTTAAGAGAAGCTAATTAATCCGCTCCCACCCATGTTTTGAGTCACAATGTCTAAAATGGGTTGAATGAACTTGAGATGTAGTACAATAGCTGTGTGTCGTGCCGGTTATCCAAAAAATGGCGAAAGGTGGTGTGTGATGGTAATTGGGAAATAGTCACGTCATTAGCCAACTCATGTTAGGTAGGAGTTGATTGTGTTAAGTGATTGTTATATATGTTGTGTCTCGAATTGTGATAATAATAGTCAAGCCGACGTGTATGCTGTCTAGCGGGTTGTGTCGTTGCTCTAGCTAGGCGACTCGTTAGATGACTTTAGTTAAGCTTGTAGTCACGGTAAATTGCTTGTTGTGGTCTAAATGTGTATAGTTGTGGTCGCGGGTAAAAGAGTAGTAGTGCTCATGTGATGTCTAATTTAAAACACAAATTGTTGGGTGATTATCGTGGAGAATACGTTGTTAATTGGTTGTAGTAATTTTAGTGCACTAAATGATTTGGATAAAATTTGTAAGTCTACTTGCTAGTCCTCATTTAATTAATTTAACTCTAAGAAATGGTAAAGTGCTAGAATGATTCAAGTCTTTAGAATGCGGCAATTCTGGAATTATATAGAAGCTGGAATTTGTTGATTGCTGTTTTGGGCTGCACGCACTGTTTTAGTTGTGTTGTATGTTTCATGAACTAAACTGTGTTTTCTGTAGATATGTGCTATAGAAAAGTGGTAGATAACTTTATTATCTTGCTGGTGTTAAAATTTGACAGTCATAGGTCTGACAATTTAGGAGTTATGCTTTTTACTATTTCAGTAACTGAATTTGTCCAAATTCTGTGCAGATTTCAGAAACTGCATTGTTTGCTCAATTTAATGTTGCAATCTGTTCATGGCCATTATAAGAAAGTTGTAGGTGCTTTTTTTATCTTGTTTGTGTTAAAAGTTCATAACTAAAGGCCAGACGGTTTAAGAGTTATGAATTTTACAACTTGGTTGATGTGTTCTGTCCACTGACAGAACAGATTTCGAAAACTGAATTGTTTGATTCAGTTCAACATAGAATCAATTCTTAGTGATTATAAAAGTTATGTAGTTCTTTTTCTGAGCTTTTCAAAAAGTCTTGGATCACTCTTTTTGGTGATCTGAAGATTAAGTTATGGATGTTTAAAGTCTGAAGACTGAATCTGTCCAAATCTGGACAGCAAAGCCTTCTAGTGTCTTTTATCCTTAGTTAAATATTGAATCACCTTGAGATGTTTATAAATGATATGTAGGCAATTTAATTACCTTTCCAGAAAGTCTAGGATCAAATTGTTTGGATGTCTGAATCTTTAGTTGTGAATTTTAGAAGTTGCAAGTCTGAATCTGTCCAAATCTTGACAGAGCTGCTGTGATTGCACCTTTTGACATTGCTAAGTGCTGAATCAGATTGACTTAAAAATACCAAAGTTGTAGAGCCCTTTGTAAGCTTTCCAGAAAGTCCTAGTTTGCTATGTTTGGATTAATATTTGAAAAGTTATGTTTAAAACAAGTAACTGCTGTGTTGCTGTCCCAAAAATCTGCAAATGCGCATTTGATTGTTTAGTTCACCTTTTGGCTAAAAATGTTTAGTTAACACTTAACTGATATGGACTTGTAATGTCTAACTTAGGTTAACATACGTTCCATGATTAATGTGCTTGCTTGCTGTAGTTAATTGTGATATAGGAGTTCCGTAGTTAGTGATGCCTATGTCGTATTCAAGCTTACGTCGTTTTGGTTGGACTTGTGTGGTCGGTGACGCTTTTGCGCAGTCAATAGGGGAACTAATGAAAAGCCGTATCCAAATAAATAAAATGTGCGTGCTTGTGATGTTGTAATTGTGTTGCGTAAATAAATAACATGTTGCCATCTTTTTAATGGTGTTAATGTTGAACGTCGATAATGTGTAGATAACTAAAGCGAACATGTGGTTGTTACGGTGTCTTCCATTTTATTGTTTAGTTCGACACTGTGTCCTTGTATGTCTTGTGCTACTTTTGTGCTACTTTCATTATATTCATACATATGCATCTTGCATCTCATTTAGGACCGAGAGATGATGATCGAGCAACTGATGTGGTGCCAACCACAAGATGCAGTTGGTGGACGACCTGAAGAATGATGGACATGACCAGTAGATGCTCGCCAAGCGAGTACCTCCCCCAGCAAACACTATCTAAGTGTTAAATTAAAGGCAAGCCTCGGTTTTATGCATAACCGTTTATATATGCTATTTTACTACACTTAATGTTTGTAGGCTTGTATTGTGCACTTAAGTGTAAGAGTTGATTTAAAGCCTAGTTGCATGATCTCAGGAATCCTATTGAGATGAATACTAGTATGCTAGGTCGAGTAGCTGCTTTATTAATTAGGATCTCGGTAGAAGTCGAGTGATTTTTCTAGCACTCGCGCGAGGTCAGGAATTGGTTGTACCCACTTTCATATCATATTGATTATTGGTCTGTGGACACGGATCCATGGGGATGCGTGGTCTACGAGATGAAATTGGAATAAGGATTAACGTGCGGATACTTGTGTCAAGCGTTTGAATGTACTAAACATATGCCGAGAAATATGGTAAATCGGTAAGCCTAATACCTGATTGAACCTGCCCGCAGACATATCCCCTCACGCGACCTGAGACGTGGTCTCCCATTCCGGTTATGGTGGGTACAAGTGCGGTCACTGCACGACGGCAGTCGGGGTCAGTGAGGCATTGTACGCCAAGGCGGTGAGCCCTGATCTGTTGCCAGGGAATCGATGGGGACGATTGATGTGTGTGGGGACGGAGTGCCCCTACATGTCGTGTGTTTAGGTTTACCTTGCAAGGATAAAAACTTGATTCGATCGTCTGCTTCTCGCAGCTAATGAGACTGCTTGATCCATTGTACTGCATTGAGTAATAAGTGGAAATAAGGTGACTGGCAAAAAGATGTTGATTGATAAAATGTTTGATACCATGTATGAATAGCTAGGTACTCATCTAGTTTAAAAAGGATCATACTAAAATTTGAAAAGCTAAAACTTGATTTTAGACTAAGCTAGTGCTTTTGGCAAACCAAACCCCTCAGTCAAACAGCTGCATGTCTAGAGGTAGAGGAGTAGACTCCTCACACCGGGTAAGTTTAGCTGAGTATTAGTATACTCAGCCTTGCTTGTGGCACAATTTTTGCAGGTACCCCTTAGGGTGATTGGTTGCTGGTGTGACTTGGCCTCCATCCCTGCCACCGGGATAGACGGTCGAGTGGGTTACTGCTTCCGCAGGAGAGGACCAGGAGGAGTAGCGTGGCCAGGCTTCGCCATGTTACTCGGTTTTCTCCATTAGTTATTTCCACTGCATTAAAATTTATGGTTATTATTTCTGAAACTCCGATAATGTAATCACTAATGATACTTATTAAATTTGTGGTATTATGCTTTATTGTATTTCTCTGTGCCTCACCTTCGAGTGAGCTAGTGGTATTCGATCCTGGTTAAGTGGCTTTATCGGATTAGATCCGAGGGACTGACGGGTTATTCCTATTTAAGTGTGGTCTAGCCTCTAAGGCGGGACTTAGGCACTTAAGTTGGAATAATTCGGACGGTTCCGCCACAGCTGGTATCGGAGCGAATACCAGTTCAGAGAAGTCAATAAGTCATGATTACCAACCTTTTCTAAAGTAAAACTTGCTTAGAAACCAAGTTGGATAGCTGTCAGGACGATAAGGATAGACCTAGGACGTGAAGCCTTAGGAAATAGATGGGTAGCTAGGTGGCTATTTATATAGGCCATAAAGGCTACTACCACTATTAATAAGGATGCTATAGCAAGCACCCAAAGAGTAGTTAGGTCTGAGAAGACGACTAGAATGAGCATGCATCATGATTGTCGCATTATAATTGTCTCTTGTGCACCAACCTGCTTCTCTCACCTTTATTCCAATAATAAAAACTTGTGAATAACGTGATGTACTGCTATGTTAGAAATGCCTTACCCCATGTCAAATTGGTAAGTCTTGTTAGTTCGTGCTATGTGTTTGTCTTGTCTTGCTAGCTAGGTGGTATTGTAATTGTTCAACCCTCTTTGCCAATAAAAATTGTTGCCTGTTTTGCCCATAAAAAGACCCCTCCAAACAACCTTGAGTTTAGCAAGTGAAACCTCCTTAAAAAAACAAATCCTACTTGTCTTGGTATTTTCTAGCCCCCTTGAGTGTTTTACCTTTGAAGTTAAACCTGCACAACTTGTAGACCCCCATAGCCTAACCGCTAGCCAAACTAAAACTTCCTTGTGCACTTGTTGTGTCAAAAAAAATTATTGTTGGTGTCTAGTTGCGCAAACCCTATCAAGGCCATGTTTCTTTCCATAAATCCTTGCTCCTAAAACTTCATAGCATTTCTGTTAATCATCCTGGCTGATCCTGTTTGCCTACCTCTCCTTTTGCTTGGATCTGGTAATCCTTTTTCTTGTGAATCATGTTGGCTTTATCATCCAAATCTCTGGATCCTTCATTAATTCTGCCTCATTATCTGGTTATCTGCTATAACCTGTTCTCAAGTATCGGTTGTGATCTAGCCTAAATCTCTCATTTCCGATCATTCTCATACCCCCTTATCTGAGGATCATGACGTTGTTTTTATCGAGTTTATCTCTAAGTAGTGGATCCATTTGGTTCAATGGATTATGTTGTTGACTTTAGTTCTCTCCTGTCTCTAAAAGCTTATCAATCTCGATCTCATGGTTGGTTCCTCCTCATATTAAATATCGTATCAATCTTTGGCTGATAATCCCCGTGATGATCATAAAATAGTTCTCTGAGTAGAAAAATTTCTCAAGTTATGCTCTTTTGCCAATAATCTCTACTTCAACTCCGATCACATTCTTATTTTCTGAGCCATACTCTTATGGGCTCCATCTATTTATGCTATGTGGAATTCTCATTGGTTACGTTTGGTAATGGTGTTAGGACTAACGACCGATGGTGCCGCGACGAGACCGAGAGCCTACTATGGTGCACACATGGTTGAGCTGCTCGGCACGCGCTGGTATCGCGGTCAATAGTCGTGATCCATTATGAGACTATACTGATGTGCTATCTTTTGTGAACGTTCTCTCATAGTGATCGCTGCATTTTTGTCTCAATATGCTGCGATATTCTATCCAAATCTATCTTCAGTATCTTGTCAGATCCCATCTCATGAATTTGCATCTATCTCTAGCCTGGGAGTTACATGCTTCTCCGCCCTTAAAGATCCTCATTCGAATCTCGGGACGAGATTCTGTTTAAGGGGGGAAGGCTGTGACACCCCAGATGTCTATTTCGCGTTATGTCGGGAGATTAATCCTAATCTCGGATGCTCAGTAAAAATTTCTATTTCTCCATCGTGCCTATCTCTGTTTATCAGGCTTTCTCTTGGAAGTTCACCGAATTCAGAGTTAATCGATCGCGAGAAACAACCGATTTTGGAGCGTGTTAAAACTTTTAATTCTCGGAACTAATGCAGACTCGAAGATCATTCTCGAATTATAAATCTCATCCGAAGCTCTTTAAATCAAACTCTCGACGATTGTTATCTGATCTGAGCCCGAATCTAATTCCTCAAAACTTTGATCTATGTTCGACTATTTTATTCGGGTCTGTATTCTCCAACGGGATACTCAGTATGTCGTCCTCTAAATAATTCTTACTCGACTCAGCCAAATATCTCATGTCTGAACCGAATTCAAAACCCCGTATCGACAACGATTTTAAAATGCCACGATTCACCTTCTCCGACTAAAAAAAATCGAATGTCGATCAAATCTCAGGACGTTTTATTTTCGAATCACGCGTAGGGAATTATTTTCGAGCGAAATCAAATTAGACTCTCGGTCGAATTAATCGCTCAATCTTCCGTTCGTCCGAACTCCAGCTCGCTCTGTTTGTTTTTACACAGACGACTTCCGCGCGAGCATTTTTATTCCGAGAAATATTTTAGCGCAGCCCGATTAAGTGTTTTGGGCCGAATCCAGCCCAGCCCGTTTGGCCCATTTGAAACCCTAGCCATTCCTTGTCTATAAATATGAGGTCTCCCCTTGCAAGTTGGAGAAATTACCACTCCCTACCCCTAGCCGCCATCAGCCATCTCCCCCACGCCACCCTCTTCTTCCCCACGGCAGCTCCATTTCCAGCCATGGCGCGGACGCCCCTTTCCCATGGCTGAGCTCAAGCTGCCGGTACCCGACGCGGCGCCCCTCTGTTGTAGGTCGAGCGTCCTCCCTGCTCCTCCTCCTGGAGAGCGGCTGCAGCAGGGAGCCTTTCTCCCCTGCGCGCTGGAGCTTCTTGGATCGACCTCGGCGAGGTCCATGTCCTGGCGACGCAGCAGCTCCCCATGGCGCCTTCCTCCCCGGCTTCCCTCGCGCAGCGGCGGCAAGCATGGAGCTTGGCTCCTCTCCCCTGCGCCCTACCTTTTTCCATGGAAAGCAGCAGGAGCTCCACCTCCCATGGCGCCCTTTTTTCCCAGCCGTGCAGCTCCCTACTCCATGCCGATGCCCCTTCTCTTCCCCTACTCGTTCTCCCTCGCGCAACAGCAACCGGGTCTTCTTCCTCCCCTGCTGTCCACGGCGCACAGCAAACAGGGAGCTCAGCTCCATCTCCCCTCACGGCAGGACACAGCTCAGCTCCATCTCCCCTCACGGCAGGACACAGCAGCAGCTCTGCTCGCCCCCTCCCATGGCGCCTCCACCTCCCTGCGTGCCCTCTGCCCTTCTTCCTCCCCTGGCCGAGCTACTACGCAAAGCAGCGGCATCAGCTTCCTTGGACGGTGCCCAGAAATTCCAGTAGAGCTCGCCCCGTTTTTTTTCCTGGCCGAAGGTTCCCCCTGCTGCTAGCTCGGCACCCAAGGTGAGCAGCCCCGACAGCGAGCTCCTCCCTTGCATTGCTGTCGGACGTCGCTGCCGCTGCCACTACCTCGCTCACTCGTCGCGCAGCGAGCTCCACCACCGACACGCGCAGCAAGCTGCACGCCGCAGCAGCATGCTCCTTCGCCTCGCGCGTTGAGTGCTCGACGAATCGCCGCAGCGAGCCACGCCCTCTGGCTTCGCTTTGGTTCCCCCCTGCGCGACGACGCATTCGTCTTCACGCCACATGTGCAGCAACCACGACCGAGGATTGATATGGTGAGCCGATGTGTTATTTTGTGTTAGATCGGATATATATATGTGGCTGCGATAGTTATTTTGTGTGTCGTAGGGATTGGTCGTGGATGTATAAATTGTTTGCTAGAATGCTTCGTCGTAAAATAATGTGTTAGTGCGGCAAAAATTTGATAAATCCTAAAGCATGTTTGGTGACTTCCGCACTCGGCTAATAAGTTAGTCTATATTAATTTTTTTTGTATTCATCGTTGGTGTAGGTTAAATTAGGTGAAAAATGTAATTTACGTGATATATAATTGGTGTTTGGAAGATGAGATAGGTTAATTTAGAAAGGTGTGTTATCAAACATGTGTGCCGAATTGCGATGTAGTAGTGATTGCGTAAGTTGAACCGAAGTGTCCCAAGTACATGTCGTGATATTGTTGTATTGAGATAGTAAATTATAAGTGTTGCGTGATATGAGACTCGATCGATGTAGTTAATATTGAATTGACCTGTAGAGAGGTGGCGACATGCCGAAGTAGTCGTCGCTTCCTCTACGGTTAAGTCGGAGTCCTGCGTGATGATGTTATTTATGGGGTGAATGCGTATTGAAATATTTTATGTCGTGCAATATGATTAGGAAGATGAAGGATAGATATGGTGTTTCGGAAATGTTAGCCAATAGATTCGGACAAGCGTGATAGAGGTTGAGTCACTTATGTTATAAAATTGATGCTCGACATGTCAGGTCTCCTAAAATGTGGTGTTTTAGGTGACTTGTGTGTTATCCATTTTAAGTTGAGAAATGTTTAAGAGAAGCTAATTAATCCGCTCCCACTCATGTTTTGAGTCGCAATGTCTAAACTGGGTTGAATAAACTTGAGATGTATTACAATAGTTGTGTGTCGTGCCGGTTATCCAAAAAATGGCGAAAGGTGGTGTGTGATGGTAATTGGGAAATAGTCACGTCATTAGCCAACTCATGTTAGGTAGGAGTTGATTGTGTTAAGTGATTGTTATATATGTTGTGTCTCGAATTATGATAATAATAGTCAAGCCGACGTGTATGCTGTCTAGTGGGTTGTGTCGTTGCTCTAGCTAGCCGACTCGTTATATGACTTTAGTTAAGCTTGTAGTCACGGTAAATTGCTTGTTGTGGTCTAAATATGTATAGTTGTGGTCGCGGGTAAAAGAGTAGTAGTGCTCATGTGATGTCTAATTTAAAACACAAATTGTTGGGTGATTATCGTGGAGAATACGTTGTTAATTGGTTGTAGTAATTTTAGTGCACTAAATGATTTGGATAAAAATTGTAAGTCTATTTGCTAGTCCTCATTTAATTAATTTAACTCTAAGAAATGGTAAAGTGCTAGAATGATTCAAGTCTTTAGAATGCGACAATTCTGGAATTATATAGAAGCTGGAATTTATTGATTGCTGTTTTGGGCTGCACGCACTGTTTTAGTTGTGCTGTATGTTTGATGAACTAAACTGTGTTTTCTGTAGATATGTGCTATAGAAAAGTGGTAGATAACTTTATTATCTTGCTGGTGTTAAAATTTGACAGTCATAGGTCTGACAGTTTAGGAGTTATGCTTTTTACTAATTCAGTAACTGAATCTGTCCAAATTCTGTGCAGATTTCAGAAACTGCATTGTTTGCTCAATTTAATGTTGCAATCTGTTCATGTCCATTATAAGAAAGTTGTAGGTGCTTTTCTTATCTTGCTTGTGTTAAAATTTCATAACTAAAGGCATGACGGTTTAAGAGTTATGAATTTTACAACTTGGTTGATGTGTTCTGTCCACTGACTGAACAGATTTCGAAAACTGAATTGTTTGATTCAGTTCAATATATAATCAATTCTTAGTGATTATAAACGTTATGTAGTTCTTTTTCTGAGCTTTCCAAAAAGTCTTGGATCACTCTTTTTGATGATCTGAAGATTAAGTTATGGATGTTTAAAGTCTGAAGACTGAATTTGTCCAAATCTGGACAGCAAAGCCTTCTAGTGTCTTTTATCCTTAGTTAAATATTGAATCACCTTGAGATGTTTATAAATGATATGTAGGCAATTTAATTACCTTTCCAGAAAGTTTAGGATCAAATTGTTTGGATGTTTGAATCTTTAGTTGTGAATTTTAGAAGTTGCAAGTCTGAATCTGTCCAAATCTGGACAGAGCTGCTGTGATTGCACCTTTTGACATTGCTAAGTGCTGAATCAGATTGACTTAAAAATACCAAAGTTGTAGAGCCCTTTGTAAGCTTTCCAGAAAGTCCTAGTTTGCTATGTTTGGATTAATATTTGAAAAGTTATGTTTAAAACAAGTAACTGCTGTGTTGCTGTCCCAAAAATCTGCAAATGCGCATTTGATTGTTTAGTTCACCTTTTGGCTAAAAAATGTTTAGTTAACACTTAACGGAATGGACTTGTAATGTCTAAACTTAGGTTAACATACGTCCCATGATTAATGTGCTTGCTTGTTGTAGTTGATTGTGATATAGGAGTTCCGTAGTTAGTGATGCCTATGTCGTATTCAAGCTTACGTCGTCTTGGTTGGACTTGTGTGGTCGGTGACACTTTTGCGCAGTCAATAGGGGAACTAATAAAAAGCCGTATCCAAATAAATAAAATGTGCGTGCTTGTGATGTTGTAATTGTGTTGCGTAAATAAATAACATGTTGCCATCTTTTTAATGGTGTTAATGTTGAACGTCGATAATGTGTAGATAACTAAAGTGAACATGTGGTTGTTACGATGTCTTTCATTTTATTGTTTAGTTCGCCACTGTGTCCTTGTATGTCTTGTGCTACTTTTGTGCTACTTTCATTATATTCATACATATGCATCTTGCATCTCATTTAGGACCGAGAGATGATGATCGAGCAACTGATGTGGTGCCAACCACAAGATGCAGTTGGTGGACGACCTGAAGAATGATGGACATGACCAGTAGATGCTCGCCAAGCGAGTACCTCCCCCAGCAAACACTATCTAAGTGTTAAATTAAAGGCAAGCCCCGGTTTTATGCATAACCGTTTATATATGCTATTTTACTACACTTAATGTTTGTAGGCTTGTATTGTGCACTTAAGTGTAGGAGTTGATTTAAAGCCTAGTTGCATGATCTCAGGAATCCTATTGAGATGAATACTAGTATGCTAGGTCGAGTAGCTGCTTTATTAATTAGGATCTCGGTAGAAGTCGAGTGATTTTTCTAGCACTCGCGCGAGGTCAGGAATTGGTTGTACCCACTTTCATATCATATTGATGATTGGTCTGTGGACACGGATCCATGGGGATGCGTGGTCTACGAGATGAAATTGGAATAAGGATTAACGTGCGGATACCTGTGTCAAGCGTTTGAATGTACTAAACATATGCCGAGAAATATGGTAAATCGGAAAGCCTAGTACCTGATTGAACCTGCCCGCAGACATATCCCCTCACGCGACCTGAGACGTGGTCTCCCATTCCGGTTATGGTGGGTACAAGTGCGGTCACTGCACGACGGCAGTCGGGGTTAGTGAGGCTTTGTACGCCAAGGCGGTGAGCCCTGATCTGTTGCCAGGGAATCGATGGGGACGGTTGATGTGTGTGGGGACGGAGTGCCCCTACATGTCGTGTGTTTAGGTTTACCTTGCAAGGATAAAAACTCGATTCGAATCGTCTGCTTCTCGCAGCTAATGAGACTGCTTGATCCATTGTACTGCATTGAGTAATAAGTGGAAATAAGGTGACTGGCAAAAAGATGTTGATTGATAAAATGTTTGATACCATGTATGAATAGCTAGGTACTCATCTAGTTTAAAAAGGATCATACTAAAATTTGAAAAGCTAAAACTTGATTTTAGACTAAGCTAGTGCTTTTGGCAAACCAAACCCCTCAGCCAAACAGCTGCATGTCTAGAGGTAGAGGAGTAGACTCCTCACACCGGGTAAGTCTAGCTAAGTATTAGTATACTCAGCCTTGCTTGTGGCACAATTTTTGCAGGTACCCCTTAGGGTGATTGGTTGCTGGTGTGACTAGGCCTCCATCCCTGCCACCGGGATAGACGGTCGAGTGGGTTACTGCTTCCGCAGGAGAGGACCAGGAGGAGTAGCGTGGCCAGGCTTCGCCATGTTACTCGGTTTTCTCCGTTAGTTATTTCCGCTGCATTAAAATTTATGGTTATTATTTCTGAAACTCCGATAATGTAATCACTAATGATACTTATTAAATTTGTGGTATTATGCTTTATTGTATTTCTCTGTGCCTCACCTTCGAGTGAGCTAGTGGTATTCGATCCTGGTTAAGTGGCTTTATCGGACTAGATCCGAGGGACTGACGGGTTATTCCTATTTAAGTGTGGTCTAGCCTCTAAGGCGGGACTTAGGCACTTAAGTAGGAATAATTCGGGCGGTTCCACCACAGGGCTGAGGGCAGCGGTGTCAGCGCGGACAGAGGCGGAGTTGGCTCGAAAATAAGACTTTGTCGGCCGGAGCCTGGCCGGGCTGTCCACTGGTGGGACCAGCGCCGGAGTCGGGTTGCCGGGGCCATGAGCCAGGCTGGTGTCCTCGGGGGACAGCTAGCTGAGGCTTCGGGGCGGCCGGCCGAGCCGTCTGTTCGGGCCGGGTTCCTGGAGGAGACCCTGGCGGCGATAGCCCGGGCGTGGTGTTGACGTCGTCCTTCGGAGCGGAGATCCTTCGCCCGTGTTGCCATCCGAGGCTCGGTCGGACTTCGTCGAAGGTGGAGTTGACGCCGAGGGTGCTGCTGCTCCCCCTCCATCGACGTCTGAGCCTGCAGGATCGGTTCGCCTGTAGTATGCATATGTTTTTTGCGGCCACCGAGGCCCAAACATACTGTCATCGTGTTGTAAAGCTGCATTTCTTTTCCTCTTGTTTCGAGTATCTGGACTTATTTGTCGGTAACAGAATTATTTGTCCGAGCGAGAGCTACTTTTCACGGAAGGTGATGAGTGAGGTATCTGTATCCCGGAGGCGTAGGAGTCCCTCGGCTCGGTCGGCCTTGCCGCTTACGTGTACTCTTACTCGTCCGTAGGATTCTGCTATCGATATAGTCGAGAAGGCACGAAAAATTGTTTCGGCAGAAAAGTTTCCGAGCATTAAGACTTGTTCGGTCAGCGGAATCACTTATCCGAGCGTGAGTTACTTATCGCAGAAGGTGATGAGTGAGGTATCCGTATCCCGGAGGCGTAGGAGTCCCTCGGCTCGGTCGGCCTTGGCTGCTTACGTGTACTCCGTCGTTTTCAGGATCCCACTTTCGAAATAGTCGAAAAGCACGAAAGACGTTCTGGCAGAAAGACCTTTTCCGAGGAAAATTTTGACGCAGAGGGGGTTCCCCCCTTCTAGCCCCCGAGGGAGGGTCGGGCTTTGCCGAGGCAAGGCTGCCCCTTCCTTGATGGTTAGACTTCATATGTAAACGAGGTATATGAACGTCTTGAAAACATCTTAAGGGTAGAAGCGACGTAGCTGTCGGATGTTCCAAGCGTTGCTATAGACCTCGCCTTGACTGTTGGCCAGCTTGTACGTCCCGGGCTTCAAAACCTTGGCGATGAAGAACGGCCCTTCCCAGGGAGTCGTGAGCTTGTGCCGCCCTCGGGCGCCTTGTCGTAGTCGAAGCACCAAGTCGCCCACCTGGAGGTCTCAGGACCGAACCCCTCGGGCGTGGTAGCGTCGCAGGGACTGCTGATACCGCGCCGAGTGTAGTAAGGCCATGTCCCGAGTCTCTTCCAGCTGGTCCAGTGAGTCTTCTCAGTTGGTTCGATTGCTTTTGTCGTCGTACGTCCTCGTCCTCGGGGAACCGTATTCTAAGTCTGTGGGCAAGATGGCCTCGGCCCCATAGACTAGAAAGAACGGTGTGAAGCCCGTGGCTCGGCTGGGCGTTGTCCTCAGACTCTAGACCACCGAGGGGAGTTCCTTCATCCATCGCCTGCCGAACTTGTGGAGGTCGTTGTAGATCCTCGGCTTGAGTCCTTGCAGAATCATGCCGTTGGCACGTTCTACCTGCCCATTCGTCATGGGGTGAGCCACGGCGGCCCAGTCCACCCAGATGTGGTGATCCTCGCAGAAGTCCAAGAACTTTCTGCCGGTGAACTGGGTGCCGTTGTCGGTGGTGATGGAGTTTGGGACCCCAAAGCGATGGATGATGTTGGTGAAAGAACGCCACCGCCTGTTCGGATCTGATGCTGTTTAGGGGTCGGACCTCGATCCACTTGGAGAATTTGTCGATGGCGACCAGCAGGTGCGTGTAGCACCCGGGTGCCTTCTGCAAGGGACCGACGAGGTCCAGACCCCACACAGCAAACGACCAGGTGATGGGTATTGTCTACAGAGCCTGAGCAGGCAGGTGGGTCTGCCTTGCGTAGAATTGACACCCTTGGCAGGTGCGGACAATTCTAGTGGCGTCGGCCACCACGGTCGGCCAGTAGAAACCTTGTCGGAAAGCGTTTCCAACAAGGGCTCGAGGCGCTGCGTGATGACCGCAAGCCCCTGAGTGTATTTCTTGTAAGAGCTCCTGGCCTTCGGCGATGGATATGCATCGCTGGAGGATGCCTGAGGGGCTACGGTGGTAGAGCTCCTTCCCGTCACCCAGCAAGACGAATGACTTGGCGCGTCACGCCAGTCGCCGAGCCTCGGCTCTGTCGAGGGGTAGCTCTCCTTGGTGGAGATATTGTAGGTATGGGGTCTGCTAGTTTCGATTAGGCGTGACCCCATTCCGCTCTTCCTCGATGCGCAGTGCCTCACCCTCGGGGGCCAGGGGTGCCTCGGGCCGAGCCGAGGGTACCTCGGGCTGAGCCGAGGGTGCCTCGGGCTGAGCCGAGGCGGGTAGGGCCGAGACCTTCTTGGGCTCGGGCGCGTCGTTTGTCTTGACTGAGGGTTGATGTAGGTCTCGGGAGAAGACGTTCGGGGGAACCGTTGTTCGCGCCAAAGCTATCTTTGCCAGCTCGTCCGCAGTCTCGTTGTATCGTCGGGCGACGTGGTTGAGCTCGAGCCCGTAGAACTTGTCTTCCAGGCGCCGAACCTCGTCGCAGTAGGCTTCCATCCTTGGGTCGCGGCAGTGGGAGTTCTTCATGACTTGGTCGATGACAAGCTGCGAGTCACCGCGAGCGTCGAGGCGTCGGACCCCTAGCTCGATGGCGATGCGCAACCCGTTGACCAGAGCCTCGTACTCAGCCACGTTGTTGGACGCCAGGAAATGGAGGCGCAGCACATAGCGGAGGTGCTTCCCGAGGGGCGAGATGAAGAGCAGGCCCGTGCCTGCCCCTATTTTCATCAGCGACCCGTCGAAAAACATGGTCCAGAGTTCCGGTTGGATCGGAGCCGTTGGAAGCTGGGTGTTGACCCATTCAGCCACAAAGTTCGCTAAGACTTGGGACTTGATGGCCTTCCGAGGGGCGAACGAGATTGTCTCGCCCATGATTTCCACCGCCCACTTTGCAATTCTACCCGAGGCCTCTCGGCACTGGATGATCTCCCCCAGGGGGAAGGATGACACCACAGTCACCGGATGAGACTCGAAGTAGTGTCGCAACTTCCGCCGCGTCAGAATCACCGCGTACAGCAGCTTCTGAATTTGTGGGTAGCGGATCTTGGTCTCGGACAGTACTTCACTGATGAAGTAGACCGGCCTCTGGGCGGGCAATGCATGCCCTTCTTCTCGTCTCTCAACCACGATCGCGGCTGAGAGCACCTAGAGGGGGGGTGAATAGGTGATCCTGTGAAACTTGAAACTTAATCCACAAAACTTGATTAGGCGTTAGCACAATAATGCCAAGTGGCTAGAGAGGAGTCTCAACAAAACACAATAACCACAAGAGATCAATCACAGAGATGGCACAATGGTTTATCCCGTGGTTCGGCCAAGACCAACGCTTGCCTACTCCACGTTGTGGCGTCCCAACGGACGAGGGTTGCAATCAACCCCTCTCAAGCGGTCCAAAGATCCACTTGAATACCACGGTGTTTTGCTTGCTTTACTATATCCCGTTTGCGAGGAATCTCCACACTTTGGAGCCTCTCGCCCTTACACTTGAAGTTCACAAAGAAGCACGGAGTAAGGGAGGGATAAGCAACACACTCAAGACAAGAAATCACAGCAACACCACGCACACAAGTTGTCGGTGTTTTGGGTTCGACCGCACACCCAGGGTTGCCCCTCAAGGTGTTTCTAGGAGTAGGACGGTGTCGACGACTGTAGCAAAATGGTTCGTGCCGATCGCACGAGGGACAGTGGACAAGGTTTACAGGTTCGGGCCGCTTAGAGATGCGTAACACCCTACGTCCTGGTGAATATGCTTGGTGAGCGTGGTTACAAGAGGGCTCTCTGGATTGAAGACACAGAGAGTTGATGTGGGTGGCTAAGTAAGATAGGGTCGATCGTTCTGAAGGGGTGCCCCCTAGGCCTTATATACTCGACCGTGGGGCAGTACATGTGGATATGATAACAACAAGTAGCTAAAAGGTAGTGAACTTCTTGAGTTTACCCCTACGTAATGTAGGATTACGGGGAGGCTACACTAGCGCAAAACAAAATTTTCAACCCCATAATACCAAGATCTACTGCGGTTATAGGTCATGGAATTACCACTAGACGCGCAGAGCAGCGGAAGACGTCTCGATGTAGACGAACGCGTCGAGCAGTGCCGTGCAGTCGCCGGCGTCCTTCACGTCCTCGCACGGTTCGTCCAAGTGCTCCAGATGCAGCACCTCCGAGGTATCCACACGTACAGGGAGGAAGCGCCGCGTACCGAACTGCTAGGTTCGCGACGGCGGCTTGGCGAGGGCGAGAGGCGAGCGACGGCTGCTGGTTTGCAGGTGGCGAATTAGGTTGTCTCTTAACCGCGCCCCCGCCCCTCATTATATAGGCGTTATGGTGGGCTTCTGACGCCGAGGCCCATCATTAACCCTAAAGCCCAGTCTAATTTCGGATCTAATCCGAATTAGGCTTCCTTCCCCTTAAGTGTGTGACCCTATAGGTTCACGTACAAATAGACATAGCCCGAGTACTCTTACTTGGCCCAATAATTGACAGCGGCCTCTAGCAAGACATGTCAACTCCTATGTGTACGTAAAGATCATATCAGACGAACCATTGCGACATTATGTACATGATGTTCCTTTTGTCTCACGATATTTGGTCTGGCTCTAAGCTGACCTCTCTTTCTCGATACTGTGAATTGGAATCCTTTCAATGGTTAACTCTTAACCCTAGCACGGCCATGCATTTCTTGATCCAATCACTCGAGGGGCCCAGAGATATCTCTCTCACAAAGAGAGGGACAAATTCCATCTTGACTGACCATGCCTCACAGCATGCTTCCTGTCAAACCCAAAACTACCTTTATAACTACCCAGTTACAGGATAGCGTTTGATAGTCCCTAAGTAAGTCAATTCACATCTTGAGAACATGCGACAATCTCAGGTCTAAGGATACAGTATTCATGTTGCAAGAAGAGAACTATATTATAATATCTCATGTTGGGTCAGTCCAGCCTCATGTCATACATGCGCCCACATTATTAGTTTAACATCTCCATGTTCATGACTTGTGAAATGTAATCATCAACTAATACATGTGCTAGTCATCGACTCTGACTAGGGACATCATTTAGAATAACCATATAAGTAAAGAATCTCACAAACAATTCACATAATTGCTAATCAATACAAGGTGCCTTCCATGGATATTCAATTAAGCAATATATATATCATGGATACAAAGAAATATGCTCATCTTTATGATTATCTCTAGGGCATATTTCTAACAGTCTCCCACTTGCACTAGAGTTAATCTAGAAGATATCTAATACCCATAGATCTCACGTGTGCCTCATGCTTAGGTTGTGGAAGAGGTTTTGTCAAAGGATCAGCAACATTCAAATCCGTATGTATTTTGCATATCTTTATCTCACCCCGCCTAATGAATTCCCGTATGAGGTGAAACTTCCGCAGTACGTGTTTGTTTTTCTGGTGGTTCCTTGGCTCCTTAGCTTGCGCAATAGCCCCATTGTTGTCACAGTAGAGGTTCAATGGACTAGAAGCATTAGGAAACACACCAAGCTCGATGAGGAACTTCCTTATCCAAACACCTTCCTTCGCAGATTCAGAAGCTGCAATGTACTCGGCTTCTGTTGTAGAATCAGTCACAGTCTCCTGTTTGGAACTCTTCCAACTAACAGCACCACCATTTATTGTGAACACAAAACCTGATTGCGATTTTAACTCGTCTGGGTCAGTTTGGAAGCTAGCATCGGTGTAACCAGTTACAACGAGCTCCTCCTTACCCCCATATACCAGGAACATATCTTTAGTCCTTCTTAAGTACTTAAGAATGCCTTTTACCGCTGTCCAGTGATCCTCACCTGGATCAGCCTGGTACCTACTCGTAGCACTTATAGCGTATGAAACATCTGGGCGTGTACTTATCATGGCATACATGATTGATCCAATCGCTGAGGCGTATGGTACCTTACTCATGCGCTCCCGCTCATTAGCCGTCGCAGGACATTGCATCTGGCTAAGGTGTTTGCCATGTGACATATGTATGAAACCTTTCTTGGACTGTTCCATGTTGAACCGTTTCAAAACCTTGTCAATGTACGTATCTTGACTTAATCCTATAAGCCTCTTCGACCTATCTCTATAGATCCTTATGCCCAAAATATATGCTGCTTCCCCTAAGTCCTTCATAGAAAAACTCTTTTTCAGTGAAGCCTTGACGGACTCCAGCATAGGAATGTCATTCCCAATCAATAATATGTCATCCACATACAAGATCAGAAATAAAACAGCGCTCCCACTTTCCTTCTTGTAAACACAAGCTTCTTCTTCATTCTGATGAAAACCAAGCCCTTTGATCACTTCATCAAAACGAATGTTCCAACTCCGAGATGCTTGCTTCAACCCATAAATGGATTTCTGAAGTTTGCATATCTTTCCAGCATTGATCGGATCGACAAAACCCTCGGGCTGTATCATATACACGTCCTCATCTAGGTTTCCATTAAGGAAAGCTGTTTTGACATCCATCTGCCAAATCTCATAATCGAAATATGCGGCAATAGCTAGAATGATCCGAATAGATTTAAGCATCGCTACTGGCGAGAATGTCTCGTCATAGTCAACTCCTTGAACTTGTCGAAAACCCTTTGCAACAAGTCGAGCCTTATAGATGTGAACATTTCCATCCATGTCTTTCTTCTTCTTATAGATCCATTTGCATTCTATAGGTCTAACACCATCAGGCGGGTCAACCAAGTTCCAAACTTGATTTTCTCCCATGGAATCTATCTCAGATCTCATGGCGACATGCCATTTCTCGGAATCTGGGTCCATCATCGCTTCTGAATATGTTGCAGGTTCGTCGTTGTCTAACAACAACACTTCCCCATTGCTCAACAATAGCACTTCTCCTCGTGCCTCGCGAAGCCTTGCTGACCTTCGTGGTTGTGGTGGTGATTCTCTTGCCATAGACGTCTCAACTTGTTCTGCTACATTAGCATCACTTGTTGAATCTTGTCCCACTGGCTCATCCTGAACTTCTTCAAGATACACCTTTTGTTTACTTTTCTCTCTTTTGAGAAACTCTTTATCTAAGAACACACCGTTCCGGGCGACAAACACTTTGCCCTCTGACCGGTGGTAAAAGTAATATCCTAAAGTTTCCTTTGGATATCCCACGAACATGCACTTGTCCGATTTTGGAGTGAGTTTATCCGACTGTAGTCGCTTGACGTAAACCTCACAACCCCAAATCTTCAGAAAAGACAAACTGGGAGTCTTCCCAGTCCACATCTCATATGGTGTCTTAACTACGGACTTAGATGGTACCCTATTTAGTGTGAAAGCTGCTGTTTCTAGAGCGTATCCCCAAAATGACAAAGGTAGGTCCGACTGGCTCATCATTGATCGAACCATATCCAATAAAGTCCGATTACGTCGCTCAGACACGCCATTCCTCTGAGGCGTTCCAGGCGGCGTAAGTTGTGGAACAATTCCACAACTCTTTAGATGATTGCTAAACTCATGACTCAAATATTCACCACCACGATCTGATCGCAGTGCTTTAATTTTCTTGCCACGCTGATTTTCTACTTCATTTTGAAACTCTTTGAACTTTTCTAAGGATTCAGACTTGTGTTTCATTAAGTAGACATACCCATATCTACTAAAATCATCAGTGAAGGTTATGAAGTATTGGAATCCTCCCCTAGCTGTCGTACTCATTGGTCCGCATACATCAGTATGTATGAGTTCCAATAAATCTAATGTCCTCTCCGGTAAACCCGTGAAAGGCGCCTTGGTCATCTTCCCAAGTAAGCAAGCTTCACATGTCTCGTATGATTCAAAATCAAACGAAGTTAAAAGCCCATCAGAATGAAGCTTCTTCATGCGATTCTCACTTATATGACCCAAACGACAGTGCCACATGTAGGTAGGACTTAAATCATTAGGCCGAGGCCTTTTAGCACTAATATTACAGATAGGTGCATCATCAAGATTTAAAATGAATAACCCATTCATAATGGATGCAAAAGCCACAAACATGCCATTCTTAGAGATCACACAACCATTGTTTTCACTCGCAAATGAATAACCATCCTTCATCAAACATGAAGGAGACATAATGTTTCGACTCATACTAGGAACTAGATAACAATTATTTAACTCCAAAATAAATCCTGATGGGAGGTGGAGTTGCATCGTCCCGACGGTCAACGCAGCAACTCTTGCATTATTGCCTACCCGGAAATCAACTTCTCCTCTTTTCACGCTTCTACTTCTTATCATTCCCTGCATCGAATTGCAAATATGGGCAACCGATCCGGTATCAAATACCCAAGAACTAATATAAGAATCAGCAAGAAAAATTTCTGTAATGTGAATAGCAAGTGTACCTGCTGCGGCTGTACCCTTACCGCCGCGATCCTTAATAGAGGCCAAGTACAGCTTGCAATTCCTTTTCCAGTGACCAAGTTCTTTGCAATAAAAGCACTCTGCATCTGCAGCTGGTCCAGCCTTGGGCTTTTGATTTGGCTTGGATACTGTATCCTTTGCCTTGCCCTTCTTCTTTTGAGTTTTACCCTTCTTCTTAAAGTTGGGTTTGTTTTGGACCGCCATCACATGGCCGCTGCTGCCAGCGCTTTTCTTTATGTCCCCCTCTGCAGTTTTCAGCATGCCACATAGTTCATTGAGGCCCCTCTCCGCCCCATGCATATGGTAGTTCGTGATGAAGTTTCCATAGCTGGGCGGAAGAGATGCCAAAATGAAGTCAGTGGCCAACTCTTGGCTTATTGGGAAGCCTAGCTTCTCCAACCTCTGACTGTAACCAACCATTTTGATTACGTGTGGCCCAACTGCTGCGCCTTCTGCTAGCTTGCATTCCAGAAAGGCTTTGGACACATTGAACCTTTCAGTCCTAGCCTGAGTCTGGAACATATCCTTGAGCGCCACGATCATATCGTGCACCTCATGGTTTGTCTCAAACTGCATCTGCAGCTCAGGCTCCATGCAAGCAAGCATTAGGCAACTCACTTCAAGATTAGTATCCATTGCTTTCTTGTAAGCAGTTTTAGCTGTAGCAGTTGCATTTTCACCAGGATCCTCTGGTAGTGGGGTGTCTAGAACGTCTTCCTTTTTTTCAGCCCTGAGAACAATTCTCAGGTTACGGATCCAATCCGTATAGTTTGTTCCATTTAACTTATCCTTTTCAAGAATCGATCGCAAAGTAAATGTTGGTGTGCTAGGTGCCATTTATCTACAACAAAATAATGCAAAATACTAAGACAAAAATATCCATGACAGAGTAAATCATATTAAACATTTAATAGTCTACTCCCACTAAAATCAATATCCCTCTATTGATACTTAGTGATTCAGAACCCACAACTAACAAGTCTACTAGTGAGCTTTAGCATCACCGCTAGAAGACAAGGTAGATCGGTAAGCAACTCCTTGCTAATCATATCATATATATGACTTCTGTTGTTGGGTGACATCTCTATGTCTCGGCTCCCAACCTTATGCCTCAAAGTCCTTAACCATTAAGCTGACTTTGTTTAAGTTAACCAACCCTTTCTGCAGTTCGTATCCGATACAAACCTATCTAGTCAAGGAAAACTGGTGGCACTCTAATTTCATAGACCCACCACCAATTGTACAAGACTTATGATAGTGCAAGGTTTGGAGAGGCATTAAAGCTTAAACATTTATGAGGGATCGTCCTACTTATAACATCGCACGCAAGGACATATATGCAATATAAACAAGTAGAACAATAAGAATGGCATTCACACAACAGTTGTGATTCGGTATGGCTTGCTATCACATGGTGATCCCCATCTCCAATAATCTGTCCATCACGATGATCTCCATCTCCATGATATAGGTATGCCATCCTCCAGGTGATAAGTCCTTCAATACCTATCTAACGTATGCTGGTAAACAAATTACATATACGCTTTGGATCATCACATGTTGACACGCAGGTCATTACATTAAATTTGGACAATACATGTGGCTCCAGCCGTATTGCCCTAGTCACGACACGCAGGTCATGAATAATTTATTAACATGCATCATATACACAATAGCCATACCGATCACAAGATGTCCTGCAAAAACAGGTTAGACAAACACGTTTCTATACGTTCGCCACTTCAGCAGATAGCCACGGCGGTCCCATGCATCGTATGTATGGAAATTCCACTGGAAATCTCATGCGGTTGATCAAATCAACCCAAATCCGAGACTTTCGACCCGAAGAAGATTACACTCATGACGTCGATCTGTTACGTCAATCTACTGGTTGTGTGCGCAGTTAGCCCCGATGGCGATTCCAGCCGGTAGGGGCAAGTCGCGCATACAACAGAGAAGGACGAACTGATCTCTCCAGTCATATCCGATGTAATCTACTTCAACCCTTTATTACCAATTGATCTAATCAAACCGTGCATCAAGTAGATCTATCTCATGAACCTAGATCCAGACCTAAAACTACGCAGAACCTGCTCTGATACCACTGTAGGATTACGGGGAGGCTACACTAGCGCAAAACAAAATTTTCAACCCCATAATACCAAGATCTACTGCGGTTATAGGTCATGGAATTACCACTAGACGCGCAGAGCAGCGGAAGACGTCTCGATGTAGACGAACGCGTCGAGCAGTGCCGTGCAGTCGCCGGCGTCCTTCACGTCCTCGCACGGTTCGTCCAAGTGCTCCAGATGCAGCACCTCCGAGGTATCCACACGTACAGGGAGGAAGCGCCGCGTACCGAACTGCTAGGTTCGCGACAGCGGCTTGGCGAGGGCGAGAGGCGAGCGACGGCTGCTGGTTTGCAGGTGGCGAATTAGGTTGTCTCTTAACCGCGCCCCCACCCCTCATTATATAGGCGTTATGGTGGGCTTCTGACGCCGAGGCCCATCATTAACCCTAAAGCCCAGTCTAATTTCGGATCTAATCCGAATTAGGCTTCCTTCCCCTTAAGTGTGTGACCCTATAGGTTCACGTACAAATAGACATAGCCCGAGTACTCTTACTTGGCCCAATAATTGACAGTGGCCTCTAGCAAGACATGTCAACTCCTATGTGTACGTAAAGATCATATCAGACGAACCATTGCGACATTATGTACATGCTGTTCCTTTTGTCTCACGATATTTGGTCTGGCTCTAAGCTGACCTCTCTTTCTCGATACTGTGAATTGGAATCCTTTCAATGGTTAACTCTTAACCCTAGCACGGCCATGCATTTCTTGATCCAATCACTCGAGGGGCCCAGAGATATCTCTCTCACAAAGAGAGGGACAAATTCCATCTTGACTGACCATGCCTCACAGCATGCTTCCTGACAAACCCAAAACTACCTTTATAACTACCCAGTTACGGGATAGCGTTTGATAGTCCCTAAGTAAGTCAATTCACATCTTGAGAACATGCGACAATCTCAGGTCTAAGGATACAGTATTCATGTTGCAAGAAGAGAACTATATTACAATATCTCACGTTGGGTCAGTCCAGCCTCATGTCATACATGCGCCCACATTATTAGTTTAACATCTCCATGTTCATGACTTGTGAAATGTAATCATCAACTAATACATGTGCTAGTCATCGACTCTGACTAGGGACATCATTTAGAATAACCATATAAGTAAAGAATCTCACAAACAATTCACATAATTGCTAATCAATACAAGGTGCCTTCCATGGATATTCAATTAAGCAATATATATATCATGGATACAAAGAAATATGCTCATCTCTATGATTATCTCTAGGGCATATTTCTAACACGTAACCCTCGCCGACTTATCCTCGCATGGCTCCGTTGCATGGGGGCTTCAGCGCGGGAAAGTCGGGTCTCTGTTGCGATTTACTCGCTCGACGTTGTGGGCCATCCGGGTTTGCTCCAACCCGATCTCACGTCGCTCTGCTCTGTTGGTTGTTTCTCCCCAGGCCCACGAAAGAATGACTTTACGATTTATCGGGCCCTTGGGCCTTTCGTGAGGTCTTTTACTCCTTTAGTGGACCCGGGGGATATCTATCCCCCACAAGCCCCCGATCTTTGGGTTAATTTAGAGGTAATCAGCCCAAAGATCCCAGGTCCAAAAAATGACTTCCTACTGTCTTCTCTTGCTCTGATCACTCATTTGACTGAAGCTTAGTTTCGTGCTTGCGCCTTAGAGGTCGGCATTTCGATTTGTAGGATTCTGAACTTTATTGGGTGCACTGGAGGTGCACCCAATGGGTGTAGCCCCCGACCTTTGAGTAGATTTTAGAAAATAATCTACTCGAAGGTCTTCCCCAGAAATTATCTCCATTTGTGCTCCTGCATCTTGGTTGAGGATTGGTCTTTTAATCTTGTCCCACGCCTTAGATGTCGGCACTGTCTCGGTTTGGAATGATAATCCATGGGGTGCACCGGAGGTGCACCCAATGGGTGTAGCCCCCGACCTTCAAATGGATTTTTTAAGGATAATCCATTCGAAGGTCTTCCTTTCGTTTGTAAAAATTGGCATGAAGCTATTTGCATTATGCTTTGGAGGTCAGCATTATGTCATCAATATTTTGCTGCAGAGGTCAGCATATATTTTGTCTTTAGCAGCTGAGTTTGCAATCCATCCATATCTTGCTGGGTAGTGCAATTTATTTGCTTCTGCGACTGATTGGACGTTTGATGGACGTTCTCTGTCTAGTCTTCACGTCGCTTCTGTCGACCATATCTTGTACTTCGCTGGCTATATTTGGCTTTCCTCTGATCCTTACTGATATCTCATTTTTGTCTTGAGGTATTCACTGCGTGCCCTGCACAGATGTGACCGTTTTGAAAAATATACTGATAATTCCTGGGCGTCCCCCCCCAATGGGTGTGGGCAAGGGACGGCTTGGTACGCTGAGTGTTTTAGCCAGCTGCTTCTGAGTAGTAATGTGATGGGACGGCGAGTGTAATCATATCCTTTGCGCTGTTGACTGGAGTCCCAATGGGTGTAGTGTTGCATGAAACGGCGCCAGTCGTCTGACGTGTCTTCAGACGGGTGGAAGTGCTTACACTAGTAGAGATCTTATCATCGGTGACGTTCGTATTGCGTCACGGAATATGCAGGTATCGTCACAGATAAAGATTTGTGACGAATTTGTGACGATTCCGATTTGGTCATAGGGGTCGCGTCACATTTGTTGTGTTGTGACGGACTGCCCATTTTCGTCATCGATGTGTATCCATTCTGTGACGAAATACGCGTTGTCATGGAAGTGATTTCATTCTATGACGATCAGGTTTGGTCATGGAGGAAGGCACTTTTCTGTCATAATCCGTCGTCTACCCGGGCAAGCTGACGGCGTCGTTAACGTCGTTTGCTTTCTGTGACGGTACTGTATCGTCATAGATAGAGTCGTGTTTTGGTCATTAACAGTCGTTTGGAAGGGTCCGGATGGCGTATGACGTCAGCGCTGACATGGCTAGTGACGTGGCAGCTGACGTCATCGCTGACGTGGCATATTTTAATTATATGCCACCAGTTTGGTCACAGATATGCAGAGAATAATTTTATTGGAAATTGCAAAACATACTAGAACAGAGGAATGAGCACACAATTCCATATTCCGTAGATGAATAAAAATAGTATTCCAGTGAGCATACAAACTAAGTGGACAATACTGAACTCAGTTCACAGCATCACCACTTGACTTCACATTTCAGTTGAGCTTCTTGATGAGCACATTGGTCTCCTCCATCTCCTTGCTGTTCTTCTCTGTTATCTTCTTGTACTCCTCTAACTCCCTTTGTGTCCTCGCCTGTTGTTCCTAAGCTTCTTCACATTTCTTCCTGAGCTGGTCGAGTTCACCTTGAACAGTAGCCGTCGCTTCAACTGCAAGTTGTTCCCGAAGCTCATTTCTTCCTGAGCATCAGGTTCAGCCCTCAAAGCCTCCATATGAGACTGAAATATCATGGACAGAAAACAGTTACATGTTAATGCTAATGAGCAACAACAAGATGCCAATTGTTAGTTATTGCAATAGAATTTGCTCAGATCAAATTCGCTGTGAAAATTTAAAAGGTTCAGAATAACTAGATCGGCAATTAATAAAAATTGTTTCCCCACATGTAGGTAATTCTTGATGAGCACACGATATATGTTCCCATGAAACAATTACAACTAAGAGAAGCTAGATAATATGCAGAGGTGACTTTCAGTAGTGAGGCGACTATGGTGACTACGTTAATCCTGAAAATTTGTCGGCACAGTCTTCACAGAAATAGAGTTTTTGTGTGTATATTTATAAGGTGAATGTCCGTTATAAAGAAATACAGGGGGAAAAATAGTAGCAACACGGAAACTGATGTCCAGATACAGCCAACCAGGCACAACGACATATGTATCTGAAGTCTGAACAATAACCGTGAGACGAACTGAGAGCAACAGGGGAGCAAGGAGGAGTACAGGGGAACCAAACCCAATCCGCTCTGAAGATGAGGGCCTGCCATCTTGCAGCAGGTCTAGTTATTCTGAGCCTTGCGGTCGAGGAGCGCCTTACGGTCCTTGTCGAGCTTCAGCTTGGTGACGATCACCTTGGAGGGGTGGATACCCACGTTCACGGTGGAGCTGTTCACCTTCTCGCGGGTGATCCGCTCGACGTGGATGACCCAGCGGCGGCGGTATACCTGCACCACCTTCCCCTCACGGCCCTTGTAGGTGCCGCGCACGACCTGCACCTCGTCGTCCTTGCGGATCGGGATGGAGAGCACGCTGTACTTGTGGCGGAGCTCCGTCGACAGCCCGACGGACATGAGAACGCGGCGGACGGAGGACAGGGCCGTGAAGTGCGCCTTGCGGCACTTCCGGCAGGAGCTCGTGACGCGGGGATTGCGCTTCATGGCGGCGGCGGGATGGACGCTCCTGCTTACCTGGGAGGCCGCTTCGGTGGCGGCGGCTAGGGTTTTCCGTGTGGGAGAGCGAGTGGAGGCGGCTGGTGGAGTGGTGGTAGTCAGCGGAAGGACAATATAGCTGGTGCGCTGCTAGGGTTTTGTGTAGTCGCTATGGGGACGTTCGATTCGCATCGGACGGCGTCGATCTGTTGGATGGAATGGGTAGTTGGGTTGGGCTTTTTTTGTTTGCTATGGGACATGGGCTATATCGATTTAGGTAGGGATGAAAACGGAAACGATATTTTTCGGATACCTGGAATCGTTTTCGAAGTTTTACCGAAATTTAGGTCTAAAGGGAAACGGAAACGGTTACCGAAAATACGGAAACGGAATCGGTAGAAAAAATTGGAATTGAAAACGGAAACGGTTTAGGCTTTTTCCGACCGTTTCCGAAAATTACCGTTTTTATCCGGTATTTTACCGTCGGTAAAAAAATTCGGTATTTTTTCAGAAAAATATTAAATATGAACTGACCTTTATAAATTCGTAATAAATTCATCTTAGCTTAGAAAAATGTGAAACTAATTTTATTATTTTTCTAAAATCAAGATATATCTAATGATGTATAGTTTAGAATCGTTTGAAACTTTTGTAAATCTTATTTATGGTTTCTTATCTATTATTACTCTTGATACATATATTAATAATTTGCACGAGAACTTAAGAAGGACTAAGAGGACACTAATTATATTGACTATGCCAAGTAGTAGGGGTACAAATAGAATGTCAGTGTCATATCATTATATATATCTTGATTCTACTTTATTTAAATGCATAATATTGATTTTATTATTGTATACTTCTTACCTTATATATTTATTGTGACTTCCTACCTTATATATTATTACTAATTTTATATGAATGTAAGACTTGCGTGATTTTTTAAAGTCAATTGAGGGTACATGTTAAAGTTTTTATCGATCGAATTTTAGATTCCGATCATAACCGGTGTAATTTTCGTACCGAACTTTCGTTTCCGATGTTTCCGAACTACCGATGTCGTTTTCGTTTCGGGAGTTACCGTTTTCGATATCGTTTCTGAGGAAAAATATGAAAACGAAAATGGTTTTAGTGTTTACCGATCGTTTCCGACCGTTTTCACCCCTAGATTTAGGTGACATTTGGATAGTCATTGGGACAGAGAAATGAAAATATAATGAGATAGTAGAAAGGTTCTGGTTATGGATTAGGAAACCAAACCTAATTCATTGTTTGTCAATAGTTAGTTAGAGTAACTCCAATAGTTTTTCTAAAAAAACTTCATAAACTCAGGCTCAACAAGTTGCTAAATAGCTATTAGGAATAAAAAATACCTTGGTCTTCTATATTTCCTAATATTTATATAGTAGTTCAATTTTTAAGTCTAGTTTTAGGATCACATCAAGATTTGTCTCTCTTGGGCCTACCTCTCGTTAGCAACCTCGTGAGTGCCTGCAACATCACTGTATGTGAAAGGGAAATAGGGTCAAACATTTTTCTAAATGATTTTGGTGGTTGAATGCCCAACATAAATAATTGGACTAACTAGTTTGCTCTAGATTATATATCCTACAGGTGCTAAAGGTTCAACACAAACCAATAAAAAGATCTAAGTTAGGGTTCAAAAGAAATCTCCTGTTGCATCAAATGATCATAACATTTCATCTTCTTTCCATCTATTTTGACAATAAATTAAAACTTGCATTAACTCCATAACTATGATTAAATTGAACAAAATTGAAAACCACATCAAACACATGTGTATATGAAATAAAATTCAAACGCACATGCAACCTTATTGTCAAAAACACAACACATCAAACCTTGGCTTTTCTCCCCGCCCTGCCGCTGTTCTATCCATGCCCGTCGTAGCTCTGCGCACGACGCCGCTGCTTTGTCGCGCCCGAAGCTTCTCTGCCCTTGCTGTTTTCACGACGACGTCGTTCTTCCAACGGTGGACCTAGGCTTTTGGAGGGTATGCATCATAAAACTTAATAATTAACCAGAAATTTTGAACTAGATTACAATAGAGCCCAAACATATGCAATATGAAAATTGCAAGCAACAGTGATTGAAAGATAATTACCATACTATTTGCATCTTGAAAGATAATTATTTAATTTGCATCTTGATGAATGGATGAATTATTAATCTATAAAAACTTATGGACTTACTCAATGCATCAATGGATCAGGCGACAAGATCGCTCGTTCGCTGCGACGCTACCCAGTTGCCGGACGACTGACATCGGCGTCGTTGTGTGCCGTAACCTGAGGGCCGAGACTGAGATCGTCAATCGTAGAACGTAGAAGCACAGATCGCAGAAGGCAGAAGCAGAACAGCCATGTAGATCGCAGAATGGCGGCTGGGAACACCTTAACAGAACTGACCAACTTATGCACTCTAACTTTCTTTATTTATAAGAACAAGCGAGTAGTCTAGTGGTAACACTGATTCGAAGCAAGGCGCAAGTCTCTGGTTCGAAGCTCCGCGGGAGCAATTTTTTGCTAAATAAATCTTAGCACATGCGTCGCCGGGCCGCGCGTCGCCAGGCGGGGGCTGTGTCCCACTTTACCAAAAAAATGTGGCCCATGTAGGCCAAGGATCCCACGCCGTCAA
The DNA here is from genome assembly GCF_902167145.1 of Zea mays. Lineage (NCBI taxonomy): Eukaryota > Viridiplantae > Streptophyta > Magnoliopsida > Poales > Poaceae > Zea > Zea mays. The sequence continues at coordinate 74,799,507 of NC_050098.1, forward strand.
GTGTTGTACACTTGGGGCGTTTTTTACTAAAACTCATCTGTGACCAATTTATTTCATCATTACATCAGCCAAACATGGCAAATTAGCGATGACGATATCAAATCTAATCTGTGACGAAATTGTTGCGTCCAAAATTTGTGTCTATGACGTTCCTTTCATTTTCGTCATTAATATTCAAGTCTAATCTTCGTCACTTGTAATTGTTGACGAAGATGTAAATTTGGTCATAGAAATGTATCAATCTGTGACTAAAGTCACCAGCGTCACGAGAAAATCGTCACTGATGATCACATTCTTACTAGTGTTATTGAATGCTTTGCGACTGTTCAGTGACCACGGTTGGAGGTGAGCGGTTGCCTTTCCCTTCTATAAATAACGCCGTTGCCCCTCTGGTTTTTTCACATCTCTTCGCTGTTCTTTACTGCATCCTTCTCTTCTCTCCCGTCTGCTTCCGCCATAGGCAAGAGTAACAAACGCAAGCGCGAGCCGACTCCTCCGTCGGAGGACTTCGGCGACTCGGAATACTCGGAGGAGGAGTTCTCCTCCGAGTCCGAGGGGTCTTCGGCTCCCGCCTCTCCCCCGGCGTCGTCTGATGATTCAGACGACTCCCAGGGGATTGCCGCGGAAGTCTGGACGTACATCCGGGCCGTCGAGCGCTCCGGGCTCGAGGGCTCGGATGAGTCGGAGTACTCCTCGGATGAGGAGGACTCGGACGGCGGCGAGGACGAGGATGACGACGACGACGACGGCGACGACGACGACGGTGGCGACGGCGACGGTGACGACAGCGGCAGCGGCGGGGGCAGCGGCGGCGGCGACGGGAGCAAGGGCAGCACCAGAGGCGGCAGCAGCAAGGGCAGCACCAGGGGCGGCGGCGGTGGCAGCAGCAGCAAGGCCAGTGGCTAAACGCCACTGGTCTTTAGATATTAGTATAGTGTAGTTAGAATAATGTAGTAGTAATGTAGAGTAGTATAGCGTAGTATAGTAGTAGTAGTAATGTAATGTAGTGATAGTAGGGGAGCATCAACTCGCAAAGAGTTGATTTGTAAGCTTATTGTCTTCCCTTAATGAAAGAATGACGTTGGCTTCTTCTTGATGACTCGCTTTGCTTGATTATAAAACTGATTCTCTTTAGACAGTAGATGAATAACTTGGGTATCACACTGACGCTTCCAGAAGTAGCTGCCGAGTAATCTTGTAGTCGGTATCGGCGTTTTAGAGGCAACACCGAGCGATTGAAGATCGACGTCGGCATTTTAGAAGTAATGTCGAGCGATCGAACACGAGATCAGCGTTTTGGAGGCAACGTCGAGTGATTGAGGGTCGACGTCGGCATTTTAGAAGTAACGCCGAGCGATTGAACACGAGATCAGCGTTTTAGAGGCAACGCCGAGTGATTGAAGGTCGACGTCGGCATTTCAGAAGTAATGCCGAGCGACTGAATATGAAATCAGTGTTTTAGAGGCAACGCCGAGTGACTGGATGGTGACGTCGGCATTTTAGAGGTAATGCCGAGCGACTGAATATGAAGTCAGCGTTTTAGAGTCAACGCCGAGTGATTGAAGGTCGACGTCGGCATTTCAGAAGTAATGCCGAGCGACTGAATATGAAATCAGCGTTTTAGAGGCAACGCCGAGTGACTGGATGGTGACGTCGGCATTTTAGAGGTAATGCCGAGCGACTGAATATGAAGTCAGCGTTTTAGAGTCAACGCCGAGTGATAGCCAGCCGCATGAGTTATTTTGAGGATGATAACCGAGTGATGAGGTGGCGCATCGGCTTTTTGGAAATAACTGCCGGATGACCACGTGGCATGCTGGGGTTTCGGAAATAACCGCCGGGTGATGACTGGGCACTTTTGAAACGGTATCTGGCTCGAGAATATCCCATAAGAGCAGCGCTTTTAGCCGCCTTTGCTTTCAGTGCCCTAGTTCTTGCATTCCCGCTTCCGAATCCTCTCTGCTGTTCGCCTCCTACTCTGTTCGCTGGTGAAAATCGTGATGGCGCCCAAGAGGAAAACTGCAAGCTCGTCTGCTGCAATGATCCCTCCAATCGACCCCAACAGCCAGTTGCCTTTCGCAGGTAACCATATGTCCATCATTTCTGAAGCTGAACTTCTCCACCTCGTATCCCTCGGGGTTCTTCCTCCGCGGGAACTCTGTTCTTGGCGGATTTGCCACGGGACTACTGTCCCGACAGAGGATACCCACGAGTCTGTAGTTTACGCTCCTTTTCTTCTCCGCGGCCTCGGCCTTCCCATCTCTCCTTTTTTCCGTGGCCTCCTTGATTTCTACCACATTAACTTGACCCATTTGAACCCTAATTCCATTATGCAAATCTCCATTTTCGTTCACCTATGCGAGGCCTTTCTCGGCGTGCTGCCGCATTTCGGTTTATGGAAGTATTTGTATCATTGTCGCCCTGGGATGGCCGGGGGACAACATCAGTTGGTCGAAGGTGTCAGTTTGGAGATGCGCCACGGGCGGAAAACTGAGTATCTTGAGATTCCCCTCAAGGATAGTATTAAGGGGTGGCGTCTAGAGTGGTTCATAGTTGATAATTATGGAAATTCTCTCCCCTCCCGGTCGGGAAGACAGCCAGACGTTCGCACTCCGAGCTGGACCGAGTCTCCCACAGATCAGGAAGTGGCTGAGGCAGGTGTGTTGCTAACTGAAGTTGGACTGCTGAAAGAGAGAGGTCTAATTGCTGAAGCTGTGGTTACTGACTTTGTTTTCAAGAACATTCAGCCACTGAAAGACAGGGCCTATCCAGCATATCTGTATCGAGGGCTAGCCGACTCAACTCGGGTTACCAATAGGAGAATTCCTTCTGTAGACTTGGTAAGCCGACTTGAAATGATCCTCAGGGGTAAGGTGTCAAATGTTGGTGCTCCAGTGGCATACTCAGCCTGGAACCTGCCTCCTCCCAAAGCTTTCACCCTTTTTGTGTCAAATCCGCCTGTGACTGATGGCAATTTGGGCCTTAGAGTGCGACCCTCTGCTGAAGAAGTCAGTACTTTGGTTGCTTCGCTTGGGGAGATTCCTGATGACGAACGGCAGGTCCATTTTGAGGTGCCCTTGAACCCTAGTGATGCGGACATAAATGCCATGCTTGATCTGCTAGCTGAGGATTCCTCCGACGCTGCTCCTGCTGGTACGTTGGCAGTGGTGCCCCTTCCAGAGGTTGATACAACTTTGGATGTCCAGAAACCTGTCAGTACTCGCCCGAGGCGCCCTAGCCGAACCAATCAGCCTGAGCCTTCTGCTGATGAGCAAAAGAAGAAAAGAAGACGCCTCCGGCGAGTATCCAGTTTTGATGAGGACGCTGATACCCCAGTTCCTGCTACTGAAGAAGTGCCTGCGACTGGACTTACTGACGCCGACCCCAATGGGTGTACCCAAACTGCTGCTGATCCCAATGTGGGTGCTCCATCTGTTGCTGATCCCAATGGGGGTGCTCCATCCGTTGCTGATCCCAATGGGGGTGCTGCTTGTGTTGTCACTGTGGAAGATGAGGAGGAAGAAAATGAAGCTCCTTTAACTCGGAAAAACAGTCGGCAGTTCATCGCCAGCGGTGGAAGTAGTGGAGTTCCTTCTCCTGCTTTGTCTGCCCTCATTGGTCTGCAAGAACTGTCCCTGGCCAACTTTGATCAAACTCTTGAGGATATGGTCCCAGAGGACTTGTTATCAGAGCCAGTGGATGATGATGTAACGGAGGCTTGCGCTGCCGTGCCTGATGCTGGGTTGAGGTCATCCCGTGCCTCGTCGACCTTAGAGCGCGATCTCGAGGGCCGGGATGCTGACTTGGATTGTCCTGGTCCCATGGAAGTGGCTGAAGGCCCGTCAACCTTAGAGGTGGTTACTGCGAAGAGCCTGGACCTCAAGAATGGTGCTGACACATGCCCAGCCCCCGAGGGTGTCGCCGGGGATGACTTAGCTCGGGTGAAGAGTGTAAGCCACTGCCCAGCCCCCGAGGGTGCTGCCGGGGATGATCCGGCTCAGGTGGGCAGTGCCAACTATGACCCAGCCCCCGAGGGTGCCCAAGCAGGGTCTCCTTCCTGCACTTCCATGGACGTTCACGCGGGTTCACCTCCACACTCTGGCTGCATGGTGGTAGCCCAAACTTTGGACCAGGGAGTCGCTTTAGAGGGCAGCGTCCCCGCTGATCTGGCGTTTGGCTCTGTTGAAGGCACTGAGCTGATTCCTACTCGTCCGTTGCAAGCTGCTTCGGGTGGTGGCTTTGCGCCTGGTTATCAGCTGATTTCTCCTGACTTGGGGATCCCTTCGTTCTTTTCCAACCTCCAGGTACTGTGCTGTATTTTAGCTTGTTCTTTATGTTGCATGAACTTTTGTCATTATGTTCATCTATTCTTCTCATCAGGCTTTGGTGGATGGGATGGACAGCCAGCTGAGATTTCAGGGTGCTTCCGTCCCAGAAGTGGCGTCGTCTCTTGCGTGTTGGAATCCAGTGTCACTTCATCGTCGTGTATCCGAGCTGGAGGCAACTAACGCTGGTTAGTGCCCTTTTTCTTCTCTTCGCCTTTGTTGCGGACTGTTTTACATTCTGACCTCGTTTTGTTTGATCACCTCTTGCTAGGAATGACTCGGCAGATTGCAATTCTTGAGGAGAAACATTCCCGAGAGCAGGGTGAAATGGTTCAACGGTGCGCTGACTTCGAGGAGAAGTACTCTCAGAGCCAAACTGAACTAAATCAGGTCTCCGCTGCCTTGGATGACGCCAATGCCCTGAGTTCTTCTCTTCATGCTCGGCTTGACTCTGAAAAGGTAACTTACAAAACTGTGCCTTGCCTTGCTATGCTCTTATTACTTGCTTGGTTTCTGAAGGAGTTGATTTTTTGTTTGCAGGAAGAAAAACGTATCCTTGCTGCTTCTCGTGACAATCTAGACAGATTGTATCGTGATTCTAGCAGCTCGCTGTCAATCTTGGAGAGGAGTCACCGCTTTACAATGGAGGAACTGGACAATCAGCGTTGTAAGCTGCAAGAATCTGCGGACGAAGTGACCCGCCTTAAGCAATTGATATCAGCAAAGGATGCCACCATCAAAGAACACTGAGCTTCCGAGAAATCCATTGCCCAGGAGCTAGAGGCCGCTCGGCTGGCTGCTAAAGTTGCCGAAGAAACTGCTGCTACTTTCAAAGCCCAGCGCGATAAAGCCATGGACAAGGCTGTTCGGGCTGGACGAATCTTAATGAGGAGATCCGGCGTGGTTGTTCCTGAAGACATAAAGGCTGACGTGAATGCTGCCCCCGATTCCTCGAGTCGTCCTTCTTCGTCGGTCGCTCCTGAGAAAGACATTGCGAAATAGAGAAAACATTTTGTGTGCTCTGAGCGCGCGGTTAGCATGATCGAGTATTTGTTAGAGGACATCAGTTTATCATTCGAATGACATAATTACTCTCTTATGGTATCAGAATTTATTGGTTCGTAAATTTGTGGTAATGACGCATGATGATTATGAAATTTGTTTGCGGGATATGGAAGTCATCCCCTGAATTACATAGGCGCGAGTATGTTGCACCGGCTTAAGCCGTCACTGACTTTAGCCGATAGCTTCGTTAGTTGGGTATAGTGGTCACCCCAGGTTAAGTAAGCGTGAGCATGTTGCACCGTCTTAAGTCGTTGCCGACTTAAGTCGATTGCTCCGTTTGTAGGGCATAGTGGTCACCCCGAGTTAAGTAAGCGTGAGCATGTTGCACCGCCTTAAGTCGTTGCCGACTTAAGTCGATTGCTCCGTTTGTAGGGCATAGTGGTCACCCCGAGTTAAGTAAGCGTGAGCATGTTGCACCGCCTTAAGTCATTGCCGACTTAAGTCGATTGCTCCGTTTGTAGGGCATAGTGGTCACCCCGAGTTAAGTAAGCGTGAGCATGTTGCACCGCCTTAAGTCGTTGCCGACTTAAGTCGATTGCTCCGTTTGTAGGGCATAGTGGTCACCCCGAGTTAAGTAAGTGTGAGCATGTTGCACCGCCTTAAGTCGTTGCCGACTTAAGTCGATTGCTCCGTTTGTAGCGCATAGTGGTCACCCCGAGTTAAGTAAGCGTGAGCATGTTGCACCGCCTTAAGTCGTTGCCGACTTAAGTCGATTGCTCCGTTTGTAGGGCATAGTGGTCACCCCGAGTTAAGTAAGAATGCAAGTCGATCGTAAAAGAGCCGAGTATCTTTGAAATCTCTCTTTATTGATGACATATTTCCACTTTACAGAATACATTGTCGTCCTAGCAGTTTTGAAATACAGCTAGGGATAAAACTTTCTGAGGTGCTCTATGTTCCAGGAGTTCCCAACTTCTGTGCCATCCATCTGAGTGAGGCGATATGATCCGGGTCGAGTGACTTCTGCTACCATGAAGGGTCCTTCCCATAAGGGTGACAACTTGTGCCGTCCCTCCCCCGTTAGAATTCGGCGGAGGACAAGGCCTCCTACTGAAAAGAACCGTTGCCGCACAGCCTTGTCGTGATAGCGCCTTAGAGTCTGCTGGTACCGTGCTGATTGGATTACCGCATTCAGCCGTTCTTCCTCAAGTACATCAATGTCCTCCAGCCTGGTGGCCTCAGCTTCTGCTATGCTTTCGAAGATCAACCTTGGCGCCCCAAACTTGAGATCAGCAGGTAGCACTGCCTCCGACCCATAGACCATGAAGAAAGGAGTGTTTCCATGCAGGGCTCGGCTAGGTTGGGTTCTTAGGCTCCAAACAACGTAAGGCAATTCTCTTATCCACTTTCCTGCGAATTTTTCATTCTTATCGAAGACCTTTTTCCTGAGTGCCTCCAATATCATTCCGTTGGCTCGCTCAACCTGCCCGTTGGCTCTTGGATGTGCTACAGATGCGTACTTGATCTGAATGCTCTTTTGCTCGCAGAAGTCGAAGAATTCTGAACTGGTGAAGTTGGATCCTAAGTCAGTGATGATACTGTTTGGTATCCCGAATCTGAATATTATGTCTTGTATGAATTCCACGGCCTTAGCAGAGGTTAAAGAAGCAATGGGCTTGAACTCTATCCATTTAGTGAATTTGTCAATCGCCACCAATACATGAGTATATCCCCCTTGAGCTTTCTTGAAAGGTCCAATCATATCCAGTCCCCAGCATGCGAAAGGCCAGGTTACTGGTATGGTTTGTAGTTGCTGTGCTGGCATGTGCTGTTGCTTTGACAAGTATTGGCAAGCTTCGCATCTCTGAACTAACTCGGCTGCATCGTTCTTTGCCGTCGGCTAATAGAATCCTGACCTGAAAACCTTCCCGACTAGTGTTCTGGATGCTGCATGTATTCCACATTGCCCTGCATGGACCTCCTCCAGAAGTTGCTTCCCAGTGGACGGGAGAACGCACTTCATGAGGATGCCTGACGCGCCCCTTCTGTACAATACCTCCCCAATGAGTGTATAGTGAGCCGACTGCCTGGCAATGCGCTCTGCCGAGTTCTTGTCATCTGGTTCTTCTTCATTCTTTATATACTTAATAATCAGCCTTCTCCAGTCATCAGAGTCTGACTCGGGTTGATTTATGATGTTGCACTCTTCTGTTTGATCCATTGAGATACTCGGCTGCAGAATTTCTTGCACGAAGACTCCGGGTGGGACCTGAGTTCGACTGGATCCGAGCTTGGACAGTACATCGGCTGCTGTGTTCCGATCTCTTTCTACATGATGAAATTCCAGACCCTCGAATTTATCTTCCAGCTTTCGGACGGCAGCGCAGTATTTTCTCATTGAATCACTTGAACAATCCCATTCCTTGTTTATCTGGCTGATGACTACCAGAGAATCTCCGTATACCATCAATCTCTTGACGCCCAGTGATATGGCGATGTTCAATCCGTGTATCAAAGCTTCATACTCGGCTGCATTGTTAGAGGCCGGGAATAGCAACTGGAGGGCGTACTTGAGGTGTTCGCCTCCAGGTGCGGTGAAGAGAATCCCTGCTCCTGCTCCCTGCAGCTTCAGCGAGCCATCAAAATACATTCGCCATACTTCTGCAGTTTCTGGATTATCCGGTACTTGCTGTTCTGTCCACTCTGATACGAAATCAACCAGTGCTTGAGTTTTGATGGCAGTGCGAGGTCGGAACTCGATGTCGTGGGATCCCAGCTCGCAAGCCCACTTGGCTATTCGGCCAATGGCTTCCTTGTTGTGTAGAATGTCCCCTATTGGAAAACCAGTGACTACTATGACTTTGTGGTCGTCAAAGTAGTGACGCAGCTTGCGGGCAGTTAGAAGTACTGCGTATAATAGCTTCTGAACCTGAGGATACTTTTTCTTCGAGGGGCCTAGAACTTCACTGATGAAGTAAACAGGATGTTGTACTGGATAGGCATGTCCTTCTTCTACTCGCTCGACTACCAACGCGGTGCTTACCACGTGAGTCGTGCAAGAGATATACAGTAGCAAATCTTCAGCCGGTTGAGTCGACATAGCTCGCCGAGGTGGTTTCAGTACTGGTGGTGTTGTTAAGAATTTCTTCAGTGCTTCTAGAGCTTCTTGTGCTTCTGAAGTCCATTGAAACTTATCCACCTTCTTGAGTAACTTGTAAAATGGCAAACCTTTTTCTCCCAGCCTGGATATAAATCTGCTCAGAGCTGCCATACATCCAGTAAGTCGCTGAACCTTCTTTTGTGACCGAGGAGCTTCCATCTTTATGATAGCCTCAATCTTATCTGGATTAGCCTCAATTCCCCGGTGGCTGACAATAAACCCGAGCAACTTTCCTGCTGGTACCCCGAAAACACATTTTTCAGGATTGAGCTTCCATCTATATCTTCTCAGGCTGTTGAAAACCAGCTGTAAGTCTTCGATGAAGTTTTCCGAATTCTCTGTTTTGATCACCACATCATCTACGTAAGCCTCCACACGCTTGCCCCAGTGATCGGCTAAGCATGTTTGAATGGCTCTCTAATAAGTCGCTCCAGCGTTTTTGAGGCCGAACGGCATGGAGGTATAACAGAAAGCACCAAACGGAGTGATGAACGCCGTTTTTTCCTCGTCTTCTTTTGCCAAACTAATCTGATGATACCCGGAATAACAATCTAAGAAAGACAACACAGAACATCCAGCGGTGGAGTCCACCACCTGATCTATCCTTGGGAGCCCGAAGGGATCATTCGGACAGTGTTTGTTGAGATCAGTATAGTCGACGCACATGCGCCAATCCACTTTATTCTTTTTGAGTACAAGAACAGGGTAGGCTAACCACTCGGGATGTAATACTTCTCTAATAAATCCAGCCGCAACCAAGCGAGCTAACTCGGCGCGAATGGCCTCTCTCTTGTCGGGTGTGAAACGACGTAGCTTTTGCCGGATCGGCCTCGCCTGGGGGTAAACCTTCAACTTGTGCTCGGCCAGTTCTCTTGGGACTCCCGGCATATCCGCAGGTTGCCATGCGAATACATCTCGGTTATCTCGCAGGAACTGGACGAGCGCGCTTTCCTATTTGTCGTCCAAGCTGGAGTTGATGATGGCTGTCTTGCGCTCATCAGCGAACCCCAGGTTGATTCGCTTGGTTTCTTCAGTCGGCCGCATAGAGGTCGTGGCCTGAGCCTCGTTTGCCGGTATGGCGAGGTCCTCCTCAGGCTTAGAATTCGCCAGTGTAGAAGGAACCGTTGACGGCTTGGTGGTGAGGGCTGCTTGGATGGCCACTCGGAAACATTCTGCGGCGCCTTGGAAGTCGGCGCGCACAGTTATGATTCCTTGCGGTCCTGGCATCTTCAGTATCATGTATGTATAGTGCGGAATGGCCATGAATTTGGCCAATCCCGGCCTTCCAATGATGGTGTTGTACCCGCAGTCGAAGTTTGCCACTTCAAACCTCAGGAACTCGGTTCTATAGTTCGCCGGAGTTCCGAAGGTGACTGGCATGTAGATGTGGCCCAGCGGGTATTCCCCCTCCGTCGGCACGATGCCGAAGAAAGGAGTGTCCGACTTGTGGAGCTCTTTGAGGTGAGCCCCCAAGCCTTGGAGTGTCCAGGGGAAGGTGACGTTGATGCTGCTCCCCCCGTCCACTAGCACCTTCTTCACCCGGCTCTCTCGGATCACCGGATCGACGAGGAGCGGGTATTTGCCCGGATGGTCGAAGTTGAGCCATTGATCTTCCCGAGTGAAAGTGATCGGGTGTTCTGACCACCGGTATGGGGCGGGAGGACCGGTGGTCGCTACCAGTATCTGGCGGTCGTTGAGCTTTTGTTGTCTCTTGTTCTCCTGCGACCCATGTCCGCCGAAGATGACGTTGACCTCCCTATCGACGCATGGGAAATCTCCTCCTCCTCCCTCCTCCGGCTGATGAGGTTGTCGTGGTTCATCCGGTCCTCCCCTCGGCGGAGGAGGAGGTAGAGGTTGGAAGGGTCGGCCATGCCCAACGGAGTGCTTGAAGTCCCGGCAGTTGCGAAGAGTGTGGCGCATGTCCTTGTGGTATGGGCACTGGGCGTCGAGGATGTCGTCCAGCGTGCGCTCGCCTCCACGAGGTCCTCCTCGGGCGCGAGAGGCAGGTGGTCCGGCGGCGTGTACTTCTTCGCGAGGCCTCTTCTCCCAGCGTTTGTCGGGTGGCTGGTTCGCGTCGCGTCGTGGTGCTGCCGGTGCAGGCTTTGCTCCTCCGATGAGGTCCTGAGCTCGCTCGTCGGCGGTGATGTAGAGGTCGGCTTCCCGGAACAGCTCCTCGGAAGTTGTCGGCGCCTTCTGTAGTATGGCTCGGACAAAAGCCGAGTCGTTGGATCCTCTGTAGAAGTCCTCGATCACGGCCGCCTCCGTGACCTCGGGGATGCGATTTCTCATGGTCTGGAACCTTTTGAGGTACGACCGGAGAGTCTCATCCCCCCGACACTTGATGGATTTGAGGTCCCACGATTGTGCTGGCTTGTCGGAGAGGGACTGGAAGTTGGCGGTGAAACGTCGACTAAAGTCTCCCCAATCGTCGATGCAGTGTCGGGGTAGATGTCGTAGCCACTGTAGCGCATCTTGCCCAAGGATGATGGGCAAATACGCGGTCATAACGTCCTCAGATGCCCCGGCAGCTCGAGCAGCGGTGGTGTAGACGGCTAGCCAACCCCCTGGATCCTGCTTAGGTTCATATTTGTCGACATTGGATACCTTGAAGTTGGGAGGCCATTGGATGGCCCTAAGGCGTGGAGTAAGAGCGGACACTCCGCATGTGTCCTCCTGTCGTCGGGGACGATGTCTGTCCCGGGGAGGGGAGTTGTGATTGTGGTTCCTCGACCGTCCCCGGGTGGTACCGCCAGTTGAGGCCGTTGCCGACTCAGTCCTGGTGGCCTGGCTCTGAGTCGGGATGCCATGATCCCGGTCGTACTCCTCCCGACGGCGAATCTCGTTCTCATGCCGCCGTTCGCGCGAAGCATTGATGGAGCTTCGCGCGTCTCGGCGACTGTTGATGGCGTGTCGTAGATCGTTCGGCGGGTGAGCGAGCGGTAGAAGATGGTTGGCTGCCTGGGTGAACAGGCGTCGGTATCCCTCGGCGTCGGGAGTTCGAGGAAGTCCGTCAGCTATCCGAGCTAGTACCCCTCCGACTTCGCTTGGCGTGTTCATAGCTCGGGCGAAGTCGGGATTCAGGTTGCGCCCGAAGAGCGGATTCTCCCGGCGTTGTCTTGCGTCTTGCTCAGCTTGTTCCTGAGCCCGTCGGCGATCACATCATCGGGAGTTCCTCCGTTCTCTGAAGACGCGTTCTTCCGGAGTTTCTCCTATCTCCGAGACCTCGTCTCGCGAGACAGGCTGCTCCGGATCCCGTTCTCCGGCTGCGTGATGTCGTCGAATGTTCCTGCGCCGGTTCCTCCGTCGGCGGGATTCTCGTTGAGGTGGTTCTTCTCCAGGCGCGGTCGGTTCGTCGTCAGAGACGGTGGGCGACTCCACTCTCCCGATGAAGAGGACGTCGGGGTAGAACGGAGCAGCCGTTGTGGCGACTTTCTTTTTGTTCTCCTTTGAGGCCGGAGGAACGGAAAGAACGACTTGCTTTTCCCTGGTCCCCTTCTTCCTCGCGATCCGTGTCCATTCTTTTGTCGGGGAAGTGGACAACGGAGTCTTCCGGGTCAGCGAGCCCTCGGCCCCCGACTTTCCGGAGACGATCTTTTTCCGAAGAGCTGGAGATTGTGCCTCTCCGGCGTTTTCGGAGTTCGTTGGAGGAGACTTCTTTTCCGGCGGATCCGCGATACGGTGTAGAATTCCCTCTTCATCTGCTACAGATGAGATTGTCCCGAAGTAGAATACGGATCTGGGACGCATGGTGATCTTGCTGTAGAAGGTGACGGCCATTGAGCTAGCTTGGATCGTCGACACACCCACTACCTGGCGCGCCAGCTGTCGGTGTTTTGGGTCCGACCGCACACCCAGGGTTGCCCCTCAAGGTGTTTCTAGGAGTAGGACGGTGTCGACGACTGTAGCAAAATGGTTCGTGCCGATCGCACGAGGGACAGTGGACAAGGTTTACAGGTTCAGGCCGCTTAGAGATGTGTAACACCCTACGTCCTGGTGAATATGATTGGTGAGCGTGGTTACAAGAGGGCTCTCTGGATTGAAGACACAGAGAGTTGATGTGGGTGGCTAAGTAAGATAGGTTCGATCGTTCTGAAGGGGTGCCCCCTAGGCCTTATATACTCGACCGTGGGGCAGTACATGTGGATATGATAACAACAAGTAGCTAAAAGGTAGTGAACTTCTTGAGTTTACCCCTACGTAACCCTCGCCGACTTATCCTCGCATGGCTCCATTGCATGGGGGCTTCAGCGCGGGAAAGTCGGGTCTCTGTTGCGATTTACTCGCTCGACGTTGTGGGCCATCCGGGTTTGCTCCAACCCAATCTCACGTCGCTCTGCTCTGTTGGTTGTTTCTCCCCAGGCCCACGAAAGAATGACCTTACGATTTATCGGGCCCTTGGGCCTTTCATGAGGTCTTTTACTCCTTTAGTGGACCCGGGGGATATCTATCCCCCACACAAGTCGCAACAAGAGCTCACAACACAACTCAATGAGTTCACAACTCAACTAGAGCTCTAATTGCTATCGCAAAGAATCAAAGGCGCGGAATCGATGTCTTAGTGCTTAGGAATGCTTAGAGGATGCTTGGTGTACTCCTCCATGCGCCTAGGGGTCCCTTTTATAGCCCCAAGGCAGCTAGGAGCCGTTGAGAGCATTCCAGGAAGGCAAATCTTGCCTTCTGTCGCCTGGCGCACCGGACAGTCCGGTGCACACCGGACACTGTCCGGTGCGGATTTCTTTCCTTCTGAGGCGCAGTCGACCGTTGGCGCCTAGGAGCCGTTGGCGCACCGGACAGTCCGGTGCCCCCTCCCGATCGTTGGCTCGGCCACGTGTCTTGCGAAGATCGCGCAGCCGACCGTTGGCCCGGTGGACCGTTGGCTCACCGGACAGTCCGGTGCACACCGGACAGTCCGGTGAATTATAGTCGTACGTCGCCGATGAATTCCCGAGACCGGCCAGTTCGCTCGAGCCAGCCTGGCGCACCGGACACTGTCCGGTGCACCCAGACAGCGCTGGCTTTGGCTTAAACAAGGCAATCTCTCTCCATTTTGTTTTCTCCTGTTTCCAGCACTTAGACACAATCCATTAGTCCATAAAACAAAGTACTAAGTCTAGAAACATACCTTTTGACATGATTTGCACTTTGTCCACCACTTTGCATAGATTAACACAAAAGCACTTTGCGTTGGCACTCAATCACCAAAATACTTAGAAATGGCCCAAGGGCACATTTCCCTTTCAATCTCCCCCTTTTTGGTGATTTATGCCAACACAACATAAAGCAACTAGAACAAGTGCAATATCAATGCAAATGAGAACTCAAAATTGTTTTGATTCATATTTGGCATATATGGATCACTCTTTGCCACCACTTGGTTTGTTTTTGCAAATCAACCTCAAATTCCTATCTCTAAGTCAAACACACTTGTTAAGACATGAAGAGATTCGTTCCAAGAGAAATTGATTCAAGATTTCAAAAACTCCCCCTTTTTCCCATAATCAACACTTCTCCCCACAAGAAGCCAACTTTTGACAAAAAAGCCAATAAGAGTATTTTGACAAAACAAAAGCACTATTCTATTATTTTCAAAATTCTCAAGTGGTAGCTGATCCATTTATTGCTTTGGCCTTTATTTTCTCCCCCTTTGGCATCAAGCACCAAAACGGGATCAATCTTGGCCCTTTAACCCCATTGCCTCACCAAAATCTTCAACGAAGAGTAAAAGGCAATAAGAGTACATGAGATGAACTTGGAATAAGTTACCCTCTCATCGGAGTGCAGTGGAAGTCTTTCATGGTCCAAGTCCACCTTTTCCCTTTCAAACCTCCTTTGAGACTAAAACAAATAAACTCAAGCACACGGATAGTCTCTAAGGGTCAAGTTGTAGCACATCTCCCCCTACTTATGTGCATCACTTGCAAGAGGACTTGTGAGGTCCAGGGAGTGCTTGTACAACTTGAGCACCATAAATAAGCAACAAAATGCATAAGGAACATGATCAAAGGCATAAACACAAGTATGCTATAAATCAATCCAAGTTCCACGAATCTAAGACATTTAGCTCACTACGCAACTTGCAAAAGGTCTGTTCATCTAAAGGCTTCGTAAAGATATTGGCTAGCTGGTTCTCGGAGCTAACATGAAACACTTCGATATCTCCCTTTTGCTGGTGGTCTCTCAAAAAGTGATGCCTGATGTCTATGTGCTTTGTGCGGCTGTGTTCAACAGGATTATCCGCCATGCGGATAGCACTCTCATTATCACACAGGAGTGGGACTTTGCTCAAATTGTAGCCAAAGTCCCTGAGGGTTTGCCTCATCCAAAGTAGTTGCGCGCAACACTGTCCTGCGGCAACGTACTCGGCCTCAGCGGTGGATAGGGCAACAGAGGTTTGTTTCTTAGAACTCCATGACACCAGGGACCTTCCTAAGAATTGGCACGTCCCCGATGTACTCTTCCTGTCGACCTTACATCCAGCATAGTCGGAATCTGAATATCCAATCAAGTCAAAGGTAGACCCCTTTGGATACCAGATCCCGAAACAAGGCGTAGCGACTAAATATCTAAGAATTCGCTTCACAGCCACTAAGTGACACTCCCTTGGATCAGATTGAAATCTAGCACACATGCATACACTAAGCATAATATCCGGTCTACTAGCACATAAATAAAGTAAAGACCCTATCATAGACCGGTATGCCTTTTGATCAACGGACTTACCTCCTTTGTTGAGGTCGGTGTGTCCGTCAGTTCCCATCGGAGTTTTTGCGGGCTTGGCGTCCTTCATCCCAAACCGCTTGATCAAGTCTTGCGTGTACATGGTTTGAGAGATGAAGGTTCCCTCCTTGAGTTGCCTCACTTGGAACCCAAGGAAGTAGCTTAACTCGCCCATCATCGACATCTCGAATTTCTGAGTCATCACCCTGCTAAACTCTTCACAAGACTTTTGATTAGTAGAAACAAATATTATGTCATCGACATAAATTTGGCACACAAAAAGATCACCATCACAAGTCTTAGTAAAAAGAGTTGGATCGGTTTTCCCAACCTTGAAAGCATTAGCAATTAAAAAGTTTCTAAGGCATTCATACCATGCTCTTGGGGCTTGCTTAAGTCCATAGAGTGCCTTAGAGAGCTTACACACGTGGTCGGGGTACCGTTCATCCTCGAAGCCAGGGGGTTGCTCTACGTACACCTCCTCCTTGATTGGCCCGTTGAGGAACGCGCTCTTCACATCCATTTGGAGCAACCTGAAAGAATGGTGAGCGGCATATGCTAGCAAAATGCGAATGGACTCTAGCCTAGCCACAGGAGCAAAAGTCTCCTCAAAGTCCAAACCTGCGACTTGGGCATAACCTTTTGCCACAAGTTGAGCCTTGTTCCTTGTCACCACCCCGTGCTCGTCTTGTTTGTTGCGGAACACCCACTTGGTTCCCACAACATTTTGCTTGGGACGAGGCACCAGTGTCCAAACTTCATTTCTTTTGAAGTTGTTGAGCTCCTCCTGCATGGCCAACACCCAGTCCGGATCTAGCAAGGCCTCTTCTACCCTGAAAGGCTCAATAGAAGAGACAAAGGAGTAATGTTCACAAAAATTAACTAATCGAGATCGAGTAGTTACTCCCTTGCTAATATCACCCAAAATTTGGTCGACGGGATGATCCCTTTGAATCATCGCTCGAACTTGGGTTGGAGGTGCCGGTTGTGCTTCTTCCTCCATTGCAAGATCATCTTGTGCTCCCCCTTGATCACACGCCTCCTGCTCATCATCTTGAGTTGGGGGATGCACCATTGTTGAGGAAAAAGGTTGATCTTGTTCATCTTGTTCCTGTGGCCGCACATCTCCAATCGCCATGGTACGTATTGCGGCCGTTGGAACTTCTTCTTCATCTACATCATCAAAATCAACAACTTGATCTCTTGGAGAGCCATTAGTCTCATCAAATACAACGTCGCTAGAGACTTCAACCAAACCCGATGATTTGTTGAAGACTCTATACGCCTTTGTATTTGAGTCATAACCTAACAAAAACCCTTCTACGGCTTTGGGAGCAAATTTGGAATTCCTACCCTTCTTCACTAGAATGTAGCATTTACTCCCAAATCTCGAAAATACGAAACATTGGGTTTGTTACCGGTTAGTAGCTCATACGACGTCTTCTTGAGGAGGCGATGAAGGTAGACCCTGTTGATGGTGTGGCAAGCCGTGTTCACGGCTTCCGACCAAAAGCGCTCGGGGGTCTTGAACTCTCCAAGCATCATCCTCGCCATGTCTATAAGCGTCATGTTCTTCCTCTCTACCACACCATTTTGCTGTGGTGTGTAGGGAGCGGAGAACTCGTGCTTGATCCCTTCCTCCTCAAGGTACTCCTCCACTTGAAGGTTCTTGAACTCGGACCCATTGTCGCTCCTTATCTTTTTCACCTTGAGCTCAAACTTGTTTTGAGCTCTCCTTACGAAGCGCTTGAGGGTCCCTTGGGTTTCAGATTTATCCTGCAAAAAGAATACCCAAGTGAAGCGGGAAAAGTCATCAACTATAACAAGACCATACTTACTTCCTCCTATACTTAGATAGGCGACGGGTCCGAAGAGGTCCATGTGAAGCATCTCGAAAGGTCTTGATGTGGTCATCACATTTTTGGTGTGATGAGAACTTCCCACCTGTTTGCCTGCTTGACAAGCTGCACAAGGTCTATCTTTTTCGAATTGCATATTAGTTAAACCTATCACGTGTTCTCCCTTTAGAAGCTTGTGAAGGTTCTTCATCCCCACATGTGCTAAGCGGCGATGCCACAGCCAGCCCATGCTAGTCTTAGCAATTAAGCATGCATCTAGACCGGCCTCCTCTTTTGCAAAATCAACTAAGTAAAGTTTGTCGTCTAATACACCCTTAAAAGCTAGTGAACCATCACTTCTTCTAAAGACAGACACATCTACATTTGTGAATAGACAATTATATCCCATATTGCATAATTGACTAACAGATAACAAATTATATCCAAGAGACTCAACTAAAAACACATTAGAAATAGAGTGCTCATTTGATATTGCAATTTTGCCTAAGCCTTTCACCTTGCCTTGATTCCCATCACCGAATATGATTGAATCTTGGGGATCCTTGTTCTTGACGTAGGAAAAGAACATCCTCTTTTCCCCCGTCATGTGGTTTGTGCATCCGCTGTCGATAATCCAGCTTGAGCCTCCGGATGCATAAACCTGCAAGGCAAATTTAGGCTTGGGTCTTAGGTACCCAACTCTTGTTGGGTCCTACAAGGTTAGTCACAATTGTCTTAGGGACCCAAATGCAAGTTTTATCTCCCTTGCATTTTGCCCCTAATTTTCTAGCAACTATCTTCCTATCCTTTCTACAAATTGCAAATGAAGCATTACAAGCATGATAAATTGTAGAAGGTTCATTAACTTTCCTAGGAACATTGACAACATTTCTCCTAGGCATATGAACAATATACCTCCTAGACATATCTTTATCATGCATATAGGAAGAACTAGAAGCAAACATGGCATGAGAGTCAAAAACATCATAAGCATTACAACTCTTATAAGGTTGTCTTCTATCATGATACATAAAAGCATGGTTCTTTTTAGCACTACTAGCCATAGGGGCCTTCCCTTTCTCCTTTGCGGAGATGGAAGCCTTATGGCTTGTTAAGTTCTTGACTTCCCTCTTGAAGCCAAGACCATCCTTAATTGAGGGGTGTCTACCAATCGTGTAGGCATCCCTTGCAAATTTTAACTTATCAAATTCGCTTTTGCTAGTCTTAAGTTGGACATTAAGACTAGCAAGTTCATCATTTAATTTTGCAATAGAGGCTATGTGTTCACTACAAGCATCAATATCAAAATCTTTACACCTATTACAAATAACATTATTTTCTACACATGAGTTAGATTTACTAGCTATCTCTACCTTAGCATTCAAATCATCATTTATGCTTCTCAAGCTAGAAATTGTTTCATGGCAAGAAGATAACTCACAAGCAAGCATTTCATTCCTCTTAATTTCTAATGCAAGGGATTTTTGAGCCTCTACAAACTTATCATGTTCTTCATACAAAAGATCCTCTTGCTTTTCTAGTAGCCTATTCTTATCATTTAAAGCATCAATCAATTCATTAATCTTGTCAATCTTAGATCTATCTAAGCCCTTAAATAAGCATGAATAGTCTATTTCATCATCATCACTAGACTTATCCTCACTAGAAGAAGCATAAGTAGAGTTACGAGTACTTACTTTCTTCTCCTTAGCCATGAGGCATGTGTGATGCTCGTTGGGAAAGAGGGATGACTTGTTGAAGGCGATGGCGGCGAGTCCTTCGTTGTCGGAGTCGGACGTGGAGCAATCCGAATCCCACTCCTTTCCAATATGTGCCTCGCCCTTTGCCTTCTTGTAATTCTTCTTCTTTTCCCATTTTCCACTCTTCTTTTCCTGGTCACTATCATTATTAGGACAATTAGCGATAAAGTGACCAATCTTACCACATTTGAAGCATGAGTGCTTCCCCTTCGTCTTGGTCTTGTTGGGATGCTCCTTGCGACCCCTTAGCGCCGTCTTGAAGCGCTTGATGATGAGGGCCATTTCTTCATCATTAAGCCTGGCCGCCTCAATTCGCGCCACCTTGCTCGGTAGCGCCTCCTTGCTTCTTGTTGCTTTGAGAGCGATAGTTTGAGGCTCTTGGATTGGACCATTCAATGCATCATCCACGTATCTAGCCTCCTTGATCATCATCCGCCCGCTTACGAACTTTCCAAGTATCTCCTCGGGCGTCATCTTGGTGTACCTAGGATTCTCACGAATATTGTTCACAAGATGAGGATCAAGAACAGTAAAGGACCTTAGCATTAGGCGGACGACGTCGTGGTCTGTCCATCGCGTGCTTCCATAGCTCCTTATCTTGTTGACAAGGGTCTTGAGCCGGTTGTATGTTTGGGTTGGCTCCTCCCCCTTATCATAGCGAATCTCCCAAGTTCGCCCTCCACCAACTCCATCTTGGTGAGCATGGTGATGTCGTTGCCCTCATGTGAGATCTTGAGGGTGTCCCAGATCTGCTTGGCATTGTCCAAGCCGCTCACCTTATGGTACTCATCCCTGCACAATGAGGCTAGCAACACAGTAGTAGCTTGTGCGTTTTTATGAATTTGTTCATTGATAAACAAAGGGCTATCCGAGCTATCAAATTTCATTCCACTCTCTACTATCTCCCATATGCTAGGATGGAGAGAGAACAAGTGACTACGCATTTTGTGACTCCAAAATCCGTAGTCCTCTCCATCAAAATGAGGAGGTTTACCAAGTGAAATGGATAATAAATGAGCATTTGTACTTTGAGGAATACGAGAGTAATCAAAAGAAAAGTTTGAATTGACCGTTTTCTTTTTCTCGTAGTCGTCGTCTTTTTGGGAAGAGGAAGATTCGTCGCTGTCGTAGTAGACTATCTCCTTGATGCGCCTTGTCTTCTTCTTCCTCCCGTCTTTTCTTTTGTGGCCCGAGCCCGAGTCGGTGGGCTTGTCATCTTTCGACTCATTGAAGATAGACTCCTTCTCGTTGTTGACCACCATCCCCTTTCCCTTAGGATCCATCTCTTCGGGCGATTAGTCCCTTCTTGAAGAGAACGGCTCTGATACCAATTGAGAGCACCTAGAGGGGGGGTGAATAGGTGATCCTGTGAAACTTGAAACTTAATCCACAAAACTTGATTAGGCGTTAGCACAATAATGCCAAGTGGCTAGAGAGGAGTCTCAACAAAACACAATAACCACAAGAGATCAATCACAGAGATGGCACAGTGGTTTATCCCGTGGTTCGGCCAAGACCAACGCTTGCCTACTCCACGTTGTGGCGTCCCAACGGACGAGGGTTGCAATCAACCCCTCTCAAGCGGTCCAAAGACCCACTTGAATACCACGGTGTTTTGCTTGCTTTACTATATCCCGTTTGCGAGGAATCTCCACACTTTGGAGCCTCTCGCCCTTACACTTGAAGTTCACAAAGAAGCACGGAGTAAGGGAGGGATAAGCAACACACTCAAGACAAGAAATCACAGCAACACCACGCACACAAGTCGCAACAAGAGCTCACAACACAACTCAATGAGTTCACAACTCAACTAGAGCTCTAATTGCTATCGCAAAGAATCAAAGGCACGGAATCGATGTCTTAGTGCTTAGGAATGCTTAGAGGATGCTTGGTGTACTCCTCCATGCGCCTAGGGGTCCCTTTTATAGCCCCAAGGCAGCTAGGAGCCGTTGAGAGCATTCCAGGAAGGCAAATCTTGCCTTCTGTCGCCTGGCGCACCGGACAGTCCGGTGCACACCGGACACTGTCCGGTGCGGATTTCTTTCCTTCTGAGGCGCAGTCGACCGTTGGCGCCTGGGAGCCGTTGGCGCACCGGACACTGTTCGGTGCACCACCGGACAGTCCGGTGCCCCCTCCCGACCGTTGGCTCGGCCACGTGTCTTGCGCAGATCGCGCAGCCGACCGTTGGCCCGGCCAACCGTTGGCTCACCGGACAGTCCGGTGCACACCGGACAGTCCGGTGAATTATAGCCGTACGTCGCCGATGAATTCCCGAGACCGGCCAGTTCGCTCGAGCCAGCCTGGCGCACCGGACAGTCCGGTGCACCCAGACAGCGCTGGCTTTGGCTGAAACAAGGCGATCTCTCTCCATTTTGTTTTCTCATGTTTCCAGCACTTAGACACAATCCATTAGTCCATAAAACAAAGTACTATGTCTAGAAACATACCTTTTGACATGATTTGCACTTTGTCCACCACTTTGCATAGATTAACACAAAAGCACTTTGCGTTGGCACTCAATCACCAAAATACTTAGAAATGGCCCAAGGGCACATTTCCCTTTAAGCGGCGTTGACCACCTGAGTGGTAGCGGCGACGTAGATCAAGAGGGCTTCTCCGGCAGCGGGGGGCACCAGGATGGGTGCGTTCGTAAGGAGCGCCTTCAGGTTCCCGAGGGCTTCCTCGGCCTCGGGGGTCCAAGTGAAGCACTCGGTCTTCCTTAAGAGGCGGTACAGAGGTAGGCCTCTTTCGCCGAGGCGCGAGATGAAGCGGCTCAGAGCCGCAAGGCATCCCATGACCCTCTATACGCCTTTCAAGTCCTTGATGGGCCCCATGTTGGTGATGGCCGCGATTTTCTCTGGGTTGGCCTCGATGCCCCGCTCGAAGACGATGAACCCCAAGAGCATGCCTCGGGGGACTCCGAAGACGCACTTCTCGGGATTGAGTTTTACGCCTTTCGCCTTGAGACACCGGAATGTCGTTTCAAGGTCGGAGAGGTGGTCGGAGGCTTTCCTCGTCTTGACTATGATGTCATCGACGTAAGCCTCGACCGTTCGACCAATGTTCTCTCCGAACACGTGGTTCATGCACCTTTGGTATGTCGTACTCGCATTCCTCAAACCAAATGGCATAGTAACGTAGCAGTACATGCCAAAAGGTGTGATGAAAGAAGTCGCGAGCTAGTCAGACTCTTTCATCCTGATTTGGTGATACCCTGAGTAGGCATCGAGGAAAGACAGGGTTTCGCACCCAGCAGTGGAATCCATGATTTGATCGATGCGAGGCAGAGGGTAGGGAACCATCGGACATGCTTTGTTTAGACCAGTGTAGTCTACACACCTCCGCTATTTCCCTCCTTTCTTTCTCACAAGCACAGGGTTGGCAAGCCATTCGGGATGGAATACCTCTTTGATGAACCCTGCAGCCATCAGCTTGTGGATCTCCTCGCCTATGGCTCTGCGCTTTTCTTCGTCGAATCGGCGCAGAGGCTGCTTCACGGGTCGGACTCCAGCTCGGATATCCAGCGAGTGCTCGGCGACATCCCTCGGTATGCTAGGCATGTCCGAGGGACTCCACGCAAAGACTTCGGCGTTCGCGCGGAGAAAGTCGACGAGCACTGCTTCCTATTTGGGGTCGAGCTCGGAGCCGATCCGGATCTGCTTGGAGGTGTCGTTGCTGGGGTCCAGAGGGATGGATTTGACCGTCTCAGCTGGCTCGAAGTTGCCGGTGTGGCGCTTCGCATCTGGCGCCTCCTTGGAGAGGCTCTCCAGGTCGGCGATGAGGGCCTCAGATTCGGCGAGGGCCTCGGCGTACTCCACGCACTCCACGTCGCATTCGTACGCGTGTCGGTACGTGGGGCCAACGGTGATGACCCCGTTGGGGCCCGACATCTTGAGCTTGAGGTAGGTGTAGTTGGGGACGGCCATGAACTTGGCGTAGCATGGCCTTCCCAGTACTACATGGTAGGTTCCTCGGAACCCGACCACCTCGAACGTGAGGGTTTCCCTTCGGAAGTTGGAGGGAGTCCCGAAGCAGACGGGCATATCGAGTTGTCCGAAGGGTTGGACGTGTTTCCCGGGGATGATCCCGTGAAAAGGCGCCGCTCCTGCCCGGATCGAGGACAGATCGATCTGCAGGAGCCTGAGGGTCTCGGCGTAGATGATGTTGAGGTTGCTGCCTTCGTCCATGAGGACCTTGGTGAGCCTGACGTTGCCGATGACGGGGTCGACAACGAGCGGATATTTCCCCGGGCTCGGCACGCGGTCCGGGTGGTCGCCTTGGTCGAAGGTGATGGGCTTGTCGGACCAGTCTAGGTAGACTGGCGCCGCCACCTTTACCGAGCAGTCCTCCCGACGCTCTTGCTTGTGGTGCCGAGCCGAGGCGTTCACCACTGGCCCACGGTAGATCATGAAGCAGTCGTGGACCTCGGGGAACTCCTCTGCCTTGTGATCCTCCTTCTTGTCGTTGTTGTGGGCCCTGCCACCCTCCGCAGGTGGCCCGGCCTTGTGAAAGTGGCGCCGAAGCATGACGCACTCCTCAAGGGTGTGCTTGACGGCCCCTGATGATAGGGGCACGGCTCCTTGAGCATCTTGTCGAAGAGATTGGCACCTCCAGGAGGTTTCCGAGGGTTCTTGTACTCAGCGGCGGCGACAAGGTCCGCGTCGGAGGCGTCGCGTTTCGCTTGCGACTTCTTCTTGTTCTTCTTCTTGGTGCCACGCTGAGCGGACGCCTCGGGGACGTCTTCCAGCTGGCGGCCCTGGGGTTGCTTGTCCTTCTGGAAGATGGCCTCAACCGCCTCCTGGCCAGAGGCGAACTTGGTGGCGATGTCCATCAGCTCGCTCGCCCTGGTGGGGGTCTTGCGACCCAGCTTGCTCACCAGGTCGCGGCAGGTGGTGCCGGCGAGGAACGCGTCGATGACGTCCGAGTCGGTGACGTTGGGCAGCTCAGTGCGCTGCTTCGAGAATCGCCGGATGTAGTCCCAGAGAGACTCTCCCGGCTGCTGGCGGCAGCTTCGGAGATCCCAGGAGTTCCCAGGGCGCACGTACGTGCCCTGGAAGTTGCCGGCGAAGGCTGGGACCAGGTCGTCCCAGTTGGAGATCTGCCCCGGAGGCAGATGCTCCAGCCAGGCTCGAGCGGTGTCGGAGAGGAACAGGGGGAGGTTGCGGATGATGAGATTGTCATCGTCTGTTCCACCCAGCTGGCAGGTCAGTCGGTAGTCCGCGAGGCACAGTTCCGGCCTCGTCTCCCCCGAGTACTTTGTGATGGTAGTCGGGGTTCGAAACCGGGTCGGGAACGGCGCCCATCGTATGGCCCGGTTGAAAGCCTGCGGACCGGGTGGTTCGGGCAAGGGGCTCCGATCCTCCCCGCTGTCGTAGCGTCCCCCAAGCCTGGGGTGGTAGCCTCGGCACACCCTCTCATCGAGGTGGGCTCGACGGTTGCAGTGGTGGTGCTCGTTGCCGAGGCGACCCGGGGCCGCAGGCGCCGTGTTGCGCGTGCGCCCGGTGTGGACCGAGGCTTCCCGCATAAATCGGGAAGTCGCAGCGCGATGCTCCGAGGAGTACCCCTACCTTCGGGAGGCAGAGCTTTCGGACCGTTGGACCGCGGCATCCTCTAGGAGATTCTTGAGCTCTCCCTGGATACGCCGCCCTTCGGTGGTCGATGGTTCCGGCATCACGCGGAGTAGTATTGCTGCTTCAGCCAGGTTCTGGCCGACCCCACTGGAAGCCGGTGGCGGCCTTGCCCTGACGTCATCGGCAAAGCGGTGCTGGATGCCCTGGGGTAGATGACGAGCTTCTCCGGCCGGAGCTTGGTCTGCCCATTCCTGCCCAATGTTCCACTGGAACGGCTCAAGTGTTCCTGCTCCCTCGTCGAGCCTGGCCTGCATCTCGCGGATTTGCTCGAGCTGTGCATCCTGACCCCCCGCAGAGACTGGGACCACAGCTAGCTCCCGAAGGATGTCAACGCGAGGCGCAGGCCTAGGGGGTCGCCGTTCTCCGGCATACCAAGATGGTTGCCTTCGCCGGGACCCTCTAGATCGACGTGGAAACATTCACGACTTGGGCCGCAGTCCTCGTCGTCGAAGCTGCGGCTTCCATCGGAACAATCGGAGTGGCAGTAATCGCATGCGGTCATGAAGTCCCGCATGGCACTAGGGTTACCGAGCCCGAAGAAATCCCAACAAAAGTCGGGCTCGTCATCTTCCTCGGAACTCGAGGGTCCATAGGTCGAGACGATCGTTAGTCTGTCCCAGGGCGACCGCATATGGTACCCCGGAGGGTTGGTACATGCCTCTATGAAGGCTTCCACCGAAGCGAGGTCGCTTGGTGAGTCGAAGCTGAATCCAAAAGGCACGAGACGGGAATCGGTCGGTACCTCTTGGTCGACGGGCGGTGATGAAGTCGCGTCAGGGGCGGACTACACCGTTGTCTCAGGTACGAGGGCAGCGCCCAGCAAGTCCTTCGCGAGCGTGCTGGCGTCGTTCGTCTGCTTGGGGTTGGCGTGTTGCGAGGAAACGACGCTCGTCTTCGTCTCAGACGCAAGGTCGAAGCCCGACGTGTCCCCCGCTGGGGCACCGGCGACGTCGACTTGCTCGACAGCCGACGAGGTGCCGCCTCCTGCTTGGCCATGGTGGCCCCGTCTCCTCCTCCGCCGGCGGGGAGGTGACGGGACAAACCCGGATGTTGTTCTTCCGCCACGTGGGGAAGACGTCGTCGATTCCGCCACCGACGGGCGGGCTGACGGCCGCCATTGTCGCTGTCACGCGGCGGAGGAAGGAGTATCATGTCGTAGCTGCCGTCGAGGGACATGAACTCAAGACTCCCGAAATGGAGCATCGTCCTGGGTTGGAAAGGTTGCTGGAGACTACCCATCTGGAGCTTGACGGGAAGTTGTTCGTCAACACGCAGCAGGCCCCTACCTGGCGCGCCAACTGTCGGCGTTTCAACCCCAGGGGGTCCCTGGACCGAGAGTGAATTGTCGCCGCGTGTCCCAGCCCAGATGGGTCGGCGCGAGGCGGAGCACGAAGGGGGGAAGAAACAGGCAAAGGGGAAACCCGCGGCCTTCGTGTTGCCCTGCGCCCAGGTCAGGTGCGCTTGCAGTAGGGGGTTACAAGCGTTCGCGTGGGAGAGCCTTATGCGCCGGCCCGTTCTCCCGCGCGGCCAACCTTCTCGTACGAGAGCCCTGGACCTTCCTTTTATAGGCGTAAGGAGAGGGTCTAGGTGTACAATGGGGGTATAGCAATGTGCTAACGTGTCTAGCTGAGAGGAGCTAGAGCTCTAAGTACATGCCATCGTGGCAGTCGGAGAGGTTTTGGCACCCTGTTCATGTGATGTTGTGGCCGTCGGAGGAGCGCTGGAGCCCTGCGGAAGGACAGCTGTCGGGGTTGTCGAGTCCTTGCTGACGTCTCCTTGCTTCCGTAAGGGGCTGAGAGCCGCCGTCGTCATGGAGCACGCGGGGCGCCATCATTACTTGTTTTACCGGGGCAAGCCGGATGGGACGCCGGTCTTGTTCCCCGTAGCCTGAGCTAGCTAGGGGTAGGGTAATGATGGCCTTCCTTGTGACGTGGTGGGTCCGAGCCTGAGGTCGAGCGAGGCGGAGTTCGTCTTCCGAGGTCGAGGTTGAGTCCGAGCCCTGGGTCGGGCAAGGCGGAGACCGTCTTCCGAGGCCGAGGCTGTGTCCGAGCCCTGGGTTGGGCAAGGCGGAGTCCGCCGTCCAGCGTCGAGGTTGAGCCCGAGCCCTGGGGTCGGGCGAGGCGGAGTTCGTCGTCCAGCGTCGAGGTTGAGCCCGAGCCCTGGGGTCGGGCGAGGCGGAGTTTCCTATGGCGCCCGAGGCTGGACTTAGCTGCTGTCAGCCTCACTCTGTCAAGTGGTGCAGCAGTCGGAGCGACGCAGGTGGCGCTGTTTTCTTGTCAGGTCGGTTAGTGGAGCGGCAAAGTGACTGCGGTCACTTCGGCTCTGTCGACTGAAGAGCACGCGTCAGGATAAGGTGTCAGGCGATCCTCGCATTAAATGCTCCTGCGATACGGTCGGTTGTCGTGGCGATCTGGCCAAGGTTGCTTCTCTGCGAAGACTGGGCCTCAGGTGAGCCGAAGGTGTGTCCGTTGCTTGAGGGGGCCCTCGGGCAAGACGTGAATCCTCCGGGGTCGGCTGCCTTTACCCGAGGCTGGGCTCGGGCGAGGCGAGATCGTGTCCCTTGAGTGGACTGAGCCTTGACCTTAATCGCGCCCATCAGGCCTTTGCAGCTTTGTGCTAATGGGGGTTACCAGCTGAGATTAGGAGTCTTGGGGGTACCCCTAATTATGGTCCCCGACAACTAGCTACCCCAAGAAGGGCAAGAAGGAGGCTAGTGTCACACCCGGTTTTAGAAGGCAAACCAAATGTGAACCATGTACGTGCCAGGATCAGAAACTCACGTACAGCGATTACATAATTGGACATCATCACACATTGCTCAAAATAATAGCGGAAAAGGAACTTTATTACATCAAGATGTCCAAGACATCCACAGAGTCATTATCATAATCAAAGTGTGGAATACGAAACATAGTAGATAAGGCCTTCATAGGCAGCTAACTAAGGGTTTGCCACTAAACACAACTAGAACTCATTGTAGTCCTGGAGCTCCTCAAAGTCCTCCATGTTGCCTGCATCTCCTCCCGAGCACTGATTACAATGGGGACAACCTGGGGTGGGGTGGTTTTTAAAGCAAGGGTGAGTACACATCAACGTACTCAGAAAAGGTCCTATTTGGCTAAAGTGGACTAGTTGTATGTGGAGCTAAGGTTAAAGCAGTTGCTTTTAGTTGGTTAGGTATTTATTACTAGTAGTAGAGCCAAATTTTAGTAATAAACCCAGTTATTACCCAAATGTACTCCCTCCAAGAGGAAATACCAGAGATCAGAGTTATATTCATCATCATAAAATATCCAGAATTCTTCTAATCAAAGAGGATCCCAAGGCTGCTCTTAACCGTTAGCACGACTAATACACCAGTTTCTAACACTCTGCAGAGGTTGCACACTTTACCCATGAGTCGTGATTCCTGTTCTGCCCGGAGATCATGACTCCCCATTGATCACTTCCAATGTGACCTGGCCGGGTCTCACTATGTAGCTTTTACAAAGATTCCCTAGAGCTCATAGCCGCCCGTTAGGTTTCTCTAGTTTGATAAACAATGTACTTCTACCCACAAGAAGGGTGACTAACAAAACCAAAATCAGAAGAACCTCGACAACCAGCCTCGGCAGAGCAAGTACTGTGCCCGGACCCCATTGACGGCCCTACGGCGAAGCCGACTACACCTCAAGTTCCTCTAATTAATTAGCTAAGGGCGTCTCATTCCACCCTCATGGTTGTACTATTTTCCCGGGTGGTCACTCAACGAACAAGTCCTTACGGAGAGTTACTCAGGAAACAACCTGGGTCCCCTGAAGTATCACAAGACCATCATCATCAAGATAGCATCATTATATCATGAATATTCGCATCATGTTTGTTGATTAAAGTAAAGCAATAGCATAAAGCTAACCATAATAACCCAAAAGGTAAATGAGGACAAGGTAAATACAGACTAGTCAATCCTTAGGTTTCAATAAAGTAATGCGGGACGGTGAATTATAAAGTAATAGGACATAATGGATCAGAGGACACTTGCCTTCACCAGGTTGTTGCTCAGGAAGATCTTCGGCAACACACTAAGGAACCACGTGCTGCTCATTGTCTAAACAAAGCGATCATGCATTCAATACATTTGGATAAAGACAAAGAAACAATAGACCAAACATGTACAAATCATGTGAACATAAGCTTGGAAGAACAATATAAACACAAGTGGTAAACTTAGGTTCTAGGGTGGATTAATACTGAGAGCACCTAGAGGGGGGTGAATAGGTGATCCTGTAAAACTTGAAACTTAAGCCACAAAAACTTGGTTAAGTGTTAGCACAATAATTGCCAAGTGGCTAGAGAGTAGTCTCAACAAAACACAATAACCACAAGATATCAATCACAGAGATGGCACAGTGGTTTATCCCGTGGTTCGGCCAAGACCAACGCTTGCCTACTCCACGTTGTGGCGTCCCAACGGAAGAGGGTTGCAATCAACCCCTCTCAAGCGGTCCAAAGACCCACTTGAATACCACGGTGTTTTGCTTTGCTTTTCTTAATCCCGTTTGCGAGGAATCTCCACAACTTGGAGTCTCTCGCCCTTACAAAGATGTTCACAAAGAAGCACAGAGCAAGGGAGGGATTAGCAACTCACACAAGAAACAAAGATCACAGCAACTATGCACACACAAGACCCAGACTTGAGCTCAAGAGACTAGCACACTAGAACGGAGCTCAAATCACTAGAATGTCAAACAAGTGCGCAGGATTGGAGTGTGAGTGATCAAGAGTGCTCTAGGAATGCTTGGTTTTTCCTCCATGCGCCTAGGGGTCCCTTTTATAGCCCCAAGGCAGCTAGGAGCCGTTGAGAGCAATCTGAGAAGGCAATCCTTGCCTTCTGTCGTGTGGCGCACCGGACAGTCCGGTGCACACCGGACACTGTCCGGTGCCCGATTTCTTTCCTTAACTGGCGCAGCCGACCATTGGCAGACTGAGAGTCGTTGGCTCACCGGACATGTCCGGTGCACACCGGACAGTCTGGTGCCCCCTTCTAGCCGTTGGCTCGGCCACGTGTCCCGCGCAGATCACGCGGCCGACCGTTGGCCCGGCCGACCGTTGGCTCACCGGACAGTCCGGTGCACACCGGACAGTCCGGTGAATTATAGCCGTACGTCGCCGGTGAATTCCCGAGAGCGGCCACTTCGCTCGAACCAGCCTAGCGCACCGGACACTGTCCGGTGCACCACCGGACAGTCCGGTGCTCCCAGACTGAGCAGATTCTTGCTGCTCGAGCCAAGACATTTTCAATTGGATTTTTCCTGTTTCCAGCACTTAGACACAATACATTAGTCCATAAAACAATGTACTAAGTCTGAGAAACATACCTTTATCCTTGGTTTGTACTTTGTCCACCATTTTACATTTAAGCACTTGTGTTAGACACTAAATCACCAAAATACTTAGAAATGGCCCAAGGGCACATTTTCCTTTCAATCTCCCCCTTTTTGGTGATTTATGCCAACACAATATAAAGCAAGTAGAACAAATACAAACTTACATCAAATAAGAACTCAAATTCTTTTGATTTAAATTTGACATATATGGATCACTCTTTGCCACCACTTGGTTTGTTTTTGCAAATCAAACTCAAATTTCTATCTCTAAGTCAAACACACATGTTAAGACATAAAGAGAGTGATTCCAAGAGAAATTGATTCAAGATTTCAAAAACTCCCCTTTTTCCCATACTCAACACTTCTCCCCACAAGAAGCCAACTTTTGACAAGAGAGACAATAAAAGAGTTTTGACAGACCAAAAGCTCTATTCTACTATTTTCAAAATTTCTCAAGTGGTAGCTGATCCATTTATTGCTTTGGCCTTTATTTTCTCCCCCTTTGGCATCAAGCACCAAAACGGGATCAATCTTGGCCCCTGAACCCCATTGCCTCACCAAAATCTTCAATAAGAATATAAAGGCAATAAGAGTACATGAGATGAACTTGGAAGAAGTTACCCTCTCATCGGAGTGCAGTGGAAGTCTTTCATGGTCCAAGTCCACCTTTTCCCTTTCAATCCTCCTTTGAGACTAAATCAGGCAAACTCAAGCACATGGTTAGTCTCAAAGGGTCAAGTTGTAACACATCTCCCCCTAAATATGTGCATCACTTCGCAACGGACTTGTGAGGTCCAGGGAGTGTTTATACAACTTGAGCACCATAACTAAGCAACAAAATGCATAGGGAACATGATCAAAGGCATAAACACATGTATGCTATAAATCAATCCAGGTTCCGCGAATCTAAGACATTTAGCTCACTACGCAACCTGCAAAAGGTCTTCTCATCTAGAGGCTTGGTAAAGATATCGGCTAGCTGGTTCTCGGAGCTAACATGGAACACCTCGATATCCCCCTTTTGCTGGTGGTCTCTCAAAAAGTGATGCCGGATGTCTATGTGCTTTGTGCGGCTGTGTTCAACAGGATTTTCCGCCATGCGGATAGCACTCTCATTATCACATAGGAGTGGGACTTTGCTTAGATTGTAGCCAAAGTCCCTGAGGGTTTGCCTCATCCAAAGTAGTTGCGCGCAACACTGTCCTGCGGCAACATACTCGGCCTCAGCGGTGGATAGGGCAACAGAGGTTTGTTTCTTAGAATTCCATGACACCAGGGACCTTCCTAAGAATTGGCACGTCCCCGATGTACTCTTCCTATCGACCTTACATCCAGCATAGTCGGAATCTGAATATCCAATTAGGTCAAAGGTAGACCCCTTTGGATACCAGAGCCCGAAGCAAGGCGTAGCAACTAAATATCTAAGGATTCGCTTCACTGCCACTAAGTGACACTCCTTAGGATCGGATTGAAATCTAGCACACATGCATACGCTAAGCATAATATCCGGTCTACTAGCACATAAATAAAGTAACGACCCTATCATTGACCGGTATGCTTTTTGATCAACGGACTTACCTTCTTTGTTGAGGTCGGTGTGTCCGTCGGTCCCCATCGGAGTCTTTGCGGGCTTGGCGTTCTTCATCCCAAACCGCTTCAGCAAGTCTTGTGTGTACTTCGTTTGAGAGATGAAGGTGCCATCCTTGAGTTGCTTCACTTGGAACCCAAGGAAGTAGTTCAACTCGCCCATCATTGACATCTCGAATTTCTGCGTCATCACCCTGCTAAACTCTTCACAAGACTTTTTATTAGTAGAACCAAATATTATGTCATCGACATAAATTTGGCACACAAAAAGATCACCGTCACAAGTCTTAGTGAAAAGAGTTGGATCGCCTTTCCCAACCTTGAAATTATTAGCAATTAGAAAGTCTCTAAGGCATTCATACCATGCTCTTGGGGCTTGCTTAAGTCCATAGAGCGCCTTAGAGAGCTTACACACATGGTCGGGGTACCGTTCATCCTCGAAGCCAGGGGGTTGCTCTACGTACACCTCCTCCTTGATTGGCCCGTTGAGGAAGGCGCTCTTCACATCCATTTGGAACAACCTGAAAGAATGGTGAGCGGCATATACTAGCAAAATACGAATGGACTCTAGCCTAGCCACAGGAGCGAAAGTCTCCTCAAAGTCCAAACCTGCGACTTGGGCATAACCTTTTGCCACAAGTCGAGCCTTGTTCCTTGTCATCACTCCGTGCTCGTCTTGTTTGTTGCGGAACACCCACTTGGTTCCCACAACATTTTGCTTAGGACGAGGCACTAGCGTCCAAACTTCATTCCTCTTGAAGTTATTGAGCTCCTCTTGCATGGCCAACACCCAGTCCGGATCTAGCAAAGCCTCTTCTACCCTGAAAGGCTCAATAGAAGAGACAAAGGAGTAATGCTTACAAAAATTAACTAATCGAGATCGAGTAGTTACTCCCTTGCTAATATCACCCAGAATTTGGTCAACAGGATGATCCCTTTGGATCATCGCTCGAACTTGGGTTGGAGGTGCCGGTTGCGCTTCTTCCTCTATCACATGATCATCTTGTGCTCCCCCTTGATCACACGCCTCCTGTTGATGAACCTGTTCATCGTCTTGAGTTGGGGGATGCACCATGGTTGAGGAAGAAGGTTGATCTTGCTCCTTTTGTTCCTGTGGTCGTACATCACCAATCGCCATGGTTCGTATAGCGGCCGTCGGAATATCTTCTTCATCTACATCATCAAGATCAACAACTTGCTCTCTTGGAGAGCCATTAGTCTCATCAAATACAACGTCGCTAGAGACTTCAACCGAACCCGATGATTTGTTGAAGACTCTATACGCCTTTGTATTTGAGTCATAACCTAACAAAAACCCTTCTACAGCTTTGGGAGCAAACTTGGAATTTCTACCCTTCTTCACTAGAATGTAGCATTTGCTCCCAAATACACGAAAGTAAGATACATTGGGTTTGTTACCGGTTAGAAGCTCATACGACGTCTTCTTGAGGAGGCGATGAAGGTAGACCCTGTTGATAGCGTGGCAAGCCGTGTTCACGGCTTCCGACCAAAAACGCTCGGGGGTCTTGAATTCTCCAAGCATCGTCCTCGCCATGTCGATTAGCGTCCTGTTCTTCCTCTCTACCACACCGTTTTGTTGTGGTGTGTAGGGAGCGGAGAACTCATGCTTGATCCCTTCTTCCTCAAGGTACTCCTCCACTTGAAGGTTCTTGAACTCGGACCCATTGTCGCTCCTTATCTTTTTCACCTTAAGCTCAAACTCGTTTTGAGCTCTCCTTAGGAAGCGCTTGAGGGTCCCTTGGGTTTCAGACTTATCCTGCAAAAAGAACACCCAAGTGAAGCGGGAAAAGTCATCAACAATAACTAGACCATACTTACTTCCTCCTATGCTTAGATAGGTGACAGGTCCGAAGAGGTCCATATGTAGCAGCTCCAGGGGCCTTGATGTGGTCATCACATTCTTGCTGTGATGTGCTCCTCCCACCTGTTTACCTGCTTGACATGCTGCACAAGGTCTATCTTTTTCGAATTGCACATTAGTTAAACCTATCACGTGTTCTCCCTTTAGAAGCTTGTGAAGGTTCTTCATCCCTACATGTGCTAAGCGGTGATGCCACAGCCAGCCCATGCTAGTCTTAGCAATTAAACATGCGTCTAGACCGGCCTCCTCTTTTGCAAAATCAACTAAGTAGAGTTTGTCGTCTAATACACCCTTAAAAGCTAGTGAACCATCACTTCTTCTAAAGACAGACACATCTACATTTGTGAATAGACAATTATATCCCATATTGCATAATTGACTAACAGATAACAAATTATATCCAAGAGACTCAACTAAAAATACATTAGATATAGAGTGCTCATTCGATATTGCAATTTTGCCTAATCCTTTCACCTTGCCTTGATTCCCATCACCGAATATAATTGAATCTTGGGGATCCTTGTTCTTGACGTAGGAGGTAAACATCTTCTTCTCCCCCGTCATGTGGTTTGTGCATCCGTTGTCGATAATCCAGCTTGAACCCCCGGATGCATAAACCTGCAAGGCAAATTTAGGCTTGGGACTTAGGTACCCAACTCTTGTTGGGTCCTACAAAGTTAGTCACAATTTTCTTAGGGACCCAAATGCAAGTTTTATCACCCTTGCATTTTGCCCCTAATTTCCTAGCAACTATCTTCCTATCCTTTCTACAAATAGCAAAGGAAGCATTTAAAGCATGATAAATTGTAGAAGGACCATCCATAACTTTCCTAGCAACATGAACAATATTCTTTCTAGGCACATGATGAACATAACTCCTGGACACATCTCTATCATGCAAATAGGAAGAACTAGAAGCAAACATAGCATAGGAATCATAGGCATGTGCATCAAAAGCATTACAACTCCTATGAGACTGTCTTCTATCATTGTACATAAAAGCATGGTTCTTTTTAGTACTACTTGCCATAGGAGCCATCCCTTTCTCCTTGGCGGAGATGGGAGCCTTATGGCTTGTTAAGTTCTTGGCTTCCCTCTTGAAGCCAAGTCCATCCTTAATTGAGGGGTGTCTACCAACCGTGTAGGCATCCCTAGCAAATTTTAGTTTATCAAACTTACTTTTGCTAGCCTTAAGTTGGGCATTAAGACTAGCCATTTCATCATTTAACTTTGCAATAGAAGCTATGTGTTCACTACAAGCATCAATATCAAAATCTTTACATCTATTGCAAATAACAACATTTTCTACACAAGTTGTTGATTTACTAGCTATTTCTAACTTAGCATTCAAATCATCATTAATGCTCCTTAAGCTAGAAATTGTCTCATTGCAAGAAGATAAATCATAAGAAAGCATTTCATTTCTTTTAACTTCTAGAGCATGAGATTTTTGTGCTTCTACAAATTTGTCATGTTCTTCATACAACAAATCCTCTTGTTTTTCTAAAAGCCTATTCTTATCATTCAGGGCATAAATCAATTCATTGATTTTATCTACCTTGGTTCTATCTAGGCCCTTAAATAAACATGAATAATCTATTTCATCCTCATCACTAGATTCGTCCTCACTTGAAGAAGCATATGTAGAGTTTCGAGTACATACCTTCTTCTCCCTTGCCATAAGGCATGTGTGACGCTCGTTGGGGAAGAGGGATAACTTGTTGAAGGCGGTGGCGGCGAGTCCTTCATTGTCGGAGTCGGAAGAGGAGCAATCCGAATCCCACTCCTTGCCTAGATGCGCCTCGCCCTTTGCCTTCTTATAGTTCTTCTTCTTCTCCCTCTTGTTCTCTTGATCCTGATCACTATCATTGTCGGGACAGTTAGCAATAAAATGACCAAGCTTACCACATTTGAAGCATGAGCGCTTCCCCTTTGTCTTGGTCTTGCTTGGCTGCCCCTTGCGACCTTTTAGCGTCGTCTTGAATCTCTTGATGATAAGAGCCATCTCTTCATCATTAAGTCCGGCCGCCTCAATTTGTGCCACCTTGCTCGGTAGCGTCTCCTTGCTTCTTGTTGCCTTGAGAGCAAGAGGTTGAGGCTCATTGATTGGACCATTCAATGTGTCGTCCACGTATCTTGCTTCCTTGATCATCATTCACCCGCTTACGAACTTTCCAAGTATCTCCTCGGGCGTCATCTTGGTGTACCTAGGATTCTCACGAATATTGTTTACAAGATGAGGATCAAGGACAGTAAAAGACCTTAGCATTAGGCGGACAACGTCGTGGTCCGTCCATCGCGTGCTTCCATAGCTTCTTATCTTGTTGACAAGGGTCTTGAGCCGGTTGTATGTTTGGGTTGGCTCTTCTCCCCTTATCATAGCGAATCTCCCGAGTTCGCCCTCCACCAACTCCATCTTGGTGAGCATTGTGACGTCATTCCCCTCATGAGAGATCTTGAGGGTGTCCCAAATTTGCTTGGCGTTATCCAAGCCGCTCACTTTGTGGTATTCATCCCTGCACAATGAAGCTAGAAGAACAGTAGTAGCTTGTGCATTTTTATGAATTTGCTCATTAATGAACATGGGACTATCCGTACTATCAAAGTGCATTCCACTCTCTACAATCTCCCATATACTAGGATGGAGAGAGAACAAGTGACTACGCATTTTGTGACTCCAAAATCCGTAGTCCTCTCCATCAAAATGAGGAGGTTTACCAAGTGGAATAGATAATAAATGAGCATTGGAATACGAGAGTAATCAAAAGAAAAGTTCGAATTGACCGTTTTCTTTTTCTCGTAGTCGTCGTCGTCCTTTTGGGAAGAGGAAGATTCGTCGCTGTCGTAGTAGACGATCTCCTTCATGCGCCTTGTCTTCTTCTTCTTCCCGTCTTTGCGCTTGTGGCCCGAGCCCGAGTTGGTAGGCTTGTCATCCTTCGGCTCGTTGAAGATAGACTCCTTCTCGTTGTTGTTGACCACCATCCCCTTTCCCTTAGGATCCATCTCTTCGGGCGATTAGTCCCTTCTTGAAGAGAACGGCTCTGATACCAATTGAGAGCACCTAGAGGGGGGGGGTGAATAGGTGATCCTGTAAAACTTGAAACTTAAGCCACAAAAACTTGGTTAAGTGTTAGCACAATAATTGCCAAGTGGCTAGAGAGTAGTCTCAACAAAACACAATAACCACAAGATATCAATCACAGAGATGGCACAGTGGTTTATCCCGTGGTTCGGCCAAGACCAACGCTTGCCTACTCCACGTTGTGGCGTCCCAACGGACGAGGGTTGCAATCAACCCCTCTCAAGCGGTCCAAAGACCCACTTGAATACCATGGTGTTTTGCTTTGCTTTTCTTAATCCCGTTTGCGAGGAATCTCCACAACTTGGAGTCTCTCGCCCTTACAAAGATGTTCACAAAGAAGCACGGAGCAAGGGAGGGATTAGCAACTCACACAAGACACAAAGATCACAGCAAATACGCACACACAAGACCCAGACTTGAGCTCAAGAGACTAGCACACTAGAACGGAGCTCAAATCACTAGAATGTCAAACAAGTGCGCAGGATTGGAGTGTGAGTGATCAAGAGTGCTCTAGGAATGCTTGGTTTTTTCCTCCATGCGCCTAGGGGTCCCTTTTATAGCCCCAAGGCAGCTAGGAGCCGTTGAGAGCAATCTGAGAAGGCAATCCTTGCCTTTTGTCGTGTGGCGCACCGGACAGTCCGGTGCATACCGGACACTGTCCGGTGCCCGATTTCTTTCCTTAACTGGCGCAGCCGACCGTTGGCAGACTGAGAGCCGTTGGCTCACCGGACATGTCCGGTGCACACCGGACAGTCCGGTGCCCCCTTCTAGCCGTTGGCTCGGCCACGTGTCCCGCGCAGATCGCGCGGCCGACCGTTGGCCCGGCCGACCGTTGGCTCACCGGACAGTCCGGTGAATTATAGCCGTACGTCGCCGGTGAATTCTCGAGAGCGGCCACTTCGCTCGAACCAGTCTGGCGCACCGGACACTGTCTGGTGCACCACCGGACAGTCCGGTGCTCCCAGATTGAGCAGATTCTTGGCTGCTCGAGCTAAGACATTTTCAATTGGATTTTTCCTGTTTCCAGCACTTAGACACAATACATTAGTCCATAAAACAATGTACTAAGTCTGAGAAACATACCTTTATCCTTGGTTTGTACTTTGTCCACCATTTTACATTTAAGCACTTGTGTTAGACACTAAATCACCAAAATACTTAGAAATGGCCCAAGGGCACATTTTCCTTTCAAATACACCTAAAGGTTCGTGACTCTCTAAGTATTACTTATCTCAATAGATTACATAACCTAACTTCATTCATATTAAAGAGACATACAAATTATACTAGGGATGGGTTCATATGATATTAAACTCACAAGGTTAATCATCTAATTACCATTAGGGTTTTCTTTTTAATAAACTAACCATCACTAATACTAATCTATAGTCTAGGCATAAAATTAATATGTGCAGACAGTGAATGATTATAATTTAAACAGATAGAGAATAATCTTATGAACTTTTGCAATTTGAATCACTCAACTTGGAGTTCATATGAAAAATATATGAAATAAACAAGTTTTGGAATTCAAAATACAAAATTAGGTCTAATCCCGCGATTCACTAAAAGGTTAGGGTTTTTCTGCAAAATTACAGGAACCTGCGTGCGAAAATCAGGGACGGCGAGTTGATTCTTACAAAGCCGAGGGTCTCTTTAGCAAATCTACTACACGAAGGGGTATCGACTGATCTCGACCGCACGATCGCAGATCAATGACCAGGATTAGATCTGAGCAAGCGAGCGCGCGCGCAGACGCGAGCACGGGCTGACAAGCGGGCCAGGGATGTCAGCGACCTAGGTGCGAGGCGGATTGACGAGCCGGACCCAGTTGCAGAGCGCGAGCGAGGGCGCGCACCCGAGCGGCCGGATCCGAATCAGACGGTTAGGATTAGATTTGGTTTAATTGATGTCGGGCCGTCAGATCTCAGGTGGCCGCCTAAGATCTAATGGTGAACTCAGGCTAGGGTTGCCGGGCTACTCGCGACGGTGCCGCTCGACTCCATGGCGAAGTTTCGCTGGATTCGAGGGCACGACCACGGTGATGGTCTAGGGCACTAGGAAAGGGCTCAGGCGAGCACAGGGTGACACGACGGACTCAGCCGTGGGCACGACACCGACACAGAGGCACCAGAGGGCACAGTCTACGACGGAGGGGCCCGATGGCGGCGCACAACAACTCCGACGAGCGATTACGCACGCACAGGGGCAAGGAATGGGAAATCAGAGGCATGGGGAGCTGAGTTACCTTGAGAGAAGACTCTAGGTCGCTTGAACGGCGGCAGGGACACGATGAAGCCTCGGGTCGACGGTGGCGGCCTTCGACTGCACGGTGAAAGTCCGGTGAGTGCGAACCAAGAGAAATAGAGGGGCTAGGGGCAAACCAGAAGGTGTCTCGTGTTGCTGGTATCACACCCGAGTTTTAGGGCACCAAGACCCCGACGCAAACATAATCACCAGGTGTGCTGGGACCAAGTCTCACACATATGATGAATCATGGCACATAATCGAATGTCACATCTTTACTACATAACATGAGTTCTATACAAAATAAATAAATAATTACATCATATGAAGACAATGATCCAGCAACCCAAAGTTGACTGGGAGACGACGGCCTAGACCACTCACGAACTGATAACAACATCCTCCATGTGCCTCATCCTGCGGTACCTGTTCTTGACCTGTGGGGGGTGTGAGATAGCAAGAGTGAGCTCACATACGTTCATAGCTCAACAAGTTGTGGGGAATAATGTGCATGAACTCGCCAAAGGTGGGAGCTCACGTGAAGTCTAAGGCTTACCAAAGTGGATGGTTGAAGCTGAGCATTGCTTTTAAAGTTGGTCAAAAATTTATTAGCAATTACTAAGTATAAGAAAATACCAACCCAATTAAGAAGTAGAACAAAAGTGATAACAACACCCTCAGTGCAATGCATATGACAAATTGAATTTAGTTCCATAAATTAATCATGTGAGGGTCCGAGCTGCTCATGACCGTGAGCACGACTAGTATACCAGTTTTACACTCTACAGATGTTGCACATCTTTACCCACAAGTCATGTTACCCATCTGCCAAGGGATAGCGACTCCCATACACCTCTACCTAGGAGGCGAGGCAGGGTAACACTACGAGGCCTTTAAAAAGTTCCACTAGCTTCATAAAACCCCTACAGTTTCTAGGAAGCTCCAATGCAGGGACCCCTCGCCTAACCGCCATCGCAGCAAAATCAACCCAAGGGCCTCCCTACACTGACCACTCCCCTACTGCCCTTGCCCCTTTCGGGTAAGGTAGTCCTCCACTAGCTTTTCTAATTAGTCTGCCAAGGGCGTCCCATACCATCCTTGTGGTAGCACTGTTTTCCCGGGTGGTTGCTCCATGTTCCAATTAACATAATGATCTTAACATGAACAGTAAATAAAAATTGATAATAAAATATAATCATGAATAATATGTATCTCTATACCCGAAACCACGTAAAGCAATAAAAGGTACTACCCAAAAATTCAGTGGTGAACATGGTATAAAGATAGTCAAACTAGGGTAACCTATTGGCTCCCATCAAAATTAACCTATGCAGATCATTATGATTAATCAGAACATGACTAGGTAAAAAGAAGTGATCAAGGGCACAACTTGTCTGGCACTTGAGATTCCAGGTTCCAGCTTGCTCTTCAGATGACACTTGTTGTCACTGCTAAACGTAGCAATAAGACAAACATGGTATATGCAAAATTAACATCACACCAAACATAAGAATAAACTGCGTAATAATAATCTACGCTACGTAACGAGATCGTAGGGATAAGAATCACTAAATTTGGAGTTATAGTTATTTAGTTATGAATTTCTGAAGTTAATAAGCACCTAGAACAGATTAATTTAAATGAACAATTTGAATTCAAGTTTTATGGCTAATCAATGTTACTAGTTGATAGACAATATTAAAACAAAATTACTGCAAATAGAATGACTCAATTTGGAGTTAAAATGGATTAAATATGAATTATACAAGTTTCTGGAATTATTTTTTTATAAAAAAACAATTTCTGTAATTAATTATCCATTTTCATTGTTCTCTGAACCGAGCACTAATTACAGAGAACCCTGGGGCAAATCCAGAAGTTTTTCCCAGACTCAGACAACTTGCTTGTGGACGATGGGTTAGTTTAGGAAAAGCCTAGGGGCTCTTTTGCATATTCGCTTGGCTGAAGGGGTATCGGGGAATCCTATCCACCCGATCATCAATCTATGGCCCCGATTAGACCTACTCTTTTATTAGGTTGTTACGGCCACAGGATCCAGATCCCACAGCGCAGATTCAATTCGATCGAAGGAGGTAACCTGGAGCCGACCAGAGCTGTCCTTACATGATCTGACGGTCACAAGAGCCCCAACCGAAACGTTATTGTCTTATTAAATCCGGGCCGATCACTAGGCGATCAACGGCCCACACATCATCAATCCACAGCATCACTCTCGTCAATCACAGCCGTGGATACGCCGATCAACGACCCATGCTGCCAGTCTTCTTCCTAAATCCGAACGCAGCGGCACTTCTTCCTCCCTGCCGGTCCGCGGCGGATGCGCCCTAGGACTAGGATGGCCCCGCACCGGTGAGCCGGCAAAACGACGCCTCCCGTACTCTAATCTGAACCCGACGACACGCAATAGAGAGCGAATTATATGGTGAAGACTACGGAGCAGATGCTTATCGAGGATCAATGCCATGGGCGAGCGGACAGGTACGCGGCACCGCGACGGCATCGGGTCGAAGGCGAGAAATTCACGCCGCTCCGACCACCAATGGCGCCCAGAGAGGCGACGAACATCCCCGCACAAACTCACATAGCTCGCCGCCACATCTGGAACCCAAACCGAGGCTCCATTGCCGGAGAGTGTGAAGGCTGACGATGGAGGCACGCACCCACCCGCCATGACCTGCGTCCAGGATTTACCCCCCAACACCCCGCCCAATGGCCAAGCTTTTGGGTAAGATGATCCGAGGAGCTTGGGAGGGGTCCAAATTTATACACCGAACCAGCCATCAATGGGCGATTTGTTGCAATTAGTCGGCGGTGATCTCGGGGATGAAACGAGCTCCACGGTGAGTCTGTTACGCGAGCGAGCGAAGACCTGCCAGCACGGCCCCACTAGTCAGCTACCTAGTCAAGGCACGGATCGCTGTCGCACAAACGCTGGGTCGAGATTGGGCCATGGCAGGAGGGTAGTTGGGCCGCGCCGAAGGGAGATGGTGGCCCAGGTTGACTTCTTACTTTTTTTCTTTTTCTTTTTCCTTTAAATTTTCTTGTTTTCTTTTCTTTTCATTTTTGCTTCTCAAATCTAAATTCAAACTCAAGTGTGAGATTCATACTTTGAGTTAAATGCTCACATTCAATTATCAGTAGGAATAGATTATTTTTAATTATATGTTTATTTTCTCTATTTTATACCGTCTTTTCTTTCTCTTTTTTTTAAATATACATCATTTCCAAATGTTAAATCTAAATTCAGGTTTACCTATGTTAGCATTAATACACTTTTCTCACTAATATTATAATTATTAAATGCACCAACAAATAAGTCCCAACATGATGCACAAATTATTTTAGATGTTCGTAGTTTATTTGTTTACTTTAAGTAAGGCTATCCCCATGTGGTAATGAGTAGATGACAAAACATGTATCGAGATCAACTCTTTTCCTAATGCTTACAATTTGGGTATTACAGCTGGTGAGGAGGGGGAGCTCACCAGGGCAACGGACGCGACAGGGGCTCGACGACGGCCGCAGAACGGACGACACACCACGATAGAGTTCCACGGGTGTGCGCACTGTGCGAGAGAGAGGAGTGAGGGGGTCTGCTGGGGTGCAATTGAGCGAGGGGAGTGAGCGAGTGAGTGCGGGCTCCAGAAAGAGGACGGGCGCGTGGGGGAGTGGCCGAGAAACGTGCGACATGGGCGCGTCCACGGTGGAGTGCGCGGGCGAGAGGTTAGGGAAGGGGAGGTGGTTGACAGGTGGGGTCCGCGGACTTGCAAGAGCGGACTCACGAACGGGCGGTCAGCGCTGTAAGGGCGGACCCACCAAGTAGCGAGAGAGAACGGGCACGAGCACGAGGGAACCAGCGCTGACAATCCGGCCCCACCGGGCAGCGGGAAGGAGAGAGAGCACGTGCGTGGACTCGGACCCTCGCTGACAGGTGGGACCCACCTGTCAGGCGAAGCGGGCGTGAGCATGGCCTGGCTGGCTGGGTTGGGCTAGCTGGGCTGAAATGCGTTTTACTTTTTCTCTGAATTTCTAAAGGCTTTTTCTTTATGTTTTCTCTATGGATATCAAATCAAATTTAAACCAAATTCAAATTCAAACTAATTCGAACATGTGCATTGTAACACCCTTGGTGTCACTTAGGGGCAGTCCGTTTTTCCGGAATGGAGGCATGTAATAATTCCTAGCCGGTTTGTTTCTCTATTTTATATAAGTTTTGATCACCTAGAATGATTCTTGGTCCATTCCTGGACAAACGAACAAGGCCTTAGGGTTTACACTCTAGAGCGACACCCTGATGTGACACCATATGTGGAATAGAGAAATCTTTAATGAACACCATTTGGCCACAAGAGGATTAGCTAGTGCCTAAGTTCATATGGTGCTTAACTTGCACATGTGATGCTCATGACTATAGAAAGATTTCAGAAAAACCTAAGTCTAAACCAATCGGGTGTTGTGAGCTAAAACTGAAAACATGTAAACCAAAGGCAAACCAGACCTTATCATCTTATGGGCTAATTAAACAAATTGAAGCTCACAAAAGTCTCTATAAAGGATAGTAAACAAGTTTCTTCAAAACAGACCTAAATCGACCACAAATCAATCCCCAACTGAAGGAACCCTAGGGGGATTCAGGATTTTCTCTAAGTCCCCCAAACCGAATTCAAAAATTCGCCACGTTCACCTAGCTCCTTAACTAAAACTCAAATAATCCAATGGACAAGTTTGTGCCTAATCACCTCAGACACGACCTAGAGAAAGTTGACACGAAAACCCGCCCGTTAGACACGTTTAGCGCACGCCTTTGTCGCGACCTGGGGGCTGTGACAGACGCGACTTGGCACTGCCGTAGCTCCAAGCCCGACGTGTATCTTGGCTTGGAACTCACATAGAAAAGCAAGATCGTGTTGCAAGGAAGAGATCCTACATGGAACCCTCACTGAGATAGGCACTCTAGGGCAGCTAAACGGACGCTTGAACTCGGGTAGACGCCATCCTCCACGTGTTCGACCTGTCCCGAGCGCGCTTTGACCGCGCAATGCACGCCATGAGCATCGGTCGGCTCAGCATCGCGCTCCACCCACACCCACGCCCGAAATCTCCCCTATAAGGAGCCCCAGCCCTCGGCCTTGCTCTCCCACATGCCCATATCCCTTCACCGGCGACCGAGCGCCGGTAATCGCCTGAAAACCGAGCACGGCGTTCCACAAGCTCGCCTACGTGATGGCCGCGGTAGACCGACCGCTCCAGCCCAACTCCACCCAATCCAGTTCCTCGGTCAGTCTCCCTAGAAGCTAGCAAAGCTCCCCAACCGCTCGGACCAACCGAAACCTCGCCGGAGAAGCCTGGACGCCTCGCTGGAGTTACTCTATCCGCGGCCTCCAGGGACCAGGCAATCTAACCGTCCATTCTTCGATTCCTTGCGCACACACTCTCATGGCCACCCTATGAACCTCCCTGTGCAGTCTGATTGAGCTCTACCGCCGTGGTTTGGCCAGTACAGGCTGCACCGACGAGCTCTGCCGCCAGGATTCGTGGCCAGGCCGACTCCGGGCACTAGAGACGATGGCCAGTACCTCGACGTGACCGCCAGAGACTCCCCTTCCTCGCCCGACCCTTCGCCGGAACCATACCAACGCCGGTAAGCCGCTCCGCCACTTTCTTCGCCATGGTTATTGTGTAGCGTCGCCGCAGACCACGGGTTGAGAGAAACAGAAACACAAGGGGTTTTCTGCAAACCCTATGACTCATGTGAATAGTACCCCATGGACCTAGTTGTAAGGAGAAGGAAGAATAGAGATCAGGGCCTCGAGCGCAAACTGATTATTCTTTTCCATTTAGAATTCCTATTTCATTTTTATGTATAGTAAACTTAGAAAAGCCATAACTTGATTAATATTCACCCAAATTTGGTCAAACCAATTTTTCTAGACTCTATGTAAATTACACTACTCAGCAAAAATGGTAGACCCTATGTTTCCTGTATTACCTTTTATGGTTTCAAATTAATTAAGAAAACTACATAAACCTTGGAAATAGGGAAAATAGTAGTAAAAATTTTAGACTGAGGTTGATAAAATTATGAAGGTACTTGACCAAGAGTTACACTGTTTAAAAATATTAAGCACCCCAGTACACAAGGTTAGGCAATTTTTATCATCAAAAACTTGTTTTAGCTCAAACCTTAGGAAAATGAAAAAGGGTACTAAAAATAGGAACTAGGGAACAATCCTATTTTTCTTGCAAGCCTAAGTGATGTAGTTCATGAGAAAAATACGTAGAACCATAGTCTATTACTATTCTGGAAATTATTATTTGATTTAGATATTGAGTACATAAGTG
This sequence comes from Zea mays, assembly GCF_902167145.1. NCBI lineage: Eukaryota > Viridiplantae > Streptophyta > Magnoliopsida > Poales > Poaceae > Zea > Zea mays. The sequence goes on from NC_050098.1 coordinate 74,844,469, forward strand.
GAAATAATGGTAAAAATAGTAGAACCCATGCACTAAGGTTTAGAAAATTATGGTAGTCACTTAGCTATTGTTAAGGCACTACAAAAATACTAACCACCTTAGAACACCAAGATAAGTTGGATAAAGAAATAAAGTTAGGTTTATGCAATTTTATTAGAAAATAAAAAGAGGATCCAAATATGGAAAATAGTGAGCAAACCTAATTTTTCGTAAACACCTAAGCCATATACTATGGGGGAAAATATAAAAATGAGGTAGTTGCCCACTAGAACATACCCTACCCCTGCCCCATGAGAAAGTTTATAAAACTTTAAGAAATCATACAACTCATCCCCTATGAGTAAAAAGGATCAACTTTGAGAGTGATTGCTCTTGCGCAAAGAAGAAGCTAGAAAAAATTGGGAAATCTATTGTTCGATATTTTTCAAAAGAAAAGTTAGTATAAGCACCTTCTAGCCCCACAACTTTAGAAAATCATAAATAATTGTTCACTAAGTATCACTAAGTGTATTTTCACATCAGCCCATGATTTTGCACCAATAAGCCAGTAAAAATAACATTGGAAGATTAAGCATCTCTAAATGAAAAGTCTAGTGTTAAGTGACCCTCTACCCTAGTTGTGTTATTTTTGTTTAAAACCAATTCTAATTAGTTTTGACCTCAAATTCCTAGGACAGATTATTTGCACCAGAGTTAACCTACTGTAAATTTTCAATTTTTTTTGGAAAATTCTAAGTAACCTTCCTAGTTCAAATCACCACTAAAAGCTTAAAGAAAATTTGAATAAAAAAGACCCTAATTAACCTAGTGCTACTCTACCATGCATCACATTTATCATCTGCATTTTATAAATATACATGCATCCTATGCATCATATTAAATAGATTGCAACCTCGCTGATGGAGAGTACGTGCTCACCCCAAGCAAGGAGCTGAACCAGAGGAAGCTAAGGAATACAGAGGCTGCTACTGAGGATCCACCTATTGCCCCAGCAATTGAAGGCAATCCCTGGTTTTATGCATAACCGTTTATATATGCTATTTTACTACACTTAATGTTTGTAGGTTTGTACTGTGCATTTAAGTGTAGGACTTGTTTGAAACCATAGCTGCATGAAAACTTAGGTTTTCTTTTGAGATGGATACTAGTATTACTAGGTCGAGTAGCTGCTATGCTAATTCAGGATCTCGATAGAAGTCGAGTGATTTTTCTAGCACTTGCGCGAGGTCAGGAATTGATTGTATCCAATTTTGATAATGGAATTATGATGGTCTATGGTCAAGGGTCCATGGGGATGCCTTGACTACGAGATGAAATTGGAATAAGAATTAACGTGTGGATACTTGAGTCAAGCGTTTGAAAGTACTAAACACATGCTGAGAAATATGGTAAGTCGGTAAGCCTAGTACATGAGTGAACCTGCCAGCAGACATACCACCCACCTGTTCATGAGACAGGGTCTCCCATTTCGGTTATTGTGGGTACAAGTGCGGACACTACACGGCGGCGGCCGGGCTTAGTGGAGCATTATACGCCAATGGTAGTGGGCCCCGATCTGCTGCCAGGGAATCAATGGGGACGGTTGACGTGTGTGGGGACAGAGTGCTCCTACATGTCGTGTGGTTAGGTTTACCTTGCAAAGTTAAAAACTCGATTCGAATCGTCTGCTTCTTGCAGGTAATGAGACTGCTTGATCCATTGTACTGCATTGAGTAATAAGTGGAAATGAGGTTACTGGCAAAAGTTTTTGATTGATATAATGTTTGATACCATGTATGGGTAGCTAGGTGCTCATCTAATCTAAAATTATTATTCTAGAACTTGAAAAAGTAAAACTTGATTTTATACCCAGCTAGTGGTTTTGGCAAACCAAACCCCTCAGCCAAGGTTTTGGCAAACCAAACCCCTCAGCCAAACAACTTCATGGTCTAGAGGTAGAGGAGTAGACTCCTCACAACGGGTAGATCTAGCTGAGTATTAGTATACTCAGCCTTGCTTGTGGCATAATTTTTATAGGTACCCTTGAGGAGGATATGGTTTCTGGGTTGACTTGGTCGTCCACCTTGCCACCGGGGTGGACAGTCGTGCAGAACGCCGCCTCAGCAGGTGATGACCAGGAGGAGTGATGAACCAGGCTTTGCATCACTTCTTATTTATCGTTAGTTAATTTCCGTTGCATCAAGAACAATGTTTACTCTTTTCAAACTCCGATGATGATGTAATAACTTTAAGTACTGATTTAATTTGTGGTATTATGTTTTATTGTATTTCTCTGTGTCTCACCTTCGTGTGAGCAAATTTGGTACTCGATTCCTAGGTAAGTGGCTTCAATCAGACTAGATCCGAGGAATTGACAGTTTATTCCGTCGTAAGTGTGGGTCATTGCCCTTGAGGTGAGACCAAGGCACTTAAGCTGGAATAATCTGGGCGGTTCCGCCACATGCATCAAACAAAAGAATAATTTAGGATCAGCATGATGCAACATTTCATGACTCATATAAGTTTTGATAAAATAAATAGTTAACCCCTCACCTAATTGACTTAACTCTAATCAAAAGGAAGAGAGAGGAAGTCTAGAGAGAGAGATAAGAGGTAACATCTGAATTTGGTAGGCATTTAGAGAAGAAATTTTATACCCCCAAATTCAGGGTGTTACAAACCTACCCCCCTTAAAAAGAATCTTGCCCTCGAGATTCAGGGTTGACTAGCAAAGAGTTTGGGATATTTGGCTTTCAGATCATCTTCTCTTTCCCAAGTTGCTTCTTCATCTGAATGATGGCCCCACTTGACTTTACACATCTTGATGGTGCTTCTTCGAGTGACTCTATCTACTATTTCTAGAATCTAAGTTGGCTTCTCAATATAAGTCAAATCTTCTTGAACTTCGAGGTCCTCGGTTGGCAGTTTCTCTTGTGGCACTCGCAAGCACTTCTTCAGCTGAGACACATGGAACACATCATGCACGGCAGACAGACTTTCTGGTAGGCTGAGCTGATATGCCACTTCCCCACGTCTTGCTTGAATCTGGTATGACCCGATATATCGAGGTGCTAGTTTGCCCTTGACTCCGAACCTTTTGATCCCTTTGATGGGTGCCACTTTCAGATAAACAAAGTCTCCCACTTCAAAACTCAGATCTCTTCTTTTTGTGTCATCATAACTTCGCTGCCTAGACTATGTTGTCTTCATATTCTCTCGAACCATTCTGATATTCTCTTCGGCTTCAAGCAAAATATCCGGACTGAACACCTGCCTTTCACCGGGCTGGTCCCAGTGCAACGGAGTTCGACACCTCCTCCCATAGAGTGCTTGGAATGGCGACATTTTCAAACTGGCCTGATAACTCTTGTTGTAGGAGAATTATGCATAAGGTAACCTCTTGTCCCAACCTAACTTGTCTTGCAAAGCACAAGCCCTCAACATGTCTTCGAGGATCTGGTTGGTTCTCTCATTTTGACCAGCTGTTTGCGAGTGATAAGCTGAACTGAACTTCAAATGCGTGCCCAAAGCTTCGTGCAACTGCTGCCAAAAGTGAGAAGTGAATTGGGTACCCTAATCCGATACTATCTTCTTTGGAACACCATGTAGGCATACAATTCGGGACATATATACCTATGCCAACACTAAACTGTTATAGGTGGTCTTGACTGGTATGAAATGAGTCGCCTTTGTCAAGTGGTCCACTACTACCCAGATGTAGTCATAACTGGCTCGAGTGCGAGGAAAACCGACTATGAAGTCCATCCTAATCTCATCCCATTTCCACTGAGGAATCTGCAATGGCTGCAATGAACCTGTGGGCCTCTAGTGCTCTGCCTTGATTCTGTGACAACTGTCGCATATGGCAACATACTCTGCTATCTCCCTTTCAAGCATGTTGGTCACTTGTTCTCAAATGTTGTGAATCAAGAACGAGGCAACACAATTGTCAAACATTAAGGACCTTCGTCCTTCGAAGCATTATCTCCTCTTGGATATAATGATCTTCAGACGAACGTCATGAAGAACACGTCTCCATGATTCATAAGAAATAAGAGTTTATATACACGAGATGCATTATATATTCATATATTTATTCCCTGATGATCATATTAACATTATCAGAATCTATATTACATTGATACCTTTGGCTTGTTTGAAGGTGATGATGCGAGAGCAATTACAATCCAGCGTGAACAGTACGGAAGTACTGTTCATCTATTTATAGGCAACAGTTAGGGCCCATATGCTATTACATTTATGCTCTCAATAATTATATATAGAGTTTACAAGATGTCATAAGGGCAACATCGCCATTTGTATTTAATAACTTGAGCAACACCTTCTCCTTGCATCGTCTTATTGTTTCGTCGTGACGAAGCCTGTTTGATGAAGCATGATTCATTGTACTTTCTTTTCATAATGCCGAGGCCACATTGTATACCCATTTCACCATGATGAAGCCTGTTGGACGAAGCTTGCTTCGCTCCTCTTGTGTTATACCGAAGCTTTTCTGATAACGAAGCTCTTGTAATATTCAGTAGTATACTGAAAGCAAATCGTTAGCCGTGTTTTTGAGGACCTTTGGAAGAGAAAGACCCCCAACAGTAGCCCCTTGCAGTATTAGTTTTTTTCCTTGTAACAATTAAAGACTGCGAAAATAATGAATGCCTTTAGACGAAGGTCCGAAAAACACCTCCCCTTCGCTAGAATAGCGAAACATTCTGCATTGCGGGCCCCAGCACTCAGCGGTGCTTTGTGTATATATACAAGGGCTTACGCTGAAAATATTTTTCGTGCTATCATGCTTTGTGTTGTGTTTGTCGTTTTAGCTTTCTACCTGTGCGACCACAATTGTTTTTAGAGCTTCGGCTTTATGATGTAATCATCGCTGAAATGGTTGAAGAGAAGAAAAGTGTGGACCTCGCGCTTGCTGGTTTCTAAAGCCATGGAGAGGACCAATGTTGAGAAAATCACTGATGAAATGTTAGCTAGGCTGTCTGGGGATTCAAGTAATAGCGAGAGTTTTGATGTTGAGAGTGAGAATGAAGATGCCGAATATCGGCCATGGTGGCCAAGTCATTTTGTTTTTGGGAAATCCATTATTAAGCAAGGGCATATTGAAGCAATGAAGGGCAAATATTTTCATGATATATTCGTAGTGAGGACTGGAGGAGAGAATATTGTTCCTCTTCCTGAGGCACACAAAGTGGTGGTATTCAAAAGTTTTATGAAAGCTGGGCTTCACTTTCCCTTGCATAAGATGCTGGTTGAAGTGCTGAAAACATTTGAGATATACCTTCATCAGCTTACTCTCGAAGCTTTGATTAAAGTTGGTGTTTTCATTTGGGCTATGAGGAGCCAAGGGTTGGAGGCAGATGCCAACTGCTTCTGCAATATTCATGAATTATCCTACCAGAAGAAGGCAGTTGGGAAAGAGCAATATCATAACAACTTCGGATGCTATAGCTTTGTGTACCTGATGTGAGGTGTCATGTGCGAACGTTTCGGAAAAAATGGCCAGGCTCATGGATGAAGCAATGGTTTTATGTTAAAAATGATCTGAGTGAGAGGGAGGATGTGAAGGACATAATCCAGCGCCCCGTACGATCACGCTTTGGCATCAGGAGGCCTTTGATCGCAGGTGGAAATGAAGCTCAAGCATGTTTGAAGGCCTTCAACACTGTGTGTACTTACATTGGCACCAGAGATTTGGTTCAGGAGCACATTTCTTATAAGGTATGGCCTCTTGTTAATGATTGGGAGATGCGAAGGAGACCGTTGTTTGTTCCAGTGAAGGTGGCCTGGTTTACCTGAAGTATAGTTAGCGCTACAAAAGTCAATTTGGCGAGCCGAATGACGAATGGATTGAAGTCGTTGAGGTAACCAGTGATGAGCTGCTGGGGACTTATATGAAGGCAGAGGACGAAGCCATGAACACTGCCTTCGGTGCTCGAGGCAAAAGGAGACTAAACAGAGTTTTTGATGTGATTGGATTTATTTATCCTGACTACTGCTTTCCCACTCGAAAACAAGGAACAAAGAGGAAAATCACAACTACGACCTCTTCTGCCACACCGAAGCCAAAGAGGGCTAAAGTTTTTACTCATCGGTCATAGCTGCACTCTTTAGAGAAGACTGTTGCAGTGCCTGCTATAGAGAAGATGGAAGTTGTTGAATATGCCAAAGCTACCCCTCAGCTTCGGAGATAGTACATGCTATGACTGTCGAAGCTACTGTCACTCAGGTAGAAGAAGCAGAACCAAAGAGCTCAAAGATAGAGCATCAACCGAAGCTACAGAGTCCCCCAACCATGACAGGGTTGTCAAAGTTAGCATCTGCTCCAGCATCGACTCCTAGGAAAGGGAGGAGAATGGCCAGCGTTTTGGACGTTTTTCTGAAGTCTTCGAAGGTGCCAACTCCTGCTTCTACTAAGGCTTCTGAGGACAAAATTGAAGAGTTGGGGAAGCAGTTGCTGCAAGTGCTTCACCTACCTGCGCTGAAGCTGGGCCTTCAACGATTAAGCTAGTGGAGCAAGCAAAGGAAGATCTTTCGGAGAAGCTAACATCGCATATATTCGAAGCATCTTCTCTAGACGATTTTGGATACATTGTTCGCCATGTTTCAGGGAAACAATTATCAGAAGAGCAAATTGCTGAAGTGCAACACTATGCAAAGGACCTAAAATATCCCCGAGGATCGTTAATATATGAAGGAAATGACGAATATGATTTCCTTTACTGTCTGCCAGACTAAAACGAGATAAATGTTTGCCAAGAAATAATGGATAACATGGGTTATCCGAAGCTTGAACTTGGTCTATACGCAATACCAAAGGATTGTGATATCCTTGCCCCTGAGATGGTGATATCCTAGCCTAGGCTTAATAGAATTAATAGAGTATCCATACCAATAAGGTGCATCTTCTTTTTTGGAAGCCTATCTTGAAAGAACCTCCAAGTTAAGCGTGCTTGGTTTGGAGCAATTTGGGATGGGTGACCGACCGAGAAGTTTTCTCGGGTGCGCATGAGTGAGGACAAAGTGTGCACAAAAGACCGGTGTTGGTCTATGGGGACAATATATGATCCTAGAGAGCTGCCACTAGTAAGTATCGCCGGTTCAGGGATTGGACGGGGTGTTACAAGTGGTATCAGAGCCGACCCTTGCGGTTTCACGGGCGTGTGTGAGTTAGGCGGTTCGGGTATATGGCACATGGTGCATGTGGGTCCGAAGTGGTCACATGGCATGGCATATGACGACACTAGACACACAGACGTGGCTAAGAGGGGAGGTTCTTGGATTGGGGTTGACCAACGAGGACGTCAGTATTCTGAGTGGGGTGGATTGTGATATCCTGGCCCCTGGGATGGTGATATCCTAGCCCATGTCTTAATAGAATCAATAGAGTATCCATACCAACAAGGTGCATCTTCTTTTTCGGAATCCTATCTCGAAAGAACCTCCAAGTTAAGCATGTGAAAGGATCACAATGCCCAAGAGGGGGGGGGGTGAATTGGGCTTTTCTAAAAAATCAACAATAATTTAAACCTAAACAAGAGCCCAACTTCACCCCCAACAACTAGCAATAAGTGAATAATACTAGAAATACAACAATGCTAAGACAATACTTCAAATACTTGCTAAACAAATACACAATGTAAAATACTTGAATTAAGTGCGGAATGTAAAGCAAGGTTTAGAAGACTCTTCCAATTTTTCCCGAGGTATCGAAGAGTCGGCACTCTCCCCTAGTCCTCGTTGGAGCACCCGTGCAAGGGTATCGCTCCCCCTTGGTCCTCGCAAGAATCAAGTGCTCACTACGAGATGATCCTTTGCCACTCCAGCGCGGTGGATCCCTCACGACCGCTCACAAACTTGAGTCGGGTCACCAACAAGATCTCCATGGTGATCACCGAGCTCCCAATGCCACCAAGCCGTCTAGGTGATGCCGATCACCAAGAGTAACAAGTCGCAGACTTTCACTTGACCAAGAGAAGCCTAATGCATGTAGTGTGTGCTCTAGGTGGCTCTCGCTAGTGCTAATGAGGTCCAAATGCGGGATTAAGATTCTCAAATCACCTCATTAGGCTTTGTGGTGCTTGCAATGCTCTATCAATGTGTAGGAGTAAATGTGGGCATCAAGACAATCAATATGGTGGGTGGAGGGGTATAAATAGCCCTAACCCACGAACTAGCCGTTACACAAACCCTGCTGCGCATGGGCGCACCGGAAAGTCCGGTGCGCCACCGGTGCGCTAACGATCGACTCCAACGGCTAGTTCTGACAGGTAGCCGTTGGGTAGATGGCACACCCGACAGTGAACAGTCACTGTCCGGTGCGCTGACCGGTGTGCCACTAAAATTCAACTCGCGAACAACGCGCTCTCGGGTTTATGCGTAGGGGAAAGAGTTTCCCCGGGCCAGGCTGGCCCCACTGGCAGAGGGTGCACCGGACAGTCCGGTGCACACCGGACAGTCCAGTGCACACCGGACAGTCCGGTGTCCCAAAGCTAGAAACACTAGTTTCTATTTTGTGTTGTTTTTCAATTCAGTTTTCGTTCTAACTCGTGAGTATGTTCTAGAGTGACACCTAGCACTATATGTGAGTGTGAATATGCACCAACACTACACTAGAACTCTCTTGGTCTAACTACTCATCGACAACCCCTCTTTATAGTACGACTAAAACAAAATAAAAGACCTAACTATATCATGAGTGTCCACAACTCCTTGACACTCGGAATACGAAGACCTTCACTTTTTGTTTCGTCACTTTAGTCGTCGCTTCAAGTTCTTATCTCTGGGATTGTTTTCACCGTTGTAGTACATCTACCTGTAATGTGACCTAACTTACCATTTGCCTCTGCAAAACACACGTTTGTCACATATAATATTATGTTTTCATTAATCACTAAAACCAACCAGGGGCCTAGATGCTTTCAATCTCCCCCTTTTTGGTGATTGATGACAACCCTACAAGATTGTGAGAGTAGTTTGTTTTGAAATTTCTCTCAATAGAGAAGATGGTTAGATATACTCAATAATTTTTGACAGAAAGAGTGTGTAACATAATAATAAGAATGAGCGCATACACATCGTAAGTTTCTTGTTCATATAAAAGTGAAATTAAATCGATGAACATGAACTAGAAGACTGGTGATAACATATAAGGTGAAAACACAATACACACACAGTCAACATAAGCATCAAGAGCATATAATAGAGTTTGTGAGCTAAAATCGTCATACAAAAGTGGAGCTAGTACAGGAGTATCAAGCACATATATTACATCAAAATGACTCACAGAGTTGACCCACTAATAATAAGTTGAAGCTCAAAGGTGCAACCAAGAGAACATTTGAAATTGATAGATCATTTGAAATTGTCACCTTGCCAAGTCCTTGAACTTTTCCCTTTGAATTGTCCCCAAATGTGATTTTGTCTTGTCCATCAACATTCTCATCAAGTGAGGTGAACATCCGTGGGTTGCCTGTCATATGTTGTGTGCATCCACTGTCAATAACCCAATGGCTCCCACCGGTCTTGTAGTTCACCTACATCCACAAACAAATCAAGCTTGAGTTTTGAGGGCCCTATATTGCATAGGACCAGTGACTTTCTCAATCAAGGACTTTGCAACCCAAATTTGTCTAGGTCTACTCTTGCTTGGTGGACCTAGGAATGTAACTTTGACTTTTCCATTTGCTACTTTTCTTAGTACATAATGAGCATTGAAGGCAAATGGTCTTGAGTGCTTTGGCAAGGGAGTTGGTGGTTTGGCTTTGCAGTTGTGGGCAAAATGACCTTCTTTTCCACACTCAAAGCATTTGATAGGCTTATGAGTCTGCTTTGGCTTGTATTGAGTTGTAGCTTTCTTTTGCACAAAATAATTATATCCAATATCACTCTTGTTGTTTTTCATGATAGTGTTCATGAGAAATTCATTTTGGAGGTATTGACCCTTGTTGAACTTTTGCACACTTGTTGCAAGATGTTCATTTTCACTCTTAAGTTTCTTGACCTCATTTTTAAGCCTTTCATTATCCACTACCAACTCATTGTTGAAGTCATTGTTCTCAATGGCAACCTTTCCTCTAGTAGTTGCATCAGTCAAGTATTTCTTCAATTTTTGGTTGTCTAATGTCAAGACTTCAACTTTTTCGGTCAGTTCATCATGTAGAGTAGTTTGATCACCTTGACTCAAATCATCACATGAGGTTGCTACATCAATCTTAACAACAGGGTTAATAGCCTCATGTGTATTGCAAGATAAAAGTTCATTTTCAACAAGAAGATTATCATGATCAAATTCAATCTTAGTATAGTCTTCCTTAATTTTCACTAGTCTATCTTTCAACTCCCTATTAGCTTCATTTAACTTGTCACATTTATCCTTAGCATCTTTTAGGGAGGATGTAAGCTCATTTACAGTGGATGACATAGTTTTGTTTTCTTCTTTCATTTCATCACTAGCTTTCATAACTATGTCATATTTGGCATTTAAAAATTCATTTTCATCTTTCAACTTATCACATTTATCTTTTGACTTCCTAATGATTTGAGTGTATTCCTTAAGTAAGTCAGCTAGTTCATCATAGGAAGGTGAAGCAAATTCACTGTCACTATCATTAATAATATCATTATCATTTTGTACCTTCTGTTCACCTCTAGCCATGAGGCATAGGTGAGAATTCAATGATGGTGATGGTGGTGGTGAAGAGAAGTCCCCAGCGATGGCGGTAACTTTTTCATCATTTTCTTCACTTGAAGAAGAGCCACTTGATGACTCAATGTCAGTGAGCTAGTCACCAACAATGTATGCCTTTCCATTTTTCCTGTTGTGGAACCTCTTGTGCTTCCCATCCTTCCTCTTGAAGAATCTCTTTTCCTTTTTCTCATCATCATTGTCATCTTCTTTCTTGCCCTTGAACTTGTTCTTCTTGGGCTTGTTACATTGATGAGCAAGATGACCAAGCTCTCCATAGTTGTAGCAATCCATTTTAGAAATGGGCTTTCTTTTACTGGAAAAGAATTCTTCTTTCTTGAGTCAAACTTGATGCCTTCTCCGTTGAGCTTCTTTAACATCTTGGTGGTCTTCCTCACCATCAAGGCAATGTTAGCATCAAGGTCATCATCACTTGAGGATTCCTCCTCAATTTGCACTTTAGATTTTCCTTTTCTTTCTTGATTTGCTTTGAGAGCCAAATCCTTTCTCTTGGAAGATGACTCATCCTTGTCATTGATATGCATGTACATCTCATGAGCACTGATCTTCCCCAAAATCTGTGTAGGTGTGGCAACTGAAAGATCCATCTGATGCAGCACAGTGACAATGTGTCCATATTTGTCAATTGGGAGGACACTGAGAATCTTCCTCACAACATCCGGTTGTGAAATTTATGTAAGCCCCAAGCCATTTACTTCCTCTACAAGAATATTGAGACGTGAGTACATAGCATTAGCATTTTCATTAGCAAGCATCTCAAAAGAATTTAATTTTCTCAAAGCAATGTGATATCTCTCCTCACGCTCACTTCTAGTTCCTTCATGTAGAGCACATATGTCCATCCACAAATCATGAGCATTTCTATGATTTCTAACTCTATTAAACACATCTTTGCAAAGGCCTCTAGAGAGAGTGTTTTTGGCCTTAGCATTCCATTTGTCATAGTTAAACTCTTCTCCTAAAAGGTTTGTGGGATCTCTAGGTTCGGGGAAACCTTGTGTGGTGGCTTTGTAGACACCAATGTCTATAGCCTCTAAATAAGCTTCCATTCAAATTTTCCAATATGGAAAATCGTCACCATCAAAAACGGGAGGAGGTCCATCCCCACCGGACATCGTTACTCTAGCGGTTAAGCTAATCTAAGAGCAACAAGGCTCTGATACCAATTGAAAGGATGACGATGCCCAAGAGGGGGGTGAATTGGGCTTTTCTAAAAATCAACAATAATTAAAACCTAAACAAGAGCCCAACTTCACCCCCAACAACTAGCAATAAGTGAATAATACTAGAAATACAATAATTCTAAGACAATACTTCAAATACTTGCTAAACAAATACACAATGTAAAATACATGAATTAAGTGCGGAATGTAAAGCAAGGTTTAGAAGACTCCTCCAATTTTTCTCGAGGTATCGAAGAGTCGGCACTCTCCCCTAGTCCTCGTTGGAGCATCCGCACAAGGGTATCGCTCCCCCTTGGTCCTCGCAAGAACCAAGTGCTCACTACGAGATGATCCTTTGCCACTCCGGCGCGGTGGATCCCTCACGACCACTTACAAACTTGAGTCGGGTCACCAACAAGATCTCCACGGTGATCACTAAACTCCCAACGCCACCAAGCCATCTAGGTGATGCCGATCACCAAGAGTAACAAGCCGTAGACTTTCACTTGACCAAGAGAAGCCTAATGCATGCGGTGTGTGCTCTAGGTGGCTCTCGCTAGCGCTAATGAGGTCCAAATGTGGGATTAAGATTCTCAAATCACCTCACTAGGCTTTGTGGTGCTTGCAATGCTCTATCAATGTGTAGGAGTAAATGTGGGCACCAAGACAATCAATATGGTGGGTGGAGGGGGTATAAATAGCCCTCACCCACCAACTAGCCGTTACACAAACCCTGCTGCGCATGGGCGCACCGGACAGTCCGGTGTGCCACCGGTGCACCAATGGTCGACTCCAACGGCTAGTTCTGATAGCTAGCCGTTGGGCAGATGCTACACCGGACAATCCGGTGCGCTGTCCGGTGTGCCACTAAAATTCAACTCGCGAACAGCGCGCTCTCGGGTTTCTGCGCAGGGGAAAGGCTTTCCCCAGGCCAGGCTAGCCCCACTGGCAGAGGGTGCACTGGACAGTCCGGTGCCCCAAAGCTAGAAACCCTAGTTTCTATTTTGTGCTGTTTTTCAATTCGGTTTTCGTTCAAACTCGTGAGTATATTCTAGAGTGACACCTAGCACTATATGTGAGTGTGAATATGCACCAACACTACACTAGAACTGTCTTGGTCAAACTACTCATCGACAACCCCTCTTTATAGTACGGCTAAAACAAAATAAAATACCTAACTATATCACGAGTGTCCGCAACTCCTTGACACTCGGAATACGAAGACCTTCACTTTTTGTTTCGTCGCTTTAGCCGTCGCTTCAAGTTCTTATCTCCGGGATTGTTTTCACAGTTGTAGTACATCTACCTGTAATGTGACCTAACTTACCATTTGCCTCTGCAAAACACACGTTAGTCACATATAATATTATGTTGTCATTAATCACTAAAACCAACCAGGGGCCTAGATGCTTTCAGCGTGCTTGACTTGGATCAATTTAGGATGGGTGACTGATCGGGAAGTTTTCTCGGGTGCGCATGAGTGAGGTCAAAGTGCGCACAAAAGACTCATGTTGGTCTGTGGGGACAATATATGATCCTAGCGAGTTGCCAGGAGTAAGTACCGGTGGTCCAGGGATTGGACGGGGTGTTACAAGGATCACTTGCAGACAACCTTGCTTATAACAGCTTGAAGGTTTACATATTTTTATTTTTGTATTTATTGGTTTTTGTTAGGCAGGTTTGCGGTAATCGGTTTGTGGTAATACTTATTGTTATTATTTGTATATTTTTTGTTTGTTAGGGTCTTATCCTTAGCAAGGCTTTGAAGGCCCAGAAAGATGTTGAAGACAAAAGCACTCGGATAGCCTTCAGAAACCTACGCTCAGAAGTCATAACACTTCGGAATGAGGCCCTTGAAGGACAAAATCCTGCTTTCTTTAGCTGAGAGGTTCAAGTCTAGCAAAGCTAAATTGGCTAGCCTTTCTGAGGTGGAACAAAAAATGGAGAGATTTGAAAAGAAGAAAGAAGCATATGCGAAGCGTATTGCTGATTTAGAATATGCTTTATCTATTCAAATGGGTTGCACATATCCGAAGTAGAAGGACTAGAGAAGAAGCTTGATGAAATCACTGAAAACTTCAATGTCGAACAAGCAAAACGTGAGATATCTAATACCGAATGGTTGAGAGTTCAGAAGAATGTTGAGGAGCTTTGTAAGGCAAAGGAGGAGTGCTACAATGTTGCAACAAGCTGAAAAGTAGTTTTGCTAAAGTTGGTGCATTCTCTACTGAGCAGAATTTTATTCGTGGTGATCCTGACGGGGTTATCAGATGGATCAGGAGCAAAGCCGAAGCTTTTGATGAAATCCTTAGCGATAGAGGAGATTTCTGTTCCTGCATTGGCGCTCGAGGAGCCATCTCACTACTTGAAAAAGCTTGCTATGAGCATGCAAAGGCTGTAATTTAGCCAGAATTCTCGGTCTCAGAGAATGACATCAAGGATCCTTCAGCCGAAGCTATTGTCCTTAGCGGAAAATTTTACTCTGAAGCTTGCTTGAATGGTGGCCGAGAAGTGGCAGACACGGCTATTAGAAAAAATGAGGAAGAATCTCATAATGCTTTAGAGGAAGCGAGGAAAGCTAAAGAAGCCACAAAACGTGAGAGGCTTATAGGTATATTTGTCGTGATTTAGCTTCATAGATTCTTTTAGCTTCGTAATTAATGAAAACTTATACTTTGGTGCAACCGAACTTTATACTCCTCCGGAGCCTTATGACCCTGAGGCCGATCCAGCCCTGAAGGGCGCTCTTGATGTGATCAGAATAGCTAATGAAGCTATTGATGAAGCTATGAATAGGCTCCAGAACGAAGCTGCTGATAAAATCTTAAAAGAGGATGATTAGACCTTGTTTATTAAAGCACTTGTAGAATTTTTGTATGCTATTCTATTATGTAAGAAACAATTGTCAACTATATATATCTGATGATGTAATATATTTCTTTGTGGAGCATGAAATCTTCATATGTACCGTTTTTGAGCCACAGGCGAAAAATCACCTTCCCTTCTTTTCACGCTTCATAAAGAAAAACCCCCCTTTTCAGCCAAAGCGACATTAGACTCAAAGGCCCTGCCATAGATTTTGCATAAGAAATACCGTTGTCGAAGCCGTTGATCTTTGCATAAGAATATCGTCGCCTTAGGCATGGATCTTGCATTATTGAAACATCCTTTCATAATTCTTTGTCAAAGATAGACTTAACCTCATGAGTTAGTCAACATGTTTGAAGGAGCAATTTCCGTTCTTTTCCACTGTTTCACATGATGCGAGATGATGAATGATGCGATGCTATGCATCATGATGCTATGATATGATGCAACAAATGTTAATGCTTAAACGCTTCGTAAAAGTAAGACTCTGCATCCCCTTAGGAACGACTTTGGTGTCTCTTCACCTTTTACTTAGGTTGTAATTTAGCTCTGCATCCCTGTAGGAACGACTTTGGAGCTAAGCTCTACATCCCCTTAGGAACAACTTTGGAGCTTCTTCACCTTTTACTTAGGTGGCATTTTAGCTCTACATCCCTGTAGGAACGACTTTGGAGCTAAGCTCTACATCCCCTTAGGAACGACTTTGGAGCTTTTTAACCTTTTACTTAGGTGGTATTTTAGCTCTGCATCCCCTTAGGTACGACTTTTGTCACACCCGGATTTAAATGATAAAGCCGGGTGCATCTCATATGTGCGCCAAGGAAGAACATCACATATAATGACAAAGTGTATAGAGATAAATTTCATAAATACCATAATATCATTATTACATAGAGGAAGTCTTACAAAAATAAATGATAATATTAAAGCGAACTAAATATTATTCCCTGGCGCCACAAAGCTGTCTTGGAGACTCCACCTAGATCAACTCGTATGCTTCATTGTAGGGCAGCTCCTCTTGGACCACCTTCTCTTCACCTGTGGGGTGGGGTTTATATATCGCAAGAGTGAGCTCACAAAAGATCATAGCTCAACATGTTGTGGGGAATAATGTGCATGAACTCACCAAAGGTGGGAGCTCATGTGAAGTGTAAGGATGATCGATAAATAAGGGTTAAAGCTGAGCATTGCTTTAATAAGTTGGTCAAATTTTATTAGCAGTTACTGAAAGTCGCCTAGAGGGAGGGGGTGAATAGGCGAAACCTGAAATTTATAAGCTTAAACTTGCACTAAGGCCGGGGTTAGTGTTAGAATTAAATTCGAGTGCAGAAGATTGTTTCTTTTGCTAAGAGTTGCTCAATAGATGCGGATGACGTTTGGGAGCAAACTCAAATCAATATTAGCAAGGAAACTTTAGAGAGAGGAATGAGAGCAAACAAATCAAGCGAAGATCAATGCAAGTGAACACTGTGATTTGTTTTACCGAGGTTCGGTTCCAAAGAACCTAGTCCCCGTTGAGGAGGCCACAAAGGCCAGGTCTATTTCGACCCTTTCCCTCTCTCAAACAGTTACTTAGACCGGATGAGCCTTCTCCTTAATCACTTGGGGTCACTAAGACCCCACAAGGATCACAACACACTAAGGTGTCTCTTACTAGCTTTACAAAGCACTCAAAAGAATGAGAATGGGAAGGAGAAAGCAATCCAAGCAACAAGAGAAACAAATGAACACAAAAACTCTCTCTCTCTCTCAAGTCACTAAGTGGTTGAGTTGATTTTGAGACTTGGAGAGGATTTGATCTTTGGATTGTGTCTTGGAGTGAATGTTATTGCTCTTGTATTGAATAGGAACTTCAGAAAACTTGGATGCCATTGAAGGAGGTGGTTAGGGGGTATTTATAGCCTCCAACCACTTCCTGGCGTTGCCTGAGTCTGCTGGCGATGGGCACACCGGACAATACGGTGGCGCACCGGACAGGCACTGTTCACTGTCCAGTATGCGCCACGTTAGCGCACCATTGGGGTTTGGAGTTGACCGTTGGAGCCTTTGTCCTATAGTTGCACCGGACAGTCCAGTGCCACAACGGACATGTCCGGTGCGCTCTGACTTCTCTGCTCTCACCCTGCCAGACACTGTTCACTTTACTGTTTGCTTTTGTAGTCGACCGTTGCACGTAGTGACCGTTGCTTCGCTGGCTCACCGGACATGTCCGGTGCACACCAGACAGTCCAGTGAATTATAGCGGAGCGTGCCCAGAAGAAACCCGAGAGTGCCCTGTTCGCACTCTCATGTCTTTTGCTCCAAATATGTTTGTGTCCCCAACTGAATTTCTTTCTTGGTTTGTGTTGAACCTTATGCACCTGAGATAAATGACATCTAGGCAAACTAGTTAGTCCACGTGGTTTGTGATGGACGTCAACCACCAAAATTGTTTATAGGAAATGATTAAGTCCATTTCCCTTTCAATCTCCCCCTTTTTGGTGATTGATGCCAACACAAACCAAAGCAAATAAAAGTGTACAAATGTAACTAGTTTGCAATTATGATGGATGTGCATAGGTTACTTAGAATTAAACCATTGAAAGATTTTATACATATGTCTAAGATTGATGTGATTGCTTTTCTCCTATTTAACATTTTGGACCACATTTGCACCACTTTCTTGTTTTTGCAAATCTTTTGGAAAAATCTTTTCAAAATCCTTTGCAAATAGTCAAAGGTATAAGAATATTATTGCAAGAAGAATTTTCAAGATTTGCCTCCCCCTGTTTCAATTGCTTTTTCTTTGACTAAGTGAAAGCTCCCCCTGAAGAAATTCTCCCCTTAGCTTTCAAGAGGGTTTTTGAAACGATTTCCCTTTTTGAAATAGATGCCAAAGGAAATTATACCAATTGAAATATCTATACTTATTGAAATTTTGAAACCAAATGAGATACCAATTGAAAATCCATTTTGAGGCTAACTGAAATACCAATTGAAATAAACACTTCCTTTAATTTTTGAAATGGTGGTGCGGTCCTTTTGCATTGGGCTTAATACTTTCTCCCCCTTTGGCATTAATTGCCAAAAAAGAAGAACTTGATAGCCCTTGATACTTTCTCCTACATTGGTAAAAGAAATATGAGTGAAGAGTTATACCAAGTGAGAGTTCCATGAGTAACAACAAAGGGTAAATGATAACGTCAGAGTTAGAGTGGAAGTCTTGTTTTTTGCCGAATACTCCATTTCCATTTCAATCTAAGACTAATCATGGAAATACACTTGAAAGCACATTAGTCTTAGCGTTGACACAAGAAGAATAAGAAATATGCATTTGTACCAAATGAAAGAGACATGATCAAAGGTATATGAATTAGCTATGTGTGCAATGTTTCAATCAAAGTTCCGAGAATCAAGTATATTTAGCTCATTCCTAAGTTTGCTAAAGGTCGTTTCATCTAGTGGCTTGGTAAAGATATCAGGTAATTGGTTGTGGGTATTAACATAAGCAATTTCGATATCCCCCTTTTGTTGATGATCTCTCAGAAAGTGATACCAGATGTCTATGTGCTTAGTGCGGCTGTGGTCAACGGGATTATCCACCATGCGGATTGCACTCTCATTATCACATAGGAGAGGGAATTTGCTCAATTTGTAGCAATAGTACCTAAGGGTTTCCCTCATCCAAAGTAATTGCGCACAACAATGGCCTGCAACAATATACTCGGCTTCAGCGATAGAAAGAGCTACTGAGTTTTGTTTCTTTGAAGCCCAATGTAACACCCCTGGTGTTACTGGCACTAAAATTGGAGCATGACATCATATGCATTGACATTTCATATTGTTTGTAACACCTAGAATGCATTTATTAGGTAAAACTTCAAAACAAGTTGTGATGTGTTGACTTGAAGTGTACTTAACCCTAGGGTAGGGTACTCAACCCTAGGATTAGGGCATGTGGGTAATAGTAAGCCCAAAATGAGTAATACCTCAAAGGTCATTGGAAAAAATTATAAGAGATCAAGATTGATATATTTGAGTGGCACAAAAACCCTAGAGTGCTCAAAACCCTAAAAGAAACCCTAGAAAACCCTAATTTGTACCCTAGTGGGTGAATTCAAATTCTATACACTTTTGGACCAAAATGTAAATATCAAAGTGATAGAACATAAAAAACTATGTAACTTTTACATTGGAGGATTTTCATGTAGTGTGGAGAAATTTGGACTTATTTGCAAAAAGTCCCATGAACACCATATGGCTAACTCTGAATTTCAGTGAGATTGAGCCAACTTTGGAGCCTTGTATTTCTGAATTCATGAGGATTTTGCCCTAGTGAATACATCAACTTGTAGAGCTATGTTAGGGGTACAAGTTTGATTATGTGATTAAACTTTGATGCTATATGGAAATTGGGATAAAATACCCTAGAAGTCGGGCTGTCAGACAACTTCAGTCTGAAAAACTAAAGTTCAGTGACATTTGGTTAACTTTGGGGGTAATTTGTGGTCAATTCGATGAAGTTGAGACTAGGGTCACTGTGGCAGGATTGAAGCCCTAATATTGATGAACAAATTTATTGTATTGAACTTGGCCTGGTGCTGTACGATTTCTGGAGTAAATTGCTCCTAAACCTCGGTCGTCAGGCACTCGGGTGGGTGTTCAGTGACGAACAGTGACCTAACGAAGAACGCCAGGTTTAGTGCATTGTCGTTGGTGAGCTCGCACCGAGATCCGAGTTCACCGAGGAGATTCGTGCTTACCGTGAAGTGGAGAACTGGGGGGGGGGGGTAAAAGATCTAGTGGGTGGGTAAAAGATCTAGCGGGGGGTGGATTTGGTCGTGGGTAGGAACTTATCAGCTGCACTTGATGGCCGTGCGACGTGGCCGAGCGGCCGGTGTCATCGTGGTACACCGGTGACCTCAATTGCGCCACGTTGTGACCCTTTCACCACGTAGTGATAACCGTGGCACGCCCGAAATTACCATCTTGGAGCCCTTGCACCGGCTGGCGCCACGACGAGCTCGCCAATGAAATATCCCACCGCCGCCATGTTCGATTTCGGCCAAAATTGGCGTGACGTGTAGCCAATCCCTTTAAATTGAGTACTCCCCTCGCTCCGCCTCTCTGTTAAGCCTTCATTCCACCCCCAGGTCGGCGTTTTCGTGCACCATAGCCTCCAGTCTTCGGACTTCCCCCAAATTGGTCATCCACGCCGCCGTGAGACGCCGCACCATGGCCAGCAACCCACAGGTCCGCTTGTGTCTTTCTCACCCGTGTTTCTACACCCTCTTGCGTAGGTAATGCTATCGGCTCAACTGAATGAGCTCTATCATGTCAAAGCATGGTGAACGTGAAGGTATTGTCTGGGAACACCGTCACGGACATGGCTTCCGTAGACCGATCGTTCTAGGTAGTCTTTGTCCAAGTTTACCCGTGCATAGTATCCCTAGCTGGCCACTGATCCTTCCCTAGTCACTTGATTAAACACTAACGACCCTTATAGCCTAGGACGAGCTCGCCGGAGCATTTTGCGTCGCGGTTCTCGCAAACATACCTGGTTAAGTGACGGACTAACCAAATTAAGTATAGAGAGGGATTCAGTTAGCGTCTGTGATTGACCCCATACGCTTGGCGTCGTCAGAGCGGGTCCCTACCGGCGAGTGCGCTCGGTTCCGGTCAGGTGTTCGACCGGTGCATGGCCACAGACTCGAATTGTGAAGAAAAAGAAGTATGGGGTGTTTTGCGCGAATATCAGAGAGACACATGAATAGTGTCGTGGCCTCTTTACTGGTTATTCAAAAGGCCGAGGGCCTTTGTGCAAATCTACCCGCGCGGGCGCGGGCGCTCCCAAGTTCTGTAAGACCTGGGCCGGCTGGGCTCGTTTTAGCCCATCACTGTTGATAGCTTTCTTCTTTTCTTTTTTTGATTAAGTTTGGGAATCCATAATAATTAGTAGAAAAATGATAAAAATATGGGACCAATTTTATTAGACTCTTAATTCCTCTGGTATTTAATAAAAATAGTTCCAAGATTTTTAGTCCCAACCATGAATTATTTAGCATTTAAAGATGCCTAAATCTAGCCTTTTAGAATTTTAGAATTAAGTTGGTAGCTCCAAAAACTATAAAACTTTTTGGGTAAGCTTAATATGATAATTAAAGCCCTTGGGTAAAGTTTGGCATGTTTTGGACATTGTTTGATCCCAAACCCAAAACCCTAGCTTCCTAAGGTAGAATTTGCTTAATCCTAATAGAGTACTAACTCAGGAAACCCTAGTGACTCAGGTGTACCGTGAAGGAAAGTTATATTCAAGATATAACTTAGTGTGTTCCTATTGTAACTGCATATTCATAGCATCACATGAGCATTCATGTATATGTATTGTTATGTATAGAAAACGAAGAAGAAGTGATTGTCGAAGAAGAAACTACCCCACAAGTTGAAATTCCACCTGTCGAGAACAATTTCTACTTTGATATTTGTGGAACAGATCCCGAGTCTCCTACAACACAAGGCAAGCCTCGGTGCATTTACCCTTCCTTGTTGTTTTAAACTCTTTATCACTTGAAATACTGCATTAGGTGATAGGAGTTGGGTGATAAACAATTGTTGCATTTCCTTCCTTGGAACTGTCTACCATTCGTTGATACATGTTTTACTTAAAAGTTTTCTGATGCTTAGTCTTGCCTTAGAAAACAAAATGATTTGTCTTAAACAAAGATGGTGCTTCATATGGGATGGGAAGTTTTCAAAAGAAAAGACTTGATGGTGAATCCATCATGGCCATGATGGGTTCAACATCGGAAAAGATGTACCTCTGACAGGTACGAAACTTTGGGTTTTAAATGATAAAGATGAGACCGGGCGGGTGACTAGCACGAGAAGAGAGTCTCGGTGTAGTGTCTCCGTCTGAGTCGCTTAAGGACCGTGTCGATGTGGGCCTGCTGACCGAGGACCCTTTAACTGGCCACATGCCTCATCATGGGTAAGCTTTGCCTCAGGCAAACCAATACCAGAAAGGCCAACATGCAATGGGAGTGGAGAGATGGCGAGAGTAGCATGTACCCTCCGTGGCAAGATGCTGGACGGTGGTGTATCTGTGCTCTCGGTTGGCGTGAACACGGTCTGGTCTTGAGAAACTCGGTGGCGAGTTGACATATGCAAGGGTTAAGTGCTACATATGTCGTGTGGTTGGAGATCCTCAGCTGATTATTAATCGATTTGGATCGCCGTTACTTCTTGGACATGAAGACTTGGTCACTGACTTACACGTAGCAATCCAGTAAAGTTAAAGGGTGATAAAAGATGACTAGTATAGGCCAAGTGTTTGAACTAGGATAGAAAAAACTCTAGATGCATGTAACTTTACTTAACCTGACAATAAAACTGGATTTTTAAGGATCCACTATTAGTAAGCATTTCTGCAAACAGAGTCTTTGATTCTTGATTAGCCTTACCTTGACTCCCTCAAGCCAGCATATCCTTGAGAGTCTTTTCCTTTGTCGGGTAAGACTTGCGAAAGTACACTCCGTACTCAGGGTTTTCGAACCCATGTTGTTGTAGGTGAGGAAACAATAGAATTTTGTTGTTCTGTTCAAAGGTGGTTGTCACACCCGATTTTGGAAGGCAAACCGAATACGAATCATGTATGTGCCAGGATCAGAACTCACGTACACAACGATTACATAATTGGACATCATCACATAATGCTCAAAGTAAATAGCGGAAAGGTACTTTAATTACATCAAGATGTCCAAGACATTCATAGAGTCTAATACATAGCCATAGTGTTCAATATTAATATCAAAGTGTGGAGAAACGAAATGTAGAAGATAAGCCTACACAGGCAGCTGACTGGGGGTTTGCCACTAAGATAAACTAGAACTCATCGTAGTCCTAGAACCCCTCAAAGTCCTCCATGTTGCCAGCATCACATCCTGAGCACTAAGTATAGTGGGGACAACCTGGGGTGGGGTGGTTTGTAAAGCAAGGGTGAGTACACATCAACGTACTCAGCAAATGTCCCATTTGGCTAAAGTGGACTAGCTGTATGTGGAGTTAAGGTTAAGCAGTTTCTTTTAGGTGGTCAAGTTCTATTACTATAAGTAGAGACAAATTTTAGTAATAAACCCAGTTATTACTTAGAAGCACTCCCTCCAAAAGGAAATACCAAAGATCAAAATTATAACCATCATTGCTAATCATCATCATAAAAGTAACCAAAGTTCTTCTAATCAAAGAGGATCCCAAGGCCGCTCTTAACCGTGAGCACGACTGATATACCAGTTTCTAACACTCTGCAGAGGTCGCACACTTTACCCACAAGTCGTGATTCCCTTTCTGCCCGGGGTTCTAGCCTCCCCATTGATCACTACCAAGGTGACATAGCAGGGTCTCACTACGTAGCCTTTACAAAGATTTCCCAGAGGTCATAGTCGCCCGTTAGGTTTCTCCAGTTTGATAAACACAGTACATCTTCCCAAAGGAAGGGTGACTAAGAAAACCAAATCAAGAACCTCTGCAACCAGCTTCGGCAGAGCAAGTACTGTGCCCGGACCCCATTAGCGGCCCTACGGCGAAGCCAACTACTCCTCTAGTTCCTCTAATTAATTAGCTAAGGGCGTCCCATTCCACCCTCATGGTTGCACTGTTATCCTGGGTTGTTACTCCCCAAACAGGTCCTTACGAAGAGGTACTCAGGAAACGACCTGAGCCCCCTAAAGTAATCACAAGAACCTCATCGGGATAACATAATCGTATCATAAATAATCACATCATGTTCATTGATTAAGTTTAAGAAATATCATAATGCTAATCATGATAACCCAAAAGGTAAACAAGGATAAGGTAAATACAGACTAGTCAATCCTTAAATTTTAAATAATGTAATGCGGGACAGTGGATTATAAGTAAAATAGGACATAATGGGTCAGAGGACACTTGCCTTCACCAGGTTGTTGCTCAGAGGGATCTTCAGCAACACACTCAGGAACCACGGGCTGCTCATTGTCTAAATAAAGTGATCATACATTCAATACATTTGGAAAGTACAAATGAACATCACATCAAACAAGTACAAACATTGGAACACATCTCAAAAGGTATAGTATTAAATAAAGGAGAATGAGATCAAATTAAAAAATGAACTAATCTTAATTAGGAGTTGATTACGTTTGCCTCTTCAAGTTGTTGCTGGGTATTCTGGAGCTGGTTTTCTAGATCTTCGAGGGTGTGGTTTCTTTCTTCTGCCTGTTCTTCAAGCTCACGGATTTGGGCACTCATTTGCTCAGTCTAGAGGTCCTTCTCTACCAACTCAGTTGATAGATCCACCACCAGATCCTCTCGGTCGGTGATGGTGACCTTAGCATCCTTAGCCAAGCCCATCAGCTGTGACATGGCCTCGCGCTGTAGATCCTGCAGGCGGTAGAGTGCACTCATGCACCGAACTGTCAGTCGAGCAGTGGCCCCAAGGAAGAGTGCCCACACCTCCTTGGTGTGGTCCACCCAGTCTTGCCACATCGGTTATCCTCCTTTGCAGTGGGGAATGACCCAATGGGGTGTGTTACCATCTCCAAGGGGTGAAATGTGCAGAAGGTAGTCAACGCGTGCATGGCTACGACCTCGGTGGTGTCGTGGGCCCGGAAACCAAGGGTCTCATAATCCGACGATTGCCACCCGTGCTGCAAGGGGTGGGGCTCTAAGACTAGCCACACCTTATGTAATACCAAAATTGGTAAAGGCATAAGAAATGAGATTATTTTCCCTATATGTGTTGCCTTTATTCATTAGTACATGTGAACAAATACCACAAAAGTAATTAATTAACTAATGACACCTAAAACAATATGTGCATCATGCTGAGAACTTTATTTGTGTGTGTGCATATGTTAGTAATAAAATTTTATAGAAAGACATTGAGGTTAAAAATAGAATTTAGACTTAAAATGGAATTTTAGAATTTGAGAAAAGAGAAGAAATACTATACAAAAGAGATAAAATAAATATATAAAATAACTAGATTTTTCATATGGTTATTTAAATTTAACCTAAATATGAACTCCACAAATATAAACTCAAATTTTAAATATAAATTTGAAAAGAAATTAGAAAGAAGAAAAAAAATAAACAAAGGAAACTAAGGCTGTCTTGGACCGACGAAACCCTTTCGGCCCATCTTCACTTTGCCTCCCTCGCGCGTGGCCCATTAGCACCTCAGCACTGCGCCGACACGCGGGCCCCACTAGGCAGTCGCACTACCGCGTGCGTAGTTGCCCTAGCGTGCGGAGCCCACTCGTATGCCGCTCCTCCATGCGTGTGACGCGACCACTCCCTCGCTGCGCGGTGGGACCCACAGGTCAGCACGTCTTCCACCTCCCGCAACGGACGCCGAACTCGGCGGGAGACCACGCCGGCATCGTGGGGCCGTTGAGACCGACCCATTCCCCCTCCGTGGACTCGTATGATAAATGTGGAGCTCGGCCACGACCTCCCCTCCTACAGCCCCTCGTGCACGTTGTCGCCATTATCTCGGTTGCCCATCGTTCCGTGAGAGAGAGAGAAAGGTGCGGGCGCTGCAGGTGATTTCCGTCCGTGCTTGCGTTCTGGTCTACGCGTGCGGCCGGGGGCGTGCACTGGAAACCAGTGTAGC
This sequence comes from Zea mays, assembly GCF_902167145.1. Lineage (NCBI taxonomy): Eukaryota > Viridiplantae > Streptophyta > Magnoliopsida > Poales > Poaceae > Zea > Zea mays. The sequence continues at coordinate 74,869,835 of NC_050098.1, forward strand.
TGCAGGAGCCCTCAATTCGAGCTCAGAACTCCTGGGGTCTCGAAAATTTCTCGCTGGAGCTCGGGAAGCCGCACAACGCCGCGACCAAGGACGACCGCACTGCGATTCTCGGTAAGGTTTCTCCCAACGAACTCAAGTTAATCGCTTCTGCGTTTTAAAGTCTTTGGATAAGTCGGGGATGGCCGGGGCACCACTTTAACCGGTCGCCGGCGAGCGCCGCCGTGGGGGCGGTGATTCTTCCGCGCCGCGGCTCGGAGGAAGACGATGGTCTCCTGGCCGTTTGATCAGGCACTGACGGTTGGGATTAGAACGACATGAACCTGATGGCTCGGGTAAGTGTGGCCGTTCGATTCCGATCAAGCTGTCGATGATCGGTATGGGGAAATTAAATCTTATGCATCCAAATTGGAACGGATGGATTAGATCGTGTACCGGTTCGTGATGAGTGGATGTAATCCTAGCGCTTGGTCTCTGATCGGACGTTGGGGGTAGGTTACCCGTTTTACAACAAAGCGATTTAATCTGGTGCGTAGGTTTAGATCCAACGGCTAGATTTAGATGATACCCTTTCGCCGTGCGCATTTTGCAGAGCAGCCCTCTAGTTTTTTAGTAACCAACCCGCGGTCCAGTCCCGTGATAGCCTGAGTCTTGGATTCTTTTTCACCAGAGCCCATGTACTTTACAGAAAACGACGCGCAGTCTAGGGGGAAATAAAAATAGAAAATTAAATATGGAAATTGATTTTTAATGCAAAAGAAATTCCAGAAACTTGTATAATTCATATAAAATTCATTTTTGCTCCAAATAGAGTCATTCTAGAGATATTAATTTTGTTTTAATATTCTTTATCACTTAGTAAATTTGTTTAGCCATGAAACTTGAACTAAAATTATTCACATGAGTCATGCTATTCCAAGTACTTAATAACTTCATAAATTCATAACTAAATAAATATAACTCCAAATTTAGTGGTTCTTGTTCCTATGATCTCGTTACACAACATAGAATATTATCATGCATTCTGATCTATGATTTGGTGTGATGTTAATTTTTGCTATACTATGTATGTTTGTATTGATGCGAGTAGATGAGCAAGCCATAGGGGATCCAGGGGTTCAGCAGGAGGAGACTGCTGAGCAGGAACTCGTTGATGACAAGTTGTGCCCTTGATCACTTCTTTTTACCCAGTCATGTTCTTATTAATCACAATGATCTGCATAGGTTAATTTTGATGGGACCCAATAGGTTACCCTAGTTTGGCTATCTTTATACCTTGCTTTACCACTGAATATTTTTGGGTAGTATATGCTATTGCTTTATGTGGTTTTGGGTATAGAGATATACATCACTAATGATTACACTTTTTATTATCAGTTTATTATTTACTGTTCATGATAAGAACATTTTGTTAATGGGAACATGGAGAACCACCCGGGAAAAAAGTGATACCACAAGGGTAGTATGGGACGCCCTTGGCTAATTAACTAGGAAAGCTAGTGGATGACTACCTTACCCGAGAGGGGCAAGGGCAGTAGGGGAGTGGTCAGTGTTGGGAGGTCCTTGGGTTGATTTTGCTGCGATGGCGGTCAGGCGAGGGATCCCTGCACTGGAGCTTCCTAGAAACTGTAGCGGGTTTTTTGAAGCTAGTGGAACTTTGTAAAGGCCTCGTAGTGGTACCCTAACTCACTTCCTTGGTAGAGGTGTATGGGGTCCGATCAACCCCATGGCAAATGGGTAACACGACTTGTGGGTAAAGATGTGCAACCTCTGCAGAGTGTAAAATTGGTATACTAGCCGTGCTCACGGTCATGTGCGGCTCGGACACTCAAATGATTAATTTATGGAATTAAATTCAATTTGTCATTTGCATCGCATTGAGATTATTTTATTATTACCTTTATTATTATTATGGTTTGGTATTTACTTACACATAGTAACTGCTAATAAAATTTTGACCAACTTATAAAAGCAATGCTCAGCTTCAACTTTTATTTTATTGATCAGCCTTACACTTCACATGAACTCCCACCTTTGGTGAGTTCATGCACATTATTCCCCACAATTTGTTGAGCGATGAACATGTGCTCACCCTTGCTGTCTCACACCCCCCACAGGAGAAGAACTGGTGGTCAAAGAGGAGCCGCCTAACACTGAGGCTTTCGACTTGATCTAGGTGGCGTCTCCTAGTCAGCTTTGTGGCGCCAGGGAATAATATTTAGTTTGCTTTATTTTATCATTTATTTTTGTAAGACTTCTGATATGTAATTGTGGCAGAACCTCCCAAGTTATTGGGCCCACATGCACCTGTCCTTGTCTCAAAGACCTCAGACTGCTATGCATGTGCACCAGATAACTTAACAGGATCCGTCCGATTGCCCTAAGGACATTGGATAAACCACTTACAACCAGAACCGCGGGATTAATTAAACACAAATCACACACATCAACAGTTTGCAGCGGAAATCTTATTACCAAATTTTACAAGTTACAAAAATTTTGCTTTGTACATGATTGGAGTGATTACAAAAGTGATTCAAAGAAATAACTTTGAACTGTTATAAATTATTTGTAGTTTTGAAATATACGCTAGCTCAAGTGACCATCCTCAATAAGAAGTATAGAAGAGTTACTTAGACTTATAAGAAGGCCGAGCCCACCGGCACTTAACACCATCAACAACAGCACAAAGTTAAAACCTGAAAAACAACAGGGAATAAAACCCTGAGTATGGAATTACTCAGCAAGACTTACCCGACTAAAGAAAAGACTCTCAAGGGTATGCTGGATTTGGGAATCAAGGAGAGGCTTTAGCAAGAATCAACTTAGATACTTTTGCAGAAATAGCTTACTAAAGTGAGTCCTTACTTTCAATATTTTAACGCCAGATTAAATATTAATAGACTCTGTGTGCATCTGGTCTAATTTCTCCATCTCATCAATACAACATCATTTTTATTCATGAGGTTCACATCCTGACTTAGGTTGCAGGTCAGTGACCAAGTCTTCATGTCCGCGAAGTTACGGCGATCCGAATCGATTATACTCAGTTGAGGATCTCCAATCACACGACATATGTAGCACTTAACCCTTGCATATGTCAACCCGCCACCGGGGTTCTTAAGACCAGATCAGGTTCACGTCAACCGAGAGCACAGATACACCACCGTCCAGCCTCTTGCCACGGAGGGTACACGCTACTCTCGCCATCGCTCCACTCCCATTGCGTGTTATCTTATTCTGGCCTTAGTCTGCCCGAGGCAAAGCTTACCCATGACGAGGCATGTGACCAGTTAAAGGGTCCTCGGTCAGCAGGCCTACATACGCATCCAATCCTTAATCAACCTGGGTAGAACATCACCTGTTCCTAGCCCAAGTCCCGATTTAAGTACTTCCATCCTTAGGATTGTTTGTGTTCCTTAGGATGAAAAGAGCATCATAGGGAACGTTGCAGTAAGATCCCACCACGCTCTCAATGAAAATATTCTTGCAGGTAGAAGTCATCTTTCCTCAGGATAACCCCTAAACTAGGCCTTAATGCAAAAGACAACCTCTATCCACAAGATCTGAGCAGGGCTAAGCATTTTTGTAAATCATAATTTTGATACTTCACCAGAAGTATCTATAAAGGTATGGATTTCAAGGAAGGCAATGCATCCAAGGGTTTCCAAGCAACTCCTATAAACCTAATGCACATTCATTAGACTTAAAGTGTGTAAAAATAATTTAAAAACACAAGGAAGGGGTTGTATGCACTGGGGCTTGCCTGGAAGAAACACTATGTTAGTGTTTGTTAGGTGACGACCACTTGACGATCATCTTTGCCTTAGCACTTGATCCAGCAGGTCCGTCCTTCAAGATCACCATGCGGAGTAGCCCGCACTTGGGGTCGACTTGGCTCGTCTTACGCATCACGTGATCAATTATCGTACCTAATTGAAATGCATTATGCATATGAATGCTTATGAAAATGCTAAGATAATATAAGTTTATTATCTAAGGTCTTGAATATAACTTTCCTTCACGGATCTCCGAGAACTTAGGGTTTTCGGAGTCAATAGTGAAGTCCAAAAGGAAGGGGTAGGGTTTTGGGTTCTAAGTAACAAACATGGCCCAAATCATACCAAACTCTACACAAGGCTTCTAAATATCATTTAGAGATTACCCTAAAAATTTAGTGAATTTTGGATTTATTATACATTCCCTAAAAATCTAAAAACATGGTTCTTAGCTATTTTAAATACTCTATAATTCCCTATTTGGACTAAAAACCATGAAACTATTTTTACTAAATACTATGGGAAATTAGGAGTCTAGCAAAATTGGTTTGATATTTTTAGCATTTTTCTGCAATTTTCTATAAATTTATAAAGCTGCTTGGAAAAAAGAAAAAGGAAAACTATTAAGAGTGTTGGGCCCAAACTGGCCCAACCAGCCCAGCTTTAACGGAAAACGGGGCGCGCCCACAGCAGCGCTGCCGGTTTTGCACAAAACCCCGCCAAAGTAACAATTCGGAACAAAAGCCCTCAATCAGATTATACCAGCCACTGACACTGTACTTCGAGCCCCTTCTATCTTTCTGGTCTTCACAAATTGAGTCCCGGACATCGCCGGCGGCGCGGACGCATCCTCCCCGCGACCCGACGACGGAGGGGAGCCCGAGCAGTCATGGGATAGTGACTAGAGCAAACCCTAACCTACCCCGAGGAATTTTGGCCATGGATTTGACTTGTGAACTCACGGAGCGGCCGAACCGCACCCACGGCGGAGCTGCAGCACCGCGGTCCAAGCTCGGCCGATTTGAGCACCGGACCTGACAAATTAAAGGCACAGGGGGCACAAGCTAGACATGGGCAGTACGATGCTCACAAGAATTGCCCTCGGACCATCTGAATCTTGAGTGGGTCATCACCAGGGCAGTTTACGCGGTGTCAAGCCCGTGTTCCGACCAAACTAAGACCGTAAGGACCAAACGGACTTCTCGGTGAGCTTCACCAAGGTACGAGGATGCTAGAACATCAACTTGTGGGGGTTAAGACATACCACAGTCGCCTGGCCACGTGAAGCCGAGGTGTTGCCGGGGTGGTCATCAAATAAGTTCAGTGCCTTGATCGATGGAACTTGGGCGTGTCTAGGATATGATTTGGGGGTGTAGTACTACTAATCGCGGCTGCTCAATATGGTTGATGGTGAACTAAGGATCACTGGGTGGGTTCCTGCCTTTCCCTCCCCAGTTGCTCTTTATATAGGCAGAGAAAAGATCAAAGGGGTTGGATGCTTGAACTTGCAGCAAGGACAGCTATGAACTCTAGATGTAGTCGTGGCTCCCCCAAACAGATCCACGCAGGTTCACAGAGTATGGTCATGCAGGATGAAGTTTATCCATTGCCAAAAGAGAGGGCGGTGAAGATAGGATGGCATTGTTCTGGATATTTGCACAAGTGATATTTCAGTGATGAGCAAATCTAAATACCCCTGCCAGCACACCATCCCAAACTTCATCCTATTCCAAAGTTGGTCACGGCAAGGAGGGTAAATATCAAGGGTAGATATTTCAGTGCTTCTAAATCTTCAACAGATAACTGATCCCCCCATCTTCAGCTAGCTATTTCTCTGATTTTCCGAGTAAGACAGATTAATCACTATTAATAAAACTTGTTTAGTAATCCAAGGCCTACCAATTTTCTACAGATTTCATAGACCCAAACCTCTTAGATTAGAAGTTATGGCATCCAAAAGTTGACTATAAAATCTGGTTACCATTTCTGTTTGCCTGAACCAATTTTCAGTTATTCACCCCATTGCCTTCTTTCTGACAGGGGTAATTTAGGCGCCCTGATCTCCTGAATCTTCATAACACCAGGCCAAAGTTTCTTAATAAAACTCGCTCATGAACACAACCTCTCCAACTTTTCTTAAGACATTTTGGCACAAAGTCACCCAGGACACTTCTTACAAGGCCTCAAACCGGAGCAAACAAGCAATATTCAGAACAGTCTGTTCTGTCTGATAACCTGAAACTGCTAGTCTGACAGCACGACTTTGAGCAGCTTTTTCTTCAATCTTTGTACAGGATCAAGCCTACTTGTCTTAGGAACACTTAATCATCTTCTAATGGTCTCTAATTTATCTACACAGCTCATAGACTTTAACCCTCTAGCTTGGCCACAAAGACTCCAAACCTAGCTTGATACATTGCACCTTTAGTTTCAGGTCACTGTTTTTGGTCTAAAAAATTCAGAGTTCTGCTGGCTCGGTTTTGGGTATGTTTTTATGAGATTTCCATAAGGTTTTAGGGTTGGGTTTCTTAATTGAACTTATACCCCTATAGTAGCTCTATCATTTTGATGCACTAACCTAAGACAGAATCCTCATGAGTGAAGAGATACACAGCTCCAAAGATGGTCTCAACCTGCTGAAATTCAGACTTGGTTACATAGCTTTCATGGGTCTTTTTTACAAAAAGGTCCAAATCCCACTATTCCTCTTGCAAATCCTTGAATATAAAAGTTAGTGGGTTTAAGGTGCCCCTTTTACTTTGATACTTGCACTTAGGTCCAGAAGGGTGCAACATTTGCATATAACCCCCTAGGGTTTTAGTCCAGGGTTTTCGAGGGGTCTATTCAGGGTTTTTGATATTTCTAGGGTTTGAATGCAACTTAAGTCCATCCATGGTGACATTTTATGATTATTACAAGTAAGTTTTGAGATCCTAACTCATTTGGGCTTTATTGAACTCCTAAGCTCAGTTTAGGGTTAAGCCCTCTACCCTAGGGTTGTACCCATGGCATATCACATCAATTCAATTTGTTTTGAATTTTTTTTGCCTGGTGGATGTACTCCAGTTGTGATAAACACATAATCTGCCAAGGCTTACGATGTTATGCTCAAGCTTTAGTAGCAGTAACACCAGGGGTGTTACAGTAATAAGTACATTTATGATATTTATGACATTTATCTCTATGCACTCTGTTATTATATGTGTTGTTCTTCCTTGGCGCACATATGAGACGCACCCAGCTTTATCCTTTAAATCCAGGTGTGACAGAAGTAGTATAAGAGGAAATGTTGGTTGTAGGACGAAACATAGATAGAAATGGACAAAACCCTTACCTACTTACCTTACTCTGATTCTTTCTACACTTATCTTGATCCTGTCACACCTTGAGAATCCTACATTTATGACCTTTTCAAGAGATAGGAGACCTCAGACAAAATTAAAACTATTTTCTCTATTTAAAAATAATTGTTGTTTGTTCTTATGATAAATGTCTGATTTGCTTCTTTGATTGCTTGACTTAGTATAGCAGGGCATTTTAGCATGTACCACCATTAGGTAATGTATTAGCTTTAGTAGGTGACACACTTAGCTAATAAATTCCCCAAAGTATCATGCTTCGTAATTACTTACCTTGTCTATAATTCTTTCTTTCTTACCATATGTTTCTAACTCAGATGGTCAATACAGGGAAGGGTGGTGGAATTGATCTACCTCCCAATCGACACACTCGGAGGATATTTAGATAACCACAATGACAACAATCTGAAATGGATCCTCCAAATCCTCCACCAGCCGGAGCTGATCCCGCAGTTACAACCCAGATGCAGATAATGCAACAGATGGCAGATACCATGGCGTACATGCACGCTCAGATGCGGCAGGAACGCTAAGAGATGCGCTAGGAGAGAGAGGAGATACGCCAAGAAAGGAGGGTGCAACAGCACCAAGCACCACTACCACCACCGCCACCACCACTTCCACCCTGGGACAAGCACCGGGAATTCATGAGTCACAAGCCGCCGACCTTCGCCAGCTCTCCAGATCCTCAGCACGCCAATGACTGGTTGAAGTCAGTAGAGAAAATGCTAAATATTTCTCAGTGCTCTGACCGGGAGAAGGTTCTCTACACTTCCGGTCGTCTGACTGGTCCTACTGTTGACTGGTGGGATTCTTATGTTGCTGCCCATGATGCTGCTGACACTATCACTTGGGCGGAATTCACCACACAATTCAAAAACTACCACATTCCTGCTGGATTAATGAAGATCAAGAAGAAGGAGTTTCTACACTACAGGAAACGCCTAAATTTTCGTGGGCCGAGATATTTTCGTCGGCCGGCCCACGAAAATACTGACATTATTTCCGTCGGTCCCTAGGCCAACGAAAATAATGCGTATTTTCGTGGGCCCATCAATATGTTCGTCGGCAGGCCCACGAAAATACAGAAACTTATTTTCGTCGGTCACTAGGCCGACGAAAATAACGCGTATTTTCGTGGGCCGAGGCCACACCGACCAAAATACGTCATTAACCATCCTCTATTTTCGTCGGCCTAGTGAGGCCGACGAAAATAGAGGCCCAACATCGTCGTCCTCGGCCTCGCTCGTTTCAATCGCTCGTCACTCGTTTCAATCCGCCGTCGCCTCGCCACGTCGCCGCCCCACGCCCGCCCTCGCCTCGCCGCGCCACCGCACGCCGCCCGCCGCCCGCCGCTGCCCGCGCCGACGCGCCACGCCGCCGCCCCGCACGCTAAGGGAGCCTGCGCGCGCGCCCTCACAGCAGCGCCGCCGCGGGCCCGCGCCGCCGCACGCCCGCGCCGCCGCCGAGCCCCACACCGGTCCGCCCCTGCACGCCGCCACGTCGCCGAGCTCCACGCCGCCGAGGCCCATGCCCCCATGCCCGCCCCTGCACGCTGTGCCCCTAGCCCCTACACGCCGCGCCCCTCGCCCGTGCACGCCTGCCGAGCCCCACGCCCGCCCCGCCGAGCCCCACGCCGCCCCACGCCGCTACCCGCACGCCCGTCGTCCGAGGCACCCCGCCCGCCCCTCGCCGCGCCGTCGTCCCGCCCGCCCCTCGCCGCGCCGTCGTCCCGCCCGAGGCACGCTGCACCGCATCGCGACGGCCTCCCTGCGCCGTGTCGCCGCCCACACGCCCGCCCGCTCTGTCGCGAAGGTCTCCTAGCTGCGCCGTCGCCCGCCTCGACTCACCCGCATTTTCGCCATCAGGCAAGTATAATTGCCGAGGCTCCGAGGTCATTAATTTATATTAGTCATCTTGTCGTGTTGTGATTAGTTTAACTGTTTATTGCTTTAATTCAAATTCATATTTGTCTCCGAGTTATGTTTTAATGTTTAGAGTTTAGTTTTAATCGTTAACCGTAGCGAACCGTATGCGTCACCCGTTCGGGAACGGCGAACGTCACATTGGCTTGTGAGGTTCGCCGCTCCGGAATTGTCCACGTATTTTGGACAACCTGAGAGTGTAGGCCAATGGTTGTGATTTGTGATATGTGCCTTACGATTTACGCGGAATTTCGGTTGTGTAACTCAGTTGTTCTCCAACACACCATGTTCAGGCGTGTGCTTGGAGAGCAGCAGGGTTATGCTGCCGAAATTTCGCGGCAATCGTAGGCTACACATCACAAATCACAAGCATCGGTCTACACTCTTGGGTGGGTTTAGGGCCTTTACCTAATAGGGAGTTCACCTAAGCCACGGACGATCGTTGATGTTCTTTGTCTTTCGTTTAGCCTTTGAAATGAACGGTGATCGGAGGGTGATGTATGACAGGTGGATAAAGGATGGGGCACATTCGAATGAATGGATGGTTGTAACAAAGGCTTTTCTTGGACACGCTTTCAAAGATGCAACTGGTCGTCTAGTGAAGTGTCTTTGCAATCGCTGCGAGAACAAGTGGCCTCAGAAGAAGGAAGAAATGGAGAAACACCTTTGCAAAAGTGGGTTTATGCCGAACTACCTTGTATGGTACCGGCATGGAGAGTCTATTAGACACGTTGACGCGGAGGTGGAACTAGATGACGATCATGATAGGATGGACGACATGTTGCATGATCTTGGTAGGGATGTTGAAATGAACGCTGAGGAGCCGGGGCAGCTTCCACGCGATGCTCAGGAATTCTTCCGGCTACTCGCCGCGGGAGAAGAGAGACTGCACGAGCACACTCAGATGTTAGTTCTTGGGACTCTCACAAGACTAATGGCGATAAAGTCGAAGCACAACATTTCAAACAGTGCTTACAACAACATCGTCCAACTGATGGGCGAGGTTCTCCCGGAGAATCATAAGTTGCCAAAGAATATGTACTTCGCAAAGAAGATGTTGGCTGGTCTTGGGATGACATATGAGAAGATCGACGTGTGTCCCAACAGTTGCATGCTATTCTTTGAGGAGGATGACAAGCTGGACCGTTGTAAGCATTGCGAAGATTCTAGATATGTCGAGGTGACAAATGATGAGGGTGAATTGGTAGTTACGAAGGTCACAGCTAAGCAACTTCGTCGGTTGCCCATCATTCCTCGGTTTTCAAGGTTGTTCCTCAACAAGGAAATAGCTCTGCATATGACGTGGCCAAAGAATGGTGTACGTCTCATCACTGATCCAGACATAATGGTCCATCCATCGGACGGTGATGCGTGGAAGGCATTTGACGAGTTTGATCCCGAATTTGCAAACGACCCTAGGAGTGTACGGCTTGGTCTATCGACGGACGGATTCACACCTTTCAATACCAGTGCAAGCCCTTACTCGTGTTGGCCTGTCTTCATTGTGCCATATAATCTTCCTCCTGAGTTGGTCAATAAAGAAGAGTTCATGTTCCTTGCACTAGTCATCCCAGGCCCTGAGCATCCAGGGCCAAAGTTGAATATGTTTGTTCGCCCTTTAATTGAAGAGCTGAAACAATTGTGGAGAGGTGTGAAGGCTTATGACAGCCATACTGAAAAGGAGTTTACCATGCGCGCTGCTTATTTGTGGTCAGTGCATGATCTGCTAGCGTATGGAGATTGGTCTGGATGGTGTGTTCATGGTCGGTTGTGCTGTCCCATATGTATGAATGATACAGATGCATTCAGATTGAAGCATGGTGGGAAAGTGTCATTCTTTGATGCTCATCGACGTTGGACTCCATTCAAGCATGATCTCAGGAATTCGCTTACTGCATTCAGAAGTGGAGCCAAAATCAGAAATGGGCCACCAAAGAGGCAAACTGCACCACAGATAATGGCATGGCATGCTTGTCTGAAGCAAGGAGAAAATGATAGGTTTCAAGGCTACGGGGAGGACCACAACTGGACCCATATTTCATCAATATGAGAGCTTCCGTATGCAAAAGCCTTGATCATGCCGCACAACATAGACTTGATGCACCAAGAGCGTAATGTTGCTGAAAGCATCATAAGCACATGTTTTGATGTGACTGATAAAATGAAAGATAATATGAAGGCAAGAAAAGACATGGCTGAAATTTGTAAGAAACCGATGCTCGAGTTGAAAGTAAGCGATAAAGGGCATGAGAGTAGGCCGCGAGCTGATTACTGCCTCAAGCTAGATGAAAGGAAAGAAATATTTAAGTGGTTGAAGAATCTGAAATTTCCAGATCGATATGCAGCAAATCTAAAACGGACAGTCAATCTGAAGACCGGTAAATTGATCGGTTTGAAAAGCCATGACTACCATATTATTATGGAGAGGCTGATGCCCGTGATGTTTCGAGGCTATTTTAAGGATGAGCTTTGGAGCATATTTGCAGAGCTGAGTTACTTCTATAGGGAAGTATGCGCAAAGACGGTTCACACGTGTCCACTTCCAAAAATAGAGTGCAAGGGTAGTCTGCCGTTCTGCCGTTCTGCCATTCTGTAATCTCGACCGTCCGTTTTACTGTTCTGCGATCGTAGCCGTCCGATCCTGCCCATACCCGACGCAGCCTCTCCCACCCTGTCTTCCGCCGCCAGCTCGCAACCGTCCGGCGCGAGCAAAGAGCCCCCGTTCCGCTCCCACGATCGCCGTCGCCGTCCCTCTGCCCTCATATCCCCTCCCACGACACCGAGACAATGACGACGCATACCGCGGAGGAGCTTGCCACCCAGATCGAGCAGCAGAAACTCGAGGAGCAGAAGACCGAGGTGAGATTTCGCACACACTTTTCCCGTTTCTGCAACCCTAGCTAGCTCTAGCGCAAGCACGTAGGCGGTGATGGTGGCCACGGGAGACAGCCGGTGCTCGGCGTGATTCCCACCCCGCCGCGAGCCAAGAGGTTCGAGGTCAAGTTCACGGACCCCCCCGCCGTGCCCCCCGCTCCCACACCCGCACAGGCATCTAGCCCCCATCCCCCTCCCGCTCGAGATCTCCGCCGATCTAGCCTATCGGGGGTCCGCGACGTGTGGAGGGGTGAGCATCGACGGTGGCGGTAGAAGAGGAGGAAGCCTTCGAGGGTGCGCTCACCGACGAGCAGCTGCGAGAGGTAGTGTCATGGCTGCCCCATATCCTTATTACATTTCCCCTGACGGTTGTTAACTGGGATACATGAATCTGGGGTTCGGTTGTTTGCTGAGTGGGATACACGAATCGTTGCTGCAACCTTCTCCCTCTCTAGCCTAGGAACAAAGCCCTTGCACTCTCAAAAGGAGTGGAACAAATATGGGGGATTGGTGTTGATTTGGGATGGGGAACGAGATGGAGGTTGGGGTTCGTGTTGATTTGCGTGGGAGTTGGTGTTGAACTGTTGATTATGATTGGGGAAGGAGAAAGCGTTTTGGGCTGGACATGTGAGTTTTCTTGTTTGAATTCAGTATTATCAGATGCAGTAGTCCGATCCTAATTTTGATTCTTGCAGAACTCTGAGGTGGGTGGTGGAGGAGGAGAGCGAGGGAGGACGACGAGGCTGCCTGGCCGAGCCACGAGGGGAAGGTGAGCGTCACCTGCAAGGCCACAACCTTGGTGAGACTGCCACCATGAGTGTGCCCCACGGTCGCCGCCAGGATCTCGAGCTCGCCATCGATGACTTCGATGAGGAGTTGATCGACCCTGAGCTACGCTACTCGTTCCAGCGCAACAGCAAGGTACAATCCTCCCCCTCCCCACCCAACCGACCATTCTTTAGGTCGCAACGGGTGTGTATGTTTTTTACTGTTACCCTGTAATTGGAATTGTAGTCCATTCAGCAAACCTTGGCGCTCCTCACCTATCGCAACCTCTTCGGCATTGCCATCAGACTTCCTGTCATGCTGCTCCGAGATAGGCGTGCCTGATTTTCCGACAGGTCAGTCGATCATCAATCCCCTACCAATACAACATACCGAACTACTCCATCATCCTGCACAAACTAAACTTGATTCATTTTCGGAAGTGGACACGTGTGAAGAGGCACTTTCGGAAGTGCGCTGATAAGGTAATCAAGGATGCCATGTACAATGCTCGCATCACAGCCGTCAACTACTATTACAAGAAGATAAAGGGGCAGAAAATGAGCAAAGCATTAGGGGCCAATGAGATCTACCTCAAAGAGGAGCAATACCTGGAGAGCGTTGTGGATTGGCTGGTGAAGGACATGGAAGCCTGGAGGTGGTTGGTTAAGAGATGGGCGTCGCCTGAGTGGATTGCAGAGTCCAACAAGCACCGTGCCAACCGTGGCACTGAAGGACCGGGGCACAGGTACGGCGCCGATGGACACCTTGGTACCACACACCGCATGGTAAGTATATAAATCAAACTTGTATGTTACATCTATGAAAATTATATGGTTTAACTCTTCTTTTTCATGCAGGAAGCTGAAAGTGGAGTTGCTCCAAGTTTTATGGAGGTTTACGTCCGTGGTCACCGTGGCCCTGATCCGGCGAACCCTGATGTGCTATGCAGCGAGGCAGCAAGGGAGAAAATGGTAAACAAGTTTGTATTTACGAATTAAATTGCATGTTTTGTGTCTAACTCCAACTCTAACTTTCTTTGCAGAATGCATATGGGGAGGAAATGACTCAACGCCATGGGCCTCACTTCGACTGGATGCATTCAGACTTAGATGCCTCGGCGTTGTACCACAGTGGTGGGGGTAGAAAGCATGGCAGGTGAGGTGTTTGTGTTTGATTCGACGATTTCATTAACAAGAATGTGTCCACTTAATGGCTCAACTATGTGAATCATGCAGGTTTGCCTTTGGCACCGGCGTTGTGGAGTATAACAGGACAATAGGTCAAGGGAAGGCATCGTCTTCGGGAGGGAGTTCTCGCTCCTCCAGGTCTGCTTGAGAGGCTCAGCTGGAGGAGGAGACTCAGGCAGCACAGGAGCAGGCTCGAGCAGCATAGGAGCAGGCTCGAGCAGCGCAGGAGCAGGTTGGACAGCTGACGCAATATATGGCTTCTTATTTTCAGGTAATCCGTCTATCTCATCACGTGTCGTCATTGAATTCAAAGTATAATGTTGTGATTCTAACGTTGCATCCATTTGCAGGAAATGACTACTCGACTCGGCCCTGATATGAACTTGCCCGCTTTTCGCCCTCCCCAGGTAACACGATCTGAACACTTCAATTCCATAGCAACTCTTTTTTTATTATCAAAAATGGCTCGCAGGCACAAGGATGGGGACAGTGGACAGGACAAGCTCCAGCGTCGCAGCCACAGTGGACCGGTGTTGGGTGGACGCAGGCACCTCCAGGCACTTGGACGCCTCCACCACCCCAAGGATCGCAGCCAGTCCCGGGATGGGTGCCACCAGTCTCCCAGCCACCGGCGGGTTCTCAGCCATTTCAAGCGTGGATGGCACCGCCACCGACGGGGTGGGTGCCACCACCTCTGGGGTGGCCAGCACAACAGTACCCGTGGATGCATGCACAACCTCCTCCTCACCATGGATCACAGGTGACGTTCCATGTTTAGTTTTATGCAAATATTGACCAAACACAGCAATGTATAGGTATAGGGATAGCAAAATACAGCCTTATTTGAATGATTGATGAATTGCAGGGTTCAGCGTCACATGCTCATGGATCGGAGGGTGGTGTCAACGTCCAAGACTTCCTCGTCCATGGTGCTGGAGGGAGTGGCCACCTTCCTGGTGGCGGAGGAGGGAGTGGCCAAAACTCCCACAGCACGCCGGAGTGAGGAGTGAGTAGTGAGTAGTGAGTAGCTAGTGAGTGTGTTTTGTGAATTGTGTATTTGAATGGACAATGGACTTATGGACTCTGGACTTATTTGAATGGACTATGGACTATTTATGTATATGTGAATGTGTTTTGTGAATTATGTATTAGGTTTGTGAATCTGTATATGTGAATTGTGATATTGTGTATTTTGCTGTGAATTATTAATAGGTGCAGAAAAATCTGTTTTGGGGGGGGACCATCAATTTTCGTCGGCCTCGGTGGTGGCCGACGAAAATATGTTCCCAGGATATTTTCGTCGGCCACCACCGAGGCCGACGAAAATAGCCTGGCACGTATTTTCGTCGGCCACCACCGGGCCGACGAAAATAGTCAGTCGACCATTTATTTTCGTCGGCCTTGGGAAAGCCGACGAAAATAGGTTATTTTCGTCGGTACCGACGAAAATAGGTGCCTCTTTTCGTCGAACTTATTTTTGGCGGCTATTTTCGTCGGCCTGCCGATGAAAATATTGTATTTTCGTCGGTTTAGGCTTATTTTCGTGGGTTTTTGGCCCACGAAAATTTAGGCGTTTCCTGTAGTGCTATCATTGAAGCAAGGCATCATGTCTGTCAGCGAGTACCGTGACAAATTCATTTAGCTGTCAAGATATGCTCCTGATGAGGTGGCTGATGATGAGAGAAAGCAGGAACATTTCTAGGGACTCAATGGGCCACTACTGTCACGGAACCTCCCAAGGTATTAGGCCCACCTACAGATGTCCTTGTCCTAAGGACCTCGGACAACCATATAGATGCACATAATCACTTGACAAGTTCGGTCCTCTATATCATCATCATACCACCCAAGAGCGCTTCACCCATCACGCAGACATTACATCACATCAGAGGAAAGAATAAGCATAAGCGGATTACAATAACTTAATTTACATTCATAAAATATATAGAGAGAGTATCATTACAATACCGGGTGTTAAGAGTGTTTAAAGTATTATTACAAACCAGGGAGGCAAAACACCCTCCCGCACAAAAGTTTAGTGTTTTCATATTGGGAGGCAAGCATCCTCCCACACCCACGATCACAGATTTGGCTCCTCTTTTGGTACCACCTTTGAACAGAAACAGCAAAACCCCGTTGTTTCCTCACCTACAACAACATGGGTTCGAAAACCCTGAGTACAGAGTGTACTTTTGCATGTCTTACTCAACAAAGGAAAAGACTCTCAGGGATATGCTGGTCTGAGGGAGTCAAGATAAGGCTAATCAAGAATCAAAGACTCTGTTTGCAGAAATGCTTACTAATAGTGGATCCTTAAAAATCCAATTTTATTGTTAGGTTAAGTCATTACCTGCATCTAGAGTTCTTTCTCCCAAGTTCAGGCACTTGGCCTATACTAGCCGTCTTTTATCACCCTTTCAGTTCACTGGATTGCTACGTGTAAGTCAGTGACCAAGTCTTCATGTCCGAGAAGTAACGACGATCCGAATCGATTAATACTCAGTTTAGGATCTCCAACCACACGACATATGTAGCACTTAACCCTTGCATATGTCAACTCGCCACCGGGTTTCTCAAGACCAGACCCGGTTCACGCCAACCGAGATCACAGATACACCACCGTCCAGCCTCTTGCCACGGAGGGTACACGCTACTCTCGCCATCTCTCCACTCCCATTGCATGTTGGCCTTTCTGGTATTGGTCAGCCTGAGGCAAAGCTTACCCATGACGAGGCATGTGGCCAGTTAAAGGGTCCTCGGTCATCAGGCCCACATCGACATGGTCGTTAAGCGGCTCAGATGGAGACACTACACCGAGACTCTCTTCTCGTGCAAGTCACCTGCCCGGTCTCGTCTTCATCATTTAAAACCCCAAAGTTTGGTACCTTACAGAGGTACATCTTTTCCGATGTTGAACCCATCATGGCCGTAATGGATTCACCATCAAGTCTTTTCTTTCGAAAACTTCCCATCCCACATGAAGCATCATCTTTGTTTAAAACAAACCATTTTGTTTTCTAAGGCAAGACTAAGCAGCAGAAAACTTTTAAGTAAAACAGGTAACAAGAAATGGTAAACAGTTCCAAGGAAGGAAATGCAGCAATTATTTATTACCCAACTCCTATCACCTAATGCATCATTTCGAGTGATAAAGAGTTTGAAATAGAAAGGAAAAGGGTAAATGCACCGGGGCTTGCCTTGTGTTGTAGGAGACTCGGGATTTGTTCCACAAATATGAAAGTAGAAATTGTTCTCGACAGGTGGAATTTCAGCTTGTGGGGCAGTTTCTTCTTCGACAATCACTTCTTCTTCGTTTTCTGTACATAACAATACATATACATGAATGCTCATGTGATGCTATGAATGTACAATAGAAACACAATAATTTGTGTCTTGAATATAACTTTCCTTCACGGTACACCTAAGTCACTAGTGTTTCCTGAGTTAGTATCCTATTAGGGTTAGGCAAATTCTACCTTAGGAAGCTAGGGTTTTGGGTTTGGGATCAAACAATGTCCAAAACATGCCAAACTTCACCTACGTGCTTTAATTATCATATTAAACTTACCCAAAAAGTTTTATGATTTTTGGAGTTACCAATTTAATGCTAAAATTCTAAAAGGCTAGGTTTAGGCATCATTAAATGCTAAACAATTCATGGTTGGGACTAAAAATCTTGGAACTATTTTTATTAAATACTAGGGGAATTTAGGAGTTTATTAAAATTGGTCCCATATTTTTATCATTTTTCTACTAATTATTATGAATTCCCAAACTTAATCAGAAAAAAGAGAAGGAAAAAGCTATCAATAGTGTTGGGCCGAAACCAGCCCAAGTCAGCCCATCAACAAAAGAAACGCGCCTCCGCGCGCGCCCACGCTGGCGACTTTGCACAGAGGACCTCAGCTATTTGAATAATTAGTTAAGAATCCTTGCACACTATTCATCTGTGTCTCTGATGTTTGCACTAAGGCCCTCGGAGTTCTATTTCTTTACCACGTCAAGTCCACGACGGTGAACGACGACGAGCATTCTCCGACGAACCCATACCAACCGGAATACGCAATGAGTAGGCTTCTCACTTGGTCGACACCTAATTCCACCCCTGGCGACCCTAATCCCTCCATCAATTGCAAGATTCTGGCCCAAAATCCCTCTGTCCATGACGACGACGGAAACCGAGGATAACCCGAGGTGTTTCCGACGATCTAGCGTGGTCTAGCGTGCAAGGGTGCTGAAATGAGGGTTAGGAGGGAAAGAGCGGACCTGGAGACGGCGGTCCACGCCGCGGTGGCTCACGGCGGCGCGGAGAACCGATTTGGGGGAAATCCCAAATTGGGGCACGGTGGTGGATGATCGGAGGTGAGGACAGGTGTACTGAGCGCGTAATAACCTAACAGAGCTCACTAAGGCATCAATTTATAGAGAGCGATCGCGAGTGCGACGAATTTGGGAGGAGAAGAGCTGGCGGTAAGAAAGGGGAGGAGTCACCATAGACCGCTCAATGTGGCATTCACTGAGCTAAGTCCCCGGCGACAGAGGGGCTATCTACCACGATCTACTACGACGTGGTAACAAGGTAAGTAGCGTGGCATGCTCGGGTTAACGACGATCATCACCACGACGACCGCGCGGCCACGTCGCAACGCAAGTGGGTATGGCAACAGGGCGGCCACAGTGCCCCGACCTCATCCACGTCAAAGATCTTTTCACCCTTAGTCGTTATCCACGCATCACCGGACGCAAATCACAGCGTCGGCGTGAATCCGAGCGCAAGGGTCACCGGCGGCGAGGTGCATTGCACCTGAAGATCTTCTTCAGTACTGTACCATGGGAGCTCCATTCAGGGCGCCTGACAGAGCAACTTGTAGGGCCTTGATCTCTAATTTTTATGTGGCAACTTATTAATCCATCTATAACAAAGTTGTTGTCCTATAATCCAACTTTGATTTTGTTATAGCAACTATGTGGGGGACAGAATCCCCCGGGTCCACTAGAAGGATAAAAGACCCCACGAAAGGCCCAAGGGCCCCACAATTCGTACGGTCATCCCCTTGTGGGCCTGGGAGGAACGACCAGTGGAGCGGATTAACGCAAGGCCGGGTCGGCGCAAGCCCAGACGGCCCCACAATTTCGAGCAGTAATCACAACAATGACCCGACCTTCCCGCGCAGGAGCCCCGTACAACGAAACCAAGCAAGGATGGGTCGGCTGAATTACAGGAGGATAGACTCAGATGGTTCACTATTTCTTAGGCACACGTTGTTATCATATCTGCATGTAATGCCCCACGGTCGAGTATATAAGGCCTAGGGGGCACCCCTTCAGAACGATCACTCATTACTTAGCCATCCACCCTAATCTCTACGTTTTCCAGCACTAGAGAACTCCCTTGTAACCCATCACATAAAGCACTCTCACCAGGACGTAGGGTGTTACGCATCTCAAAGCGGCCCGAACCTGTACATCATTGTCCACTATTTCTCGTGCGCCCAGCACGAACCATTGAGCTATAGTCGTTAACACCGTCCTACTCCTAAAAGCACCTTGAGGGGTAACCCCGGGTGCGCGGTCGGACCCAAAACACCGACAGCTGGCGCGCTAGGTAGGGGGTGTGTCATCGATCCAAGCTAGCTCAATGGCTGTTACCTTCCAGCACAAGATCATCATCCGCCCCGGATCCATGTTCTGCTTCGGAACTATCTCATCTGTAGCGGATGAGGAGGGAACTCTGCATCGCATCGCGGATCCGCCGGAGAGAAAGTTTTCCTCAAAGATCTCCAAGAAAATCGGAGCAAAGCAAGAAAAAGCGCAACCTCCAGTGCTCCGAAAAAAGATCACCTTCAGCAAGCTAGGAGCCGAGGGTCCTTCAGCCCGGAGAACTCCGCTGTCCACCTCTCCGACGGAGGAATGGACACAGATCACAAGGAAAAAGGAGGCAAAGGATCATCAAGCTGGTCTTTCTGTGCATCTGTCCTCAAAGGAGAACAGAAAGAAGATCGTCGTGGCAGCTGCTCCATTCTACCCCGATGGCCTCTTCATCGGGAGAGTGGAATCGCCCCCCATCTCCGACGACGAACCGACCGCACCCGGAGAGGAACCTCCTCAGCGGGAATCCCGCCGACGAAGGAACCGACGCCGAAATATCCGGCGACATCACGAGGCCGGACAGCGGGACCCGGCGCAACCTGTATCGCGAGACAAGGTCTCGGAGATGGGAGAAACTCCGGAGGAACGTGTCTTTAGGGAAAGAAGGAATTCCCGACGACGTGATCGTCGACGGGCTCAAGAACAGGCCGAGCAGGAGACAAGGCAACATCAAGAAAATCCACTCTTCAGGCGCAACCTGAACCCCGACTTCGCCCGAGCCATGAACACGCCGAATGAAGTCGGTGAAGTATTGGCTTGTATAGCTGATGGCCTCCCCCGGACTCCCGATGCCGAGGGCTACCGGCGGCTATTCACTCAAGCAGCCAATCATCTTCTACCCCTCGCTCACCCACCGAACGATCTACGACACGCCATTAACAGTCGGTGGGACGCACGAAGCTCCATCAACGCTTCGCGCGAACGGCGACATGAGAACGAGATCCATCACCGGGAAGAGTACGATTGGGATCACGGCATCCCAGCACGGAGTCAGGCTACCAGGACAGAGTCGGCCACGGCTTCAACTGGTGGCACCACCCGGGGACGGTCGAGGCACCACGAGAACCACTACCCTCCCCTAGACAGACAACATCATCGACGACAGGAGGACACGTGTGGAGTATCGGCACTTACTCCGCGCCTCAGGGCCATTCAATGGCCCCCTAACTTCAAGGTATCCAACGTCGACAAATATGAACCTAAGCAGGATCCGGGAGGCTGGCTGGCCGTCTACACCACCGCTGCCCGAGCTGCTGGGGCAACCGAGGACGTAATGACCGCGTACTTGCCTATCGTCCTCGGGCAAGACGCGCTGCAATGGCTGCGACACCTACCCCGACACTGCATCAACGACTGGAGCGACTTCATTCGGCGCTTCACCGCCAACTTTCAGTCTCTCTCCGACAAACCGGCGCAACCATGGGACCTCAAATCCATCAAGCGCCGAGGGGACGAAACTCTTCGATCGTACCTCAAAAGATTCTAGACCATGAGAAATCGTATCCCCGAGGTCACGGAGGCAGCAGTGATCGAGGACTTCTACAGGGGATCCAATGACTCGGCCTTCGTCCGAACCATACTACAGAAAGCGCCGACAACCACCGAGCAGCTGTTCTGGGAAGCCGATCTCTACATCATCACCGACGAACGAGCTCAGGACCTCATCGGGGGAGCGAAGCCTGCGCCAGCGGCACCACGACGTGACACAAACCAGCAACCCGACAAGCGCTGGGAGAAGAGGTCTCGTGAAGAGGTCCACGCCGCTGGACCGCCCGCCTCTCGCGCCCGAGGAGGACCTCGAGGAGGCGAACGCACGTTGGACGACATCCTCGACGCCCAGTGTCCGTACCACAAGGACATGCGCCACACCCTCCGGAACTGCAGGGATTTCAAGCATTCCATCGGGCACGGTCGACCCTTCCAACCTCTACCTCCTCCCCCAACGCGAGGAGGGCCAAGAGAACCGCGACAACCCCAGCAGCAGAAGGGGGGAGGAGGTGGAGCCTTCCCACGTGTTGACAGAGAAGTCAACGTCATTTTTGGCGGACATGGGTTGCAGGAAAGCAAGAGACAACAAAAGCTCAACGATCGTCAGATACTGGTGGCGGCCACCGGTCCTCCCGCCTCGTACCGATGGTCTGAGCACCTGATCACCTTCACCCGGGCAGATCAGTGGCTCAACTTCGACCACCCAGGCAAATACCCGCTCCTCGTCGATCCGGTGATCCGAGAGAGCAGGGTAAAGAAGGTATTAATGGACGGGGGAGCAGCATCAACGTCACCTTCCCCCGGACACTCCAAGGCTTGGGAGTTCACCTCAAAGAGCTCCACGAGTTGGACACTCCTTTCTTTGGCATCATGCCGACTGAAGGAGAATACCCGCTGGGCCACATCTACATGTCGGTCACCTTCGGAACTCCGGAGAACTAAAGAACCAAGTTCCTAAGGTTTGAGGTGGCAAACTTCGACTGCGGATACAACGCCATCATCGGGAGGCCTGGATTGGCAAAGTTCATGGCCATCCCGCATTATACATACATGATATTGAAGATGCCAGGACCACAAGGGATCATAATTGTGCGTGCTGACTTCCAAGGCGCCGCAGAATGTTTCCGAGTGGCCATTCAGGCAGCCCTCACCACCAAACCATCGACGACTTCTTCTGCGCAGGCGAATTCTATGCCCGAGGAAGATCTCGCAATACCCGCGAATGAAGCTCAAGCCGTGACCTCTATGCGGTCGACTGAAGAAACCAAGAGAATCAATCTCGAGTTCGCCGACGAGCGCAAAACTGCTATCATCAGTTCCAGTCTGGATGATAAATAGGAAGGCGCGCTCGTCCAGTTTCTACAAGATAACCGAGACGTATTTGCATGGCAACCTGCAAATATGTCGGGAGTCCCGAGAAAACTGGCCGAGCACAAATTGAAGGTCTACCCCCAGGCGAGGCCGATCCGACAGAAGTTACGTCGCTTCACGCCCGAGAAGAGAGAAGCCATCCGTGCTGAGTTGGCTCGCTTGGTCGCGGCAGGATTCATTAGAGAGGTGTTGCATCCTGAGTGGCTAGCTAATCTGTTCTTGTACTCAAAAAGAATAAAGTGGATTGGCGCATGTGCGTCGACTATACGGATCTCAACAAACACTGTCCAAAGGATCCCTTCGGGCTTCCTAGGATAGATCAGGTGGTAGATTCCACCGCCGGATGTTCTGTGTTGTCTTTCTTGGATTGCTACTCTAGGTATCATCAGATTAGTCTGGCAAAAGAAGACGAGGAAAAAACAGCATTCATCACTCCATTCAGAGTTTCTGCTATACCTCCATGTCGTTCGACCTCAAAAACGCTGGAGCAACTTATCAGATAGCTATTCAAACATGCTTAGCCAATCACTGGGGCAAGCGTGTGGAAGCTTATGTGGATGATGTCGTGATCAAAACAGAGAATTGAGAAAATTTCATTGAAGATTTACAGCTGGTCTTCAACAGTCTACGACGATATCGATGAAAGCTTAATCCCAAAAAATGTGTTTTTGGAGTACCAGCAGGAAAGTTGCTCGGGTTTATTGTCAGTCACCAAGGGATTGAAGCCAATCCAGAAAAGATCGAGGCTATCATGAGCATGGAAACACCACGATCACAGAAGAAAGTTCAAAGACTTACCGGATGTATGGCAGCTCTGAGCAGATTCATATCAAGGCTGGGAGAGAAAGACTTACCATTCTATAAGTTGCTCAAGAAGCTAGACAAATTCCAGTGGACTTCAGAAGCACAAGAAGCTCTGGATGTGCTGAAAAAATTCTTGACAACACCACCAGTGCTGAAACCGCCACGCCGAGCCACGCCGACTCAACCGGCTGAAGATCTGCTATTATACATCTCTTGCACGACTCACGTGGTAAGCACCGCGTTGGTAGTCGAGCGAGCAGAAGAAGGACACGCATACCCAGTACAACACCCTGTCTATTTCATCAGTGAAGTCCTGGGTCCCTCGAAGAAAAAATACCCTCAAGTCCAAAAGCTATTGTATGCAGTACTTCTAACTGCACGCAAGCTTCGTCACTACTTTGACGACCACAAAGTCATAGTAGTCACTGGATTTCCGATAGGAGATATTCTTCACAACAAAGAAGCCATCGGGAGAATAGCCAAGTGGGCCTGTGAGCTGGGATCTCATGACATTGAATTTCGACCTCGCACTGCTATCAAAAATCAAGCACTAGTTGACTTCGTATCAGAATGGACTGAGCAGCAGGTGCCGGATAACCCGGAAACCGCAGAAGTATAGCGAATGTATTTTGATGGCTCGTTGAAGCTGCAGGGAGCAGGTGCAGGGATCCTCTTTATTGCACCTGGAGGTGAACAACTCAAGTATGCTCTTCAATTGTTATTCCCGGCATCTAACAATGCAGCCGAATACGAAGCTCTGATTCATGGACTGAACATTGCCATATCACTGGGCATCAAGAGGCTGATGGTATATGGAGATTCTCTGGTGGTCATAAGTCAGATAAACAAAGAATGGGACTGCTCGAATGACGCCATGGGAAAATACTGCACTGCTGTCTGAAAACTAGAAGACAAATTTGAAGGTTTGGAATTTCATCATGTGGAGAGAGACCGCAACGCGGCAGCTGATGCATTGTCTAAACTAGGATCCAGTCGGACTCATGTCCCGCCTGGAGTTTTCGTCCAAGAAGTACCTTGCCCGAGCATTTCAATGGATCAGGTAGAAGAATGTAACACTCTGAGCCAACCAGAGTCAAATTCTGATGACTGGAGGGAGCTGATCATCAGATATATAAAGAGTGAAGAGGAACCAGATGACAAAAATATAGCTGAGCGAATTGCAAGGCAGTCGGCTCACTATACACTCATTGGGGAAACGCTATACAGAAGGGGCGCATCAGGAGTCCTCGTGAAATGTATTCTCTTAGCTACTGGAAAACAACTTCTGAATGAGATCCATGCTGGGCAATGTGGAGTACACGCAGCATCCAGGACCCTGGTTGGAAAGGTCTTTAGGTTGGGTTTCTACTGGCCAACAGCAAAGAGTGATGCAGCCGAGTTAATCCAGAGGTGCGAAGCCTGCCAGTACTTATCAAAGCAGCAACATTTACCAGCAAAGCAACTGCAAACCATACCCGTAACTTGGCTGTTCGCATGCTGGGGATTGGATATGATTGGACCTTTCAAGAAAGCTCAAGGAGGATACACTCATGTACTGGTTGCTATCGACAAATTCACTAAATGGATAGAGTTCAAACCCATTGCTTCTCTAACTTCAGCTAAGGCCGTAGAATTCATACAAGACATAATATTCAGGTTTGCAATACCGAATAGCATCATAACCGACCTGGGATCCAACTTCACAAGTTCAGAGTTCTTCGATTTCTGCGAGCAAAAGAGCATTCAGATCAAATATGCCTCGGTGGCGCACCCAAGAGCCAACGGGTAGGTCAAAAGAGCTAACGGGATGATATTGGAGGCGCTCAGGAAGAAAGTCTTCGACAAGAATAAAAAGTTCGCAGGAAAGTGGATCAGAGAGCTGTCGTATGTTGTTTGGAGCCTGAGAACTCAACCTAGTCGAGCTCTGCAGGGAAACACACCTTTCTTCATGGTCTATGGTTCGGAAGCAGTGCTACCTGCTGATCTCAAGTTCGGGGCACCGAGGTTAATCTTTGAAAACATAGCAGAAGCTGAAGCTACTAGGCTGGAGGATGTTGATGTACTCAAAGAAGAGCGACTGAACGCGGTGATTCAATCAGCACGGTATCAGCAAACTCTGAGGCACTATCATGATAAGGCCATACGACATCGATCCTTCGCAGTGGGAGATCTCGTCCTCCGTCGAATTCTAACGGGGGAGGGACGACACAAATTGTCACCTCTATGGGAAGGACCATTCATAGTAGCTGAAGTCATTCGGTCGGGATCATATCGTCTCACTCAGATGGACGGCACGGAAATTGGGAACTCATGGAACATAGAACACCTCAGGAAGTTTTACCCCTAGCTACATCCCCGAAGCTATTGGGACGACGATGTATTCTGTAAATTGAGAAATATATCATCAATAAAAAGACTTCAAAGGCACTCAAATTGTTCGCTGTCAATCGGCATACTTACTTAACTCAGGGTGACCACTATACCCTACTAACGGAGCAATCGGCTTAAGTCGGCAATGACTTAAGGCGGTGTGACATGCTCACGCTTACTAAACTCGGGGTGACCACTATGCCCTACTAACGGAGCAATCGGCTTAAGTCAGCAATGACTTAAGGCAGTGCGACATGCTCACGCTTACTAAACTCGGGGTGACCACTATACCCTACTAACGGAGCAATCGGCTTAAGTCGGCAATGACTTAAGGCGGTGGGACATGCTCACGCTTACTAAACTCGGGGTGACCACTATACCCTACTAACGGAGCAATCGGCTTAAGTCGACAATGACTTAAGACGGTGCGACATGCTCACGCTCATTTAACTCGGGGTGGCCACTATGCCCTACTAACGGAGCGGTCGGTTTAAGTTGGCACTGACTTAAATTGGCATGGCACACTCGGCACGTTTGCGATCACCCATCTTAGGGCAACCTCTATGCCCCACAACGAAATTTCAAAACCATCACACTGCATTTACTTCTACAATTGTAGATACTGTTGAATTCTAACAATGGGAAAACAATAGTAGCATTCAGTATTAAAAAGTGTTCTCTAACAAAACATTCGAGCACATTAACCACACATTCAAAGCATTCAGTGTTTTCTATTTAGTAATGTTCTTTTCAGGAGCAACTGACGAAGAAGGATGACTCGAGGAATCAGGAGCGGCATTCACGTCTGCCACTATGTCGTCAGGAACAACCACGCCGGGTCTCCTCATCAGAATCCGCCCCACGCGAATAGCTTTATCCTTAGCTTTGTCGCGCTGGGCCCTCAAAGTAGCAGAAGTCTCTTCAGCAGCTTTGACAGCCAACCGAGCAGTTTCTAGCTCTTGGACGACTGATTTCTTGGAAGCACGCAGATCCTTGATGACAGTATCTTTGGTCGACACCAACTGCTTGTGGCGAATCACGTCATCCAAGGACTCTTGCAGCTTATAACGATGATTATCCAACTCTTCCCTGGTGAAGCGATGACTCCTCTCCAAGATGGTCAACGAGTTGCTGGCATCGCGGTATAGCTTGTCAAGGTTGTCACGAGAAGTGGCAAGGGTGCACTTTTCCTCCTGCAGACAAGAATTAGTTTCTCCAAATGTCAAGCAAGCAATAAGAACACAGCAAACAAAGCCAAGATTCACTGGTCACCTTTTCAAAGTCGAGCTGAGCACGGAGGGTGGAGCTTAGCGTGTTAGCATCATTCAGAGAAGCAGAAACCCGGGCCAGTTCAGTCTGACCTTGAGAATATTTTTCTTCAAGATCAGAATACCGCCGAGCCATATCTGTCAAGAAATAGTCAAGCAAAGGTGTTCAGTTAGAAAACAGAATTAATCAAGTAATCAAAGAAGAAACAAAGGGCACTAACAAGCATTTGCCATCTCCAAATCAGACACCCGCCGCTGAAGCAGCACTGGATTCCAATGTGCCAGAGATAGAGCCCTTTCCGGGACATAAGCACCCTGCGACCTCAGCTGACCAACCATTTCATCAACCAACGCCTGACATTAAAAACAAATGAATATCAGAACAATATGACACCTGGGGTACAACCAGATCAGTAAAAACCAAGCTACCTGGAGGTTGGAAAAGAACGAAGGAACTCATAAGTCGTGGGAAGTTAGTTGATGGCTCGATGAAGGATCACCAACCGGAACAACCTGCAATGCATCAGTGGGGACCAGATCAGTATCATCAGCAGGAGTCAAAACTCTGTCATCAGGTGCACTAGCCTCTAAGGCGACTTCCTGACCCGAAGCTTGGGCTGCTGCCATGCAACCAGAATGCGGAGGAGAAGACCCTACGTGAACGTCCATGGAAGTGTGAGAGGGAGAACCAGCTCTAACACCCTCGGGGGCTGGGTCATAGCTCGCGCTACCCATCCGAGCCGGGTCATCCCCGGCAACACCCTTAGGGGCTGGGTAAGCGCTAGCGCCATCCTTGAGGGCCAAGCTCTCTATGACAGCCACCTCTAAGGCTGAAGGACCTTCACCCGCTTCCATGGGAGCAGAACAATCCAGACCAGCCTCCTGGCCCTTAAGACCGTGCTCCAAGGTCGATGAGGCGCGGGACGCCGTCCGGGATAACTCCAACCCAGCATCAGGCACATCAGTGCAAACATCCATCATGCCACCGTCTGCTGGCTCTGACAACAGATCTTCTGGGACCATGTCTTCAAGAGTCTGATCAAAATTCGCCAGAGATAATTCTTGCAGACCAATGAGGGCAGATAAAGCTGGAGAAGGAACACCACTGCTTTCCCCGCTGGCCAAGTAACGCTGGTTGTTCTTCCGAATTAGAGGGATTTCATCCTCCTCTTCCTCATCTTCATCAACAACGCGA
Source organism: Zea mays (assembly GCF_902167145.1). Classification (NCBI taxonomy): domain Eukaryota; kingdom Viridiplantae; phylum Streptophyta; class Magnoliopsida; order Poales; family Poaceae; genus Zea; species Zea mays. The sequence continues at coordinate 74,897,869 of NC_050098.1, forward strand.
ACAGTGCACCCATTGGGGTTAGCTTTGGCCAGATCACACCCATTGGGTTCAATGTCATCTAGGTCACACCCATTGGGATCCACAGCAGTCGGGTCACACCCATTGGGGTCAGCTTCAGCAAATGCAGGCACTGGCACTTCCTCAGTTGCAGGAACAGAAGGACCGGCATCCTGATCCAAGCTAGACACTCGATGAAGACGTCTCTTCTTCTTTTTCTTCCCCTCAGCAGGAGAAGTGGGCTGATTGACTCGGCGAGAACGTTTTGGGCGAACACTGTCAGACCTCTAAATATCCAAAGCTTTGTCGGCCTCAGGGATGGGCGCCACCACCAGTGTTTCAGCAGGAGCGACATCAGAAGAATCCTCAGCTAACATATCCAGCATGGCACTTATCTCTGCGTCACTTGGATTCAAAGGCACCTCAAAATGAACCTGCCTCTCGTCGTCAGGAATTTCTCCAAGTGAGGCAACCAAAGCACTAACTTCTTCGGGAGAGGGTCGCACTCTAAGGCCAAAACCGCTATCACCAGCAGGAGGGTTTGACACAAAAATGGTAAAGGCCTTGGAAGGAGGCAGATTCCAAGCCGAGTATGCAACAGGAGCGCCGATGTTCGACACCTTGCCTCTGAGTATCATCTCGAGCCGGCTCACCAAGTCCACAACAGGAATTCTTCTATTGGTTACCTGGGTTGAATCAGCCAGGCCTCGATATAGATATGCGGGGTATGCTCTGTCTTTCAGTGGCTGAATGTTCTTGAAAATAAAGTCGGCAACCACAGCCTCTGCAGTCAAACCCCTCTCTTTTTGTAGCCCAACCTCAGCAAGCAGAGCCCCTGCCTCAGCCACCTCCTGGTCTGTGAGGGATTCGGTCCAGCTCGGAGTGCGAACATCTGGCTGTCTCCCTGACCGTGGGGGGAGAGAATTCCCATGATTCTCCACGATGAACCATTCCAGGCGCCATCCCTTGATGTTGTCCTTGAGGGGGATGTCGAGATAGTCAGTCTTCCTCCCACGGCGCATCTCCAAACTCGCGCCCCCCACAAGCTAGTGCTGCCCTCCAGCCATCCCAGGCCGACAGTGGTACAAATGCTTCCAAAGGCCGAAGTGAGGCAAAACACCAAGGAAGGCTTCACATAAATGGACAAAAACAGAAACTTGCAGAATGGAATTGGGATTTAGATGGGTCAGATTCAGGCGATAGAAATCAAGGAGACCGCGGAAGAAAGGAGAAATGGGAAGAGCAAGGCTGCAGATAAGAAAAGGAACATAAATGACGGATTCGTGGGTGTCTTCTGTCGGAACAGTGACCCCACGGCAGATCCACCAGAACAGAGCTCCTTCGGAGGAAGAACTCCGATGGATACGAGATGAAGAAGGTCGGACTCAGAGACAATGGACATATGGATACCTGCGAAGGGCAACTGACTGTTGGGATCGATGGGGGGAATGATTGCGACGGACGAACTCGAAGCTTTCCGCTTGGGCGCCATCTCAACCTTGCTAGCGAGCAGAGCAGAAGCAATATTGCAGGAGAGCAGAGAAGGCCTGGATGTAGAAAAGCAAAAACTAGGGCACAAAACGCGGAGGCGTGCGACAGTGCAGTACATATGAGGTTTTCTCGGGCCAGGCGCCACTTCCAAAACGTTGGCATGCCATGTCATCACCCGGCCGTTATTTCTAAAACGCGGGCATGCCATGTCATCACCCGACCGTTATTTCTAAAACGCGGGCGTGCCACATCATCACTCGGCCGTTATTTCCAAAACGGCCGACGCGACCCATTTTAACTCAGCGGTTATTTCTAAAAACGCTGACGTTACCAGACTTCACCCGGCCATTGTTTCCAGAGCGGCTGGCGTGGCCCGTTATCACTCGGCTGTTACCTCTAAAACGCCAACGTCGCCATCGATCACTCGGCTGTTACCTCTAAAACGCCAACGTCGCCATCGATCACTCGGCTGTCACCTCTAAAACGCCGATGTCACCATCAGTCACTCGGTTGTTATTCCTAAAGCGGTGGCATGGCTCCGAAGGATTCGGATGTTACCTCTAAATCGTCGACATCACCAGTAACCGCTCGGTCGTTACTTCTAAAACACCGACGTGGCCCGCTATCACTCAGCCATTACTTCAAAAAGCGCCAACATCGCCAATAATAACTCGGCCGCTACCACCAAAGCACTGACGTCGCAAATAAAGCAGTCTGAAGCGTGACCCGATGACTCCATGTTGCTACTCAAGCATTGCAGATAGAAAACATCATCGGTGGTAAATATTAAAACGACCGACGACTGACCAGAAGGCAAAATAATGCACACAGAAGTGGGGCGAAATCATTCTTCATAAGGGAAGTGTTACTGAACTTACAAATCAACTCATTATGAGCTGATGCCTTGCCTACTACTACATTACATTTCACTAACTATACTACTAGCTACTACTACATTATTTCGCTAATACTATTTCTACTAATCTACACTAACATCTAAAACCAGTGGCGTCTAGCCACTGGCCTTGTTGCTGCCCTTGCTGCTGCCCTTGCCACTGTCGCCGCCGTCGCCGCTGCCACCCTTGCTGCTGCCCTTGCCGCTGTCACCGTCGTCGCCGCTGCCACCCTTGCCGCTGCCGTCACCGCCCTTGCCGCTGTCGCCGCCACCGTCATCGTCGCCTCCATCGTCGTCGCCGTCACCGCCGTCGCCGCCGCTGCCCTCCTCGGACGGGTCGGAGGAATTCTCCTCGTCCGAGGAGTACTCCGACTCATCCGAGCCCTCGAGCCCGGCGCGCTCGACAGCCCGGATGTAAGTCCATACCTCCGCGGCGATCCCCTGGGAGTCGTCTGAATCATCAGATGACGCCGGGGGAGAGGCAGGAACCGGAGAGCCCTCGGACTCGGAGGAGAACTCCTCCTCTGAGTATTCCGAGTCGCCGAAGTCCTCCGAGGGAGGAGTCGGCTCGCGCTTGCGCTTGTCGCCGGAGTGATGCGAAGAACCTCCACCTTTCTTGCTCTTGCCCATGGTGGAGTGGAAGGAAGAAGAGGAGAGTAAACAGCAAGCAGCAGCAAGAAATCTGAAAATGCTGGAGAAGCAAGAACACTATTAGAAGAAGAAGGCAACCGCTCACCTCCTACCACGGCCACCGAACAGTCGCAAAAATTCAATATGCAATTCAAACCGTCTGAAGACACGCCAGGTGGCTGATGCTGTTTCACGTAACACGACACCCATTGGGACTCCAGTCAACTGCGCGGGCGATATGATTACACCCGTGGTCACATCAAGTTACTACTTAGAAGTAGTTTGATAAACGCTCAGCGTACCAAGCCGTCCCTTGCCTACACCCATTGGGGGGACGCCCAGGAATTATCAGTATATTTTCCAAAACTGTCACATCCGTACAGTATATGCAATGAATGCTCCAAGACAGAAGAGAGATATCAGCAAGGATCAAAGGAAAGCCAAATATAGCCGATAAGGTACAAGTCTAATCGACAGAAGCATCAAAGCACGAAGTGACATGAAGACTAGCCAAGGGCCATCTATCGAACGTCCAATCAGTCGCAGATCAAATAAACTGCAGGACCTAGCAAGATATGGGCAGATCGCGTACTCAGCCTCAAAGACAAAAATGTGCGCTGACCTACAAAGCATAGTGTTAATAATATAATGCTGATCTCTAAAGGCATTCGACAAAAGGAAAGGATGATTCCCAGAAAAAGGCATGAAATGAAGACCTTCGAGTGGATTATTTTCAAAAATCCACTCGAAGCTCGGGGGCTACACCCTTTGGGTGCACCCTCGGTGCACCCAATGAATCATCATCCCCGAAGAAGCAAAATGCTGACCTCTAAAGCATAAGGCAAAATTAAGACAAGGCTGACCTCTGAAAAAGCACAAGTGGAAGATAAAAGTGATTTCTGATAATACTCGAAGTGAAGACCTTCGAGTGGATTGTTTGGAAAAATCCACTCGAAGCTCGGGGCCTACACCCATTGGGTGCACCTTCGGTGCACCCAATGAAGTTCGAAGTCCTACAGGACAAAATGCTGACCTCCGAAGCATGAACCTGAGACAGAACACCAAATTTCGAGGAATAATAGCAGAAGAAGACAATAAAAAATCGTTTTAACCGGATCACTCAGAATTCAGAAGGAGTGACCCGGCAGTCTTATTTCCAAAGAATTCTTATTAAGATCAAAGACTGCAAGCTGGACCTAGGATCTTTGGGCCGTTTATTTCAAAATCAACCCAAAGATCGGGGGCTTGTGGGGGACAGATATCCCCCGGGTCCACTAGAAGGATAAAAGACCCCACAAAAGGCCCAAGGGCCCCACAACTCGTGGGCCTGGGAGGAACGACCAGTGGAGCAGATTAACGCAAGGCCGGGTCGGCGCAAGCCCAGACGGCCCCACAAATTCGAGCAGTAATCACAACAGTGACCCGACCTTCCCGCGCAGGAGCCCCGTACAACGGAACCAAGCGAGGATGGATCGGCTGAATTACAGGAGGATAGACTTAGATGGTTCACTATTTCTTAGGCACACGTTGTTATCATATCTGCATGTAATGTCCCACGGTCGAGTATATAAGGCCTAGGGGGCACCCCTTCAGAACGATCACTCATTACTTAGCCATCCACCCTGATCTCTACGTTTTCCAGCACTAGAGAACTCCCTTGTAACCCATCACATAAAGCACTCTCGCCAGGACGTAGGGTGTTACACATCTCAAAGCGGCCCGAACCTGTACATCATTGTCCACTATTTCTCGTGCGCCCAGCACGAACCATTGAGCTACAGTCGGTAACACCGTCCTACTCCTAAAAGCACCTTAAGGGGTAACCCCGGGTGCACGGTTGGACCCAAAACACCGACAAACTATTTCCAATTAATCACTGGATCCTACTCAAATTCGACCTCAAAGTTCCTCTGACTTCACTGGTGGTCATAATTCAGTCTTCAGGGGTGCCTGACAGTCCATTTTCATGCCAATTTATCTCCAAATATTGTACAGCATCAAGGCTTAGTCACTTAAGCAAAGTTGTACTCCTATCATAGCTCTACAAAATTGATGTACTGACTTAGTGCAAAATTTTCATGAATCAAGAGATACAAAGCTCCAAAGGTGACCAAATTCCACTGAAATTTAGAGTTAGCCACTTAGGGGTTCTTGGGTATTTTTGCAATTAATTCCAAATTACACCACAATACTTAAAATTTCTCCAATGTAAAAGTTACTTAGTTTTTATGTTCTATCACTTTTATATTTGCACTTTGGTCCAAAAGTGCCTAGAATTTGAATTCACCCCGTACGGTACAATTTAGGGTTTTCTAGGGTTTCTTTTAGGGTTTTGGGTACTCTAGGGTTTTTGTGCCACTCAAATCCATCTCTCTTGATTTCTTATGAATATTTCCAATGACTTTTGAGATATTACTCCTTTTTGTCTTACTATTACCCATATGCCCTAATCCCAGGGTTGGTTATCCTACCCTAGGGTTAAGTACACTTCAAGTCACCACATCACACATGTTTTCAAATTTTACCTAGTGAATGCATTCTAGGTGTGACATACAAAATGAAATGTCAATGCATATCATTTCATGCTTAAGTTTTAGTGCTAGTAACACCAGGGGTGTTACAACTACAGTATGCATTGGATGCCCATACATTTCCATCATTTCAGAGGTTGCTTGATAAAGCACTTACTATTGAACACAAGCGTGTTCAATTGGGAGATCTGAAGAGGAAGGCCATTGCCCAGGGGCAGGGTAGCAGCAGTATTCGTCCTCGCTACGTTCCGCCCTAGAGTACACTAGCTCGTCCAGGAGGAGGACCACGCACAGCTCAGTACGCTCCACAGGGGACTCCACAGACACCCCACACTCGTCAGGCTACCCCCACTAGCACCCCGGCGAGGCCTACAGGACAGAAGAAAGGCCCTACATGCTTCAAGTGCAGTCAGGTTGGGCATTATGCAAATGCTTGTCCAGCGGGGAATTCTAGTGCATTAGCTCAGAACAAGCAACACACTCCTGGCCAGGGATTTAGTATTGCCAGGGTTAATCAAGTCAGTGCTGAGGCCACTGCTGACGGTGCAGACATCGCTATTGGTATGTTTTACATTAATGCAATTCCAGCAGCATTATTATTTGATTCTGGAGCTACGCATTCGTTTATTTCTCCTCGATTTGCAACTACCAATGAATTACCACTGCAAAACATGAAAAAACCTATGGTAGTAATTACACCTAAAGGACCTGTTGAAGCAAACTATATGACACAAAGATTAACACTGACAATTATGGGAAGGGAATTCTGGTCTAGACCCATAGTACTAGAAGAAAGCAGTATAGATCTGATACTCGGGATGTCCTGGTTAAGGAAAGCAAAGGCAGTTATACACTGTGCTAAGTGAACCGTAGAACTCACTAGTTCCAAAGGGGAAAGATTTGAGGTTGAGATTACTATAACCGCCTCTACCAGACCAGCCATATTTCTAGTAGATGGAAAATTTGTGGGTAGAAACATCCGAGTTGTTAGAGACTTCTAGATGTCTTTCCTGAAGAGTTACCCGGAATGCCACCAGATAGGGAAGTCGAATTCATTATTGATCTCTTACCTGGTACTGCTACCATTTCAGAAAGTCCATAAAGGATGTTAGTGGAAGAGTTAAAAGAACTAATGAAACAGTTAACGGAGTTGCAGGAAGCAGGGTACATTCGTTCGAGTTCCTCACCTTGGGGAGCGCCGGTTCTGTTTGTACAGAAGAAAGATGGATCGCAAAGGATGTGTGTGGATTATAGATCCCTTATTGATGTTACTGTGAAGAACAAGTATCTGTTACCCCGCATTGAGGATTTATTTGATCAGATGAGAGGTGCAAGGGTGTTCTCCAAGATTGATCGCCGATCGAGTCATCAAATGAAGATTAGACCATGTGATATTCCTAAGACGACTTTCTCAACCCGATATGGTTTATATGAATTCACAGTTATGTCATTTGGACTCACTAATGCACCAGTCTATTTTATGAATCTGATGAATAAGGTGTTTATGGAGTATCTTAATAGATTCGTCATGGTATTCATCGATGATATTCTTATTTATTCCAAGAGTGATAGTGATTATGACGAACATCTGAGATTGGTGCTACAAAAGCTACGGGATAATCAACTCTACGCCAAGTATAGCAAATGCGAGTTCTGGATTGATGAAGTGCCATTCCTTAGACATATAAATTCCAACGGTGGGATATCAGTGGATCCTGCTAAAGTCAAGAAGATGGTGGGGTGGAGTATACCCAGTACAGTTACCGATGTCCGAAGTTTCTTGGGACTTGCAGGCTATTATCGGCTATTTATTGAAGGGTTCTCTAAGATTGCTAAGCCTATGACCTCACTTCTGGAGAAAGGAAGAGAGTTTAAGTGGGATTGGAAGTGCCAAGATAGCTTTAATCAACTAAAGTTTAGATTGATGGCACCCCCAGTGTTGGTTATGCCAGATCTGCAAAAGGGATTTGACATTTATTGTGATGCATGTGGCTAAGGCTTGGGATGTGTGCTTATGCAAGGACACATGATCGCCTACGTGTCTCATCAGTTGCGGAAACATGAGTTGAACTATCCCACTCATGACTTAGAACTGGCATCCGTAGTGCATGCACTTACGATATGGAGACATTATATTATGGGAACCAAGAGCCAAGTATACATCGATCACAAGAGTTTGAAGTACATATTCACTCAGAAGGATCTCAACCTTAGGCAACGCCGATGGTTGGAGCCCATAAAGGATTATGACATGGAGATTCATTATCACCCGGGCAAGGCAAATCTGGTTGCAGATGCCTTGAGTCGAAAGGAGAACGTTCATTCCGCTATTGTTGCCCAGCTACCCGATGAGATTGTTGAGGATTTCAGGAGACTCAACCTGGGAATTGTTGCGCACACTGAAGGAGTCACCATTGAATTGGAACCTACCTTGGAGCAAAAAATTCGTAAGGGTCAGATTGGTAATGCTAAAATTCAAGAGATCAAGGATCTTATTACTGAAGGTAGAGGCCCAGAATTCACAGAGGATGAGCAAGGCACAGTATGGTTCAAGGACCGGATTTGTGTTCCTGAGATTGATAGCCTTCGTGAGACTATATTGAAGGAAGCTCATGATTTTGATTACTCTATCCACCCTGGTAGCACTAAGATGCATCAGGATTTGAAGCAGAAGTACTGGTGGTATGGACTGAAAAGAGATGTTGTTGCACAGGTGGCTAAGTGTGATGTGTGTCAAAGAGTCAAGGCCAAACATCAAAGACCAGCTGGATTACTGCACCCGCTTAAGATACCCGAGTGGAAATGGGAAGAAATTGGCATGTATTTCATTGTTGGACTACCCCGCACAACTGCAGGGTATGACTCCATTTGGGTGATTGTGGACAGACTGAGGAAAGTGGCTCACTTCATTCCTATGAGAACTAATTACATGGGAGCCAAGCTAGCAGAATTGTATATGACTCGGATAGTTTGTCTACATGGGGTGCCTAAGAAGATCGTGTCTGACCAAGGATCACAGTTTACTTCTCGGTTTTGGAAGAAGTTGCACGAGTGCTTGGACACACAGTTAAATTTCAGTTCGGCCTACCATCCTCAAACTATAGGGCAGACCGAGAGGACCAATCAAGTACTGGAGGATATGTTAAGAGCTTGTGCTCTTAAACATGGTGGCAATTGGGATAAGAGCTTACCATATGCGGAGTTCTCATACAATAATAGCTACCAGGCCAGCTTGAAGATGTCACCGTTCGAGGCTCTATATGGCAGAAAGTGCAGGACTCCACTGTATTGGTATCAAACTAGTGAAAGGCAGTTCTTTGGGCCTGAAATTATACAAGAAGCAGAAGAACAAGTGCGAATGATAAGGGAGAATTTGAGAACTGCACAATCAAGGCAGAAGAGCTATGCTGATACTCGGAGAAGACTGCTAGAATTTAAGGAAGGCGATCACGTGTATTTGAAGGTGTCACCGATACGGGGTATGAGGAGATTTAAAGTCAAAGGGAAGTTGTCCCCTCGCTTTATTGGACCCTTCTTAATCCTGAAGCAAGTGGGAGAGGTTGCCTATCAACTGGAACTACCCGATCATCTCGCGGATGTATATGATGTCTTCCATGTATCTCAGCTAAAGAAATGTCTCAGAGTACCTGAGGAGCAGCTACCACTGGAGGATCTTAGTGTTCAAGATGACCTGACCTATACTGAGTATCCTATCAAGATTTTTGATACTTTGACTCGAGTCACGAGGAGTAAAGTGATAAAAATGTGCAAAGTGCAATGGAGTCACCATGGAGAAGATGAAGCTACTTGGGAAAGAGAAGAACTACGAGTACATTTTCCCCACCTCTGTCACACCCGGTTTTAGAAGGCAAACCGAATGCGAACCATGTACGTGCCAGGATCAGTTATTCACGTACACAGCAGTTACATAATATGGACATCATCACACAGTGCTCAAAATGGTATTAATAAGGGAAATAGTCGATTACATCATACGTCTGAGACGTCCATATAGTTCTTACAATAAATCAAAGTGCGGAAAAGAAACGTAGATAACGCGGCCTTCACAGGCAGCCGACTGGGGGTTGCCGCTAACCCACACCTAGAACTCGTCGTAATCTTGGAACTCCTGGGAGTCTCCTTCCACAGCTTCATCTTCGCCTGAGCAGTGGTTGCAATGCTTACAACCTGGGGGGGGTTTGGTGTGTAGAGCAAGGGTGAGTACACATCAACATACTCAGCAAGTATCCTGTTTGGCTGTAGTGGACTAGCTTTATGTGGGGATAAGTCAAGCAGTTGCTTTTAGTTGGTCAGATTATTATTTACTAGTAGAAAGCCAAGTTTTAGCATTAACCCAAGTTATTAACCCGATGTACCCTTTCCAAACGGAAAGAATACCACTTACCAGCACCATAGTCATAACCAAAACCATCAATCTCATTGCCACCTGTAAACCAAAAGGTCTCTTATCAAGTACCACTAATCACTGGAGCTCCCTTGGCCGCTCATAACCGTGAGCACGGCTGATATATCAGTTTCATAACACTCTGCAGAGGTTGTGCACTTTACCCACAAGCCGTGATTCCCTCTTGCCTCGGGCCGATCAAACCCTTAAACACTACCAAGGTGAATAGGCAGGGTTTCACTACGTAGCCTTTACAAAGATTCCCCGGGGCTGTAGCCACCCGTTAGGTTTCCTAAATGCACCGCACTCCTCCCCAAGGGGCGAACCCAAACTTGGCAGAGCGAGCCGCATACACCGAGCCCCATTGACGGCACGACGGCTAAGTGAACTACATCCCGGATCCTCTAATTATTCAGCTAAGGGCACCCCATTCCACCCTCATGGTTGCACTGTTTTCCCGGGCGGTCATCCATAGAACAGGTCCTTACGGAGAGGCACTCGAGAAACCGCTCGAGCCCCCTTGAAGGTCACAAGTACAACATCATAATAAGAGAAGGGAAAACAGCGTATCATAGATAATCTCATCATGTTCATTGATTAGAGTTGAGCAATAGCATAAAGCTAAACAGTAATAATCCAACCCAGATAGGTAAACAAGGACATGGATAACAAAAGCTAGTCAATCCTTAGGTATAAATATGTAATGCGGGGGGTGAATTAAAGAATGAATAGGACAGGGATAGGTCAAAGGACACTTGCCTCCACCAAACGACTGCTGCTCAGGGGCTTCTCCTGCGGGTTCCTCGGGCTCTTCGACCGAATCGTTCTCTATGCGATTGCAAACATACATACATCCACATATTTAATACAAAAGAACAGTACACCATACAAGGAAACAAATAAAGCGAATATGCATCAAGTATGACATTCGATATCGCATTTGTTATGGTTAGAAAGAAACGGGAAAGGGTCTCGCAGGGGGTTAAATCTTATGCGCTAACGATCAATTACAATTGGTTCTCAACAAAAGAATTCTGTTATATGCACTAGTGGGAACCTAATCGTTTTAAGTTGATCAACATCGCACGAGATAAACAATTAACTACATGAATCAATTAGCATAACGGAATTTTAAATTAAACTTCCTATTTCAATGGCATATGAACAACGATTAGCCTACCTAAAATAAAATAGCTATGATCACAGAAAGTAAATAAAATAAAATAAATAAAAAAAATAAAAAACAGGGGGGGGGGGCGGTTGAACCGGCCCTAGGGGCGGTTGAACCGGCCGGCTGGGCGGCGAGCTGGGCGGCGGGGCGGCTGAGCCGGCCCGGTTGAACCGGCGGCCAGGCGAGCGCGCGGGGGGGGGGGGGGGGGGGGGGGGGGGGGTCGGGCTGGCCAGGCGGCCGAGCCGGCCAAACGGCCAGGCGAGCGCGCAGCCAAGGCGGCCAGGGGGCGCGCCGGCGGGGGGCACGGCCGGGGGCTGGCCGAGCCGGCCAGGGCGCGGCCGGGCGGGGCGGGCCGAGCCGGCCATGGCGGCGGCCAAGGCGCCGAGCGGCAAGGGGAAAGGGGAGGGGGGGAAATGGGGAAGGGAGGAGAGGGGGAGGGGGCTCACCGGCGATGGGGACGGGGCGGGGCGGGGCGGCGGGGCGGGGCGGCCGAGCGGGGCGGCCGATCGGCGACGGGGAGGGGCGGCGCTAGGGCAGGGGGTAGGGGCGGCGGCGGCTTAGGGTGAGGGAGAGAAAATGAGAGAAAATGAGAGGGAGGGAGAAAGAATTTGGGGAAAAAGGGGAGGTGGGGGGGGGCGGTTGGGCCTTTTGGGCCCAAGGGGGGGGGCGCCAGGGGCGGCTGGGCCGGCCGGGGTCGGCCCACGGCGCGGGAGAGAGAGAAAAAGAGGAGAGAGAAAGAGAGAGAAAAAAAAAGAAAGAAAAGATCTTCTCCTCATTTTCGAAATCCGATCTTTTTACATGAATGCATTTGCACTTTCAAAGCAATCAAAAGAAATGCAAGGTTCGGCATGGTGCATCAAACAACATAAAGTATTTAGGGTTTTTCTTACACGGGAAATCCAAACCGAATCCCGCTAGAACTTTGGAAAAGGTCAAGGTGTAGCGAGGGCAAAAAGAAAAAGAAAAGGTAACGCCCGAATTTTGGCGAGTAAAGAAAAGAAAAAAATTCAACTGCAAAATTCGGGGCGTTACAAACCTATCCCCCTTAAAAGAATCTCGCCCTCGAGATTCAGGGCTGGCTAGCAAAGAGCTCTGGGTACTTAGCCATCAGATCATCTTCACGCTCCCAGGTTGCTTCTTCCTCAGAGTGGTGATTCCATCTGACTTTGCACATTCTGATGGTCTTCCTTCGGGTGACTCTATCTGCAATCTCAAGGATCTGAGCTGGCTTCTCAACATAGGTCAAGTCCTCCTGGACCTCAAGACCTTCCACTGGCAACTGCTCTTCTGGCACACGCAAGCACTTCTTCAACTGAGACACATGAAAGACATTATGCACAGCAGACAAATTCTCGGGCAAACTGAGCTGATAGGCCACTTCTCCTCGCTTTGCAAGAATCTGATACGGACCAATGTAGCGGGGTGCTAGCTTGCCTTTCACTCCGAATCTTCTGACTCCTCTGATCGGTGACACTTTCAGATAGATAAAGTCTCCGACTTCGAAACTCAGCTCTCTTCTTCTTGTGTCTGCATAGCTTCGCTGCCTCGATTGCGCTATCTTCAGATTCTCTCGAACCATCTTGATGTTCTCTTCGGCTTCGAGCAAAATGTCTGGCCCAAACACTTGCTTTTCTCCAGGCTGATCCCATTGCAACGGAGTTCTACAACTCCTTCCATAAAGCGCTTGAAACGGTGACATCTTCAAACTGGCCTGGTAACTGTTGTTATAGGAAAACTCTGCATAAGGCAATCGCTTGTCCCATCCGGACTGATCTTGCAACGCACAGGCTCTCAACATGTCTTCAAGAATTTGATTGGTCCTTTCGGTCTGGCCATCTGTCTGCGGGTGATAAGCTGAACTGAAATTCAGATGTGTGCCCAAGGCTTCATGCAACTGCTGCCAGAAATGAGAGGTGAACTGCGTTCCTCTGTCTGACACTATCTTCTTTGGCACACCATGAAGACAAACGATCCGAGACATGTACAACTCTGCCAATACTGCACTGTTGTAGCTGGTCTTGACAGGTATGAAGTGGGCTGACTTGGTCAAACGGTCCACTACTACCCAAATGGAATCGTAGCCGGCTCGAGTGCGAGGCAATCCGACTATGAAATCCATACCAATTTCATCCCATTTCCACTGAGGGATCTGCAACGGTTGCAACAATCCAGCAGGTCTCTGGTGTTCTGCCTTAATTCTTCGGCAACTATCGCACATAGCCACATGCTCTGCGATTTCCCTCTTCATTCCGTACCACCAGAATTTCTTCTTCAGATCCTGATACATCTTCTCACTACCAGGGTGAATCGAATAGGCTGTCTCATGAGCTTCCTTGAGAATCAACTCCCGAATAGACTGGACATTGGGAACACACAAGCGGTCTTTGAACCATATCACGCCTTCTGCATCTTCTCGAAACTCTTTGCCTCTGCCATCTAGAATCAGTCGCCGGATCTCACTGATCTTCTCATCATTCTTCTGCGCTTCTTTGATTTCGCGCTCCAAGGTAGGTTCCAACTCAACCGCGACTCCTCGCGAATTGTTCAGAAATCCGAGACTCAACCTGTCAAACTCCTTGGCCAACTCATAAGGCATCGGACGAGCGACCATCAGATTGACTTGACTCTTTCTGCTCAAAGCATCTGCCACTACGTTTGCTTTGCCTGGATGGTAATGAATTTCCAACTCATAGTCTTTGATCAACTCTAACCATCTTCGTTGCCTCATGTTCAACTCCGACTGAGTGAATATGTACTTCAGACTCTTGTGGTCTGTGTAAACATCGCATTTCTGTCCATACAGATAGTGCCTCCATGTCTTCAGTGCGTGAACCACTGCTGCCAACTCTAGATCATGGATTGGGTAATTCTTCTCATGAACCTTCAGCTGTCGGGACGAGTAAGCCACAACTCTTCCCTCTTGCATCAACACACATCCCAAACCTGTGTAACAAGCATCGCAATACACCGAAAAGGGCTTGTGCACATCAGGCAAGACTAGGACAGGCGCTGTAGTCAACTTTTCTTTCAGCGCTTCAAAGGCCTCTTGGCATTTCTGGGTCCACTTGAACTCAACCTTGTTGCCTAGCAACGCTGTCATTGGCTTCGCAATTTTCGAAAACCCTTCAATGAATCGCCGATAATATCCGGCCATTCCAATGAAGCTCTTGATTCCTCTAGCATCTGTTGGCGCTTTCCAGTTCAGAATGTCTGCCACTTTCTTTGGATCCACAGCCAATCCTTCCTTGTTGATTATATGACCCAAGAACAGGACTTCGCTGATCCAGAACTCACACTTGCTCAACTTTGCGTACAACTGGTGCTCTCGCAATCTCTGCAATACCATCCTCAAATGATCTGCATGCTCTTCTTCGCTTTGAGAATAAACCAGAATATCATCAATGAATACCACCACAAACTTATCAAGGTAATCCATGAATACACTGTTCAGCAAGTTCATGAAGAATGCTGGCGCATTGGTCAAACCAAAAGACATCACTGTGAACTCGTACAACCCATACTTGGAAATGAATGCCGTCTTCGGAATGTCCGAAGGTCGGATCCTGAGTTGATGATAACCTGACCTCAGATCAATCTTGGAGAACACACTGGCTCCTCTCAACTGGTCGAACAGATCTTCTATTCTGGGCAAGGGATACTTGTTCTTGATCGTGACCTCATTCAAAGCTCGGTAATCGATACACATCCTCTTGGTGCCATCTTTCTTCTCCACAAATAGGACAGGGGCGGCCCAAGGCGAGGTGCTTGGCCGGATGTAACCTTTCTCTGACAGCTCATCAATTTGCTTCTTAAGTTCATCCAACTCTGGTCCAGATATTCTGTAAGCTCTCTTAAAGATGGGGGCGGTTCCGGGAAAAAGCTCTATAGCAAACTCAACTTTCCGCTCTGGTGGCATACCCGGTAAGTCCTTTGGAAACACATCCGGGAACTCAGACACTACCTTGATACTCTCAATTGGGTCTGCTTCACTGCTATCGACAGCCATCTGATAACAACTTCCTTTCTTTGGCTCAGGCGGGACTAACTCGGTCACCACTTCCTCTCCTAGTGGGGACACCAACTTGATTGTCCTTTTATCACAACTGATAACTGCCTGATACTTATCTAGCCAATTCATCCCTAGGATGACATCTATTCCCTGAGTACCCATTACTATAAGGTTGGCGGGAAATGCTATCCCCCTTATTTTCACACTTATATTCAAACAAATGCTATCAGCTCGAATTCTACCACCGGCTGAGTCAATTTGAATGGGGGTTGACATGGTAGTAATCGGAAGATTATGTGCTTCTACCCATGATGCAGTAATGAAAGAATGCGTTGCTCCAGTATCAAATAACACTTCTGCAATATGGGAGTCGACTGGGAACATACCTACTATCATGCCGGGGGTCTCCTGAACTGCTTCAGCTTCCAAGTGGTTCAGCCTTCCATGATTATAGCGCGGCTGAGAGCGATTGCCTGCTCCAGGCTGAGACACATTCTGCTTTGCTGGGGCATTGGGGCCTGACTGCTGCTGGGCTGCCTTCTTCGGACATTGCATCACCCAATGGCCCTGCTCTCCACAGTGGAAACATGCCCTGTTTCCAACCTGAGCTGGTGCTGCCTGACTGTTCTGCTGAGTTGCTGGGGCAGGAAGACGAGGTGCCTGCTGATTCTGCCTCTGAAACTGACCTCCTGACTGATTGCTCTGACGGTTCTGGTACTGATGCTGAGGATACTGCCTTTGGAACTGCTGATGCTGCTGAGGTGGACGCTGGTTCTGCCTGAACTGCTGAGGTTGATTGCCTGAAAAACGAGGGCGGCTGCTGCTTCCAGGCTGGGGTCCACTGATCTTGCGCTTACGATCTTCCATCTCCTTACGCTTTCTCTCTGTCATGATTGCTCTATCAATCAGGTGCTGGAATGTCGGGAAGGTGTGATTCATCAGCTGATACTGCAGAGGGTCAACCAAGCCTCTCAGAAAACGGTACTGTCGCTTGGCGTCGGTGTTGACATCTTCAGGAGCATAGCGAGACAATTGCAGAAATCTGTCTCGGTACTCACTGACAGATGATGGCCCTTGCTTGAGAGCCAGGAACTCCTCTTTCTTCACTGTCATCAGACCTGCAGGCACATGGTACTGACGAAAGCTACCTCTGAATTCTTCCCAGGTGATGGTGTCAGGGTGGGCATGGGTGGCGAGGTAAGACTCCCACCATGACTGGGCTGCTCCTCTCAACAGACGGGGACCATACAGGACTTTCTCCCTGTCATCGCACTGAGCGGTATGCAACTCCCGCTCCACAGTGCGCAGCCAATCTTCAGCATCCATGGGGTCAGAAGAATGAGCGAACGTTGGTGGATGACCTCTCATGAATTCAGCACGCTTGTCTCTGGGCATCTGAGGCATCTGAGGCTGAGGTGGTGCTTGCTGCTGCTGCTGCTGCTGCTGAATGGCGGCCAAAGTCTGACCGATGGCCTGAACTGCCTGAGTCTGCATCAGAAACATCTGCTCAATCGACATCGGGGGCGGGGGCGGCAGCTGCTGCTGCTGGGGCGCCTCATCTTGCTGACCGGCTCGCTCCTGCTGAGCACGCCTTCCTCCTCTACGCCTGTTCTCTGACATCTGCAGAATGCGACCACACATCAGAACTGATCTGGCAAATCTTGCAGCATAAGAAAAGAGAATAGAATTCTTCAACCGCACTGAACAGATGAGCATCTTCACTGATCTCCAACACAGACCACACAGCTTCTCAGATAAAGAGGAAAGTGGAATAAAAGGTTTCCCAACTATATAACTAACTTTATTAACATAGTATGTAAACCAAAATGCAGGGGGTACCCACACTCTGGTAACAATCATTACAAAGATCCAAACCAAACATAGTTCATCATGACAAACATAAATGCACAGGATATAGCAAACTACCCTGTCTAACTAAGACTAACTAAGACCGAGATTAACGCTAAGACTGAAGCTTCTACGTATATATATTTCGTATTAATTACAAGATCCAACTCTAGCGATCTATGGTTCTAGATTTATCTTGGTCTTGCAGGCGGGATTGCCATAAGACTGGTGTCCACGCTGAGGTGAGCGGTACGGGTGCTGAGTCCCAACGGGAGCGGGGGAACCACCATCCAAATAACGACGTTCCGCGCACTCAGCCCGCAACAGGGCGATCTCAGCACGAGCCCTACTCAGCTCGTCTAATGCATGGTCCAGCTCCGTGTTTAGCACGGCGGCTAGGTTGACTGTGCTGCTCAACCTAGGATTGCCCTCACCGACAGGTGAGACAATCACGCCTCCTGTGCTGCCAGATGGACGGCGGGGGTAATACTTCAGGTCAAGACCGTCAGCTGCCCCACCGAAAACCGAGCAGTAGTGCGAAAGCGCACGCCGTGCAGCATCTTGCATGGCTGCCTCAGCTGAGTCCCGCTCAGAGATAGAATAGTGCTCTGAGCAGGCCTCCGCACCCTGGAGACTGTCCTCCGGGCAGCGCACCAAGCAAGTTGCCTCCCAGCGGTCCGGGTAGACCCCGCGACTATGCTGGTAGACCACACAGCGATACTCGACGGACCAAGTATGCCGGTCAAATGCCCGACGTAGCAGGGTGTCGAGCGCATCGTGGAAGTGACACCCGCGAGCAGCGTCGCGAGTGATGGGTCGAGCAACCCATCCTTCCGGCTCAGGGTTAGCAGAGAAGTCGGTGTCGTGGCTCGAGCTGTCGTCACCATCTCCGTCGTCTGGGTCTCCTCCAGCAGCTACTCCAGAAGCTGGGGCGCCCAGTGGTGGTGCAGGGGGCGGCTCCAGAGGAAGCACAGGGGAGCAGCTCCTCACAGACTCTATCTCCTGGTGGAGCGAGAAGGAAGAGCTCTGCTGCTCCTGTCGTCGACGCTCCTGCTCCTCACGCAGGCGGTGGTGTAGTCTCTCCAAGTGGCTGGACTGTCCGGCCACGGGACGGCGAAGCGGACGCTCAGCAAGGCGGGAGGGTAAGAAGGGGATGACTGACTTTCGTGCAGTGTGTCTAAGTCGAGCCATCTACAAAAGACATCGCAAGCAGAAGGGTGAGAACAGAATTAATATGACCAGCAAGTAATAAGTAAACGAAGGATCAGAATGAAACACAATTTTTTTAGCAAGGTATAATATATAGTAGAACATAGGTTTGGTCGGTATGACCAACTTTTGAAGAGATATTAAAGTCAAGGTAGGGACAGAGGTCTATAGTCCTTAGAACGACCATTCTACTCTAGGTTAGCGGTCCTACAGTCAGCACGGCTTTGATACCACTTATGTCACACCCGGTTTTAGAAGGCAAACCGAATGCGAACCATGTACGTGCCAGGATCAGTTATTCACGTACACAGCAGTTACATAATATGGACATCATCACACAGTGCTCAAAATGGTATTAATAAGGGAAATAGTCGATTACATCATACGTCTGAGACGTCCATATAGTTCTTACAATAAATCAAAGTGCGGAAAAGAAACGTAGATAACGCGGCCTTCACAGGCAGCCGACTGGGGGTTGCCGCTAACCCACACCTAGAACTCGTCGTAATCTTGGAACTCCTGGGAGTCTCCTTCCACAGCTTCATCTTCGCCTGAGCAGTGGTTGCAATGCTGACAACCTGGGGGGGGGGGTTTGGTGTGTAGAGCAAGGGTGAGTACACATCAACATACTCAGCAAGTATCCTGTTTGGCTGTAGTGGACTAGCTTTATGTGGGGATAAGTCAAGCAGTTGCTTTTAGTTGGTCAGATTATTATTTACTAGTAGAAAGCCAAGTTTTAGCATTAACCCAAGTTATTAACCCGATGTACCCTTTCCAAACGGAAAGAATACCACTTACCAGCACCATAGTCATAACCAAAACCATCAATCTCATTGCCACCTGTAAACCAAAAGGTCTCTTATCAAGTACCACTAATCACTGGAGCTCCCTTGGCCGCTCATAACCGTGAGCACGGCTGATATATCAGTTTCATAACACTCTGCAGAGGTTGTGCACTTTACCCACAAGCCGTGATTCCCTCTTGCCTCGGGCCGATCAAACCCTTAAACACTACCAAGGTGAATAGGCAGGGTTTCACTACGTAGCCTTTACAAAGATTCCCCGGGGCTGTAGCCACCCGTTAGGTTTCCTAAATGCACCGCACTCCTCCCCAAGGGGCGAACCCAAACTTGGCAGAGCGAGCCGCATACACCGAGCCCCATTGACGGCACGACGGCTAAGTGAACTACATCCCGGATCCTCTAATTATTCAGCTAAGGGCACCCCATTCCACCCTCATGGTTGCACTGTTTTCCCGGGCGGTCATCCATAGAACAGGTCCTTACGGAGAGGCACTCGAGAAACCGCTCGAGCCCCCTTGAAGGTCACAAGTACAACATCATAATAAGAGAAGGGAAAACAGCGTATCATAGATAATCTCATCATGTTCATTGATTAGAGTTGAGCAATAGCATAAAGCTAAACAGTAATAATCCAACCCAGATAGGTAAACAAGGACATGGATAACAAAAGCTAGTCAATCCTTAGGTATAAATATGTAATGCGGGGGGTGAATTAAAGAATGAATAGGACAGGGATAGGTCAAAGGACACTTGCCTCCACCAAACGACTGCTGCTCAGGGGCTTCTCCTGCGGGTTCCTCGGGCTCTTCGACCGAATCGTTCTCTATGCGATTGCAAACATACATACATCCACATATTTAATACAAAAGAACAGTACACCATACAAGGAAACAAATAAAGCGAATATGCATCAAGTATGACATTCGATATCGCATTTGTTATGGTTAGAAAGAAACGGGAAAGGGTCTCGCAGGGGGTTAAATCTTATGCGCTAACGATCAATTACAATTGGTTCTCAACAAAAGAATTCTGTTATATGCACTAGTGGGAACCTAATCGTTTTAAGTTGATCAACATCGCACGAGATAAACAATTAACTACATGAATCAATTAGCATAACGGAATTTTAAATTAAACTTCCTATTTCAATGGCATATGAACAACGATTAGCCTACCTAAAATAAAATAGCTATGATCACAGAAAGTAAATAAAATAAAATAAATAAAAAAAAATAAAAAACAGGGGGGGGCGGTTGAACCGGCCCTAGGGGCGGTTGAACCGGCCGGCTGGGCGGCGAGCTGGGCGGCGGGGCGGCTGAGCCGGCCCGGTTGAACCGGCGGCCAGGCGAGCGCGCGGGGGGGGGGGGGGGGGGGGGGGGGTCGGGCTGGCCAGGCGGCCGAGCCGGCCAAACGGCCAGGCGAGCGCGCAGCCAAGGCGGCCAGGGGGCGCGCCGGCGGGGGGCACGGCCGGGGGCTGGCCGAGCCGGCCAGGGCGCGGCCGGGGGGGGGCGGGCCGAGCCGGCCATGGCGGCGGCCAAGGCGCCGAGCGGCAAGGGGAAAGGGGAGGGGGGAAATGGGGAAGGGAGGAGAGGGGGAGGGGGCTCACCGGCGACGGGGACGGGGCGGGGCGGGGCGGGGCGGCTGAGCGGGGCGGCCGATCGGCGACGGGGAGGGGCGGCGCTAGGGCAGGGGGTAGGGGCGGCGGCGGCTTAGGGTGAGGGAGAGAAAATGAGAGAAAATGAGAGGGAGGGAGAAAGAATTTGGGGAAAAAGGGGAGGTGGGGGGGGGGCGGTTGGGCCTTTTGGGCCCAAGGGGGGGCGCCAGGGGCGGCTGGGCCGGCCGGGGTCGGCCCACGGCGCGGGAGAGAGAGAAAAAGAGGAGAGAGAAAGAGAGAGAAAAAAAAGAAAGAAAAGATCTTCTCCTCATTTTCGAAATCCGATCTTTTTACATGAATGCATTTGCACTTTCAAAGCAATCAAAAGAAATGCAAGGTTCGGCATGGTGCATCAAACAACATAAAGTATTTAGGGTTTTTCTTACACGGGAAATCCAAACCGAATCCCGCTAGAACTTTGGAAAAGGTCAAGGTGTAGCGAGGGCAAAAAGAAAAAGAAAAGGTAACGCCCGAATTTTGGCGAGTAAAGAAAAGAAAAAAATTCAACTGCAAAATTCGGGGCGTTACAACCTCTTTCCTAGTTCTACCTAAATCTCGAGGACGAGATTCTTTGTAAGGGGGTAGGATTTGTAATACCCAAATTGGTAAAGGCATAAGAAATGACATTATTTTCCCTATATGTGTTGCCTTTATTCATTAGTATATGTGAACAAATACCACAAAAGTAATTAATTAACTAATGACACCTAAAACAATATGTGCATCATGCTGAGAACTTTGTTTGTGTGTGCATATGTTAGTAATAAAATTTTATAGAAAGACATTGAGGTTCAAAATAGAATTTAGACTTAAAATGAAATTTTACAATTTGAGAAAAGAGAAGAAATACCATACAAAAGAGATAAAATAAATACATAAAATAACTAGATTTGGTTCATATGGTTATTTACATTTAACCTAAATATAAACTCCACAAATATAAACTCAAACTTGAAATATAAATTTGAAAAGAAATTAGAAAGAAGAAAAAAAGAAATAAGCAAAGGAAACTATGTTGTCTAGGGCCGGCGAAACCCTTTCGGCCCATCTTCACTTTGCCTCCCTCGCGCGCGGCCCATTAGCACCTCATTACTGCACCGACACGCGGGCCCCACTAGGCAGTCGCACTAACGCGTGCGCAGTTGCCCTGGCGTGCGGAGCCCACTCGTCTGCCGCTCGTCCCACGCGCGCGATGCGACAAGTCCCTCGCTGCGCGGTGGGACATGCGGGTCAGCACGTCTTCCACCTCCCGCAACGGACGCCGAACTCGGCGGGAGACCGCACCGGCATCTTGGGGCCGTTAAGACCGCACCGGCATCGTGGGGCCATTAAGACTGACCCCTTCCCCCTCCGTGGACTCAGATGATAAGTGTAGATCAGCCACGACCTCCCCTCCTCTAGCCCCTCGTGCACGTTGTCGCCATTGTCCCGGTCGCCCATCGTTCCATGAGAGAGAGAAACATGCGGGCGCTGCCGGTGATTTCCGTCCGTGCATGCATTCTGGTCTGCGCGTGTGGCCGGGGGCGTGCGCTAGAAACCAGTGTAGCTGCGGAAGCCCTCAATTCGAGATGAGAACCCCTGGGGTCTCCGGAATTTCTCGCCGGAGCTCGGGAAGCCGCACACCGCCGTGGCCAAGGACGACCGCTGCGATTCTCGGTAAGGTTTCTCCCAACGAACTCGCATTAATCCCTTCTACGTTTTAAAGTCTTTCGATAAGTCGGGGATGGCCGGGGCACCACTTTAACCGGTCGCCGGCGAGCGCCGCCGTGGGGGCGGTGATTCTTCGGCGCCGCGGCTCGGAGGAAGACGATGGTCTCCTGGCCGTTTGATCAGGCACTGACAGTTGGGATTAGAACGACGTGAACCTGATGGCTCGGGTAAGCGTGGCGGTCTGATTCCGATCAAGCGGTCGATGATTGGTATGGGGAAATTAAATCTGACGCGTCCAAATTGGATCGGATGGATTAGATCGTGTACCGGTTCGTGATGAGTGGATGTAATCCTAGCGCTTGGTCTCTGATCGGACGGTGGGGGCGGGTTACACATTTTACAACACAACGATTTAATCTAGTGCGTAGGTTTAGATCCAACGGCTAGATTTAGACGATACCCTTTCGCCATGCGCATTTGGAGAGCAGACTTCTGTTTTTTTAGAAACCAACCCGCGGTCCAGTCCCGTGATAGCCTGAGTCTTGGATTCTTTTTCAGCAGAGCCCCTGTACTTTACAGAAAATGACGCACAGTCCAGGGGAAATAAAAATAGAAAATTAAATATGGAAATAGATTTTTAATGCAAAAGAAATTCCAGAAACTTGTATAATTCATATAAAATTCATTTTTGCTCCAAATTGAGTCATTCTAGAGACATTAATT
Organism: Zea mays; assembly: GCF_902167145.1. Lineage (NCBI taxonomy): Eukaryota > Viridiplantae > Streptophyta > Magnoliopsida > Poales > Poaceae > Zea > Zea mays. The sequence continues at coordinate 74,920,885 of NC_050098.1, forward strand.
TTGTTTTAGTATTCTTTATCACTTAGTAAATTTGTTTAGCCATGAAACTTGAACTAAAATTATTCACATGAGTCATGCTATTCCAAGTACTTAATAACTTCAGAAATTCATAACTAAATAAATATAACTCCAAATTTAGTGGTTCTTGTTCCTATGACCTCGTTACGCAGCGTAGAATATTATCATGCATTCTGATCTATGATTTAGTGTGATGTTAATTTTTGCTATACTATGTATGCTTGTATTGATGCGAGTAGACGAGCAAACCAAATGGGATCCAGGGATTCAGCAGGAGGAGACTGCTGAGCAGGAGCTCGTTAAAGGCAAGTTGTGCCCTTGATCACTTCTTTTTACCCAGTCATGTTCTTATTAATCACAATGACCTGCATAGGTTAATTATGATGGGACCCAATAGGTTACCTTAGTTTGGCTATCTTTATACCTTGCTTTACCACTGAATATTTTTGGGTAGTATTTGATAATGCTTTATGTGGTTTTGGGTATAAAGATATACATCACTCATGATTACACTTTTTATTATCAGTTTATTATTTACTATTCATGATAAGATCATTATGTTAATGGGAACATGGAAAACCACCCGGGAAAACAGTGCTACCACAAGGGTGGTATGGGACGCCCTTGGCTAATTAACTAGGAAAGCTAGTGGATGACTACCTTACTCGATAGGGGCAAGGGCAGTAGGAGAGTGGTCAGTGTAGGGAGGTCGTTGGGTTGATTTTGCTGTGATGGCGGACAGGCGAGGGATCCTTGCACTGGAGCTTCCTAGAAACTGTAGTGGGTTTTCTAAAGCTAGTGGAACTTTGTAAAGGCCTCGTAGAGGTACCCTGCCTCGCTTCCTTGTTACAGGTGTATGGGATCCGATCAACCCTGTGGCAAATGGGTAACACGACTTGTGGGTAAAGATGCGCAACCTCTGCAAAGTGTAAAACTGGTATACTAGCCGTGCTCACGATCATGAGCGGCTCGGACACTCACATGATTAATTTATGGAATTAAATTCAATTTGTCATTTGCATCGCATTGGGATTATTTTATTATTACCTTTATTATTATTATGGTTTGGTATTTACTTTCATTTAGTAACTGCTAATAAATTTTTGACCAACTTATAAAAGTAATGCTCAGCTTCAACCTTTATTTTATTGATCAGCCTTACACTTCACATGAACTCCCACCTTTGGTGAGTTCATGCACATTATTCCCCACAACTTGTTGAGCGATGAACATGTGTGAGCTCACCCTTGCTATCTCACACCCCCATAGGAGAAGAACTGGTGGTCGAGGAGGAGCCGCCTAACACTGAGGCTTTCGACTTGATCTAGGTGGCGTCTCCCAGCCAGCTTTGTGGCGCCAGGGAATAATATTTAGTTCGCTTTATTTTATCATTTATTTTTGTAAGACTTCCGCTATGTAATAAGTACATTTATGATATTTATGACATTTATCCCTATGCACTCTGTTATTATATGTGTTGTTCTTCCTTGGCGCACATATGAGACACACCTAGCTTTATCCTTTAAATCCGGGTGTGACACCTTACAACGAGGTACTCCATGCTCCTCGAACAACTGCACTGTGTACTGTGGAGGTACGTGGTATCCTGCCTCCTGTAGCACTCCCCACAAGATGAGGGGAAAGCCCTCCTGAGCAAGGCTGTCAGTGTGGTAAGGTGCATCTACTCCCTCGATAGGTGTGGGTGAGGTCATATGTGCGAAGGTGAGTGTAAGTAAAGTGGAAAACAAAAACTCAAAGTGAAAAATAAATGCCAAAAACTCCTCTGTTATCTTACCCAATTATGATTTGCTTTCATCGGATTTTATCATGTAATGATGCATGCATGCTTAATCTATACATCCTCTCTTCACTTAGTTATCCACCTAGTTATGATGCATGCATGCTTAATCTATACATCCTCTGTTATCTTACCCACATATGATAATAGCAGCCTATATGGCATGCTTAATTATCCACCTAGTTACTCATCTACTTCCTAAGGCTTCACGTCCTAAGTCTATCCTTATCGTCCTGACATCTATCCATCTTGGTTTCTAAGCAAGTTTTACTTTTGAAAAGTTGGTATCTATGATTTATTGACCTCTCTGAAGTGGTATTTGCTCCGATACCAGATGTGGCAGATCCACCCAGATTATTCCAGCTTAAGTGCCTTGGTCTCACCTCAAGGGCAACGACCCACACTTAAGACGGAATAAACTGTCAATTCCTCGAATCTAGTACGATTGAAGCCACATACCTAGGGATCGGGTACCATTTGCTGACACAAAGGTGACACATAGAGAAATACAATAAAGCATAATACCACAAATTTAAATAAGTACTTAGAGTTATTACATCATTGAAGTTTGCAAATAGTAAACATTGTTCTTGTTGCAGCGGAATTTAACTAACGATAAAGAAGAAGTGAGGCGAAGCCTGGACCATCACTCCTCCTGGTCATCACCTGCTGAGGCAGGGTTCCACTCGTCTGTGCAACACGGTGGCAAGGTGGACGACCATGTCAACCCAGAAAGCATATCCTCCTCGAAGGTTCCTGTAAAAATTATGCTAGAAGCAAGGTTGAGTATACTAATATTTAGCAAGACTTACCCGGTGTGAGGAGTCTACTCCTCTACCTCTAGACCATGAAGCTATTTGGCTGAGGGGTTTGGTTTGCCAAAAGCACTAGCTGAGTTTAAAATCAAGTTTTAGCTTATGAAGTTCTAGATTAGTAATTTTCGACTAGATGAGTACCTAGCTACTCATACATGGTATCAAGCATTATGTCAACCAACATCTTTTGCTAGTAATCTCATTTCCACTTATTGCTCAATGCAGTACAATGGATCAAGCAGTCTCATTAGCTACGAGAAGCAGACGATTCGAATCGAGTTTTTAACCTTGCAAGGTAAACCTAAACACACGACATATAGGAGCACTCCGTCCCCAGGAACATCGACCGTCCTCATCGATTCCCTAGTAGCAGATCAGGGCCCACTATCATTGGCATACAATGCTCCACTGAGCCCGGTCACCGCCGTGTAGTGACCACACTTGTACCCACCATAATCGGAATGGGAGACCCAGTCTCATGAACACGTGGGGTGGTATGTCCGTTGGAAGGTTCACTCAGGTACTAGGCTTACTGATTTACCATATTTCTCGGCATGTGCTTAGTGCTTTCAAATGCTTGACACAAGTATCAACATGTTAATCCTTATTCCAATTACATCTCGTGGACAAGGCATCCCCATGGACCCTTGTCCACAGAACATCATAGTTCGAATATCAAAGTGGATATAATCAATTCCTGACCTCGCGCGAGTGCTATAAAAATCACTCGAATTCTACCGAGATCCTGAATTAGCATAGCAACAACTCGACCTAGCATGCTAGTATCCATCTCAAAAGGAATCCTGAGTTCATGCAACTAGGGTTTCAAACAACTCCTAAACTTAAGTGCACAGTACAAGCCTACAAACATTAAGTGTTGTAAAATAGCATATATAAACAGTTATGCATAAAACCGGGGCTTGCCTTCAGTTGATGGGGCAGCAGGTGGATCCTCAGTAGCAGCCTCTGTAGCTAGCTCCTTGCTCGGGGATGAGCACGTACTCTCCGTCAGCGAGGTTGCAATCTATTTAATATGATGCATAAGATGCATGTATATTTATAAAATGAAGATGATAAATGTGATGCCTGGTTGAGTAGCACTAGGTTAATTAGGGTCTTTCTTTTATTCAAATTTTCCTTATGCTTTTAGGGGTGATTTGAACTAGGAAGGTTACTTAGAATTTTCCAAAAAATTTGAAAAATTTATAGCAGCTTAACCCTGGTTAAACTAATCTTTCCTAGGAATTTGAGGTCAAAACTAATTAGAATTGGTTGTAAACAAAAATAACAAAAACTAGGGTAGAGGGGTCACTTTACACTAGACCTTTCATTTAGAGATGACTCAAGCTCCCAAGGTTATTTTTACTGGCATCTAGGTGCAATGTCATGGGCTGGTTATGTTTACTCATGAGGGATGGGTTGTATGATTTCTTAAAGTTTTATAAAGTTTCTCATGGGGCAGGGGTGGGTATGTTCTAATGTGCAACTACCTCATTTTTATATTTTTCTCCCATAGAATAGGGCTTAGTTGTTTAGGACAATTTAGGGTTGCTCATTGTTTTCCATTTTTGGATTCCCTTTTTATTTTATAAAGTTAATTGCGTAAACCCATCTTTATTTCTTTAACCCACTAATCTTGGTGTTCTAAGGTAGTTAGTATTTTGGTAGTGGTTTAACAATGGTAAAGTGACTACCATAATTTTCTTAACCTTATTGCATGGGTCCTACTATTTTTACCATTATTTCCACTTAAATACTTAATATCTAAATTAAATAATAACTTCTAGAATGGTATTGGACTATGGTTCTACATATTTTTCCCATGAACTACATCACTTAGGCTTGCTAGGAAAAATAGGATTGTTCTCTGGTTCCTATTTGTTGGGGACTTGTTCTCAAATGCTATGAATCAAGAACAAGGCAACACACAATGTTAAATATTAGAGTCCTTCGTCCTTCGAAACATTATTTCCCCTTGGATATAATGAATTTCGGACGAAGGTTATGAAGGTCATACCTTCATAATCATAATAAAAGACTAAGAAAAGATTTATGTATAAAATATAGAAAATAACACAACTACTTTGAACATTACTTATCAATTTATTTCTATTTGTTTTTCTTATATGAATGATGACAAATTACAAATGTACCTTCGGCTTGAAGGAAAATATGGGTACAAGCGTGATGTCAATGCCCAGTCAGCGTGAATAGTACATGAATACTGTTCATCTATTTATAGGCACGGGACGCAGCCCGTATAAAATTACATTAATGCCCTTTACTTTTATCACAAGGGGAAATCCAAAAAGGCATTCATGATGCTAGGAAGATAGCAGAGGCTGCTGAGAAAGGCGCTGAGCCCAAAGGGCAAATAGGTATTAACTAGTGGTTTTTATTCTGTTGTAATTTTTGATTCCAGACTTTGCTCGCGGTTTGTAATAGTAATATAGCCGTATCTTCTCCTCCCTCAGAACCTGCTGAGGCATCTCTGGGCCCCCACCCGAAGGGGGACGATGAAATTAGAAAAATGGCCGAAGCCATCATAGACAAAGTTGTCGATCAGCTATTGAACGAAGCTGCAGAAATAGTTCTTAAGGAGGATTAGATGCAATTGTAAAAATATTTGGGATGTAACATGTGTAATACATTGTAACTTTGAATGTAATATATAATCTATTTATAGTTCAATTCTTTATGATGCATGAAATTTTGCATACATACCACTTTTTGAGCCTTCGGCGAAAAAACACCTTCCCTTCTTTTCATGCTTCGTGAAGAAAATCTTTTATATATAACAAGAATTTCCGTACTTCTCTGATGAAGAATATCCAAGCTTCGTGAAATATTCACCGAAGCTATAAAAAAGTTTTATGTTGCCTCTCTAATGAAGCTACACTTCTTCTCAATTTATCTTGTGCCTTAGCACGATTTTCTTTTTTTTTCAAAACATTCTCCGAAGATCGATACAGTATCCCCTTCTTGTTCCACATGCAATATGCTGTATGATGCTTATGTTATGCAAAATGATGTGATGATGTTATGTTATGCAAAATGATATTTGTGCCGAAAATACACACATCCCTGCAATAAAGCACACAATCTTTTTATATCAGCGCTGACTTTTCGCTATAAGCCTCCCTTAGGAGCTTCTTCGCCTTTTACTTTCAGCGGAATCAGCGTTTATTTTTCGCTGTAAGCCTCCCTTAGGAGCTTCTTCGCCTTTTACTTTCAGCGGAATCAGCGTTTATTTTTCGTTGTAAGCCTCCCTTAGGAGCTTCTTCGCCTTTTACTTTCGGCGGAATCAACGCTGACTTTTCGCTGTAGGCTCAGAAAACTTACACTGTGCTCCCTTAGGAATGACTTTTTACTGCTTCGAATAAATTGCACTGTGTCCCTTAGAACAAATTTTTGATAATACAAAGGTCCTTCATGCCATCATAAATTCGTATGCTTCAGCAACTCAAGCCTATGGAGAAGACATATTTTTATTATGGTAAAAGACGAAACTGTTACAAGAAATTGAAAAACAATAAAAGACACTTAGACTTCCCATAATTGTTCCTTATTAACAAAAAAGTAATGCTGAATGTAAAAATGCGAAAAAACTGTTGTCGAGGTAGGATATTTGTCAGTAAATGTGCTTCGACTTTGGCACAGTGCTATTGACTGTGCGAGCTTCGGACTCCTCTCTGAAGTCCCTCTGAATGTGAGTGTGCTGACTCCCTTCTGGCTGCTGTCCTCGCTGTGTTGGTGGTGGCAGTGGAGGCTGTTGCCAAGATGCTTGGGGCTGACTTGCCGAAGCAACAGAAGCTGCAGAGTGATTGCCTACATATTCTGGGATGTAAGGCGAATGGTACGAAGCAGTGTGCATGACCTGCTTTGGCTGACTCTGTTGTGCTGCAGCTTCTGCTATCTCCTTTTGCTTCTGGATGGTGACGTGGCACATCCTGGTGGTATGGCCCTTGTCTTCACCACAGAATAGACAGTAAATTCTTCTTGGCTGATCCCCAAATCTTCCCCCGAAGCCCCTGGCACCTCTGCCCCTTGGCACTGGAGGCCGAGCAGAGCTTTGCTGTTGCCCCGAAGCTTGCGAAGAGTATTGTGGCCTTTGCTGTTGGCTCCCTCTATCATCACTTTGAGTGGAGTTATGAATTGACCTGACGTGCCTCGGATGAAATCTTCCTCCGAAGCCCCTGGTCATTTCAGAGAACCTGAATGCCTCCTCCCTTCTTTGACGGAAGTCATTGTTAGCTCGAATGTACTCGTCCATCTTCTGGAGCAGCTTCTCCAAAGTTTGTGATTGCTTCCTGGCAAAGTATTGTGCTGAAGGTCCCGGCCAAAGTCCCTTAATCATGGCCTCAATGACAATTTCATTGGGCACTGTTGGCGCTTGTGCCCTCAGACGCAGGAACCTTCGGACATACGCCTGGAGGTATTCTTCGTGGTCCTGGGTACACTGGAATAGAGCTTGAGCAGTGACTGGCTTCGTCTGAAACCCTTGAAAGCTGGTTATCAACATATCCTTCAGCTTCTGCCAAGAAGTGATTGTCCCTGGCCGAAGAGAGGAATACCAGGTTTGAGCGACACTCTTGACGGCCATGACAAAAGACTTTGCCATGACTGCAGTATTGCCACCATACGAAGATATGGTTGCTTCATAGCTCATCAAGAATTGCTTCGGGTCTGTATGACCATCGTACATGGGGAGCTGAGGTGGCTTGTAAGACTAGGGCCATGGTGTAGCCTGCAATTCTGTTGATAGAGGAGAAGCATCATCAAAAGCGAAATTTCCATGATGGAAATCTTCATACCAGTCGTCCTCATTGTAGAAGCCTTCCTGATGAAGCTCTCTGCGCGGAGGCCTTCGGTTCTGGTCATCTTGAACAAGATGACGAACCTCTTCCGAAGCTTCATCTATCTGTCTCTGAAGATCAGCTAAACGAGCCATTTTCTCCTTCTTTCGTTGCACCTGTTGCTGAAGGATCTCCAGGTTTTGGATCTCCTGATCCAAGTCGTCCTCCGGAGGCGTTGGACTAGTGGCCTTCCTCTTCTGGCTTCAGGCCTCCCTAAGGGAAAGGACGACCTGATTGGGGTACAACGGCTGCAGAGTAGCAGCCCCTGTCGCTGAAGCCTTTTTCGGCGGCATGACGAAGGTGATGCTTGCCGAAGGTGTTCAAAGCTCAAAAAATGGAAGTGAGTTCACCGGAGGTGGGCGCCAATGTTGGGGACTTGTTCTCAAATGCTATGAATCAAGAACAAGGCAACCCACAATGTTAAATATTAGAGTCCTTCGTCCTTCGAAACATTATTTCCCCTTGGATATAATGAATTTCGGACGAAGGTTATGAAGGTCATACCTTCATAATCATAATAAAAGACTAAGAAAAGATTTATGTATACAATATAGAAAATAACACAACTACTTTGAACATTACTTATCAATTTATTTCTATTCGTTTTTCTTATATGAATGATGACAAATTACAAATGTACCTTTGGCTTGAAGGAAAGTAAGGGTACAAGCGTGATGTCAATGCCCAGTCAGCGTGAACAGTACAGGAATACTGTTCATCTATTTATAGGCACGGGACACAGCCCGTATAAAATTACATTAATGCCCTTTACTTTTATCAATAACTCTATAGTAATTCTTCGAGGGCTGATTTGGCTTTTCATCTTTAAGTCAGTTTCCCCTTTCTGCTGTCATGCCGAAGCTCCTCTGCACATAGCTTCGTGATCGTTTCAGCCTTCGTCATGATCGTCTTCCATTTCAGTCAAGCTTCGTCTTGACCATGCTTCTGTTTACCCGCAACCTGATTCCGAAGATACCTGCTTGCATACTTAGAAAACATTGTCAAATCATGTTTTTGAGGACCTTCGGAAGCCGAAGGCCCCCAACACTATTTTTAGTATCTTTTTTCATTTTCCCAAAGTTTGAGCAAAAACAAGTTTTAGAGAATAAAAATTGCTTAACCTTGTATACTAGGGTGCTTAATATTTTTAACAGAGCGTGTCAAACAGGCTTAGTTCGGTGTCAACTTTCTCCAAGACGTGTCTGAGGTGATTAGGCACCATTTTGTCGTTGGACCATTTGGATTTGAGTTGAGATGCTAGGTGAACGCAGCAAGTCTTTGAATTCAGGTTGGGGGACTTAGAGAGAATCTGGGTTTTCCCCTAGGGTTCTTTCAGTTGGTGATCATTTTGTGGCTGATTAAGGTCTGTTTGATGAAACTTTCTTACTATCTTTGATAGATATTTTTATGATCTTCAACTTGTTTAATTAGCCCATATGATGATAAGGCCTGATTTATCTTTTACTTTCATGTTTTCAGTTTTGTTTACCTAACCCGAGGGGTTTAGACTTAGGTCTTTCTGAATTTTTTCTCTGGTCATAAGCACCATATGGTCAAGGTAAGCACCATGTGAACTTAGACACTAGCTAATCCTCTTGTGGCTAAATTGTGTTCATCAAAGATTCCACTATTCCACATGTGATGACAGATTAGGGTGTGGCTCTAGAGTGGAAACCCTAAGTAACACCAGGGGTGTTACACAAGGGCAAGTGGGAGTACACCTCCAGCAAGTACAAGTCCAATAGAGGATTTAACAAGGAGGTGCTCAAGAAGAAGTGCCTCTAGAAGGCAAAGATCAAGGAGCATGCCTTCCTCGTCTCCCTCAGCGACCTCGACAACGACTCCGATGATACAAATTCTTCCTCGAGCGACAAGGAGACTAAAAGGTAGGTCAAGGACAAAGTTGAATGGGTTGTGCTTCATTGGCTACACCATAGGAGGCCTTTTCACCATGGCCCTTGCTGATGATTCGGTGGGCGACGGCGACCAGGACATCGACAACGACTCAACGTTTGAGGTATTACATTCCACTGATGATCTCGTCGCTAAGGTAGAGGAGTTGATAAGTGATTTGGCTAGTCAGGATAAGTTGCTTAGGATTGCTTCTCGTGAGAGAAAAGATTTCAAGAGCAAGTACAACAACACTCTTAGGGAGCTTGAGTCTGCTAGAGCTCCAGTTGTGGTGTCCGACGAGACTGAGTGTGATGGGTGCACCCTACACATGTAAAACATCACCACTTTGTAAACCAAGTATGCGACCCTGCTAGATGAGCGTGATGAGTTGAGATCTAGCTCTAGCTTGTTGGGTGTGTACTGCTTGTCCTAGTTTGCAGACTGAGCTAGAGGAGAAGAACGCTAGGATAGCCTCGCTTGAGAAGGCTAGCTTAGTGAGTGCATATGAACCTGTGCAGTGTGCACTTTGTGAGGAGCTTGCAGTCTGCTCTCGAGTTTTGCAGGTACGACAAGACAAGGATCAAGGAAGAAAATACATACCTTCGATCTATCTTGAGCTGGGTGTCGTGCTGTGAGTCCTAGTTGGGCATAATGGTCAGTCAGTTCAAGAGGGGAACTGGTAGACCGAGATTAGGCTTTGCTTCTAAGGATGGGAGTTGTGGTAGAACCACCCAGATTATTCTAGCTTTAGCGACCGAGTCACGCCTTAGAGGTGATGACACGCTTAAACGGAATAAACCATCAGTCTATCAAATCTTGTCCGATAAACCATTTACACCAGATCGAAAACCACTTGCTCACTCAAAGGTAAGACATAGAGAAATACAATAATTCATAACACCATACATTAAGAAGTACTACCTCCATTCTTGAATATTTGTCGTCCGCTAGTTCATTTTTGAACTAAACATCGACAAATAAAAAAGAACGGAGGGATTACCAAATGTTATTACAACATTGGATTTTTAAAAGCAGTAAATCATAGTTTTTCTTGCAGCAGAATTAAACAAACGACAATAGCTGGGTTGCATGGAGAAGCCTCGCCAAGTTACTCCTCCTAGTCCTCTCCCACGGAGGTATCATCCCACTCGATCGTCCAACCCGGTGGAAGGGTGGAGGGCTGTAACACACCAGGTGTTTATCGTCTGCTCGACCACGAGTGCGGACTTTAACACGTGATAGCGGTGAATGTAAAGATCACTAAAATTTAATCATCTTCGTTCATCACGATTTTGATATCGTCCTCATCTCTGCCCATTTGGGTTAATCAAAATGCTTTGCGAAACTGAGAACATATTTATTATATGAGCTATTGAGTCTTGGTCCTATTTAAAATAAATCTGTTAAACGAATGCAAAATTGGAAGCTCGATCCACATTTGTGATCTGTGTCCCAAATAAAATTTATTAGAATTTGACGATGAGATTTATCAGTTAGACGAGTTAAGCACAGATTAAATATCCAAGTCAAACTCGTTTTAGTCTGGTCCGTTTACATCGTGCCTAGAATAGTCACGAAAATTATCCAAACGAGGTTTAGCCAGAACCTTCTAAACTGTTACTCCTTTGATTTTTCCGTTTCGTGATTCGGAAAATGAAGTGTGTAGCCATTTGCCGTATAGCGCGTCGACCCTTTATTCATCTCTAAAAATCCTAATTTAAAATATCTGTGATTTTCTGTAAAAAAAGAAATAAAAAAGAGAAAAATATCTCACTCGCTCCTATCCTTCCACCGCTCTCTCCTTGATTTTCTTTCCCTGGCCGCGTTGGCTTCCTGGGTGTATCTCTATCTCACGCGTGCACTTTCTTCCTGCTCCAGCTCCGCAGTGCTCTAGCTCGTCCCCCATGGCAACTGCACCCCTCAAGCTCGTCGCGCGCCCCTGCTCACGTCCCCCAGCCAGCAGGTGCAGACTCTCCACTTCCTCTGCTCCATAGCGCCATCCTCCATCCCCAGCCGCGCCGCTCGACCTCTGCTTTTCCCTGGCACCCGCTCGGATCTCGCCTGGCTCCCTTCTCTCTCTGCTTCAGTGGGTGACGGCACCGACCGCTCCTCTCCCTCTGCTATGGCCGTTGCGCCCTTCTTCCCTATCCTTCCATGGCCACCGCGCTCTTTCCTGCAAGCAGCCGAGTCCCACTCTGCCCAGCCATGGTATCCGATTCCTCCCCTCCACTGTCTCCCTCCTCAAGCGCGCGCTCCCTGCTCCTCCATGGCCGCGCCGTCTTCCCAACAGCGCCCCCTCTCTGCTCGGCCATGGCCATTGCGTCGAGTTCCCTGCGCGCGCTCGGCCCCCAGCTCAATCTCCCTCGGCCGTGCTCACTCCGACCGCGGGCGCCATCGCTGAGCTCGTCCCTGCTATGGTGTTGGCTGCCGCAGCACCTGCTCCCATCTCCAAGATGCCTCGTCATCCCTGTTCTCCCTCACATCGTGAGCTTGCCTCTGCGTGTTTGTATGGCGCCACAACGGTCTCATACCAACAACCACTGCCGATGTCCGTGGTTAGGATAACAGGTATGGTGTTCGGAAAATACCTTATGATTGACATCATCTCAATACGTGTGTAGTGATCTGTATTTCCCTATGATGGTATGATATGTGTGTGTAGCAGTATACGACTGTCGTGGAAGGCTAGAGTGTGTAGGCTAGAGTGTGTAGCAGCAAACTTGTAAAGCTAAGATAGGAGTACAACTTTGCTTAAGTGATTAAGCCTTGGTGTTGTACAAAAATAGGAGATAAATAGGTTTGAAGTCTGGCTGTCAGACCACCCTAAAACTAAATCGAGACTGACAGTGAGATTTGCTCAATTTTGGATTCAATTCAAGCTCAAAGGATCGAGTAAATGAGTTAGGTCTCTATAGTCGAATTGTAGCTAGACTATAGGACTACAACTTTGTTAAAGGTGGATTAGCAAGTTATTACATGGAATTTTGTGGATTGGGCGCTGCAATTTGCTCTGTCAGAACGACTGAAGCAGTTCTTGATGGTACAATAGCAAAAGATCTGCTGGTTCAATGAACCTCTCCGCCGGTGACCATGCGCTCGGGTTCGCGCTAGGCGCTGCGATTCGTGCTCAACGGAGTACTGATAGTTGCTCGGGGTAGTAAATATCGCCTTGAGGATGAACTTAGGCCACTGTTCAACCCCGGCCACCGTGTCCGCCTGACTCACGGCCGGTTCAGATAAGATCGCAGGAGTTGGCCGCCTATCCACCGCGCGCCACGTGCTTAGGTGCCTTACCACATCGCAGTAACTCGTATTACGCATGTCCGTTGATCGCCGGGGAGCTCGCCACGGTGAAAGCCACCAATTCCTGGCGACAGTGCTCTCCCCTCTCTCCGGCCGCCACCGCGCCATCTCAAATTCATGGGCCATCACCCTCAGGCCCTATAAATTGAGCGTTCCATTGGCTCCGCTAGGTAGTCACACAGCCAATACACCAACTCGTGCCTCAAATCATCCACCAGAGCTCACCAATTTGGGATTTCCCCCAAATCGGTCAAGAACACTGTGTGTGTGAGCTCGTCGCGGTCAGCGCTCCACAGGTCCGATCATGTTCTCCTCGCTCTTGTTCTAGGATTCCTGTGTGCCCTTGAAGCTCATCGGTCCAACCAATTGCATTGAACCAGAGTAGATCGACGGGAACACTTTGAATTGTCCCCGCATTGCGTGGTCACTGTGAGCAGAGAAATTGGGGGGCTAGAACCTTGCAATTGATCGAGGGGAAACGATTGTTAGGTGTTAAATCAAGTGTCAGCCAAGCTAGAGCCCTAGTCGTTGCCTATTCCGACCAGTACAAGCTCGCCGGAGCTCGGTCTGTCGCTGTTCACCGTCAGGGATCGCGAGTGGTGAAGGAATAGAAGTGCGAGGGTCTTGGTGCAATTGTTAGTGAGACAGAGAAATAGTAGGAAGGAGTATTTACGAGTTGTTCAAATAGCTAGGGGTCTCTGTGCAAAGACGTCAGCGCGGGCGCGTTTCGCCTGTCGTGTGCCGTCTCGGGCCAGATTGAGCCCAGTACTGTTGACCATTTTCCTTTTTCTTTTTCTACCAGACTTTGGAAATCCATAGAAAATTCTAAAACAATGTTAAAAATGTGAGACCAATTTTGTGTAGGATTACGGGGAGGCTACACTAGAGCAAAACAAAATTTTCAACCCCATAATACCAAGAACTACTGCGGTTATAGGTCATGGAATTACCACTAGACGCGCAGAGCAGCGGAAGACGTCTCGATGTAGACGAACGCATCGAGCAGTGCCGTGCAGTCGTCGGCGTCCTTCACGTCCTCGCACGGTTCGTCCCAGTGCTCCAAATGCAACACCTCTGAGGTATCCACACGTACAGGGAGGAAGCGCCGCGTACCGAACTGCTAGGTTCGCGACGGCGGCTTGGCGAGGGCGAGAGGTGAGCGGCGGCTGCTCGTTTGCAGGTGGCGAATTAGGTTAAGCCTAACCGCGCCCCCGCCCCTCATTATATAGGCGTTATGGTGGGCTTCTGACACCGAGGCCCATCATTAACCCTAAAGCCCAGTCTAATTTCGGATCTAATCCGAATTAGGCTTCCTTCCCCTTAAGTGTGTGACCCTATAGGTTCACGTACAAATAGACATAGCCCGAGTACTCTTACTTGGCCCAATAATTGACAGCGGCCTCTAGCAAGACATGTCAACTCCTATGTGCACGCAAAGATCATATCAGACGAACCATTGCGACATTATGTACATGATGTTCCCTTTGTCTCACAATATTTGGTCTGGCTCTAAGCTGACCTCTCTTTCTCGATACTGTGAATTGGAATCCTTTCAATGGTTAACTCTTAACCCTAGCACGGCCATGAATTTCTTGATCCAATCACTCGAGGGGCCCAGAGATATCTCTCTCACAAAGAGAGGGACAAATTCCATCTTGACTGACCATGCCTCACAGCATGCTTCCTGACAAACCCAAAACTACCTTTATAACTACCCAGTTATGGAATAGCGTTTGATAGTCCCTAAGTAAGTCAATTCACATCTTGAGAACATGCGACAATCTCAGGTCTAAGGATACAGTATTCATGTTGCAAAAAGAGAACTATATTACAATATCTCACGTTGGGTCGGTCCAGCCTCATGTCATACATGCGCCCACATTATTAGTTTAACATCTCCATGTTCATGACTTGTGAAATGTAGTCATCAACTAATACATGTGCTAGTCATCGACTCTGACTAGGGACATCATTTAGAATAACCATATAAGTAAAGAATCTCACAAACAATTCACATAATTGCTAATCAATACAAGGTGCCTTCCATGGATATTCAATTAAGCAATATATATCATGGATACAAAGAAATATGCTCATCTCTATGATTATCTCTAGGGCATATTTCTAACATTTTGTTGGACTCCTAAGTTTCTATAGTATTTAATAAAAATGGTTCCAAGATTTTTAGTCCAAACCAAGAATTATGAAGTATTTAAAATAGCCAAAACCTAGTCTCTTGGAATTTTAAAAATTAATTGAAGACTCCAAAAATCACCAAACTTTTAGGATGAGCCTAATTTAGTTTGACTTGTTTTGGACATTGTTTGGTTCCTAAACTTAAAACTCTAGTCTTCTAGGTAGGGTATGCCCTCTGAAATGAAGAACTGACTCCAAAAACCCTAGTTCCTCGGAGTACCGTGAAGGAAAGTTGTATTCAAGATACAACTTGATAAACCTTTTTCTATTATAGCATTTTCATAAGCATTACATGAGCATTCATGGTTATATATGATTATATATAGAGAACGAGGAAGAAATAGTGGTTGAAGAAGAAGGAGTTGCACCACCACCACCTGAAGACCCACCTGCCGGGAACTGCTTTTATTTCGATATTTGTGGAGCAGAGCCCGACTCTCCTACAACTCAAGGCAAGCCTCGGTGCATTTGCCATCTCCTTGCTATTTTAAAATCTTTCTCACTTGCTTGATGCTTTAGGTGATAGGAGCTGTGTGCTAAACAATTGATGCATTTCCTTCCTTGGAAAATTGATTACTTTTCCTTGATCACCTATTTTATGAAAGGCTTTTCTGATGCTTAGCCTTGCTTTAGATAAACAAAATGTTTTGTTTTTGAACAAAAGATGATGCTTCACAGTGGATGGGATGTTTTCAAAAATAAAACTTGATGGTGAATCCATCATGGCCATGATGGGTTCAACATCGGAAAAGATGTACCTCTGTCAGGTACCAAATTTTGGGTTGAAATGATAAAGCTGAGACCGGGCGAGTGACTTGCACGAGAAGAGAGTGTCGGTGTAGTGTCTCCGTCTGAGTCGATTAAGGACCTTGTCGATGTAGGCCTGATGATCGAGGACCTTTTAACTAGTCACATGCCTCATCATGGGTAAGCTTTGCCTCGGGCAGACTAATACCAGAATAGGACAACACGCAATGGGAGTGGAGAGATGGCGAGAGTAGCGTGTACCCTCCGTGGCAAGAGGCTGGACGGTGGTGTATCTGTGCTCTCGGTTGGCGTGAACCCGATCTGGTCTTAAGAACCCCGGTGGTGAGTTGACATATGCAAGGGTTAAGTGCTACATATGTCGTGTGATTGGAGATCCCCAGCTGGGTATTAATCGATTCGTATCGCAGTTACTTCTCGAACATGAAGACTTGGTCACTGACTTACACGTAGCATTCCAATGAACATAAAGGGATGATAAAAGGATGGCTAGTATAGGCCAAGTGCTTGAACTAGGGTAGAAAGAACTCTAGATTCAGGTAATGACTTAACTTGCTAATAAAACTGGATTTTTAAGGATACACTATTAGTAAGCATTTTTGCAAATAGAGTCTTGATTCTTGATTCAGCCTTACCTTGACTCCCTCAAGCCACCATATCCTTAACGGGTAAGACTTGCGAAAATACACTTCGTACTCAGGGTTTTCAAACCCATGTTGTTGTAGGTGAGGAAGCAGCAAACTTTTGTTGTTTTTGCTCTAAGGTGGTGCCAAAGGAAGAATCTCTAGAGTGAAGCCTCGGGAGGATGTTGTCCTCCTTTTAAAAACATTATACTTTTAAGCGGGAGGGGGTTTTGCCTCCGGGTTTGTAATAATAATACTTCTGCACTCATATACCGCTGGTCTGTAATAATATAACTCTTTCTATATTTTAATGTAAATTAAGTTACTGTAATTGCTTCCGCTTATTCGTTCCTATGATGTGTTGTAATATCTGTGTGACGGGTGAAACGCTCTTGGGAAAGGTAAAGGATAAAGATACCGACCTTGTCGAGTGATCAGGTGCATCTACAGGGTTGTCCGAGGTCAGCTGGAGAAGGACAACTGTAGGTGGGCCTAATGACTTGGGAGGTTTTGTCACAATCATGGCCGTGATGGGTTCAACATCTGAAAAGATGTACCTCTGTCAGGTACCAAACTTTGGGTTTTAAATAATAAAGCTGAGACCGAGCGGGTGACTTGCACGAGAAGGAAGTATCGGTGTAGTGTCTCTGTCTGAGTCGATTAAGGACCGTACCTATGTAGGCTTAATGATTAAAGACCTTTTAACTGGCCACATGCCTCGTCATGGGTAAGCTTTGCCTCGGGCAGACCAATACCAGAAAAGCTAGCATGCAATGGGAGTGGAGAGATGGCAAGAGTAGTGTGTACCCTTCGTGGCAAGAGGCTGGACGATGGTGTATCTGTGCTCTCGGTTGGCGTGAACACAGTCTAGTCTTGAGAAACCTGGTGGCTAGTTGACATATGCAAGGGTTAAGTGCTACATTTGACGTGTGGTTGGAGATCCCCAGCTGGGTATTAATCGATTCGGATCGCCGTTACTTCTTGGACATGAAGACTTGGTCACTGTCCTACACGTAGCAATCTAGTGAACTGAAGGGATGATAAAAAGACGGCTAGTATAGGCCAAGTGCTTTAACTAGGGTAGAAAGAACTCTAGATGCAGGTAACTTTACTTAATCTGACAAGTAAAATGAATTCTTAAGGATCCACTCATAGTAAGCTTTTCTGCAAAAGAGTCTTTGAATTGTGACAGAACCGCCTGAATTATTCCAGCTTAAGTGCCTTAGTCACGCCTCGGGGGCCGTAAACACACTTAAATCGGAATAACCCGTCAGTCCCTCAGATCTAGTCTGATAAAGCCACTTAACTAGGATCAAATACCACATACTCACTTGAAGGTGAGTCACAGAAGAAATACAATAAAACAAAAAACCTCAAATTAAGGTACTGAATTATTACATAAATCGGAGTTTTTCAAGTAGCTGGTAAAAGTTCATAAAATAAAATGCAGCGAATAATCGATGTCGTCGGTAGCGAGGAAATGGGCAAGGCCTAGCCCACTACTCCTCCTGCTTCTCTCCTGCCGGAGCAGCATCCCACTCGACCGTCCAACCCGGTGGCAGGGTGGTAGGCCAAGTCACACCATCAACCATATCCTGAAGCGTACCTGCAAAAATTATGCCACAAGCAAGGCTGAGTATACTAATACTCTGCTAGACTTACCCAGTGTGAGGAATCTACTCCTCTACCTCTAGACCATGCAGCTGTTTGGATGAGGAGGTTTGGTTTGCCCAAAACACTAGCAGAGTCTAAAATCAATTTTTAGCTTTTCAATTTCTAGCATCATTATCTTAGCTAAGTTTGCTCCTTCTAAGCATACATGGTAACAAGCATTTAGTACAAACAACAAGTTATCTTGTGTAAACCTCATTTCACTTCTTACTCAATGTAGTACAAGGGGTCAAGCTGTCTCGTTAGCTGCAAGAAGCAGACGATTCGAATCGAGTTTTAACCTTGCAAGGTAAACCTAAACACACGACATTTTAGCGTACTCCATCCCCACACATGTCAACTGTGCCCATCGATTCCCCGTTCGCAGCCAGGGCTCACCGCCTTGGCATACAATGCTCCACTGACCCCGGCTGCCGCCATCCAGTGACCGCACTTGTACCCACCATAGCTAGCATGGGAGACCCAGTCTTAGGACAAGTGAGGGATAAAGTCCACGCCCGGCTTCACTCAGGTACTAGGTTTACCGGTTACCATATTTCCCGACATGTGTTTAGTACGTGCAAACGCTTGACTCAAGTATCCACACATTAATCCTTAATTCCTTTTCCCGTCTCATGGACAAGGCATCCTCCCTGGATCCAAGTCCATAGACCATCATAGATCCCGTTATCAAGATGAATACAATCAATTCCTGACCTCGCGCGAGTGCTAGAAAAATCACCCGACTTCTACCGAGATCCTGATTGGCATAGCAGCTACTCGACCTAGCATACTAGTATCCATCTCAAAAAGGAATCCTAGGTTCATGCAACTAAGGGTTTCAAGTAACTCCTACAGTTAAGTGCACATTACAAGCATACAAACATTTAAGTGTAGTAAAGTAGCATATATAAACGGTTATGCATAAACCGAGGCTTGCCTTCAATTGCTGGGGCTGCGGGGAGATCCTCGATGGCAGTCTCGGGAGCTTGCTCCTGGTCCTCCTCGTGGATGACTTCTTGCTCGGGGATGAGCACGTACTCTCCGTCAGCGAGATTGCAATCTAATAAATGCAATGAGTAAGATACATGCATGATATGATATGCAATTTAGCAATTAAACTTTGATGGTGAATGATCATTTTAATAAGGTAGGGCTTAATCTTGCTACTCGAAGATTTTGGTAGTACACTTAGCAAATTAGGGTCAAGCTTAGTTAAGCTAAGTGGTGAGTTCATTTTGGTGTTCCACTGATTTCCTTTTAATGTCTTAGTGATAATTTAATAAGATTTCTAGTCGAACTTATCGGAGCGAGGTTTATTTTTTCCTTCTTTCTTTCTATTCCTTTTATGCCTTTAAGGTGGGTTTGAACTACAAGTTAACTTAATAAATTTCTGAAAATTCTGCAAAACTTACAGTGGCTTCTTACTGGTGTATAAGTTTCTGTCGAAAAATTTGGGGTTTAAAAAGTAAGTGGTTTTCTCTGTATAAAATTATCAATTATTAGGGCAGAGAGGGTGTTTTGAACTACAACTCCTTTTTAACAGACGGTTATTCTTTAAGACATATTTTTTCTGCCATTTAGGGGTTATAACATGACCTTGTATAAATTTCTAGCCATTAATACCTATTAGTTATTTTGCTATGATTTTCTAAAGTTTCTATCCAAAGGGGTGCTTTCTACTATCACTATATTTGAAAAATATCAAACAACAGATTTCTAATTTTTCCTATCTTCTTCTTTGTGCAAGAGCAATCATTTTAAAATTTGGCAACTTTTTGCTTAAGGGAAGGGTGGTAGGAATTATTTGGATTAAATGGCCTTTATCATGAAGTATTGGTAATGGGTATTATTTTGTAGCTTTCAATTGGGTTTTGCATTTTTATTTGGTGGACTATTTCATTATTGATCTGGTAAAATTTTATTTGCCCACTGTTGCACACTTTTTGGCTTACTTATGATTTAATTGAAATATAGCTTAATATCAAGTTTTATTTGTTCACCCTACTTAAAATGATGGACTGAGGTGTTTATCATTTTTGTAGTGGGGTTCTAGGGGTTACAAGTCCACTGGATTTTTATTAACAATTTTGAATTTGTTTTCATAATTCTAATAATTGTTTCTCTAGTTGACTAGTGCCTAATAAAACATTTCTTTTAGAATTTGCTCTGGACTAGGGGTCCCTTTATTTTTCCTAGGTCATCTGTTACTTAACTAGGCTAGGAAAAATAATTGCATTCACTGTTCATTACTTTCTAATACCTCTCTGATTTTCTTAAGTTTTGGGCAAAAAATGGCTTTTAATAGATAATCCTACTTTAATTTCCAATACTAGGGTGCTCACTATTTTTAAACAGTGTTTAAATGGGGTTTGAACATCTACAAATTTTCTCAAGTTCATCATAGAAACATAACTAGTTTTCGGTTTGGCCATTTCCCTTAACTAATTCTAAATCCAAAAATTTAAAACAGGAAGCATGGGGTTCAGTATTTTTACTTGATAGTACATAATATTTTGAATTCATCAAAATTGGTTTGGTTAAATTTGGTTGAATATAACTCAAGATATAAATTTCCTAAGTTCTTTGCTGAATTTAAAAGATTAATTAGAAATAGATAAAGGGAAAACAGTTTTGCGCTGGGGTCCCTGGAGAAAGATCTTAAAGGAATTATAGACAGGTCCTCGATGCACTATTCACATGAGTCTATGGCTCTGCAGAAAACCCCCTAGGGTTTCTAGAAATCGAACCCGCAGTCCTTCCCTAATGGAACAGTGGCTGCGGAGGAAGAAAGGGGCGGAGGGGCTTACCGGCGGCGAGGCTGCTCCGTTGAGGTGGTCGAGGGTGTAGGGGAGGTCTTGTGGATCACGACGATGTGCGGGTCGCCATCGGGGATGGTCGGAGTCGGCCAGTCCACGTGCGCAGGCGGAGGAGCTCATCGGCGGCGAGGAGTCCGACCTGCTCACGGCGCGATAGTCCAATCAAACGGGTCAGAGAGCTTCACTAGATGCTAGGGAAGACGTGGGTGCAAGGAATCGGAGAATGACTCACCGGATTGCTCGGTCCACGCGCGTAGGCGGGCGACTAAAGTCCGGCGAGGACGATCTTGGGTTTCCGGTGAGGTTCTACCGGGTCCGAGGGCTTGGAAAGCTTCACGGGCCATTGGCGAAGCTAACCGAAGGGCTGGCGCGGCTTGGAAGCGACTGGAGGGAGCTGGCCACAGCGGCCGAAGCTTGGGCAGTGGTGGCGGGCAGAAGAAAGGCTCGCCGGAGCTAAAGAGGGGTGCCTGGCCAGCGAGGGTGAACACGGGGTGAGGTGAGGCGCGCCCGGGGAGGCTTTATAGGCACGGGAGAGCACGACCGAGAGCGAGGGCGCGCGGCAGACTTGACCGGATGCTAGGGCAAGTGCGCACGCGGGTTGGGCGAACGCCGGCGTGCCGACCAGGGTCGAACACGTGTGCGCGTTCATTCTGCCCAAGTTCTGGCGCGTGTGGCCAATCATCCGAGCCTGCTCTCGCCTTGGTCAGTGCACAAAACCTCTTCTCCTCCCTATAAGCTACCGATCTTGTCTAGGGGTCATAGGATTTTGCCTACTGGTTTCAAAGATTTAGAACTCTGAAGTCTGGTCTGTCTCCCAGCCCGAGCCCGAGGCAAATCCTTAGATTTGTCGTGTCTAGGGCCCGCGTCCCAATGCCATCTTCTGGCATGTGACAGAGGGGTTAGTTAGACACGATTTTGTCAATGGGAGCATTTGGATTAGAGTTAAGGATCAAGGTGAACATGCTCGGTTTTTGTTCAAGGGCTGAAAATTCAGAAATCTGAATTTCAGATTTCCCCATTGAACTTCCACTTAAATGGCTTGTTTAGAGTTTTTAATAAACTATTTTGGCCAAGCTTTCATAATCTTTATTGTAGCTTATTTAGTGTATTTCAATGTTTATAATTGGCCTAAGCCATGATTTTATGTTTTTCATTGTCTTTCATCCCTTTTCTTTGTTTTTACTTAAATAGCTTAAGTAGGGTTACTATTAGGGTTTCAACATTTTACCCTTTTTTTCTAAAAATCTCATTTGTTTTGAACATGATTATTTAGATATAAACTTAGTGGATCTTTTATTCTTAAGTTTATTTGGGGCTTATGCTCAATTTGGCTCACATGAAATGATGGTTCTTGGGTTAGCATTGAGAAAAGCCCTAGGTGACACTAGGGTGTCACATGAATCTTGTTAAACTTTACCTTGATTCCCAAAAGCCAGCATAACCTTGAGAGTCTTTTTCCTTAGACGGGTAAGACTTGCGAAAGTATACTTCGTACTCAGGGTTTTCGAACCCATCTTGTTGCAGGTGCTAGATTTGTGCTGCTGTGGATGGTGTTAAGCGTCGGTGGGCACGACCTTCTTATAGGTTAAAGTAACCCTTCTATACTTCTTATTGAGGATTGTCATCGAGCTAGCATATATTTCAAAACTATAAATAATTTATAACAATTCAAAGTTATTTCTTTGAATCACTTTTGTAATCACTCCGATAAACATAATGTAAATTTGTTGTAACTTGTAACTTTTTGTAATAAAAAAATTCCGCTGCAAAATGTTGGTGTGTGATTTGTGTTTACTTAATCTTGTGATCCTAGTTGTAAGTGGTTTATCCGGAGTCCTTGGGGCACTCGGACGGATCCTGTTAAGTTATCTGGTGCACATGCATAGCCGTATGAGGTCTTTGAGACAAGGGCAGGTGCATGTGGGCCCAATAACTTGGGAGGTTCTGCCACAGCTGGTATCGAAGCAAGATTAAGTATAATACGGTCACATACATATTTTCAAAATAAAGTTTTGGTTTCGAAAAACCTATTTTCAACTAAACACATTGTTTGGTTTTGAAAAACAGATTCGAAAAACTATAATGCTAGCGACATCCTCTATTAAGCCCTAAGCTAAGGATTATCAGGTGGCTTATTTAAAAACCACTAACCCACAACCGGGGGTATTGCATACATGTATAATGTTGTTTCTGAGGCCATTTAGTATTGAATGGATCGACGCCCAAGGTAAGGTGAGATGTGAGAGCATGACCGAACAAACGTCGATCTAGGGAAGAGTATAAAAAGCACTTGATTATATACATGTTCTACATATGTATATATGAAGGCTGTGTTGTGGAGTACTTCCTTTTCTAGGAATTCAGTACCCCATGAATGTGTACGGGTATACAAACATGGGAATACTGAGGAGTGTAATGTACTTGCAACGATGCACCTACGCTCAGGTAAGAAGGTGAGTTACCATAATGGGCTGCCCTATGGTTAAAGTGTGGCAGCAGCGCCTATGCGTGGCTCAGCGCTTAATGATGAGCTGGCCTCCATATAGCAATATATGGAGTATAAACTCTGATAAATTGTCATGTGTGAACTGCATCATGGGAAATTGGGCTGTGATGGAATTTTCTGCAGGTACACTAACCTCGAAAACGTATGTGTAGCTGACAACTAGTAAAATACAGAGAGAGTCGTAAGTATGCCACCAATATAGAACGTTACTGCCACATTATGTTGGCAAAATTTGTGAGGACACATAGGACGAGCATGCATCCTGATTGTTGCATAGTGTTTGTCACCTGTGCCTGAAAATGCTTCTCTTGCCTTTATTCCAGTAGCTGGTGATTGTAATAATGTGGTGTAATGTTGTATTATGAACTCCAATGAAATAGTTGTCCTCCGTTCTTTAGGTAATATGTTTAGATGTTATATGTGTTTGCTCTTGTACTTGATGTGCCAACAGAGGGTTGGTGATTTGTTTGCCTAAACCCAAAACTAGGCCATGTTCTTATTTAGTGAACCATGACCCAAATTTGAATTTTCCGTTATCCCTCCATGACCAAACTCATGCAAATGGATGTTTGGATAATTTATTTATCCAACGCAAGATGTGCATGGGCTTAAAGCTAGGATCTCGAGTCCGTGTTCTTGCTATTTAATTTGTGACGTTTTAGTTGTCATATTTCCATCCTAGATCATTCCCTTGTTCGGTTGGTGCAAGCTAATGTTTCTATTCCACTTTGCCTCTTCTGGAGGATCACATTGTTGCTTTACCAACCTAGTGTAGGAAAGGCATATTCAGTCATTTTCTTGAGTTTGATGCTTTTGGTTTCCTCATATTTATCAAAGGCATACTGAAAGCTGTTTGTGTGTTTTGGTGTTTGGATGACAACCCAATTAAAGGACTAACAAGTGTGCTAAGTGTTGAACAAGTGCTTAATGCAAAGCTAACAGGGTTCAACACAAGTGAACAAGTGTGATGGTCCAAAGACTGATTTATCTATAGATAATGAACACTGCTTAAGTGAGACTCAGTGTGCGTAACTCAGAGACAACCGATCAAGCCAAGGATGGAGGCAAGAAGAGCTTCGAGGTACCAAGTGCACGAGAGAAGGTCAAGGAGACCAGGAACCCAAATCCAGGGGTGAAGAAGAAGACTTGCAAAGTCAAGGTTGATCGAGTTAAGAGTTATGGTGCATCAAGGATCACTACATAAGGACATGACTTACAACCAATGAGGTAACATCTAAAGTTATGTGGTGTAAGTCATAAGGCTCAAGATCAAGCTCGAGAAATGAACAAGGGAGTTGGAGCTCAGATATGTCCATTTAGATCAAGTCAAGTTGACTTAATGGTTTAGAGTCCAACATCGACCTCAAACATGCCAAATTGGGTAAAACGATGAAAAAGGTTAAGTATGTAAGGTTTGAGTGTTCAACCATGTTGCATACACCTCTTACTACAAATTTGGTGCTTTGGTTTGCTCTCTAACTCTTTCTGTAGAGAAAGTACCATTCTGAGCTCTGCTGGAGGAGAAACAGAAAAGCAAGGAGAAGAACAAGAAAGATGTAAGTTTCTAGGACTAAATCAATTGGATTATACTCTAAATGTGTTTGTTTAAGTCTTAGGAAAATCCTCCCAAAAGTTGAAGTCAAACGGAGAAAGAACGGAGGAAAAATCACTTAGTGTGTTGTTGGCTGGTGCACAGGACAGTGAATAGTAGTTGTCCGGTGCACAGGACAGTGAATAGTAACTCTGTCCAGTGCACAGGATAGTGAATAGTGACCTGTCCGGTGCACATGATAGTGAATAGTAGCTATGTCCGGTGCACAGGACAGTGAATAGTAGCTGCGTCCGGTGCATAGGACAGTGAATAGTAGCTGTGTGCGGTGCATAGGACAGTGAATAGTGACCTGTCCGGTGCATAGGACAGTGAATAGTGACATGTCCAGTGCACCAACGGCTAGTTGTTCCAGAGAAGGAAACTGCCAATCAGATCCTTTACTGTTCACTGTCCGGTGCGCCACCGGACAGTCCGGTGCACCCGCAACCAGGGAAGGCTGGGAGCTTCCAAATGAAGCTCCAACGGCTCCTAGGTCCTTTAGGGCTATAAAAGGGACCTCTAGGCGCCTCAAACAAGTACACAACTGCAGCCAGCAAGTTCATACATCATTTGGATCAATTATTTCTCTCCCTCTCTTGTGTATCTCTCTAGTTTGTGTAGAGGCGAAGTTATAAGCCTTTAGAGAGAGGGGAAGTGCTGCTGAGAGCTAGAGCAATATCTTAAGCGCATTGTTACTCTGCCGGAGTGCTGTCGAGAAGATTGTAAGCAGCCACGGCATCGTTGTAACTGATATCAACATAGTGGAAGGCTCTATCTGTCGCACTGACAGATCTGAGCAAACAGAGGAAGGAGCTGAAATAGACTCCAAGCCAAGGTGTGGCTAACTCCAACGAGGACTAGGCAAGCATTTCAAGCTTGGCCGAACCTCGGGATAAATCCCTGTGTCTGTGTGCTCTGCTCTGTGTTGTGTGTTGTTTCTCTGTCTTATTTGTTGTATATACTTGCACTTCAATATTTATATGTGGTTCAAGCTGTCTTCGAAGTGCAGGGTATTTTAAGACAGGAACTTCTATTTCGCTGCAACCTATTCGAAGGGTCTTTCATTCCACTGCGATCCAGCCTTCGAGTAGAGTAAGAATTTCCAGTTTTAAAGTGATAATTATTATTCGCCTATTCACCCCCTCTAGGCGACATCCAGATCCTATTCCCGGGCATAGGGAACTTTCAATTGGTATCGGAGCTAGGCCTCTCCAGTGTGGGCTTAGTCGTCCGGAGATGACTATGTCGTCACAAGAGGTAACTCTAGAACTTCTTCTAGGCGATGGTTCTAATTACAAATCTTGGTCTGTCTCTATTTATAATGCTTTCATGCATATTGATCCTCATTTGAGACAGATCTTCATTAGAAGTATTTTTCCCTCTAATATTAGTAAAAACCCTTCTAATGCTGAACTAAAATGTCTATCTCTCAATCACCATGCTTGCAACATCTTAGTTGACTCTCTTTCTAGCGGTGCTTATTTTTCCATCATGAGTAGTGATAGTGATTTATTTGTTGATGCTCATGATATATGGACTAGAATTAAAATAAAATATTCTGAGTCCAATTGTACTACTTCTACTCCCTATGTTGCTTGTTGTACTAATCTTTCAAAGGGAGAAGAAAAACGATGGCAACCAAACGATGAATCCACCTCACCGACAGGTTTGTCTTCCACTAGTTATAAGTGTCTTATTGCTAACAATGATAGTGGAGACAAAAGCGATGACGAGGAGGAATATGAGGATGATAGCGAGGATGAGTCTTCATCACCACAAGGTACATTTTCCTATATTGCTTCCACTGATAATAATGACAGGGAAAATGAGACCGGCGATGTGGAAGAAGAGGAGATTCGCCAGTTCTACACCCATCTCAACAAAGAAGACAAAGTGCTCTTGGTTAAGCTGTTGAGGAGGAACAAGGTGAGATGCTTCTCAGGCTAGAGGAGACTCTCATCAAAACCAACGACAGCCTAGAGAAGATGACCAAAGAACATGAGGAGCTAAAGTGCTCTCATGATAATTTGGTCCAACAGTATGAATCTGTTTTATTTGAGCAAAGAAATAATCATGATGTATTATCTGATGTTGCTCAACTTAAAACTGAGAATTCTATGCTTAAGAGTCAAGTAGAAATGATAAATTTAGAAAAATTTGCTTTAAGTGAAAATATGATATGCTATCTTCTTCTCATAATGAATTAGTTGATGACCATATCATGCTTGATGTTGCTCATGAGGTTGTAATTGCGAACTTGTTGGGGACTTGTTCTCAAATGCTATGAGTTAAGAACAAGGCAACATAGAAAATGTTAAACGATAAAGTCCTTCGTCCATTGAGGCATTATTTCCCTTAGGATATAACGATCTCCGGACGAAGGTCATGAAGGACGAACCTTCATCATCACAGTATACATTAATGAAAGACGAAGCATATGAAGCATAAAAGATAGCACGAATAATCATATAACATCATTCATTTAACTTTATTATATCATCATAGAGAAATAGAGACAATATCGAATTATAAATGTACCTTCGGCTTGGAAAGAGATGAAAATACAAGTGTGACGCAAAAGCAAATGCCAAGTCAACGTGAACAGTATGGGGGTACTGTTCACCTATTTATAGGCACGGGGTACAACCCATACAAAATTACATACATGCCCTTTACATTTGGTGATAATTCTATAGCACTCTATCGAGGTCTAAATGGCCTTTTCATCTTTAAGTCGGTTCCCTTTTCTGCGAACATGCCGAAGCTTTCCTGCTTCACAGCTTCGGCGCTGTGTCAACCTTTGTAGCTTTTCCCTTTCTGATACGAGTCCGAAGATACCTGCTCACACATTTTAAGCCGCTTCTCCCTTGAAGACCTTCGGCGACGAAGCATGGACCCAACAGTAGCCCCTTTCGCGGTGCTAGATCGTTTTTCGTAACGAGCTTGATCCGTGAAAAAAGTCTCTTAAGCTTCGGGGAGCCGAAGGTCCAAAAAACACCTTCCCTGAGCTCGTTGCCGAGAAACGATTTAATTTCCCAGCACGCAGCGGTCCCACCTTGCAGAGTTTACTGTTTGTCCCTGTGGTCCACCGCGCAGCGAGCGCAAGCGGGTGTGCGCCTGGTGCAAAAACTCTGGCGCTTCGCCTTCTTACCTGCAGCACTATATAAACAGACGAGTAGGTGTGAAGTTACCACAGCATTCATTGCTATTTGCACTGTTTTCCTGCCAAAATTTTTAACCATCGCCGAAGCTTGTCTGTTAGAAACGAACGAAGCTCCAGTTTGAAACCTGCTTCGGAGGAAGAAAATTTTAAAGTTTCACAAGTTCATAATTGAATGGCCAGAGTCCGCTCTACCGCCAGGGTTGAGCGCGAGGGGGAGGAAACTGAAGCTTCGGAGACTCTTCCCATCTCCGAAGCCATGCAACGATCGGGTCTAGTGACTTCAGAAAAGATCCCTCATGATGATGCAAAACAAGCAGAACAAGCAATCGCTGAAGCAGAGGAAGAAGATATTGAGGAAACTGATTCCGAAGATGATTACCGCATTGCCATGCCAAGCAAGCCGAGCCACTTGGACTTCGGGAAATCTACTGTTTCGAAGGCTGATTTGTCCAAGATGGTAAAAGCGGGCTTTTTTACTGAAAATCAGAAGAAGTTGTTGCGCTTCGGTGGAGAAGAGACTACCCCGAAGCCAGAGAAGGATGAGATTGTTATTTTTAAAAGTTTTCTAAAGGCTGGATTAAGGTTCCCCCTACATGGGATTATTGGAGAGGTACTGAAGAGGTTCGGTATCTATTTTCATCAGCTGACCCCTAACGCTATCGTTAGGCTTATTGTTTATATCTGGGCACTCCGAAGCCAAGCAGTGGAACCATTTGCAGACAGCTTCTGCCGGGTTCACGAGCTACATTATCAAACAAAGGCTAGAAAAGATGGATTACACGATAATTTTGGTTGCTATAACTTTGCCTATCGGAAAACTACAAAGTTCCCTGTAATTAGCTACCGAAGCAAGTGGGCAGCAGGCTGGAAATCAGAGTGGTTCTATGTCAAGGTTGATGACGACAAGGAAAAGCTTGTACAAAGCCCACTGGAATTAATCTTCGGAGAAACCCGACCTCGCTGCAATATGACACCCGAAGGTCCAACACAACAAGCAATGAGTGAATTCAGAATTATTGCAGAGCATATCAGCACAAGGGACCTGGTTCAAGAGTTTTTAGCATTCAAAGTTTTTCCCAGTTTGAGAGAATGGGAAATGCCGAAGCTACAGGGGGAAAAGAAAGAAGGTGAACTCGTACGTTTACCTTACTATTTCAAGTTTAAAAAGTACTTTAAAGCACCTTGCCAAGAGTGGCTAGATACGATTGAAGCAATGTGTAATGAAATACTTGGCAATTATTCCAAAAAAGAAGATCAATTGATGACCGCAGCCTTCGGCACTCGTCCGAAACGAAGGCTAAATCGAGTGTTGGACGCCTTGGGTTTCGAATACCCAGACTACGAAAATCTGAACAAAGGTGCCGGAGGCCAAAAAAGGAAAAGGGTAACTGAAGCCTTAGATGAAGGTGAAAAAGAGCCAGTAACGAAGAAAATTCCGAAGAAAAGGAAAGCTTATTCTCCGAAGCAACAAATATCCGAAGTAGAAGAAACTCCCGCATCACCTTCTGCTGCTGTTGTTGAGGAAATTCTGAAGGTAATGACTGAATCCTTACATGCGAAGCTAAGTCCACTGGGTCCTCAACTGACAAAGTTTTTTCAGAAGGACAAGGAGCCCGAGAAATCGAAGAAAACAATCAAGGCAAGGAAACAAAGAATCATTACCGTGACAGAGGTAATTGACAAAACGCCGCCAAGAGCTTCGGCCCAAAAAACACGAGCAGCTTTAGAGGGGGCAGATATTGAAATTGCACCTTCGGAGGCCGCAGCCGCCGAAGTTACCTCAGCTGAAGATTTGAATTTAGAGAGCACAATTGAACATATTGACCAAATGCTGCTAGACATGGCTGCAGAAGAAGCTGCCACTGCTGCCGAAGAGACTGTGACCGCAGCGTCAAAGAAAGGAAAAGAAATTGCTGATGAAGCTTCAGAAAACGAAGCCTTCGCGTTCCAAAACTTAGTTGGAGAACATCTAACAAAAGCTGAAATAGAAGAGCTTAAAGAGTATGCCCAATCCTGTGGATACAAACCTGGGGCACTCCTCTTCGGAGGCGTTGATGACGAGAAATTAGAGTGTATTCGGGACCAAACAGGGGCCAAAGTTATCAGTACTCTGTCCAAGAGTATTGGATTCCCGAAGCTAGAAACAGACATCAGCCGCTACCGACGACAACATGTCGTTGGTAGTTTATTTTACTCCAACTTCAAGGTGAATGACTTGTCCCTTAACCTTTATTGCTTCTAATAAAAACATGTCTGACGAAGGTTGTGTTTGTGTAGAGTATGTTATTGAGCAAAGCCTTGCAAATGCAGCAAGATCTTGAAGATAAAAAGCATGAAATTATAATCGAAAATTTGGAAAACAAAATGAAGGAGCAATCAGATGCTTTTGAGAAAAAGAACTTTGAGCTCCAGGCAGCCGAAGGCTTACTGGCGGAAGCTGAAGCAAAAATATCAGAACTGAACTCGAAGCTTCTCCGCCAGTCTGAGCACTTCGAACGAGAAAAACAAGATCTCAATGCAAAACTTGAAGCCGAAGCTCAGCAAAATTCGGATTTGAGAAAACTACTGACAAATCTTCAAGAAAAATGCCTGGAATTTAGCAACAAGTGCATTCAACGACTAAGAAAGATTTTTTACTCGGTTGGAGCTAGCAGCGAAAAATTTACCCCCTCAGCTGAAGGTCTACCAAAAACCTTCGAACACATTGAGGGGGAGATTGACGAGCTCGACGAAGTCATAGCTGGGCATGGTGACTTCTGTGCCTGGGTGGCTTCTCGAGGGACTGCTGCAGCCTTCATGAAGGCTGGCTGTGATCATGGGAAAATTGTCAATAGGCCAAATTTTACTTTGTCACCATCAATCCTGGATGACATCCCTGATCTCGCCCGAAGCATCTCGAATCGATTTGTAAAAATGATATGGACAAAAGGTGGTTGAGAGAAAGCTGGAGACGAAGCTCGTAGCCACCTTGATCCAGTAAGAAATCATACCTTGTGCTTACCTTTTCCTGTAAACTTGATTCTGACTTCCAACGACCTTATTCATGTAGGATGACGAAGCCGAAGCTGATGATCAAAAATAACGCCGAAGCCTAAGCTCCTTGGAGATTTAGATAGTAGACTGCAGACAGTACTTGAAAAACTTGAGATAACTTTTGTAAATGTAAACAAAAACTTGTTTTTAATGTATGCTGTTCATACCTTGTAATATATCCTTAACCTTTCACTGATGCATGAGAAATGCTTTGATGTGGACGAAATTTCCTTTTTTGAGCCGAAGGCGAAAAAACACCTTCCCTTCTTTTCGTACGCAACGAAGCATGGAAAACAACATTTTCCTTTTTTTTCCGAAGCTCTCCTTCATAGAAAACAACATTTTCCTTTTCTCCGAAGCTCTCCTTCATAGAAAACAACATTTTCCTTTTCTACGAAGCTCTCCTTCATAGAAATTTTTCCCTTTCTTTTTTCTCTTCTTGCCGAAGCAACCATTTTATGCGATGAAGATGATTATCCTACATATGCCTAGATGAATGTTTATGAATGCAAATGATATGATGTAATGTGATGTGCAAATGAATGGCCAAACACGTATCCGAAGCCATATTCATAGCCATTATTTTCTTAAAAACAATCACACCTCAGCTCTGCATTCCCTTAGGAACGACTTTGGAGCTTCTTCGCCTTTACTTTTGGCGGAATCAGCGTTGACTTTTCGCTGTAAGCTCTGCATTCCCTTAGGAACGTCTTTGGAGCTTCTTTTTTTTCCCTTTTTGGCACTCGATGGTGCATTCTCAGCTTTTACATTTACATTCTTTGGGGGATTTTGCTCTTATAGAACTAAAAAAAGAAAATTACACGTGATGGCCCCATTAAAAACCTTTCTCCCCCTTCGGAAAGGAAAAGGGTGCCATGAAAGAAGAACTAAAAAACAAAAAATATGAAAAATTACATCGAATTATACATAATATCGCCGAAGCTCATCCGCATTCCAAGATCTAGGAATGTCATTGCCGTCCATATCTTTCAATCTGTATGAACCGGGTCTTGACGAAGATGCTACTAAGAAAGGCCCGTCCCATTTCAACTGCAATTTGCCCACTGTTTCCGAGTTGGCCACCCTCCGAAGCACCAAGTGCCCTGGCCCAATATTTTTTAGCCGAACCTTTCTATCCCGCCATTTAACTGTTTCAGCTTGATATTTATTGATATTCTCCACGGCTTGCAGTCTGATCCCTTCTAAAGCATCTTTTTCTATAGAATAAGCAGCTTCGGAATCTGATTCTGCCGAAGCTACTATCCTTATTGATCCGGTTTTAGCTTCCTCTGGAGTTATTGCTTCGTCACCGAATAACAACTTGAATGGAGTGAAGCCTGTAGACCTTGATGTTGTCGTGTTGTGGCTCCACACCACTTTGATTAACTGATCTGGCCATTTTCCTCTGGGTTGATTGAAGATTAACTTCATTATTCCTGTCATTATAATGCCGTTGGCTCTTTCAACGAGTCCATTTGACTCCGGGTGCCTAACTGATGCAAAATGGATCTTCGTACCAATTTGGTCACAGAAATCCGTGAAAGCTTCGGAGTCAAACTGTGTTCCATTGTCCACAGTGATAGCCTTTGGCACCCCGAAACGACAAACAATATTTTGCCAGAAAAACTTTTGGACGGTAGCCGAAGTTATTGTGGCTAAAGGCTTCGCCTCAATCCATTTAGAAAAATATTCCACAGCTACTACAACATACCTCAGGTTCCCTTGGGCCGGTGGTAACGGACCTAACAAGTCAAGGCCCCACCTTTGCAATGGCCAAGTGGGTTGTATGAGCTGTGTTAAGGACGAAGGTTGTTTTTGATCTCTTGCACATTTCTGACAACCTTCGCACTTTTGAACCAATTCTGCTGCATCCGAAGCTGCCTTCGGCCAGTAAAACCCTTGACGGAAAACTTTTCCAAGTAACGGCCTAGATCCGATGTGAGATCCACACAGGCCTGCATGTATTTCTTTCATTAACTCTATACCTTCGGTTCTGGATAAACATTTGAGCAGCGGAGCACAAACTCCATGTTTGTACAACTCCCCTTCTATCATGACATATGGACGAGCTCTTGCCTCTATCCTCTTGTTATAAGCTTCGTCATCTGAAAGAAATTTACCCTGAAGGTAAGAGATGATCTCGGTTCTCCAATCTTCGCTAAAAACAGGAGATATATTAAGAACTGCTCTTTCAAGAAGTTCCACCGAAGGTGCTTTTATTGTTTCGAAGAACACATCCGAAGGTAAAGGCAGCCCCTGTGCTGCTGACTTAGCTAGCAGATCAGCATGCTCATTTTGTCCTCGAGGGATATTCTTGACAGAAAACCCTTCGAAGGAAGCTTCGACTCTTCGAACCATATCCAGATATTTTTCAAGCTTCGGATCCTTAGCCTTACAACTTTTGTCAATATGACCCGAAACAACCTGGGAATCAGTTTTAAGTATGGCCCTTCTGATTCCCATTGCTTTTAACTTCCGAAGACCTAGAACCAATGCTTCGTACTCAGCAATGTTATTTGTGCAATTAAAATCAAGCTTTGCCGCATAACAAATTTTGACTTTGGAAGGTGAAACCAACACAGCAGCCGCTCCTGCTCCGAAGGTTCCCCAAGATCCATCACAAAACACTGTCCAGGCTTCGTTGTCTTTATTCGTTTCCTCCTCCTGAGTCCCTGGCGTCCAATCAGCAATAAAGTCTGCCAGCGCCTGTGACTGAATCGAAGATCTATGAACATATTCAATACAAAATTCATTGAGCTCTGCAGCCCATTTTCCAATCCTTCCAGTAGCTTCTCGATTCCTCATAATATCCTTCAGAGGTTGTGATGAAGGAACAATTATGTTGTAAGCTTGGAAATAGTGCCGAAGCTTCCTGGAGGCCATCAAGACAGCATACAATACCTTCTCCAGCTCTGTATAATTTTTCTTTGACAAACTAAGAACCTCGGATACAAAATATATTGGGGCCTGCCTCTTGACTTGACCATCAAGCTTCTCCTGGACAAGCGCTGCACTTACCGCTGAGTGCGAAGCTGCCACATATAATAACAAAGGAGCCCCTGGCATTGGTGGAGTCAATGTTGTTAGATCTATTAAATACTGTTTTAGCTCTTCAAAGGCCTTCTGTTGGATTGGTCCCCATTGAAAGACTTCGGCTGACTTCAGTACTTCGAAGAATGGTAAGTTTCTCTCTGCTGATCTGGATATGAATCTATTGAGAGATGCCAATCTTCCTGTCAATCTTTGAGCCCCCTTCTTTGTAGTTGGTGGCTCCATCCGAAGTATAGCTTCAATTTTACTTGGATTAGCTTCAATCCCCTTTGTTGAAACCAAGCATCCAAGAAATTTCCCCTTCTTCACTCCGAAGACGCATTTTTCTGGATTTAACTTTAAGCCAGCTTGCCTGAAACTGGCGAAGGTCTCCTGCAGATCAGCAATATGATTCTCCTGCTTCGTGCTTTTGACAATGATGTCATCAACATAAGTTAGCACGTTTCTGCCTATTTGAGATTGGAGAACCTTCGCAGTCATTCGGCTGAAACTTCCTCCAGCGTTTTTGAGCCCCTCAGGCATCCGAAGATAGCAATATGTGCCACTTGGAGTTATGAAGCTAGTCTTTGGCTCATCTTCCTACTTCATCCAAATTTGGTGATAGCCTGAATAACAGTCTAACAGACTCATGAGCTCTGAAGAAGCTGCTGCATCAACTAAAGAATCTATCCTTGGTAGTGGGAATTCATCCTTCGGGCAAGCTTTGTTAAGATCTGTAAAATCGATGCACATTCGCCACTTGCCATTGGCCTTTTTTACCATAACAGTGTTAGCCAGCCATTCTGGGTACTTAACTTCTCTGATAACTCACTTCTTTTGACTTCGTTGCGAGCACCTTCGGCCTTATCATCTGACATCTTCCGAAGCCTTTGCTTTCTAGGTCTGAAGGATGGATCGACATTGAGTGAGTGCTCGATAACATCTCTATTAACTCCGCAGAGATCATTGGCTGACCATGCAAAAACATCCTTGTTATTGAACAAAAACCTTATCAAGGTTTTCTCCTGCTCTTCGGATAACTGAGAGCCTAACAGCACCTTTTGCTCTGCTATGTCCTCACATAAGAGCATAGGCTTCGGCTGGTCTGCTGAAGCTGCTTTCTCCCTTCTGAATTTGTACTGTTCACAAGCTTCAGCTCCATCGATGTTATGGATTGCTTTTGAGTCAGTCCAATTACCTTCGGCCCTTCTTGCAGCTTCCTGACTTCCATGGATAGCGATGGGTCCCTGATCCGAAGGTATCTTCATGCAAAGATAGGCAGGATGAAGGATTGCTTCGAAGGCATTAAGAGTACCACGACCAATAATTGCATTGTAAGGGTATTCCATGTCGACAATGTCAAACACAACTTGCTCAGTTCTAGTGTTGTTGATGAACCCGAAGGTCACTGACATGGTGATCTTGCCCAATGCTACAATCTGTCTTCCTCCGAAGCCACAGAGAGGATGTGTAGCATCATGAATCTTATCTTCTGGCTCTTGCATTTGTCTGAAGGCCTTAGCAAATATGATGTCAGCTGCACTGCCTGTGTCAACCAAGACATTGTGGACCAGAAATCCTTTGATAACACAAGAGATAACCATGGCATCGTTGTGTGGGTAATCTTTGAGCTGAAGGTCCTCTTGGGAGAAGGTAATAGGAATGTGAGACCATCTTGACTTGATGAAGGGTCCTTGCACCCCAACATGATGTACCCTTCTCTGTGCTTCCTTCTTCTGTTTCTTGTTAGCTGGCTCTGAGGACGAGCCACCTGTGATCGGGAGCACCAGCTTCGGGTCCGAAGCAGCTCCAGCTTGGTCGTTGAACGAAGCCATCAGCTCAAAAAGTGGAAGTGAGTTCACCGGAGGTGGGCGCCAATGTTGGGGACTTGTTCTCAAATGCTATGAGTTAAGAACAAGGCAACATAGAAAATGTTAAACGATAAAGTCCTTCGTCCATTGAGGCATTATTTCCCTTAGGATATAACGATCTCCGGACGAAGGTCATGAAGGACGAACCTTCATCATCACAGTATACATTAATGAAAGACGAAGCATATGAAGCATAAAAGATAGCACGAATAATCATATAACATCATTCATTTAACTTTATTATATCATCATAGAGAAATAGAGACAATATCGAATTATAAATGTACCTTCGGCTTGGAAAGAGATGAAAATACAAGTGTGACGCAAAAGCAAATGCCAAGTCAACGTGAACAGTATGGGGGTACTGTTCACCTATTTATAGGCACGGGGTACAACCCATACAAAATTACATACATGCCCTTTACATTTGGTGATAATTCTATAGCACTCTATCGAGGTCTAAATGGCCTTTTCATCTTTAAGTCGGTTCCCTTTTCTGCGAACATGCCGAAGCTTTCCTGCTTCACAGCTTCGGCGCTGTGTCAACCTTTGTAGCTTTTCCCTTTCTGATACGAGTCCGAAGATACCTGCTCACACATTTTAAGCCGCTTCTCCCTTGAAGACCTTCGGCGACGAAGCATGGACCCAACAGAACTTAAATTCATGTGAACCTCATTCTTGCACACGTGCGCATTTAGATAATATATCACCATGTGCTAACCCCTGTTGCTCAAAAGAAAGCCAATTTTTGAATGAGCATCAAGCTGCAGGATCAAAAGAAAAGTTGCTCATCAATAAAGAAAGTAACAAGAAAGCAAAACAACTAAGGAGAAGATGCATTGCTCAACCTCCTCAAGATATCCACGGACGCGTGGTGAAGAAGCTTGAGACGGGAGAAACCGCAGCAAGTGTTAAACTCCATAAGAGGGATGTTCCTAAAGCAATAAATGAAGCAATCAACATGAACAAGGAAAAAGGTAAAAATTCAATTAGTCATGTTGTTTGCACTGATCATCTCTCTGTGTCATCCAAGAGCAAAAAGAGAAGAGGAAAAAGGAGGTGCTTCAAGTGCAAGGAATTAGGCCACTTCATTGCGTCTTGTCCACACAAAGACAAGGATGAAGGGATGAGGAGATGTTTTGGATGCAATGATAAGGACCATATGATCACTTCATGTCCGCTCATGAAGAATCAAAGACGTGAACCTTCCAAGGATGAAGGGATGAGGAGATGTTTTGGATGCAATGATAAGGTATGTAAGAAGGGTAAGGTTCCTAAGAAAGTAAATTTATCTCAATCTTATTCGCTTAGGAGACCGAAATCATACACTTGTGCTAGATCAGTAATGAGATCATCTAGAACTAGCACAACTGCTATTTGGGTACCAAAGGCTCTTTTAGATGAACGTTATGGACCCATCTCGAGATGGGTACCAAACTGTGCCAACTAGACCATGCAGGTGCCTCGAGATGGACTGGAGATCTTGGGAGAGCTTAAGATGGTTAATTCAAACTCTATGCTTAAGCTGTCAATTTTATTGTCTATTTATTGACCCAAGGTTGAATTATTGTGCAATAATAATCTCACGTTCATCTCGAGTTAAATACGTTGTAGAGGTCCTTAATCATTATTGGTGAATCAAGCAAAGGACTTTGATGAGAATCTGCAACTTGCTCTCCAATGGACGGTACCCGTGTATCTTAAGTGCATTATTTCTAATCAGTATTGCTTCTAAGTTGGATTGTCCTGCTATACCTATCCTTGGAGTAGTTATACTTTGAGATTGCTTGTGTTGAATATCTTTCAATTAGTGATCCATGATTTCCAAGATCATAATCATGCTTGCTCAATCGTGATTGTGTGCTTTATAGGTTATATCTCTTGAATCATTCAATGGGTAGCTTTTCATTTGATATATCCACCATGATTAACTCTCTTGGTGTATGTGGATAAACATGTATCTTTTTGTAAGTCATGCTATGTGGTTTTTAATGATTAACCTATGTGCAAGCATGATAGTTTTGTTTAGTCCATGTTCACATGATTACTTTGTCTTGGTACTCTATGTATACCAAAACAAGAAATCCATATTGTGTCTCTAATGCACCCTCTCGAGCTATGAAGTGCATGAGCAAACCGAGCCCTCAATTGGTGAAAATAGGTGCTCTCACTCCACACTACCTAAAAGAATGGATCTCATGGCATTCAAATAAAAGGCAAAGGTATGGAGAATGGAACTATGCATTTTCTTTGAATATCTTGAAGTTCCGTTGATTGTGATCATAGTTATGTTCTTGCCATTCAATTGGTAGTATATTGGCTTAGGTGCTTTATGCTTTAAAATGTTGTTTCCTTTGGTGTACCTAAGAAAATACTTCTTAATCATGGTGTGCTTAGACATTGTGCTTTATATGCATGATCTTGTCGTTTTTCAATTGGTATATGTGTTGCATTGATCATCATGTGTGAAGCGTGCCTAGGTTGCTTTTAAAATGTTATATATCTTGAGGCATGCATTGTTTCCACTAGTCATAAGTTGTATTATGTCATCTATTCAATTGGTATCTTTTTGTGATGCAATTGATATATTATGCCTAGACCAAGGTATGTTGTGATCCCCTCTAGTTCTGAGGACGCTAGAATGTGCAAAGTGCAAGTCATTCAAATACTTGATGCACAACTTTAGGGGGAGCACACATAACTTATGTCTTTTGAGACTAACTGTTTCTTGAGTGATCCTATATAGTCTCAAGGTGGAAAAGGGAAGATGAGCAAGAAATGGAGCAATCAGGACCTGGGTACCTCCACAAGTTGAGTAATTGGTATCTAAAGTTGTGAGTAATTGTGTATTTAAAGATTGCTCATGCTCTATAATAGTTGGTATTCCTAGATGCTTATCTTTAAATATCATGGAGCTATGACAGTGATGATCTTACAATTAGTAGCCTTGGTAGTGTGCTTCAATTGGTACCTTTTGGTAATCACTAGAATAGAAGCTTCATCTTGTGCCACAATACTATAACTTGTTCTAAGTTTGGTGTCTTAGCAACAAGAAAATGTCAGGATAAAGGATCAGGCACAAGTGTGAAGGAGCTCCCTAGAGATAAAACTTTCAAGATGGAAATCTTAAATTGATGGCAAAAGGAACTCCGCCTACTTAGATGGGAAGTACACCATAACATGGTAAAGGTACAAAAGGGGGTATTGACCTTTTGCGTATTTGTATCTTAATTTTCCTCCAATGCTTGTGTTGCATATGTTTAATGTGTAAGGGGGAGTAATGTTAGTGTGTTGCATTTTACCTACTTAATACCCTGCTGTCCCTTGACATCGTCCTATGTTCTTGCTTCAATATGGTTTTGGTGTTTGATGTCAAAGGGGGAGAATTTGTGCATTAAAGCTCACCTCGACCTGAGAGGAAAGCTTATCTTAAGTGTGAAGAGGGTGAAGATTAATTTTTTGTGTTTCCTTGAGTTCCTTTGATCTTAAGGAAGAATGTGTTAGTTTTGTTGATAATACTTATCATATGCTTATTGTTGTATTATATGGTGATAATGCATAATTAGTGCTTTCGTTGATATGAATCAATTGGTATCTATTGTGTTTGTCCTGT
This sequence comes from Zea mays, assembly GCF_902167145.1. NCBI lineage: Eukaryota > Viridiplantae > Streptophyta > Magnoliopsida > Poales > Poaceae > Zea > Zea mays. Next base: position 74,960,428 of record NC_050098.1, read on the forward strand.
AATAGATATTCATATGGTTCTGGTGCTTTAAATTGGTATCTTAATGGTGAATAGTGGTAGGTTGATATTTCTATGGTATATCCATTTAATTGGTGTTTAACTCTTATTATGTGCATTTTTGTGTTGTATGCATCACAGTTTAATTCTTGACACAATGCATCCCACGGGTGCTAAGGCGTAGTAATGCTTCGAATTAGCCTAAGTATGTGCAATTTGGCATATAAGGCCAAAGTTAAGATTTTAATGTAGGCACATATTTAGGGGGAGCATTCTATAAACTTAGAATTCAAAATTTGTGCTTTAAATCTCATTCTTGTGTAAGCTTTAATTGTGTTGCCATCAATCACCAAAAAGGGGGAGATTGAAAGCTCTCTTGTGGGTTTTGGTGTTTGGATGACAACCCAATTAAAAGACTAACAAGTGTGCTAAGTGTTGAACAGGTGCTTAATGCAAAGCTAATAGGGTTCAACACAAGTGAACAAGTGTGATGGTCCAAAGACTGATTTATCTATAGATAATGAACACTGCTTAAGTGAGACTCGGTGTGCGTAACTCAGAGACAACCGATCAAGCCAAGGATGGAGGCAGAAGAGCTTCGAGGTACCAAGTGCACGGGAGAAGGTCAAGGAGACCAGGAACCCAAAGCCAGGGCTGAAGAAGAAGACTTGCAAAGTCAAGGTTGATCGAGTTAAGAGTTATGATGCATCAAGGATCACTACATAAGGACATGACTTACAACCAATGAGGTAATATCTAAAGTTATGTGGTGTAAGTCATAAGGCTCAAGATCAAGCTCGAGAAATGAACAAGGGAGTTGGAGCTCAGATATGTCAATCTAGATCAAGTCAAGTTGACTTAATGGTTTAGAGTCCAACATCGACCTCAAACATGCCAAATTGGGTAAAACGATGAAAAAGGTTAAGTATGTAAGGTTTGAGTATTCAACCATGTTACTACAAATTTGGTGCTTTGGTTTGCTCTCTAACTCTTTCTGTAGAGAAAGTACCATTCTGAGCTCTGCTGGAGGAGAAACAGAAAAGCTAGGAGAAGAACAAGAAAGATGTAAGTTTCTAGGACTAAATCAATTGGATTATACTCTAAATGTGTTTGTTTAAGTCTCAGGAAAATCCTCCCAAAAGTTGAAGTCAAACAGAGAAAGAACGGAGGAAAAATCACTTAGTGTGCTGTTGGCTCGTGCACAGGACAGTGAATAGTAACTCTGTCCGGTGCACAGGACAGTGAATAGTGACCTGTCCGGTGTACAGGACAGTGAATAGTGACCTGTCCGGTGCACAGGATGCGTCCGGTGCACAGGATAGTCCGGTGCACCCGCAACCAGGGAAGGCTGGGAGCTTCCAAATGAAGCTCCAACGGCTCCTAGGCCCTTTGGGGCTATAAAAGGGACCCTTAGGCGCCCCAAAAAAGTACACAGCTGTAGCCAGCAAGTTCATACATCATTTGGATCAATTCTTCTCTCCCTCTCTTGTGTATCTCCCTAGTTTGTGTAGAGGCGAAGTTATAAGCCTTTAGAGAGAGGGGAAGTGCTGCTGAGAGCTAGAGCAATATCTTGAGCGCATTGTTACTCTGTCGGAGTGCTGTCGAGAAGATTGTAAGCAGCCACGACATCGTTGTAACTGATATCAACATAGTGGAAGGCTCTATCTGTCGCACTGACAGATCTGAGCAAACGGAGGAAGGAGCTGAAATAGACTCCAAGCCAAGGTGTGGCTAACTCCAACGAGGACTAGGCAAGCATTTCAGGCTTGGCCGAACCTCGGGATAAATCCATGTATCTGTGTGCTCTGCTCTGTGCTGTGTGTTGTTTCTCTGTCTAATTTGTTGTTTATACTTGCACTTCAATATTTATATGTGGTTCAAGCTGTCTTCGAAGTGCAGGGTATTTTAAGACAGGAACTTCTATTTCGCTGCAACCTATTCGAAGGGTCTTTCATTCCACTGCGATCCAGCCTTCGAGTAGAGTAAGAATTTCCAGTTTTAAAGTGATAATTATTATTCGCCTATTCACCCCCCCTCTAGGCGACATCCAGATCCTATTCCTGGGCATAGGGAACTTTTACATACCAACTTAACTTATGATTGTTTTCCCCATATCTAATCAGATACTAATCCTTGAACTTGTAATTGTTGTGATGGGCATAGAAATATGCTTGGGGCTGAATTAACAGTCTCCCATCGTACTCCCTTCATCAACCAATTTTTGGTTATGACCATATCGTGTTCACTCTATTGGGCCTTGATCTATTTGGCTCTCTACTTGTAACCATTCTTACAAGTGGAGTCTATTTTTGTATATTGCCCTCCTTTCTCAGTCTATTTGTGACGCGTGAGATTTCTTATTGGTTATGTCTAGTAATGGCGTTGTGACTAAAACCGATGGTGCCTCTATGAAACCGAGGGCCTCCTGTGGGTGACCAACACATGGTTGCACTACTTGACACACGCTGGTATCACAATTAGTAGTCATAATCCATTATGAGACTATATCGATATGCTATCTCTGCACAAATTATTCTTACCACGTGAGATTCATTATTGGTGCCAGTTCGGTAATGGTGTCACAATTAATGACTTATGGTGCCACCGGGAAACTGAGAGCCCCTTGTGAATGTACACACAAGGTTATGCTGCTTGGCGCATGTTGGTATCGAAGTCTCTAGTCATGATCCATTATGGAACTACACTGATATGTTATCTTCCGTAAACATTTCCCTTGAAACAATTTCTATGTTGTTTGTGAAATGATCAAACAACATCAGTCATCTCTATTGAATCATGGAGCATACCACTTTAATGTGCTCTTTAACGAATTCACTACCAATTTAGAATTCTCCATCAAAAATTAGAACTCATATGTGTCTAATCATGTAAAAAAATTCACCCCTTCCATGTGTGGTCTCTTTCCTCTTGATTTTGGTGGTGACTAGACATACAAGTTTCCTTTGTATCCTTTGTTATAAAGGTGAAGCCGTGGAGCATTTTACTGTTGAGAGACGACTGATTAGGTCTCAAAATGGAGATTGACTTCCCCTGCTGCTAAAATGCAGGAGTTTGTTCATTCACTCTCTCATTTAATCCATGTATTCCGAACCAAGTTGGTTTGTCTGGCATGGAAGAAATGGATGAATAACCTGACCAAATGGATTTCTATTCAAATACATGATCTCTTGTTAACCAATGTGAACTCTCGACCATTGGATTGCCAATGGGTAACAAGACAAAATTTCTTAGTGCCAAAAGTAGTTCAACAAGTTGGTTTTACTAACTTGTAACTGCCTTATGGAAAAAATATTGAGTTTAGAGATCGTTTTATCGAGTTGTCTAAACTCACTTTAGTTCAACCCATCCTAAGAAAGTACTTACAAAAAATCAAGTTAAGTCGACTAATAACCACCTAATCATCGCTCTAGCCATGCCTCGATCGCCTCACGTGTGCTTTTCCAGCATATGTGATCAAGTCGAGCCATGCTTAGTGCTTGATAAAGTGAATTGATTATGAAGTCAACATCTGCAGATTGCATCCCTGATGTCTTTTCGGGTCTCTGTCCTTTTTCTTGGACTTCAATTCTCTGCCTAACCGTGAGTTAACTATGATGTTGCTCGACATCCACACCCGTCTCATGTGTTATGGACTCCCAATGCTGACTTATCGACAAATCTCATTTTGTGTGTTTTACCCAAGATGGTGCATCTGATTCTGTTTGGATAAAATCGCATATCTACCGCTCGCCCAACAGACCCAGCTAGTACAATGTCATCAGAAAAAGCAAACTGCACACATGGAACCTTATGTGTTCTTCTGGCAGATATCGTCTCTATTGATGGACATCTCTAAATTAGCTTAAGGCGATACATGATATGTCCACTAGAGAAACCATATCCTGAGGCACTCGCCTTCGCTTAGGACTGCCTTATGATTATCGCTGATATGGACAGGAGTTACATTATTCTCAACTCTTAAAATTCTTTCATTCCGAATCTCGGGACAAGATTCTTTTAAGGGGGGAGGATTGTAACACCCCAGGTATTTATCGTCTGCTCGACCACGAGTGCGGACTTTAACACGTGATAGCGGTGAATGTAAAGATCACTAAAATTTAATCATCTTCGTTCATCACGATTTTGATATCGTCCTCATCTCTGCCCATTTGGGTTAATCTAAATGCTTTGCGAAACTCGGAACATATTTATTATATGTGTTATCGAGTCTTGCTCCTATTTAAAATCAATCTGTTAAGCAAATGCGAAATTGGAAGCTTGATCCACATTTGTGATCTGTGTCCCAAATAAAATTTATTAGAATTTGACGATGAGATTTATCAGTTAGACGAGTTAAGCACAGATTAAATATCCAAGCCGAACTCATTTTAATCTGGTCCGTTTACATCGTGCCCAGAATAGTCACGAAAATTATCCAAACGAGGTTTAGCCAGAAACTTCTAAACTGTTACTCCTCTGATTTTTTTCGTTTCGTGATTCGAAAAATGAAGTGTGTAGCCGTTTGCCGTAGCACGTCGACCCTTTATTCATCGCTAAAAATCCTAATTTAAAATATTTGTGATTTTCTGTAAAAAAAATAAAAGAGAAAATTATCTCAGCCAGTCCTATCCTTCCACCGCTCTCTCCTTGATTTTCTTTCCCTGGCCGCGTTGGCTTCCTGGGCGTATCTATATCTCACGCACGCGCTTTCTTCCTGCTCCAGCTCCAGCGCCACAGTGCTCCATCTCGTCCCCCGTGGCAGTCGCACCACTCAAGCTCGTCACGCGCCCCTGCTCACGTCCCCCAGCTAGCAGGTGCAGACTCTCCACTTCCTCTGCTCCATAGAGCCATCCTCCATCCCCAGCTGCGCCGCTCGGCCTCTACTTTTCCGTGGCCCCCGCTCGGATCTCGCCCGGTTGCCCTTCTCTCTCTGCTTTAGCGGGTGACGGCGCCGACCGCTCCTCTCCCTCTCCTATGGTCGTCGTGCCCTTCTTCCTTGTCCTTCTATGGCCACCAAGCTCTTCCCTGCAAGCAGTCGAGTCCCACTCTGCCAAGCCATGGCGTCTGGCTCCTCCCCTCCACTATCTCCCTCCTCAAGCGCGCACTCCCTGCTCCTCCATGGCCGCACCGTCTTCCCAGCAGCGCCCCCTCTCTGCTCGGCCATGGCCACCACGCCGAGTTCCCTACATGCGCTCGACCCCCCAGCTCGATCTCCCTCGGTCGTGCTCACTCCGGCCGCTGGCGCCGTCGCTGAGCTCATCCCTGCTATGGTGTTGGCTACCGCAACGCCTGCTCCCATCTCCCTAATGCCTCATCATTCCTGTTCTCCCTCACATCGTGAGCTCGCCTCTGCGTGTTTGTATGGCGCCACAACAGTCTCATACCAACAACCACTACCGATGTCCGTGGTTAGGACAGAAGGTATGGTGTTCGGAAAATACCTTATGATCGACATCATCTCAATTCGTGTCTAGTGATCTGTATTTCCGTGTGATGGTATGGTATGTGTGTAGCAGTATACGACTGTCGTGGAAGGCTAGAGTGTGTAGGCGGTGAAGGTTCATGACGCGTCCGCTTGGTGTTCGGCAAAACGACCGAACCATGATTCATCGTCGACATGCGATTACCAAATCATTTTGGTCATGGTGAGCGGATGCATTATTTGATGATTAAATAAATTAATAGGTTAGCGCGATGATCCTTTTATTTAGTATGTGTGCGCTTGGTAATTATGGCTAGATCCATTGTCATGTCGTTGTGTTGTGTGATGTTATGGGGTTGATGGTAGAAGTGGAATTCTAGCTGTTGGGCAACGATGAGAAGGAAGTTGTTCATCGCGCGCTAAGTGCTTGATGGATGGTCTGAACTGGAATCATCGTCGTTCTCATGAATTTTGTATCGACTAGTAATATTAGACTGATTCGCTAGTTCCTACTATTGGTTCAACGATTGGATTAATTAGTTATATTAGTTGCGTCAGTTCTCTAGACGGTAGCAACCGTGCGTTGTGGTTGTATTAATTATTTATTAAAATGCTTCATTGTATATTGTGATTTGGTTAGGTTCGTGTTTGTGAAATAACGCTTTATAGGCGTGTGGAATCTAAGTTAGAAATGTGAGTTAGATGAAGAATGTGTTGGCAGACGTACATACATAGCTTGAGTGGATTAATAATATAAAATATAGATTGAGTATTTTATCCGGCTAGCTTATAGGTTCTAACGATGTTGTTGTGCCAATTTAATTTATTTGAGGAAATTAATGCTTTGCTAGTAGTCATTATATGCTATGTCTAGTGGTGGGATAGCGGTCGTAAATAGATGTTGATGGCTATTTGAATATGTAGTATTTGGCGGCACTCTGCCTACTTAATCAAGGAATGTGCTGTCCTATTTAGTTGGTGTGCGATGTGTAGTAGTATGAGAAAATAGTTTAGAAAATTAGTTGAATTATCTTGTTCTTCTTCTAAGTTTTAATGTCCTAGGAAGATGAACCTAGGTGTGGTGATCTCCCCGTGATGTACCTTAGCTTAGTAGAGTTTAGAGCGTGCATATTGTTTAGCATTTTCTTGATGTTTTATTCGGTTAGTATGTTATGCGGGTTAACCTGAAAACGGAGCTGGTTGGGTTGCTTCTATTCGTATCCTGAATTTAGGTATTCGAAAGGGCTAAGCCTATGTTGTGTTAGTCTGTTGATGATTACCCAGCTTAGGCGTTTATAGGTCGTGTCTATGGTTATGGTTTTCTTGAGATTTGAGCTAGCCCGGTTAAACCGGGCGAACGTGATTATTGTGCTAGCGAGTCATAGGTATATAGGATTTACTTACGAAAGTTGTGATGCCTTGCGGTTAAATATTTAATCCTCTTCGGTATAGCGATAATTAGTTGTGTGCTATTCTTGTTTATACTCATTCATGTGCATTATGCATCTCATTAGGTACGTTAATTAACCACGTGATGCGGAGGACCAGAGCCAAGTCGACCACAAGATGTTGTAAAGCGTGAGCCACTCACGAGGTGATGCTGATTGATGAACCTGAAGATGGATAGACGGAACGAGTGCCAAGACAAAGGATGGTCGTCAAGCGATCAACGTCTAACAAACACTAATGTAGTGTTTATTCCAGGCAAGCCCCGGTGCATTATCCCTTTCCTTGTGTTTTAAAATCTTTACCACCTTGTTTGATGCATTAGGTGATAGGAGTTGTGTGCCAAACAATTGATGCATTTCCTTCCTTGGAAAATTGATTACCATCCCTTGTGTCGGAGAGGAAATTCTCTGGCCGGGTGGCGGAACGCACCCGCCCTAAATCCTAAGATGAGGAGGGGCCTAAGCGTTTTGCTTGCTAGATGGAGTCGGGAAGAACACAAGAACACACAAGGGTTTTGAGTGGTTCAGGCCGTCGGAGCGTAATACCCTACTCCATGGTGTGATGTATTGAGCTTGAGAGCTTGTATGAACTTGTGAGTTCGAGTGAGTGTGAGAGTGTAAGTTGGGTATGAGTGAGCCTTTTCTTTGTAACGTCGTGTGCCCTGCCTTTTATAGCTAAGGGGGGCACGTACAAGGATACTGAGCTCCGACATGTGGGCCTAGGGACAAACGGAAGGAAGCAACTAACGCATGTAACACCAGGGTGAACTCCGAGCACCATAATGTCCATAGTGCATACAGTGTTGATATGCCGCCGCACCTTCCTTGGTACGCGCGCGTCATGATGAGTGCAGCGCATGCGGCAGCATGGGCGTATTGCCTGCCAACGGAATGGATAGGCACGCCGCCTGTAAGATGGCCTGGTCGCCGTCTGTTAGTATAGTGGACATGGAACATTTAATGCTGAGGCGGCACATCGCCTGCCAGTGGAGTGATAGGGCTCATTAAATGCTGAGGCGGCACATCTCCGGCCAGTTTGACAGGCGGCGCGCCTTATCCGCAATAAATGCAGAGGACGCGTGGCCCAGAGGCCTTATGTCAGGCTCCGCCCGCTGGCTTTTTCATGGGTAGTGGGCCACGTGGGAGCATCGGGTCTCCGCCTGAGCGCGGAGCAGAAGCGTATGTGATACGATCCAGACACGTGTCAGCTCCGAACCCCCGCCTGGTCTTGATTAAGATCCAGGTACTCTTTGTCCCAGAATCTCGGGACCCTGTTGTGAGTGGCCCAGACCCCACACAGAGGGGTCCGGGACCCATCCCAGGGGTTCGGTTCGTGCCCGTGGAGGTCCTAGACCTTACCTGGAGGTCCGGTCTGTATATACAGGGGTCCGACACTTTCCCATGGGGGTCCGGACCCACTGCTGATGCCTTGGAGCATATCGTCTTCTCTGGCCACGTGACGGCCCTGGAGCCGTCGTGGTGGGGTCGGGTGATGTTTGCCACGCGACTAGAAATAGCTGCGTGGGCACCGCGCCTTCATACTGTAGTAAGGTGTAACCCTGTTTAAGGGTACAGACAGTGGCCCTCGGGCCTTCCTCAGGGGAGGATACGAGCCTACAGGTGGGGCCAAACCTTGACTGGCGATTGGCGCACCGCTTCCGTGCGTTTGCTGACGTAATCACTGCCAGTCCGCCTTCGGTCACGCCAACTGCCATGTCTGTCCCCACGGCTAACTGACCCGCGGCCCCCACGCATGATGGTTTCGCAGGGCCACGTGCGAGGCGCCTCGATACTTCTGCATTGGTTTGAAAAATTTCCTTCTCTGTCTTCTGCGACAGCCTCGAGGAGACGCAGTACTGGCGCGTGTGGTGGTTCGCCTTCTTCGCACCCAGGAACCGGCACCCAAGGAGTATGACTCGTGGGCCCGGGCCCCCGTGCTAGAGACTGGGCCATTTGTTTCTTGCGGCGGAGATGAAGAGGCACACTACCGCGGGAGGCGGTTAGCTTTTCGGGTGTGCACGGCGATTCGCCTTCTCCATACCCAGGGACTGACCCCCAAGGAGTATGACTCGTGGGCCTGGGCCCCGCGTCAGTGACTGGGCCATTGTTTTTGGCAAAGATGAAGGGGCGCACTACCGCGGGCGCCGGTTCGCTCCTCGTGGCGGTTCGCCTTCTCAGCACTCGGAGGCCCGCACACCATCTGTATGACTTGTGGGCCCGGGCCCCCATGTCAAAGGCTGGGCTGCTTCAGTGCGCGCCGGGCGAGATTTCCTGCGGCGCTTCGGGGCGTGAGCAGGAGTGTCTTCCTTGAAAAGGGCTTCATCCCGTGTGAAGTAGTTATGCTTTCGCATTCTTTCCAACTGCTGCGCCCTTTCACCTTCGAGTTCTCCATGCCTCATTGCATTTGCGCTCCTCTGCTTTCCGCCGCCGCCGTAGCCTTGCTAATCCATCCCGAGCGCTTCGAGTCCGAGGTGGCACTCAACTTGGTGCGCAACCTGCTCGGATGGGGCGCGTCGGCGTTCGCCGGAAGGATCCGCACCGGCGCTTCTCTCCTCGGCGGTCTCGCCGCCGGGGAGTTCGTGCTCTTCGTCTCCTACCTCCCCTGTGGGTTGGTGCTGCCGATCTGGCCTTTCTTCTTGCTGCTGCTGGGGAGCTCGGCCTTCAACATCAGCACCTCACGGCCCACCCCATCCTCCAGGCGGCCATTTTTGCCCACCTGTGGGAGATGTTCGTGGGGGTGGCGCTTCTTCCGCCAGCTCCCGGACGAAAGGGTGTTGTGCAGCGACCTTCCGGAGGCAGAAAGCGAGCTGAGCTCCGACTCCATCTTTCGCATCTTCCAGAGTTGAGCTGCGCCTCCCGCAGCAGTCTCGTCGGTTCCTCCCTGAACTTCACCAGCACCTCGCGGTACGCCTCCATGAACTGCTCCAGCTCCGGCTCCGTCTCAGCGGCCAGGCCACCGTGCGTCGCTGCGCCTCCATCTCTTTGGCTTTAATGGCCTCGACGTCGTCCCCAACGATGGGGGCCCCTTCGTCTTGACTCATGCATCGAGGAGGCCGCCGCTTCGAATAGGGTGAGCGATAGGTCTGTGCCCGGCAGCTGCACTACGATGGCGCTGAGGGATGATGCCCATGGGCGGTGGTAGTGATCGCCAGTCCAGCTACCGACACTGAAGAGGCTGCCCGGGAGGTCGTACAAGATGCCGTGGAGACGGCGACCGCGCGCTTCCAGCGCGAACCTGCTGATGTCGAGTAGCTCATACCTGTAGAAATGAGGCTAGGGCTCTGCTTGAAGGCGGATGTAATAACTTTTGGGTTTGTAAGATACTTTTGAGAACTATCAATTAAACAGTTCTTATCTTGTATGGTATTTGTTCTTGCTGTGTGTGGCGCTACCAACTCCTTTTCTGGTACTTAGCCCCCTGGGATGTAGGCTCGACGTGTCGAGGCTGGATGCCAGCATACCTAAGAGAGAGTTGGTGACATGGCCTTCAGGAGGTAGCCTCGACTGGGACCTGGACCTGTACACAGCTTTGGCTAGGAAGTGTTAGTAGCACACCCATAGGACCCATCGTCTGGTATCAGCTATCCTTTGATTTATGCAACAGGACCTGCAGGATTCAGTCTGGGAAGCCAAGCCACGTGCCCGGACCCCCTGAATCACAGTTCCAGATACTAGGACACTCATCGCAGAGTGGTGGAGCGTGCAGGCTTAGGGTACGGGACCAAGCTAAGCGGCTACACGGCTCCGGACCACCCCAGGGGACGTGCGTCCATTCTCTAGAACCGGACCCCAGGTTCCCGGACCCACAAGGCTATAGTTCCAAATACTAGGATATTTGTCGCAGAGTGGTGGAGCGTGTAGGCTTAGGGTACGGAACCAAGCTAAGCAGCTACACAGCTCCGGACCACCCCAGGAGACGAGTACCCTTCTCTAGCACTGGCCCCCAGGCTGCCAGACCCCCCTGCTTTCGTAGAGGGGTCCTAAACTGAAAGCCTGGGTACTCAATTTGGATGTCATCATACCAGCAAGGGTGGGAAACCGTATGGGTGGGTTAGATAAAAAAATAATATCTGGAATCTGTAGCAGAGTAAAAATCATCACAAGAGCACATCTGAGGGGGTAAATCCTTTCTTAATAACTTGACATGCATGGGTGCAGACCAACAGGACGGGCTTATGAGGGCGGACCTCACCGGGCTGGTGTACACGTATGCACAACCTAGTTACAAGAAGAAACCTTAACCCCTCGGATTTTCTCCTGTGGGTAGGACTTACAGAAACGCTCTATGTTCCATGGACTGGGAAGAGGCACTCCTTCAGTTGTGGCGAGGCGGACACCCCCGGGTCGGCATGCTTCTGTCACCTTGAAGGGTTAAAGGGAAATAGGCTTACACCTTTTCCTAAATAGATTTTGGTGGTTGAATTGCCCAACACAAATAATTGGACTAACTAGTTTGCTCTAGATTATGAGTTCTACAGGTGCCAAAGGTTCACAACAAACCAATAAAAAGACCAAAGATGGGTTCAAACAAAGAGAGCTAAAGACATCCCAAAGGCACCCTGGTCTGGCGCACCGGACTGTCCGGTGTGCCACCGGACAGTGTCCGGTGCACCTGGGAACTCGAAGCTGAACTTGCCACCTTCGGGAAAATGGGAGGCCACTCTGCTATAATTCACCGGACTGTCCGGTGTGCCTGCGGAGCAACGGCTACTTCGCGCCAACGGTCGACTGCAACCGCATTCAATGCGCTACAGTGTGCGCCAGAGTCAGAGGACGCGTAGTTGGCGCACCGGACAGTCTACAGGACCTGTCCGGTGCTCCACCAGATAGCCCAGAGGCCCCACCAGTCAGAGCTCCAACGGTCGAACCCTAACGGCCGGGTGACGTGGCTGGCGCACCGAACAGTGTCCGGTGGCGCACCGGACTGTCCGATGCGCCATGCGACAGCAGCCTCCACCAAACGACTAGTTTGGTGGTTGGGGCTATAAATACCCCAACCACCCCACATTCCATTGCATCCAAGTTTTCCAACTTCCTACACCATACAAGAGCTATAGCATTCAATTCTAGACATAACTAAAGAGATCAAATCCTCCCCCAAGTCCGGAATCACTCCAAATCAAATAGTGACTAGAGAGAGCGACATTTGTGTTCTTTTGAGCTCTTGCGGTTGGATTGCTTCTATTCTTTCTCATTCTTCTTGTGATCAACTCAATTGTAACCGAGGAAAGAGACACCAATTGTGTGGTTGTCCTTGCGGGAACTTTGTGTTCCATTTGATTGAGAAGAGAAGCTCACTCGGTCTAAGTGACCGTTTGAGAGAGGGAAAGGGTTGAAAGAGACCCGGTCTTTGTGACCACCTCAATGGGGAGTAGGTTTGCAAGAACCGAACCTCGGTAAAACAAATGCTTGTGTCATACTCTTTATTTGCTTGCGATTTGTTTTTTCACCCTCTCTCTCGGACTCGCTTATATTTCTAACGCTAACCCGGCTTGTAGTTGTGCTTAAGTTTATAAATTTCAGATTCGCCGTATTCACTCCCCCTCTAGGCGACTTTCAATTGGTATCAGAGCCCGGTGCTTCATTAGTGCCTAACCGCTCGAAGTGATGTCGGGAGCATCCGCCAAGAGGGAGATCGGGACCTGCGAGAAGCCCGCCACAAGCCATGGGAAGGCTCCATCTGGGGAGTCCGCCAACAAGGTGAAGGGATCCCCTTCACACAACAAGTCGCGTCGGAGCGGTGACAAGAAGAAAAAGATGAGGAAGGTGGTCTACTACGAGACCGACTCTTCGTCGCCATCCACCTCCGGCTCCGACACACCGTCCATAACTTCTAAGCGCCATGAGCGCAAGAAGTTTATTAAGATCCCCTTATGCTACCCTCGCATTTCCAAACGTACTCCATTACTTTCCGTCCCATTAGGCAAACCACCTATGTTTGATGGTGAAGATTATAATATGTGGAGTGATAAAATGAGGCATCATCTAACCTCACTCCACACAAGCATTTGGGATGTTGTTGAGATTGGAGTACAGGTACCATCACCGAGGGATGAAGACTATGATTCGGACGAGGTCGCCCAAATCCGTCACTTCAACTCTCAAGCCACCACTATACTCCTTGCCTCTCTAAGTCGAGAGGATAACAAGGTGCAAGGGTTAAAGAGCGCTAAGGAGATTTGGGACGTGCTCAAGACCACGCACGAAGGAGACAAGGTAACCAAGATCACCAAGCGGGAGACGATCGAGGGGGAGCTCAGTCGTTTCCGGCTTCGCCAAGGGGAGGAGCCACAACAAATGTACAACCGGCTCAAGACCTTGGTGAACCAAGTGCGCAACCTCGGGAGTAAAAAATGGGATGACCATGAAATGGTCAAGGTTATTCTTAGATCACTCGTTTTTCTTAACCCTACGCAAGTTCAATTAATACGTGGTGATCCAAGATATACACTAATGTCTCCCGAGGAAGTAATATGCAAATTTGTGAGCTTTGAGTTGATAATCAAAGGCTCAAAGAAAATCATCGAGCAAGATGGCCCCTCCACGCCCGAAGCACAACCGGTCGCATTCAAGGCGACGGAAGAGAAGGAGGAGTCTACATCAAGTAGACAACCCATCGACGCCTCTAAGCTCAACAATGAGGAGATGGAGCTCATCATCAAGAGCTTCCGCCAAATCCTCAAGCAAAGGAGGGGGAAGGATTACAAGCCCCGCTCCAAGAAAGTTTGCTACAAGTGTGGTAAGCCCGGTCACTTCATTGCAAAATGTCCACTATCTAGTGATAGTGACAGGGATAACGACAAGAAGGGCAAGAGGAGAGAAAAGAAGAGGTACCACAAGAAGAGGGGTGGCGATGCCCATGTGTGCCGCGAGTGGGACTCCGACGAGAGCTCCACCGACTCCTCCGACGAGGACGCCGCCAACATCGCCGTCACCAAGGGCCTCCTCTTCCCAAACGTCGGCCACAAGTGCCTCATGGCTAAGGACGGCAAAAGGAAGAAGTAAAATCAAAATCCTCCACTAAATATGAAACCTCTAGTGATGAGGATAATTGTAGTGATGAGGAGAATAATTTGCGTACCCTTTTTGCCAACCTAAACATGCAACAAAAGGAAAAATTAAATGAACTAATTAGTGTTATTCATGAGAAGGATGAACTCTTAGATTCTCAAGAGGACTTCCTAATTAAAGAAAATAAGAAGCATGTTAAGGTTAAGAATGCTTATGCTCTAGAAGTAGAAAAATGTGAAAAACTATCTAGTGAGCTAAGCACTTGCCATGATGTTATTACCAACCTTAGAAATGAGAATGCTAGTTTAATTACTAAGGTTGATTCAAATGTTTGTGATGTTTCAATTCCCAATCTTAGAGATGATAATGTTAATTTACTTGCTAAGATTGAAGAATTGAATGTCTCTCTTGTTAGCCTTAGAAATGATAATGAAAAATTAATTGCTAAGACTAAAGAATTAGATGTTTGCAATGCTTCCATATCCGATCTTAGAGATAACAATGACATTTTACGTGCTAAGATTGTTGAACTTAATTCTTGCAAACCTTCTACATCTACTGTTGAGCATGTTTCCATTTGCACTAGATGTAGCGACATTAATGTTGATGCTATTCATGATCACCTAGCTTTAATTAAGAAACAAAATGATCACATAGGTCAACTTAATGCCAAAATCAATGAGCATGACTTAGAAAATGAAAAATTTAAATTTTCTAGAAGCATGCTCTATAGTGGGAGATGCCCTGGCATCAAGGATGGCATTGGCTTCCAAAAGGGAGACAATGTCAAACTTAATGCCCCTCCTAAAAGATTGTCTAACTTTGTTAAGGGCAAGGCTCCCATGCCTCAGGATAACGAGGGTTACATTTTGTACCCTGCCGGTTATCCCGAGCCCAAAATTAGGAGAATTCACTCTAGGAAGTCTCATTGTGGCCCTAATCATGCTTTTATGTATAAGGGTGAGACATCTAGCTCTAGGCAATCAACCCGTGCTAAATTTCCTAAAAGGAAAACTCCTATTGCATCAAATGATTCTAACATCTCATTTAAAACTTTTGATGCTTCTTATGTTTTAACTAACAAATCCGGCAAGGTAGTTGCCAAGTATGTTGGGGGCAAACACAAGGGCTCCAAGACTTGTGTTTGGGTACCCAGTGTTCTTGTATCTAATGTCAAAGGACCCAAAACTATTTGGGTACCTAAAATCAAGAACTAAATTTGTTTTGTAGGTTTATGCATCCGGGGGCTCAAGTTCGATCATCGACAGCGGGTGCACAAACCACATGACAGGGGAGAAGAAGATGTTCTTCTTTTATGATAAAAACCAAGATCCCCAACGAGCTATCACATTCGGGGATGGGAATCAAGGTTTGGTCAAAGGATTGGGTAAAATTGCTATATCTCCTGACCACTCCATTTCCAATGTTTTTCTTGTAGATTCTTTAGATTATAACTTGCTTTCAGTTTCACAATTATGTAAAATGGGCTACAACTGTTTTTTTACAGATATAGGTGTTACTGTCTTTAGAAGAAGTTATGATTCAATAGCATTTAAGGGAGTGTTAGAGGGTCAGCTATACTTAGTAGATTTTGATAGAGCTGAACTCGACACTTGCTTAATTGCTAAGACTAACATGGGCTGGCTCTGGCATCGCCGACTAGCACATGCTGGAATGAAGAATCTTCACAAGCTTCTAAAGGGAGAACACATTTTAGGACTAACAAATGTTCATTTTGAGAAAGACAGGATCTGTAGCGCATGTCAGGAAGGGAAGCAAGTTGGTGTTCATCATCCACATAAGAACATCATGACGACTAACAGGCCACTCGAGCTCCTACACATGGACCTATTCAGCCCGATTGCTTACATAAGCATCGGCAGGAGTAAGTACTGTCTAGTTATTGTGGATGACTATTCTCGCTTCACTTGGGTGTTCTTTTTGCAGGAAAAATCTCATACCCAAGAAACCTTAAAGGGATTCTTGAGACGGGCTCAAAATGAGTTCACCTTAAGGATCAAAAAGATTAGAAGCGATAACGGGACGGAGTTCAAGAACTCACAAATCGAAAGCTTCCTTGAGGAGGAGGGCATCAAACATGAGTTCTCCTCTCCCTACACGCCACAACAAAATGGTGTAGTGGAGAGGAAGAATATAACTCTATTGGACATGGCAAGGACCATGCTTGATGAGTACAAGACTTCGGATCGGTTTTGGGCCGAGGCGGTCAACACCGCCTGTTACGCCATCAACCGGTTGTATCTACACCAAATCCTCAAGAAGACATCATACGAACTCCTAACCGGTAAAAAACCCAATGTTTCATATTTTAGAGTCTTCGGTAGCAAATGCTTTATCCTTGTTAAAAGAGGTAGAAAATCTAAATTTGCTCCTGAGGCTGTAGAAGGCTTTTTACTAGGTTATGATTCAAACACAAGGGCGTATAGAGTCTTTAACAAGTCCTCTGGACTAGTTGAAGTTTCTTGTGACATTGCGTTTGATGAGACTAACGGCTCTCAAGTAGAACAAGTTGATCTTGATGAGATAGGTGATGAAGAGGCTCCGCGCGTCGCACTAAGGAACATGTCCATTAGGGATGTGTGTCTTAAGGAATCCGAAGAGCCATCACATGCACAAGATTAACCATCTTCCTCCACACAAGCATCTCCACCAACTCAAGATGAGGATAAGGCTCAAAATGATGAAAGAGAAGATCAAGAAGTTGAGCCACCTCAAGAGGAGAGCAATGATCAAGGGGGAGATGCCCATGATCAAGATAAGGAAGATGAACAAGTTCTAAGACCGCCACACCCAAGAGTCCACCAAGCAATCCAACGAGATCACCCCGTGAACACCATCCTCGGCGATATTCAAAAGGGGGTAACTACTCGATCTCGTGTTGCTCATTTTTGTGAACATTACTCTTTTGTTTCCTCTATTGTGCCACACAGGGTAGAGGAAGCACTACAAGATTCGGATTGGGTGGTGGCGATGCAAGAAGAGCTCAACAATTTCACTAGGAATGAGGTATGGCATTTAGTTCCACGTCCTAATAAAAATGTTGTAGGAACGAAGTGGGTCTTCCGCAACAAACAAGACGAGCATGGTGTGGTGACAAGGAACAAAGCTCGACTTGTAGCCAAGGGATACTCACAAGTCGAAGGTTTGGATTTCGGTGAAACCTATGCACCCGTAGCTAGGCTAGAATCAATCCGCATTTTACTTGCCTATGCTACTTACCATGGCTTTAAGCTTTATCAAATGGACGTGAAAAGTGCCTTCCTCAATGGACCAATCAAGGAAGAGGTCTATGTTGAGCAACCTTCTGGTTTTGAAGATAGTGAGTACTCTAATCATGTATATAAACTCTCTAAGGCGCTTTATGGGCTCAAGCAAGCCCCAAGAGCATGGTATGAATGCCTAAGAGATTTTCTTATCACTAATGGCTTCAAAGTCGGAAAGGCCTGTTGGGGACTTGTTCTCAAATGCTAAGAGTTAAGAACAAGGCAACATGAAAAGTGTTAAATGTTAAAGTCCTTCGTCCTTCGAGACATTATTTCCCTTCGGATATAATGAATTTCGGACGAAGGTTGTGAAGGAAAAACCTTCGTAAGCACAATAAATGATGAGGAAGAGTTCATATACGAAAAACAAAAAATAATATAAACATTATCATCAACTTATTTTTATTTGCATTACCATATCCACAATAACAAATTATAAATGTACCTTCGGTTTGGCGGAAAGTAAGGGTACGGGCATGATGCAAAAAGCGAATGCCAATTCAGTGTGAACAGTATGAGGATACTAATCACCTATTTATAAGCACGGGACGCAGCCCATGTAAAATTACACCCATGCCCTTTACATTTGTTAATAACTCTATAGTAATTCTTCGAGGTCTAATTTGCCTTTTCATCTTTAAGTCGGTTCCCCTTTTCTGCTGCCATGCCGAAGCTTTCCTGCGCACAGCTTCGTGATTTCCTTGTCCTTCATCGTAACCACCTTTCATCTCGCTCAGGCTTCGTCCTGACCATGCTCTGTATGCTCATGATTCGAATCCGAAGATATCTGTTCACATATTTTACTTGGGAAACATTGTCAAACTATGTTTTTGAGGACCTTCGGAAGCCGAAGGCCCCCAACAGTAGCCCCTCGCAATATTAATTTATTAGAATGATGAATTTATATTGCGACATGGACGAAGGCCTTAAGCCGAAGGTCCGAAAAAACACCTTCCCTTTGCTAGAATAGCAATAGACACTGACAAGCGGGACCCTCCAGTTCTCAACACGCTAGGCGTATAAATAAGAACTCACCACGGGTTCATTTGGCACTCTTTCTTGCCATCTGTTCTTGCTTACTCAATTTTTAGCTCTTGCGCACCAACACTTGGCTGGCTTTTTAAATTTTTAAGCTTCGGCTTTGAGAGCACCAACTCAGCATTTTCGAAGATGTCTGAAGACAAGAAAGTTGTCGCTGTGTCGAGGCTGAGCCTTTCTGAAGAGAAGAATCTTAGTTTTCTTGAATTAATGGCAAAGACAAATACAGAGAAGATTACCAAGGAGATTTTGGAAGGTTTGTCTGAAGATACTGGCGATAGCGACAGTTATGATGTGGAAAGTGGTGGAGAAGACTCCAAAGATCGACCCTGGCGACCAAGCCATATAGTTTTTGGATAATCAACTATTAAACAGAGTCATCTTGATAATATGAGGGGAAGATATTTTCGAGACATGTCTATTGTAAGGGCTGATGACGGAGAGAGGACCGTGCCTACTCCCGAAGAGAATGAAGTTGTGATCTTCCGAAGCTTTTTCAAGGCTGGGCTTCGGCTTCCATTAAGCAAATTTGTGGTTGAAGTTTTGAAGATTTATCAAGTCTACCTACATCAAATTACGCCCGAAGCAATTATACGAATGGGAATCTTTGTCTGGGCCGTGAAGAGCCAAGGTTTGGAGCCAAATGCAAAAACTTTCTGCAGTATACATGAGCTATTGTATGAGACAAAACCCTGGGGTAAAGAGCAGTATCACAACAATTTTGGCTGCTATAGCTTCGGTGCCCGATCTGGGTCAAGCTGTCCCGTGCCAACCTTTCGAAAGAGATGGCCCGGCGACTGGATGACGGAATGGTTTTATGTGAAAAATGATTTGAAAACACGAGAGGATATTAAAGATATCATTATGCGCCCTATCTGGCAGCGCTTCGGCCTCCGGAGGCCGAAGGTGGAAATGGATGAAGCAGCCGAAAAATGCCAGAGAGCCTTCGGCGTGGTTTGCTCTTTTATTGGGACAAGGGATTTGATCCAAGAACACATTGCCTTCAGAGTATGGCCACTTGCAGAAAAGTGGGAAATGCCGAAGGAAACCGTCAGGGAACCTGACGAAGGTGGACTAGTTAGGCTAATATACACATTCAAATATGGAGATAAGTTCGTCGAGCCAGATGATGACTGGCTGAAAAGTATTGAGGCCATAAGTGATGAACTGCTTGGATCATACTCAAAGGCAGAAGACACTGCACTATCTGCGGCCTTCGGAGGCCGAAAGAAGAAAAGACTCAACCGAGTATTTGATGCAATTGGGTTTGTCTACCCCGACTACCGTTATCCAACACGGGGTCAAAAAAGAAAGAATACATCTTCTGCGAAGGAAGTTGCTTCAGCCGCTCCTAGTGAGCCGGCGCCGAAGAGGAAAAAGATGAAGGTTCTCACACACCGGCCACGCTATATTGAACCGGCCACAGTGCTTGAGTTTGTCGG
Source organism: Zea mays (assembly GCF_902167145.1). Taxonomy (NCBI): domain Eukaryota; kingdom Viridiplantae; phylum Streptophyta; class Magnoliopsida; order Poales; family Poaceae; genus Zea; species Zea mays. The sequence continues at coordinate 74,980,070 of NC_050098.1, forward strand.
TGAGACCTCTTCGGCCACCGAAGCCAAGGAGCCAACTCTCCTGCCGAATATTGAAGGGCCGGCCAAAGTGCCAGCGACGGAAAAAATAGAAGAACTGAGGGCTGAAGAAACAAAGACATCGGAAATTCTAAGTCCTTCAGCAAGAATTGAGGTGCCAATGCCAATGCCGATGATGACCCCCAAGAGGAAAAGAATGGTTAACGTACTGGATGTATTGGAGACAATAAAGTCTTCAAGCACTACTCCGAAGAAAATTGCCGAAACTTCCGAAGTTCAAATCGAAGCCTTTGGTGCTGAAGCTTCAAAGCACCAAGCTGAAACTGAAGCTGGGCCTTCAGAGCCCGCCAAGGTGAAATCCTTGGAAGCCGAAGAAACAGAAACAACAAAACAAATTTTGGCTCAAGAAACTGGCACTGCCGCCCCCGAAGCATTTTCCGAAGCTTTCGATTATATTTTACGACATGCCTCGGGGAAAGAGTTGACTGTAAAAGAAAAGCAAGAGCCTCAGTTTTATGCCCAAAAACTGAAATATCCAAAGGGGGCGTTTGTGACACCCCATGTGTCAATTTCGTGTTATGTCGGAAGAATTATCCTAATCTCGGACGCTCAGTGAAAAATTCTATTTCTCAACCGCGTTTATATCCATTTATCAAGTTACTTGTGAAGGTTTCACCGATTTTTGATTTTATTCGAATCTCTAGAACGACCATATTTGGAGCCTGTAAAAAAACTTTTGTTTCTCGGCACGAATGCGAAACTCGATAATCATTCTCAATTTATCAAACTCGTCTAAAGCTCATTTAATCAAACGCTCGACAGCTGCTAGTCGAGCTATGTCCGAATCCAATTTCTCGATGTTCTATCTATGTCCAAAAATTAATCCGACTCCGTACTCTCAAACGGAATGCTCAATATGTCGTCCTCTAATCAATTTTTATCCGACTCGGCCAAATACCTTATGTCTGAACTGAATTGAAAACCCACTCCGGCCGCGATTTTAAAATATCACGATCGCCTTCTCCGACTAAAAATCCAAAGCCGATCAAATCTCAGGACGATTTATTTTCGAATCACACGTAGGGAATTATTTTAGAGCGAAATCAAATTAGACTCTCGGCCGAATTAATCGCTCAATCGTCCGTTCGTCCGATCTCTAGTTCACTCTGTTTTGCGTACAGACGAAATCCGTAGGAACATTTTTATTCTAGAAAATATATTAGCGCGGCCCAATTTAGCGTTTTGGGCCAGCCCAACCCAGCCCAATAGGCCCACTAAGGAACCCTAACCCTAAGACTCCTCTATAAATAGAAGTGCCTCCACTTGCAAATTGGAAAATTTGCATCTACCCCCTAGCCGCCACCAGCCAACTCCATTTTTTTCTCCACGCCATCTCTCCTCCTTGCTCCATGGCGCTCGGCAGTAGGACTGCTCCATGGGCGTCACCTCTCACCTTCTTCCTCCCTTCCTCCCCACGGCTGCAGCTCTCCCACTGCTCCCTCACGCCAGTAGCAGGGAGCCCAGCTCCTCCTCGCCATTTGCTCGGCGCTAATGCAGCAGGACGCACAGAGCCCCCCATGGCGCCCTTCCTCTCCTCGGCTCCAAGGATGTAGGCGAGCAGCAGCTCCTCCTATCCTCCATGGGCGTGCACCCCTCCTTCCCTTCATCTTCCTCAAGCCAGCAAGCCGACTTCCCCTCCCTGCGAGCTCTCTGCTCTCCTTGGTCGCGGCTTTCTCTGCTCGTGCGCGGGGTTGCCGGTAGGAGCCCTGCCATGGCCGGACCAGCCCTAGCTCGAGCAGTGAGCTCGCTGTCGCCCCTGGCCGAGCTCCATTTCCTCCATGGCCATGGCGCCCCCCTGCTCTTCCCTGCCAGCAGCCAGGAAACGCCCAGGACCAGCACCCTCCTCTGCCCAGCGCCCCCTTCAGCACGGCGTTCGGCAGCAAAGAGTTTTTTTTTCTTCCCTGCGTGCAGGAGCTCATTGGGGGCATGCCGACGCCCTTGCTCTCCCCCTTGGCCGGACCTACCCCTCCATGGATGCCCCTCCTCTCTGGTTTTGCTTGCGCAGGGTGCTGCCATTCCATGGCATTTTCCCCCTCCTCGTTGTCCAAATGTCAGAGCCACATCGGGGTGTCGTGGTGCCTCTCTAGCTCCTCCTTAAGCGCCCAGCAGCCCCCTCCATGCAATCCGTGGTCGATCCTTGCAGCAGCGTTTCCCTGCAGTCCCGCGCTGCGCATGCTCTGCAGGTGCTCGACAGAATGCCTGTGAGAGGCTTGGTGTTGTAGACAGCCCCGCCCACGACACAGTCGACCCTCGATGAGAACCCCGCTGTCCTCTCTGTTTTTCTGGCGTTTATGATGTTCGATGAACTGTCGTCAACAAATTTTTATGTTATCGCAGCTAGTGGTCGACGTCGCGCTTCGCGCTTTGCCCGTTCGACAAAATGTCGAGCCATGTGGACAGCCCCCTGTGACTAGTCCCATTTCGCTCAGGTTATTTTCCTTGTGGTTTGTTCTACTTGTAAAAATTTGGTCGGTATCGTGTATGCACATGTGTGTATGTCTCTCGATTTAATTTTAAGGAGGAGATCGATGTCTGGGATGCGCTGGTAATTATGTGCGGGGATATGAATATGTGTGGAGCGGAGTTTTCATGAGAGAAGAATGTATGACAAAAAGGTGGCATGGTTGCGTAGGAAAATTGGGGGGCAGTCGAGTTGTGCTTGTCTGGTGTGGTGAAGAGAATTAAAAATGTCTGTCTCATTTATGCGAAGGGCGAGTCAGTGGATGATTATGTGTGCTGAGATGCGTTGTAGTAGTGATTGCGTTAGATTAAACAGAAATGTCTCGAGTGCACGCCGCCACATGGGTGTATGCGAGACGGGAAAATATAAGGTGTGCTCGATGGGGATGTTCGATCGTTGTAGGTGAAAATTGTCTTTGCTTAAATAGAGAGGTGGTGACATGCCGAAGTAGTCATCGCTTCCTCTATGTTTATATGTTGAGTCAAGATGCGGGGTACTAGTGGTACGCTGGGCAGGCGGTGTCCAAATAAATTAACCGGTCGATGTGGTAGTTGTCGTGCGTGATTTATTTTTAGTGAGTAGTTTGAATTAAGAGCTATATGAGGATTATGTTAGAAACTAGTAGGCGGCGTGTAACTGCGTTCGTATGGTGAATAATAGGTCGATAGGTATTGTTGGTGTCAGTAGCAAATGTAGTCTTATGGAGTTTTACGCCATGTGTAAATGCCTCCACGATAGACCCCAAAAATGTGCTATTTAGGAGACTTGTGTGTTAACTAATTCAAGTTGAGCAATGGTTGAGAAACACTGATCAATCGGCTCCAACCCATGTTCTTGAGTTACGATGTCTGAAATGGTTCGCTAAGTCTTCTACCGTGATTAGCCAACTCATGTTAAATAGGAGTCGATTTCGTTAAGTGTTTGTTATATATGTGTTGTCTCGGATTGCGATAATAAGAGGCAAGCCGACGTGTAGGCTGTATAGCGGCCTATATTGTTGCTCTAGTTAGCCGAATTGTTAGATGACTTGGTTAAGCTCGTAATCACGGTGAATTGCTTGTTGTGGTCTAAATGTGTATGGTTACGGTCGCGGGTAAAAAAAAGTAGTAGTGCTCATGTGATGTCTAATTTAAAACGCAAATTGTTGGGTGATTATCGTGGAGAATGCGTTGTTAATTGGTCGTAGTAATTTTAGTGCACTAATGATTTGAATAAAATTTGCAAGTCGAATTGTTGGTTCTAATTTGATTGTCTTAACTCGAACAAATAGTAAAGCGTTAGAGTAATTCAAGTCTCTCGAGCGCGGCGATTCTTGAATTATATGTGAGCTGAAATTTATTGATTGCTGTTTTGGGCTGCACACACTGTTTTAGTTGTGCTGTTTGTTTGATGAACCAAATCATGTTTTCTGTAGAAAAGTCATATAGAAGAGTTGTAGATAACATTATTATATTGCTTGTACTAAAATTTGACAGTCATAAACCTGATCGTTTAGGAGTTATGATTTTTACAAATTCAGTAACTGAATCTGTCCAAATTCTGTACAGATTTCAGAAACTGCATTGTTTGCTCAATTTAATGTTGCAATCAGTTCATGGTCATTATAAAAAAGTTGTATGTGCTTTTCTTATCTTGCTTGTGTTAAAATTTCATAACTAAAGGCCTGACGGTTTAAGAGTTATGAATTTTACAATTTGGTTACTGTGTTCTGTCCACCGTCAGAACAGATTTTGAAACTGCGTTATTTGATTCAGTTAAGCACAGAATCACTTCTTGGTGATTATAAAAGTTATGTAGAGCAATTGCCAAGCTTTCCAAAAAGTCTTGGATCACTATTTTTGGTGGTCTGAAGATTAAGTTATGGATGTTTAAAGTCTGAAAACTGAATCTGTCCAGTTCTAGACAGCACAGCCTTCATAGTGTATTTCACCCTTGATACATGTTAAACCACCCAGTGATGTTTATAAATAATTTGTAGAACATTTAATTAGCTTTCCAGAAAGTCTAAGATCACTTTGTTTGGATGTCTGAATCTTCAGTTATGAATTTTTAAAGTCACAAGTCTGAATCTGTCCAAATCTGGACAGCGCTGTTGTGTTAACACCTTTTGACCTTGCTAAGTGTTGAATCGTGTTGAGGTCAAAATACCAAAGTTGTACTTCACCTTTTAAGCTTTCCAGAAAGTCCTAGTTTAATATTTTTGATTAATATTTGAAGAGATATGATTAAAACTAGTAACTATTGTATTGCTGTCCTAAAAATCTGCATGTACTCATTTGATTGTTTGGTTCACCATTTTTGCTAAAAATGTGTGGTGAGCTCCTAATTAATGTAGACTTGCCATGGCTTAGCGTGACATAACATATGTGTCATGTTTTATATGTTTCTTTCTTTAGTTGATTGTGATGTCATATTTGTGTTGCGTAAGTATCTAAAACGTTGTCGTCTTTTTAATGGTGTTAATGATGAACGACGATAACGTACGACTAGCTAGCGCTTGCGTATAGTTATTGCAATGTCTTACAATTTAATGTTTGGTTCGCCACTATGTCTTTGTATATCTTGTGCTACTTTGTGCTACTTTCATTATATTCATCCATATGCATCGTGCAAGTGATGTGGTGCCACCCACAAGATGCAGTCGGTGGACGACCCAAGGAAGGATGGACTTAACCAGTGGATGCTCGCCAAGCGAGTACCTCCCCAGCAAACACTCTCTAAGTGTTAAATTAAAGGCAAGCCCCGGTTTTATGCATAACTGTTTATATATGCTATTTTACTACACTTAATGTTTGTAGGCTTGTACTGTGCACTTAAGTGTAGGAGTTGACTGAAACCCTAGTTGCATGAACTCAGGATTCCTTTTTGAAATGGATACTAGTATGCTAGGTCGAGTAGCTACTTTGCTAATTAGGGATCTCGGTAGAAGTCGAGTGATTTTTTCTAGCACTCGCGCGAGGTCAGGAATTGGTTGTATCCATTTTGATATCGTAATGATGATAGTCTGTGGACAACGGTCCATGGGGATGCGTTGTCTACAAGACAGGAAATGGAATAAGGATTAAGGTGTGGTACCGTGAGTCAAGCGTTTGAATGTACTAAGCACATGCCGAGAAATATGGTAAATCGGTAAGCCTAGTACCTGAGTGAACCTGGCAGTGGACATATCCCCTCACGCGACCTGAGACGTGGTCTCCCATTCCGGTTATGGTGGGTACAAGTGCGGTCACTACACGACGGCGGTCGGGGTCAGTGAGGCATTGTACGCCAAGGCGGTGAGCCCTGATCTGCTGACGGGGAATCGATGGGGACGGTTGCTGTGTGTGGGGATGGAGTGCCTCGCCACGTCGTGTGTTTAGGTTTACCTTGCAAGGTTTAAAAACTCGATTCGAATCGTCTGCTTCTCGCAGCTAATGAGACTGCTTGATCCATGCTGCTACATTGAGTAATAAGTGGAAATGAGTTGACTGGCAAAAAGGTTGATTGCTTAAAAATGTTTGATATCATGTATGAGTAGCTAGGTACTCATCTAGTTTAAAAAGGATCATACTAAAACTTGAAAAGCTAAAACATGATTTTAGACTCAGCTAGTGCTTTTGGCAACCAAACCCCTCAGCCAAACAGCTGCATGTCTAGAGGTAGAGGAGTAGACTCCTCACACCGGGTAAGTCTGGCTGAGTATTAGTATACTCAGCCTTGCTTGTGGCATAATTTTTGCAGGTACATCCTTGATTTAGTTGATGGTGTGACTTGGCCTTCGTCCCTGCCACCGGGACAGACGGTCGAGTGAGTTACTGCTTCCGCAGGAGAGGACTAGGTGGAGTAGCGTGGCCAGGCTTCGGCATGTTACTCGGTTTTCTCCGTTAGTTATTTCCGCTGCATTAAAATTTATGGTTATTATTTCTGAAACCCCGATAATGTAACCACTAATGATACTTATTAAATTTGTGGTATTATGTTTTATTGTATTTCTCTGTGCCTCACCTTCGAGTGAGCTAGTGGTATTCGATCCTGGATAAGTGGCTTTATCGGACTAGATCCGAGGGACTGACGGGTTATTCCTGTTTAATTGTGTTGCTGCCCTTAAGGGTGCGACTTGGGCACTTAAGCTAGAATAATTCGGGCGGTTCCGCCACAGCTGTTGATATTCAACGGCAGCGGAGAAGAAGACTTCTTGTATTGTCTCCCTGACAGCAAGGAGATTTCTGTCTGTCGGGAGATGAGCAAGAGCTTCGGATTCCCAACATTAGAAGACGGGCTCTCGGTGTTGTCGAAAAACGAGCTGGCCGACAGCTTGGCGTACAATAGCTTAAAGGTGCAAAAATGAGGTCTTTGTATTATTTCTTGAAACCAAAATTTTTCATTTGCTTAAACTTATTGACACACACACATTTTTTTTGTAGGGCCTTATACTTAGCAATGCTCTTAGGGCTCAAAAAGATGCCGAAGACGAAGGGTGTGTTATGGCCCTGAGCAACCTTCGTTCCGAAGTAATTGAACTAAGGAACAAAGGTCTCGAAAAAGACAAAATATTACATTCATTGGTGAATAGAATAAAAGAAGACGAAGCTACTTTTAAAGCTCAAGCTGAGGCTCAGAAGCGTGAAATTGAAGATCTTCGGAAACAACTAGCCAGAGCTAAAGAGGAACGCACACTTGAAGAAACAAAACGAGAAATTAGTGAACAATGGGCAAATCATTTGGAAAAAAACGTTGAAGAGCTTCGTGCATCCAAGAAAAGGTGCTATGAAAAATCTATAGATTGTGTTAAGAAAGTAAGAACCAGCTTCGCCAGCGTTGGCGCATTCTCAAGTGAGGAGAACTTCATAAGGGGTGACCCCGAAGGCCCAATTGGATGGATCAGCCACAAAGCTGAAGCCTTTGAAGAAATTTTGAATAGTCGTGGAGATATATGTGCCTTCTCGGGTGCCAGGGGGATTGCCACTATTTTGGAGAGAAAGGCTGTGACCATGTGAAATTCTTGGCACAATCCGAAGCCGCCTTATCCTCTAAAGATATAAAAGACCCCTCGGCCGAAGCGAGCCTGGTCGGTGGAAAATTTTTCACCGACATCTGGGACAATGGTGGCCGGGAAATGGCCCAAGAAATTATAAAAAAAAGCGAGAAAGGCATTCATGACGCTAGAAAAGTAGCAGAGGCCGCTGAGAAAAGTGCGGATCTCGAAGGGCAAATAGGTATTGACTAGTGGTTTTTGGCTCTTTGTTGTAATTTTTTATTTCGAACTTGTTTACGTTTTGTAACATAGCCGTACTATCTCCTCCCTCAGAGCCTGTCGGGCCATCGGCGGACCCCCACGTGAAGGGGGACGACGAAATTAGAAAAATGGCCGAAGCCATCATGGATAAAGTTGTTGATCAGCTACTAAACGAAGCTGCAGAAGTAGTTCTAAGGGAAGATTAGATGTTATTGTAAAAACATTTAGAATGTAATGTTTGTTGAGGAACATGTGTAATATTTTGTAACTTTGAATGTAATATATAAGCTATTTATGGTGTTATTCTTTATGATGCATGAAACTTCACATACATACCGTTTTTGAGCCTTCGGCAAAAAAACACCTTCCCTTCTTTTCATGCTTCGTAAATAATATCCGTGTTTTCATAAAACCAGTAACCAATCCTCGTAAAATCAATAACCAATAGATTTTTTAATTTTAGAGTTTGACGAAGGTATAGTTCTTCAATAACTATTTTTGTGCCCTGGCACTATTTCTTCGAAACAATCTTCGAATATCAACACTGAAACCCCCTTCTTGCGTCGTTGATGCAATATGATGTATGATGTTATGCTATGCAAATGATGTGATGATGTGATGTTATGCAAAATGATATTTGCCGAAGATCGACGTTTTTTCACTGCAAGCCTCCCTTAGGAGCTTCTTCGCCATTTACTTCAGCGGAATCAGCGTTTATTTTTCGCTGTAAGCCTCCCTTAGGAGCTTCTTCGCCTTTTACTTCAGCGGAATCAGCATTTATTTTTCGCTGTAAGTCTCCCTTGGGAGCTTCTTCGCCTTTTACTTTCAGCGGAATCAGCGTTTATTTTTCGCTGTAAGCTCTGCATTCCCTTCGGAACGACTTTTGAGCAGAAAACTTACGCTGCGCTCCCTAAGGAACGACTTTTTGTTATTTCGAAGATTCACCCCGTAATCATAAGTTCTTATGCTTCGGCAACTTTTTGGGCTCCGTTATTCTGTGGAGAAGATACACTTGTACTGTAGCAAAGGCGAAGCTATTACAAGAAATTGAAAACGACAAAAAACACTTAGACTTTCAATAATTGTTCCTTATTAAAAAGAAAACGATACTGAATGCAAAAACTACTACTGAGGTAGGATATTTGTCAATAAATGTGCTTCGATTCTGGCACAGTACTATTGACTGTGCGAGCTTCAGACTCTTCTCTCAAGTCTCGTTGGTGCTGAGTATGCTGACTCCCTTCTGGCTGCTGGCCTCGTTGCATTGGTGGTGGAGGTGGAAGTTGTTGCCATGATGCCTGAGATTGACTTGCCGAAGCAACAGAAGCTGCAGGGTGGTTACCCACATACTCTGGGATATAAGGCGAGTGGTACGAAGCAGTGTGCATGACTTGCTTCGACTGGGTCTGTTGGGCTGCAGCTTCTGCTATTTCTTTTTGTTTCTGGATAGTGACATGGCACATCCTGGTGGTGTGGCCCTTGTCCTCACCACAGAATAAGCAATAAATTTTCCTTGGCTGATCCCCAAATCTTCCTCCGAAGCCCCTGGCACCTCTGCCCCTTGGAGCTAGAGGCCGAGGATAACTCTGCTGCTGCCCCGAAGCCTGGGAAGCCTGTGAGGAATATTGCGGCCTCTGCTGCTGGTTTCCCCTGTCATCATTCTGAGTGGAATGAATCGATCTGACATGTCTAGGATGAAACCTCCCTCTGAAGCCCCTGGCTATTTCGGAGAATCTGTAAGCTTCCTCCCTTCTCTGTCGAAAGTCATTGTCAGCGCGGATGTATTCATCCATCTTCTGAGGCAATTTCTCCAGAGTCTGAGGGGGTTTCCTGGCAAAGTATTGAGCTGAAGGTCCCGGCCGAAGCCCCTTAATCATGGCCTCAATGAAAATTTAATTGGGCACTGTTGGCGCTTGTGCCCTCAGGCGTAAGAATCTTCGGACGTACGCCTGAAGATACTCTTCGTGATCTTGGGTGCACTGGAATAAAGCTTGAGCAGTGACCGGCTTCGTTTGAAACCCTTGGAAGCTGGTGATCAGCATATCCTTCAGCTTCTGCAACGATGTGATTGTTCCTGGCCAAAGGGAGGAGTACCAGGTTTGTGCAACATTCTTGACAGCCATGACGAAAGACTTCGCCATGACTGCAGTATTGCCACCATAGGAAGATATTGTTGCTTCGTAGCTCATCAGAAACTGCTTCGGATCTGAGTAGCCATCGTACATGGGGAGTTGAGGTGGCTTGTAGGACGGAGGCCAAGGTGTAGCCTGCAGTTTTGCTGACAGAGGAGAAGCATCGTCAAAAGCAAAATTTCCATGATGGAAATTCTCATAACAGTCATCTTCGTTGAAGAAGCCCTCCTGATGAAGCTCTCTGTGCTGAGGCCTTCGGTTCTGCTCATCTTGAGTAAGATGGCGAACTTCTTCAGAGGCTTCGTCTATCTGCCTTTGCAGGTCAGCTAGCTTAGCCATCTTTTCCTTCTTCCTTTGCACCTGCTGATGAAGCATCTCCATATCTCTGATCTCTTGATCCAATTTGTCCTCGTGAGGCGTTGGACTGGTGGCCTTCCTCTTCTGGCTTCGGGCATCCCGAAGAGAGAGGGTCTCCTGGTTGGGGTCCAGCGGTTGCAGAGCTGCAGCCCCTGTTGCGGAAGCTTTCTTTGGCGGCATGACGAAGGTCTATGCTTGCCGAAGGTGTTTGAAACTCAAAAAGTAGAAGTGAGTTCACCGGAGGTGGGCGCCAATGTTGGGGACTTGTTCTCAAATGCTAAGAGTTAAGAACAAGGCAACATGAAAAGTGTTAAATGTTAAAGTCCTTCGTCCTTCGAGACATTATTTCCCTTCGGATATAATGAATTCCGGACGAAGGTTGTGAAGGAAAAACCTTCGTAAGCACAATAAATGATGAGGAAGAGTTCATATACGAAATACGAAAAATAATATAAACATTATCATCAACTTATTTTTATTTGCATTACCATATCCACAATAACAAATTATAAATGTACCTTCGGTTTGGCGGAAAGTAAGGGTACAGGCGTGATGCAAAAAGCGAATGCCAAGTCAGCGTGAACAATATGAGGATATTGTTCACCTATTTATAAGCACGGGACGCAGCCCATGTAAAATTACACATATGCCCTTTACATTTGTTAATAACTCTATAGTAATTCTTCGAGGTCTAATTTGCCTTTTCATCTTTAAGTCGGTTCCCCTTTTCTGCTGCCATGCCGAAGCTTTCCTGCGCACAGCTTCGTGATTTCCTTGTCCTTCGTCGTAACCACCTTTCGTCTCGCTCAGGCTTCGTCCTGACCATGCTCTGTATGCTCATGATTCGAATCCGAAGATACCGGTTCACATATTTTACTTGGGAAACATTGTCAAACTATGTTTTTGAGGACCTTCAGAAGCCGAAGGCCCCCAACAAGGCCGATCCTACTTTATTTACTAAAACTCTTGACAATGATTTGTTTGTATGCCAAATTTACGTTGATGATATTATATTTGGGTCTACTAACGAATCTACATGTGAGGAATTTAGTAGGATCATGACACAAAAAATCGAGATGTCTATGATGGGGGAGCTGAAGTACTTCTTGGGATTTCAAGTGAAGCAACTCCAAGAGGGCGCCTTCATTAGCCAAACGAAGTATATTCAAGACATTCTAAACAAGTTTGGGATGAAGGATGCCAAGCCCATCAAGACACCCATGGGAACCAATGGGCATCTCGACCTCGACACGGGAGGTAATTCCATAGATCAAAAGGTATACCGGTCGATGATAGGTTCTTTACTCTACTTATGTGCTTCATGACCGGATATTATGCTTTCTGTATGCATGTGTGCAAGATTCGAAGCCGACCCTAAGGAAGCTCACCTTACGGCCGTAAAACGAATCTTGAGATATTTAGTTTATACTCCTAAGTTTGGGCTTTGGTACCCTCGGGGATCTACATTTGATTTAATTGGTTATTCGGATGCCGATTGGGTGGGGTGTAAAGTTAATAGAAAGAGCACATCGGGGACTTGCCAGTTCTTGGGAAGGTCTCTGGTGTCCTGGGCTTCAAAGAAGCAAAATTCCATCGCTCTTTCTACCGCCGAAGCCGAGTATATTGCCGCAGGTCATTGTTGCGCACAATTGCTTTGGATGAGGCAAACCCTCAGGGACTATGGTTATAAATTAACCAAAGTTCCTCTTCTATGTGATAATGAAAGTGCAATCCGCATGGCGGATAATCCCGTTGAGCATAGCCGCACTAAACGCATAGTCATTCGGTATCATTTTCTAAGGGATCACCAACAAAAGGGGGATATCGAGATTGCATATATTAACACCAAAGAACAATTAGCCGATATCTTTACCAAGCCACTTGATGAACAAACATTTAACAAACTTAGGCATGAGCTAAATATTCTTGATTCTCCGAATTTCTTTTGATGTTTTGCACACATAGCTCATTAATATACCTTTGATCATGTCTCTTTTATATGCTATGACTAATGTGTTTTCAAGTGTATTTCAAACCTAGTCATAGATTGAAAGGGAATTCGAGTCTTCGGCGAAGACAAAGGCTTCCACTCCACTCCGTCAAATTCTTCATCCTTCACCGTCGGTCCGAGCCACTCTCCAACTTTGGTATAATCTTCACTCATATTTTGTTTGCCAAACGGGGAGAAAGTAGTTATAAAAGGGCCTATATTTCACTCAAGTATCCGTTTTTGGCGATTCATGCCAAAGGGGGAGAAAGTATGCCCAAAGCAAAAGGACCGCACCACCACCTAATTTTAAAATAAAGATTTTCAAATTTATATCTTATTGTGTTCAAAAGGGGGAGAAAATAGTATCTTCGAAAATTGCAAAACCCTCTTGAACACTAAGAGGAGGATTTCATTAAGGGGGAGTTTTGTTTTAGTCAAAGGAAAAACATTTGAAACAGGGGGAGAAAATTCAAAATCTTGAAAATGCTTCTCAAAATCTTATTCATCTACCTTTGACTATTTGCAAAAGAAATTTGAAAAGGATTTACAAAAGAATTTGCAAAAACAAAACATATGGTGCAAGCGTGGTCCAAAATACTAAAATCAAAGAAACAATCCATGCATATCTTATGAGAATTTATTGGTTCAATTCTTAGTATCCTTTGCACTTACAGTATGCAAACTAGTTCAATTATGCACTTCTATATTTGCTTTGGTTTGTGTTGGCATCAATCACCAAAAAGGGGGAGATTGAAAGGGAAATAGGCTTACACCTTTTCCTAAATAGATTTTGGTGGTTGAATTGCCCAACACAAATAATTGGACTAACTAGTTTGCTCTAGATTATGAGTTCTACAGGTGCCAAAGGTTCACAACAAACCAATAAAAAGACCAAAGATGGGTTCAAACAAAGAGAGCTAAATACATCCCAAAGGCACCTTGGTCTGGCGCACCGGACTGTCCGGTGTGCCACAAGTGTCCGGTGCACCACCGGACAGTGTCCGGTGCACCAGGGAACTCGAAGCTGAACTTGCCACCTTCGGGAAAATGGGAGGCCACTCCGCTATAATTCACCGGACTATCCGGTGAAGCACCGGACAGTGTCCGGTGTCACACCGGACTGTTCGGTGTGCCAGCGGAGCAACGGCTACTTCGCGCCAACGGTCGACTGCAACTTCATTCAATGCGCTACACTGCACGCCAGAGTCAGAGCACACGTAGTTGACGCACCGGACAGTCTACAGGACCTGTCCGGTGCACCACCGGACAGCCCAGAGGCCCCACCAGTCAGAGCTCCAACGGTCGAACCCTAACGGCCGGGTGACGTGGCTGGCGCACCGGACTGTCCGGTGCGCCATGCGACAACATCCCCCACCAAACGGCTAGTTTGGTGGTTGGGGCTATAAATACCTCAACCACCCCACATTCAATTGCATCCAAGTTTTCCAACTTCCTGCACCATACAAGAGCTATAGCATTCAATTCTAGACACAACTAAAGAGATCAAATCCTCTCCCAAGTCCGGAATCACTCCAAATCAAATAGTGACTAGAGAGAGCGACATTTGTGTTCTTTTGAGCTCTTGCGCTTGGATTGCTTCTTTTCTTTCTCATTCTTCTTGTGATCAACTCAATTGTAACCGAGGCAAGAGACACCAATTGTGTGGTGGTCCTTGCGGGAACTTTGTGTTCCATTTGATTGAGAAGAGAAGCTCACTCGGTCTAAGTGACCGTTTGAGAGAGGGAAAGGGTTGAAAGAGACCCGGTCTTTGTGACCACCTCAACGGGGAGTAGGTTTGCAAGAACCGAACCTCGGTAAAACAAATCCTTGTGTCATACTCTTTATTTGCTTTCGATTTATTTTTTCACCCTCTCTCTCGGACTCGCTTATATTTCTAACGCTAACCCGACTTGTAGTTGTGCATAAGTTTATAAATTTCAGATTCGCCGTATTCACCCCCCCCCCCTCTAGGCGACTTTCAAAGGGTCCTTCCCAACTGGGGGAGAGTTTGTGGAGCTCTTCTCGGTTTAGTACTCGCCATAGGACTAGGTCCCTGACCCTGAGCTCCCTACTATACACGAACAGTTGGTGGCAGTGCCTGACCGCCTAGTTGTATCGTGCATTTCGGATCATTGCTTGCCGCCTGCGTTCGTTGGTGAAGTCCACGTCTTCACGGCGCAGCGGTTCCTGCATAGACTCATCAAAATACTGGACCCGTGGGGAGCCCATAAGGGTTTCCAGGGGAAGGCAGGCTTCGGCCCCGTAGACCAGGAAGGACGGGATCTCCCCGGTGGCCTGGCTATTTGTCGTCGCCAGAGTCGGAGTATCCGGTGAAAACATCCTTCAGGACCCTCTCGGGTGACTGATACCCGAGGTCCCGTTCTCCCGTGGCCACCTCGCCATCGTCGACCCTTTCCTTGGCAGGCCGGCGATGAGGTGGGGAACCATCCTTGGAAGTCTGCACGCGCCGCTCGCTGACGCGTTTCGCGAGCTCGATGATCTCGCGACACTCCATGGCGTTGTGGCGACTATTGGGGTGTACAGGGCATGAGCCGCTGTTACCCCTCTGCGGTCGTGGACACTTGTTGCGTTCACCCTAGCCCCCAGTCGCGGCTACAACGACTGGAGCATCAAACGGTGGCCTCTCATGGCCGCGACTCTTCTTCTTCTTTTTTTACTGTCCTTAGTGACGGCGCCCGAGCCACCCGTCTGGGTAGCCCCGGTCTGTGGCGCCGAGTGCCATGCACGACCCTCGGCGGCTCTGGCGCACTTGTCAGCCAGAGCGAAGAGTATGGTGACAGTCTCCACGTCATGCGTGGCTAACTTCTCCAACATCTTTTCATCACGTACTCCTTGGCGGAAGCAGTGATGATGGAAGCATCAGAAATATGAGGTATAGTGCCTCGTACCTTGGTGAAGCGGGAGATAAACGCCCGGAGAGTTTTCCCAGGCTCCTGCCTCACTGCGTGGAGGTGAGCCTCCACGCCATGCCGCTGATAAGCACTGGCGAAGTTCGCTGCGAACCACGCGCAGAGCTCTTCCCAGGAGTAGATTGATCTTGGGGCAAGTTTCATGAGCCATGTTCAGGCCGGCCCAGACAAGGCAACATGGAAGTATGTCGCCATTACGGTGGTGTCTCCACCGGTTGCCGTAATGGCGGTGACGTAAACCTGCAAGAATTCCAACGGATTTGTCGTACCGTCATACTTCTCCGGCAGGTGTGGCCGGAACTTGGATGGCCAGGTCGCCGCGCGGAGATGATCCTCCAGTGCGGCGCAGCCCACGCTGGCCAATGGGACACCTGCTTGGATCCGGGCACCCGCTGGGGTCTGCGGTGCAACCGCAGCGAAGTCGAAGTCAAGGTTACGACCCTCGACGTTTTGTCGGCGCTCACGCGCCTTCTCCAGAGAGATGCGGGCATCCTCGCCCGCACGCCTACGGTTGAGTTTTGCCCGTAGGTCTTCAGACCTCTCTAGAGAGGCTGGAGCATTCTCGCCCGTTCGCCGGTGGTTGAGCTCCGCCCGCAGGTCCTCAGTCGGTGCAACCCTCATCGAGGCGGAGCGCACTGACGCCGACGCCTCATGTTGACGCTGGGACGACCGAGGTCTGGCCCTGGTTGAGCCAGAGTGTGCCATGCCGAGCAGGCGGTCGACGTCGTCACGCCACTGCTTCATGGCCCCCGGCGAGGCCGTGGAGCTAGGAGGATGGCGCAGCAACTCTCTGGCCACGGACAGCGCCCCAGGCGCTGCCCTAGACGCCCTAGATGTTTGCGTGGGAGTGTGCTGCCGTGCAGAGTGCACAGCAGCAGCACCAGGCGCAGGGAGGTTGGTGGCCCGTGGTGTGGAAGACGCAGCCGCCTCCTCCACCATGAAATCCTCGGGCATGAAATCATGGTGCTCGATGATGTGGACCATGGCATCGTGCAGAAAGACAAGCAAAAACCTAAAGCCTAAGCCCCCTACCTGGCGCGCCAAATGTCGGAGAGGAAATTCTCCGGCCGGGTGGCAGAACGCACCTGCCCTAAATCCTAAGATGAGGAGGGGCCTAAGCGTTTTGCTTGCTAGATGGAGTCGGGAAGAACACAAGAACACACAAGGGTTTAGAGTGGTTCAGGTCGCCGAAGCGTAATGTATTGAGCTTGAGAGCTTGTATGAACTTGTGAGTTCGAGTGAGTGTGAGAGTGTAAGTTGGGTCTGAGTGAGCCTTTTCATTGTAACGCTGTGTGCCCTCTCTTTTATAGCTCAAGGGGGGCACGTACAAGGATACTGAGCCCCTACATGTGGGCACAGGGACAAACGGAAGGAAGCAACTAACGCTTGTAACACTAGGGTGAACTCCGAGCGCCATAATGTCCGTAGCACATACAGTGTTGATATGCCGCCGCAGCTTCCTTGGTACGCGCGTGTCATGATGAGTGCAGCGCATGCGGCAGCATGGGCATATTGCCTACCAACGGAATGGATAGACACGCCGCCTGTAAGATGGCCTGGTCACCGTCTGTCAGCGGAGTGGACAGGGCACATTTAATGCAGAGGTTGCACATCGCCTGCCAGTGGAGTGATAGGGCTCATTAAATGCTGAGGTGGCACATCTTCTGTCAGTTTGACAGGCGGCGCGCCTTATCCGCAATAAATACAAAGGACGCGTGGCCCAGAGGCCTTACGTCAGGCTCCGCCCGCTGGCTTACATCACGGGAAGTGGGCAACGTGGCAGCATCGGGTCTCCGCCTGAGCGGGGAGCAGAAGCGTACGTGATACGGTCCGGACACGTGTTAGCTCTGAACCCCCGCCTGGTCTTGAATAAGATCCGGGTACTCTTTGTCCCAGAATCTCGGGACCCTGTTGTGAGTGGCCTAGATGTGGCAGAACTGCCCGAATTATTCCAACTTAAGTGCCTAAGTCACACCTCAGGGGCTGTAACACATTTAAATCAGAATAACCCGTCAGTCCCTCAGATCTAGCCTGATAAAGCCACTTAACCAGGATCACATACCACAATCTCACACGAAGGTGAGTCACAGAAGAAATACAATAAAACAGGAAGACCTCAAATTAAAGTACCGAATTATTACATAGATCGGAGTTTTTCAAGTAGCTAATAAAATTAGTTCACAAAATAAAATGCAGCGGATAATCGATATCGTTGGTAGCGAGGAATCGGGCAAGGCCTAGCCCACTACTCTTGCTCCTCTCCTGCTGGAGCAGCATCCCACTCGACCGTCCAACACGGTGGCAGGGTGGTAGGCCAAGTCACACCATCAACCATATCCTGAAGCGTACCTGCAAAATTATGCCACAAGCAAGGCTGAGTATACTAATACTCAGCTAGACTTACCCGGTGTGAGGAAACTACTCCTCTACCTCTAGACCATGCAGCTGTTTGGCTGAGGGGTTTGGTTTGCCAAAAGCACTAGCTGAGTCTAAAATCAATTTTTAGCTTTTCAAATTCTAGCATCATTTTCTTAGCTAAATTTGCTCCTTCTAGGCATACATGGTAACAAGCATTTAGTACAATCAACAAGTTATCTCATGTAAACCTCATTTCACTTCTTACTCAATGTAGTACAAGGGGTCAAGCAGTCTCATTAGCTGCGAGAAGCAGACGATTCGAATCGAGTTTTATCCTTGCAAGGTAAACCTAAACACACGACATGTCAGGGCACGCCGTCCCCCCACATGTCAACCGTCCCCATTGATTCCCCGTTCGCGGCCAGGGCTCACCGCCTTGGCATACAATGCTCCACTGGCCCCGGCTGCCTCCGTGCAGTGACCGCACTTGTACCCACCATAGCTAGCATGGGAGACCCAGTCTCAGGACGAGTGAGGGGAAAAGTCCGCGCCCGGCTTCACTCAGGTACTACGTTTACCGGTTACCATATTTCCCGACATGTGCTTAGTACGTTCAAAAGCTTGACTCAGGTATCCACACATTAATCCTTAATTCATTTTTTTCCCGTCTCATGGACAAGGCATCCTCCCTGGATCCAAGTCCATAGACTACATAGATGCCGTTATCAAGAGGAATACAATCAATTCCTGACCTCGCGCGAGCGCTAGAAAAATCACTCGACTTCTACCGAGATCCTGTTTAGCAAAGCAGCTACTTGACCTAGCATACAAGTATCCATCTCAAAAAGGAATCCTAAGTTCATGCAACTAGAGGTTTCAAGCAACTACTACACTTAAGTGCACAATGCAATCCTACAAG
Organism: Zea mays; assembly: GCF_902167145.1. Taxonomy (NCBI): domain Eukaryota; kingdom Viridiplantae; phylum Streptophyta; class Magnoliopsida; order Poales; family Poaceae; genus Zea; species Zea mays. Next base: position 74,998,489 of record NC_050098.1, read on the forward strand.
CATTAAGTGTAGTAAAGTAGCATATATAAATACGGTTATGCATAAAACCGGGGCCTGCCTTCAAATGCTGGGGCTGCGGGGAGATCCTCAGTGGCAGTCTCGGGAGCTTGCTCCTAGTCTTCCTCGTGGACAACTCCTTGCTCGGGGATGAGCACGTACTCTCCGTCAGCTAGATTGCAGTCTAATGAATGCAATGAGTATGATACATGCATGATATGATATGTAATTTAACAATTAAACTTTGATGGTGACTAATCTACTTAAATCAGGTAGAGTTTAATCTTGCTACAAAAGATTCTTGTGGTATACTTAGCAAATTAGGGTCAAGCTTAGTTCAACTAAGTGGTAAGTATGTTTTGGTGTTCCACTGATTTCCTTTTAATGTCTTAGTGAGAACTTAATAAGATTTCTAGTTGAACTTATTGGAGCGAGGTTTATTATTTTCCTTTCTTCTTCTTATTTCCTTTATGCTTGTAAGGTGGGTTTGAACTACAAGTTAATTAATAAATTTCCAAAAATTCTGAAACAAATTACAATGGCTTCTTACTGGTGTATAATTCTCTGTCTCAAAATTTGGGGTTTAAAAAGTAAGTAGTTCTCTCTGGATAAAATTATCAAATATTTGGGCAGGAGGGGTGTTTTGAACTATGGCTCCTTTTTAACAGAGGGTTATTTCTTAAGACATATTTTTGCTGGCATCTAGATGTTATAACATGATTTTGCATAAATTTCTAGCCATTAATATTGAACAGGTAATTTATTATGATTTTCCAAAGTTTTTAGCCAAAGGGGTGCTTTCTACTACCACTATATTTGAAAAATATCAAACAACAGATTTCTGATTTTTCCTAGCTTCTACTTTGTGCAAGAGCAATCATTCTGAAGTTTGGCATCTTTTTGCTTAAGGGAAAGGTGGTAGGAATTATTTGGATTAAATGACCTTTTCATGAAGTATTGGCAATGGGTATTATTTTGCAGCCTTCAATTGAGTTTTGCATTTTTCTCTGGTGGCTTATCTCATTATTGATCTAGTATAATTTTATTTGCCCATTATTGCATTGTTTTTGGGTTGCTCATGATTTATTTGGAATAGGACCCAATATCAAGTTTTATTTGTTTACCCTACTTAAAATGATGGGCTGGGGTGGTTATCATTTTTGTAGTGGGGTTCTAGTGGTTACAAGTCCACTGGATTTTTATTAACAACTTTGGATTTGTTTTCATAATTCCAATAATTGTTTTCTAGTTGGAATAATGCTAAATAAAACATTTCACCTTGATTCTGTTCTGGACTAGGGGTCCCTTTATTTTTCCTAAGTAGGCTAGGAAAAATAATTGCATTCGTTGTTCCGTGTTTTCTAATACTTCTATGATTTTCTTAAGTTTTGGGCAAAAATGGCTTTTATTAGATAAATATACTTAAACTTCCAATACTGGGGTGTCTAGTATTTTTAAACAGTGTCTAATTGCGGTTTGAACATCTACAAATTTTCTCAAGCCTAGCACAGAAGCATAACAAATTTTCTTTAATTTAATAAGGTTTGGTTAGTTTCTCTAATTCATTTCAAACTCTAAAATTTAAAACAGAAAGCATGGGGTTCAGTATTTTTAATTGATAGTCCATAATATTTAGAATCAAGCAAAATTGGTTTGACAAATTTTGGTTAAATATTTCTCAAGTTATGAATTTCCTAAGTCCTCTGCTGAATAATAAAAGATTAATTAGAAATGGTTTAAAGAAAAGCAGTTTTGCGCTGGGGTCCCTGGCAAAAGATCTCTAGGTAATTAAAGACAGGTCCCTAGGGCGCTATTCATTTGAGTCTACGGCTCTGCAGAAAACCCCCTAGGGTTTCTGGAAATCGAACCCACGGTCCCTCCCTAATGGCACAGTGGCCGCGGAGAAAGAAAGAGGCGAAGGGGCTTACCAGCGACGAGGCTGCTCAGGTGAGGTGGTCGAGGACGTAGGGGAGGTCTCGAGGATCACATCGATGTGTGGGTCGTTGTCGGGGATGGTCGGAGTCGGCCGGTCCACGCGCGCAGGCGGAGATGCTCGTCGGCGGCGAGGAATACGGCCTACTCACGGCGCGATAGTTCAATCAAACGGGTCAGAGAGCTTCACTGGGTGCTAGGGAAGATGTGGGTGCAAGGAATTTGAAAATGGCTTACTGGATTGCTCGGTCCACGCGCGGCGGCAGGCGACCGAAGTCCGGCGAGGACGATCTCGGGCCTCCGGTGAAGTTCTACTGGGTCTGAGAGCTTGGGAAGCTTCACGGGCTATTGGCGGAGCTAACCGAGCGGCTGGCGCGGCCAGGAAGTGACCGGAGGAGGCTGGCCATGGTGGCCGAGGCTCGGAAGGCTTGGCGAGCGGTGGCACGGCGCGCTCGGGGCGAATTCCGGTGATCTTTGGCTCCGGCAGGACTTGTGAGCGCGTGGGGAGGTATGGCCGAGGCTTAGGGCTGCTTTATAGGCACGGCGCGGTGCACGGGCGGTCGTGGACCAGCGAGCGCGTGCGGGCGTGCACTGGGGAGCGCGGGTGCGCGAACGGGCGTGAACCGGGGGTGTTAGCCACGATCGAACACGTGGAACTGTTGCTTCTGCCCGAGTTCTAACGCCGATTGGGTGCAAATCTTCACGAATTTGGGCAAGATTGTTGTGAAGGATTTGTTCCCCTGACAGTGCTTTGTCTTTTGTGTGTGGACGTCGCGTGGTTTTAGGCTAGGGACAGAGAGTTGTAGCGTCACCAAGGTGCCAGTGTCAGGTTGCCTGGTCCCGAGGTCAAACGGTGCCAAAACCGTGCCAAATGAATTTGGTTTGAGTTCAAATTTTTCCAGAGCATGTTCAAGGAAATTTGGCACTACTTTGATATTTGGACTTTTTGGTTTTGAGTTTTGAAAAACAGAGAACGCGATTGATATTTGGAAAGGGGCTGAAATTCAGATTTCTGAATTTCCCCCAAGTGCATTAGTTTAGGGGCTGTTTTGGGGATTTTGAAAAATTCAAATGGCAAAACTTCTTTACAATGCTTTGTTGGTTAATTGGTGAACTAAAACTTTGCAATTTGGTTTTTACCAAAATTTGTATTTTCCCCCAAGATTTTCTCCCAATTACCCTTTATGCTTAATTGGTTCACTTAGGATTAATTAGGGTTTGAGAGTTTTCCTTCCTTAAGATTCATGACAAGATTAAGGAGAGTTTGAGAAGACTCATTATAAATCTTTGTTATCATCTTTGAGGTTATCCCTTCATTAGGTTTACATGTGATAATAGTTTGGGTTAGCTCAAGGAAGAAACCCTAAGTGACACTAGGGTGTCACAGCCTTCCCCCCTTAAAGGAATCTCGTCCCGAGATTCAGGTCGGAGTCCTCCCGGGGTGAAGCGAAGGGTGAGACTTCATAAGGAATATGCTCTTCAAATGTCATTCTCTTTGCAACTTCATAAGGAAGTCCTTTTGAATTTTGTTTTATAACTTATTCTTTCCAATTCAAGATTATATTACTGAAATTTAGATTCGAAGGGCAGGAGGAGGGGTTGGGCATGAATACGTACCAATTTCCTTAGGCAGATAATCAGGAAAGTTAGAACGCAGAAATTCTTCAGTCTCCCAAGTAGCTTCTTCCTCTGAGAGACTACTCCATTGGATCTTATACATCTTGATCGATTTTGCCCGAGTTGATCTTTCTTTGAAATCTAGAACCTTGGAAGGGTACTCTCGGTACGATAGATCTGGCTCTATCTCCAACTTGGTTCTGTTATGATCTCGGTCGACAATCGAATACACTTCTTTAGCTGAGATACATGGAACACACTGTGGACGGCAGACATTTTTGGAGGTAACTTCAACTTGTATGCCACGGGTCCACATGCCTCTATGATCTCATAAGGTCCAATGTAGCGAGGGGCTAACTTGCCTTGGATCCCAAACCTCTGCACTCCCTTGGTGGGTGATACCTTTAGATAAATGAAATCTCCCACCTCGAACTGGAGAGGTTTCCTTCTATTATCATGGTAACTCTTTTGCCTGGCCTGAGCAGCTTCTAGATTCTTCCTGATTAGTTGGACCTTCCTTTCGGCTTCAGTCACTAAGTCAGGTCCGAAAACTTCTCTTTCTCCAGGCTGAGACCAATTGAGTGGTGTTCTGCATCTTCTCCCATAGAGAGCTTTGAAGGGTGCCATCTTTAGGCTGGATTGATAACTGTTGTTATAAGAAAACTCTGCCAAGGAGAGGTTCTTATCCCAGTTCTTGCCACAATTGATTGCACAAGCCCTCAGCATATCTTGAAGAATTTGATTTACCCTCTCGGTCTAACCATCAGTCTGTGGGTGGTAAGCTGAACTTCTGATTAGCTTGGTTCCCAAACACTCTTGCAGTTGTTCCCAAAATCTGGCAACAAACGAGGCTCCTCGGTCAGAAACAATGGTCCGGGGCAATCCGTGCAAACACACGGTCCGGTCAATATACAACTCTGCATACTTTTGAGCCTTATCAGTGGTGTGCACTGGGAGAAAATGTGCCACTTTCGTTAGTCGATCCACAATAACCCGAATCGAATCATGATGATGAGAGGTGTTGGGCAGACCCACAATGAAATCCATGCTGATGTCATCCCATTTCCACGAAGGTATAAACAGGGGTTGCAAAGCTCCAACTGATTTCAAGTGGCTTGCCTTTATCCTCTGATAGGTGTCACATTCTGATACATATCGGGCTATCTCCCTCTTCATTCTAGTCCACCAATACAAGGGCTTCAGATCATGGTACATTTTGGTGCTCCCTGGATGCATGGAGAATTTGGAGAGATGGGCCTCATCCAATATTTTCTTCTTGAGATCCTTGTTTTTAGGAACCACCAATCTGCTTTCAAACCATAATATACCCTTTTCATCTTGGCGGAAACATTTATACTTCTCGGTCTTCTGACGGAGATTCTCCTTGATAATTTGCACTCCCTTGTCCCTGAGCTGGGCCATGATGATCTGGTCTTGTAAAGCTGGCTCAACAGAAATGTGAGACAAAGCACTAGAAGCAATTACTTCAATCTTCATCTTGCTCAACTCATCACACAAGGTGTCAATACGAGAATCCATCATAACACAGTTACATTGCAACTTCCGACTCAAGGCATCTGCTACCACATTGGCCTTCCCTGGGTGATAATGTACCTCCAGGTCATAATCCTTGATCACCTCTAGCCATCTTCTCTGCCTCATGTTGAGATCAGCCTGAGTAAAGATATACTTAAGGCTCTTATGATCAGTGAAGATGTTGCAGTGGGTTCCCATCAAATAGTGCATCCACATTTTTAATGCATGAACCACCACTACTAACTCCAGGTCAAGAGTAGGATAATTTTGCTCATGAGGCCTGAGTGCTCTTGATGCATAAGCAATGACTTGGTTGTCTTGCATCAAGACACAACCTAGTCCAGTGCCAGAGGCATCACAGTACACATCAAATGGCTTGCTGCTGTCGGGTTGCGCTAACACTGGTTCTGTGGTCAGATGTTGCCTCAATGCATGGAAGGCATCTTCGCACTTCTGACCCCAAACAAACTTGGCTTCTTTCTTCAACAGCTCAGTTATGGGCTTCGCAATTCGAGAGAAATCCGGAATGAATTTTCGGTAATAACCAGCTAATCCCAGAAAACTCCGAATCTGACGGACAGTCGTGGGTGGCTTCCAGTTCATCACCTCTTGAACCTTATTAGGATCAACAGCTATGCCTACCTGAGAGATAGTGTGACCCAAAAATTTGATCTCCTTTAGCCAAAAATCACATTTTGACAATTTGGCATAAAGACGGTGCTCTCGCAGATGTTGAAGCACTACATGCAAATGCCTGGCATGTTCTTCTTCGTTCTTTGAGTACACCAAGATGTCATCGATGAAAACCACTACAAATTTGTCCAATTCAGGCATGAAAACAGAATTCATCAGATACATAAAATATGCTGGTGCATTAGTCAGCCCAAATGACATCACCAAGAATTCATACAGCCCATATCTGGTCAAGAAAGTTGTCTTCGGAATATCACTTGCCCGTATCTTGATCCGATGGTAGCCGGAGCGAAGGTCTATCTTAGAAAAGACTTTGGCTCCGACCAACTGATCGAAAAGAACATCAATACGAGGCAAGGGATACTTGTTCTTGATAGTCACCGCATCAAGAGGGCGGTAATCTATACACAGCCTCAAGCTTTCATCTTTCTTCTTTACAAACAAGGCTGGACATCCCCAAGGCGAAGTACTTGGGAAAATAAATCCCTTGTCTAGCAACTCTTGCAATTGCTTCTTCAATTCTGCCAACTCAGCGGGTGGCATCCGGTAAGGCCTCTTGGAAATGGGTGTCGTTCCTGGTTGCAACTCAATGACAAATTCAATGTCCCGGTCTAGCGGCATTCCTGGCAATTCATCAGGAAAAACATCTGCATACTTATAGACCACTGGAATCTTCTTTACCGGTGACTCCATCATAGCAAAAGCACATGATCGGGTAGAATCTTGGCTAGGTAGATATAACACCAGGTCTTTGGAGGTAGGGGAACGAACCTCCAGAGCTCTGGCAGCTACATCCATCACTACTTGATGATGGGTCATCCAGTCGGCTCCCAGAATGATGTCCATACCCTCTAATCCCAAAATTAGGAGTGTGGTTTTGAAGATTTTACTTCCCATTGAGAGAGCCACACTTCAGATTAATTGGTTGGTTGCAACTTTACCCCCAGGTGTGGCTATCATGAATGACCCTTTTGTACGATAGAAGGGCAACTGACATTTAGCACTGAACTTCTGGCTAATGAAACTATGAGATGCACCAGAATCAAACAGAATTAAAGCAGGTTGATTAAAAACTGAAAAGGTACCAGTCATGATGGGGGCTCCCTCAGGTAATTCCTCTAGAGTAGTGAAGTTGAGCTTCCCTTGTCTGACTTGCACCTTCTGCTTCCTCCCCTTGTCTTGACTTGGTGCTGGCATCTGCCTCTGCTGATTTTTGGGGCAGTTCTTGGCATAGTTGCCCACATTGCCACAAGTGAAGCACTTGTTCCCATTGCCCTAGCGGAACTGTTGCTGCTGCGGAGGCTGATTCTTCCTTGGGGCTTGAGTGTCGACTGTTGCTGCTGCTGAGATGGCCTGATCACCCATCTGCCTGCCTGCTGCTGAAATCCCCTGCTCTGATTGTGAGAAACAGTCCTGAACCTCTGGTCCTGAGCGGAGGATGCTGCCATTGGTGCCTTCCTCTTCTTCTCCGCCCGGTGAGCTACAATACAATCCTCCTGGGAGATGGCCAGGTTGACCAACTCATTGAAGCTACCAGCACGGACAGTGTTGAGATGTTCCCGCAGCTTGGTGTTGAGACTCCTGCGGAAGCGGTCTCTCTTCTTCTCATAAGAATCAGCATGGTAACCTGCATACTGGCATAGGTCGTTGAAGGCCTGAGCATACTGCAAGACCATGTGGGTTCCTTGATTAAGTGTCAGAAACACATTCAACTTGCGATCCAGAATTCCTGTTGGAATGTGGTGCCCTCTGAAAGCAGTCTTGAATTCCTCCCAAGACACTTCATGATCAACGGGGAGCATAGCACAGAAGTGGTCCCACCATGTCCGAGCAGGGCCACGAAGCTGTTGCGCGGCGAAACGAGCCTTGGCATCATCAGGGTTGTCTCCCGTGAGGAGGGGAAACTTGGACTCAATGACGCGAAGCCACACGTCAGCATCCAACGGATCCTCTGCTTTGGTGAACAAGGGCGGCTGCATACTCAGGAACTCCTGGTAGGTTGCCGCTACCGGAGGTCGCTGATGCTGGCCTCCACCATGCTGCTGGGGGTGGAGCTGGCGCTGCAAGAGCTGTCGCAGAATCTCATTCTGCTGGGCCATCAGCTCCTGCACTGTGGGAGCTGGAGGAGGTGGCGGGGGAACCTGCTTGTTATGCCCGCGATGTTGCCTAGCTGCCATCTGAAAACAGAGATTGTCGCCATTGTTATCCCAACACGCAATTTCGAACGACATGCTATCATCTTATATGGAAAGAAAATTGCCATAATCATAACATTAAGTTCGAATGAAGACAACATGGTTACAACATCCCACAGATCTCAAAAGTTCTCAAGGGTTACATCAATTAGGGGAAAGTACCCGTAAGCCTAGTCCAAAATCTGTCATTAACTAAGCTCGCTTAGGTTTCTATCCACCTAAAACATCAAATTGACTGATCAACCCTGAGCGGTGGAAGCGACACTGGATGTGGGTGAAGGGGGTATCGCGGAGGTAGTCCCATTGGCACCAGGGGCTGGTCCTAACTCCTCGGGAGCCTCTTCTCCCTCGCTTCCGGCTTCATTGGCCTCCATCTCTAAGTGGTGCATGTCCAAGTGGTCATTAGCTTCTTCGAGTTCCCACTATGCATCGTGGAGCTGGTTCTTCAAGACTTCAATAGTGTTTTCTCAGATCTCCACCTGCTGCTCCAAGGTGGTAATGCGCTGGCTCAGCCTTTCCACCTGTAGATCCTTCTCCACCAACTCGGAGGACAAGTTGACCACAAAATCTTCTCGGCTGTCGAGGGTGAGCTTGGTGGTTTGAGCGATGTTAGCAAGATGTGCCATAGCGTCGCTCGGTAGGGCCTAGAGGCGGTACAGCGCACTCATGCACTGAACAGTGACCCTCCCAACCAAGTCAGGATACATTGCCCACACATCTTTCACGTGGCTCACACGGTTACACCACATGGGGTCATCCTTCTTCTCAGCAGGGAAAAGTCCCAAGGGGTGCATCACCATCTCCAGGGGATGGTAGCCACAGAAAGTCGTCAGAGTCTTCATGGCTGCCGCTTCAGTGGTGTCGTCCGCCCTGAATCCAATCGTCTCGGAGTCAAGAGAACGACAACCCGGCTAAGGGGATGAGCCTCCAAGGTCAGCCAGACTCGGCAACGAGGTACCTGATGCTCCTCATACAACTGCACCATGTACAAAGGGGGCATGGGGTAACCGGTGGAGTTAAGCACTTCCCACAAGATGGAAGGAAAGCCATCGTGAGAGAGGAAGTCAGAGCTGAAACGAGTGTCTCCTCCGCTGGCGGGGGTGGGTGAATTCATCTGCAGAAGGGTATCAGATGTAAAGATTATGGTGGAAGGAAGAAAATAAAAGAGCCTAGATGGTTTGAAAAGAAGCGGGTTAGCTCGAATTTTTTACTTCTTTAATTCTTAATCCTTCAAATTTTATAATGCATGCATGCTGGAAAAAAAATAACGGCTCCTCTCTGAAATAAAGGGTGCTCCTAGGGAATCCTTTAAAAGCTAAGGACTGGCCCACAGGGCCTACTTACTTAGCCACCTATTTCCCCTCTATTCCTAAGGCCTGTCGTCCTAGGTCTAGCGTGCTAGTCCTGACGATTCTTATCAGTTTCTAAGCAAGTTTTAGATTTTGAAAATTGGTATTCATGGTTTATTGTCCTTCTTTGTGGTGGTATTTGCTCCGATACCAGCTGTGGCAGAACCGCCCGAATTATTCCAACTTAAGTGCCTAAGTCACGTCTCAGGGGCCGTAACACACTTAAATCGGAATAACCCGTCAGTCCCTTAGATCTAGCCTGATAAAGCCACTAAACCAGGATCAAATACCACAATCTCACATGAAGGTGAGTCACAGAAGAAATACAATAAAATAGGAAGACCTCAAATTAAAGTACCGAATTATTACATAGATCGAAGTTTTCAAGTAGCTAATAAAAGTTCACAAAATAAAATGCAGCGGATAATCGATATCGTTGGTAGCGAGGAATCGGGCAAGGCCTAACCCACTACTACTCTTGCTACTCTCCTGCTGGAGCAGCATCCCACTCGACCGTCTAACCCGGTGGCAGGGTGGTAGTCCAAGTCACACCATCAACCATATCCTGAAGCGTACCAACAAAATTATGCCACAAGCAATGCTGAGTATACTAATACTCAGCTAGACTTACCCAGTGTGAGGAACTACTCCTCTACCTCTAGACCATGCAGTTGTTTGGCTGAGGGGTTTGGTTTGCCAAAAGCACTAGCTGAGTCTAAAATCAATTTTAGCTTTTCAAATTCTAGCATCATTTTCTTAGCTAAATTTGCTCCTTCTAGGCATACATGGTAACAAGCATTTAGTACAATCAACAAGTTATCTCATGTAAACCTCATTTCACTTCTTACTCAATGTAGTATAAGGGGTCAAGCAGTCTCATTAGCTGCGAGAAGCAGATGATTCGAATCGAGTTTTATCCTTGCAAGGTAAACCTAAACAAACGACATGTCAGGGCACTCCGTCCCCACACATGTCAACCATCCCCATCGATTCCCCGTTCGCGGTCAGGTCTCACCGCCTTGGCATACAATGCTCCACTGACCCCAGCTGCCACCATGCAGTGATCACACTTGTACCCACCATAGCTAGCATGGGAGACCCAGTCTCAGGACGAGTGAGGGGAAAAGTCCGCGCCCAGCTTCACTCAGGTACTAGGTTTACTGGTTACCATATTTCCCGACATGTGCTTAGTACGTTCAAAAGCTTGACTCAGGTATCCACACATTAATCCTTAATTCCTTTTTTTCCTGTCTCATGGACAAGGCATCCTCCCTGGATCCAAGTCCATAGACTACATAGATCCCGTTATCAAGAGGAATACAATCAATTCCTGACCTCGCGCGAGCGCTAGAAAAATCACTCGACTTCTACGGAGATCCTATTTTGCAAAGCAGCTACTCGACCTAGCATACTAGTATCCATCTCAAAAAGGAATCCTAAGTTCATGCAACCAGAGGTTTCAAGCAACTCCTACACTTAAGTGCATAATGCAATCCTACAAGCATTAAGTGTAGTAAAGTGGCATATATAAATACGGTTATGCATAAAACCGGGGCTTGCCTTCAAATGTTGGGGCTGCGGGGAGATCCTCAGTGGCAGTCTCGGGAGCTTGCTCCTGGTCTTCCTCGTGGTCAGCTCCTTGCTCGGGGATGAGCACGTACTCTCTGTCAGCTAGATTGTAGTCTAATGAATGCAATGAGTAAGATACATGCATGATATGATATGTAATTTAGCAATTAAACTTTGGTGGTGACTAATCTACTTAAATCAGGTAGAGTTTAATCTTGCTACAAAAGATTCTTGTGGTATACTTAGCAAATTAGGGTCAAGCTTAGTTAAACTAAGTGGTAAGTCTATTTTGGTGTTCCACTGATTTCCCTTTAATGTCTTAGTGAGAACTTAATAAGATTTCTAGTTGAACTTATTGGAGCGAGGTTTATTATTTTCCTTTCTTCTTATTATTTCCTTTATGCTTTTAAGGTGGGTTTGAACTACAAGTTATGTTAATAAATTTCCAAAAATTCTGAACAAATTACAGTGGCTTCTTACTAGTGTATAATTTTCTGTCTCAAAATTTGGGGTTTAAAAAGTAAGTAGTTCTCTCTGGATAAAATTATCAAATATTTGGGTAGGAGGGGTGTTTTGAACTATGGCTCCTTTTTAACAGAGGGTTATTTATTAAGACGTATTTTTGCTGGCATCTAGATGTTATAACACGACTTTTCACAAATTTCTAGCCATGAATACTTACCACTTATTTTATTATGATTTTCCAAAGTTTCTAGCCAAAGGGGTGCTTTCTACTACCACTATATTTGAAAAATATCAAACAACAGATTTCTGATTTTTCCTAGCTTCTTCTTTGTGCAAGAGCAATCATTCTGAAGTTTGACATCTTTTTGCTTAAGGGAAAGGTGGTAGGAATTATTTGGATTAACTGGCCTTTTTCATGAAGTATTTGCAATGGGTATTATTTTGCAGCCTTCAATTGGGTTTTGCATTTTTCTCTGGTGGCTTATCTCATCATTGATCTAGTATAATTTTATTTGCCCATTATTGCATTTTTTTTGGGTTGCTCATAATTTATTTGGAATAGGACCCAATATCAAGTCTTATTTGTTTACCCTACTTAAAATGATGGGCTGGGGTGGTTATCATTTTTGTAGTGGGGTTCTAGTGGTTACAAGTCCACTAGATTTTTATTAACAACTTTGGATCTGTTTTTATAATTCCAATAATTGTTTTCTAGTTGGAATAATGCTAAATAAAACATTTCACCTTGATTCTGTTCTGGACTAGGGGTCCCTTTATTTTTCCTAGGTTCTCTGTTACTTAAGTTGGTTAGGAAAAATAATTGCACTCACTGTTCCTTATTTTCTAATACTTCTCTGATTTTCTTAATTTTTGGGCAAAAATGGCTTTGATTGGATAACTATACTTAAACTTCCAATACTGGGGTGTCTAGTATTTTTAAACAGTGTCTAATTGGGGTTTGAACATCTACAAATTTTCTCAAGCCTACCACAGAAGCATAACAAATTTTTTTTAATTAAATAAGGTTTCGTCAGTTTCTCTAATTCATTTCAAACTGTAAAATTTAAAACAGAAAGCATGAGGTTCAGTATTTTTAATTGATAGTCCATAATATTTAGAATCCAGCAAAAATAGTTTGACAAATTTTGGTTAAATATTTCTCAAGTTATGAATTTCCTAAGTCCTCTGCTGAATAATAAAAGATTAATTAGAAATGGTTTAAAGAAAAGCAGTTTTGTGCTGGGGTCCCTGGCAAAAGATCTCTAGGGAATTACAGACAGGTCCCCGAGGCACTATTCATTTGAGTCTACGGCTCTGCATAAAACTCCCTAGGGTTTCTGGAAATCGAACCCGCGTACCCTCCCTAATGGAACAGTGGCCGCGGAGAAAGAAAGAGGCGGAGGGGCTTACCGGCGGCGAGGCTACTCCGGTGAGGTGGTCGAGGACGTAGGGGAGGTCTCGAGGATCACGGCGATGTGCGCGTCGCCGTCGTGGATGGTCGGAGTCGGTCGGTCCACGTGAGCAGGCGGAGATGCTCGTCGGCGGCGAGGAATCCGACCTACTCACGGCGTGATAGTTCAATCAAACGGGTCAGAGAGCTTCACTGGGTGCTAGGGAAGACGTGGGTGCAAGGAATGATCATCCCTTCAGTTCACTTGTTGCTACATGTAGGGCAGTGACCAAGTCTTCATGTTCGAGAAGTAATGATGATCTGAATTGATTAATACCCAGCTGGGGATCTCCAACTACACGACATATGTAGCACTTAACCCTTGCATATGTCAACTCGCACCCGGGTTTCTCAAGACCAGAATAGGTTCACGCCAACCGAGAGCATAGATACTCCACCGTCGAGCCTCTTGCCACGGAGGATACACGCTACTCTCGCCATCTCTCTAGTCCCATTGTGTGGTGGCCTTTCTGGTATTGGTCCGACCAAGGTAAAGCTTACCCATGATGAGGCATGTGGCTAGTTAAAAGTTCCTCGATCATCAAGCCTACATCAGCTTTGTCCTTAAACGACTCAGACAGAGACACTACACCGAGACTTCCTTCTCGTACACCCGACCGGTCTCATCTTTATCATTTAAAACCCAAAGTTTGGAACCTGACAAAGGTACTTCTTTTCAGATGTTGAACCCATCACGGCCGTGATGGATCCACCATCATCAGTCTTTTCTTTGTAAAAATTCTCATCCCATGTGAAGCATCACCTTTTTTCAAGACAAAAACCTTTTGTTTTCTATAGCAGACTAAGCATTAGAAAACTTGTTTAAAACAGGCAAACAAGGAATGGTAACCAATTTCCAAGGAAGGAAAGGCATCAATTGTTTATCACACAATTCCTATCACCTAATGCATCATATAAGGTGATAAAGATTTTTAAAACAACAAGGAAAAGGGATAATGCACCGGGGCTTGCCTTGTGCTGCAAGAGGTTCAGTTTCCACACCACAGATGTCGAAGTAAAAGTTGTTCTCCGCAAGAGGATTCTCAGTCTGGGAGACAACCTCTTCTTCTACTACTGTTTCTTCCTCGTGTTCTATACATGATAATACATGTACATGAATGCTTATGCTATGTTTATGAATATGCAGTTACAAAATAAAAATATAATAAGTTGCATCTTGAATACAACTTTCCTTCATGGTACAAACTAATTACTAAGGTTTCCTAGTCAGGTGTTCCTTTAGGATTAGTAGTAATTAATCCTATAAAGCTAGGTATTGGGTTTTCTAGATAAATAGTGTCCAAATCATTACAAACTTTACTCAGGGCTTTAATCATCATATTAAGCTTACTTAAAAAGTTTTATGATTTTTGGGGATGACTAACTATTTCTAAAATTCTAAAAGTCTTGATTTAAGCACCTTTAAATGCTACATAATTCTAGGTTTGAAATAAAAATCTTGGAATTATTTTTTATTAAATACTACTTGATTTTAGGAATCTAACAAAAGTGGTCTCATAATTTTACCAATTTTCTAGTATTTCTAATGAATTTCCTAAATTAATAGAAAAAAGAAAAGGATAAACTATGAATAGTATTGGGCTGAATTCGGCCTAGACGACCAAACCTACGCCGAAACCATGCACGTCCGCGTCCGCGGTGGCAGATTTGCGCCGAGGTACCTGGTGTTTCGAACATCCCGTAAAGAGTCCCTGAGTAATATTCATGTGTCTCTCTGACCATTGCATATAAGCCCGCCTCTTTCTATTTCTTCACGACTCAGGTCCCCGACCGTGCACAGGTCGAACACCTTGCCGGAATCGCGTGTACTTGCCGACGGTGACCCGTTTCGGTGGCGTTGAGTGTACGGGCTCCGTCACCGATGCTATCCGAACACATCCCTATGCTTAATTCGACTAGTCCGCCACTAAATCATATCTGTCCGCGACAACAGTAGAGCAAGATCGCCGGCGTGCTCAACCTGGGTCATACAAGCTGGTAGCGTTCAATCCAACGACTCGGAAAAAATCAGTGACCTACTAGGGCTACGGTGCTTGCGCTAAATTGGACGGAGACAACCAGGAACGGACGGTAGACATGAGCCATGTCAATGGCGGCGTTCCCGGTGACGACACAACGTTCCCTAGGCTATGGCGCGGTATCTGTAACACCCCAGGTGTTACTCAGGGTTTCTCCTCAGTACCCATATTGTGACCTATTATCACATGTGATTTAGTTAGAGAAAAAGGCACCAATCTTGGGGAGCTAAAACTTAATCAAGTCTTTTTCACCTTAAGAACCATACCCTGACCATATGAAGCTTAAGGAAGAAGGGAAATGCCAAAACCCTAAAAACCCTTTCTGTAGAGCAATGGAACACTGAAAAGAAACTCAATAAAAGACCAAGAAAATCACATTGTCATGACTTAGGCCAATTATAAAAGTTGTAATACACTAAATAAGCTACAAAAAATAGTATGACAGTTTGCCCAAAAGAATTTTCAAAATCCCCAAACAAACCATTTAAGTAGGGGCCTTCTATAAAAATAATAAATTCAGATTTCAGAAATTCAGCCCCTCGCCCAAACTCAAGCGCGTTCACCATAATCCCTAACTCAAAACCACTTGGCCCAATTGACAAAATGGAGCCAAATTACCATTAGAACATCCTAGAGAAACATGGGCTCAAATCAAATCCGTTTGACATGAAATGGCACGCCTTTACTCTCGGATTGGGGCTGTCAGACAGACCAATCTTTGGGACATAACTACTCGCTGCAAAGCCCAAGAAACGCCTCAGCCTCCACACACAAACGACAGAGGTTAGTCGGGGGAAGAGATCTTACAATAGGATCTTGCCCAAATTCGTGAAGATTTGGAACCAGTGGACGCTTGAAAGCGACTACACTGAGCTCTGCCACGTGCTTGACGTCGTGCCCATGGGGCTGAGCGTGCTCTGGCGCTCCTTCGCGCACGCCCCGAGCACTTGTTAGACTAACCCCTCGGCTGCGCCCACCCGCGCCTATAAAGCCATCCCGGGTGTGCGGCACTTCACTCCACACCTCACCTCACTATCCCGGCCAAGTTCTTAGCTCCGGCGAGCACTGAGCCGCCCGCTCGAGCCACCCGAACGCCAGCCACCACGACCAACTCGCCTCTGTGGCAGAACCTCCCGAGTTATTAGGCCCACATGCACCTATCCTTGTCCCAAAGACCTCAGACGACTATGCATGTGCACCAGATAACTTAACAGGATTCGTCTGATTTCCCCAAGGACATCGGATAAACCACTTAAACCAGGATCGCAAGATTAAGTAACACAAATCACACACCAACATTTTTGCTGCGGAAATTTTATTACCAAATTTTACAACTTACAACAAGTTTACATTGTATTTATCGGAGTGGTTACAAAAGTGGTTCAAAGGAATAACTTTGAAATGTTATAAATTATTTGTAAGTTTGAAATATATGCTAGCTCAAGTGACCATCCTCAATAAGAAGTGTAGAAGAGTTACTTAGACTTATAAGAAGGCCGAGCCCACCGGCACTTAACACCATCAGCAGCAGCACAAAACTATAACCTGAAAAACAACAGGGAATAAAACTCTAAGCATGGAATTACTCAGCAAGACTTACCCGACTAAAGAAAAGACTCTCAAGGGTATGCTGGCTAGAGGGATTCAAGGTATGGTTAATCAAGAATAAAAGACTCTGTTTTGCAGAAAAGCTTACTATGAGTGGATCCTTAAAAATCCATTTTTACTTGTCAGGTTAAGTAAAATTACCTGCATCTAGAGTTTTTCTACCCTAGTTCAAGCACTTGGCCTATACTAGCCATCTTTTTATCATCCCTTCAGTTCACTGGATTGCTACGTGTAGGGCAGTGACCAAGTCTTCATGTCCGCGAAGTTACGGCGATCCGAATCGATTATACTCAGCCGAGGATCTCCAATCACACGACATATGTAGCACTTAACCCTTGCATATGTCAACTCGCCATCGAAGTTCTTAAGACCAGATCAGGTTCACGCCAACCGAGAGCACAGATACACCACCGTCCAGCCTCTTGCCACGAAGGGTACACGCTACTCTCGCCATCTCTCCACTCCCATTGCGTGTTATCTTATTCTGGTATTAGTCTGCCCGAGGCAAAGCTTACCTATGACGAGACATGTGACCAGCTAAAGGGTCCTCGATCATCAAGCCTACATCGACAAGGTCCTTAATCGACTCAGACGGAGACACTACACCGAGACTCCCTTCTCGTGCAAGTCAACCGCCCGATCTCAGCTTTATCATTTCAAACCCAAAGTTTGGTACCTGGCAGAGGTACATCTTTTCCGATGTTGAACCCATCAAGGCCTTTGACGGATCCACCATCAAGTTTTATTTTTGAAAACATTCCCACCCACTGAAGCATCACTTTTGTTTTAAAACAAAACATTTTTGTTTGCTAAAGCAAGGCTAAGCATCATAAAATTCTTTTCAAAACGGGTATCAAGGAAGGGTAATCAATTTTCAAGGAAAGAAATGCATCAACGGTTTAGCACACAATTCCTATCACCTAATGCATCAAACAAGGTGATAAAGATTTTAAAACACAAGGAGGTGGCAAATGCACCGAGGCTTGCCTGAATAACACTAGGTTAGTGTTTGTTAGGCGATGTCCACTTGACGATCATCCTTGTCCTAGCACTTGATCAGGTAGGTTCATCCATCAGCATCACCATGCAGAGTAGCCCGCGCTTGGGGTCGACTTGGCTCGTCTTCCGCATCACGCGATTATTTATCGTACCTCATGAGATGCACGATGCACATGTATGAGCACGAGTATAAATAGTACAAGATAGATAATCTACGCTAAAAAGGATGAAACACTTATAACCTATAACCAAGCATATTTTATACAATACACCAATTACAACTTTAAAACTAAAAGACCTAAAGTGTTTATACGCATTACTTATCAGACAGACCCTAAATTTTTTTTGAAACAGAGATATCGATGTTACTTGATCCTAATTATTCGAAGTAGCAATCAACATTCATTCAAATCATGAAATCGACCAACACACATAGAATATCATACCTAGTTTAGAGAGCATGCTAAACGACTTATAACTTTAACTTCAAAATTCTTGGACACCTAACACTTATAAAATTTGATAGAAGAACTTTCATTAACTTTCTAAACTAATTTACAGGTTAACCTGTATATCATACATATTAGTAAAACTTCCCATTTTAACATCTATAGTCCCGCGAACACTGAGACCTATTGAGACCTCTTTCAATCCACTAACACGACATCGACCAAATTACCAAAACGACTCAGGCAATCTAATAAATATTATACCTAGTCAAACCATTCATCAATCCACTAACACGAATAACAAATTTACTTACCTTGACTAATTCGACGTGATAGTCGGAAGCACGATGACGGTTTCCGGTTGACGTCATCCAGGGGTCTTCTTTTCTTCAGTAATCAACTGTTGAAGATCTTCTTCTGGCGAGTACTGGAGTGGCATTCGACAAAGCGTGAGCATGAGGGTGAGGATCACAAGTTGTCGACATGGTGCTGTGACCAAGAGTGATGGCGAGGCGGAGATCGAGGATGAGCATATGAAGGGAAATGACGATGTTGTCGCACACAGCACAAAGGTGAACGACAACGACACGTATAGTACTGGACGTGGCCGAATCCGTTCAGAGCTTCAAATCGACGGCCACCAGGTCACGACACCGAGAAGAATGCACAAAGCCAAGAGGCTGCGCCAGTAAAGGGAGCTCACACGGACGCAAGGACGGCATCCATGGTGAACGCACAGGGGAATAACTCCCTGGTAGAACAACGGGGACGCAGGGTGAGCTGAGGCGCAACTGGGTAGAGGAAGCTGAGCGATCCAGGGACTACGGCGAGGGAGAAACTTGGCAGGGTGTGGATGGCGGGACCTCGGCACAGGACGAGCGTAGGGGGGTCCGCGGCTGCACGCAGATGGGCTGGAGCAGACGCGGACGGGCGAAGACGGCTCATCGGCGTCCATGGCCATGAACCATAAACAAACCTCCAATATTCAACTAATGTATCCAAAACCAGCAAGGACCCTTCCTATAACTTCTGTTTAACTTCTGAAGTTAGGACGAACACCCGAAAGGCCGCAAGCGAGATCAGCCGTTAAAATAAGAATGGGCCCAAGGTCTAGAATTCACCTAGTTCTGGTGAGCAAACTACAACGACACTATCTGATTATGATGGTACCACACTAGAAGACATTTGAGCCTGAAACCACCGAATCGGACCCAATCCTGCAACCCATACGCTAAAAACTCGAGAACAAAACAGGATCCACCAGAAAACTATAATCGCGGGAAGAGTAAACTGTAAACCGAACAACCCGACCAAACCAAACTCGGCTCGCTCCCGGCGTCGTGCGGAGGCAAAGTGGCCACAAGGGATCTGCAAGAGTACGGAGACGCAAAGCAGCAGAACAAATCAACCGGTGAAGAAGAAATTATCCCCACTCGAATTTGAAACGGGGTATAGAGAAGGAACGATGGAAAACGCGAGCTTGCTAGCCACCAGTGAGAGGAGTGTGCCGGGGAGGGGACTCGGCCATGGGGATGAGAGCTCGGCGCCACGGAGAAGAAGCAGGCGTCCAGGGGCGCGGCGGCCAGGGCAAGCGCCAGGGAGCAGCTCAGCTGCCGCGGCGCAAAAAGCAGGCACGCGCACGCGAGCAGGGAGGGAGCTCCGCAAGCAGAGCGCGGCGCTAGAGCTCACGAGGCCAGAGAAATTGCCCAGAAATTGCGCACAAGAGAGAGGAGACGGGAGGGAAGTAAGGGAGAGAGAGAAGCACCGGCCAACAGAGAGCGAGAGGGGGATGAGCGAAGGGGGTGAGCGCAGGGAGAGCAGAGGTCGGGGGCGAGCTCGGCACAGCGCGCGCGCAGGAAGAAGCTCCAGGGAGCTGCGCGGTCGGCCATGGAGGGACCTCGGTCGGCAAGCAGAACAGAGGACAGGGCGCGGTGGAGAGCTGAGGGAGAGAGAGAAAGGAGCGGCTCGGCGTTGGGGCTGGAACGCGACGCCATTGGAGAGGGAGCTGGGGACTCCGAGCTTGAGGACGACGGCGCCATGGGCGAGCTGGGGAAGAAGAAATGGAAGGAGCAGAGGACACCGGCGCGCAGGAGCTCGCGCGCAGTGAAAGGAAGGAGAGAGATCCGCGCGTGGAAGAAGAAGCGCGCGCGGCGCGATTTTTATGCAGGAATTAAGCGGCGGCAGAGAAGATTCCCCCCACCCCGTCGCGCAGATGAGAACGAGACTGGAGGAAAAGAAAAAACAGGACAGCCGGGAATGGGATATTTTCTTTTGGGGATTTTTCTTTTATCTTTTTTTAGAAATTCGCAGAAATATCTAACTCTAGATTTTAGCGAAAAAATGGATCGAATAATTAAGATCGATAACAACAATTTGACAGGATTTGATTTGGTAAATTTTTCAGAATCAATTGAGTTTTCTCCCCTTATTTACATCTGGAAATTCAGATCGAGACGAGAAACACACGAACCGAACTACAAGGATTTCGGCTTCGGTATTTCAATTTCGACTGATTTTGTTAAAGTTAAATTGATTAGAAATTATTCGAGTTCAGCTCTAATTACCTTTATCTGTTTTAATCGATCTATTACCAAATACTCCTGATTATTAATCTCGCGCAAGATTTCTCTCAGACAACGCGCGATACAGATTATTTTGCCCCAAACATTTTAGTCGTCGAGTTCAAATTAATCTGGCCGGGATAAAATCGTCCGAGTGAATCGGGCTTCCGAATTCGTATTTGCGTGAGCGATGCATTTTAAATAATCACCGGACGCACCGATTTTTAGAACAACTAGGTTCCGAACATTATGAGAATTTAGGAAGAGCCCGGATAGATAAAAATAAAAACGATGTCGCACTCGCAACAGACGAAACAGATACAATATAAAAATCGCGATAGGCGAAGATGATTAAATTTTAGCATCTGTTTCATTCACTGATATTACGTGCTTAAATCCGTACTCGTTCTCGAGCGGAATATAAACACCTGGGGTGTTACAGCCTCAGCCACCCCTCGCCTGCGCCAGCTGCTCGGGTAGCTTCACTAGAGACCCATGAAGCTTCCCAAGCTCTTAGACCGAGCGCAACCCCACCGAAAACGCCAGATCACCCTCGTCGGACTTCCTCCGCCCACTAGAGAGTGTGGACCCGGTAAGCCGCTGCACCATTCTCAAATTCCTCGTTCGGACAAGTTCTGCATCACCTAGTAAAATTCCCCGAACCGACCAATTGAACCTTACCGCCATGTTTAGGCCGGACTCCTCGCCGCCGATGAGCTTTTTGTAGCATCCCAAAAATTCAAATCTTGGAATTTTCTCAAACTCCCTCTAAATTCAAAATGAATTTCAAATTTCGTTTCAAAATGTTTGTTTGCAAGTTGATATCAACAAATAAATTATAGTGGTCTATATTCTCTCTAAAATTCTCCTCAAAATATCCTACAAATATTTCCCTAGTAATCCCCCTCAAATTATTTCCAGAAAAACCGCCCAGATATTTCCCGAGTAATCCCCTTCAAGTTCTTTCCAGAAATATTGTCCAAATATTCCACCGATATATCTCCAAGTATTTTCCTCTTGAGAAATACCTTCAGAATCATTTTTCAAGTCCCTATAAATATTTTTTTCATAACTTTCCTCATGCTCATACGTATACGTATGCCTCCAGTGTCATACGGTGAGCTCTACAAGCTAATCTCACATATACAAGACAAATACATGCTAATCTCCCACTAATCCTCTCATCCTCCCACTAATCCTCTCATCCCTCCCCCTAATCCCCCCACCATGGCTATAAATAGAGGGGCAAGGGCCTCCTCTCATCCCACCCCAAGCCATTTCATGGCAACTCTCTTCCCCCCCCCCACACACACACCCACTCCAAATTCCACACAAGCACACACTAGCACAAGGATCGTTCGATCGTTCTTCGATCGTTTGTCCCCTGTTATTAGTTTGTTCGTTCGTTCGTCCGATCATTCGATCGTTCGTCCGATCGTTCATGGTTCGTTCGTCCGTTCGTCCGATCGTTCGATCGTTCGTCCAAACAATCTTTTTCCTACCGTTATGCTGCCGAAATTCCGATCGTTCATTCGTTCGATCATTCGATCGTTCATCGTTCGTTCATAGTTCCTATTCATCGTTCATCGTTCGTTCATAGTCCCTATTCATCGTTCTTCCAGATAATCTTTGTCCTGCTGTTATGCTGCCGAAATTCCGATCGTTCGTTCGTCCGATCATTCGATCGTTCGTCCGTTCGTTCATAGTTCCTAGTCATCGTTCATCGTTCCTATTCATCGTTCATCGTTCGTTCATACTATTCACCATCACTATTCACCGTTACTATTCATTGTTACTATTCATCATCGTTACTATTTATCGTCGTTACTACTCATCGATGATATCTATAGTAACTTTTTCGTCGTCACTATTCATCGTTACTATTCATCGATTAGCCGATCACCCCAAATTTCAACTACTCATACATCATGATGTCCAGTCCACCTAAGACCAGCCAGACCCATATTCCAGTCATACGAACTCCGGTGACTGTGATTTTCCTTCCAGTGGGAACTTCCCATCTGGTCACCCATCCTATGTTTCTTCAAGTTGAGCATGCTTAACTTTGAGATTCCTTTGAACCAGGCTTCCAAACTCAGATTCCAATAATTCTTGTTTCTAAATTCTTATCGAACTATTCCCTATCCAACCATGTCATCCCTTAAGCCTGGTCCATATTCCAGAAAACTCCCAAAATACTCTTGTCCTATATTCTGCCTATAACTCTCATGTTCATACTAAGTCAGACGATTCATTCGTCACTATTCTCACCAACAGTGAATTTCACTGTGCTACACCACATACACTCAGCTATAAATACACCCAGCTACCCTCTTCCTCTCCACACACACTCAACACCCTCAGCCAAGGCAAACATCCCACCCACTCAGTTACTCTGCTCTGCCGGCTACACGCATAGTGTCGCTTCGCCTCTTGTCCACCCTCCTGGTAAGCACCTCCGCTCCACCACCAATAATATCACAACACCACATGACACAAATTCTACTCAAGACTCTACCCATCCATATATCACTATTCTGACCACTATACTAAATATTTGTTGGTATAATTGCTTGTTTGTATGTTTGCTTATTCATGTTGCATAGTTATCGGAGCGTTCGTGCCGTCTCGTGGAGGCCAGATCTGCAAGTCTACGCCAGGCAGTGGAGCTAGAAGCCAGTTCCGCGAGCTCCCCTCCCCCCTTCGCCGAATAAGCACGGCAAGCTCACTGGATCACTTTGATGCATAAATTACCTATGATTTTTCAACCACAACCCTCAGCCTGCTATTTTATGCATGATATGATTTTGAGACAAGTTATTATGGCCACCCAGCCGCTTGCCGCAATCAATCCTTAATATATTTGTTACAAATGATTTGAGAAAGGGTGTGAGTTTTCAAAAGAAAATGCTTTTCAAAATGTGTATGATGAAGGGTTTTCACCCTTATCACCTTGTGAGTGGGATAATCAGGGACTCCCTGGTTTAGGGGAGGGCCTAAGGTGATGGCTTAGCTGGTTTAGGCGTGAGCAGAAGGATTGTCCCCTCGTATAAGGACCGGTTTGTCAACTTTCACTACCTGTACTCATGATAAGTACAACCACTCGAGAATGTGTGGGCAGTCACTCAATCTGAACTCGTGCGGTCCAACCCTAGGGTTATGAAGGCTAGGGAGCACCGGGAGGATAAGGAGGGGGAAAGTTCTGTCCGGTTTGGACATGGCGGAGGCCTGACTCCTTCCGGTATAACCGTTAAGGTTAGGACGTGCGAGGAAAGAAAGAGATTCGGAGTCGGGTCTCACTAGCTATGAGATCGCAGAGCCGGACTAGTGGGTAAAGTGTACACCTCTGCGCAGAGTTTGAAAACCTATTCGAATAGTCTGTGTCCACAGGAATGGACGAGTCTGGTATGGTATGGCAATTAATGTTTTGTTTTCCAAATAAAGAGATGCTTTTGAAAAGTGGTTTTTAAAAGGTCTGGCTGTAGAACCGTGAGCTATGGTGGACGGGAAGTCTAGTAGCTGTTTTTGGAAATGAAAACCAGTGGGAAACTACTGAGATACCTGGATGGTTTAGTCCAGGGGATTTTGTTATAATACTGAAAAACTTCCTGCTCCTTTTGGAGAGGATGCGCTTTGCAAAAATACAAAATGTTTTTCAAAACAACTCTACATAAAATATTGCTATTTCTGCAAAATATCTTGAGCTCCACATATTCCATGCATTATATCTGATTTCCCCATTCCGCGGGTGAAGGTGGGCTGCTGAGTACGTTTGTACTCACCCTTGCTTATTTGTTGTTTTTCAGAAAAAGGAGATCGGGTAAGAGTTATGACTGTTCCCAACCTTGCCTGTGGCTGTTGGACCGCTGATTTGCTTCACTGCGTATATCGGGCTGCTTCAGCCCCACTCTGATGATATGTCCCGAGTTGTGGACCAACTCTTAAAGTTGATCGCCACCTTTATAGGTTTGTCTCGTTTAAGCAGATTTGGTATCATCTGATGTATAAATGTGTTTACTAGCCTCCTGGGACTAGTAATTGTATCACGTTTGAGTCTCAGAGGATCTGGGGCGCTTCACTTTTCCACCCCCGCGCGCGGCCAGAGCGACTCCGACCACCTCCGACCGCCATCCGCCCATCGACGTGTTCGCCAGGACCTCCTCGACCTCTATGGACACTTCGCCGGAGCTGGATCACCGCCGGTAAGCCCCGCCGCCCTTTCTTCCACCGTGGTTACTATTCCGGTGAGGTTAGGAATGCGGGTAGGATAGCTCACAAGCTTAGGGGGTTTTTCGCAATGTCAGTGTCTCAGGTGAATAGTAGCCCGGGGACCCGTCTGTAAGGAGCGCAAGGAAAATACGCCAGGGACCCAAGTGCAAAGTGGATTTCCTTTTCCATTTTAAGATTCAAATCCTTTTTAATCAACAACAGACTTAGAAAAAGCATAACTTGAGTATTATTCATCAAAAATTTGTCAAACCAATTTTTCTAGGCTCTGCATAATGTAATCTACCAAGCAAAAATAGTAGAACCCACATTTCCTATATTACTTTTTAGAGTTTTGATTGAAATAGAAAACCACTTAAACCTTGGAAATAAGGAAAAGCGTAGAAAAACTTTTAGACTAGGCTTGAGAAAATTTATGGAGATAATTGACCAGTAGTTACACTTTTTAAAAATGTTAAGTACCCAAGGTTAAACAATTTTATCCCCTAGGACTTATTTTCACCCAAACCTTGGAGAAATAGAAAAGGGCACTAAAAATAGAAACAAGAAAGCAATATTATTTTCCTAGCATGATTAAGTGATAAAGTTCATGGGAAAAATATATGGAACCCTAGTTCAGTACTGTTCTGGAATTTATGATTTTATTTAGGTATGGAGTATTTAAGTAAGATAATGATTAAAAATAATAGGATATATGCAACAGTAATAAGAAAAATTCAGTGGACACTTGACCACTATTGTACCCCTACAAAAATAGTAACCACCCCAGAATACCACAGTAAGTAGGTTAAACAAATAAAACCAGGAAATTGTAAATACTTCAAAAAATTAAAAAGAAAGACTAAAAGTGGGAAACAGTAAGCAACCCTATTTTTCTCTAAGTGCTTATGACGTGTACTATAAGGGAAAAATATAAAACTAAGGAAGTTGTACATTGGAATACACCCCACGCCCTGCCCCATGAGAAAGATTATATATTCTAAGAAATCATACAACCCATCCCCTATAAGTAAAAATAACCAACTTTAGGAATGATTGCTCTTGCTGAAAGAAGAAACTAGAAAAATTGGGAAATCTATTGTTTGACATTTTCAACTAGAGTGGTAGTAGAAAGCACCCACTAAGCCCCCAAACTTTAGAAAATCACCATTAATTAACCATTAGATATCCTTGACTAAAATTTGGCCTAGGAGCATATTATCACCCACAAACACCAGCAAAAATAAGTTATAGGGCAGAAGCCATTTCTACATAAGGGTTGTAGTTTAAAGTACCCCCTCTGCCCTAAATTTTAATATTTTTGTATAGAGAAAACCACTCCCATTTTAGGCCTCAATTTTTGAGACAGACTTGTGTAGGTCAATAAGAACCCACTATAATGTTTATAGAATTTTTAGAAATTTCTAAAACAGAGGCGTAGTTCAACCTACCCTATAAAAGACATTAAAATTTAAAAAGGGGAAGAAATCCTTGGAACCTAGCATGCACTTTGGACATGTACAAATGAATATAATTATGTTGAATTCATACTCATATATTTGCATTCACTAGATTGCAATCTCGTGGACAGAGAGTATGTCTTGATCCAAGAGCTAGAGTCACAGCAAGAAGAAGCTCGGGAACGAGTTGTCGAACTCGTCGCCAAAGAAACCTCCGCTGCACCCGCATTTGAAGGCAAGCCCCGGTTTTATGCATAACCGTTATATATGCTATTTTACTGCACTTAATGTTTGTAGGCTTGTACCGTGCACTTAAGTGTAGGAGTTGCTTGAAACCCTAGTTGCATGAACTCAGGATTCCTTTTTGAGATGGATACTAGTATGCTAGGTCGAGTAGCTGCTTTGCTAATTAGGGATCTCGATAGAAGTCGAGTGATTTTTCTAGCACTCGCGCGAGGTCAAGAATTGATTGTATTCATCTTGACAATAGGATCTATGTTGGTCAATGGACTTGGATCCAGGGTGGATGCCTTGTCTATGAGACATGAATGGAATTAAGGATTAATGTGTGGATACCTGAGTCAAGCATTTGAAAGTACTAAACACATGTCGGGAAATATGGTAACAGGTAAGCCTAGTACCTGAGTGAAGTCGGGCGCGGACTTTACCCCTCACTTGTCCTGAGATGAGGTCTCCCATGCTAGCTATGGTGGGTGCAAGTGCAGCCACTGCACCGCATCGGTCGGGGTTAGTGGGGCATTGCATGCCAAGGCGGTGAGCTCTGGCCGTGAACAGGGGATCGATGGGGACGACTGACGTGTGTGGGGACGGAGTGTCCCTACATGTCATGTATTTAGGTTTACCTTGCAAGGTTAAAACTCGATTCGAATCGTCTGCTTCTCGTAGCTAATGTGACTACTTGACCCCTTGTACTGCATCGAGTAAAAAGTGAAATGAGGAATTCTTGAGATAACATGTTGATTGCACTAAATGATTGTTGGCATGTATGCTTAGAAAGGAGCACAACTAGCTTAATTAAATATGCTAGAATTGGAAAAGCTAAAACTGTTTTTAGACTCATCTAGTGCTTTTGGCAAAACCACCCCCTCAGCCAAACAGCTTCATGGTCTAGAGGTAGTGGAGTAGACTCCTCACACCGGGTAAGTCTAGCTGAGTATTAGTATACTCAGCCTTGCTTGTGGCATCATTTTTACAGGTACACTGCAGGACATGGTTGGTGTGACTTGGCCGTTCACCCTACCACAGGGTTGGACGATCGAGTGGGATGCCGCCTCAGCAGGAGAGGACCGAGAGGAGTAGTGGGCTAGGCTTTACCCTATTCCTCAGTACCGTCGCTATCGATTATCCGCTGCATTATAAAGAACTTGTTATCTTTTATCAAACTCCGATTTATGTAATAACTCAAGTATTTTAATTTGTGGTTTCATGGTTATTGTATTCTCTCTGAATCTCACCATCGTGTGGGCTAATGGTACTCGATCCTTAGTACGTGGTTCTATTGGCCATGATCCGAATAACTAACGGGTTATTCCGATTTAAGTGTGTTGTTGCCTCTAAGGTGTGACTCGGGCACTTAAGCTGGAATAATCTAGGCGGTTCTGCCATAGCTAGAATCGGAGCGAATACCATTATAGAGGAGTCAATAAGTCATGAATGCCAACTTTTCAAAAAAAATATTTGCTTAGAAACCAGTGTTGGATCGTCAGGACTAGAACGCTAGACATAGGACGAAAGGTCTTAAGAATAGTGAGGTAGATAGATGGCTATGTAAGTAGGCCATAGAGGTCGACATTAGGATAGAAGGGATGCCCCAGGAGCACCCCTATGATTGAGGAGAGGACGTTCATTCAAGCATGCATGCACTATAGAACATGAATAATTTGAAGTTGAAGAGAATGCATTGAATCATGACCCCTAACAACATTAGTTAAGATTGAGTAAAAGGGAACTGAGTTAAAATAGATTAATCTAAATTTAATCCACCCCTTTTAACTTAAGCACCCTTATCTCCTTACCGTTACCTTAGCACTCACACTCACCCCTCTTTCACAGATGTCTTCACCCACCCCATCGATGGAGGAGACACCCGCTTCAGCTTTGACTACCTTTCCCGAGAGGGCTTTCCCTCTATTTTGTGGGAGGTGCTCTGCTCCGCTGGATACCCCACACCCCTGCTGTACACGGTGCAGCTGTACGAGGAGCATCGGGTGCCACGTTGTAGGGTTTGGCTGACCCTGGAGTCTCACCCTTTGTAGCCTGGGTGGCGTTCACTCGATTCCGAGACTGTCGGGTTCAGGGTGGACGACACCACTGAGGCCACAACACTAAAAGCTTTGACGACCTTCTGTGGATATCACCCCTAGAGATGATGATGCACCCACTTGGACTCTTCCTCGCCGAGAAGAGGGATGACCCAATGTGGTGCAACAGAGTGAGTCACGTGAAGGATGTGTGGGCCATGCATCCCGATCAGGTTGGGAGAATTACCGTCCAGTGCATGAGTGCACTGTACAGCCTGCAGGCCTTGCAGAGCGACACCATGACGCACCTCACTGGGATCGCTCAGGCTACAAAGATCACCCTCGACAATCGGGAGGATTTCTAAGTCGACTTGTCTTCGAAATTGGTGAAGAAAGATCTACAGGTGGAACAGATGAGCAACCGCATCCAAGCGCTGGAGCAGCAGGTGAAAATCTGGGATAACACCATCGATATCCTAGAGAACCAGCTCCATGATGTGCAGGAAGAGCTTGCGGAGGCCAAAATTCACCTAGAAATACACCACCAAGACATGAGCACTAATGAGGCAGGCAGTGAGGGAAAGGTGGATCCTGAGGAAATAGAGCCAGCTTCCGGTCCGAACGCGGCTCCCTCCAGAGTGCCCCCTACACCTGCATCCAATGTTGCCTCTACCAATCATGGTTAGACGGGTTAGATTTAACATGTTAGAAGAATGGAGAACCCACGCGAGCTTAGTTTTGGCACCAACTTTTGAACTAGGTTTAGGGTGGATCTCCTAATGTGTTGTAACCCGGAGAAACTTGTATGAACGATGCAATGAATGGATGGCTATCCTCATTTGGTTCAATTTTATGTCTTTTTCTTTTCATGATATAAAGTCTTTGTTTAGATCCCCGAATCGAGGTAACAACGACAAAATTTATGTTTTCAGATGGCAGCTAGACCTCATTGCGGGCAAAATGAGCAGGTTTCCCCACCACCTCTCCCAGCTCCCACAATGCAGGAACTTATGGCTTAGCAAAATGAGATCCTGCGGCAGCTGGTGCAACGCCAACCCTACCCTCAAC
Source organism: Zea mays (assembly GCF_902167145.1). Lineage (NCBI taxonomy): Eukaryota > Viridiplantae > Streptophyta > Magnoliopsida > Poales > Poaceae > Zea > Zea mays. The sequence goes on from NC_050098.1 coordinate 75,027,943, forward strand.
AACTTGGTGGAGGATAGCAGCAACACCCACCGACTGCAGCTACATATCAGGAGTTCTTGAGTACCCAACTGTCGTTGTTCACCAAGGCAGAGGACCCGCTGGACGCTGATGTGTGGCTCAGGGTTGCGGAGTCTTTGTTCCCACTTCTCATGGGAGCTTGCCCAGACGCTGCAAAGACTATCTTTACCACACAGCAGCTCCGTGGACCCGCAAGGACGTGGTGGGACCATTTCCTCGCCATGCTACCCGCTGACCACGTGGTGACATGGGAGGAATTCAAGACTGCATTCAGAGGACACCACATTCCTGCAGGGATATTGGATCACAAGCTTAATGAGTTCTTGGCACTGACTCAGGGGACCCGCATCATGCTACAATATGCTCAGGCCTTCAATGACCTGTGCCAATATGCGGGTTATCATACAGTCTCTGATGAAAAGAAAAGGGACCGTTTTCAAAGAGGGCTCAACACCAAGCTCTGTGAGCGCCTCAACACTGTTCGTGCTGACAGCTACAATGAACTGGTCAACCTTGCCATTTCATAGGAAGATTGCATCGTAGGCCACCGGGCAGAGAAGAAGAGAAAGGCACCAATGTCAGGGTCCTCAGCTCCACCTTAGAGGTTCCGGATTGTCTCCAACAACCAAAGCAGGGGATCCCAATAGCAAGCAGGAAGATGGGTCATCAGGCCACCGCAGCAGCAGCAAGCACCCAACCATTTCTTCGCTCTCGCTCCAAGGAATAATCAGCCCCAGCGACAACAGCAGTTCCACCAAGGGAACGTAAACAAATGCTTCACGTGTGGCAACGCAGGCCACTATGCCAAGGATTGCCCACGGAATCAACCAAGGCAGATGCCAGCACCTAACCAAGACAAAGGGAAGAAGCAAAAAGTGCAAGTCAAGCAAGGGAGGCTCAACTTCACTACTCTGGAGGAGCTACCCAAAGGAGCACCCGTCATGACTAGTACTTTTTCCGTTTTTAATCAACCTGCATTGATTCTGTTTGACTCCGACGCATCACATAGTTTCATTAGCCAGAGGTTCAGTGTCAAATGTCAACTGCCTTTCTACCATACCCAAGGGGCTTTCAGGATTGCGAAGCTGGGAGGCAAGGTTGCAACAAATCAGTTAAATCGAAGTGTACCTATCCTGTTGGGGAGCAAAACCTTCAAAACCACACTTCTAATTCTGGGGCTAGAGAACATAGGTATCATTTTGGGAACTGACTGGATGACTCAACATCGGGTCTTGTTAGATGTAGCTGCCAGGGCCCTAGAAATCCATTCTCCCACCTTCGAGGACCTTATGTTGTATCTGCCCAGGCAAGAAACCAATCGGTCATGTGCCTTTTCCATGATGGAGCTACCCTTGAAGAAGATTCCAGTGGTCTGTGAGTATGTAGATGTCTTTCCTGACGAGTTGCCAGGAATGCCACCGGATCGAGATATCGAGTTCGCCATTGAATTGCAACCGGGAACTGCACCTATCTCCAAGAGGACCTACCAGATGCCACCCACCGAGCTAGCAGAATTGAAGAAGCAGTTGCAAGAATTATTGGATAAGGTATTCATCCGCCCAAGTACTTCACCTTGGGGATGTACATCCTTGTTCGTGAAGAAGAAAGACGAGAGCTTAAGGTTATGCATAGATTACCGCCCACTCAATGCGGTGACTATCAATAACAAGTATCCTTTGCCTCATATTGATGTTCTTTTCGACCAATTGGTTGGAGCTAAGGTGTTTTCCAAAATAGATCTTCTCTCCAGTTATCACCAAATCAAGATACGAGCAAGTGATATTACAAAGACGACCTTCTCAACCAGATATGGGTTGTATGAGTATCTGGTGATGTCGTTTGGGTTGACAAATGTGCCAACATACTTTATGTACCTGATGAATTCAGTCTTCATGCCTGAACTGGACAAATTTGTGGTGGTCTTCATCGACGATATCTTAGTATACTCAAGAAATGAAGAAGAGCATGCTGGTCATTTGCATGTAGTACTCCAACGTCTGAGGGAGCACCACCTTTATGCCAAATTGTCTAAGTGTGATTTTTGGCTGAAGGAGATAAAATTCTTGGGCCACACTATCTCTCAAGAAGGAATAGCAGTTGATCCGGATAAAGTACAAGAGGTGATGAATTGGAAGCCACCCACCACTGTCCGTTAGATTTGGAGTTTTCTGGGGTTGGCCGGGTATTATCGGCGATTCATTCTGGATTTCTCCCGAATTGCTAAGCCCGTGATAAAACTATTGAAGAAGGGAGCAAAGTTAGAGTGGGGTCAGAAATGTGAAGATGCTTTTCACACCTTGAGGCAACATCTGACCACAACACCTGTGTTGGCGCAACCTGACAACAACAAGTCGTTTGATGTATATTGTGATGCCTCGGGCACTGGACTAGGATGTGTTTTAATGCAAGACAATTGAGTCATTGCCTACACGTCAAGAGAACTCAGACCTCATGAGCAAAATTACCCTACTCATGACTTAGAGTTGGCAACCGTGGTTCATGCCCTAAAAATGTGGAGACATTAATTGATGGGAACTCGCTGCAACATCTATACAGATCACAAGAGCCTCAAGTACATCTTTACTCAGGCTGATCTCAACATGAGACAAATAAGATGGTTGGAATTGATCAAGGACTATGACATGGAAGTGCATTACCATCCTGGAAAGGCCAATGTGGTAGTAGAAGCCCTAAGTCAAAAGTCGCAATGCAATTGTATGGTGATGGATTCTCGCATCAATACCCTATGTGACGAGTTGAGTAAGATGTGGATTGAAGTAATTCCTTCTGGTACCATGACTTACATCTCCATCGAACAAACCTAATTAGACTAGATTATTATGGCCCAACTCGGTGAAAAGAGAGTGCAAATCATCAAACAGAATCTTAACCAAAAAGTGGAGAAGTATAAAGGCTTTCGCCAAGATAGCAAGAGGATACTATGGTTTGAAGACAGATTGGTGGTTCCTAAAAATAGGGACCTCAAGAAGAAAATTTTGGATGAGGCTCACCTCTCCAAATTCTCGATGCACCCAGGGAGTACCAAGATGTACCATGATCTAAAACCCCTGTATTGGTGGACCAGGATGAAAATAGAAATAGCCAAGTATGTGGCGGAATGTGATACATGTTAGAGGATAAAGGCAAGTCACTTAAAGTCAGTTGGTGCCTTGCAACCCCTGTCGATACCTTCATGGAAATGGGATGACATCATCACAGATTTTATTGTGGGTCTGCCCAACACCTCTCGACATCATGATTCAATCTGGGTCATTGTGGACCAATTAACAAAAGTGGCTCATTTTCTTCCAGTGCACACCACCGATAAGGCACATAAGTATGCAGAATTGTATATTGACCGAATTGTGTGTTTGCATGGATTACCCTGGACAATTGTCTCTGACCGGGGAGCCCAATTCATAGCCATATTTTGGGAGCAATTGCATGAGTCCTTGGGAACCAAGCTAATAAGAAGTTCGGCTTACCAACCTCAAACCGATGGTCAGACAAAAAGGGTAAATCAGATCCTAGAGGATATGCTGAGGGCTTGTGCAATCAATTACGGCAAGAACTGGGACAAGTGTCTATCCTTGGCAGGATTTGCTTATAACAACAATTATCAATCCAGTCTGAAGATGGCACCCTTTGAGGCCCTGTATGGAAGGAGGTGTCGAACACCCCTAAACTAGTCACAACCCGGAGAAAGATAAATTTTTGGATCCGACCTGGTGTCGGAAGCCGAAAGAAAGGTCAAAGTAATCAGAAAGAACCTAGAAGCTGCTCAGGCCAGGCAAAAGAGTTATCACGACAAAAGGAGGAAACCCCTACAGTTTGAAGTGAGAGATTACGTATATCTAAAGGTATCACCCGCTAAAGGAGTACAAAGATTTGGGATCAAAGGCAAGCTAGCCCCTCGCTACATTGGACCCTATGAGATCATAGAAGCATGTGGACCTGTGGCATACAAATTGAAGTTACCTCCATAGATGTCTGCCATCCACAATGTGTTCCATGTATCCGAATTGAAGAAGTGTGTTCGGTTACCAACGAAAATCATATCCAAGCCAGATATAGAGATAGAACCAGATCTATCATATCAGGAACACCCCTCCAAGATTCTAGATTGCAAGGAAAGATCCACTCGTGCAAAGACAATCAAGATGTATAAGATCCAATGGAGCAACCATACGGAAGAAGAGGCTACGTGGGAGACTAAGAATTTTCTATGCAAAAACTACCCCGGTTGTCTACCTAAGGGAGTCGGTATGTAACCATACCCCAGCCCCCTACCCTCTGATTCCAAATATAGGAAAGATGCTCTTAATGAAAGCCAATTTAAGCTATGAAGTTGTGACAAAAAGGACTTCCTTCTGAAGTTGCAAAGAGGATGACATTCGAAGAGCAGATTTTCTAGTGAACCTTATAAAGCTAACCAATACCACAAAAGCAAGTTGTAACCACCTCCTCACCCTTGGAGGACCTCGACTCGAATCTCAGGGTGAGATTCTTTTAAGGGAAGAGGGCTGTAACACCCTAGGTGTTGCTCAGGGTTTCTCCTCAGTACCCACATTGTGACCTAATATCACACGTGCTTTAGTTGGAGCAAAAGGCACCAATCTTGAGGAGCTAAAACTTAATCAAGTATTTTTGACCTTAAGAATCATACCCTGACCATATGAAGCTTAAGGAAGAAGTGAAATGCCAAAACCCTAAAAACCCTTTCTGTAGAGCAATGGAACACTGGAAAGAAACTCAATAAAAGACCAAGAAAATCACATTGTCATGACTTAGACCAATTATAAAGTTGTGATACACTAAATAAGTTACAAAAAATAGTAAGAGAGTTTGCCCAAAAGAAATTTTCAAAATCCCCAAACAAGCCATTTAAGTGGGGGCCTTCTATAGAAATTAGAAATTCAGATTTCTGAAATACATCCCCTCACCCAAACTCGAGCGCGTTCACCATGATCCCTAACTCAAAACCACTTGGCCCAATTGACAAAATGGCGCCAAATTACCATTAGAACATCCTGGAGAAACTTGGGGTCAAATCAAACCCATTTGACACGAAATGGTGTGCCTTTACTCTCGGATTGGGGCTGTCAGACAGACTAATCTTTGAAACATAACTACTCACTGCACAGCCCAAGAAACGCCTCGGCCTCCACACACAAAGGACAGAGGTTAGTCGGGGGAAGCGATCTTACAATAGGATCTTGCCCAAATTCGCGAAGATTTGGAGCCAGTAGACGCTTGAAAGCGACTACACTAAGTTGTGCCACATGCTCGACGCCGTGCCCATGGGGCTGAGTGCGCTCTGACGCTCCTCCACGCACGCCTCGAGCACTTGTTAGATTGACCCCTCGGTTGCGCCCGCCCGTGTCTATAAAGCCATCCCAAGGGCGCGACACTTCACTCCACACCTCACCTCACTGTCCCGACCAAGTTCTTAGCTCCGGCGAGCGCTGAGCCGCCCGCCCAAGCCACCCGAATGCCGGCCACCACGACCAACTCGCCTCAGCCACCCCTTGCCTACGCCAGCTGCTCGGATAGCTTCACCAGAGACCCGTGAAGCTTCCCAAGCCCTCAGACCGAGCACAACCCCACCGGAGACACCATATCACCCTCGCCAGACTTTCTCCGCCCACCGCAGAGTGTGGACCGGGTAAGCCGCTGCACCATTCTCAAAGTCCTCGTGCGCACAGCTTCTGCGTCACCTGGTAAAGCTCCCTGAACCGACCAATTGAACCTTACCGCCGTGTTTAGGCCGGACTCTTCGCCTCCGACGAGCTTTTTCGCCCCCGCGCGCGGCTAGAGTGACTCCGACCACCTCTGACCACCATCCGCCCATCGACATGTTCGCCAGGACCTCCCCGGCCTCCATGGACATTTCACCGGAGCTAGATCACCATCGGTAAGCCCCACTGCCCTTTCTTTCGCCGTAGTTACTATTCCGGTGAGGTTAGGAGCGCGGGTAGGATAGCTCACAAGCTTAGGGGGTTTTCCGCAATGTTAGTGCCTCAGGTGAATAGTAGCCTAGAGACCCGTCTGTATGGAGCGCAAGGAAAATACGCCAGGGACCTAAGCGCAAAGTGGATTTCCTTTTCCATTTTAAAATTCAATTCCTTTTTAATCAACAGCAGACATAGAAAAAGCGTAACATGAGTATTATTCATCCAAAATTTGTCAAACCAATTTTGCTAGGCTTTGCATAATGTAATCTACCAAGATAAAATAGTAGAACCCATATTTCCTATAGTAGTTTTTAGAGTTTTGATTTAAATAGAAAAACCACTTAAACCTTAGAAATAAGGAAAAGGGTAGAAAAACTTTCAGACTAGGCGTGAGAAAATTTATGGAGATACTTGACCAGTAGTTACACTGTTTAAAAATGTTAAGTACCCCAGTACCCAAGATTAAACAAATTTTATCCCCTAGGACTTATTTTCACCCAAACCTTGGAGAAATAGAAAAGGGCACTAAAAGTATAAACTAGAAAACAATATTATTTTCCTAGCATGATTAAGTGATAAAGTTCATGGGAAAAATATATGGAACCCTAGTCCAGTACTATTCTAGAATTTATGATTTTATTTAGGTATGGAGTATTTAAGTAAGATAATGATTGAAAGAATAGGATATATGCAACAGTAATAAGCCCGTTTTTATGCATAACCGTTATATATGCTATTTTACTACAATTAATGTTTATAGGCTTGTACCGTGCACTTAAGTGTAGGAGTTACTTGAAACCCTAGTTGCATGAACTCAGGATTCCTTTTTTAGATGGATACTAGTATGCTAGGTCGAGTAGCTGCTTTGCTAATTAGGGATCTTGGTATAAGTCGAGTGATTTTTCTAGCACTCGCGCGAGGTCAGGAATTGATTGTATTCATCTTGATAACAGGATCTATGATGGTCTATGGACTTGGATCCAGGTGGATGCCTTGTCTATGAGACATGAATAGAATTAAGGATTAATGTGCGGATACCTAAGTCAAGCGTTTGAAAGTACTAAACACATGTCAGGAAATATGGTAACTGGTAAGCCTAGTACCTGAGTGAAGCCGGGCGCGGACTTTCCCCCTCACTTGTCCTGAGACGAGGTCTCCCATGCTAGCTATGGTGGGTGCAAGTGCAGCCACTGCACGGCGTCAGCCGGGGTCAGTGGGCATTGCATGCCAAGGCGGTGAGCCCTGGCCGTGAACGGGGCATCGATGGGGATGGCTGACGTGTGTGGGGACAGAGTGCCCCTAAATGTCGTGTGTTTAGGTTTACCTTACAATGTTAAAACTCAATTCGAATCGTCTGCTTCTCGCAGCTAATGAGACTGCTTGACCACTTGTACTGCATCAAGTAAAAAGTGAAATGAGGAATTCTTGAGATAACATGTTGATTGCACTAAATGATTGTTACCATGCATGCTTAGAAAGGAGCACACCTAGCTTAATTAAATATGCTAGAACTGGAAAAGCTAAAAGTGTTTTTAGACTCAGCTTGTGCTTAGGCAAAACAAACCCCCCTCAGCCAAACAACTTCATGGTCTAGAGGTAGAGGAGTAGACTCCTCGCACCGGGTAAGTCTAGATGAGTATTAGTATACTCAGCCTTGCTTGTGGCATCATTTTTACAGGTACACTACATGACATGGTTGATGGTGTGACTTGGCCTTCCACCCTGCCACCGGGTTGGACGATCGAGTGGGATGCCGCGTTGGCAGGAGAGGACCAGGAGGAGTACTGGGCTAGGCCTTGCCCTATTCCTCGGTACTGTCGCTATCGATTATCCGCTGCATTATTAAGAAATTGTTATCTTTTATCAAACTCCAATTTATGTAATAACTCAAGTATTTTAGTTTGTGGTTTCATGATTATTATATACTCTCCGAGTCTCACCATTGGGTGGGCCAATGGTACTCGATCCTTAGTATGTGGCTCTATCGGACGTGATCCGAAGAACTAATGGATTATTCCGGTTTAAGTGTGTTGCCGCCTCTAAGGTGCGACACGGGCACATAAGCTGGAATAATCTAGGCGGTTCTGCCACAGCTGGTATCGGAGCGAATACCATTATAGAGGAGTCAATAAGTCATGAATGCCAATTTTCAAAAAAAATTTGCTTATAAACCAACGTTGGATCGTCCGGACTAGAACGCTAGACCTAGGACGAAAGGCCTTAAGAATAGTGGGGTAGATAGGTGGCTACGTAACTAGGAAATAGAGGCCGACACTAGGATATAATGGATGCCTCAAGAGCACCCCTATGATTGAGGAGAGGACGTTCATTCAAGCATGCATGCATTATAGAACATGAATAATTATAAGTTAAATAGAATGCATTGAATCATGACCCCTAACAACATTAGTTAAGAATGAGTAAAAGGGAACTGAGTTAAAATATATTAATATAAAGTCAATCCACCTCTTTTAACTTAAGCACCCTTATCTTCACCCATCCCTGTCGATGGAGGAGACATCCGCTTCAGCTTTGACTACCTTTCCTAAGAGGGCTTTCCCTATATTTTGTGGGAGGTGCTCTGCTCCGTTGGATACCCCACACCCCCGCTATACATGGTGCAGCTGTACGAGGAGCATCGGGTGCCATGTTGTAAGGTTTGGCTGACCCTAGAGTCTCACCCTCTACATCCTGGGTGGCGTTCACTCGATTCCGAGACTATCGGGTTCAGGGCGGACGACACCATTGAGGTCGCAGTGTTAAAAGCTTTGATGACCTTCTGCGGATATCACCCCCTGGAGATGATGATGCACCCACTTGGACTCTTCCCCACCGAGAAGAGGGATGACCCAATGTGGTGCAACAGAGTGAGTCACGTGAAGGATGTGTGGGCCATGCATCCCGATCAGGTTGGGAGAATTACCATCCAGTGCATGAGTGCACTGTACCGCCTGTAGGCCTTGCAGAGCAATGCCATGACGCACCTCGCTGGGATCACTCAGGCTAAAAAGATCACCCTCGACAATCGACAGGACTTCAAAGTCGACTTGTCTTCGGAATTGGTGGAGAAAGATCTACAGGAGGAACAGATGAGCAACCACATCCAAGCGCTGGAGTAGCAGGTGGAAATCTGGGATAACACCATCGATATCCTAGAGAACCAGCTCTTTGATGTGCAGGAAGAGCATGCGGAGGCCAACGTTCACCTAGAAATGTACCACCAAGACATGAGCGCTAATGAGGCAGGCAGTAAGGGAGAGGAGGATCCCAAGGAAATAGAGCCAGCTTCCGGTCCGAACGCGGCTCCCTCCGGAGTGCGCCCTACACCTGCATCCAGTGTTGCCTCTACCAATCATGGTTAGACAGGTTAGATTTAACATGCTGTAAGACCCAAAATTGGTAGAAGAAAAAAATATAATAATAAAATAAAGAAATAAGTATATTGGTGATAATGTTTCTAGAATTTTTTGAAACCTTGGGGATTTGTGAGGACCTTTCCTCTTCGTAATCAATTGAGAGCATTAAATTAGTTAAACAACTAATAATTAGATAAAGAAAAGTTGACCTCTTGCCAATAGTTTTGTGGTAATGCATTTTATTGACAACACAAATTAGATCTCCAATTTTAAATGAAAACATAAAATGGGAAAATGAGAAAGGGATTTTCTAATGAAACCATTAATTCCTCCCATAAATAAATAACAAGGAAAAAGAATAAATAATAATATTGTAAGCAGTACAAGTTATAATCACAGTAATATTAATGTGGACACTTGGAAATTTGAAGTTCAACCATGGGTTTGAAATTGTGTTGGAGCTAGAAATAGAAAGAGAAGAAATGAAATAGAAAAGAAAATATAGCATGCGCTTGGGCTGGAATTGCCCCACCTCGGCCCAAGTTGCGTTGCCGCCTGCACGGCCCATAACCCGTGCATCCCTTATATGCTGACAGATGGGCATCCCCTGTCAGGTCCTTGGCGCGCGCGCTCCAAACCTGTTTCTGCATCTGCCATGTGGGGCCACGGTGTCAGATTCATCACCTCCGCGTCGCACGCACGTTTGTTGAAACGACTCCGTCCGTGGTCACCGGGGGTTCCCTTGACCGCCTTTTCCGTTCCAAGCCTACCTATCCGCCAGTGCCTCCGGGTTATAAAACACACCCTTGCGACCTGCCTTCCCCTATCAGAACCCTCATCGTGAACCCGGGGCCTCGCCGCCATTATTTCATGGGATCCAAGCCGCCACGATCAAGGTTGCCTTCTACTGCCGCCCGACCCTTGAAGTGTGGCTGCAGTAGTTCGCTGTGACTCGTGGAGTCTTGTGATAAGCCTTGCCGGGCATGGTGGTAACCGGGTGAGGGGGAATTCCTCATCGTCGTTGTATGGTACCTCATGGTCGTCGTACGCCGTGGCTAGCCAATCTGCCACCACCCCATCAGGTAAACAACACACTATTAGATTTGCCATATGCTATACTTTGTGTAGAACCGTTTAGTATTCGAGGTTGTGCGCGGGTTAGCCAATATGCTGACCACCGGTGATGGCTTCGCCATAGAAGAAGGCGGCGCCGCCACGTCTGATTGGTTTAAAGGCGGGTGTGGCTCCTAGCCGTCTAATCAAATACCGATGGCTGCGATTAGGTCTAGCTATACCTTTTTGGGGTTTCAATCCGTGGTGACCGGATCTAATCGGACAAATGAGATGGGATTGGGGCTTCATAGAATCTGGACCCTAGGATTCAGATCTGGCGGCCACAGTTTGTAACGGTTCATTTAAAGTCATGACCTAATCGGCGCTGTCACCTTTTAATCGGATGGCTCTGAGCGCACGATACCCTTTCGGCCATGGTCTTTTGCTAAAGAGCCCCTAACGATTCTTGATATAAACCCGTCGTCCACGCCAGAGCAAAAGTAATTTCATTTAGGTCCTAGAATTTGCAGAATCAACCCTGGACTTCTAGAAAATAGTGGCCGCGGCTAGAGGTTAATAAAATGGGTAAATTTCGTAATAAAATGATTTCCAATAGAGAAATAATTCGAGAATCTTGTTTAAGTCATAATTAATTCATTTTAACTCCAAATTGATCCATTCTAGTTGTGTTAGCTTCATATAAATATTTACTACCCAGTAGCAACATTAATTATACGATATCACATACTTTTATAATTAGGTAACTAATTTAATTAATCTATGTTTATTGGATTAGCTTTTCTAATATTAATATAGTATTCTGATCTTATAGTTATAAATTGACTAAAAGATGATCTTTAATCAAGTAATGACTTAGATTAAAGTTGAGTTAATTATTTGTAGAATATTCTCTCATATGGTATACACTAACCAATTTATAATATAGTTTAATATTTAATCACATAGATCTTCCGTAAATCATAACTCCTTAATCGTAACTCCGAATTTAGTGATTCTCATTCCCACGATCTCGTTACAACGCGTAGAATATTCTTATGCAGTTTGTTCTTATGTTTGGTGGGATGTTAATTTTGCCTATACACTGTTTGTTTGTACTGCTACGACTAGCGCCAGGTTACGAGTCATTTGAAGAGCAAGTTGGTAACTGGAATCTCAAGTTCCAGGCAAGTTGTGCCCTTGATCACTTCTTTTTACCCAATCACGTCCTCATTGCTCATAATGATCTGCATAGGTTAATTTTGATGGGACCCAATAGGTTACCCTAGTTTGACTATCTTTATACCTTGTTTACCACTGATTTTTTGGGTAGTACCTGCTATTTCTTTAAGTGGTTTTTGGTATGGAGATATACATTATTCATGATCACACTTTTATTATCAGTTTGTTATTCACTTTTCATGATAAGATCATTATGTGAATTGGAACATGGAGCGACCACCCGGGAAAACAGTGCTACCACAAGGGTGGTATGGGACGCCCTTGGCTGACTAATTAGGAAAGCTAGTGTAGGTCTACCTTACCCGAAAGGGGCATGGGAAGTAGGGGCGTGGTTAGTGTAGGGAGGCCCTTGGGTTGATTTTGCTGCGATGGCGGTCAGGCAAGGGGTCCCTGCATTGGAGCTTCCTAGAAACTGTATCGGGTTTTCTGAAGCTAGTGGAACTTTGTAAAGGCCTCGTAGTGTTACCCTACCTCACTTCCTTGGTAGAGGTGTATGGGAAGTCACGATCCCTTGGCAGATGGGTAACATGACTTGTGGGTAAAGATGTGCAACCTCTGCAGAGTGTAAAACTGGTATATCAGCCGTGCTCACGGTCATGAACAGCTCGGACCCTCACATGAGTAATTTATGGAACTAAATTCAATTTGTCATATGCATTGCATCGCAGGTGTTGTCATAAAATTTTGATCTATTACTTATTTGGGTTGGTATATACGTACACTTAGCAACTACTAATAAAATAAATTTTGACCAACTTTAAAAGCAATGTTCAGCTTAACCATCTCCTTTGGTAAGCCTTACACTTCATATGACCTCGCACCTTTGGCGAGTTCATGCATATTATTCCTCACAACTTGTTGAGCGATGAACGTACGTGAGCTCACTCTTGCTATCTCACACCCCCCACATGTCAAGAACAGGTACCACAGGATGAGGCGCTTGGAAGATGCTGTGATGAGTTCATGAGAGGTCTAGACCATCGTCTCCATGTCAACTTTGGGTTGCTGGATCGTTGTCTCCATATGATGTAATTATTTATTTATTTTGTATAGAACTCCTATTATATAGTAAAATGTGACATTCGTTTCTGTACCACTATTCATCATATGTGTGAGACTTGGTCCCAACACACCCGGTGATATGTTCGCGCCAGGGTTTTGGACCCCTAAAATCTGGGTGTGACACATGTTAGGAGAATGGAGAACCCACGTGAGCATAGTTTTGGTACCAACTTTTGAACTAGGCTTTAGGGTGGATCTCCTAATGTGTTGTAACCCAGAGAAACTTGTATGAACGATGCAATGAATGGATGGCTATCCTCGTTTGGTTCAATTTTATGTCTTTTCTTTTCAAGATATAGAGTCTCTGTTTGGAACCCTGAATTGAGGTAACAACGACAAAATTTCTGTTTGCATATGGCAGCTAGACCTCATCGTTGGCAAAACGAGTAGGTTCCCCACCGCCTCCCCCAGCTCCCACAATGCAGGAACTTATGGCTCAGCAAAATGAGATCATGCGGGGATATTGGATTGCAAGCTTAATGAGTTGTTGGCACTGACTTAGGGGACCCACACTGTGCTACAATATGCTCAGGCCTTCAATGACCTGTGCCAATATGCGGGTTATCATGCAGACTCTGATGAAAAGAAAATGGGCTGTTTCCGAAGAGGGCTCAACACCAAGCTCCGTGAGCGCCTCAACACTGTTCGTGCTGACAGCTACAATGAACTGGTCAACCTTGCCATTTCACAGGAAGACTGCACCGTAGCCCACCGGGAAGAGAGGAAGAGGAAGGCACCAATGTCAGGGTCCTCAGCTCCACCTCAAAGGTTCCGGATTGTCTCCAACAATCAAAGCAGGGGATCCCAACAGCAAGCAGGGAGATGGGTCATCAGGCCGCCGCAGCAGCAATAAGCACCCAACCGTTTCCCCGCTCCCGCTCCAAGGAATAATCAGCCCCATCGACAGCAACAGCAGTAGTTCCGCCAAGGGAATGGAAACAAATGCTTCACGTGTGGCAACGCAGGCCACTATGCCAAGGACTACCCACGGAATCAACCAAGGCAAATGCCAGCACATAACCAAGACAAAGGGAAGAAGCAAAAAGTGCATGTCAGGCAAGGGAGGCTCAACTTCACTACTCTGGAGGAGCTACCCGAAGGAGCACCCGTCATGACTGGTACTTTTTCCGTTTTTAATCAACCTGCATTGATTCTTTTTGACTCCGGTGCATCACATAGTTTCATTATCCAAAGGTTCAGTGTCAAATGTCAACTGCCTTTCTACCATACCCATGCGGTTTCATGATTGCAACACCAGGAGGCAAGGTTGCAACAAATCAATTAAATTGAAGTGTATCTATCCTATTGGGGAGCAAAACCTTCAAAACCACACTTCTAATTCTAGGGCTAGAGAACATAGATATCATTTCGGGAACATACTGGATGACTCAACATCGGGTCTTGTTAGATGTAGCTACCAGGGCTCTGAAAATACATTCTCCCACCTTCGGGGACCTTACGTTGTATCTGCCCAACCAAGAAACCACTCGGTCATGTGCATTTTCCATGATGGAGCTACCCTTGAAGAAGATTCCATTGGTCTATGAGTATGCTGATGTCTTTCCTGACGAGCAGCTAGGAATGCCGCCAGATCGGGATATCGAGTTTGCCATTGAATTGCATCCCGGAACTGCACCTATCTCCAAGAGGCCCTACCGGATGCCACACGCCAAGTTGGCAGAATTGAAGAAACAGTTGCAAGAATTGTTGGACAACGGATTCATCCGCCCAAGAACTTCACCTTGGAGATGTCCAGCCTTGTTCATGAAGAAGAAGGACGAGAGCTTAAGGTTATGGATAGATTACCGCCCACTCAATGCGGTGACTATCAAAAACAAGTATCCTTTGCCTCGTATTGATGTTCTTTTCGACCAATTGGTTGGAGCTAAGGAGTTTTCCAAAATAGATCTTCTCTCCGGTTATCACCAAATCAAGATACGAGCAAGTGATATTCCAAAGACGGCCTTCTCAGCCAGATATAGGTTGTATGAGTATCTAGTGATGTAGTTTGGGTTGACAAATTTGCCCGCGTACTTCATGTACCTGATGAATTTAGTCTTCATGTCTGAACTGGACAAATTTGTGGTGGTCTTAATCGATGATATCTTAGTATACTCAAGAAATGAAGAAGAGCATGCTGGTCATTTGCATGTAGTACTCCAACGTCTGAGGAACACCGCCTTTATGCCAAATTGTCTAAGTGTGATTTTTGGCTGAAGGAGATTAAATTCTTGGGTCACACTATCTCTCAAGAAGGAATAGCAGTTGATCCGGATAAAGTACAAGAGGTGATGAATGGAAGCCACCCACCACCGTCCGTCAGGTTCGGAGTTTTTAGGGGTTGGCCGGGTATTATCGGCGATTCATTTTGGATTTTCCCGAATTGCTAAGCCCATGAAAAAACTATTGAAGAAGGGAGCAAAGTCTAAGTGGGGTCAGAAATGTGAAGATGCTTTTCACAGCTTGAGGCAACATCTGACCATAGCACCTATGTTGGCGCTAGCTAACAACAACAAGCCGTTTGATGTATATTGTGATGCCTCTGGCACTGGGCTGTGATGTGTTTTAATGCAAGACAACCAAGTCATTGCCTACGCGTCAAGAGCACTCAGACCTCATGAGCAAAATTACCCTACTCATGACTTAGAGTTGGCAGCCGTGGTTCATGCCCTAAAAATGTGGAGACATTACTTGGTGGGAACTCGCTGCAACATCTATACGGATCACAAGAGCCTCAAATACATCTTTACTCAGGCTGTTCTAATCATGAGACAAAGAAGATGGTTGGAATTGATCAAAGACTATGACTTGGAAGTGCATTACCAACCTAGAAAGGCCAATGTGGTAGCAGATTCCCTAAGTCAAAAGTCGCAATGCATTTGTATAGTGATGGGTTCTTGCATCAATACTCTATGTGACGAGTTGAGTAAGATGAGGATTGAAGTAATTCCTTCTGGTACCTTGACTTACATCTTCGTTGAACCAACCTTGTTAGACCAGATTGTTATGGCCCAACTCGGTGACAAGGGAGTGCAAATCATCAAAAAAATCTTAACCAGAAAGTGAAGTATAAAAGCTTTTGCCAAGACAGCAAGGGGATACTATGGTTCGAAGACAGATTGGTGGTTCCTAAAAATAGGACCTCAAGAAGAAAATTTTCGATGAGGCTCACCTCTCCAAATTCTCCATGCACCCAGGAAGCACCAAGATGTACCATGATCTGAAACCCCTGTATTGGTGGACCAAGATGTATCATGATCTCAAATTCTCTGTCGAACCAACCTTAATAGACCAAATTATTATGGCCCAACTCGGTGACAAGGGAGTGCAAATCATTAAGGAGAATCTTAACCAGAAAGTGGAGAATTATAAGTGCTTCTGCCAAGACAGTAAGGGGATATTATGGTTCGAAGACTGACTGGTAGTTCCTAAAAAATGGGGACCTCAAGAAGAAAATTTTGGATGAGGCTCACCTCTCCAAATTCTCCATGCACCCAGGGAGCACCAAGATGTAACATGATCTGAAACCCATGTATTGGTGGACAAGGATGAAAAGAGAGATAGCCAAGTATGTGGCAGAATGTGATACATGTCAGAGGACAACGGCAAGTCACCTAAAGTCAGCTGGTGCCCCACAACACCTATCAAGACCTTCATGGAAATGGGATGACATCAGCATGGATTTCATTGTGGGTCTGCCCAACACCTCGCGGCATCATTATTCGATCTGGGTCATTGTGGTCCGATTAACAAAAGTGGCTCATTTTCTTCTAGTGCACACCACCGATAAGGCACATAAGTATGCAAAATTATATATTGACCAAATTGTGTGTTTGCATGGATTACCTAGGACAATTGTCTCTGACCGGGGAGCCCAATTCATAGCCAGATTTTTGGGAACAATTGCAAGAGTCCTTGGGAACTAAGCTAATAAGAAGTTCGGCTTAACACCCTCAAACTGATGGTCAGACAGAAAGGGTAAATCAGGTCCTTCAGGATATGCTGAGGGCTTGTGCAATCGATTATGGCAAGAACTGGGACAAGTGTCTATCCTTGGAAAAATTTGCTTATAACAATAGTTATCAATCCAGTTTGAAGATGGCACCCTTTGAGGCCCTGTTTCGAAGGAGGTGTCGAACACCCCTCAACTGGTCACAACCCAGAGAGATAAATTTTTGGACCCGACTTGGTGTCGGAAGCCAAAAGAAAGGTCAAAGTAATCAGGAAGAACCTAGAAGCTGCTCAGGCCAGGAAAAAGAGTTACCACGACAAAAGGAGGAAACCCCTACATTTTGAAGTGGGAGATTATGTATATCTAAAGGTATCACCCATGAAAGGAGTTCAAAGGTTTGGGATCAAAGGCAAGCTAGCCCCTCGCTACATTGGACCCTATGAGATCATAGAGGCATGTGGACCTATGGCATACAAGTTAAAGTTACCTCCAAAGATGTCTGCCATACACAATGTGTTCCATGTATCCCAACTAAAGAAGTGTATTCGGCTACCAACGGAAGTCTTAACCGAACCAGATGTAGAGATAGAACCAGATCTTTCTTACTAAGAACACCCCTCCAAGATTCTAGACTGCAAGGAAAGACCCACTCGTGCAAGGACGATCAAGATGTATAAGATCCAATGGAGCAACCACACGGAAGAAGAGGCTACATGGGAGACTGAGGATTTTCTACGCACGAACTACCCCGATTGTCTACCTAAGAAAGTTGGTACGTTACCATGACCCAGCCCCCCTACCCTATGATTCCAACTATAAGAAAGATGCTCTTAATAAAAAACCAATTTAAGATAAGAAACAATGACAAAAGGGCTTCCTTCTGAAGTTGCAAATAGGATGACATTCGAAGAGCAAGTGTTCTCGTGAACCTTAAAAGGCTAACCCATACTATGCAAACAAGTTGTGACCACCTTCTTACCCTTGGAGGACCTTGACTCAAATCTTGGGGTGAGATTCTTTTAAGGGGGGAGGGCTGTAACACCCGAGGTGTTACTTAGGGTTTCTCCTCAGTACCCACATTGTGACCCATTGTCACATGTGTTTTAGTTGGAGCAAAGGCACCAAACTTGAGGAGCTAAAACTTTATCAAGTCTTTTTCACCCTAAGAATCATACCCTGACCATATGAAGCTTGAGTAAGAAGGAAAATGCCAAAGCCCCAAAAAACCGTTCCTTTAGAGCAATGGAACACTGAAAAGAAACTCAATAAAAGACCAAGAAAATCACATTGTCATGACTTGGACCAATTATAAAAGTTGTAATACAACTAATAACATACAAAAGATAGTAATAATGTTGGCTCAAAAAGATTTTGAAAATCCCTAATTAAGCCACTCAAGCCGTGGGCCCCAAAGAAAATCAGGATTTCTCATAACTAAATTTTAGCCCTCTTACAAAGATTGCCCACGTTCATGAAGATTTTGAATTCAAAACCGTGGGCTCCCATTGATAAACTTGTATTAAACTAACCCCTCTACAACATATCTGGAGATGGCATCGGAATTCGGAAATTTGATGCGACAAAACTAGGGATTTGCCTCGGGCTCGGGCTGTGAGACAGATCCTACTTGAGTGCGCCATATCTCTGGATCCAGTCGACCAAATCCTTTGACCACCATACAAGATCGGTATCTTGAGGGAAGGGGAAGAGGTTTTGTGCACTGACAAAGGCAAGAGCAGTCTTGGACGAGCAACTACATGCGCCAGAACTCGAGCAGAAACAATGCGCACACGTGTTCGACCTTGGTCGGCATGCCGGCGCTGCCCAACCCGAGCGCTCTCCCCCCCCTCGCGCACAGTCAGTCCGCCGCGCGCCCTCCACATGCTCGCGCCTATAAAGGCCATCAACATTTGTACATCGTTTCCTCAGCCTCGCACACTCACCGCGCTCAATCACCAGAGCCCTGACCGTGAACCGAGAACTCCACCGCCCGTCGAGCCACTCGAGCTCCGACCACCGCGGCCAGCTCAACCCAGCCACCCTCGCCCACGCTAGCTGCTCGGATAGCTTCACCAGAGACCCGAGGAGCTTCCTAAGCCCAGACCGAGCGCAACCCCAACAGAAACGCCATATCACCCTCGTCGGACTTTCTCCGCTCACCGGAGAGTGTGGACCAGGTAAGCTGCTGCACCATTATAAAATTTCTCGTGCACACAACTTCTGCATCACCTGGTAAAGCTCCCCGAACCGACCAATTGAACTCTACCACCATGTTTAGGCCGGACTCCTCGCCGCCGATGAGCTCTTCCGCCCCCACGTGCGGCCAGAGCGACTCCGACCGCCATCAGCCCATCGACGTGTTCGCCAGGACCTCCCCAACCTCCGTGGACATTTTGCCGAAGCTAGATCACCACCAGTAAGCCCCGCCGCCCTTTCTTCTGCTG
This sequence comes from Zea mays, assembly GCF_902167145.1. NCBI lineage: Eukaryota > Viridiplantae > Streptophyta > Magnoliopsida > Poales > Poaceae > Zea > Zea mays. Next base: position 75,047,021 of record NC_050098.1, read on the forward strand.
CGGTTACTATTCTGGTGAGGTTAGGAGCGTGGGTTGAATAGCTCACAAGCTTAGGGGGTTTTTCGTAATGTCAGTGACTCAGATGAATAGTAGCCCGGGGACCCGTCTATAAGAGCGCAGGGAAAATACGCCAGGGACCCGAGCGCAAAGTGGATTTTCTTTTACATTTTGAAATTCAATTCCATTTTAATAAACAACAGACTTAGAAAAAGCATAACTATTCATCCAAATTTGGTCAAACCAATTTTACTAGACTCGACATATTATAACCTACCAAGCAAAAATAGTAGACCCCATATTTCTTATATTACTTTTTAGAGTTTTGAATTAGAGGCGAAAACTACTTAAACCTTAAATATAGGGAAAGTGGTAGGAAGACTTTTAGACTGAGGTTGGAAAAATTAATTGAGATACTGGACCAGTAGTTATAGTGTTTAAAAATGTTAAGTACCCCAGTACCCAAGATTAAACAAATTTCATCCCCTAGGATATGTTTTTACCCAAACCTTTGAAAAATAGAAAAGGGCACTAAAAATAGAAACCGGAGAGCTATATTATTTTCTTAGCATGATCAGGTGATAAAGTTCATGGGAAAAATATATGGAACCCTAGTCCAGTAATGTTCTGGAATTTATGATTTTATTTAGGTATTCAGTACTTAAGAAACATAATGATTAAAAATAATAGGAGATATGCAATAGTGATAAGGAAAATTTAGTAGACCCTTGACCACTATTATGTACCACTACAAAAATAGTAACCACCCCAGAATATCAAAGTAAGTGGGTTAAACAAATAAAACTAGGAATTTGCCAATACTTCAAAAAATTAAAAAGAAAGACTAAAAGTGGGAAACAGTAAGCAACCCTATTTTTTCCTAAATAATGTGTACTATAAGGGAAAATATAAAACGAAGATAGTTGTACAGTGGAATACAACCCATCGGCTGCTCCATGAGAAAGATTATATATTCTAAGGAAATCATACAACCCATCCCCTCTAAGTAAAAATAACCAACTTTAGGAATGATTGCTCTTGCACAAAGAAGAAACTAGAAAAATTGGGAAATCTGTTGTTTGACATTTTTTCAAATAAAGTTGTAGTAGAAAGCACCCACTAAGCCCTCAAACTTTAGAAAATCACCATTAATTAACCATTAGGTGTTTTTGGCTAAAATCTGGCATAGGAGCATAATATTACCTATAAACACCTACAAAAATAAGCTATAGGAAAGAAGCCATTTCTACACAAGGGTTGTAGTTTAAAGTGCCCTTTGTGCCCTATATTTTGTTATTTTTTGTACAGAGAGAACCACTCTCATTTTAGGCCTCCATTTTTAGGACAGACTTGTGTAAGTCAATAAGAAAGCACTGTAATTTGTATAGGATTTTTGAAATATTCTAAAACAGAAGCGTAGTTCAACCTACCCTATAAAAGACCTTAAGAATTAAAAAGAGGAAGAAATCCTTGAAACCTAGTATGCACTTTGGACATGTACAATTGGATATAATTATGTTGCATTCATACTCATACATTTGCATTCATTAGATTGCAATCTCACCGATGGAGAGTACATCTTGATCCAAGAGCTAGAGGCACATCAAGAAGAAGCTCGGGAACCAGCTCCCGAACTCGTCGCCGAAGAATCTCCCGCTGCACCCTCAATTGAAGGCAAGCCCCGATTTTATGCATAACCGTTATATATGCTATTTTACTACACTTTATATTTGTAGGCTTGTACCGTGCACTTAAGTGTAGGATTTGGTTGAAACCCTAGCTGCATGAACTCAGGATTCCTTTTTGAGATGGATACTAGTATGATAGGTCGAGTAGCTCCTTTGCTAATTAGGGATCTCGGTATAAGTCAAGTGATTTTTCTAGCACTCGCTCGAGGTTAGGCATTGATTGTATTCATCTTGATAACAGGATCTATGATGGTCCATGGACACGGATCCAGGGTGGATGCCTTGTCTATGAGACAAGAATGGAATTAAGGATTAATGTGCAGATACCAGAGTCAATTGTTTGAACGTACTAGACACATGTCGGGAAATATGGTAACCGATAAGCCTAGTACCTGATTGAACCTGCCCACAAACTTTACTCCTCACTAGACCTGAGATGGAGTCTCCCATGCTATCTATGGTGGGTACAAGTGCGACCGTTGCATGGTGGCAACCGGGGACAATTGGAGCATTGTACGCCAAGGTCGTGAGCCATGTTCTGTTGCTAGGGAATCGATGGGGACAATTGATATGTGTGGGGACGGAGTGCCCCTACATGTCGTGTGTTTAGGTTTACCTTGCAAGGTTAAAACTCGATTCGAATCGTCTGCTTCTCGCAGCTAATGAGACTGTTTGACCCCTTGTACTGCATCGAGTAAAAAGTGAAATGAGGTTTTTGGAGATAACATGTTGGTTGCACTAAATGATTGTTACCATGTATGCTTAGAGAGAAGCAAACCTAGCTTAATTAAATATGCTAGAACTGGAAAAGCTAAAACTGTTTTTAGACTCAGCTAGTGCTTTTGGCAAACCAAACCCCTCTCAGCCAAACAACTTCATGGTCTAGAGGTAGAGGAGTAGACTCCTCACACCGGATAAGTCTAGTTGAGTATTAGTATACTCAGCCTTGCTTGTGGCATCATTTTTATAGGTACACTGCATGACATGGTTGATGGTGTGACTTGGCCCTCCACCCTACCACCGGGTCGGACGGTCGAGTGGGATGCCGCCTCGGCAGGAGAGGATCAGGAGGAGTAGTGGGCTAGGCCTTGCCCTATTCCTCAACACCGACATTATTTATTACCCATTGCACTGTTAAGAACTTGTTATCTTTTATCAAACTCCAATTTATGTAATAACTCAAGTACTTTAATTTGTGGTTTCATGTTTATTGTATTCTCTCTGAGTCTCACCATCGTCTAAGCTAATGGTACCCGATCCTTGGTAAGAGGGCTCAATCGGACAAGATCAGAAGAACTGACGAGTTATTCCAATTTAAGTGTGTTGCTGCCTTTAAGGTGCGACTCGAGCACTTAAGCTGGAATAATCTGGGCGGTTCTGCCACATGCCAACACACTGAGTATTCCATTTGAGATTACAAATTTGGATTAAATTTTTGGACATGGATCGAAAGTCGAGAAATCAGACTCGGGCACAGATTGAATAACAATTGTCGAGAATTCGAATGAATGAGTTTGAACGGGATTTATAAGTCGAGATTGATTTTTGAGTTTGCATTCATTCTAGAAAGAAAAGTTTTGAACATGCTCCAAATTCGGCATTCTGAGAGACTGAATATCTCGAAGTCGGTGAAATGTTTACGAATAATCTGGATAATCAGAGACAAACGCGATCGAGAGATCAAAATTTTTCACTGAGCATTCGAGCTTAGGACAAAACTTGTAGCATAACCCAAAATAGACACCTGGGGTGTCACATTTTCTTCTCGTCAAGGTGAAGTATCCAGTGATTACGTATGCAGAACTCTATATTGTGTGTATCTTGAGTTTGCACGGGGTGCCAAAGACGATAGTGTCAGACCATGGACCGCAATTTGTATCCAAATTTTGGGAAGAGTTACATAAATCTTTGGGCACGAAATTGCTCCATAGTTCGGCCTATCATCCTCAAACAAGCGGACAAACAGAAAGAGTAAATCAAATACTAGAAGATATGCTACAAGCCTACGCCTTGGAGTTTCCACAAAAGTGGGTGTAACACCTCAAAATCCTATTGTGGGATTTATAAAAGTTTCTTCGAAAGATTAAGAACCAAAATAACTCTTAATAAGGATTTCTCTCTTTTAAAAGTTATATCTCCTAAAATTAATAGTTGGTAATACTAAAAAGTTGTGAGTCAGATATAGAGACTAAAGCTTTTTTTTTAAAAAAAACTTCATTTGAAACCTAGAAGAGAAAGCATAATAATAGAAAACCTTTCATCAACTTGCTTAGAATATTCCTCTCATAAGCTATATAATTAAAAAATACGTTTCAAATTATTTCACGTAACTCTTAATAAAGAATGTAAATTACTTTCTCCTAAAACAAGCAAGTAATAAATGTGAACTATATTTAAATACTTTTGAAATAATTTTTTTGAATAGATAATTCTTTAAAGAATTATATGTTTTGGAGCATGGAATAAATACATGAATTAATAACAAAATTATATGTATATTTGCATCCATGCTGGATTTTGATTGTGCATTAAATTTAAAAGGAAACCCCAAAACCCACATTTCAAATTTTGGAGCCAAATTGAGATTTGGAAAATAAAACACAGAAGAAAAAAATGAAAAAAATAAAGAAGCGTACAGCCAGCCCTGTCTATCTTGCGCGGTCCATTCTTACCCTCTCCCTTTTCTTTTCTTTGCCATTTCCACGACCATGACTACAGGGCAATTTTTGTGGGGTCCGCTGTCAGCTAGGATCATGAGAACCTGGCTCGTGGTCTCTCTCGCTGCATGTGGTCCGTGGGAGCCAGCCGTTTCATCACTGTTTGGCGGACCCGCGCGTGGGACGAGACCGAAGCTGCCATCAAAGTTTGTTGAGATTTTATCGATCACCCATTATAACCGGAGATTCAATGTGCTCATCCTTCCATGGCAATATAAATCAGTCATCGGCACCCCTTCGACCCATAGCTCGAGTCGAATTCGAGAGTCTACCATACCATCGCCATCTACCAAGCAAGCTACGCCATCGAGATGGGTAGCAGAGAGAGAAAGGAACTCACCGTCGTCCTATGCTCGGCATGCGGTCCTGCAGGCCGGAAAGACTCGCGGGTACCGCGCCGCTTGAGTCTCTGGCTGGGCTACGCAACGCGCCTCCGGGGGTGTCATGCGGGCATCTACGACTGGGTGTGGAGGTAGAAGAAGATCCTGCGGCCGTCCGATCTGGATTGTGTGGATCAGATTACAACAGGTATAGCCCTTCATCCAACCAAATCTACACCGTCCGGTTCTGTCTGAACAGCGGAGATTAGTGGATCGCGTACCCCTTCATAGATTGATTCACGGCTGTCTAATACAGATCTGGCGCATGAGACTCAAACTCTATTGTTTTAAATCCGAGGCGTCTATCACAGATCTAAGGGTGGGGAATGCGTACCGATTCGATGTGAAGACAATCTAATCTGAGCGCTTGTTTTGTAATCCAACGGCTCGCGATCGCTGATACCCCTTTGGCCTAGGATAATTGCTAAAGAGACCTCAGACTCCTTTTAAATAAACTCGCCGTCCTACCCAAGTCAAAACAAATTACAACCGAGGCCAGAACTTTATGTTTTAGCCCCTACGTTTTCGAGAATTTATGCTCGCAGTCCAAAAATCCCAGAAATTCATAAAATAAATGTTAAAATACATAGAAACTTGTTTATTCTATAACACAATCATTCTAGCTCCGATTTGGGTCCACTTAAATTGCATTAGACTCGTATTAATATTTCCTACACTTTTGTAACCTTATTTTATCGAGTGACATATTTTCCAAAATATATATATTTGTTTAACCTAAAATTAGTAGATTAGACTTGATAAACAAAGTTAATCTATCTACAATTATAGTTTGGCTAGAATATAACCTCTAAGCAAGTTATGACTTAAGATTAAGGCTGAATTAGTTATTTCTTAACACTATTTCTGACATGATTAATGCTAATTAACATAGAATGTATTTCTATTATCTAATCACCTAAGACTTCAGAAAACCATAACTTTATAACCGTAACTCCGATTTTAGTGATCCTCGAGCCTACGATCTCGTTAAGCATCGTAGATTACTATTATGCAGTTTATTCTTATGTTTGGTGTGATGTTAATTTTGTCTATACTATGTTTGTTTGTATTGCTACGACTAGCAGTGAGGTCACGAGAATCTGAAGACCATCCTGGTACCTGGAACCTTAAGTCCCAGGCAAGTTGTACCCTTGATCACTTCTTTTTACCCACTGATGTTCTTATTAATCATAATGATCTGCATAGGTTAATTTTGAAGGGACCCAATAGATTACCCTAGTTTGACTATCTTTATGCCTTGTTTACCACTGAAATTTTTGGGTAGTACTTGCTAATGCTATATGTGGATTTGGGCATTGAGATACACATTATTCATACTTTTGTTATCAGTTGTTATATACTGTTAATGTTAAGATCATTATGTTAATGGGAACATGGAGAACCATCCGGGAAAATAGTGCTACCACAAGGGTGGTATGGGACGCCATTGGCTGACTAATTAGGAAAGCTAGTGGAGGACTACCTTACCTAAAAGGGGCAAGGGCAGTAGGGGAGTAGTCAGTGTAGGGAGGTCCTTCGGTTGATTTGCTGTGATGGCGGTCACGCGAGGCATCCGTGCATTGGAGCTTCCTAGAACTGTAGCTGGTTTTTTTTAAGCTAGTAGAACTTTGTAAAGGCCTCGTAGTGTTACCCTGCCTTGCCTCCTCGGTAGAGGTGTATGGGAAGTCGCGATACCTTGGCAGATGGGTAACATGACTTGTGGGTAAAGATGCGCAACCTCTACAGAGTGTAAAACTGGTATACTAGCCGTGCTCACAGTAATGAGCAGCTCGGACACTCACATGATTAATTTATGGAACTAAATTCAATTTGTCATATGCATTGCAATGAGGGTGTTGTTATTACTTCTGTTCTACTACTTAATTGGGTTGGCATTTACTTATACTTAGTAATTGCTAATAAAATTTTGACCAACTTTAAAAGCAATGCTCAGCTTCAACCATCCTCTTTGGTAAGCCTTACGCTTCACGTGAGCTCCTGCCTTTGGCGAGTTCATGCACATTATTCCCCACAACTTGTTGAGCGATGAACGTATGTGAGCTCACTCTTGCTGTCTCACACCCCCCACAGGTCAAGAACAGGTACCACAGGATGAGGCGTTGGAGGATGCTACGATGTGTTCGTGAGAGGTCTAGGTTGTCATCTCCCCGCCAACTTTGGGTTGCTAGATCGATGTCTCCTTATGATGTAATTATTTATTTATTTATTTTGTATAGAGCTCCTGTTATATAGTAAAGATGTGACATTTGATCATGTACCATGATTCATCATATGTGTGAGACTTGGTCCTAGCACATCTGGTGATTATGTTTGCGCCCAGGCCTTGGTGCCCCGAAACCCGGGTGTGACAGAAGTGGTATCAGACGGATGTTCACTATAGGACGAAACCTAGATAGACCTGGACAACCCTTACTTACTTACCTTTGCTAATCTGATTCTTTCTAAACTTTTCTTAATCATTTCTCATATATTGCTGCTTTACTCTGATTACTCTTACCTTTTCACTTCTAAAGACAAAAGCGGATTTCACACTTTGGAATCCTGTACCTAAAGTGACCTTTACGCATAGGAGACCTAATCTTAGGAACAAAAACAAAACTATTTTTGTAGGTATCTATATACTTGAATGTTTTGTTCTTATGATAACTGTTTGATTTGGTTCTTTGATTGAGTGAGATGAGTTGTGGAGTAATGTCCACAATGGCATCTGCATATACATATGGGCATAATAAACGTGTTATAAGATAACTAGCCAACCTAGATTATCCCCCATTAAAAATATATCTATCTTAGTAGATTCATCTCATCTTAAAAGATTTTATCTTCTCTTATCTTATCCTAACCACTTTGCTTATCACATCCTCGAGTAACCACCATGATCTAGTCCAAAATTAATTAGATCTTATCTAGTCTAATCTAGTCATGCCAATCTATCTAATCTAATTTGGTCTAATCTAAGGTGAGTTCTTAAATAAGTTAGTTAATGCTGGTGAAATAGATTAGACCCTAATCCTATTAATATGTGTTGACCTAAAATTAGTACCTTAGACCAACTTGGCCATGCAGAACCACCTGACCTACTTGATAAGTTGTCTAATCCACCTATCCTAACCTGTAAGCAAAGTAAACCATGTTTGACGTATATCTCGTTTCACAACCATCTACGTATATAAACCTTCTAAAACCTAGATGGAGACATCAAGACTAGAGAAGGAAGATAAGAAACCAACCTCATCAAGGAAGTATAAGCACCACCTCAAGACCAAGCGGGATCACCAGATGAGTCAAGATCTACTACCCATGATGAAGTCTTCCCTTGCCAAAATCTTTCTTTCTTATACTTGTCTTGATCTTTCTTACACCAACTTTCTTTACCAATAGCAAAAACATGACTATAAGGTACCCATGCTATCCTAGTCACCTACTAGTTAGTCTTAAAAATCACTTTATGGTTTGGTACCAATTGAAAAATAGAAGCGAAATACAAACAAAACCTTCTATATCCCTTTTTCTTAGTAATCTCGAGGACGAGATTATTTTTAAGGGCGGTAGAATTTGTAACACCTCAAAATCCTGTTGTGGGATTTATAAAAGTTTCTGTTGGGCACTTGTTCTCAAATGCTATGAGTTAAGAACAAAGCAACACAAGAAATGTTAAACGTTAAAGTCCTTCGTCCTTTGAAGCATTATTTCCCTTGGGATATAATGATTTTCGGACGAAGGTAATGAAGGGCACACCTTCATCAGCACAACATATAATAATGAAGAAGGAATCATATGAAATATAAGAGATAACATAAACAATTATGTATTATTATCAACTCCTTTTTATTTAATTATTATGGAAAAATAGAAATGATATCAAGTTACAAATGTACCTTCGGCTTGAAAGAAGGTAAGAGTACAAGCGTGACGCAAAAGCAAATGCCAAGTCAGCGTGAACAGTATGGGAGCACTGTTCATCTATTTATAGGCACGGGAGGTAGCCCATGTAAAATTACACCCATGCCCTTTACATTTGCTAATGATTCTATAGTAACCCATCGAGGTCTGAATAGCCTTTTCCTTTTTAAGTCGATTTTATTTTCTGCCATTATGCCGAAGCTTTCCTGCACATAGCTTCGGCTTTACGCCAACCTTCGTATTCCTTGTGCTTCTTCACACCGTGGTTCTAATCCGAGTCCGAAGGTACCTGTTCATGTATTATACTCCAGAAACATTGTTAAATCATGTTTTTGAGGACCTTCGGAAGCCGAAGGCCCCCAACAGTTTATTCGAAAGATTAAGAACCAAAATAACTCTTAATAAGGATTTCTCTCTTTTAAAAGTTATATCTCCTAAAATTAATAGTTGGTAATACTAAAAAGTTGTGAGTCAGATATAGAGACTAAAGCTTTTTTTTTAAAAAAAACTTCATTTGAAACCTAGAAGAGAAAGCATAATAATAGAAAACCTTTTGTAATGCCCCAAAATGTATACAGAGAGAATATAGTTGATCTCCTATTTTTGTCTGTCATATATTTATCACAATAAGGGCATACATATTAAGAGTGATTAATTAAAACAAATGATACTAAAATAAAAGAATATGTATCATGTTGGAGTTTATTTGTTGTGCATTTAGAATTAATAAGTAGTAATGTTCAAATTGAAATGTATCCTAATTCACAAATGAGCTAAGGGAATAATATAGAAAGAGAATGAAAGAAATACTATATAAATATAAGGAAAAGATATATATAAAAAATAATAATAAAATGCACCTGTTTATACTGGTGCTTGAATATGAACAATTCACTTAAGCATGAACTTCACAACAACATTTGAATTCAAATTTGGATTTAAAAATAAAAGGAAAAAGAAACATAAAAGAAAAAGAGAAATAAAAGCTGGATGGGCCACTACTCTCCCAAATCCAACCCACTTACCTTTATACCGCGCGCCCAGACAGCCCACTCTCCCGCCAGTGCTGTCATCGTGGCCCCACCTGGCAGCCACACAAGCCCACAACCGCAATATTCTAGGGTTATTCGTCCGACTGACGTCGTTCTGATGTCAGGAATAACGTCATCTGTACACTTTCTACTGCCGCTGACAGCTAGGCCAATGTGTACGCGTATACGGGTATCTCCGTGGGATACGAGCGCGGGCGGAACGACAACCGTGATCTGCGGCACTACCGCCCTGCTCGCCCATAAACCCGTTGGTCCCTGCGAGATTTGCCATCTCGGTTGACCAGAGAAACAACCAAGGGGGAGCGTCGTAGGGTTTGTAGCCGCCCAGAGAAAAACAATATACAAGGTCGGGCGTGTAGCTTCGTCGTGGGAAGATCGCCGGGGTCTTCGACGTCGTTCACGCGGTGCCTGACCTCCTCAAATCCTCGTGTGGCACTGAGGTTCGTCCACAGATTCGCCCGGACGATGGGCGAGCGCTTCGTGTCGACGGTGACGGATCGCAGTCGTGCAGCAGATCTTCTGGACGACTGTGCTGGCGCCTTGAAAGCGGTATGAAAACATCCTTGAGAGCCACCATTACTTGCGCCTTGAAATCGGTGTAGATCCAGTCGCACTTAGACCCGCACCCGCGTGTAGCTAGCTATGCCCTCCTGATGTTCACATACGCTGTGATGTTTTCTGTTTCAGCGCCCATGCTGTGCGGAGGTAGAAGAAGCACCGTGGCCGTAGGATGCAAAATGAACGGTGTAGATTAGATCAACGTGTAACCCTTTGCTGAAACGAATCCTTGTCGTTAGATCATAAACAGATGGGCGCGTAGTGATCCTAACATTTAAAATCCCCGCCGTTGGTCCCCAATCGGATGGTTCTGTGGCGCTCTGGGTTTGATCCGCGCAGATCTAATCCATACCACCCACATGAAATCTGACGGCCAGAAACCGTCCATACCCCTTCGCGTGGCATTTATCTAAAGAGACCCTCGGTTATTAACAATTCAACCCGCAGTCCACCATGGACTGGCTCTGGGTCTGGGGATTTATTGCACCAGGGCCCCTAAACTTTCTGGTAATGGTGCGCTCGGTCCAGATAATTAGAAAATCAAATAAATTCATTAGGAAAATACTTTCTAGTGTAAAAATAAATGCTAGAACTTGTTTAAATTGTAGAAAATTCATATGAACTCCAAATTGGTCCATTCCAGTTCCTAAATTTTTGTAATATTATTGTCGGGGACCATAATTAGGGGTACCCTCAAGACGCCTAATTCTCAGCTGGTAACCCCCATCAGCATAAAGCTGCAAAGGCCTGATGGGTGCGATTAAGTCAGGGATCAGTCCATACGAGTGACTCGATCACGCTTCGCCCGAGCCTAGCCTCCGACAAGGGTAGCCGACCTCGAGGGACTTCCGTCTCGCCCGAGGCCCCCCTTTTAACGGCGGACACATCTCCGGCTCGCCCGAGGCCTTGGCTTCACTAAGAAGCAACCCTGACTAAATCGCCGCACCGACTGACCGAGTTGCAGGAGCATTTAACGCAAAGGTGGCCTGACACCTTTATCCTGACGCGCGCCCCCCGGCAGAGCCGAAGTGACCGCCGTCACTCCACCGCTCCACTGACCGGTCTGACAGAAGGACAGCGCCGCCTGCGCCACCCCGACTGCAGTACCACTTGACAGAGTGAGACGGACAGGCAGTCAGGCCTTGCCAAAGGCGCCATAGGAAACTCCGCTGCGCCCGACCCAGGGCTCGGACTCGGGCTAAGCCCCGGAAGACGGCGAACTCCGCTCCGCCCGACCCAGGGCTCGGACTCGGGCTAAGCCCAGGAAGACGGCGAACTCCGCTCCGCCCGACCCAGGGCTCGGACTCGGGCTAAGACCCGGAAGACGGCGAACTCCGCTCCGCCCGACCCAGGGCTCGGACTCGGGCTAAGACCCGGAAGACGGCGAACTCCGCTCCGCCCGACCCAGGGCTCGGACTCGGGCTAAGACCTGGAAGACGGCGAACTCCGCTCCGCCCGACCCCAGGGCTCGGACTCGGGCTAAGACCCGGAAGACGGCGAACTCCGCTCCGCCCGACCCTAGGGCTCGGACTCGGGCTAAGGCCCGGAAGACGGCGAACTCCGCTCCGCCCGACCCAGGGCTCGGACTCGGGCTCAGCCCCAGAAGACGACGAACACCGCTTCGCCCGACCCCAGGGCTCGGACTCCGCCCTGGCCTCTGCCGAACGATCTCCGCCTCGCCCGACCCGGGGGCTCGGGCTCGGCCTCGGCCACGGAAGACAGACTCGACCTCGGCTTCGGAGGAGCCCCCACGTCGTCCGACCTAGGGCACAGGCCCGCCACGTCAACGGGAAACGCCATCATCATCCTACCCCGAGCCGACTCGGGTCACGGAGAACAAGACCGGTGTCCCATCTGGCTAGCTCCGCCAGATGGGCAATGATGGCGCCCCACAAGCTCTGTGACGACGGCGGCTCTCATCTCTCTTACGGAAGCAGGGGGACGTCAGCAAGGACTCGACCGCTCCGACAGTTGTCCCTCCGCCAGGCTCCGTTGCTCCTCCGACAGCCACGACATCACGCCAGCAGGGTGCCAAGATCTCTCCGGCTGCCACATTGGCATGTACTTAGGGCGCTAGCTCTCCCTCCGCTAGACACGTAGCACTCTGTTACACCCCCATTGTACACCTGGATCCTCTCCTTACGCCTATAAAAGGAAGGACCAGGGCCTTCTTAGAGAAGGTTGGCCGCGCGGGGACGAGGATGGGACAGACGCTCTCTTGGGGCCGCTCGCTTCCCTCACCCGCGTGGACGCTTGTAACCCCCTACTGCAAGTGCACCCGACCTGGGCGCGGGACGAACACGAAGGCCGCGGGATTCCCACCTCTCTCACGCCCGTCTCCGGCCACCTCGCTTCTCCCCTCTTCGCGCTCGCCCACGCGCTCGACCCATCTGGGCTGGGGCACGCGGCACACTCACTCGTCGGCTCGGGGACCCCCCGGTCTCGAAACGCCGACAGTTGGCGCGCCAGGTAGGGGCCTGCTGCGTGCTGACGAACAGCTTCCCGTCAAGCTCCAGATGGGCAGTCTCCAACAACCTTTCCGGCCCGAGACGATGCTCCGTTTCGGGAGTCTTGAGTTCATGTCCTTCGACGGCAGCTACGACATGATACTCCTTCCACCGCCGCGCGACAACGACAATGGCGGCCGACATCCCGCCCGCCGGCGGCGGAACCGACGACATCTTCCCCGCGCGGTGGAAGAACAACATTCGAGCTCACCCCGTCCTCTCCCCCGCCAACGGAGGAGGAGGCGGGGCAACCAAGGCCAAGCGGGAGGCCGCGCTTCGTCGGCTGTCGAGCGAATCGACGTCCCCAGCGCCCCGACGGAAGGCACGCCGGGTGTCGACCTCGCGTTCGAGACGAAGGCGAGCGCCGTCCCCCCGCGACGCGCAAATCCCGAGCAAGTGGACGACGCCGGCGCACTCGCGGAGAGCTTGCAGGACGTCGCCCTCGTACCTGAGATGACGGTGCAACCAGTCCCCGATGTGACTACGTCGCTCCGCGTCGACCAAAAGGTACTGACTAATTCCCATCCTACGTCTTTTCGACTCGGCCTCAACCCGCCAAGCGACCTCGCTTTGGCGGGCGCTCTCATTGAGGCGAGTGCAACCCCACTGGGGTTTTGTATGCGGTCGCCTTGGGACCGATTGACGGACGTCTCGACCTACGGGCCCTCTAGGTCCGAGGAAGATGACGATCCCAGCATCTGTTGGGATTTCTCTGGATTTGGCAACCCCAGTGCCATGCGGGACTTCATGACCGCATGTGACTACTGCCTCTCCGACTGTTCCGACGAAAGCCGCAGCCTTGACGACGAGGACTGCGGCCCAAGCCGCGAATGTTTCCACGTCGAGCTAGGGGATCCCTCCGAAGGCAACCATCTTCGCATGCCAGAGGACGGTGATTTTTCTAGGCCGGTGCCTCGCGCCGACATCCCGCGGGAGCTAGCTGTGGTCCCCGTTCCGGCGGGGGGTCACGACCCACAGCTCGAGCAAGTCCGCGGGGCGCAGGCCAGGCTCGACGAGGGAACAGGGGCGCTTGAGACGATCCGCCGGGACGTCGGGCAGGTATGGGCGGGCCAACCCCCGGCCGGAGAAATACGTCACCTGCCCCAGGGTCTCCAGCACCGCGTCACCAACGATGTCAGGGTCAGGCCGCCGCCCGCATCCAGCGGGGTTGGTCAGAACCTGGCAGCCGCAGCGATGCTCCTCCGCGCGATGCCGGAGCCATCAACCACCGAGGGTCAGCGAATCCAGGGAGAGCTCAAGAATCTCCTGGAAGGCGCTGCGACCCGACGGGCCGAGAGCACTGCCTCCCGAAGGCAGGGATACCCCTCGGAACCTCACGCCGCGACTTCCTGATTCATGCGGGAAGCCTCGGTCTACACCGGGCGCACGCGCAACACCGCGCCTGTGGCCCCGGGCCACCTCGGCAACGAGCACCACCGTCGCGACCGTCGGGCCCACCTCGACGAAAGGGTGCGCCAAGGCTACCACCCCAGGCGTGGGGGGCGCTACGACAGCGGGGAGGATCGGAGTCCCTCGCCCGAACCGCCCGGTCCGCAGGCCTTCAGTCGGGCCATCCGACGGGCGCCGTTCCCGACCCGGTTCCGACCCTCGACTACTATCACGAAGTACTCGGGGGAAACGAGACCAGAACTGTGGCTCGCGGACTACCGCCTGGCCTACCAACTGGGAGGAACGGACGACGACAACCTCATCATCCGCAACCTTCCCCTGTTCCTCTCTGACACTGCTCGCGCCTGGTTGGAGCACCTGCCTCCGGGACAGATCTCCAACTGGGACGACTTGGTCCAAGCCTTCACCGGCAATTTCCAGGGCACGTACGTGCGCCCCGAGAATTCCTGGGACCTCCGGAGCTGCCGGCAATAGCCGGGAGAGTCTCTCCGGGACTACATCCGGCGATTCTCGAAGCAGCGCACCGAGCTGCCCAACATCACCGACTCGGATGTCATCGGCGCGTTCCTTGCCGGCACCACCTGCCGCGACCTGGTGAGTAAGCTGGGTCGCAAGACCCCCACCAGGGCGAGCGATCTGATGGACATCGCCACCAAGTTCGCCTCTGGCCAGGAGGCGGTTGAGGCTATCTTCCGAAAGGACAAGCAGCCCCAGGGCCGCCCATCGGAAGAGGCTCCCGAGGCGTCTACTCCGCGCGGCGCCAAGAAGAAGGGCAAGAAGAAGTCGCAATCGAAACGCGACGCCGCTGACGCGGACCTTGTCGCCGCCGCCGAGTACAAGAACCCTCGGAAGCCCCCCGGAGGTGCTAACCTCTTCGACAAGATGCTCAAGGAGCCATGCCCCTACCATCAGGGGCCCGTTAAGCACACCCTCGAGGAGTGCGTCATGCTTCGGCGCCACTTCCACAGGGCCGGGCCACCCGCAGAGGGTGGCAGGGCCCGCAACGACGACAAGAGGGAAGATCACCAAGCAGGAGAGTACCCCGAGGTCCGCGACTGCTTCATGATCTACGGTGGGCATACGGCGAATGCCTCGGCTCGGCATCGCAAGCAAGAGAGCCGGGAGGTCTGCTCGGTGAAGGTGGCGGCGCCAGTCTACCTAGACTGGTCCGACAAGCCCATCACTTTCGACCACGCCGACCACCACGACCACGTGCCGAGCCCGGGGAAATACCCGCTCGTCGTCGACCCCATCATCGGCGACGTCAGGCTCACCAAGGTCCTGATGGACGGGGGCAGCTGCCTCAACATCATCTACGCCGAGACCCTCAGGCTCCTGCGCGTTGATCTGTCCTCCGTCTGGGCAGGCGCTGCGCCGTTCCACGGGATCATCCCTGGGAAGCGCGTCCAGCCCCTCGGACGACTTGACCTTCCCGTCTGCTTCGGAACGCCCTCCAACTTCCGAAGGGAGACCTTGACGTTCGAGGTGGTCGGGTTCCGAGGAACCTACCACGCGGTACTGGGGAGGCCATGCTACGCGAAGTTCATGGCCGTCCCCAACTACACCTACCTGAAGCTCAAGATGCCGGGCCCCAACGGGGTCATCACCGTCGGCCCCACGTACAAACACGCGTTCGAATGCGACGTGGAGTGCGTGGAGTACGCCGAGGCCCTCGCCGAGTCTGAGGCCCTCATCGCCGACCTGGAGAACCTCTCCAAAGAGGTGCCAGACGTGAAGCGTCATGCCGGCAACTTCGAGCCAGCGGAGATGGTTAAGGTCGTCCCTCTCAGCCCCGGTGGCGATGCCTCCAAGCAGATCCGGATCGGTTCCGGGCTCGACCCCAAATAGAAAGCAGTGCTCGCCGACTTTCTCCGCGCAAACGCCGATGTCTTTGCGTGGAGTCCCTCGGACATGCCCGGCATACCGAGGGACGCCGCCGAGCACTCGCCGGATATTCGGGCCTGAGTCCGACCCGTCAGGCAGCCTCTGCGCCTCGGTCATCAAGGAAGGGTCGGCCTCGCCTCGGCAGAGCCCGACCCTCCCTCGGGGGCTACACCCGCCGGGTGTGGCTCGCGCACGCGCAACGGCCGCCCCGCCAACCACTCGCCCCGTCTCATTAACTCCGCGGCGGGACAGGCGGCGCCTCTGGCAGGAGAAGCGGGCGACGCTTCGCCTTCGCCGTAATAACCGCGCCAAAAAAGGTACGCCACGTCGTTCGATTTCGTATCCTTTTCCTTTTTCCTTTTCTCTATCTCTTGCAACAGGAGCCAGGAAAGGGGGATACCCCGAAAAGGATCCTTCTCTGTGAAGGAACCAGGCTCCGAGCCCCCCCTACTGATCAGGGGTTCGAAGGCTGGCCCTCCGAAGGGTTCAACAGTCGCCTCAGGTCGCGTGGGCCCGACACCCACTACTGGTCAGGGGTTCGAAGGCCGGCCCCCCGAAGGGCTCCATGGCCGCCTCAGGCTACTCGGGCTCCGTGCCCATTACTGATCAGGGGTTCGAAGGCTGGCCCCCGAAGGGTTCACAGTCGCCTCAGACGCCGAGCGAGGGATGACCAGGGGTACGTTCGATACATAACCGAGGCTCGGGCTGCGCTCCCGAGGTACCCTAGGACATTTCCGAGACCAGCGGGAACGATCTTGTAACGAAATCCCATCGGAGGGAGGCATCGAGCCCTCGGACCCCGTCGCCAGGGGACCGGGTCCGGCAGATCACCCGCAGGTACTTTTGGGCGTGCCTCTGGGCCCCTAGCCGACCCCCAACGAACGGGGCACGGACGTCCACTCGGATTACCCGCTTGCAGCTCACCGGAGACACCATGTTCGGTGCCCATCGAGGGTAACATGGCGCTCTCCCCCTCCTCCTTGCGGAAAGGCGACGTAGGGGCATATGTAAAAAGCCGAGTCTGTCCCTGACCGCCCTCTCGCCCTGTGCGGAGGCTCGGCGGCTGCTCTCGCAAACCCGGCTCCGGCCAAACCGTTGACAGCGTCAACATACCAGCCCGAGAGCTTGGGCCCCGACCGTGCACCCGGGCTACGGCCAGTTCGCATGAGGGAACAACCAGACCAGCCGAAGCATTACGCAAGGCATTAAGACCTCGAAGGAGTGAAACCACTCCTCCGAGGCCTCGGGGGCTACACCCGGCGGGTGCGCTCGCGCGCACCCACCGGAACAAAATGCAACCGAGAGAGGCTGGTCCCCTTGCAAAAAAGTGCGACGAAAGCCTCCAAGCGAGTGCTAACACTCCCTTCGAGGCTCGGGGGCTACTGTCGGGGACCATAATTAGGGGTACCCTCAAGACGCCTAATTCTCAGTTAGTAACCCCCATCAGCATAAAGCTGCAAAGGCCTGATGGGTGCGATTAAGTCAGGGATCAGTCCATACGAGTGACTCGATCACGCTTCGCCTGAGCCTAGCCTCGGACAAGGGCAGCCGACCTCGAGGGACTTCCGTCTCGCCCGAGGCCCCCCTTTTAACGGCGGACACATCTCCGGCTCGCCCGAGGCCTTGGCTTCGCTAAGAAGCAACCCTGACTAAATCGCCGCACCGACTGACCGAGTTGCAGGAGCATTTAACACAAAGGTGGCCTGACACCTTTATCCTGACGCGCGCCCCCCGGCAGAGCCGAAGTGACCGCCGTCACTCCACCGCTCCACTGACCGGTCTGACAGAAGGACAGCGCCGCCTGCGCCACCCCGACTGCAGTACCACTTGACAGAGTGAGACGGACAGGCAGTCAGGCCTTGCCAAAGGCGCCATAGGAAACTCCACTCCACCCGACCCAGGGCTCGGACTCGGGCTATGCCCCGGAAGACGGCGAACTCCGCTCCGCCCGACCCAGGGCTCGGACTCGGGCTAAGCCCCGGAAGACGGCGAACTCCGCTCCGCCCGACCCAGGGCTCGGACTCGGGCTAAGACCCGGAAGACGGCGAACTCCGCTCCGCCCGACCCAGGGCTCGGACTCGGGCTAAGACCCGGAAGACGGCGAACTCCGCTCCGCCCGACCCAGGGCTCGGACTCGGGCTAAGACCCGGAAGACGGCGAACTCCGCTCCGCCCGACCCCAGGGCTCGGACTCGGGCTAAGACCCGGAAGACGGCGAACTCCGCTCCGCCCGACCCCAGGGCTCGGACTCGGGCTAAGGCCCGGAAGACGGCGAACTCCGCTCCGCCCGACCCAGGGCTCGGACTCGGGCTCAGCCCCATAAGACGACGAACTCCGCTTCGCCCGACCCCAGGGCTCGGACTCCGCCCTGGCCTCTGCCGAACGATCTCCGCCTCGCCCGACCCGGGGGCTCGGGCTCGGCCTCGGCCACGGAAGACAGACTTGACCTCGGCTTCGGAGGAGCCCCCACGTCGTCCGACCTAGGGCACAGGCCCGCCACGTCAACGGGAAACGCCATCATCATCCTACCCCGAGCCGACTCGGGTCATGGAGAACAAGACCGGTGTCCCATCTGGCTAGCTCCGCCAGATGGGCAATGATGGCGCCCTACAAGCTCTTTGACGACGGCGGCTCTCAGCTCTCTTACGGAAGCAGGGGGACGTCAGCAAGGACTCGACCGCTCCGACAGCTGTCCCTCCGCCAGGCTCCGTTGCTCCTCCGACAGCCACGACATCACGCCAGCAGGGTGCCAAGATCTCTCCGGCTGCCACATTGGCATGTACTTAGGGCGCTAGCTCTCCCTCCGCTAGACACGTAGCACTCTGCTACACCCCCATTGTACACCTGGATCCTCTCCTTATGCCTATAAAAGGAAGGACCAGGGCCTTCTTAGAGAAGGTTGGCCGCGCGGGGACGAGGATGGGACAGGCGCTCTCTTGGGGCCGCTCGCTTCCCTCACCCGCGTGGACGCTTGTAACCCCCTACTGCAAGCGCACCCGACCTGGGCGCGGGACGAACACGAAGGCCGCGGGATTCCCACCTCTCTCACACCCGTCTCCGGCCACCTCGCTTCTCCCCCCTTCGCGCTCGCCCACGCGCTCGACCCATCTGGGCTGGGGCACGCGGCACACTCACTCGTCGGCTCGGGGACCCCCCGGTCTCGAAACGCCGACAATTATTGTCTATCCATTTGTGCCACTGTTTTGGCATGAAAGACATATTAAAATTTATCTAGTACTTAATCTTGTATTAAATACATAAAACCTTGGAAAAATCATAACTTAAAATCTATGACTCCAAATTTAATGATTCCAGTTCCTATAATCTTATTTTATTGTCCAGATTATTACTGTGTATTTTATTTACATGTTTGGTGTCATGTTAATTTTTGCTATACTATGTATGTATTGTGTTGATGCGAGTAGACGAGCAAGTCATAGAGGATCCTGTGGTTCAGCTAGTAGAGACTGCTGAGCAGGAGCTCGTTGAAGGCAAGTTGTGCCCTTGATCACTTCTTTTACCCAGTCATGTTCTTATTAATCATAATGATCTGCATAGGTTAATTTTGATGGGACCCAATAGGTTACCCTAGATTTTGACTATCTTTATACCTTGTTTCACCACTGGTTCTACTACTAAATTTTTGGGTAGTACATGATATTGCTTTATGTGGATTTGGGTATAGAGATATTCACTACTCATGATTACACTTTTTATTATCTATTCATTATTTACTGTTCATGATAAGATCATTATTTTAATGGGAACATGGAGAACCACCCGAGAAAACAGTGCTACCACAAGGGTTTAATGGGAAGCCCTTAGCTGATTAACTAGGAATGCTAGTGGATGACTACCTTACCAGAAAGGCGCAATGGCAGTAGGGGAGTGGTCAGTGTAGGGAGGTCCTTGGGTTGATTTTGCTGCGATGTCGGTCATGCGAGGGATTCCTGCACTAGAGCTTCCTATAAATTGTAGCGGGTTTTCTGAAGCTAGTGGAACTTTGTAAAGGCCTCATAGTGGTACCCTACTTCGCTTCCTTGGTAGAGGTGTATGGGGTCTGATCAACTCCATGGCAAATGGGTAACACGACTTATGGGTAAAGATGCACAACCTCTGAAGAGTGTAAAACTGGTATACTAGCCGTGCTCACGGTCATGAGCGGCTCAGACACTCACATGATTAATATATGGAACTTAAACTCAATTTGTCATTTCATTGCATCTGGAATTATTTTCTTAATATTTTTACTTATTATTACTATGGTTTGGTATTTACTTACACTTAGTAACTGCTAATAAAATTTTGACCAACTTATAAAAGCAATGCTCAGCTTCAACCTTTACTCTGTTGATTAGCCTTACACTTCACATGAACTCCCGCCTTTGGCGTGTTCATGCCACATTATTCCCCACGACTTGTTGAGCTATGAACGTATGTGAGCTCACCCTTGCTGTCTCACACCCCCCCACAGGAGAAGAACAGGTGGTCGAAGAGGAGCCGCCTAACTCTGAGGCTTTCGACTTGATCTAGGTGGTGTCTCCTAGTCAGCTTTCTGGCGCCAAGGATGGATTTTAGATCCTGTTATGTTTATCTTTTATTTTGTAAGACTTCCGCTATGTAATAAGTACTCCGATTTTATTGTGATATTTATCTCTATACACTCTGTTATTTTATATGTTGTCTTCTTTGGCGCATGTATGAGATGCACCCGACTTTGTTCCTTAAAGCCCGGGTGTGACAGAAGTGGTATCAGAGGAAATGTTGACTGTAGGATGAAACCTAGATAGAAATGGACAAACCCTTACCTACTTATCTCACTCTGATTCTTTCTATACTTATCTTGATCCTGTCTCACCTTCTACTGTTTTACTCTGATTATTCTTACCTTTTCTTCTCTGAGACAAGATGGATTTCACACCATGAATCCTACATTTATGACCTTCTTAAGAGATAGGGAACCTAAAATGAAAAATAAAACTATTTTCTCTATTTTAAAATGTTGGTTGATTGTTTTGATGATCAATGCCTGATTTGCTTCTTTGATTGATTGAAATAGTATAAACGGGTATCTTAGTATGTACCACCATAAGGTAATGAATTAGCTATGGCAGGTAAAACATTAATCTACTTAGCTCATAAATCCCCAGTAGTAACATTCCTCGTAATTACTCGCCTTGTCTACAATTCTTCCTTTCGTACCCTGTGTTTCTAACCCAGATGGGCTACCCCTATAGTGTTAGAAGAGAGCACTATAGACATGATCCTTGGTATGTCATGGTTAAGAAAGGCAAAGGCAGTATATACACTGTGCTAAAGGAACCATAGAACTCACCAGTTCCAAAGGAGAAAGATTTGAAGTTGGAATTGCAGTAACCACCGCTACTAGACTAGCGGCATTCTTACTAGATGGGAAATTTGTTGAAGACAACATCCGTGTGGTTAGGGATTTTCCAGATTCTTTCCAAAGGAGTTACCAGGGATGCCACCGAAAAGGGAAGTTGAGTTTATCATTGATCTCTTACCTGGGACTGCTCCTATTTCTAAGCGACCTTATAGGATGTATGTGGAAGAGTTAAAGCAACTAAAGAAGCAGTTAACTGAATTACAAGAGGCTGGATACATTCGTCTGAATTCCTCACCTTGGGGAGCGCCGGTTCTATTTGAACAGAAGAAAGATGGATCGCAAAGGATGTGTGTGGATTATCGATCCCTTAATGATGTTATTGTGAAGAACAAGTATCCGTTACCCCGTATTGAGGATTTGTTTGATCAGATGAAAGGTGCCAGGGTGTTTTCTAAGATTGACCTCCGATCGGGTTACCATCAAATGAAGATTAGACCATCACATATTCCCAAGACGGCTTTCTCGACCCGATATGGATTATATGAGTTCACTATTATGTCGTTTGGATTAACTAATGCACCAGCTTATTTTATGAATTTGATGAATAAGGTGTTTATGGAGTATTTGGACAGATTTGTCGTAGTATTCATCGATGATATTCTTATTTATTCCAAGAGTGAGAGTGATCATGAGGAACATCTGAGGTTGGTGCTACAGACGCTACGAGATAATCAACTCTACGCCGAGTTTAGCAAATGCGAGTTCTGGATTGACATGGTGCCATTCCTTGGACATATCATTTCTAATGGAGGAATAGCAGTGGATCCTGCTAAAGTGAAGGAGATAGTGGCGTGGAGCATACCTACTACAGTTACTGAGGTCCGGAGTTTCTTGGGACTTGGAGGATATTATCGGAGATTTATTGAAGGATTTTCTAAGATTGCTAAGCCTATGATCTCGCTTCTGGAGAAGGGAAGAGAATTTAAGTAGGACGAAAAGTGCCAAGAAAGCTTTGATCAATTAAAGGAAAGATTGATGTCACCACCAGTGTTGGTTATGCCAGATCTACAGAAGGGATTTGACATTTATTGTGATGCATGTGGTCAAGGATTAGGATGTGTGCTCATGCAAGAAGGAATGTGATCGCCTATGCGTCTCGTCAGTTGCGGAAACATGAAGTTAACTATCCCACTCATGACTTAGAACTGGCAGCAGTTGTGCATGCGCTAAAGATTTGGAGACATTACATTATGGGAACTAAGTGCCAAGTGTACACGGATCATAAGAGTTTGAAGTACATATTTACTCAGAAGGATCTCAACCTTAGGCAACGCCGTTGGTTGGAGCTTATTAAGGATTATGATTTGGAAATTCACTATCACCCGGGCAAGGCAAATTTGGTTGTAGATGCCTTGAGTCGGAAGGAGCACGTTCACTCCGCTATTGTTGTCCAGCTACCGATGAATTAGCAAAAGATTTTGAGAGACTCAACCTGGGAATTGTTACACATACGGAAGGAGTTACCATTGAATTAGAACCTACCTTGGAGCAAGAAATTCGTAAAGGTCAAGTGGGTGATGCAAAAATTCAAGAGATTAAGGATCTGATTACGGAAGGTAGAGGTCCAGAATTCATGGAGGATGAACAAGGTACTAGATGGTTCAAGGATCGAATATGTGTTCCGGAGATTGATAGCCTTCATGAGACAATATTGAAGGAAGCTCATGATTCTGATTACTCTATCCACCCTGGTAGCACTAAGATGTATCAGGATTTGAAGCAAAAGTACTGGTGGTATGGATTAAAGAGAAATTGCTGCACACATGGCTAAGTGTAATGTGTGTCAAAGAGTCAAGGCCGAACATCAAAGACTAGCTAGACTATTGCACCTGCTTAAGATACCTAAGTAGAAATGGGAAGAACTTGGTATGGATTTCATTGTTAGACTACCCCGCACCCCTGCTGGGTATGACTCTATTTGGGTGATTGTGGACAGATTGACAAAAGTGGCTCATTTCATACCGGTGAGGACTAATTACACAGGAGCCAAGCTAGCAGAATTGCATATGACTCGGATAGTTTATCTACATGGGGTGCATAAGAAGATCGTGTCTGACCGAGGATCGCAGTTTACTTCTCGGTTTTGGAAGATGTTGCATGAGAGCTTGGATACACAGTTGAATTTCAGTTCAGCCTACCATCCCCAAACTGATGGGCAGATAGAGAGGACTAACCAAGTGCTGGACTATATGTTAAGAGCTTGTGCTCTTAAACATGGTGGAAGTTGGGATAAGAGCTTACCATATGTGGAGTTCTCTTATAATAATACTTACCAGGCCAGTCTGAAGATGTCAGTGTTTGAGGCTTTATATGGCAGGAAGTGCAGGACTCCTCTATATTGGGATCAGACTGGAGAAAGACAGTTCTTTGGGCCTGAACTTATACAAGAGGCAGAAGAACAAGTTCGAATGATATGGGAGAATTTGAGAATTGCACAATCAAGGCAGAAGAGCTATGCTGATACCCGGAGAAGACTACTGGAGTTTAAGGAGGGTGATCACGTGTATCTGAAAGTGTCACCAATCTAGGGTATGAGAAGATTTGAAGTCAAAGGAAAGTTGTCCCCTCGCTTCATTGAACCTTTCTTGATCTTAATGCGAGTGGGAGAAGTTGCATATCAACTAGAATTACCCGATCATCTAGCAGATGTACATGATGTATTCCATGTATCCCAACTAAAGAAGTGCCTCAGGATACCTGAGGAGCAGCTACCAATGGAGGACCTTAGTGTGCAAGATGACCTGACTTATGCAGAGTACCCTATCAAGATTCTGGACACTTTGACGCGAGTTACAAGAAATAAGGTGATAAAGATGTGCAAAGTACAATGGAGTCACCACGGAGAAGATGAAGCAACATGGGAGAGAGAAGAGGAGCTTCGCATAGATTTTCCCCATCTTTTCGTAGTCCTTCCTAAATCTCGAGGACGAGATTCTTGTTGAGGGGGTAGGATTTGTAATGCCCCAAAAATGTATACAGACAGAATATAGTTGATCTCCTATTTTGTGTGTCATATATTTATCACCATAAGGGCATACATATTAAGAGTGATTAATTAAAACAAATGATACGAAAATAAAAGAATATGCATCATGTTGGAGTTTATTTGTTGTGCATTTAGAATTAATAAGTAGTAATGTTCAAATTGAAATGTATCCTAATTCACAAATGAGCTAAGGGAATAATATAGAAAGAGAATGAAAGAAATACTATATAAATATAAGAAAAAGATATATATAAAAAAATAATAAAATGCACCTTTTTATACTGGTGCTTGAATATGAACAATTCACTTAAGCATGAACTTCACAACAACATTTGAATACAAATTTGGATTTAAAAATAAAAGGAAAAAGAAACATAAAAGAAAAAGAGAAAAAAAAGCCGGATGGGCCACTAATCTCCCAAATCCGACCCACTTACCTTTATACCGCGCGCCCAGACAACCCACTTTCCCACCAGTGCTGTCATCGTGGCCCCACCTAGCAGCCACACAAGCCCACAACCGCAATATTCTAGGGTTATTTGTCCGACTGACGTCGTGCTGATGTCAGGAATGACGTTATCTGTACACTCTCTACTGCCGCTGATAGCTAGGCCAATGTGTACGCGTATATGGGTATCTCCGTGGGATACGGGCGCGGGCGGAACGACGACCGTGATCTGCGGCACTACCACCCTGCTCGCCCATAAACCCGTTGGTCCCTGCGAGATTTGCCATCTCGGTTGACCAGAGAAACAGCCAAGGGGGAGCGTCGTAGGGTTTGTAGCCGCCGAGAGAAAAAAAATATACAACGCCGGGTGTGTAGCTTCGTCGTGGGAAGATCGCCGGGGTCTTCGACGTTGTTCACGCGGTGCCTGACCTCCGCAAATCCTCGTGTGGCACTGAGGTTCATCCACAGATTCGCCCGGACGGTGGGCGAGCGCTTCGTGTCGGCGGTGACGGATCGCCGTCGTGCCACAGATCTTCTGTACGACTATGTTGGCGCCTTGAAAGTGGTATGAAAACATCCTCGAGAGCCACCATTACTTGCGCCTTGAAATCGGTTTAGATCCAGTCGCACTTAGACCCGCACCCGCGTGTAGCTAGCCAAGCCCTCCTGACGTGCGCATACGCTCCGATGTTTTCTGTTTCAGCGCCCGTGCTGTGCCGACGTAGAAGAAGCACCGTGGCCGTAGGATGCAAAATGAACGGTGTAGATTAGATGAATGCGTAACCTTTCGCTGAACCGGATCCTTGCCGTTAGATCATAAACGGACGGGCGCATAGTTATCCTAACATTTAAAATCCCCGCCGTTGGTCCCCAATCGGATGGTTCTGCGGCGCTCTGGGTTTGATCCGCGCAGATCTAATCCATACCACCCGCGCGAAATCTGACGGCCAGAAACCGTCCATACCCCTTTGTGTGGCATTTATCTAAAGAGACTCTAGGTTATTAACAATTCAACCCGCAGTCCACCCTGGACTGGCTCTGGGTCTGGAGATTTATTGCACCAGGGCCCCTGGACTTTCTGGTAATGGTGCGCTCGGTCCAGATAATTAGAAAATCAAATAATTTCATTAGGAAAATACTTTCTAGTGTAAAAATAAATGCTAGAACTTGTTTAAATTGTAGGAAATTCATATGAACTCCAAATTTGTCCATTCCAGTTCATAAATTTTTGTAATATTATTATCTATCCATTTGTGCCACTGTTTTGGCATGAAAGACACATTAAAATTTATCTAGTACTTAATTTTGTATTAAATACATAAAACCTTGGAAAAATCATAACTTAAAATATATGACTCCAAATTTAATGATTCCAGTTCCTATAATCTTATTTTAATGTCCAGATTATTACTGTGTATTTTATTTACATGTTTGGTGTGATGTTAATTTTTGCTATACTATGTATGTATTGTGTTGATGCGAGTAGACGAGCAAGTCATAGAGGATCCTGAGGTTCAGCTGGTAGAGACTGCTGAGCAGGAGCTCGTTGAAGGCAAGTTGTGCCCTTGATCACTTCTTTTACCCAGTCATGTTCTTATTAATCATAATGATCTGCATAGGTTCATTTTGATGGGACCCAATAGGTTACCCTAGATTTTGACTATCTTTATACCTTGTTTCACAACTGGTTCTACTACTAAATTTTTGGGGTAGTACATGCTATTGCTTTATGTGGATTTGGGTATAGAGATATTCACTACTCATGATTACACTTTTTATTATCTGTTCATTATTTACTGTTCATGATAAGATCATTATGTTAATGGGAACATGGAGAACCACCCGAGAAAACACTGCTACCACAAGGGTTTAATGGGACGCCCTTGGCTGATTAACTAGGAAAGCTAGTGGATGACTACTTTACCCGAAAGGGGCAAGGGCAGTAGAGGAGTGGTCAGTGTAGGGAGGTCTTTGGTTGATTTTGCTGTGAGGGATTCCTGCACTGGAGCTTCCTATAAATTGTAGCGGGTTTTCTGAAGCTAGTGGAACTTTGTAAAGGCCTCGTAGTCGTACCCTGCCTCGCTTCCTTGGTAGAGGTGTATGGGGTCTGATCAACTCCGTGGTAAATGGGTAACACGATTTGTGGGTAAAGATGCACAACCTCTGCAGACTGTAAAACTGGTATACTAGCCGTGCTCACGCTCATGAGCGGCTCGGACACTCACATGATTAATTTATGGAAGTTAAACTCAATTTGTCATTTCATTGCATCTGGGATTATTTTCTTAATATTTTTACTTATTATTACTATGGTTTGGTATTTACTTACACTTAGTAACTGCTAATAAAATTTTGACCAACTTATAAAAGCAATGATCAGCTTCAACATTTACTCTGTTGATTAGCCTTACACTTCACATAAACTCCCACCTTTGGCGAGTTCATGCCACATTATTCCCCACGACTTGTTGAGCTATGAACGTATGTGAGCTCACCCTTGCTGTCTCACACCCCTCCACTGGAGAAGAATAGATGGTCGAAGAGGAGCCGCCTAACTCTGAGGCTTTGGACTTGATCTAGGTGGCGTCTCCCAGTCAGCTTTCTAGCGCCAAGGATGGATTTTAGATCCTGTTATGTTTATCTTTTATTTTATAAGACTTTCGCTATGTAATAAGTACTCTGATTTTATTGTGACATTTATCTCTATACACTCTGTTATTATATATGTTGTCTTTTTTGGCGCATGTATGAGATGCACCCGACTTTGTTCCTTAAAGCCCGGGTGTGACACCTTTCATCAACTTGCTAAGAATATTCCTCTCATAAGCTATATAATTAAAAATATACGTTTCAAATTATTCCACGTAACTCTTAATAAAGAATGTAAATTACTTTCTCCTAAAACAAGCAAGTAATAAATGTGAACTCTATTTAAATTCTTTTGAAATAATTTTTTTGAATAGATAATTCTTTAAAGAATTATATGTTTTGGAGCATGGAATAAATACATGAATTAATAAAAAAATTATATGTATATTTGCATCCATGCTGGATTTTGATTGTGCATTAAATTTAAAAGGAAACCCAAAACTCACATTTCAAATTTTGGAGCCAAATTGAGATTTGGAAAATAAAACACAGAAGAAAAAAATGAAAAAAATAAAGAAGCGTACAAGCAGCCCTGTCTACCTTGCGCGGTCCATTCTTCCCCTCTCCCTTTTCTTTGCCATTTCCACGACCATGACTACGGGGCAATTTTTGTGGGGCCCGCTGTCAGCTAGGATCATGAGAACCTGGCTCGTGGTCTCTCTCGCTGCATGTGGTCCGTGGGAGCTAGCCGTTTCATCACTGTTTGATGGACCCTCGCACGGGACGAGACCGAAGCCGCCATCAAAGTTTGTTGAGATTTTATCGATCACCCGTTATAATCGGAGATTCAACGTGCCCATCCTTCCATGGCTATATAAATCAGTCATCGACAACCCTTCGACCCATAGCTCGAGTCGAAAAAATTTGAGAGTCTACCATACCATTGCCATCTACCAAGCAAGTTGTGCCATCGAGATGGGTAGCAGAGAGATAAAGGAACTCACCGTCGTCCTATGCTCGGCATACGGTCCTGCAGGCCGGAAAGACTCGCGGGTACCGTGCCGCTTGAGTCTCCGGCTGGGTTGCGCAACGCGCCGCCGGGTGTGTCTTGCGGGCATCTACGACTGGGTGTGGAGGTAGAAGAAGATCATGCGGTCGTCCGATCTGGATTGTGTGGATCTGATTACTGCAGGTATAGCCCTTCATCCAACCAAATCTACACCGTCCGGTTCTGTCTGAACGACGGAGATTAGTGGATCGCGTACCCCTTCGTAGATTGATTCACGACCGTCCGATACAGATCTGGCGCACGAGACTCAAATTCTATTGTTTTAAATCCGGGGCGTGCATCACAGATCTAAGGGTGGGGAATGCGTACCGATTCGATGTGAAGACAATCTAATCCGAGCGCTTGTTTTGTAATCCAACGGCTCTCGATCGCTGATACACCTTCGGCCTAGGATAATTGCTAAAGATACCTCGGACTCCTTTTAAATAAACCCGCCGTCCTCCCCAAGTCAAAACAAATTACAACCGAGCCTAGAACTTTATGTTTTAGCCCCTACATTCTCGAGAATTTATGCTCGCAGTCCAAAAATCCCAAAAATTCATAAAATAAATGTTAAAAATACATAGAAACTTGTTTATTCTATAACACAATCATTCTAGCTCCGATTGGGTCCATTCAAATTGCGTTAGACTCGTATTAATATTTCCTACACTTTTGTAACCTTATTTTATCGAGTGACATATTTTCCAAAATATATATATTTGTTTAACCTATAATTAGTATATTACACTTGATAAACAAAGTTAATCTGTCTACAATTATAGTTTGGCTAGAATATAACCTCTAAGCAAGTTATGACTTAGGTTTAAGGTTGAATTAGTTATTTTTTCATACTATTTCTCACATGATTAATGCTAATTAACAAAGAATGTATTTCTATTATCTAATCACCTAAGACTTCAAAAAACCATAACTTTATAACCGTAACTCTGATTTTAGTGATCCTCGAGCCTATGATCTCGTTAAGCGTCATAGATTATTATTATGAAGTTTATTCTTATGTTTGGTGTGATGTTAATTTTGTCTATACTATGTTTGTTTGTATTGCTACGACTAGCAGTGAGGTCACGAGAATCTGAAGACCATCCTGGTACCTGGAACCTCAAGTCCCAGGCAAGTTGTGCCCTTGATCACTTCTTTTTACCCACTCATGTTCTTATTAATCATAATGATCTGCATAGGATAATTTTGAAGGGACCCAATAGGTTACCCTAGTTTGACTATCTTTATGCCTTGTTTACCACTGAACTTTTTGGGTAGTACTTGCTAGTGCTATATGTGGATTTGGGCATTGAGTCACACATTATTCATACTTTTATTATCAGTTGTTATTTACTGCTCATGATAAGATCATTATGTTAATGGGAACATGGAGAACCACCCAGGAAAACAGTGCTACCAAGAGGGTGGTATGGGACGCCTTTGGCTGACTAATTAGGAAAGCTAGTGGAGGTCTACCTTACCCGAAAGGGGCAAGGGCAGTAGCGGAGTGGTCAGTGTAGGGAGGTCCTTGGGTTGATTTGCTGCGATGGCGGTCAGGCGAGGGATCCCTGCATTGGAGCTTCCTAGAAATTGTAGCGGGTTTTCTGACGCTAGTGGAACTTTCTAAAGGCCTCGTAGTGTTACCCTGCCTTGCCTCCTCGGTAGAGGTGTATGGGAAGTCGTGATCCCTTGGTAGATGGGTAACATGACTTGTGGGTTAAGATGCGCAACTTCTGCAGAGTGTAAAACTGGTATACTAGATGTGCTCACGGTAATGAGCAGCTCGGACACTCACATGATTAATTTATGGAACTAAATTCAATTTGTCATATGCATTGCATTGAGGGTGTTGTTATTACTTTTGTTCTACTACTTAATTGGGTTGGTATTTACTTATACTCAGTAATTGCTAATAAAATTTTGACCAACTTTAAAAGCAATGCTCAGCTTCAACCATCCTCTTTGGTAAGCCTTACACTTCACGTGAGCTCCCACCTTTGGTGAGTTCATGCACATTATTCCCCACAACTTATTGAGCGATGAACGTATGTGAGCTCACTCTTGATGTCTCACACCCCCACAGGTCAAGAACAGGTACCATAGGATGAGGCGCTTGGAGGATGCTGCGATGTGTTCGTGAGAGGTCTAGGCCGTTGTCTCCCAGTCAACTTTGGGTTGCTGGATCACTGTCTCCTTATGATATAATTATTTATTTATTTATTTATTTTGTATAGAACTCCTATTATATAGTAAAGATGTGACATTCGATCCTATACCATGATTCATCATATGTGTGAGACTTGGTCCCAGCACATCTAGTGATTATATTCGTGCCCGGGCCTTGGTGCCCCGAAACCCGGGTGTGGCAGTGGGATGATTGTCTAGCATTGGCAGAATTTTCTTATATTAATAGCTATAAGGAGAGTATGAAAATGGCACCGTTTGAAGCTCTATATGGACGGCGATGTAGAACACCCTTGAGTTGGTCAGAACAAGGGGAATGGTCACTACAGGAAACACATAAAATTTCGTGGGCCCGGATATTTTCGTCGGCCGGCCCATGAAAATAAGGAAGGTATTTTCGTCGGCCTCGTCACCGACGAAAATACAGAGTATTTTCGTAGGCCGGGGAATATGTTCGTCGGCACGCCCACGAAAATACAGAAGATATTTTCGTCGGCCTCGTAACCGACAAAAATATGTGTTATTTACGTGGGCCGGGGCCGTGCCGACAAAAATACGACCACTATTTTCGTCGGCCTTAGTGGGGCCGACGAAAATACGATAACTATTTTCGTCGGCCTCAATGCGGCCGACGAAAATAAAAGCCCTAAATCGTCCGCGCGCCCGCACCTTCTCTCTCGCTCAACTCTATTTTGCGCGTCGCCGCACGCCGCGCCTCTCGCTAGTTTCTCTCGCTCAACTCTGTTTTGCGCGCCGCCGCACGCCGCGCCGCCGCCGCACTCCCCTCGCTGCGCTCGCATGCAAGGACGCCGCGCGGCGCCGCACGCACGCCGCGCCGCTGCTTCGCCGTGCCCCGTCCCCGCGCCGCCCCTTCGCCGTGCCCCGTCCACGCACTCCCCTCGCCGTGCCCGCCTCGTCACCGGGCCCCGTCCCCGCGCCGTCCCTCGCCTCGCCCGGCCCTCTCCGTGCCCGCCTCCTCGCCGTGCCCCATCGGCGTGCCCGACCCTCGCCGTGCCCCATCGTCGTGACCCATCGCCGCGCCGCCCCTCGCCGTGACCCATCGCCATCGCCGCCTCCTTGCCGTGCCTCCTTGCCGTGACCCATCGCCGCGCCGCCCCTCGCCGCGCCGCCCATCACCGAGAACTTGCCTCTTCGGCGTCATCGCCAGTAACAAGGTACTTACTTAGTCATTTTTTGTTTTCATTAATTGTTATCTTGTTATCTTGTCATCTTGTGATTATGATTTGAGTTAACTTGTCGAGTTTAACTGTTGATTGCTTTAATTCAAATTCATATTTGTCTCCGAGATATTTTTTAATGTTTAGAGTTTAGTTTTAATCGTTAACCGTAGCGAACCGTATGCGTCACCCGTTCGGGAACGGCGAACTTCACATTGGCTTGTGAGGTTCGCCGTTCCGGAATTGTCCACATATTTTGGACAGCTTGAGAGTGTAAGCCGATGCTTGTGATTTGTGACATGTGCCTTACGATTGACGCGGAATTTCGGTTGTGTAACCCAGTTGTTCTCCAACACACCATGTTCAGGCATGTGCTTGGAGAGCAGCGGGGTTATGCTGCCGAAATTTCGCGGCAATCTTAGGCTACACGTCATAAATCACAAGCATCGGCCTACACTCTTGGGTGGGTTTAGGGCCTTTACCTAATAGGGAGTTCACCTAAGCCACGGACGATCATTGATGTTCTTTGACTTTTGTTTAGCCTTTGAAATGGACGGTGATCGGAGGGTGATGTATGACGGGTGGAGAAAGGATGGGGCACATTCAAATGAATGGATGGGTGTAACAAAGGCTTTTCTTGAGCACGCTTTCAAAGATGCAACTGGACGTCTAGTGAAGTGTCCTTGCAATCGCTGCGAGAACAAGTGGCCTCAGAAGAAGGAACAAATGGAGAAACACCTTTGCAAAAGTGGGTTTATGCCGAACTACCTTGTATGGTACCGGCATGGAGAGTCTATTAGACACGTTGATGCGGAGGTGGAACTTGATGACGACATGTTGCATGATCTTGGTAGGGAGGTTGAAATGAACGCTGAGGAGCCAGGGCAGCTTCCACGCGATGCTCAGGAATTCTTCCGACTACTCGCCGCGGGAGAAGAGAGACTGCACGAGCACACTCAGATGTCAGTTCTTGGGACTCTCACAAGACTAATGGTGATAAAGTCGAAGCACAACATTTCAAACAGTGCTTACAACGACATCGTCCAACTGATGGGCGAGGTTCTCCTGGAGAATCATAAGTTGCCAAAGAATATGTACTTCGCAAAGAAGATGTTGGATGGTCTTGGGATGACATATGAGAAGATCGACGTGTGTCCCAATAGTTGCATGCTATTCTTTGAGGAGGATGGCAAGCTGGACCGTTGTAAGCATTGTGAAGCTTCTAGATATGTCGAGGTGACAAATGATGAGGGTGAATTGGTAGTTACGAAGGTCGCATCTAAGCAACTTCGTCGGTTGCCCATCATTCATCGGCTTTCAAGGTTGTTCCTCAACAAGGAAATAGCTCTGCATATGACGTGCCCAAAGAATGGTGTACGTCTCGTCACTGATCCAGACATAATGGTCCATCCGTCGGACGGTGATGCGTGGAAGGCATTTGATGAGTTTGATTCCGAATTTGCAAACGACCCTAGGAGTGTACGGCTTGGTCTATCGACGGACGGATTCACACCTTTCAATACCAGTGCAAGCCCTTACTCGTGTTGGCCTATCTTCATTGTGCCATATAATCTTCCTCCTGAGTTGGTCAATAAAGAAGAGTTCATGTTCCTTGCACTAGTCATCCCAGGCCCCGAGCATCCAGGCCCAAAGCTGAATATGTTTATTCGCCCTTTAATTGAAGAGATGAAACAATTGTGGAGAGGTGTGAAGGCTTATGACAGCCATACTGAAAAGGAGTTTACCATGCGCGCTGCTTATTTGTGGTCAGTGCATCATCTGCTGGCGTATGGAGATTGGTCTGGATGGTGTGTTCATGGTCGGTTGTGCTGTCCCATATGTATGAATGATACGGATGCATTCAGATTGAAGCATGGTGGGAAAGTGTCATTCTTTGATGCTCATCGACGTTGGACTCCATTCAAGCATGATTTCAGGAATTCACTTACTGCATTCAGAAGTGGAGCCAAAATCAGAAATGGGCCACCAAAGAGGCAAACTGCACCGCAGATAATGGCATGGCATGCTTGTCTAAAGCAAGGAGAAAATGATAGGTTCCAAGGCTACGGGGAGGACCACAACTGAACCCATGTTTCATCAATATGGGAGCTTCCGTATGCAAAAGCCTTGATCATGCCGCACAACATAAACTTGATGCACCAAGAGCGTAACGTTGCTGAAAGCATCATAAGCACATGTTTCGATGTGACTCATAAAACGAAAGATAATATGAAGGCAAGAAAAGACATAGCTGAAATTTGTAAGAGGTCGATGCTCGAGTTGAAAGTAAGCGATAAAGGGCATGAGAGTAGGCCGCGAGCTGGAAGTTCAGAACAAAAACGAAGGACTTGTTAGGTGGCTGTGTGGGACGAGTTCTGGGTGAGTTTACTTTTGTATATAAGCAATTCACTGAATTATTGCTTCTCCTAATCTTACTTTAACTTAACTTCTCCATTGATATGTAGGGGAGGTTCCAATTGCCGAATGAGATCGAGGAGGATCAGGCTCAGTGGGCACGTGTGAAGAGGCACTTTCGGAAGTGCGCTGATAAGGTCATCAAGGATGCCATGTACAATGCTCGCATCGCGGCCATCAACTACTACTATAAGAAGATAAAGGGGCAAAAAATGAGCAAAGCATTAGGGGCCAATGAGATCTACCTAACAGAGGAGCAGTATCTGGAGAGCGTTGTGGATTGGCTGGCGAAGGACATGGAAGCCTGGAGGTGGTTGGCTAAGAGATGGGCGTCGCCTGAGTGGATTGCAGAGTCCCAGAAGCACCGTACCAACCATGGCACTAAAGGACCGGGGCACAAGTACGACGCCGATGGACACCTTGGTACCGCACGCCGCATGGTAAGTATATAAATCAAACTTGTATGTTACATCTATGAAAATTCTATGGTTTAACTCTTCTTTTTCATGCGGGAAGCTGAAAGTGGAGTTGCTCCAAGTTTTATGGAGGTTTACGTCCGTGGTCACCGTGGCCCTGATCTGGCAAACCCTGATGAGCTATGCAGCGAGGCGGCAAGGGAGAAAATGGTAAACAAGTTTGTATTTACGAATTAAATTGCATGTTTTGTGTCTAACTCCAACTCTAACTTTCTTTGCAGAATGCATATGGGGAGGAAATGACTCAACGCCATGGGCCTGATTTCGACTGGATACATTCAGACTTAGATGCCTCGACGTTGTACCACAGTGGTGGGGGTAGAAAGCATGGCAGGTGAGGTGGTTGTCTTTGATTCAACAATTTCATTAACAAGAATGTGTCCACTTAATGGCTCAACTATGTGTATCATGCAGGTTTGCCTTTGGCACCGACGTTGTGGAGTACAACAGGACAATAGGTCAAGGGAAGGCATCGTCTTCGGCAGGGAGTTCTCGCTCCTCCAAGTCTGCTCGAGAGGCTCAGCTGGAGGAGGAGACTCGGGCAGCACAGGAGCAGGCTCGAGCAGGCAGCACAAGAGCAGGCTCGAGCAGCGCAGGAGCAGGTCGGACAGCTGACACAGTATATGGCTTCTTATTTTCAGGTAATTCGTCTATCTCATCACGTGTCATTGAATTCAAAGTATAATGTTGCGATTCTAACGTTTCATCCATTTGCAAGAAATGACTACTCGACTCGGCCCTGATATGAACTTGCCCGCTTTTCGCCCTCCCTAGGTAACACTATCTGAACACTTCAATTCCATAGCAACTCTTTTTTTATTATAAAAAATGGCTCACAGGCACAAGGATGGGGACAGTGGCCAGGACAAGCTCCAGCATCGCAGCCATAGTGGACCGGTGTTGGGTGGACGCAGGCACCTCCAGGCACTTGGACGCCTCCACCACCCCAAGGATCGCAGCCAGTCCCAGGATGGGTGCCACCGGTCTCCTAGCCACCGGCGGGCTCTCAGCCATTTCAAGCGTGGATGGCACCGCCATCAATGGGGTGGGTGCCACCACCTCAGGGGTGGCCAGCACAACAGTATCCGTGGATGCATGCACAACCTCCTCATCACCATGGATCATAGGTGACGTTCCATGTTTAGTTTTATGCAAATGGTGACCAAACATAGCAATGTATAGGTATAGGGATAGCAAAACACAGCCTTATTTGAATGATTGATGAATTGCAGGGTTCAGCGTCACATGCTCAGGGATCGGAGGGTGCTGTCAACGTCCAAGACTTCTTTGTCCATGGTTCTGGAGGCAGTGGCCAAAACACCCACAGCCCGCAGGAGTGAGTAGTGAGTAGTGAGTTTGTTTGAATGTGTATTGATTGTGAATGTTTGAAACTATGGATGTGTATGGCTAAAACTCCCACGAAAACTATGTATGGACTATGGACTTATGGACTATGGACTATTTATGTACTATGGAAGGTTGTGAATGTGTTTTGTGAATTGTGTATTTTGCTTGTGAATCTGTATATGTGAATTGTGATATTGTGAATTGTGTATTTTGCTGTCAATTGAAAGGTGCAGAAAATTCTGTTTTGGGGGGGGGGGGGGGTATCATGAATTTTTGTCGGCCTCATTGCAGGCTGACAAAAATACTGCTAGCTATTTTCGTCGGCCACCATCGGGGCCGACGAAAATACTGCCCAACTATTTTCGTCGGCCACCACCGAGGCCGACGAAAATCACGTTCCTATTTTCGTCGGCCACCGAGGCCGACGTAAATAGTCAGCCGACCAACTATTTTTGTCGGCCTTGGGAAAGTCGACGAAAATAGGTCATTTTCGTCGGTACCGACGAAAATAGTTGCCTATTTTCGTCGAACTTATTTTCGGCGGCTATTTTCGTCGGCTTACGCTTATTTTCGTGGGTTTTTTGCCCACGAAAATTGAGGTGTTTCCTGTAGTGGGTGGTTTTTCAGACCTGATTTGGTCAAAGAAATGGAAGAAAGGGTCCGACGCATAAGACATAACTTGAAAGAAGCTCAAGTACGATAGAAGAATTATGTGGATAAACGACGTCGACCATTAATTTTTCAAGTCAGAGATCATGTGTACTTGAAAGTATCGCCGATGAAGGGTGTTAGTCGATTCAGGGTTAAAGGAAAGTTAGCACCCCGATACATTGGCATGTTCCCTATTCTTGAACGATGTGGGCAGGTTGCATACAGACTTCGGCTGCCAGAATCACTCCCTGTTGTACATAATGTGTTCCACATATCACAATTGAAGAAGTGTCTTCGGATCCCTGATCAAACTATGGATATATCATATTTGAATTTGGAACCAGGCTTCACCTATTCAGAACATCCCATCCGAGTTTTGGATCAGAAAAACCGAGTTACTTGAAAAATGACTATCAAGTTCTACAAGGTACAGTGGAACCAACACAGAGAAGAAGAAGCTACACGGGAGTCTAAAGATTTCTTATAAAACATTTAAGAAAAATAGATTTATGCACTTTATTGTAAAGTTAGAACAAACCCACACACCCACCCCCTACTCTGTAAGAGAAAAGAGGAAATCAAGTTGTGACGCATTTCCTTTTCCATTACTTACCCTAGAGCCTTAAATCTCGGGACGAGATTCTTTAATGGGGGAAGGATGTAACACCCCTGGTGTTACAAGAACTAAAATCTAGCATGACATCATATGCATTGGCATTTCATTATGTATGATACACCTAGGATGCATCCACTAGGCTAAAATTTGAAAACAAACAGGTGATGTGATGCTTGTGTGAGGATTTGAATTGGTAAGGGATTCTTGACCCTAGGTTAGAGTATCTCTCTTTAAGGATTAGAGACCTAGGACCTTGTGAGATGAGCACTAAGGGGTGATATCAACAAGTTGGTAGAAATGTTCAAGAAAGGTTAAACTTAGAGAACTTAAGTACCACATGTACCCTAGAACACTCAAAACCCTAATTAGTGCCCTATTGGGTGATTTTAAGTTCTATGCACTTTTAGTCAAAAGTGTATACATCAAAGTGATAGAGTAACAAAAGTTAAGCAACTTTCGTAATTGGAGATTTCCATGTTTTGTGGTGAAAATTGGGGTAAATTGCAAAAGATCCAAGAGCACCCATGTTCTTAGCTCTAAAAACATTGTTAACAGGCCAACTTCAATCCTCTGTATCTCTTGATCTATGAGGAGTTTTTCATGAGTCACCACAACAATGTTGTAGAGCTACTATAGTAGTTTAAGTTTGATTAAGTGACCTAGCCCAAGAATGGTAGAAGAATTGGAGTGTCACACCCGGGTTTAAGGGATAAAGCTGGGTGCATCTCATATATGCGCCAAAGAAGACAACACATATAATCACATAGTGTATAGAGATAAATGTCACAATATCATCAGAGTACTTATTACATAGCGGAAGTCTTAATAAAAGATAAATATAAAACGAACTAAAGTCCATCCTTGGCGCCATAAAGTCAACTGGGAGACACCACCTAGATCAAGTCAAACTCCTCGTTGTGTGGCTCCTCTTGAACCACCTGCTCTTCTCCTGTGGGGTGTGAGACAGCAAGGGTGAGCTCACACATGTTCATTGCTCAACATGTTGTGGGGAATAATGTGCATGAACTCTCCAAAGGCTGGAGTTCATGTGATGTGTAAGGCTGATCAACAATAGGGGTTAAAGCTGAGCATTGCTTTTAATAAGTTGGTCAAATTTTATTGGCAGTTACTAAATGTAAGTAAATACCAAACCATAATAAGAATAATAGAATAAAGTTAATACATAATCTCATGCAATGCAAATGACCAATTTGATTTAGTTCCATAATTTAATCATGCGAGAGTCCCGATCTGCTCATGACCGTGAGCTCGGCTAGTATACCAGTTTTACACTCTGCAGAGGTTGTATCCTGTACCCACAAGTCATATTACCCATCTGCCAAGGGGTCATGAATCCCATACACCTCTACAAAGGAAGCGAGGCAAGGTAACACTACGAGGACTTTACAAAGTTCCACTAGCTTCCGGAAACCCGCTACAGTTTCTGGGAAGAGCAATTGCAAGAATCCCTCGTCTGATTACCACCGTAGCAAAATCAACCCGAGAACCTCCCTGCATGCCAACTCCCCTACTGCCCTTGCCCCTTTCGGGTAAGGTAGTCTTCCACTAGCTTTCCTAATTAGTCAGCCAATAGCGTCCCATTCCACCCTTATGGTGGCACGTGTTTCTCAAGTTAAGCTCCATGTTCCAATTAAAGATAATAATCTTGACATGAACATAAATAAAATAATAGAATAATTGGAACATGGATATAATGAGATATTAACCCAAAACCATATAAAGCAATAGCAAAACTACCCAAATGATTTAGGGTGAACAAGGTAAAAGGATAACCATTCTAGGGTGACCTATTGGGTCCCATCAAAATTAAACCTAAGCATGAATAAGTGATATTAAAGAACATTATTGGGTAATAAAAGTGGTCAAGGGCACAACTTGCTTGAGACTTGAGATTCCAAGTACCAGGATGATCCTCAGATTCTTGTGACCTCACTGCTAGTCATAGCAATACAAACAAAAATGGTATAGACAAAATTAACATCACACCAGACATAAGAACAAATTGCATAATAATAATCTACACGTCGCTACGAGATCGTGGGTTCAAGGACCACTAAAATCGGGGTTACTATTAAGGAGTTATGATTTATAAAAGATCTATGTGATTATATTATAAATTGGTTAGTACATATTATATGAGAGATTATTCCATAAATAATTAACTCAACTTAAATTTTAATTATAGCTTGACTAGAGATCATGCTTTATTCATATTATAATTATTGACAGGTTAAATTTGATTTAGAAGAGGTAGTCTAGTAGACATAGGATAAATAAATATAAATGTATGCGACATGGTATAATTGATGTTGTCACTGCGTAGTAAATATTTATACGAAGCTAACGCTACTGGAACGAGCCAATTCGGAATTAAAACGGAGGAGTTATGAATTTTTGAAGGTTTTATGTATTTGATACGAGATTAATTAAGAGATAAATTTTAGAGTTTTTTTAAGCTGGTGCCTTCAGTTTTGCTCGTGTGCTCATTTTTACCCTTAGTCGTGCTTTTTGCTCAGTTTTGCCCTTCTGTTCTATAGCACTCGAAGGGCAAAACTGAGCAAAAAACACCACTAAGGGTAAAAATGAGCACACAAGCAAAACTGATGGCACCACCTTAAAACCCCTAAATTTTAATATGGGTTTCATGTCAAAATAGAGACACTATGTGATAAACAACATTATTACAAAATTATAGGAACTGGAATGGATTAATTTGGACTAAGTATGGATTTTCTATGAATTATATTAGTTCTGGAATTATTAATATACCTAAAAATACATTTTCTCAGAATTATTTTACTTAATCCCAACACTGTGGACCGGGGACATTATATCAGGAGAGCTCAAGGGTTTCAATGTAAATTCCAAGATCTAGATTTGATTATTCTTCTACGTGTGTGGACGGCGGTTCTAATTCTGGCAAGTGGAGGGGCTCATATGCAAAACAGACCTAGCGAAGGGGTATGGTTCAATCTCGACCATTGGATCAACGACCAAGCGTTTAGATTAGACTGAGTAATTTATTTAACTAGTGAGTTGTACGCACCGCTGGATCAGAGATCCATGGTACACGTAACTCCTATGACCCGATCCGGTTCAAGCCGCACGATTACCATCTAAGGCCTCGAATTGATCTAGGAGAACGTGTATGTGGGCGATTAATCCAAAATGTTCATTCCGATCAGGCAGTCCGTATGACACCATCGCCCACCTGCCCAGACTGCGGCGGCTCCCAGCTGCCGAGTGGCGGTGGCCAGCACCGGCGAACTGGCGCACGCGCAGCAGCGACCCCAAATCAACACCTCACACGATCAACGCCATGAGTAGAGCAAAGTGATTCGGATGAGGGAGTTCTTACCGTGCATCAAGGTAGAGCCAAACTAGGCCACGACAACGTGCGACACCATGGAGTACACCTTGTTCCGATGAGCAATTAGGCCAGCGTTGGCGCTTAATCCAACCGGGTGTGGTGCCGGACACACATTCGAGCCACCAGCGCCAATATGCGAGCGGTTGTGGTGGCTGCGCAGCTGTTGGTCTTTGTTCTCGAATGCTATACATCAAGAACAAAGCAACACAATTGTTAACAATTAAAGACTTTCGTCCTTCGAAGCATTATCTCCTTTGGGATATAATGAGCTTCAGACGAAGGTCATGAAGGACATACCTTCGACATCTCAATGAACGAATATAAATATGGGTACATGAAATATAAAAGAATATAAATAACGATTATGAATCAGTAAACTATTTATATTCTCATTTCATAAACATGAATAAACATCAACGATATTTATATTAAATCGATACCTTTGGCTTGCCAGAAGGTGAAGATGCGAGAGTGACGTAGGAGAAATTACAATCCAACGTGAACAGTATGGGGGTACTGTTCATCTATTTATAGGCACGGGACGTAGCCCGGACAAAATTACATTCATGTCACTAACAACTAATTGTAATCATAATGCGAACTATTAAGGACACGATAGTCTTTTCCTCCTTAAGTCGGTATCATCCTTCGTCTTCATCATAATGCTAAGCCGAAGCTCCTTCAGTCATGGCTTCGGCTTCTGTTCACATTATCTTCAGGTTGTATCTTCATGTCACGTATGCCTCTGTAGTATTTTGCCAAAGGTGTTTTTTCCTTGAGGACCTTCGGCGAGAAAGAAGACCCCCAACAGTAGCCCCTTCGCGGTGCTAGATCATTTTTCGTAATGAGCTCGATCCATGAAAAACACGAAGGCTTCGGAATGTCGAAGGTCCGAAAAACACCTTCCCTGAGCTCGTTGCGAGCGGTATGGCGGTTTGCCTTCTCCCCCTGCAGCCAGTGCACCGCTTAGCCAGTGCGAGCGGTATGGCGGTTCGCCTTGTCCCCCTACAGCACTATATAAACAGACGGGTTGGTGAAGAGTTACCACAACATTCATTGCCATCGAACTGTTGTGCTGTTAAAAAATTTAACCATAGCCGAAGCTTTCTGTATTGCATTTTCGAGCAAACGCTTCGTCACTTGAGACCAGCTTCGTCAGAAAAGCGTAAACAATGAAATGGCCAGAGTACGATCCACTGCTAGGGTGTCTCGTGAGGGGGACGAGGCCAAAGTGACTGAAACGGCACCAATATCAGAAGTGATGAGGCAATCAGGTCTTGTTGTGCCAGAGGAGGCTATTGCCGAAGGTACCTCAATTGTTCAAGCTGAACAGATCAGAACTAAAGGAGGAAGTGAGAACGAAGATGAAGAGGACTACACTATTCTGAGCTCAGCGAAACCCAGCCACATTGAAATTGGTAAATCTACTATGAAGGCAAACGACATGGTTATGATGAAGAAATTGGGCTACTTTAGGGAGGCCAAGAGCAAGCTTGTTCGGTTTGTTGGGGAAGAGGTGATTCCAGAACGAAAAGATGATGAAGTCATAGTCTTTAAAAGCTTCTTCAGGGCAGGACTTCGTTTCCCCCTGCATGAGATGATTGGAGAAGTTTTGAAAAATTTTGAGATATACTTTCATCAGCTCACACCCAATGCAATCGTTAGACTTAGCGTCTACATATGGGCCCTCCGAAGCTAGGGTAAGAGTCCCAATGCCGAAGCTTTCTGTCAGGTGCACGAGCTGCACTATCAAACGAAGGCTAGAGCAGACAGTCTTCATGAGAACTTCGGTTGTTACAACTTTGCGTATCAGAAGGATACGAAGGCCCCGGTTCTCGGCTATCGTACCAAGTGGCCGACCGGTTGGAAAAGCGAGTGGTCTTACATAAAGGCAGACGAGAAGAGAAGGGAAAAGCTAATGGCTATGGTCATGAGTCCATTGAATTTAAGCTTTGGGATGACAAGGCCCTTGTGCCACATGCAGCTTGGCTCCCCATGCCAGGTAGCCGAAGTAGAATTCAGAGTGGTAGCCGCCGAAATCAACACTTGAGATTTAGTGCAAGAGTACTTAGCAAATAGAATATATCTGACCTCTAGTGGCTGGGGAATGCCTAAGAAAAAGGAGGGGGCAAAAAGCACGAACTTGTTCGGCTCCCTTATCGATTTAAATTTGAGAAACAATTCAAGAAGCCATGCAAAGCGTGGCTAGAAATGATCGAAACAATGTGCAATGAAATTCTTGGCAACTACACCAAGAAAGAGGACCAATTAATGATTGTTGCCTTCGGCACCCGGCCAAAACGAAGGCTGAATCGGGTGATGGACGCGTTAAACTTCAAATACCCAGACTATGAAAGGCTTGACAAAGGGGCCGAAGGGGTGAAAAGGAAAAGGATTGTCAGCATCCTGAATAGGCAAGCTGCTCGGCTAGTAAAGGAAGGTGATTTTTTTGTGAAAAAAGCAAAATCAGGTCTTGAGCCGAAAGCGGCAATTTCTAAAAAGCGAAAGCTTTACATAATGCCCTCTACTGAGCCGAAGGTGGATGAGACAGGAGAAGAAGCTCCTTCAACGCCTACTTCTGCCGAAGTAGCAGAAATTTTAAAGGTAATGACTGATTCCCCGCACTTCAAGCCGCTAAGTCCTCTGGGATCAAAACTGACACAATTTTTTCAGAAGAAAGAACAACCTTTGGCTGCAAAGGAAAAGGTTGAAGGGCAAA
This sequence comes from Zea mays, assembly GCF_902167145.1. Taxonomy (NCBI): domain Eukaryota; kingdom Viridiplantae; phylum Streptophyta; class Magnoliopsida; order Poales; family Poaceae; genus Zea; species Zea mays. Next base: position 75,090,595 of record NC_050098.1, read on the forward strand.
AGAAACGACGAATAGTTAATGTGATGCAAACCGTCGAGCAAACACCGCCTTCAACCTCAGCAACTAAAACAGTGACTGCTGCGGGTGCCGAAGCTGATGCTGCTGCCGAAATCAAAAAGACTGATGGAGCCGAAACAACATTGTCAGGTATTGATAGGCTCATATCAGATGTGGTTAAAGATGTGGCTATAGAGGAAGAAATGGCCACAGCGCCAAGCAAAGAAAGGGAAATTGATACTAGTCCTTCGGGCAAAAAATATTTCGATCGTCGGCACCTAGGCGGCCAAGAATTGTCTGAAGAGGACAAGTCAGAGTTGCGGGAATTTGTTGTATCCTGCGGATATCAACTAGGGGGCTTTGCTCTTCGAGGGGTTGACGAGGAGATCCTAGGATGCATCCGCGATCGCGCCGGGGCAAAGATAGCCGGCACTCTATCAAACAGTGCTGGGTTTCCGAAGCTAGAAGCTGATATCAGCTGCTACCGATGGCAACATATTGTCGGTAGCTTATTTTATTCCAGATTCAAGGTGAGGCCTTTGACTAGGTTGTTATTATTATCATCTTCGCGGTGAATTAAATGTTCTAACCATGACTTATTGTTGCAGAGCATGCTGCTGAGCAAAGCTTTGAAAATGCAGCAAGATAACGAAGATAAGAAAAACGATATTATAATTGATGGCTGGGAGAATAAGATAAAGGATCTTGAAGCTTCTATGGAGGAGAAAAGATTTTCTGCTGCGAGTAGCTGAAGGCTCCCTCGTGGAAGTACAGTCTCAAAATACTAAACTAAGCGAGAAACTCGACAATGCTCAAACAATTTTAAAGAAAGAATCAGAGTGCTTCGAGCAGAAAACAAAAGAACTGCAGGCAAAAGCTGAAGCCGAAGCTAAACAAAATACAAAGTTACATGAGTCATTGAAAGACCTTCATAATAAGTGCACGGATTTCACCACCCGTTGTGTGAACCGACTAAAAGGAATATTCAATTCGGTTGGGGCTAGTTCTGAAGACATTGTTCCTTCGACTGAAGATATCCCCAAAGCCTTCGAGCACATTGAAAACGAAGTTGAAGCACTCGATGAAGTTATAACTAGGCATGGGTATTTCTGTGCTCTGTTAGCTTCTTGTGGCACAGCTGCTGCATTTTTGAAGGCCAGATGTAATCATGCCAAAACTGTTAACAAACCTACCTTCAGCCTCTCATCATCAGACTTATTTGATATTCTCGATGAAGCCCGTAGCATTGGAAATAGATTTATCACTCAAATTTGGGCTAAGGGTGGATGCGAGCTAGCTGGAGACGAAACTTGGAAACTGCTAAATTCAGTATGAAACTTTTACCTGTCTTTTACCTTGGTTTTTCTTTATTTCATTTGCGATTACCTTATACCGTCATCTGTCTGCAGGATGGTGGCGCCGAAGGTCACTGAGCCGAAGCTTATTCCGAAGGACTGAAGACTCTTAGAGTTTCTTTTTGTAATTACATGTAGAAAACTTGGGATCTCTTTGCATTATTAGGCAAAGGATTGTAATTGAAAGTTGAACACAACATTGTTCTTATTTGTCCATGCCTTGTAATATAATTTTACCTCTTCGTCCATGTGTAAATTGCTTTGCTGTGGACGAAACCCACACTTACAATTTTTGAGCCGAAGGCGAAAAACACCTTCCCTTCTTTTCGTTCACATCGAAGCATCTTCGTATTCAACGAAGCATTTTATCGCCAAAGACAGACATCTTTTTTCCTTTCCTGTTAATGCCTGTGCTTCATGTCATGATAATGATGATCCTACGAATGTCTAATGAATGTTTGTATGAATGCAAAGAATGATGTGATGAAATATGCAAATGTATGACCCGAACACACACAAACCCACAGCCAGACTCTGCATCCCCTTAGGAACGAATTTTGAGTCTCTTCACCTTCTATTTCGGTGGTATTTAAGCTCTGCATCCCCTTAGGAATGACTTTTGAGCTTCTTCACCTTCTATTTCGGTGGCATTTAAGCTCTGCATCCCCTTAGGAACGACTTTTGAGCTTCTTCACCTTCTATTTCGGTGGCATTTTGGCTCTGCATTCCCTTAGGAACAACTTTTGAGCTTTGGAACTTACTCTACGCTCCCTTAGGAACGACTTTTGTAGCTTCGGAACTTACTCTGCGCTCCCTTAAGAATGACTTTTGTAGCTTCGGAACTTACTCTGCGCACCCTTAGGAATGACTTTTGTAGCTTCGTCACCCTCCAAGTGACACTTTAGCTCTGCATCCCCTTAGGGATGACTTTTGAGCCTCTTCCTGTTCTTTTTGCACTTGATGGTGTGGATTCTGATGTTACATGTTACATTATTGGGGGAATTTGGCCCTTGTATTGCACAGGGCTAAACAAAAAAGTGAGAATTACAACCTATGGCCCCATTAAAAACCTTTCTCCCCTCTTGAAAGGAAAAGGGTACCATAGGAAAAAAAATAACAAAATTACATCAATTTACACATAATATTGCCGAAGCTCATTCGCATTCCAAGACCTTGGTATGTCGTTGCCGTCCATGTCTTTCAGTCTGTAAGAACCGGGACTTGACAAAGATACTACCAAAAAAGGACCTTCCCATTTTAGCTGAAGCTTCCCCACTTTATCAGGGTTAGCTATCCTTCGAAGCACCAAATGACCTGGCTTGTTATTTTTCAGTCGAACTTTTCTGTCACGCCATTTTATTGTTTCGGCCTGGTATTTGTTAATGTGCTCTATGGCCTGAAGTCTAGTCCCTTCTATGGTGTCTTTTGTCACTTGGCAATCGACTTCATACTCCGTCGAAGCTAAGGTTCTTATGGAACCCATTCTCGCTTCTTTCGGTGTTATTGCTTCGTCACCAAACAGAAGCTTGAATGGAGTAAACCCTATTGACCTTGATACAGTGGTGTTGTGGCTCCAAACCACTTTTATTAATTCATCGGGCCAATTCTCTTTTGGCTGATTGAAGATTGACTTCATTATTCCTGTTATTATGATTCCATTTTCCCTTTCTACCAACCCATTTGACTTCGGGTGCCTCACTGATGCAAAGTGTATTTTTGTGCCAATTTGGATACAAAAAGTTTTGAAAGTTTCAGCATTGAATTGAGTTCCGTTATCAACGGTGATAGCCTTCGGTATGCCGAAGCGACAAACTATGTTCTGCCAAAAGAATTTTTGTACTGTGGCCGAAGTTATTGTAGCCAAAGGCTTTGCTTCAATCCACTTAGAAAAGTATTACACTGCCACCACAACATATTTTAGGTTGCCTTGCGCTGGTGGCAATGGCCCTAACAAATCCAACCCCCATCTTTGCAATGGCCATGTTGGTTGTATTAGCCGGGTTAAAGGTGAAGGTTGTTTCTAGTCTCTGGCACATCTTTGGCAATTTTCACATTTCTGAACTCAATCTGCCACATTCGAAGTTACCTTCGGCCAGTAAAAACTTTGTCTGAAAACTTTTCCTAACAGAGGTCTAGACCCAATGTGGGCTCCACATAAGCCTGCATGTATCTCCTTCATTAATTCATGTCCTTCGGTTGTGGACAAACATTTAAACAACGGGGAGCAAACTCCGTGCTTGTATAACTCCCCTTCTATTATTACATAAGGTCTTGTCCTTGCTTCCATTCTCTTGTTATAAGCTTCGTCATCTGAAAAATAGTTGCCCTGGAGAAAGGATACTTTTTCAGTCCTCCAGTCTTCACTATGCACAGGTGAGATTGTGAGCACTGCTCTTTCCATGAGCTCGACTGAAGGTGCTTTTATTGTTTCAAAAAATACTTCCAAAGGCAAAGGGAGCCCCTATGCCACTGATTTAGCTAATAAATCTGCATGCTCATTCTCTCCCCTTGGGATATTTTTTATAGAAAAACCTTCGAAAGAAACTTCCTACCTTCGGACTGCATCCTAATACTTTTCAAGCTTCGAGTCTCTTGCCTTACTGCTTTTATCCACATGACCCGAGATAACTTGCGAATCAGTTTTGAGGATTGCCCTTCTTATTCCCATTGCCTTTAGCTTCCGAAGCCCCAAAAGAAGAGCTTCACACTCGACAATGTTATTTGTACAGCTGAAGTCTAACTTTTTTGCATAACATGTTTTGACTTTAGAAGGTGCAACTAGGACAGTAGCTGCCCCTGCACCGAAGGTCCCCCAAGATCCATTGCAAATTATCGTCCAAGCTTCAGCATCTTTTGTTGCTTCTTCATTCTGAGCCCCTGGCGTCCAATCAGCAATGAAGTCTGCTTACGCGTGAGATTGTATTGAGGATCTGTGCACGTAATCAATGGTGAATTCGTTAAGTTCCGTGGCCCATTTCCCAATCCTTCCTTTAGCTTCTCTGTTCCTCATTATGTCCTTCAGGGATTGCGATGAAGGCACTATTATGTGATATGCTTAAAAGTAATGCCGAAGCTTTCTGGAGGCCATCAATATAGCATACAGTACCTTCTCCAACTCTGTGTAATTTTTCATTGAAGGACTGAGTACTTCGGAACAAAGTATATGATTGCTTGCATTTTAAACTAGCCCTCTTGCTTCTCTTGTACAAGTGCTGCACTAACCATAGCATGAGAAGCAGCCACATATAGAAGTAACGGAGCTCCAGATGATGGTGGGGTTAGAGTTGTTAGATCTATCAAATACTACTTCAGCTCTTCGAAAGCTCTCTGCTGAGCTAGACCCCATTGGAAGACTTCGGCTGATTTCAATATTTCAAAGAAAGGTAAATTTGTCTCTGCTGATCTTGAAATTAATCTGTTTAATGATGCCAGCCTTCCAGCTAACCGTTGAGCCCCCTTTTTTGAATTTGGTGGCTCCATCCGAAGGATAGCTTTGATGCCTTTTGTTGATACCAGGCAACCAAGAAACTTCCCTTTTTCACTCCAAAGACACATTTTTCTGGATTCAGCTTGAGACCAGCTTGTCTGAAATTGGCAAATGTTTCTTGCAAATCAGCAACATGGTTTTCTTGCTTTGTGCTTTTTACTATGATATCATCGACATATGTCAACACATTCCTACCAATTTGGGAGTGAAGAACCTTGGCGGTCATTCTGCTGAAACTTCCTCCAGCATTCTTGAGCCGCTCAGGCATCCGAAGGTAACAATAGGTACCACTAGGAGTTATGAAGCTTGTCTTTGGCTCATCCTCCTTCTTCATCTAGATTTGATGATAACCCGAGTAGCAGTCCAGTAAACTCATGAATTCTGAAGAAGCTACTGCATCCACAAGGGAATCTATTCTTGGTAGTGGGAATTCAACCTTCGATGCCTTGTTGAGATCTGTGAAGTCAATACATATTCCCCATTTTCCATTAGCTTTCTTTACCAAGACAGTGTTGGCCAGCCACTCTAGGTATGTTACTTCTCTGATGACGCCGGCACTTAGAAGTCTCTTTACTTCATTTCGTGCACCTTCGACTTTATCATCAGACATTTTCCGAAGCCTCTGCTTTCTTGGTCTGAAGGACGGGTCCACATTGAGTGAGTGCTCAATAACGTCTCTATTGACGCCACATATGTGGCGGAACTGCCCGAATTATTCCAACTTAAGTGCCTAAGTCCCGCCTCAGAGGCTAGACCACACTTAAATGGGAACAACCCGTCAATCCCTCGGATCTAGTCCGACAAGGCCACTGACAGGATCAAATACCACAATCTCACTCGATGGTGAGTCACAGAGCAAATACAATAAAGCATAAAACCATGCATATAAGAGTATTAAATTATTACATCACCATCGGAGTTTTGCAAAAGTAGTCATCATTGTTCGAGTGCAGCGGAATAAAACTAACGATAATTAAATAGAGAGATGGGGAAGCCTGTCCCATCACTCCTCATGCTCCTCCTCAGCCGAGGCGGGGTCCCACTCGACAGTCCAACCCGGTGGCAAGATGGACGGCCAAGTCACTCCAGCAACCATGTCCTCCGAAGAACCAGTAAAATTATGCCACAAGCAAGGCTGAGTATACTAATACTCAGCTAGACTTACCCGGTGTGAGGAGTCTACTCCTCTACCTCTAGACATGCAGCTGTTTGGCTGTGGGGTTTGGTTGCCAAAAGCACTAGCTGAGTTTCTAAGTCAAGTTTTAACTTTGCCATTTTAAGTGTGACTCTCTTAAGGCTAAATGTGTACTATCTACTCATACATAGTAGCAAACATTTTTAGCAATCAACATCTTGTATCAACTCATCATATTTCCACTTGTTACTCAATGCAGTACAATGGATCAAGCAGTCTCATTAGCTGCGAGAAGCAGACGATTCGAATCGAGTTTTTATCCTTGCAAGGTAAACCTAAACACACGATATGTAGGGGCACTCCGTCCCCACACACATCAACCGTCCCCATCGATTCCCTGGCAACAGATCAGGGCTCACCGCCTTGGCGTACAATGCCTCACTGACCCCGACTGCCGTCGTGCAGTGACCGCACTTGTACCCACCATAACCGGAATGGGAGACCACGTCTCAGGTCGCGTGAGGGGCAAAGTCTGCGGGCAGGTTCACTCAGGTACTAGGCTTACCGATTTACCATATTTCTCGGTATGTGCTTAGTACGTTCAAACGCTTGACACAGGTATCCGCACGTTAATCCTTATTCCAATTTCCCATCTCATAGACAACCAATCCCCATGGATTGTTGTCCACAGACTAGTATCATGATGATATGAAAGTGGGTACAACCAATTCCTGATCTCGCGCGAGTGCTAGAAAAATCACTCGTCTTCTACCGAGATCCTAATTAAAGAAAGCAGCTACTCGACCTAGCATACTAGTATCCATCTCAATAGGATGCCTGAGATCATGCAACTAGGGTTTCAAACAACTCCTACACCTAAGTGCACATTCAATCCTAAAATCATTAAGTATAGTAAAATAGCATAAATAACAGGTTATGCATAAACCGGGGCTTGCCTTTCAAAGCAGTGGCAGGCAGATCCTCTGGTGCAGGCTCTGGTGCTGGATCCGGGGCTACCTCCTGAGCAGCTCCTTGCTCCGGCACAAGGACGTACTCTCCGTCAGCGAGGTTACAGTCTATCAAAATGCAATGAACATGTATGTCATGATTATGCAGGATTTAATAACATCATGCTAAAGGAAGGAAAACTAAGTTAATGAGTAACTTAGGGTTTCTGGGTCATACGTGGCTTTTAGTGGTTTATGCTTATCACTCTAGGTTTAGGTTTTGTTAGAGATAGGCATAGTGGATTTGTATTTCCTTTATATATTTCAGTGGACAATTTTACAAAGGGTTTTAGGAGGACACCATTTTCCATTATTCATTTTTCCTTTCTTTATTTTCTATTTATGAATTCTAGTGGAGGTTTGAACTACAACATTGGTTTAACTTTTTCCAAAAATTTTGTAAAAATTACAGTGGGTTGCCATTGGTCATTATAGCCTGTTCTAGGACTTTGAGGTTCAATTTAAAAAAAGCTATGCTCTAGACAAAAATAACAAAAGTTGTGTAAATGGGCCACTTTGCACTACAACTCTTAATTAGGGGTGGGTTCTGTCCTAAAGGTTATTTTTGTTGGCATCTAACGGTAATAATAAGCTTCTGTGCCAAAAATCACAGAAAGCTAAGGGATGATTATTTAGTTGTGATTTTCCAAAGTTTAATGCCAAAAAGGCACTTTCTACTACTTTGTTATTTGAAAAATGTCAAACAGCAGATTTCATATTTTTCCTAAGTTCTTAATAACAAAACATTAACTATCCCAAGGGTTGGGGTGTTTTCACCTTGGGGTTATTTTTGTAGGGTTTTTCTAAGTTTTCCTTGTTTTCTTAAAATAAAAGGTATCCTACTTATTTTATACTAAACCAGGGTATAATAGATTTTTCTAGTGAACTACATTGAATAAGTACTCTAACAAAAATAGGAGTACCCCCTGGTTCATTATTTAAATCACCTTTTCTATTTTTCTTATCCTTAAGCATATTGTAAAGTAAATGGCAAAAACTAACTTAATGGGGTGGACAGAGAGGTTTAGCATTTTTAAACAGGTTAGTAGGTGGACATAAACTTCTCCAAATTTTCTTAACCTTGGTCAAATAGTGCAACTATTTTTCTTCCTATTATTTAGCTTTTGGCCAAAACAATAATTAAATCAGAATCCTAAAGTTTTCTGTAGTACATAGGGGTTTTATATTTTTCCTAAGTAGTTTACATTATTCAAGATCTGACAAAATTGGTTTGACTAAATTTGGATGAATAAAACAGAAGTTATGAATTATTTAATTCTGTTCAAATTTTAAATCAGATTTAAATAAAGGTTTCCTGGAAAACCACTTTGCACCGAAGTCCTTGGGGTATTTCTAAACTAACTCTCTCAGTTATACCCCCGCGCTCCTATTCATCCGAGTCACTGACATTGCGCAAAACCCCCTGACTTTCCTTTCTTCTCCCCGCGGTCCCTCCCCAGGTTTAAACAGTACCCGCGAGAAAGAAAAGGGTGGCGCGGCTTACCGGCGGCGAAAGAGGTCCGGCGAGGGGCAGGGTTGGCTCGGGGAGGCTCTGGCGGTCACAACGGTGTACGGCTCGACGGTGGGGGTGGCCGGAATCGTCGGGTCCACGTGCGCAGGAGGGTGTTCTCGTCGGCGGCGGGTGTGCCGGCCAAACCACAGCGACCTAGTTCAATCCAATGGCACGGTGAGCTTCACGAGGTGATGTAGAGGCTATCTGTGCATTGAATCGAAAAATGGCGCAGTGATTTACCCGGTCCACGTGCGCCGGCGGGGTTCTGAACTCCGGCGAGCACGATTTCGCTATTCCGGTGGCGCGGGTCCTTGGTTCACGCTCGTGCAAGCTTCATGGCCTCTCAGGGAAGCTATCCGAAGGCTTGGATCGAGCGGAGGAGGGCGGGAAAGGGGTTGGCCACGGTGGTTGCCCTCGGGCGGCTCTGGCGGGTCGCGGGGAGGTCGCCGGAGCAATGGGCGAGCTCGGGGGAGTTAGGCGTGGTACGGAGGAGGCAACGGGGAAGGCAGCCGGGCACTGGGATGGGCTTTATAGCCGTGGCGCGGGCGTGGTCACGGGCGGCCGCGGGCGCGCGGGGGTTCGCGCACGGGCGTGCTCTGAGCACGCCCCCGAGTGTCAGCCCGCGTCGAACACGTGGGAGCTCGCTTCTGCCATGGTTCAACGGCGGATTTGAGCACCTTCGCGTGCGTATCTTGGCAAAGCCACTGTGTACGGTCTCTTCCCTGCTCCATATCCTACCTTTTTGCTGTGAGTTCCAAGTCAAGATACGGTCGGGGTAGGGAGATAGAGGGGTGAGAAGTTGGCTATGTCAGATATGTCCAAACCGAGACAAAAATGGTGCCAAGTCATGTCAAACGTCTTAGGGTAGGTGTCATCTTTTTCCAGGGCATTCTAGGGTTAATTTGGCACCACTTTGTCAATTGGGTCGAAGTGGTTTGAATTGTGGATGAGGGTGAACATGTGGGATCATTGTCCAAAGGTTAGTTTTTGGACTTAGGCAATTTCTGAATTTTCTCTTGTGCTCAAACCTTTGGTGAACTTTTTGGGGCTTTTCTGAAATCTTTTTGGGGTTACTTCCTTACTATTATTTGTAAGTTATTAAGTGTACTACAACTTTTATTTTTGGCCCAAGCCATGATCATAGGGTTTACATGACCTTTTGATCCTACTTTCATCTAGGGTTCCCATTGTCCAAAGGGGTTTGCTTTAGGGTTTTGGGCAATTCTCTCCTTTAGATATGCATGATAAGTTAGGGTATGATATCCATGATAGGTTGCACTTGCTTAGGACCTTGAATTCTAAGTTTGATGTACTTTGCTCAAAATAACCCACATGTGATAGTAGGTTAAATAGTGTAGCCCTAGGTGGACACCCTGAGTAACACCTGGGATGTTACAACATAGATCATTGGCTGTCCAAGCAAAAACATCCTTGTTGTTAAACAAGAATCTTAACAAAGTTTTTTCCTGTTCATTAGAGAGCTGAGATCCCAGTAATACTCTTTGCTCTGCTATATCTTAACACAAAAGCATAGGCTTCGGTTGGTCTGCTGAAGCAGCTTTCTCTCTTTTATGCTTATACTGCTAATAAGCTTCGGCTTCATCTATATTATGAATAGCCTTCGAATCTGTCCAATTCCCTTTAGCTCTCCTGGAAGCTTCTTGACTCCCGTGTACAACAATGGGCCCTTGTTGCGAAGGTATCTGCATGCAAAGATATGCTAGATGAAGTATTGCTTCGAAGGCATTAAGCATCCCTCGACCAAAGATTGCATTGTATGGATACTCCATATCAACAATGTCAAAGACAACCTGTTCTGTTCTTCTGTTATGAACATAGCCGAAGGTAACTGGCATTGTTATCTTGCCAAGTGCCACAATCTGTCTTCCTCCGAAGCCACAAAGAGTGTGTGTTGCATCATGTATCTTATCCTCTCGCTCTTGCATTTGCCTGAAAGCCTTTGCAAAGATGATATCGCTACACTGCTTGTGTCCACTAAGACATTGTGCACCAGAAATCACTTGATAACACAAGATATTACCATTGCATCATTGTGAGGATAATCCTTAAGCTGAAGGTCTTTCTGAGAGAAGGTAATTGGAATATGAGACCACTTGGACTTGATGAAGGGTCCTTGCACCCCAACATGTTGTACTCTTCTCTGCACTTCTTTCTTTTGCTTCTTGTTAGCTGGCTCAGAGCTTGAGCCGCTTGTGATTAGGAGCATCAGCTTTGTGGCCGAAGGTGCTACAACTTGGTTGTTTTGTGAAGCCTTCATCGCAACTGTGGAAGTGAGTTCACCGGAGGTGGGCGCCAATGTTGGTCTTTGTTGTCGAATGCTATACATCAAGAACAAAGCAACACAATTGTTAACAATTAAAGACCTTCGTCCTTCGAAGCATTATCTCCTTTGGGATATAATGATCTTCGGACGAAGGTCATGAAGGACATACCTTCTACATCTCAATGAACGAATATAAATAAGGGTACATGAAATATAAAAGAATATAAATAACTATTACGAATCAGTAAATTATTTATATTCTCATTTCATAAACATGAATAAACATCAACGATATTTATATTACATTGATACCTTCAGCTTGCCAGAAGGTGAAGATGCGAGAGTGATGTAGGAGTAATTACAATCCAGCGTGAATAGTACAGGGGTACTGTTCGTCTATTTATAGGAACAGGACGTAGCCCGGACAAAATTACATTCATGTCCCTGACAGCTAATTGTAATCATAATGCGAACTATTAAGGATAGGATAGCTTATCCTCCTTAAGTCGGTATCGTCCTTTGTCTTCATCATAATGCTAAGCTGAAGCTCCTTCAGTCATGGCTTCGGCTTCTGTTCGCATTATCTTCGGGTTGTATCTTCATGTCGCGTATGCCTCTATAGTATTTTGCCGAAGGTGTTTTTCCTTGAGGACCTTCGGCGGGAAAGAAGACCCCCAACAGCAGCTTCCTCTCTCAGGTGTTCAATAATGGCGGACAGGGGATAGTGGCATGGGTCGAGGGAGATCAGAGGGAGGAGGGGACGGTCGCCCGGATACTTATAGCCTGGTTAGTTGGGATCTTAAATGAATCCCAAGTTCCCACTACCAGAATTCACGGCGGCCAACTAGCTCGGATTCGCGAGGGAGAAGAGACGTTCTGGTGAATTGACTGCACAGGTCGAACGACTGGGAGCGGCGCGTGTGATTGAGGAGCTGCCACGATGGTTGAAGCGGTCCACCGAGAACTCCGGTGGCGCGGTGGGGATTCGGTTGGGCCATTGTTGAGGATCTGCGGTGCCCAGCTTCCGTATCCGTCGTGAGGTTGCGGGTGACCCTGGTGATGGGACCCACCTGGAAGTGGTTTGTTGTCACACCCGGGCTTTAACGAACAAAGTCGGGTGCATCTCATACATGCGCCAAGAAGACAACATATATAATAACAGAGTGTATAGAGATAAATATCACAATAACATTAGAGTATTTATTACATAGCGGAAGTCTTATTACAAAATAAAAGATAAATATAAAACGAACTAAGGATCATCCTTGGCGCAAGTCAACTAGGAAACGCCACCTAGATCAGATCAAACTCCTTGCTTTGTGGCTCATCCTGGACCACCTGTTCTTCTCCTGTGGGGGTGTGAGACAGCAAGGGTGAGCTCACACATGATCATAGCTCAACAAGTTGTGGGGAAACCAGTGGGCATGAACTCACCAAAGGTGGGAGTTCATGTGATGTGTAAGGTTGATCAACAATAGGGGTTAAAGCTGAGCATTGCTTTTAAGTTGTTGGTCAAAATTTTATTAGCAGATACTAAATGTAAGTAAATACCAAACCTTAATAAAAGTAATAGAATAAAATTAATACATAATCCCATGCAATGCAAATGACAAATTGAGTTTAAGTTCCATAAATTAATCATGCGAGAGTCCTAAGCTGCTCATGACCGCGAGCACGGCTAGTACACCAGTTTTACACTCTGCAGAGGTTGTACCCTGTACCCACAAGTCATGTTACCCATCTGCCAAGGGATCGCGACTCATACACCTCTACCAAGGAAGCGAGGCAGGGCAACACTACGAGGCCTTTACAAAGTTCCACTAGTTTCCGAAAACCCGCTACAGTTTATGGGAAGAGCACCTGCAAGAATCCCCCGTCTGACCGCCATCGCAGCAAAATCAACCCGAGAACCTCCTTGCATGCAACTCCCCTACTTCCCTTGCCCCTTTCGGGTAAGGTAGTCTTCCACTAGCTTTCCTAATTAGTTAGCCAAGGGCATCCCATACTACCCTTGTGGTGGCACGTGTTTCTCAAGTTAAGCTCCATGTTCTAATTAACATTAATGATCTTGACATGAACATAAATAGAATAACAAAATAACTGGAACATGAATATAATATAATAAAATATTATCCCAAAACCATGTAAAGCACTACTAGAAATATGCTTATTTAAGACATACATATTAAGACAAATATCAGTGCATTTTATAGAAGCGTCTTTTATCATATGGTGCTGAGTAAGGTAAGACGGTTTGTTGGAAATCCATCTTTAATGAAGAAGGTTTTTGAGACAGATATATGGTTGAAAATGTCTTATATTGATTTAATACAGTTTGATTTGGAAAACCGTCTCAAATAAATATACCTTTTGAGGAATTAAGTTTACAAGAAGTGTCTTTTATTTTGGTTAGTATATTAGACACTTCTGTATATAGAACCATCTCAAATAAAGATATTTTTAGAGTCATCTAGACTATACAAATTGTCTTAGATGTTAGTGAGTATACTAGAAACTTGTAAACATAAAACCGTCTCGTATGATATTTCTGATAAGACATATTATGAAAAAACGTAGTCAATAGTAAATTCTGATTAGATTGAACTAAACATTTTTTGGAATTTAAAATGAACTAGTTAGATAACTGTATGTTCGTACGGTTTCTATATATTATATAGGTAAAAAATCTTGCTTAAATAAGAAACTTCTCCAAATAAAACTATACGTTTGAAATATGATTATTTTTTTCATTAACAGTATATTCATAGTTATAATATCGTTTCTTTGTATGGTATAAGCAACCTGATAAGCGGTGGTTAATGCCACGGATAATTCTCTTTATATGCGTATTGCACATATATACAATACGTTTTATTAATATAGCATAAGCAGCCATGTAGCATAGTGGTTAAAGACTTAGAGTATTGTTGGAGACATCCTGAGTTCGATTCAATCCCCAACTCATCTAATTTACACTCATTTTTTTGCAGGCGGAGTGGCAGCACGGAGTGGGTTGCGGCATGGTGGGCAGCCTGGTGGCGCGGTTGCGGGCCCAAGGTGGCGCGGTTGCGGGCCCACGGTGGCGTGGTGGCGTGGCGCGGACTGGGCCGCGGGCCCATGGTGGCCTGGTGGGCGACCGCGCGTGGCCTGGGCGACCACGGACTCGGACTTGGCCTGGTGGGCGCGCGTGGCCTGGTGGGCGACCACAGACTCGGACTTGTGGTGTGGATCGAGTCTCAAAACACTCCTAAAAATACATATCTTCCCTTTGATGAGTCCATCTAACTCCACGTTGAAGTACGAGTTCCTCTCACACTTTTGTGAAGAAATTTTCTCTCATTCATTCATCTTTCAGGGTAATTTAGCTGCGATTAAAATATATCATGTAACCTACTAGTTTATTAAATATGTGATATTTTTACGCTAAATATTTGTTTTAATTCCTTCAAATTATGTTAGGATCGTATTAATTTTGCATGCATAGTAACAATACTATTTTAATTATGACAAATGTTTTAATTATTTAATTAATTGTTTATTTGTTAGTCATTAAATAACTTTATAATATATGAAAACCTAACAAATTACCTAGTTTGTTTTTCCCTATATAATCTCATATTGTTTGCTTCTAGTTTATGAGGCAATGTAATATGAATCTTTAATAATTTTTTCAGATATAGACCGAGAGAAATGGATGTATGGAATTGATCGGTCTGATATCAATTATTTCCGTCATGTGCAAGGGTTCCTAAATATGGCTGAAAAACATCGATTAGATAATAAGGCAACAGCTATCTTATGCCCTTGTGTGGACTGTAGAAACTTCGATCCAATTATCGACTCACGTGTAATCCTCGGACACTTGATAATGCGTGGTTTTACATCGGGGTACACATGCTGGACAAATCATGGCGAATGTTCTATTGGTGATAACAATGGAAACACTGAGTGTCCTTTAGATACTAATGGCGGTCCTATGGATACTAATGAGGCGAATGACCATTATGTGCATATCCAAGATACAAAAAGTCATTTTGCGGACGCGACGATTGTTCATGTGCCCGTCGATCATCTAGAATACATGATACATGATGTTACTGTAACTCGTAATTTGAGTGAGGCTCAAGCATCACAAGTACGTGAGATACTAGTTCGAGAGCGTGAGACACCATTATATCCGGGAAGCAGTGATAATCGACTGAGTTTTACTACGGAACTTCTACGATTCAAGGTGGCTAGTGGATGGAGTGATAAGAGCTTTACAAATTTGTTAAATTTTTTAGCAGACAAGCTGCCTAAAGGGAATATGGTGCCACGAAGCACAACTAAAGCAAAGAAGATTTTGTGTCCTATTGAGTTGAAATATGAGAAAATACATGTTTGCCCCAATGATTGCATTATATGTTGGGGAAAGCATGAGAACAACATATCATGTCCAACATGTGACACATCATGCTACAAGAAGATTGATAACCTAGAGGAATTGGGCTCCAATGAGAAGATAAAGATTCCTGCAAAGGTTTTCTGGTACTTCCTTGTGATACCTCGATTAGAAAGACTTTTTGCTAATCCAGCAAGTGCAAAACGTTTGTGTTGGCATGCTGACGAACGTAAGAAGGATGGAAAGTTGAGGCACCCTGCAGATGCTTCACAATGGAGAGAAAATGATAGTAATTATGAAATATTTGCAAAAGAATCACGGAATATCCGATTCGCTCTCAGCACCGATGGTATGAATCTATTTGGCAATATGACCACTACCCATAGCACATGCCAGTATTATTAAGCATATATAACCTGCCACCTTGGTTATGTATTAAACGGAAGTACATCATGTTGTCAGTATTGATCCCTGGACCAAAACATCCGGGCAATGATATTGATGTGTATCTTGAGCCGTTGGTACAAGACCTGTTGAAGCTATGGGAAACTGGTGTTGAAGTTTGGGATGCTTGTAAGAAAGAATATTTTAACTTGAGGGCCTTGCTTTTTTGTACCATCCATGACTATAAAGGCCTTGGAAACATTGCAGGATTATCCACTCAGGGATACAAAGCGTGCTATATTTGTCAAGAGAATACAAATAGTCGTTATCTAAAAATAGTAGAAAATTTGTATACCTGGGACATCGTAGGTGGACACACAGAAATCATCCATACCGAAAGAATGTTGATGCATTTGATGGGAGTATTGAAAATGAAAAGGCTCCATCACGCAGGTCTGGGCATGCGGTTTATGAGAGTGTGAAGGACATTGAAAATAAGTTCGGGAAACACAATTTAGCATTGTCTGGAATTTGGAAGAAAAAATCCATATTTTGGAGGTTACCTTATTGGCGCGATCTAAGTGTGTGTCATTGTCTTGATCTTATGCATATTGAGAAGAATGTGTGTGAAGCTTTGATTGGTACAATTTTTAACATAAAAGGGAAAACTAAGGACAACACCAACAGCCAGTGTGACCTTGATGAGCTCAACATTGGAAAACCCCAGGAATGGCATACTCTGACCAAGGAGGAAAAAAATAAAGTTTTTAATCTGTTACATGATGTCAAAGTTCCATCTGCTTATTCAGCAAATATTAGAAGGCTCGTGTCAAAGAAAGACCTAAAACTGTCAGGTATGAAAACTCATGACTGCCACGTTTTAATGACACAGATCCTCCCCGTGGTCCTTCGTGGGTCTTTCAAGAATATCAAAATACGAGATACTATCATTAGATTATGCTATTTCTTTAATGAAATAAATTCAAAGGTGCTAGATATTGAAGCCCTTGACAACTTACAAAGGGAATTGGTTCAAACTTTATGCCAACTTGAGATGTACTTCCCACCTTCATTCTTCGACATCATGGTACATTTGACCGTGCATCTAGTTGAAGAGGCTAAGATTTGTGGGCCACATTTCTTACATTACATGTATCCGATCGAAAGGTTCATGGGAATCTTGAAACGCTTTGTTCAGAATAATGCACGCCCGGAGGGTTCTATTGCAGAAAGTTATGTAATTGAGAGTGTCATCGATTTCTGTGTGGACTACATGGATGAGGTGGCACCGATTGGCCTTCCACTGTCACGCCATGAGGGAAGACTTAAAGGGCAAGGGGGACTTGGATTGAGCACAGAGATACCAGATCAAGAATTGCTCCATAAAGCTCATTTCTTGATCCTTCAATCTGCTAAAGATGTTTCAAAGTACATTGACAAACACAAGAAACAGTTGAGAAAGAAAAACCCAGAAATGGTGCACGAAGACATTGTGAGGCTCCATAACAAAGAGTTTTGTGATTGGTTTCAAAAGCGGTGTGAAAACAAGGTACCAAAGAATGACACTGTGAGACGGTTGGCACAGGGACCCTCGTCCAGCGTAGCGACATGGCAGAGTTACGACATTAATGGATACACTTTCTACACTATGCAACAAGAAGGTAAAAGCACCCGACAAAATAGTGGAGTTTGCAATGACGCGATAACTGAGGTGTTTGATCGCAATAAAAAATCAGCATATCTAAGGAAGGACACATATTATGGACAATTAGAACAAATATGGGAGTTGGACTACACACTTTTCAAGCAAGTTGTTTTTCTTTGTAAGTGGTTCAACCCTAAAGGTGTTGTCGTTGACCCAAAATATGGGGTTACCACTATAGATTTTAGACGAGAAGCTTACAAGGATGATCCATTTATTCTTGCAAAGCATGCAAATCAAGTTTTCTATATCGATGATCTTGCAAACAGGCATCATCGAGTGGTGCTTAGGGGAAAAGAAGAATTGTTGGTGTTGAAAATGTAAATGACGAAGAAGATTATGACCTCTTTAGTAATATGAGTAGTTTAGATAATATGGTCATTGATATGGAATGAGTTTGGACTTAATGTAAATTATTATTGTTCTAATTTCTATATGTATGGTTGCTTAATATTCTGCATCGCTGCTTATTATAATTTCTATCTATATACATATATTGTAATAAACAGAAAAATGTGACTCCACCTATCCACAATTCCCAATTCCACATTGCATTAGGGTTCCAGCTCGTATTAGGCTATCTGCGTCCCTCCCCGCGTTCCTCCCCTCGTCCCGCGTTCGGCAATCCTCGTCCAGGCTCCAGGATCCAGCATCCTCCCCTCGTCGTCCCGCACCGTCGTCCTACGCCCGCGTCCTCCCCTCATCCCGCGCCGGCGTCCTCCCCTCATCCCGTGCCGGCGTCCTCCCCTCGTCCCGCGCCCGCGCGCGTACCGCCGGTGCGAGCTCCAGGCAGCCCGCGTCCTCCCCTCGTCCCGCGCCCGTGTGTCCCTCCCCTTGTCCCGCGCCTCGGCGTCCCTCCCCTCGTCCCGCACCCGCACCCGCACGCGTACCGCTGGTGCGAGCTCCAGGCGGCCCGCGTCCTCCCCTCGTCCCGCGCCCGCGTACCACCGCTGCGAGCTCCAGGCGCCCCTGCGTCCCTGCATCTCCTGCGTCCGACGCCCATCGCCGAGGCTGAGAGGCAAGATCCGTTGTCCGGCGTCCAGAACTCCTAGGCAAGATCCCTGTAGTGTTTATTAAGATGGATAAATGTTGCTTAGAGGTTTCGTTGTTGTAGAAGTTTTCCGATCATGTTTGTTATGTGTGCTATGGGTAGGATTAGCTATCTGCTATCTGCTAATGTATTTCCAATTTTTATAATTGGGTTCAAATGTAACATGTCTCTTGCACATTTGCTAAGGTAGAAGTACTAATAGTGTATCAATATAGTTTAATGATCTGTATTCATATTCATATACTTAACATATTTTTTGTACAATGGATACACCTTTATTTACATCTGACACAAATGCGATGAGATTAAAAGTCGAAGTGAACAAGTATAAATGGATACACTTTAGATGGCTTCCCAATGGTGTTTTCTTTGAGCGTGCATAGAGTTTTGCTTCTGTTTACATAGTATTCTTTGATGAGTTTTCCTTTGGTTTACATAGTATTCTTTGATGCTGCTAATGCCTATATTGTTTTCGAATATAATTATGTACAATGGGTACTAATGGTGCTAATTCAATAGGAACAAATGAGTTTTGAGTCATCTTATGATACATCTGGGTCATCAACTTCAAAAACCTCTGGGTCCACAAGTAGCTCATCTTCCACTAGCTTGCATTCAAAGGACATTGTCGAAAAAGGTTCTTGTACTTCTGCCAGGCATAGAACGAAACGAGGTCACGCCAAATGCAAGAAGCTAGAAAAAGGAGGTCCCCGTCATCTTACGTTTGATAAAAATGGGATTGCCCAGTCACCGATAAAACATGTCAATGAATTCTCAAGCTATTGTAGTTATATAGCACACATGCGTGTTGATATTAGGATAAAGGATTGGCGAAAAGTGCCTACAGTGGTAAAATCAAACCTATGGGAGGATGTTTCTGTGATACCCAATTTTCTGAAAAGAAGTTAAATGTATTTTTCCCTTTTCTTTCGTGATCTGTGTAGTTGGGGTTGGAGTTTTTTACGAAGCATTCACTAATAAAACAGTAGAATACTTGTTGGATTTGTGCGCTGGGGTCGGGAGCAGATGTGAGAGCGAGTTTGAGCCGTGGATCTCGATCCGGCGGTGGGGAGCCCATTAGTTTCCCCCCTTAACCCTAGCCGCCCCCTCCCTCTCACTCCCCCACCCCTTTGGCCGCCCCTCCCCTCTCTCTTCCACTCTTGCAGCCACCCCAATCCCTCTCCTTCTTCCCCAAGTGATTGCAGCGCCACCCCTCAACCCTAGCCCCCCCCCCACCTCTTCCTCTCCAAGGTGGAGCCTCCCCGCTTGGTGTCCGTCGTGTAGGTGCGAGTCTTCCATGGGAGATTGGAGGGAGGAAGAAGGAAGAAAAGAAGGAAGAAAGGAGGAACCCAAGGTGATTTTTGTGATCATTTTGTTGTATTTGTGCTGCAATCCAATTGGTTACATGTTTACCTATGCGATTTGGTAGAGGTGCTGTCCAGAAATTTAGTGGGTGGACGAACAGCAGTAGTTCTAGGGATTTCTGGGAATTTTTCGTGGGCAATTAGTAGAGATCAGTGGGAGAATCATGTAGAGCTTTGTCATACCTTTCCAACGAGTACTTATGCGCTCGATTTGGAGTTATAATTTAGGAGATATCGTTGTTTGAATCCGGTTATGTTGCTGTCCAAAAAACAGATTTTTCAGGTGGGTGAACAGCAGTAGTATTAGCAGTTTCTGGGAATTTTTCGTGGGTAATTAGTGTTAACCAGTATGATAATCATGTAGGGCTTTGTCTTATCTTTCCAATAAGTACTTATGCGCTAGATTTGGAATTATATTTTAAAAGATATCGCTGTTTGAATCCGGGTATGTCGCTGTCCAAAAGACAAAAAAAACAGATTACAGGGTTCATCTTGTGGACTGTTTTGGGCTAATTAGATGTTGAAATTTAATTATAAATTGTATACAAAACTTGTGGGGAATTTCATGTAGATGCCTCTGGAGTTTTTGTTTGTTACCACCGCTGTCATAATTTTAAAGTTATGAAATTATTAAGCAGCGCCGCTGCAGTTTGGTGGGTGTGGGGAGAGATGTAACCCGCGGCGGGGTTTGAGTTTGTGCGTAGGTGCGGCGTCGTTTATGAGCCTGATTATGTGAAATTGGTGCACTAAGTTGTGTGTCAAAAACAGGTGGTGGACTTCCGGATCGTACTTAGGGATTTGCCCGAACTTCCGGTAAAGGCAAGTAAATACAGTGGTGGTTGCTACGGTTTGGGTTGCATCCTATTCCCTGACATTGAGTATGCATAAGTTTTAATTATGTTAATCATTGAATTTTATGATGAAGTTTATTTGTTTGGAAGTATTAATTCTCAATTGTCTAATATTGTGGATGATCATAATTTGGTAATGATATATGTGGTTGATTCCCATCTTGGATGAAGTTGAAGTATTTTTTTGAATCACGTTATATGAAGTGTTGTAGGCATGACATGCTCATCGCATCATCCATCTTGTATTTTGAAGTTATGTCGTGATCTTATGGTCCGACCGTACCGGTACATTTTTAGCATCGTACGTTGCCCGAGGAGGGGTACGATGCGGCTTCATATCCTTAGAGGTATGAAGGCAGAAGTCATCCTTGCATTTGTAGACATTTGCACTCATGAGGTATATATGAAGTGTGACATTACTATGTTACTATTGTGGTTTCTTCCTGCAAGGTGTGGTGACTAGGTGTGTTGTATGTTGTATACGTGCTGCACCTTCGTAATAAGAAGGTTGTGGAATCAAGTGGTGGTAAAACAATGTTCTTATGTGGTTAAACAGTTTGATATTATTTTATTTGCTGAGATGTGTCATCTCACTCTTGCATTACTCAATGCAGGTACTTGATACATGTTGGGAATGAGGGGAGTAGCAGCACGTCCACTTTCACTCTCACAATAACGCTGCCCAGGCACAGCCATGATTTAATTAGAAACTTATTGTCAAAGGAAGTTTGTTTTTTTAACTAGTCGTGCGCACTAGTTAATTCACTTCATGTCGTATGTTTAACTTCTCTTTGCTAGACGATTAATAATACTTAGTATGTTTTTGTCATGATATATGTTTATACACTGTTGCCCCCTCATTTATGCAATTTTGCAAGGGGGATGCTGCCGAAATTTTATATATAGATGTCAGAAGTGTTGTTTAGTAGCATTCCGGGGTGTTGGTGGACCCCGGCGTGTTACAGTTGGTATCAGAGGATAGGCTTTAGATTCTACGCAATTTGAAGATAAATTTGACACACTTGCACATATAGGAAGGGTATGGGTTCGTATCTCTTTCATATTAGTATTTTATTGTATAGATGACTAGAACTTCCTTACTCCAAATCCCTTTATGGTTTGATGGGGTATGTCATTAACGACGTAATGCTTGATATGATATGTTACTTCTATTTAGTATTGGTTTCTTGATGTGGTTGTTATTGAAGATATTATGCAAGTGAAGCTACTAATGTACTTGTTTTATATACATATCGTCATGATGTTTTTTTGGGATGCAATGTTTTCAAATCTCTGAGCTATTACCATCATATATTTCTATATGCTTGACTGTGGATGTTTTTTTTCCAAAAGGATTCTTGGGTTCTTGTACTTATAGGACCGATTGTTTATTGAGCTTGTGTATAGTGGGTCTAATCCGACTTGGTGTAGTGTGAAAACACTATATAATGTAGTTTTATGGTGTTGTTGAGTTTGATTGACTGTTGGGTTACAACCCAACTTATCAATGTAATATTTCCATAGGTGCAATGCTTTGCGCCTCACTTTTTTTAGGCTAGTGTGGCTACTTGCTAACTTGATCTTAGTATAAAATTGATTTGTCTCTATAGAGCAGATGCAACGTTGTAATATCTATGAAATCTTTAGACTGGTAGAACTCGAGTGAATTTGTGAGATGACGTAGATTGATAAGTCCAACCATGTCTACCTGATAGGTTTTCTTATTATGTGCAACCTTATTTTTAACAATAAATAGGGTGGTTTCAAGTGGATTTTATGTCGTGCATGTTTTCCTTCTATGGCTTGTTTCAATAGCCATAAAGGCTATGCATATTTTTTTAGTTGTTGCAGGCTAGTCATGTGGGCGATATTGACAACCTGTTTTATATTTTTTTTATTTGCCAACATTGTATGGCAGTTTGATTTTTTTATGAGCAGTTTCTCTATACATGCTTGTTGAATCATTATTTGGACCGCTTTATCTTAAACGAAGTCAATGCTTAACTGGGAGTTGCTTATGTTTGTTAGTCATCGATCTCTTTAATGATGGGGTTGTTGCATCGGATTGAGATTTTTCTTATATGAATGATGGTTTGATAGATCATGTATGTCTACTACTTTGAATGCATCCTGTGATATCACGAAGTACAAATTGTTCAAGTGCAGTAATAGTAGGTTTTGTTGTATGTGAGGTTAATCAAGGTAGTTTGGTTATGTGGATTGTCTTATTGACGTCCAATTACTCCTGTTGAGCATAGTATCGTGTTATTATTTTAGTATTGAAAGTAATATTTATGAAGCTTTTGCATGAGTCTGTGTCAAGAAGTACATTAGTTTTTCTTGTTATCCCTCCATTGCTTTATGAGTATTGCAAATTTTATCTCTTTTGAGAGAAGGAAAAGACGTTACATGACATGAGCACCATTTGCTTCACGTCAACAGAATAGTTGTGGAGAGCTCTAATAGTTGGATTCTAGTGTAATAACAGCCATGTTTTATAGTGCTAGAGACGGGTATGTCAGGTGTTTCATACATTGTCGATACATGGATGTTTGACCTTAGTGGCATTAACAAATGAGGTTGTTGAATTCGTTGATTGTGGTGCTTAGTGTTCTAACCTATTAGGTAAAGTGTTGCTTAAAGGCTTTGGGGAGTTGCATCCCCATTTGGTAGTGGAAAATCCTAATGTTGGTAAACCTGCCAATGCCTTGGGTTTTATTTTATATTGTTTTTTTATTATGGGTAAGGTGTTGTTTTGTTTTGGGAGTCATTTTAAATTAGTTGGAGGCTGAATCAGGCTTCACTTATCTAGAATGTTTTGTAGTAGGTTTCTTCATCTTTGCATAGGATGCTCAATCACCCAGTTTGGTCTAAACATTTGAGAGTTATGGGTTTCCTATAGCAGCCTTAATTTTGTACGGAAGTATAGACATTGAATACGGTAAATTTTGGGTTTTGTTGGATTATGAAAGTTTTAGTAATTTCATGATCTTCCCAAAGAGTATTGGTTTGTAATTTTCATTGCATATAATTGGAGTTAGGCTACTCTGAAGTTGTTGCACCGTTGTGTCTGAACTTTAGGTGTCGTTAAAACCACTAATAAATCGACCGCGTTTTGATAGTTTCAGAGCCCAAATTTGGGAATTCTCTTTAAGAAAAACTTTTAGTTTTCTTAGTACCTTTTAATGGGTATTTACTTGTAATTGTCTATTAAATAGATTGGGAGAGGTGGTTGTCCGGATATAAGTCGAATCTCTGATGTGCAGTATCTCAGGCTGAGTTTAGCTGTAGGTCATGCAGAGTTGAGGGCTATAAAGATAAATTTGGGTGGAACTTTATTGCAAAAGTCGTGGACAATTTCCAAACTTTTCCAACGTGTGTTCGTTGTAGTTTTAAGTTGAGTACAGCAGGAGTTATAGTATTTTGAATTTTAGTTGTCCATTGTTTCTAACCTATCAGTTTTGCAACAAAGTAGTTGCATTGTTTTATCGGTTTGGAAACCAATTCTGAGACACTCATTATAATAAAAGTTTTAGGGAATGTTATAATCTTTTCAATGAGTTTATATTTGTAAAATTTTGTTAGATGCAGAGAGTTATGAGGTTTTGAATTTATGGGTCATGTTCCGTCAGGTTCTGGTGGCAGATCATGTATGTCACCTTACAAGTCAAATTAAAAAAATGGAGATAAAAAAAACTTTGTTTATCCTTTGAATACAAAAGTTGTAGGTCATGAAGTTTAGATGATTTTACAATATTTCTTTGTTATCATTGCTTTTATAGTGAAAGAGGTAGAGACAGAATGAGAATTTGTGCTGTTGATTGTCAATTTTCTATTTAGGGATATTTCTTTGGGAGTTTGGTTTAGTTATGGTGAGCTCTTTCGCGATCCATGTTAATTATGTTGTATGGTGGGAGGGAATAGATGTAGTGGTTGTGATAGTTATCTTGTTATTGTATATGTGGAGCGTGGGCTGAAACAAAGAGATAGCGAGGGATATTTGAATAGGCCAGTACGTATTGTTGTGAAGCCATGTTTTCTGGTCTTGGCGTGTTTGCGTAAGTATGAAATAGTTACGTCGTGTGAAGTCTAGGTGGAGATGCAGATTGTCTGAGTTATTGGATGGATATATGGGCAGGCATAGTATACTTAAATTGATTCTTGCTTGCATGATGTGAGATCAGGCTTAAAATGATTTAAAAAGTAAGCATATTGCTTCTACCCTTATGTTGGCTCTAAGTGTCTCGTAATGAAGAACCTAAAGTTATTAGTCCTTCGATGAACGCTTAATCTTAGAAGAGTATAGAACCTGAATAAATCTATTGCTTGCTGTTTGGGACTACATGACCAGTTTTGGTTATGCCGCTAGTTCAATGAATTACACCATGTTTTCGGTAGAGGTGTTGTATATAAAAAGTTGTAGCCAACTTCTTCATCTTACTTGTGTAAAATTTCATGACCATAGGTCTAGTAGTTTGGGAGTTATGATTTTCTCAAGTCTAGTCTTGAAATCTGTCCAGATTCTGTATAGATTTCGAAACTGACCTTGTTTGCCCAAGTTAAACTTCGAATCAGTTCTTATAAATTATAAAGAAGTGGTAGTACTTTCCTTAAGCTTTCCAACAAATTTTGGATCAACCTTTTTGGTGACCTATAAGTTAAGCTACATCTGTTTTAATTGGAATCTTTGAATCTGTCCAAATTTGGACATCAAAGCCTTTCTTATGTCTTTTGATCTTGATATGCATTGAATTAACCTGATAGGTTTATAAATGAAATATAGACAATTTTACTGGCTTTCTAAAAAGTCTAGGAGCGCCTGAATGGGATGACTAAGACTCCAATTATGGATTTTTGAAGTGAGTAGTTGAATTCTGTTCAAGTCTGGACAAAATTTACGTTTCGCATTGTTTGGCCTTTCTAAGTGTCAAATCTTGTGGTGATGATAATACCAAGGGTATAAAGTCCTAGTTTACTTCTATTGGATGTATATTTTGTGAGTTATGAGGAAAACAAATAACCGTTGTGCTGCTGTCTAGAAATATGCAAGCATTAAATTGATCTTTTGAAGTTACTCTTGTTTGGATAGGTTTGGTTTAGGCTATTTGAGCACAGTATGTATTCAATTCATATATATATATTCATTGAAGTACTTGCATGTGTCAATGTTGATCTGGTGTCAGGAAAGCTTTGTCCGAGTTATATAGGACCGTCTACTATCTTAGCCCGAGTTGGCAGCTTGGCTTAGCACCTACAATTGTCGGAGTCTATGATCAGAGTACACCATGTATTCCATGTCTTTATGTTGAGGAAGTATTTGCGGAATCCAGACCATCAAATCGAGCTAGAGCCGATTCCTGTGTAGCAAGACCAGACTCTAGAGTGTCGTCTGCTGCGTATCTTGGAATCCTAGGAGCTTGAGGAGCTGATGCGGCAGAAATATCCAAACCTTTCTTTATGTGTGAGTTTTGTTGATTCATTGATATTTCCTTGTCGTTCCGATAGAAGCGTCGGAATTCGAGGTCGAATTCTTTTTAAGGGGGGTAGAGTGTGATACCCAATTTTCTGAAAAGAAGTATTTTTCCCTTTTCTTTCGTGATCTGTGTAGTTGGGGTTGGAGTTTTTTACGAAGCATTCACCAATAAAACAGTAGAATACTTGTTGGATTTGTGCGCTGGGGTCGGGAGCAGACGTGAGAGCGAGTTTGGGCCGTGGATCTCGATCCAGCGGTGGGGAGCCCATTAGTTTCCCCCCTTAACCCTAGCCGCCCCCTCCCTCTCACTCCCCCACCCCTTTGGCCGCCCCTCCCCTCTCTCTTCCACTCTTGCAGCCGCCCCAATCCCTCTCCTTCTTCCCCAAGTGATTGCAGCGCCACCCCTCAACCCTAGCCCCCCCCCACCTCTTCCTCTCCAAGGTGGAGCCTCCCCGCTTGGTGTCCGTCGTGTAGGTGCGAGTCTTCCATGGGAGATTGGAGGGAGGAAGAAGGAAGAAAAGAAGGAGGAAAGGAGGAACCCAAGGTGATTTTTGTGATCATTTTGTTGTATTTGTGCTGCAATCCAATTGGTTACATGTTTACCTATGCGATTTGGTAGAGGTGCTGTCCAGAAATTTAGTGGGTGGACGAACAGCAGTAGTTCTAGGGATTTCTGGGAATTTTTCGTGGGCAATTAGTAGAGATCAGTGGGAGAATCATGTAGAGCTTTGTCATACCTTTCCAACGAGTACTTATGCGCTCGATTTGGAGTTATAATTTAGGAGATATCGTTGTTTGAATCCGGTTATGTTGCTGTCCAAAAAACAGATTTTTCAGGTGGGTGAACAGCAGTAGTATTAGCAGTTTCTGGGAATTTTTCGTGGGTAATTAGTGTTAACCAGTATGATAATCATGTAGGGCTTTGTCTTATCTTTCCAATAAGTACTTATGCGCTTGATTTGGAATTATATTTTAAAAGATATCGCTGTTTGAATCCGGGTATGTCGCTGTCCAAAAGACAAAAAAACAGATTACAGGGTTCATCTTGTGGACTGTTTTGGGCTAATTAGATGTTAAAATTTAATTATAAATTGTATACAAAACTTGTGGGGAATTTCATGTAGATGCCTCTGGAGTTTTTGTTTGTTACCACCGCTGTCATAATTTTAAAGTTATGAAATTATTAAGCAGCTCCGCTGCAGTTTGGTGGGTGTGGGGAGAGATGTAACCCGCGGCGGGGTTTGAGTTTGTGCGTAGGTGCGGCGTCGTTTATGAGCCTGATTATGTGAAATTGGTGCACTAAGTTGTGTGTCAAAAACAGGTGGTGGACTTCCGCATCGTACTTAGGGATTTGCCCGAACTTCCGGTAAAGGCAAGTAAATATACTGGTGGTTGCTACCGTTTGGGTTGCATCCTATTCCCTGACATTGAGTATGCATAAGTTTTAATTATATTAATCATTGAATTTTATGCTGAAGTTTATTTGTTTGGAAGTATTAATTCTCAATTGTCTAATATTGTGGATGATCATAATTTGGTAATGATATATGTGGTTGATTCCCATCTTGGATGAAGTTGAAGTATTTTTTTGAATCACGTTATATGAAGTGTTGTAGGCATGACATGCTCATCGCATCATCCATCTTGCATTTTGAAGTTATGTCGTGATCTTATGGTCCGACCGTACCGGTACATTTTTAGCATCGTACGTTGCCCGAGGAGGGGTACGATGCGGCTTCATATCCTTAGAGGTATGAAGGCAGAAGTCATCCTTGCATTTGTAGACATTTGCACTCATGAGGTATATATGAAGTGTGGCATTACTATGTTACTATTGTGGTTTCTACCTGCAAGGTGTGGTGACTAGGTGTGTTGTATGTTGTATACGTGCTGCACCTTCGTAATAAGAAGGTTGTGGAATCAAGTGGTGGTAAAACAATGTTCTTATGTGGTTAAACAATTTGATATTATTTTATTTGCTGAGATGTGTCATCTCACTCTTGCATTACTCAATGCAGGTACTTGATACATGTTGGGAATGAGGGGAGTAGCAGCACGTCCACTTTCACTCTCACAATAACGTTGCCCAGGCGCAGCCATGATTTAATTAGAAACTTATTGTCAAAGGAAGTTTGTTTTTTTTAACTAGTCGTGCGCACTAGTTAATTCACTTCATGTCGTATGTTTAACTTCTCTTTGCTAGCCGATTAATAATACTTAGTATGTTTTTGTCATGATATATGTTTATACACTGTTGCCCCCTCATTTATGCAATTTTGCAAGGGGGATGCTGCCGAAATTTTATATATAGATGTCAGAAGTGTTGTTTAGTAGCATTCTGGGGTGTTGGTGGACCCCGGGGTGTTACAGTTTCAAAGAAATTTGTCATGCCAAGGGATGAAACCCATACCCTCAATGTGAAGAAGGTCGCTTTGAAATCTATGAGCAAGGATTGACTTCTCGAGATTGTTTGATCCTGTTTGCATCATTTCTTGGGATTTATAATTTATTTTCCTTTTATTCGTACAGGCCATGCATGGAAGGATTTCAAGTGGAAACTAAATATAAATTATGTCAGGAAGGACAAAACTCCATTTGAGGACTATCCAGAACTCAAGAAAGAGTGGTGGCCAGACTTTGTGGAGTGAGTTACCTCTGATGAGTATATTGCTCTAGGAGAAAAGGGCAAGCAAAGCCAAAGCATGAATAAGTTCCGTCAAAAACTAGGTCGGCGAAGCTATACTGTACAAAAGAGAAAATGGGAAAAGGAAGATGCACAAGCATTAACCGAGGGTAAATCTATTCCATTTCAAGACATGCCAGATGGTCGTCATAAGGATTGGGCAAGGGCGAGGAATCCTTCTGGCGATGTGAACATAACTGAAAGGGAAATGTGCCCTTGGGCCATTTCTAAGTATTTTGGTGATTGAGTGCAAACACAAGTGCTTAAATGTGAATCTATGCCCATGGATGAACAAAGTGCAAATCACAAGTAAAGGTATGTTTCTAAGCCTTAGTACATTGGTTTTGTGTACTAATATACTTGTCTAAGTGTTAGAAACAGAGAGAAGAAGAAAAGAAAAGAGATTGAAAAAGCTTGGCTGTGTTCAGCCAAGACTCAGTTCGGTCTGGAGCACCGGACTGTCCGGTGGCGCACCGGACAGTGTCCGGTGCACTAGGCTGACTCGGCCTGAAGAGGCCGCTCTCGGGAATTTGCCGACGGCGTACGGCTAAAATTCACCAGACTGTCCGGTGTGCACCGGACTGTCCGGTGAGCCAACGGTCGGCCGAACCAACGGTCGGCCGCGGAATCTGCGCGCGACACGTGGCCTGGCCAACGGTCGGAAGGGGGCACCGGACTGTCCGATGTGCACCGGACTGTCCGGTGCGCCAACGGCTCCCAGATCTGCAACGGTCGGCTGCGCTGTTTAAGGAAGGAAATCGGGCACCGGACAGTGTCCGGTGTGCACCGGACTGTCCGGTGCGCCCGACGACAGAAGGCAAGGATGGCCTTCCAGATTTGTTCTCAACGGCTCCTAGCTGCCTTGGGGCTATAAAAGGGACCCCTAGGCGCATGGAGGAGGACACCAAGTATTCCTACAACATTCCTAAGCACCAAGACATCGATCTCGCGCATTTGTTTCATTGTGATAGCATATAGAGCTCTTGTGGAGTTGTGAACTCTTTGAGTTGTGTTGCGAGCTCTTGTTGCTACTTGTGTGCGTGTTGTTGCTCTGATCTTTTGAAGTCTTGTGTGCGTTGCTCATTCCCCCCTTGCTCTGTGTTTCTTTGTGAACTTCAATTGTAAGGGCGAGAGGCTCCAAGTTGTGGAGATTCCTCGCAAACGGGATTGAGAAAAAGCAAGCAAAACACCGTGGTATTCAAGTGGGTCTTTGGACCTCTTGAGAGGGGTTGATTGCAACCCTCGTCCGTTGGGACGCCACAACGTGGAGTAGGCAAGCGTTGGTCTTGGCCGAACCACGGGATAATCCACTGTGTCATCTCTGTGATTGATCTCTTGTGGTAGTGTGTTGTTGAGACTCCTTTATAGCCACTTGGCAATTATTGTGCTAACACTTAACAAGTTTTTGAGGCTATAAGTTTAAGTTTTACAGGATCACCTATTCACCCCCCCCCCTCTAGGTGCTCTCAATTGGTATCAGAGCCGTTCTCTTCACAAAGGGACTAACCGCCCGAAGAGATGGATCCTAAAGGGAAGGGAATCGTGATCAACGACAAGGAGAAGGAGTCCTTCGTCAACGAGCCAAGGGATGACAAGTCCAACGACTCAGGCTCGGGCCACAGACGCAAAGATGGGAAGAAGAAGAAAACAAGACGCATCAAGGAGATCGTCTACTACGACAGCGATGAGTCTACTTCCTCCCAAAAGGACGACGACCACAACGAATACGAGAGAAAGAAACCGGTCAATTCGAACTTTTCTTTTGATTACTCTCGTATCCCTCAAAGTACTAATGCTCATTTATTATCTATTCCACTTGGTAAACCTCCTCATTTTGATGGAGAGGACTACGGATTTTGGAGTCACAAAATGCGTAGTCACTTGTTCTCTCTCCATCCTAGCATATGGGAGATTGTAGAAAGTGGAATGCACTTTGATAGTACGGATAGTCCCATGTTTATTAATGAACAGATTCATAAAAATGCACAAGCTACTACTGTGTTGCTAGCCTCTTTGTGCAGGGACGAGTACCATAAGGTGAGCGGCTTGGACAATGCCAAGCAGATCTGGGACACCCTCAAGATCTCTCATGAGGGGAATGATGTCACCTTGCTCACCAAGATGGAGTTGGTGGAGGGCGAGCTTGGACGGTTCGCAATGATAAGGGGCGAGGAGCCAACTCAAACATACAACCGACTCAAGACCCTTATCAACAAAATAAGGAGCTACGGAAGCACGCGATGGACGGATCACGACGTCGTCCGCCTAATGCTAAGGTCCTTTACCGTTCTTGATCCTCATTTGGTGAACAATATTCGTGAAAATCCTAGGTACACCAAGATGTCGCCCGAAGAAGTTCTGGGGAAGTTCGTAAGCGGGCGAATGATGATCAAGGAGGCAAGATATGTGGACGACGCGTTGAACGGTCCTATTCATGAGCCTCAACCCATTGCTCTCAAGGCAACGAGGAGCAAGGAGGCGCTACCAAGCAAGGTGGCGCAAGTTGAGGCGGCTGGGCTAAATAATGAGGAGATGGCCCTCATCATTAAACGCTTCAAGACGGCGCTTAAAGGTCGCAAGGGACAGCCAAGCAAGACCAAGACAAAGGAGAAGCGCTCGTGCTACAAATGTGGTAAGATTGGTCATTTCATTGCTAACTGTCCCGATAATGAAAGTGACCAGGAAAAGGGGAACAAAAGGGAGAAGAAGAAGCATTACAAGATGGCCAAGGGCGAGGCACATATCAGAAAGGAGTGGGATTCGGATTGCTCCTCCTCCGACTCCGACAATGAAGGACTCGCCGCCACCGCCTTCAACAAGTCATCTCTCTTCCCCAACGAGCATCACACTTGCCTCATGGAAAGGGAGAAGAAAGTAAGCACTCATGATACTAGTACTTATGCTTCTTCAAGTGAGGATGAGTCTAGTGATGATGAGATAGATTACTCATGCTTATTCAAGGGATTAGATAGATCTAAAATTAATAAGATTAATGAGTTGATTGATGCTTTGAATGACAAGAATAGATTACTAGAAAAACAAGAAAATCTTTTATATGAGGAGCATGATAAATTTGTTAGTGCACAAAATTCTCTTGCTCTAGAAATTAAAAGGAATGAAATGCTCTCTGGTGAATTATCTACTTGTCATGAAACCATTTCTACTTTACAAGGTGTTAACAATGAGTTAAATGCTAAATTAGAAGTAGCAAATAAATCTAATTCTTGTGTAGAACATGTTCTAATTTGTACTAGGTGTAAAGATTTTGACATTGATGCTTGTAGTGAACACCTAGTTTCAATTTCCAAACTTAATGATGAATTGGCTAGTCTTAATGCTCAACTTAAGACTAGCAAGAATGATTTCGATAAGCTAAAATTTGCAAGGGATGCCTACACGATTGGTAGACACCCCTCAATTAAGGATGGACTTGGCTTCAAGAGGGAAGCCAAGAACTTAACAAGCCATAAGGCTCCCATCTCCGCCAAGGAGAAAGGGAAGGCCCCTATGGCAAGTAGTGCTAAAAAGAACCATGCTTTTATGTACCATGATAAGAGACAAACTAGAAATGCTTATAGGAGTTACAATGCTTATGATGATTTTGATTCTCATGACATGTTTGCTTCTAGTTCTTTCTATGTGCATGATAGAAATGTTGGTAGGAGAAATGTTGTTCATAATATGCCTAGGAGAAATGTTGTTAATGTTCCTAGGAAAGTTAATGAACCTTCTACAATATATCATGCTTTGAATGCTTCCTTTGCAATTTGTAGAAAGGATAGAAAGGTGATTGCTAGGAAATTAGGGGCAAAATGCAAGGGAGATAAAACTTGCATTTGGGTCCCTAAGACAATTGTAACTAACCTTGTAGGACCCAACAAGAGTTGGGTACCTAAGTCCCAAGCCTAAATTTGCCTTGCAGGTTTATGCATCCGGGGGTTCAAGCTGGATTATTGATAGCGGATGCACAAACCATATGACGGGGGAGAAGAAGATGGTCACCTCCTACGTCAAGAATAAGGATTCCCAAGATTCAATTATATTCGGTGATGGGAATCAAGGCAAGGTAAAAGGGTTAGGTAAAATTGCAATTTCTAATGAGCACTCTATCTCTAATGTGTTTTTAGTAGAGTCTCTGGGATATAATTTGCTATCGGTTAGTCAATTATGCAATATGGGATATAACTGTCTATTTACAAATGTAGATGTGTCTGTCTTTAGAAGAAGTGATGGTTCACTAGCTTTTAAGGGTGTATTAGACGGCAAACTTTACTTAGTTGATTTTGCAAAAGAAGAGGCCGGTCTAGATGCATGCTTAATTGCTAAGACTAGCATGGGCTGGTTGTGGCATCGCCGCTTAGCACATGTGGGGATGAAGAACCTTCACAAACTTCTAAAGGGAGAACACGTGATAGGTTTAACTAACGTGCAATTCGAAAAAGATAGACCTTGTGCAGCTTGTCAGGCAGGTAAACAGGTGGGAGGAGCGCATCACAGCAAGAATGTGATGACCACATCAAGACCTCTGGAGCTGCTGCATATGGACCTCTTCGGACCCGTCACCTATCTGAGCATAGGAGGAAGTAAGTATGGTTTAGTTATTGTTGATGACCTTTCCCGCTTCACTTGGGTGTTCTTTTTGCAGGATAAGTCTGAAACCCAAGGGACCCTCAAGCGCTTCCTCAGGAGAGCTCAAAATGAGTTTGAGCTCAAAGTGAAGAAGATACGGAGCGACAACGGGTCCGAGTTCAAGAACCTTCAAGTGGAGGAGTTCCTTGAAGAGGAAGGGATCAAGCACGAGTTCTCCGCTCCCTACACACCACAGCAAAATGGTGTGGTAGAGAGGAAGAACAGGACGCTCATCGATATGGCGAGGACGATGCTAGGAGAGTTCAAGACCCCCGAGTGCTTTTGGACGGAAGCCGTGAACACGGCTTGCCACGCCATCAACAGGGTCTACCTTCATCGCCTCCTCAAGAAGACGTCATATGAGCTACTAACCGGTAACAAACCCAATGTATCTTACTTTCGTGTATTTGGGAGCAAGTGCTACATTCTAGTGAAGAAGGGTAGAAATTCTAAGTTTGCTCCCAAAGCTGTAGAAGGGTTTTTGTTAGGTTATGACTCAAATACAAAGGCGTATAGAGTCTTCAACAAATCATCGAGTTTGGTTGAAGTCTCTAGCGACGTTGTATTTGATGAGACTAATGGCTCTCCAAGAGAGCAAGTTGTTGATTGTGATGTAGATGAAGAAGATGTTCCGACGGCCGCTATACGAACCATGGCGATTGGAGAAGTTCGGCCACTGGAACAAGTTGAACGAGATCAACCTTCTTCCTCAACTATGGTGCATCCCCCAACTCAAGACGATGAACAGGTTCATCAACAGGAGGCGTGTGATCAAGGGGGAGCACAAGATGATCATGTGATGGAGGAAGAAGCGCAACCGGCACCTCCAACTCAAGTTCGAGCGATGATTCAAAGGGATCATCCCGTCGACCAAATTCTGGGTGACATTAGCAAGGGAGTAACTACTCGGTCTCGATTAGTTAATTTTTGTGAACATTACTCCTTTGTCTCTTCTATTGAACCTTTCAGGGTGGAAGAGGCCTTGCTAGATCCGGACTGGGTGTTGGCCATGCAGGAGGAACTCAACAACTTCAAGCGCAATGAAGTTTGGACGCTGGTGCCTCGTCCCAAGCAGAATGTTGTGGGAACCAAGTGGGTGTTCCGCAACAAACAGGACGAGCACGGAGTGGTGACGAGGAACAAGGCTCGACTTGTGGCAAAAGGTTATGCCCAAGTCGCAGGTTTGGACTTTGAGGAGACTTTTGCTCCTGTGGCTAGGCTAGAATCAATTCGTATCTTGCTAGCATATGCCGCTCACCATTCTTTCAGATTGTTCCAAATGGATGTGAAGAGCGCTTTCCTCAACGGGCCAATCAAGGAGGAGGTGTACGTAGAGCAACCCCCTGGCTTCGAGGATGAACGGTACCCCAACCACGTGTGTAAGCTCTCTAAGGCGCTCTATGGACTTAAGCAAGCCCCAAGAGCATGGTATGAATGCCTTAGAGATTTCTTAATTGCTAATGCTTTCAAGGTTGGGAAAGCCGATCCAACTCTTTTCACTAAGACATGCGATGGTGATTTGTTTGTGTGCCAAATTTATGTCGATGACATAATATTTGGTTCTACTAATAAAAAGTCTTGTGAAGAGTTTAGCAGGGTGATGACGCAGAAATTCGAGATGTCAATGATGGGCGAGTTGAACTACTTCCTTGGGTTCCAAGTGAAGCAACTCAAGGATGGCACCTTCATCTCTCAAACGAAGTACATGCAAGATCTGCTGAAGCGGTTTGAGATGAAGGACGCCAAGCCCGCAAAGACGCCGATGGGAACCGACGGACACACCGACCTCAACAAAGGAGGTAAGTCCGTTGATCAAAAAGCATACCGATCAATGATAGGGTCTTTACTTTATTTATGTGCTAGTAGACCGGATATTATGCTTAGCGTATGCATGTGTGCTAGATTTCAATCCGATCCTAAGGAGTGTCACTTAGTGGCGGTGAAGCGAATTCTGAGATATTTAGTTGCTACGCCTTGCTTTGGGCTCTGGTATCCAAAGGGGTCTACCTTTGACTTGATTGGATATTCAGACTCCGACTATGCTGGATGTAAGGTCGATAGGAAGAGTACATCAGGGACGTGCCAATTCTTAGGAAGGTCCCTGGTGTCATGGAACTCTAAGAAACAAACCTCTGTTGCCCTATCCACCGCTGAGGCCAAGTATGTTGCCGCAGGACAGTGTTGCGCGCAACTACTTTGGATGAGGCAAACCCTCAGGGACTTTGGCTGAGCAAAGTCCCACTCCTATGTGATAATGAGAGTGCTATCCGCATGGCGGAAAATCCTGTTGAGCACAGCCGCACAAAGCACATAGACATCCGGCATCACTTTCTGAGAGACCACCAGCAAAAGGGAGATATCGAAGTGTTTCATGTTAGCACCGAGAACCAGCTAGCCGATATCTTTACCAAGCCTCTAGATGAGAAGACCTTTTGCAGGCTGCGTAGTGAGCTAAATGTCTTAGATTCGTGGAACTTGGATTGAATTGTAGCATACATGTGTTTATGCCTTGATCATGTTCATTCTGCATTTTGTTGCTTATTGTGGTGCTCAAGTTGTACAAACACTCCCTGGACCTCACAAGTCCGTTGCAAAGTGATGCACATGTTTAGGGGGAGATGTGTTACAACTTGACCCTTTGAGACTAACCATATGGTTGAGTTTGCTTGTTTTAGTCTCGAAGGAGAATTCAAAGGGAAAAGGTGGACTTGGACCATGAAAGACTTCCACTGCACTCCGATGAGAGGGTAACCTATTCCAAGTCCATCTCATGAACTCTTATTGCCATTTGCTCTTAATTGAAGATTTTGGTGAGGCAATGGGGTTAGGGGGCCAAAGTTGATCCCGTTTTGGTGCTTCATGCCAAAGGGGGAGAAAATAAAGGCCAAAGCAATAAATGGATCAGCTACCACTTGAGAAACTTTGAAAATAGTAGAATAGAACTTTTGGTTTGTCAAAACTCCTGTATTGTCTCTTTTATCAAAAGTTGGTTTCTTGTGGGGAGAAATGTTGATTATGGGAAAAGGGGGAGTTTTTGAAATCTTTGATCAATCTCTTTTGGAATGACTCTCTTTATGCTTCAACATGTGTGTTTGACTTAGAGATAGAGATTTGAGTTTGATTTTCAAAAACAAACCAAGTGGTGGCAAAGGATGATCCATATATGCCAAAAATGATTCAAAATAAAATTTGAGTTTTATTTGAAGTGATTTTGCACTTGTTCTAGTTGCTTTATGTTGTGTTGGCATAATACACCAAAAAGGGGGAGATTGAAAGGGAAATGTGCCCTTGGGCCATTTCTAAGTATTTTGGTGATTGAGTGCAAACACAAGTGCTTAAATGTGAATCTATGCCCATGGATGAACAAAGTGCAAATCACAAGTAAAGGTATGTTTCTAAGCCTTAGTACATTGGTTTTGTGTACTAATATACTTGTCTAAGTGTTAGAAACAGAGAGAAGAAGAAAAGAAAAGAGATTGAAAAAGCTTGGCTATGTTCAGCCAAGACTCAGTTCGGTCTGGAGCACCGGACTGTCCGGTGGCGCACCGGACAGTGTCCGGTGCACCAGGCTGACTCGGCCTGAAGAGGCCGCTCTCGGGAATTTGCCGACGGCGTACGGCTAAAATTCACCGGACTGTCCGGTGTGCACCGGACTGTCTGGTGAGCCAACGGTCGGCCGAACCAACGGTCGACCGCGGAATCTGCGCACGACACGTGGCCTGGCCAACGGTCGGAAGGGGGCACCGGACTGTCCGGTGCGCCAACGGCTCCCAGATCTGCAACGGTCGGCTGCGCTGTTTAAGGAAGGAAATCGGGCACCGGACAGTGTCCGGTGTGCACCGGACTGTCCGGTGCGCCCGACGACAGAAGGCAAGGATGGCCTTCCAGATTTGTTCTCAACGGCTCCTAGCTGCCTTGGGGCTATAAAAGGGACCCCTAGGCGCATGGAGGAGGACACCAAGTATTCCTACAACATTCCTAAGCACCAAGACATCGATCTTGCGCATTTGTTTCATTGTGATAGCATATAGAGCTCTTGTGGAGTTGTGAACTCTTTGAGTTGTGTTGCGAGCTCTTGTTGCTACTTGTGTGCGTGTTGTTGCTCTGATCTTTTGAAGTCTTGTGTGCGTTGCTCATTCCCCCCTTGCTCTGTGTTTCTTTGTGAACTTCAATTGTAAGGGCGAGAGGCTCCAAGTTGTGGAGATTCCTCGCAAACGGGATTGAGAAAAAGCAAGCAAAACACCGTGGTATTCAAGTGGGTCTTTGGACCTCTTGAGAGGGATTGATTGCAACCCTCGTCCGTTGGGACGCCACAACGTGGAGTAGGCAAGCGTTGGTCTTGGCCGAACCACGGGATAATCCACTGTGTCATCTCTGTGATTGATCTCTTGTGGTAGTGTGTTGTTGAGACTCCTTTATAGCCACTTGGCAATTATTGTGCTAACACTTAACAAGTTTTTGTGGCTATAAGTTTAAGTTTTACAGGATCACCTATTCACCCCCCCTCTAGGTGCTCTCAATAACAGAGTCACATCCAATCATAAAGAAAATTGTAATGTTCCTCTCCACACATAACTTGTCCATTTAATTTTCTTACCATATTTGATTCAAACATAAAATTGTTTTTATAGGTAGATCTAAATTAAAAGTCAGTAGCTAGTACCTTTACACCATTGGATAATATGGACATACTTGCAACAACAATAGGGAGTAATCATCCAGGGAGGACAACAGGGGTGAGTGCTTATGTGGGTTTAGGGATGGGTCTTGCTCAAGGTGATGGCCCTCTTAAGAAGAAACGTAGAACAACGAAAGAATATGTCAAGAGGATTGTGGATGAGTTCGAGGCCAAGTTTGAGAAACTGACAGCCCTGTGTCAGAGTATGGAGCGTCGATTAAACAATTCTGAGAGTTGCTCATCTTCAAAATTTGTGGATACACCAGACCATGCAACACATCATTCAGTTGACTCATTACAATTAACTTCATCTACTTGCAGCACATATGACTTATTAGATAACCAAATCAATGTTCCACTAAAATTCTGCATTTTCCCTTAATTCTTCCAATGTTTAACATTTCAGGAGGTGATTAAATGCAAGTTGGTGGTGCAGATAGGTCCGCAATCTGTTGTGGTCGCTAGAGGGCAGGCTTACCCTCCAAAGGATGTTGTAACCGTCCATGGGATAGAGCGGCAAGATGACCACACAAAAGTGCAGGTTGATTTTGTGTTTGACAACTTCTTGGAATTTCCACTCCCTATTCCTATCGCTGGTGGTGATATGTTCAATCTTGGCGAAGCTAAAAATTCATTTGTGTTATGGCCTAAGTCAGGCATACAACTAGCAGAGGTACACTTTACTAACTTCAACCCGATGGAGTTATTATTGTTATTCACAACTTGGTTAATGTCATGTACTTGTTTCTGACTTTTACATAGGAAACAACAGTTCATGCAAAGCCTCAACAAGTCCCAGACACATCGCCTCAGGTACTCCATCACACACCTGAAAAGGATAAAATGCCAACACCAACAATGGGTACCGAGAATATAGATGTCACACATAGTGCCTCCAATGTCAGCAAGAATATGAAACATAAGCATAAAAAACATAACAAAAGCAAAGAGAAGGAGCAAAAAAATTCACAACAGAAAAACATAGAAGATGATGGTCTTGATCCCCTTTGGACTCCCCCCTTTCATCAACGATCTCCACCACCAGATCCAAATAATAAACAATTTGTGCTAGGGCAGCCTTTAGTATCTAGTGCATTGCTTAAGAGGATGGGTAAACAGAGCCAATGTTTCCACAAATGGTATTTTGCTATGACCACACCAATATTTCGAAGGCAAAGTGCCACACACTTCATGGTACGATACGAAGAACATGATTTTCTTGAAAAATCTGGGGTCTATGCAGTAGAATTCGATGATGTATTTCACATCTACAATGATCTTGCCCTTGACATATCCTTACATCGGAGTTGGATGTTGTGAGTGAGATCCACCATTTCCTATAAGTGTCTACTTTTTGTTCTTTATCTAACTATTCTTTTAATAGATGCATGAGGAAGATAGACAAATACAGAGGCATAGTTGGCTTTTTAGATCCAGAGATGATCATTTTAAAGAGAATCAATGAAGAGGCTGATGAAGTCGAAGCATACATTGTGAAAGCATTGCTTGCTCAGCAGGACATGGAGTGCATATTTGTTGTTTGCCAGGAAGGGTAAGGCCCAGCACTAATAACACTCTATAGTTTTTAATCTGTATCTTAATGTTCTATCTTCCTCATTTCAGTTACCATTGGGCCTGGTTAGTTATTTTCCCAAAATGGAATACAGTGTACAATATTGACTCCAAAGGTTACCAATCCCCTAGCTGCTATAGTATTAAGAAGCTATTCGACGAGTGGGTATTACCTTTATCATAATTCTATTTTCCTCTATATTTCAATTGTTATTTACACCGTTAGTCACCATTATTGTAGGGCTTTTGGTGCTTATGTCGACAAAAAAGGTCGCCATAACAAGAATTTTGGTCGCACAGTTATATGGAAACATTTTCAGGTAATCATGTCCTTGACCTGAAATTATTAGCAAGACATATAATTAGACATTCCCGCTGGATATTTTCCTTATGAATGACATCTTTTAGGCACACATACAACCACCTGGCAGTGTGTTTTGCAGACAATATGTGATGTACCACATGTTATCCTTTGCGGATAATCTTAGTTTGGACCATGATCGATATCCTCAGGTTGTTTTTACAGTCTGCATTCTATTTTACTCAAACCTATGCAATATGACGTTATAAATATTTACATGGTTTATGTTTTTCAAGGGTCATGCTGGTTTTGCAACCTGTCCATTATTGCCTGATGAGATAGCAAATGTCCGAGAACGGTTGCTCGACTTCTTCATGAATGAGGTGATAGACATTGGTGGATCATGCAGGGTTGAGGGTGCTTCATATAACTAAATCTAGCATGGCTTCCTAGGTAAGATGTTACATTCATATAACCTTTTACATCATATGCCACATTGTGAGGTGTTCATATGTGTCTAACTAATAATTATTGTGTTCTCCTATTTGTTGTACAGGAAAATATGGAATGGCCGCACCAGTGTGGAGACTTGATTTCATATATATTTAGTTAGGCACAACAATAGCGCAAACAATTGATTACCAAGTTTGTCATTAGTATTTTAGTTTGGATATAGAGTACGCTTATGCATGAGCTATTTGACAATGTTTATTCATGAGATATATAATGGTAATTATGAATGATATCATCCTACTTTCATATATTTGATGGACATCACATATGCATCTAGATTTTTCTCCAAGTTTCAACATGTAGTACATAGGGCTAGGTGTCGATCCGGATTGTGGCGCCCGATGAGGTGGGGGCGTGGAGAGTGGCAGGGAATCCTCATCGTTGTACTGAAGCTTACATGAAAGGTACGAGTTATTTAGTCTAAACTTCATTGACTTGAGAACACACTGCCATTTGGTCCTGTTTCTCTACTTATAGTTGTCATTTATGAAGTAACAATATATGTTCTCCTATTTTGTACTGTGAGAAAAGGAAGTTCACTTTATAACTCTCTAATTTTATTTCTTCCCGCTAATCTAAAAAAATTGTTTAATTGTCTGTTCAAGTAAAGTGAAATTTCATGTCCAACTTCTACATTGTAGCCAAATGAAAGCTTGTATGAGCAGAAGCCCGAAGAAACAGCTCCTGTCCTGCCATCATCGGTGATTGCAAGTACTACAGCTAGGAGCAAACCCCATACTTCCCGATTTGAATATGTAGAAAATGCACCTGCTCCTAAGACTGGGAGCAGCTCAGAAGGCAATCTCATGAGTGGACATGTTGCACCCCCAAAGTCATCGAACTTCTTTGTTGAATTTGGGATGGATAGTGGATATCACAAAAAATATACATCAAGTTCATCCAAAGTGCAGGTAACTGTTTTATTCAGAAATATACGATTAATCATCATTCATCAATATGTGAACTCCATTGAGGAAGTATATTGTAAAGTCAGAACTAAAAAGAGGAACATTTGGTTCCACCATTTCACCTTATTTTGTACTAAGGGGAAGTATTTAGAGATTGAATTGATGGCAATTACTTCAGTCTTTAAACCTGTTATTAGTGTTGATAATGTTGATTCCATTCAGCTCTGTTTTTTTTTCTGCCCACCGAATCATTCGTTCCTCGCGCGTGTGCGATTCTGACGATGTGTCATGGTGGTGCCTGCGATTTCAGGCGTCGGAGAAGAAGCAGTCGAACCCGATGCGGGAGATGAAGGTCCAGAAGCTCGTGCTCAACATCTCCGTCGACGAGAGCGGTGATCGCCTCACCCGTGCCGCCAAGGTATATATGCCCATTCCCCAGAATACTTCTATGTAGGTTCTACCTGCTGTTTCTTTCAGTTCGTTCTGCACTCGTGTGACCTAGAGCAAATGTGTTTGAGTCACATCTAGTTGTGCTCCACTAGTCCACTTCCATTTTTGATGAGAATTAGTTCTGCACTGCAGCCTAATCTCAGGTCCTCAAGCCGTCCAATCTCCTGTGTTGTTGACACCACTTAAATTGTGCCATCCAAATGCTAAGTAGTAATATGATTGTTTTCAACATCAGCTGTGGTTAGTTATTGTTCCCATAATTTCAGTTAGAGACTGATCAATGGTCCCAATTTTGCTTTTATTTCTTAGGGCTAAAATGAGGCTTTTCTTTGTCGCCTATTGATATTGTTCACACTGAACTGTTGCTCTAACCTATGTTTGTTGTTAATTAGGTACTGGAGCAGCTGAGTGGCCAGTCACCGGTATTCTCCAAGGGTAATTTTCTTAAACCTAACGTTATCAATGTGTAGTGTGGTCCTGGATTCATGATGGTCGTAGCAACCATGTTGTGACATTGCAGCAAGGTACACTGTGAGGTCGTTTGGGATCCGGCGCAGTGAGAAGATCGCATGCTATGTGACGGTGCGGGGTGAGAAGGCAATGCAGCTGCTGGAGAGTGGCTTGAAGGTGAAGGAGAACGAGCTGCTGAGGAGGAACTTTAGTGACACTGGTTGCTTTGGATTTGGTATCTAAGAGCACATTGATCTTGGCATCAAGTAAGATGATCTCATGTCTTATCGTAAATAATTTGAATGAGGCCTATTTGTTTCTGTGAACGGGTGTTTTATGATGGGCATTGTTGCTTGCCTGTAAGCAGGGGAAAATATATGTAACTTTGTATTCATGTAGCTTGTACCCACTATGGTCACTACGTACTGGGATAGCTTAAGGCTAAGTTCTTAACACAATTTATAACCATGCATGTGATCGATCTATCAGAGATTGAATAGCTCGAATATGGTATTGCTTTGGATTTGGCAGCAGCCAGCAAGGTTGTTCAGGCTTGAGTAGGTCGATGAAGTGGTTTTGCAGA
This sequence comes from Zea mays, assembly GCF_902167145.1. Taxonomy (NCBI): domain Eukaryota; kingdom Viridiplantae; phylum Streptophyta; class Magnoliopsida; order Poales; family Poaceae; genus Zea; species Zea mays. Next base: position 75,133,346 of record NC_050098.1, read on the forward strand.
AGTTTTAAGTCCCCATTTTCTGACCAAAACGAAACTGATGGTGGGGCCAGTTCGATCCCCTTATCAAAGCCAGTAGTCACATAGCTGCAGTAGACCATTCAAGTGCTCAGGTGTCTTTCTCTTTGTGGCTTACAGGCTATCATCAGCACAACACCTTACTCATCTCCTATCTTCTGTTTTAAACTATATCATGTAAACAGTGCAAGCGATGAGTGAAGGGTGACTAATAGGCTTCTTTAATCAGCACTGCAGTATCTTTTGTTGAATTAACCTATACTCACTTCATTTTATTTATATAATACAGTCCATTTAGCAAATTTTGTTTGATGTGCAGTGACACGACCTTGACAGTCAAGATGCTCTTTCAGGTTATTTTCTCCTGAAACCACTTCTTTTGCCATTTCCTAATGTTATGGTCCCAGTTACATCTCCATTCATTGCAGGAGATGGTCCTAGTTACTTTACATGGTTCTGTTGGACACAATGAAGCCATCCAGATATGCTATTAAAAATCCTGCTAGTCATTATGGCTTTAAACTGTACCATGTTTGTTCTATTTTCAGCTAGGCAGAGCATGTTCTATTTATAGCAGGCCAGCAGACACCAGGCAGTAAGGTGATGTATGAGTCAATTATCAGGTGACAAAATGGTTATGTTTAATCATGCATGTTTTCTTCCTGGCTCTCTATGTTTCTTTGAGGCATTCAAGTACTTGTAGTATCAGTGCATCACTGTTATGTATATATGTGTTGATGTTCGTCATCTAAGATTAAATACATCCTGATAGGTCATTACTTGCTAATGTGCATCTGATTTTGCTGTTGCCAAGATGGAAATGTTTTTTGGCAGCTTTCTCAGTGAATCAGTATCACCGCAGAACCTTTTTGGACACCCAGATGTCGAGAGATGCCCATTCCTGAGGAATATCAATGGAGCTACAACCTTTTCCCTCTCTTCTGCTTTGCCAGTAGCTGCTCACACTACTACAGCATACCTCTGTACAGGCGGTTTGGTTCGCCACCACACATGCGTTTCTAGGAACCGCTTGTGGTGCACCGCGTAAGATGTAAAACAACATCACAGGCGGTCAATCAAAAACCGCTTGTGAAAAACACAGATTACAGGCGGTCCAGTTCAAAGGAACCGCCTATGATAGACACACATCACAGGCAGTCCAGTTCAAAGGAACCGACTGCATACACTATAAATCACAGACGGTTTTCATTATACAGATTCATATATACAGAATTTTCAAACACAGAATATACACAGATTTCATACACAGATTATACACAGATTCACATAGATTGCATAATACACAGATTATACACAGATTCATCCACATACACAGATTTACACATATTACAAGTTCCATAACAGGTATAATACACAGATTACAAGTTCCATAACAGGTATAATACACAGATTCATCCACAAATCAAGTTCCATCGTCATACACAGAATTATACACATATCAAGTTCCATATACAACTAAACATCTCAAAGTTCCATAGACAACTAAACATCTAAAGTTCCTAACTAAAGACCTAAACACTGTGTGATATTGTGTACAAACTTAGTTCTGGGAATTTTTGCAAATTTCCATTTGTATTGTAGAATAGCCCTTGTGGATGAAGAACTTCACGGCGCATAAAGTAAAGCAAGTCTCTTACAACCTTAGCAACGCCGACGGAAACCATATCTCTTTCTAACCATTCAGCATTGATCTTGGATTTAGGAACCTGCAATGAAAGCAAAAAGCAAGCGGTGCTAAGAGTAATGTGATGAGCAACAATATAACATAAAAATTGCAACATAGACAATGATAGCGAACTTACATCCTCAGGATTGACCATGTAATGGAAGGTGACACGACACCATTCGCATACATAATAACCGCACAGGACAGTACCCGGAGGTTGTTTGCCACCATATGGAAATAATGATATTGACAAATTAGGCTTGTCCTCTGGATGTTCGCCGCCAAGATCTTTCCAATAAAAACGGTATGCACTGCATATAAGAATAGCATTGTGAGATTAAGAATACATTTGTTAAGTTGTAATAAGTACAAGTGTGCAATAATAATCATACTTCTCTAAAATCTTCAAGAAGTCATTATACGTAGCCTTTTCCATTCTCAGTGAGTCGAAGACCACGACTTTACAATCCTTTGGCCAGATCATGATACAAATGTAGTGGTCACTATATAGACATAGACGAAAACACATGTTAAGATCACGATTGCCATAATTTATAGTTCAAAATTAAACCATGTCGATAACTTACTTAAAGTGGTGCAGAGCTATTATTAAGTCCTTGCCATGTTGTACATGACTATACATGGCTCGTCCAATGTATGCCGCCATTACCTTCATTTTCTTTCTCTGATTCTGTTTGACGGCTTTCTCAAATTCAGCATCGTCCAAGTCTTTGTATTCTTCTCCATGCCTCCGAGCAACTACTTTGTAGCGAGCTTGGGATATCATCAACGGGTCAAGAAACCCTGTCTTAAGTTGTTTCTTCTTATCATCCATGTATTGCATCCTACGTGTAATAGTGTTAATCGTTAGACTCTCGTTTATGTGTGCGTGTACAAAACTAACAAATATGAAAGTTTAGAGGTACTTATAAGCAAAAGAGGGTTAAGTAGTTGGTTTCCATCCTTTGTCGGTGGTACAACGACCAGAGATCGTCAAAGAATAAATGCCGCACATGATCTATATGATCATTGCTCCAAAATGCATCTTTTGGCACAACAAATGTGAAGTCCTCGAGTTTGTATTTGTTGCTAGCCACCATGTACCACTCATGCATTCTAATCTCCGGAGTCGACAACTTAGAAAGTTGCACCGTCGTCAAGAATGGCCTCCCATTCACAAATTTTGGAGGAACATCCTCCTTCTTGTATACCGAGATATTGGTTTTAAGACGTAATGATTCTCGAGTATGAATCATTCCATCTTCTTCCCATACTTCGAAATTGTCTATTTGGGACCGTGTGCCTACTCCATGAGATACTGATTCCGCTTTTGATTGATTTGTGATAACTCTCTGCAATTTATGCAGGTAGCGTGCCACTGATTCTGACGGTTTCTTGACATCGTCAGTGGCGATTCGCTTATGAATTTTCTTTGAAATAGTTGGCCCTTCAACATTGGTGCCAACCTTTGGTTCCTTTTTGATGTTGACGTCGACATTCTGAGGAACAATTTTGTCTACGTCCCCCTCGTCGAGTTCCTTCGCAAGAGGCGATATGATTGTTTCAAGGATTTTTTTGGAGGTCGGTGTCATATTTTCCAGCACCATGGGGTGTGGAATGATCGAACTATATTTTTGTTGCATTGGTGTTGAATTCGGCTCATCACCCAACTTGATGTCGCGTCGATGCCAAAGGACCAACTCGTTCATTGCCTCCTGCAAAGTTATGATCCCCTCAACTGGAAAATCTATCTCCCAATCTTCACAACCACTGTCTGTGATTTCTAGAACTTGGACCACAGCATAGTGTGGCGGGACAGGATTATCCTTGTAGTTAACAAGTCCTGGTTTTACCAAAGCAGTAGCAGCTTGCTTTGTTTTTGTCCCAGATCGATTGATTGGAATATGAAGAAAGCAAGGCTTGTCCTCAACAATATCGTCTACAGGGTACTTGGTCAAGTCTTGCACAGATCCAACGCTGCTAGGGACTATAGGTGGACTCATGTGGCTTGGCTTGAGTTCAAATGATATGCATTCTGTTTTCTTCATTTTGTTCATCACGTCATTAATAGCCTTTTGTACCCTTTCATCAATAGTCTCTTCAAGGGTCCTTTTCGACTTCTCGTGTTTCCTATATGACGACGCATACTCTGGAAACGCCTCTCTCCAGGAAATCTTAGAAGAGATTCCCCGAGCCCGCCCAGTGTGTTCAGGATTGCCTAGTGCTGCAATTAGTATGTCATTCTCCCTCCGAGGCTTAAATTCTCCTTTTTTCTCTTATCTGCATATTCTTGAATTTTTGTCGAAACTTCGCCTACCAACTCTGGATGCAAAAGTTTGTCGTCCTCACTCAAACCTGCCCGACCTAAGATCCAACGAATAGCTCGCTCATAGATATCTTTTAATATTGGGTCCAAAGTGCCGTTAGTTATAGCTTCCTCGATTATCCTGTTCCACTGCACAACTTTATGGTGATATCCAGTTGACCCCAGGCGATGGGGGTGTTTGTTCATCTTCGCTCTCTGAGAATTAGTTTCGCCCAGTTCTTTGGCCTTCAGTTCGGTCTTCTGACGAACAAATTCCTCCCACTGAGCTTGAGTGATTTTCCCCATTTTCTTGGGCGGAGGAACCTTATTCTTCTTAACAAATTCCCTATTCATCTCGGCTTTCCACCCATGAAACATCTTGGCCATAGCAGAGAGCATCGACTTCCTTACTGCATCCTCTGTGCCTTTTAGGAACTTGAATGACTCAGACAACTTAGCCCATAGCTTATTGCGGGTGTCTTCATCTAAATCCTTCCCTTTTTGAAGTGTGATTGGCACTATATCTCTAACAGTAGACCTGCAGGAATTTCGAAACTTTGTAACCACGTCAAGTGGTTCTTCAGGAAACCCCTCTGCATTTGTTTTGTTACGTACATAACTGTACCTTCTTTCATCTGATTCGGACCTCGTCGCCCTCGTTTCCGCTTATGTGAAACGGATGATTCAGGCATCGGAGCATCCTCCGTGTTTCGTGTAGAAGATGCATCCTCTTTCTTCTCTTCATTTGAAATCTATATAGTGAAACAATTAATGGCCTTTCATATATGAACATTATTTTAAAATATAGTCGGCATATTTCTATTTACCTCTTCATCGTTGGGAATATAGTCGGCATCAAGCTCATCTGATGTTTTTTTCTTCCTTGGAGGTATAGGAGTACAAGGATTATCGTCAGTAGAACTATCCTCCCCGCTCCCTTCACCGGAGCTGCTCGTTGTCTGCCATTCAAGTTTGGTCGCGTCTTCATCAACTTTGTTAGACGCACCGGTGCAGACCACATCCATACTAGGCTGCTCGTTGTCTGCCATTCAAGCTGGTTCCATCGATAAAGGCATATACTTTTAGTCTGATATACTGGTTCCATCAATAAGGGAACTTGGAGAAAAGGTGATTCAAAAGAAATCGAGCCCAAACCCGCCTCCGGGGCAGGATCGGGTCGGGAAGCAAGCTCGCAGATAGAAGTGCACTTTCCAATGCAGTTAGACAGAGAAGGCATGGCTGTGATGTTATAATGCTGAAGGACCCCAAGAAGAGATTAAGCCCTGTAGTCTACCACCTCCCGTTATTTGTGGGCTTCACCGAGGGCGGGAAACATTTGGTGACATCAAACGACCTTCGGGCTGGGGACGTCTGCGAGCTTGTTAAGGGGCCAGACGATGGTGAGCCGGTGTACTCTGTCCGGATGTGTGGTCACAAAATTTAAAGCCGCCCCGGCTTCATCTGTGCGCTTCTCTTCTCTTATGTCGGCTACTAAGATCACTTAGCACCCCACCTAAGAGAAGAGAAGCACACACATGCAGCCGGGGCAGCTTTAAATTTTGTGACCACACATCCGGACATAGTACACCGGCTCACCATCGTCTGGCCCCTTAACAAGCTCGCAGACGTCTTCAGCCCGAAGGTCGTTTGCTATCACCAAATGTTTCCAGCCATCGGTGAAGCCCACAAATAACGGGAGGTGGTAGACTACAGGGCTTAATCTCTTCTTGGGGTCCTTCAGCATTATAACATCATAGCCATGCCTTCTCTGTCTAACTGCATTGGAAAGTGCACTTCTATCTGCGAGCTTGCTTCCCGACCCGATTCAGGCATTCCGCCGATGCCATTCTCCATATAAGTCCTAAACAGAGAATAGGGATGAGGTAGTCAAGATTGTAGGCGCTAGTGCTCAACTACTAGCATCTATAGATATGGACACAAGTTCAAATTTGGTGCTACTCGGCACCATCGATATCATTAGAAAAAAAACATCAAAGAGATCCACTTCCCAATAGTACTCGAAGATAGTTCATTGACTTGACACTCTCTAAGAGGTTCATACAAAATACATTATCTCTAAGAGTGAAACCTACGATACTCATATCGTGTTGTTTAGGACTAAAAATCAACAACCCCTTGACTGGTCGCTATCATACTCAATTCCAAAATATTTTTCCAATATGTCGGCTTGAGTAAGGAGATCTGGGCTTGGGAGTTCCTCCAAATCATCTGCAGCTTCATCATCTTCAGCATATTGCAGGGCTTCATCTTGAATAATTTTAGCCCTCTTGGAGTCAGCATACTTTTTGATGGACAGAGCACACTTCTCAAGCATGTCGTATACATCTCCAATTTGAAACAAAGTGGTCTTAAGTGTGTACACTGATTCCGGTTCAATAGTATCCACAACCCCATTAGTCACTAGACTGCGAATGATGTTAACATGTGTCTCGATGACTCGAACTGAGCTCTCAACCATGTCAAGTGGCTCTTTTTCCATCTCTAAAACTGAAAATGGCCAAGTCTCACAATCAAAATTGAGATCGCAACAAAGGCAGGGATCAGAGGGAAAACAAGGATGTGGCTTATAGGGCAAAAAGAGGGGTCCAAATAACATTGTCATGGCTATGAACAAGTCAAAGATGGGAGATAAGAACAAGTCTTATAACATAGGGTTGGGAAGCAAAGATAGGTAGTCAAAAAACTAAGAAGGGAGATAAGAACAAGTCTTATAACATAGGGAGATAATAACATTGTCATGGCTATGTACTTCCATGATGTATGTGGCCATAAGCACATTTGCCCTAATGATTATCAAACAAAGATAGGTAGTCAAAAAACACTAAAAATAGACTTGTTGCCCCAATCACTATGGAGATTTTCTTATAACTGAATATGTAAGTGAAAAAACATTTAATCAGAAGGGATAAAAATAGATCCCAATCGATGGAGGGACACAAAATTCTTCATTCGAAGGATACTAACACCTTAATGGTATACAAACATTTAATCAGAAGGGATAAAAGAAATAAAAAAATTGATACATGAGAAGTAATTGACAACCAAGCAATAAGCAATAAGCATATTGACAACCAAACAAAATATGTAAGTGAAAACAACAGTAATTAATCTAAGAACTGATAATCAGGGATAGCCATTGATTAACACCTTAATGTGTTTGAACCATTGATTAACCTAAGCATTTGATTAACCTAACCATTTGATTAACCTAAGCTATGATTCAAACACATATATATCCAGCTGTGTATTCAAACACATATATGATTCAAACACAAGTAATCTGCCATCAATTAACATATATGATTCAAACACATATATGATTCAAACAGATATAGGAAATTCGAGCCATGAACTTAGAAGAAATGAACCTGAACTTTGACCTTACTACGAGAGGAAGAAGAAAGAGCTTGGGGACGGCGGCGCTTCGGGCTCGAGGACCGTGACGGCGGCCCTTGTTGCTCGGGGACGGCGTTGCTCGGGGACGGCGTTGCTCGGGGACCGTGACGGTGGCGCTTCGGGCTCGGGGACGGCGGCGCTCGGGCTCGGGGACAAGGACGGCGGGGCTCGAGCTCGGTGAAGGGGATGGTGGCGCTCAGGCTCGGTGAAGGGGACGGCATTGCTCGGGCGCTCGGGGACGGCAGCGCTCGGGCTCGGGGACGAGGACGGCGGGGCTCGAGCTCGGTGAAGGGGACGGTGGCGCTCGGGCTCGGTGAAGGGGACGGCGTTGCTCGGGCGCTCGGGGACGGTGGCGCTCGGGCTCGGGGACGGGGACGGCGGCACTCGAGCTCGGGGACGGGGACGGCGGGGCTCGGGTTCGTGCTCGGGGACGGGGACACGGCGGCAGCCTGGCGGCGCTCGGGTTCGTGCTCGGGCAGGAAGAGTTAGGGTTCCTGCCGACCAACGAGCTTTTTATATTGTAAAGAATCACAGGCGGACATTTAGCAAAACCGCCTGTGATAGACAACATCACAGGCGGTTGTTAATTCCGACCGCCTGTGATAAATTAACTTCACAGGCGGTCGACATAAAAAACCGCCTGTGATGTTATCTATCACAAGCGGTTTTGCTAAATATCCGCCTGTGATGTGTGTACACTATAAAAGGGCTAGCCCCCGATGGGTTCCAGAACCCTAATTCACAGCACTAGCGGCGGCGGGTTTTTTTTGAGATCTACAGGGAGAAGGTTTTGTTTTTGAGTTTATTGATTGATTTCAATAGTTTATGCATATATATGATCTCCATTTGTTTTCTTTCTCATTTTGATGCGATTTTTTGCCTTAATTTTGTAATATAGAACGGATTTGAAGAAAAGCTTTGGAATTCAAGATTTGGACTTATAATAGTTGATCTAGTTTAAAGATTCTTTAAAAACACAATTGTCTCACCTCAAGGTATCTATTGTTGCAATGTTTGTTTTATTTTCATACATATCAATTCGTTTCATGTTTTATGGATGAATTCAATTAATTAATGATTTTATTGATGTTAATCAATATAAGGATAGGTAATGGACCGAGGTTGGATTTACAATGTGCCAAGACCACATCCGTCATATATTCGAAATTTGAGAAGCTTTATTGAAGCGGCCAAAAAGCACGCGAATTTGCGAAAGAGCAAGGAGATATTATGTCCGTGCATCGACTGTGATAATAAGATAGCTTGGAGTGATACAGGAGTAATCCAATCACATCTGCTAAAAAGAGGGTTTACAAACAATTACACGATATGGTCAGAACATGGTGAGTTGGATCCGTGTGAAGTGCCTGGTAATGACGAGAGAGTTGTCGGAATTTTAGATCTTAAAGTTGATGGTAAAGTGGATAATGTGGATGCTAATCAAGTTTTTGAAGAATTTGATTGCGAAGAGATGTTGCGCCATATGGAACCAGAAATGTTGAGTTCTGTGGGATCGCAGAAAGGGCTATCTAAAATGGAGGGACTGGAAAGTGCTTCAAAAGAACCTTTATATGATGAATCAAAGGGTTGTGACAAAGAGTTTACTACACTGCGTACTGTTCTAGAACTTCTGAAGTTGAAGGCTAGCGCCGGATGGTCTGATACTAGCTTCACAGATCTTTTGAATTTTCTGTCCCAATTACTACCAAAACCCAACAAACTACCAACAAGCACTTATAAAGCGAAGAAGCTTATATCTCTCATAGCTCTGGGTGTGCAAAAAATTCATGCATGTCCGAACCATTGTATTCTGTATCGTGGCGATTTTGAGAACGCATCAAGATGCCCAGTTTGCAATGTCAGTCGATACAAGAAGAGCTACAATCAAGACTGTGTAAAAAAATTCCCGAAAAAAATAAAAACAAGAAATCCACTATTGGACCTGAAAGTGACGATGATACTTTTGATGACATGGATGGGAAAAAGAAGTCAAAGATCCCAGCTTTGGTGATGCGGTATCTTCCAGTAATTGATCGCTTAAAACGTTTGTTCTCAAATCCTAGGGATGCTGAGCTTATGCGTTGGCATGCTGAAAATCGCAAGCAGAATAACAAACAGATTCGACACCCTGCTGATGCATCACAATGAAAAAATTCCGATCTTATGTATCCTGAGTTTGCCAAAGAAACCAGAAATGTAAGATTTGCTTTGGGTACAGACGGAATGAATCCATTTGGTGAAAAAAGAAGTGTACATAGCACCTGGCCCGTGACTTTCACGATGTACAACCTTCCATCATGGCTGTGTCACAAAAGAAAGTACATTATGTTGACTATTCTTATTCAAGGTCCGAAATCAGCTGGTGTTGATATTGATGTGTTCCTAGAACCTCTTATGGAAGATATGACAAAGCTCTGGAATGAAGGAGTTAGAATATGGGATGAGTATTGCCATGAGTATTTCAACTTAAGAGCAATTATATTTGTTACCATCCATGATTCTCCCGGTGGCGCCACACTATCAGGGCAAAAGACTAAAGGAAAGAATGGTTGTGTAGTGTGCGTCAATGGAACTGCTTCCATGTACCTTAAATCATCCAAGAAGTTGGTGTTCATGGGACACAGACGGTTCTTGATGAAGCAGCATAAGTACCGAAAGATGAAAGCGGAATTTAACAATCAACTGGAAAGTGAAGGTGTACCAAAGCCTTATAATGGGAAACTTGTTTTTGAAATTGTAAAGAACATTCATGTTGTATTCAGAAAGGGAAAAAACAAAGGAGAAAAGAGAAAGAGAACTGACCCTTCAACTTACACAACTTTCAAGAAGCAATCAATTTTTTTCAAGTACCTCCCGTACTGGAAGGATATGGAAATTTGCCACAGCATTGATTTGATGCATGTAACAAAAAATGTTTTTGACAGCATCATTGGAACCTTGCTGGGCATGCCGAGTAAGACAAAAGACGGACTCAAATCACGCAATGATCTAGTAGATCTTCAAATCAGACCGGAACTTCATCCAGTGGATAGTGGCAAAGGGAAGCCTTACCTCCCCCCAACTAGCTACAACTTGTCAGTTGAGGAGAGAACAAAGATTTGCAAATGTTTGCGTGGGGTCAAAGTGCCCACAGGTTTCTCATCCAATATCAGCAGACTAGTCAGGATGAAGGACTTGTCTCTATTTGGCTACAACTCTCATGACTGCAATGTGATGATGACGGTGTTCCTCCCAATTGCGGTAAGAGCCCTCGAAACAGAGCATGTCAAAGTTGTCATCACACGCTTGTGTTACTTTTTCAATGCGGTTTCACAAAAAGTAATAGCTTTAGAAGACTTGGACTATCTAAAGGCATACATCATCGAGACTATGTGCAAGCTTGAAATGTGTTTTCCTCCATCATTTTTTGATATGCAAGTACACCTAATCATACATCTCGTGGATCAGATAAAAATATTAGGGCCACTATATTTACATCATATGTTTCAGTTGGAGCGATACCTGGGAGTATTAAAAGGTTATGTGCGAAATCGCGCTCACCCAGAGGGTTCAATCATGGAGGGATACACTACAGAAGAAGTGATTGAGAGCTGTATAGATTACATCAGTGATGGAACAATGATAGGTGTACATGTACCTAAACATGAGGGTAAACTATGTGGGAGAGGGAGAATGGGCAAGAAAACTTTTCGCGTTGAGGATTACAAGCTAGTACATTGTGCTCATGGTAGTGTACTACAACATCTCACGATAGTCGAGCCTTACATAGAGGAACACCTAGATGAGCTTCGTAAAGAAAATCAGAACCGCACAGAGGACTGGATCATGGGGAGCACAAACATCGTTTCAGCGAATGGTTAATGGACAAAAACATCCCATTCGGAGACTCTTTGGAAGAGAAAACAATGAAGAATTTGGCTTCTGGACCATCGTGTTTTGTGACATCATGGCAAGCATATGACATCAATGGGTACACATTCTACACTAAATCAAAAGACATGAAAAGTGTTGCACAAAATAGCGGTGTTCGTATCGATGCTTTTGACCTACATGGGCAGAAGACCACATATTTTGGATTCATAGAGGAAATATGGGAACTTGATTATGGCCCAAGCATGAAAATACCCTTATTTAAGTGCCAATGGGTACAACATCCCGTGGGGGTGATAGTGGATAACTACGGACTCACACTGGTAGACTTAAAGAAAGTAGGATATAAAGATGACCCGTGGGTTCTCGCCGAATGTGTTGCACAAGTGTTCTATGTACTCGATCCAGCAGATGAGAAGATGCATGTAGTTATTTCTGGAAAGCAAAAAATTGTTGGAGTTGAGAATGTGGGAGACCAAGATGAGGAATACAATAAGTATGAAGAGATGTTCGTCTTTAACGGTCCAGAGAGAATCAAGCGTGTTGAAAAGAAAATTGATAAGAACTTAAAGCCATACATGCGGAAAAATGGTAGTTCATGAAAAATTGTATGAATCAAATTGTATTTGTTATCATGTATGATCGACTATGAATTGTGGTTGCCAATTAATTTAAAATCTCTCTAGTTATCTATGTGTGCTATTATAATTCATTTAAATTGTATTTGCATATTATTGTTAAAAATTAAATATTAATTCATTTAAATTGTATTTGCATATTTCTGTTAAAAATTAAAATTATTTTCATATTTAAATTGTATTTTCATATTTTTACAATCACAGGCGGTTTTTCCTTAGGGTCCGTTTGTGAAAAGGATAGAGCACCACAGGCGGTCCTAAACAAAAACCGCTTGTGATACTATTACATCACAGGCGTACTGAACCGCCTGGGACGTCACATGCGGTTTTCTAACCGAACCGCCTGTGATGTAAAAAGCCTACCGCTTGTATAGAGCCAAATTGTACTAGTGTCAAGGAGGCAAGGGTCCAATTTTTTAGGAAGGGTCAGGCTTTGAGTCAGCATTCAAGCTTTTCCATGGTCGAGATGGAATAGTTCCCCTTTCAGAAAGATCATATGTATCTGATGAAAACCACAATGAGAGCATTGACGTCAAGTTATATACTTAGTTAGGCTCAATTTAGAGTACACTTATGTAGAGTACACTTATTTATATTGAACCGTCGAAGTTCCTACATATATATCAAGTTATATACTTAGTTAGGCTCAATGTTAGCACAAACAGTTGATGAGCAACTTTAAATTTAGAGTACACTTATGTATGAGTTATTTGACAATGCTTATTTATGAGATATTGAATGTTATTTATCTATATTATATTAATTATACTGTTATTAAATATATGTGTATGTATTTTTCTCTTTTAAATTATTATAATGTGGTAATTTAAGAATATACTGCCAAGTAAGTCGTTTCAAATCTTAATAAGACATTTCTCAAAACGTCTAATATCAGTGTCCTAAATAAGACAGTTTTTAAAACGTCCAATATCAGTCTTCTAAATAAGATGGTTTTTCTGTTGCGAGTGTCTATTATTATAGGCTATTCTAGTCAATTTGAAAAATACTTTGTGACTTATAATGCTCGTATTTTCGACAGTTCTTTCGAAGAAGTGTCTTAAACAAAACCTAATGTAAGACGGTTTATTGGACAAAATGACGTAACAAATTTCTTTTTTAGATGGTTATAAATTAAAAAAATGTCTTATTTAATATCTTTTAAGACGGTTTATAACCATCTTAAAAACGGAACATCTTTTGCTACTCCATCAAATTTGGACACATCATAAGCGTCTTAATAACTAAAAATTAACCGTCTCATATAACACGATTTGTAGTAGTGAAGTGTGGCAGAACCGCCCGAATTATTCCAGCTTAAGTGCCCAAGTCACGCCTCAGGGGTCGTAACACACTTAAACTGGAATAACCCGTCAGTCCCTCAGATATAGTCTGATAAAGCCACTTAACCAAGATCAAATACCACAAACTCACTCGAACGTGAGTCACAGAAGAAATACAATAAAACATGAAAACCTCAATTTAAAGTACTGGAGTTATTACATAAATCGAAGTTTTCCATGCAGCTGGTAAAAGTTCACAAAATAAAATGCAGGGGATAATCGATATTGTCGGTAGCGAGGAATTGGGCAAGGCCTAGCCCACTACTCCTCCTGCTCATCTCCTGCCGGAGCAGCATCCCACTCGACCGTCCAACCCGGTGGTAGGGTTGTAGGCCAAGTCACACCATCAACCATATCCTGAAGCGTACCTACTAAAATTATGCCACAAGCAAGGCTGGGTATACTAATATTCAGCTAGACTTGTCCGGTGTGAAGAAACTACTCCTCTACCTCTAGAACATGCAGCTGTTTGGCTGAGGGGTTTGGTTTGCCAAAAGCACTAGCTGAGTCTAAAATCAATTTTTAGCTTTTCAAATTCTAGCATCATTATCTTAGCTAAATTTGCTCCTTCTAGGCATACATGGTAACAAGCATTTAGTACAATCAACAAGTTATCTCATGTAAACCTCATTTCACTTCTTACTCAATATAGTACAAGGGGTCAAGCAGTCTCATTAGCTGCGAGAAGCAGACGATTCGAATCGAGTTTATATCCTTGCAAGGTAAACCTAAACACACGACATGTAAGGGCACTCCGTCTCCACACATATCAACCGTACCCATGATTCCCCATTCGCGGCCAGGGCTCACCATCTTGGCATACAATGCTCCACTGACCCCGGCTGCCGCCGTGCAGTGACTGCACTTATACCCACCATAGCTAGCATGGGAGACCAGTCTCAAGACAAGTGAGGGGAGAAGTCCGGGCCCGGCTTCACTCAGGTACTAGGTTTACCGGTTACCATATTTCCCGACATGTGTTTAGTATGTTCAAACGCTTGACTCAGGTAGCCACACATTAATCCTTAATTCCTTTTCCCGTCTCATGGACAAGGCATCCTCCCTGGATCCAAGTCCATGGACCATCATAGATCCCGTTATCAAGATGAATACAATCAATTCCTGACCTCGCGCGAGTGCTAGAAAAATCACCCGACTTCTACCGAGATCCTGATTAGCATAGCAGCTACTCGACCTAGCATACTAGTATCCATCTCAAAAAGGAATCCTGAGTTCATGCAACTAAAGGTTTCAAGCAACTCCTACACTTAAGTGCACATTACAATCCTACAAACATTAAGTGTAGTAAAGTAGCATATATAAATGGTCATGCATAGAATATGGGCTTGCCTTTAATAGCTGGGGCTGCAGGGAGATCCTCGATGGCAGTATCGGGAGCTTGCTCCTGGTCTTCCTCGTGGACAGCTCCTTGCTCGGGGATGAGCATGTACTCTCTGTCAGCGAGATTGCAATCTAATGAATGCAATGAGTAAGATATATGCATGGCATGATATGCAATTTGCAATTAAACTTTGATGGTGAATGATCAAATTAATGAGGTAGGGCTTAATCTTGCTACTGAAGATTCTTGTGGTATACTTAGCAAATTAGGGTCAGCTTGGTTAAGCTAATTGGTAAGTTTATTTTGGTGTTCCACTGATTTCCCTTTAATGTCTTAGTGAGAGTTTATTAAGGTGTTTAGCTGAATTATTAGAGTGAGATTTATTATTCCCTATCTTCTTTTCTATTTCTTTTATGCTTTTAAGGTGGGTTTGAACTACAAGATAGCTTAATAAATTTCTAAACATTCTGCAAAAATTACAGTGGCTTCTTACTAGTGTATAAGTCTCTGTCTCAAAATTTGGGGTTTAAAAAGTGAGTGGTTCTCTCTGTATAAAATTATCAAATATTAGGGCAGAGGGGGTGTTTTGAACTACAACCTTCTTTTTACAGTGAGTTATTGTCCAAGACTTATTTTTGCTAGCATCTGCATGTTATAACATGACTTTGTACAAATTTTTAGCTACTAATACTCATTAGTTATTTTATTATGATTTTCTAAAATTTCTAGCCAAAGGGGTGTTTTCTACTACCATTATATTTGAAAAATATCAAACAACAGATTTCTAATTTTTCCTATTTTCTTCTTTGTGCAAGAGCAATCATTCTGAAGTTTGGTAACTTTTTGCTTAAGGGAAAGGTGGTAGGAATTTCTTGAACTAAATGGTGTTTTTCATGAAGTATTGGCAATGGGTATTATTTGTAGCTTTTAATTGAGTTTTGCATTTTTCTCTAGTGGTCTATTTCATTACTAATCTAGTAAAAATTTATTTGCTCATTGCTGCGCACTTTTTGGCTTGCTTATGATTTAATTGAAAAATGGCTTAAAATCAAGTTCTATTTGTTTACCCTACTTAAAATGATGGACTGGGGTGTTTATCATTTTTGTAGTGGGGTTATAGTGGTTACAAGTTCACTGGATTTTTCTTAACAATTTTGAAATTGTTTTCATAATTCTAATAATTGTTTTTCTAGTTTGATTAATGCTTAATAAAACATTTCACCTAGAATCTGTTCTGGACTAGGGGTCCCTTTATTTTTCCTAGGCTCTCTATCACCTTGGTAGACTAGGAAAAACAATTACATTCATTGTTCATTATTTTCTAATACCTTTATGACTTTCTTAAGTTTTGGGCAAAAATGGCTTTTAATAGATAATCCTACTTAAATCTTCAATACTGGGGTGTTCAATATTTTTAAACAGTGTCTAAATGGGGTTTGAACTTCTACAAATTTTCTTAAGTTCAGCACAGAAGCATAACTAATTTTCTTTCTTTTTAAAAGGTTTGGTCAGCTTCTTTAATTAATTTCAAACTCTAAAAACTAAAACAGAAAGCATAGGGTTCAATATTTTTATGTGGCAATTCATAATATTTTCAATCCAGCAAAATTGGTTTGGCTAAATTTGGTTGAATATAACTCAAGATATAATTTTTCTAAGTTTTCTGCTAAATTTAAAAAGATTAACTAGAAATGGTTAAAGGAAAAACAATTTTGCGCTGGGGTCCCTGGCGAAAGGTTTTGAATGAATTACAGACAGGTCCTCGGTGCACTATTCACTTGAGTCTACGGCTCTGCAGAAAACCCCCTAGGGTTTTGCAAAATCGAACCCACGGTCCTTCTCTAATGGAACAATGGCCGCGGAGGAAGAAAGGGGCGGAGGGGCTTACCGGCGGCGAGACTGCTTCGGTGAGGTGGTCGAGGATGTAGGGGAGGTCCTGAGGGTCACGGCGATGTGCGGGTCACCGTCGGGAATGGTCGGAGTCGGCCGGTCCACGTGCGCAGGCGGAGATGCTCGTCGGCGGCGAGGAATCCGACCTGCTCACGGCGCGATTGTCCAAGTGAACCGGTCAGAGAGCTTCGCCATGGGTCAAGAAGGACAGTGGTGCAAAGAATTAGAGAATGGCTCACCAGATTGCTCTGTCCACGCGCCGCGGCGGGCGACCGAAGTCCGGCGAGGGTGGATCCGCCTCTCCGGTGAGGCAATGCCTCGACTCAAGCTTGGAGAAGCTTCACGGCTTCACGAGGAAGCGGTCCAGGGGCTGGGGCGAGGCTGGGGGTCAACAGAAGGGGCTAGCCACAACGGCCGTGCTCGGGCAGTGATGGCCAGCGGTGGTGCTTGCTTTCCACGACGAACTCCGGGGATCTCTGGCTCGGGCGGGGCTTTGGGTGCGCGAGTGCAAACGGCTAAGGCCTCTGGAGGCATTTATAGGCGAGGGCAAGGTGCAGATGCGCGGGACGGGGTGACAACATGCGGGGCACGCGCTACCGCGACCAGTCCGCGCTCGGCCGGCCTGACACGGCGT
This sequence comes from Zea mays, assembly GCF_902167145.1. Taxonomy (NCBI): domain Eukaryota; kingdom Viridiplantae; phylum Streptophyta; class Magnoliopsida; order Poales; family Poaceae; genus Zea; species Zea mays. Next base: position 75,150,484 of record NC_050098.1, read on the forward strand.
CGAGCACGTGGCTCTTTGCTTCTGCCCGAGTTCAAACGCTCATAGGTTGGAGATATTCGCGTATATGGGCATGATCACTGCACAAGATTTGCTCTCCCGATAGAGCTTTGTCGTTTATGTGTGGAAGTCGAGCAATTTGGGGCTGTTTATAGAGAGTTGTCGCGTTGCTAAGGTGGCAGTGTCACAAGGTTGAGTCCCGAGGTAAATCCCTGTCAAGATCGTGTCAAACGGTGGAGAGAGGTTTTCAAACTTTGTCATGGTGTGTTCCAGGAAATTTGGCGTCACTTTGCTATTTGGACTTGTTTGATTTAAGTTTTGAAAAACAGAGAACGCGATTGATCTTTGGAAAGGGGATGAAATTCAGATTTCTAAATTTCTGAATTTTTCCCAAGTGCATTAGTTCAGGGGCTGATTTAGGGATTTTGAAAAATTCAAATGACAAAACTTTCTTACTATATTTTGTTGGTTATTTAGTGTACTAAAACTTTGTTATTTGGTTTTTACCAAAATTTGTATTTTTCTCCCAAGTCTTTTCCCAAATGCCCTTTATGTGCTTAAATGGTCCACTTAAGATTAATTAGGGTTTGAAAGTTCTTCTTACCTTGAGGTTCATGACATGATTAAGGAGAATTTCTTGAGATAAAAGACTTACTTCAACCTTTGTTATTAATTTTTTTTGTTTGATGTTCATCCCTTCATTTGGTTCACATGTGAATATGGTTTGGGTTAGCTTAAGGAAGAAACCCTAGGTGACACTGGGGTGTCACAGCCTTCCTCCCTTAAAGGAATCTCGTCCCGATATTCCGGTCAGAGTCCTCCCGGGGTGAAGCAAAGGGTGAGACTTATTTGGAGTGGATGCTTTATTTATTAAGGCAACTGCTCTTCGAATGTCATTCTCTTTGCAACTTCAGAAGGAAGTCCTTTTATTTCTTGTCTTATAATTAACTCTCTTTATATTAAGATCATTTTTCTGAAATTTAGATTTGAAGGGCAGGAGGAGGGGTTGGGCATGATTACGTACCAATTCCCTTAGGTAGGCAATCGGGGAAGTTGGAACGCAGGAATTCCTCAGTCTCCCAAGTAGCCTCTTCTTCTGAGTGATTACTCCATTGGATCTTATACATCTTGATTGATTTAGCCTGAGTTGATCTTTCTTTGCAATCCAGAACCTTGGAAGGGTACTCTTGGTACGATATATCTGGCTCTATCTCCAATTCTGGTTCTGCTATGATCTCGGTCGGCAATCGAACACACTTCTTCAGTTGAGATACATGGAACACATTGTGGATGGCAGACATTTTTGGAGGTAACTTCAATTTATATGCCATGGGTCCACATGCTTCTATGATCTCATAAGGTCTAATGTAACGAGGGGCTAACTTGCCTTTGATCCCGAATCTCTGCACTCCCTTGGTGGGCGATACCTTCAAATATACGAAATCTCCCACCTCGAACTGGAGAGGTTTCCTTTTCTTATCATGGTAACTCTTCTGCCTGGCCTGAGCAGCTTCTAGATTCTTCCTGATTAGATTGACCTTCCTTTCGGCATCAGTCACTAAATCAGGTCCGAAAACTTTTCTTTCTCCAGGCTGAGACCAATTGAGGGGTGCTCTACACCTTCTTCCATAGAGAGCTTCGAAGGGTGCCATCCTTAGGCTAGATTGATAACTGTTGTTATAAGCAAACTCCGCCAAGGAGAGGTGCTTATCCCAGTTCTTGCCACAATCGATCGCACAAGCTATCAACATATCATCAAGAATTTGATTTACCCTCTCAGTCTGACCATCAGTCTACGGGTGGTAAGCTGAAATTCTGATTAGCTTGGTTTCCAAAGACTATTGCAGTTGTTCCCAAAATCTGGCAACAAATGGGGCTCCTCGGTCAGATACAATGGTCCGGGGCAATCCGTGCAGACACACGATTTGGTCAATGTACAACTCTGCATACTTTTGAGCCTTATCGGTGGTGTGCACTAGGAGAAAATGTGCCACTTTCGCTAGTCGGTCCACAATAACGCAAATCGAATCATGATGATGAGAGGTGTTGGGCAGACCCACAATGAAATCCATGCTGATGTCATCCCATTTCCATGAAGGTATAGATAGGGGTTGCAAAGTTCCATCTGACTTCAAGTGGCTTGCCTTTATCTTCTGACATGTCTCACATTCTGATACATGTTGGGCTATCTCCCTCTTCATTCTGGTCCACCAATACAAGGGCTTCAGATCATGGTACATTTTGGTGCTCCTTGGATGCCTAGAGAATTTGGAGAGATGGGCCTCATCCAAGATTTTCTTCTTGAGATCCTTATTTTTAGGAACTACCAATCTGCTTTCAAACCACAATATACCCTTTCCATCTTGGCGGAAACATTTATACTTTTCTATCTTCTGATGGAGGTTCTCCTTAATAATTTGCACTCCCTTGTCACTGAGCTGGGCCATGATGATCTGGTCTTGCAAAGCTGGCTCAACAGAAATGTGAGACAAAGCACCAGAAGGAATCACTTCAATCTTCATTTTGCTCAACTCATCACACAAGGTGTTAATGCGAGAATCCATCATAACACAGTTGCATTGCAATTTCCGACTCAAGGCATCTGCAACCACATTGGCTTTCCCTGGGTGATAATGCACCTCTAGGTCATAATCCTTGATCAGCTCTAGCCATCTTCTCTGCCTCCTGTTGAGATCGGCCTGAGTAAAGATATACTTAAGGCTCTTATGATCAGTGAAGATGTTGCAGTGGGTTCCCATCAAATAGTGTCTCCACATTTTCAATGCATGAACCACGGCTGCTAACTCCAGGTCATGAGTGGGATAATTTTGCTCATGAGGCCTGAGTGCTCTTGATGCATAAGAAATGACTCGGTTGTCTTGCATCTAGACACAACCCAATCTAGTGCCAGAGGCATCACAATACACTTCAAATGGCTTGCTGCTGTCGGGTTGCGCTAACACTAGTACGGTTGTCAGATGTTGCCTTAATGCATGGAAGGCATCTTCGCACTTCTGACCCCAAACAAACTTGGCTTCTTTCTTCAGCAATTCAGTTATGGGCTTCGCAATTTGAGAGAAATCCGGAATGAATCTTCGGTAAAAACCAGCCAATCCCAGAAAACTTCGAATCTGACGGATAGTCGTTGGTGGCTTCCAGTTCATCACCTCTTGCACCTTATCAGGATCAATAGCTATGCCTCCTTGAGAGATAGTGTGACCCAAGAATTTGATTTCCTTTAGCCAAAAATGACATTTTGACATTTTGGCATAAAGACGGTGCTCTCGCAGACGTTGAAGCACTACATGCAAATGCTCAGCATGCTCTTCTTCGTTCTTTGAGTACACCAGGATATCATCGATGAAAACCACTACGAATTTATCCAGTTCGGGCATGAAAACAGAATTCATTAGATACATGAAATATGTTGGTGCATTGGTCAGCCCAAATGACATCACCAAAAATTCATACATCCCATATCTAGTTAAGAAAGCGGTCTTCGGAATATCACTTGCCCGTATCTTGATCTGATGATAGCCAGAGCGAAGGTCTTTCTTGGAGAACACTTTGGCTCTGACCAACTGATCGAAAATAACATCAATACGAGGCAAAGGATACTTGTTCTTGATAGTTACCGCATTAAGGGGGCGGTAATCTATGCACAACCTCAAGCTTTCATCCTTCTTCTTTACAAACAAGGCTGGATATCCCCAAGGCGAAGTACTTGGGCAAATAAAACCCTTGTCCAGTAATTCTTGCAATTGTTTCTTCAATTCCGCCAACTCAGCGGGTGGCATCCGGTAAGGCTTCTTGGAAATAGGTGTCATTCCCGGGTGCAACTCGATGGCGAATTCGATGTCCCGGTCTGGTGGCATTCCTGGCAATTCATCAGGAAAAACATCTGCATACTCACAGACCACTGGAATCTTCTTCATAGGTGACTCCATCATAGCAAAAGCACATGATTGAGTAGAATCTTGGCTGGGTAGATATAACACAAGGTCTTCGGAGGTAGGGGAACGAATCTCCAGAGCTCTGGCAACTACATCCATCACTACTCGATGATGAGTCATCCAGTCGGCTCCGAGAATGATGTCCATGCCCTCCAATCCCAAAATTAGGAGTGTGGTTTTGAAGATTTTACTTCCCATTGTGATAGGCACACTCCGGTTTAATTGGTTGGTTGCAATTTTACCCCCAGGTGTGGCTATCATGAATGACCCTTTTGTATGATAGAAAGGCAATTGACATTTAGCACTGATCATCTGGCTGATGAACTATTAGATGCACCAGAATCAAACAAAATTAACGCACGGTGATTAAAAACTGAAAAGATACCAGTCATGATGGGGGCTCCCTCAGGTAACTCCTCTAGAGTAGTGAAGTTGAGCTTCCCTTGCCTGACTTGCACCTTCTGCTTTCTTCCCTTGTCTTGATTTGGTGCTGGCATCCGCCTCTGCTCATTTCTTGGGCAATTCTTGGCATAGTGGCCCACATTGCCACAAGTGAAGCACTTGTTCCCATTACCCTGGCGGAACTGTTATTGCTGTGAAGGCTGATTGTTCCTTGGAGCGGGAGCTAGAAAACGAGTGGGCGCCAGCTGCTGCTGCTGAGGTGGCCTGATCACCCATTTGCCTGCCTACTGCTGAAATCCCCTACTCTGGTTGTGAGAAACAATCATGAACCTCTGGGTCTGAGCGGATGGTGCTACCATTGGTGCCTTTCTCTTCTTCTCTGCCCGGTGAGCTACAATACAGTCCTCCTTGGAGATGGCCAGGTTGACCAACTCATTGAAGCTATCAGCCCGGACAGTGTTGAGACGTTCCCGCAGCTTGGTGTTGAGACCCCTGCGGAAGAGGTCTCTCTTCTTCTCATCGGAATCAGCATGATAACCTGCATACTGGCACAGGTCATTGAAGGCCTGAGCATACTACAATACCGTGCGGGTTCCTTGATTGAGTGTCAGAAATTGATTCAACTTGCGATCAAGAATTCCAGCTGGGATATGGTGCCCTCTGAAAGCAGTCTTGAATTCCTCCCAAGACACTTCTCGATCATCAGGTTGCATAGCACGGAAGTGGTCCCACCAAGTCCGAGCAGGGCCACGAAGCTACTGCGCGGCGAAGCAAGCCTTAGTATCATTAGGGCATTCTCTTGTGAGGAGGGGAAACTTGGATTCCACGACGCGTAGCCACACGTCAGCATCCAACGGATCCTCTGCCTTGGTGAACAAGGGCAGCTACGTAATCAAGAACTCCTGGTAGGTTGCCGCTGCCGGAGGTCGCTGCGGCTGGTCTCCACCATACTACTGAGAGTGGGGCTGGCGCTGCAAGAGCTATCACAGAATCTCATTCTGCTAGGCCATCAGCTCCTGCAATGTGGGAGCTGGAGGAGGTGGCAGGGGAACTTGCTCGTTTTGCCCACGACACTGCCTAGCTGCCATATGAAAACAGAGATTGTCGCCATTGTTATCTCAATTCACAATTTTGAACGACATGCTATTATCTCATATGGAAAGAAATTGCCATAATCATAATATTAGGTTCGAATGAAGATAACATGGTTACAAACATCCCACAGATCTCAAAAGTTCGCAAGGGTTACATCAATTAGGGGAAAGTACCCGTAAGCCTAGTCCCAAAATCTGCCATCACTAAGCTCGCGTAGGTTTCTATCCGCCTAAAGCGTCAAAGCGACTGGTCAACCCTGAGCGGTGGAAGCGACACTAGATGCGGGTGAAGGGGGCATCACAGAGGCAGTCACATTGGTACCAGGGGCTGGTCCTAACTCCTCAGGAGCCTCTTCTCCCTTGCTTCCGGCCTCATTGGCCTCCATCTTTAAGTGATGCATGTCTAGGTGGTCATTAGCTTCTTCGAGTTCCCGCTGCACATCATGGAGTTGGTTCTCCAAGACATCAATAGTGTTGTCTCGGATCTCTACCTGCTGCTCCAAGGTGGTGACGCGCTGGCTCAGCCTTTCCACCTGTAGGTCCTTCTCCACCAACTCGGAGGACAAGTCGACCAAAAAGTCTTCTCGGCTGTCGAGGGTGAGCTTGGTGGTTTGAGCGAGGTTAGCAAGATGTGCCATAGCGTCGCTCTGCAGGGCCTGAAGGCGGTACAACGTACTCATGCACTGAACAGTGACCCTCCCAACCAAGTGAGGATACATCGCCCACACATCCTTCACATGGCTTGCACGGTTGCACCACATGGGGTCATCCTTCTTCTCAACAGGGAAGAGTCCCAAGGGGTACATCACCATGTCCAGGGGATGGTAGCCATAGAAAGTTGTCAGGGTCTTCATGGCTACTGCTTCAGTGGTGTCGTTCGTCCTGAATCCAATCGTCTCGGAGTCAAGAGAACGCCAACCCGGCTGAAGGGGATGAGCCTCCAAAGTCAGCCAGACCCGGCAACGTGGTACCCGATGCTCCTCGTACAACTGCACCATGTACAAAGGGGGCGTAGTGTAACCGGCGGAGTTAAGCACTTCCCACAAGATGGAAGGAAAGCCATCGTGAGAAAGGAAGTCAGGGCTGAAACGAGTGTCTCCTCCATTGGAGGGGGTGGGTGAAGTCATCTGTGGAAGGGTATCAGATGTAAAGATTATGGTGGAAGAGGAAAAATAAAAGACCTTGGGTGGTTTAAAAGGAAGCGGGTTAGCTCAAATTTTTACTTCTTTAGTTCTTAATCCTTCAAATTTTATAATGCAAGCATGCTGAAAATAACGTCTCCTTTCCGAATAAAAGGGTGCTTTTAGGGCATCCTTTAAAAATCTAAATACTGGCCCATAGGGCCTACTTAATTAGCCACCTATTTTCCCTCTATTCCTAAGGCCTTTCGTCCTAGGACTAGCGGTCTAGTCCTGACGATTCACACTAGTTTCTAAGCAAGTTTTAGATTTTGAAAATTGGTATTCATGGTTTATTGTCCTTTTATGTGGTGGTATCCGATACCATCTGTGGAAGAACCGCCCGAATTATTCCAGCTTAAGTGCCCAAGTCACGCCCAGGGGCCGTAACACACTTAAATCGGAATAACCCGTCAGTCCCTCAGATCTAGTTTGATAAAGCCACTTAACTAGGATCAAATACCACAAACTCACTCGAAGGTGAGTCATAGAAGAAATACAATAAAACAGAAAAACCTCAATTTAAAGTACTGGAGTTATTACATAAATTGGAGTTTTCCAAGTAGCTGGTAAAAGTTCACAAAATAAAATGCAGGGGATAATCGATATCGTCGGTAGCGAGGAATTGGGCAAGGCCTAGCCCACAACTCCTCCAGCTCCTCTCCTGCCGGAGAAGCATCCCACTCGACCGTCCAACCCGGTGGTAGGGTTGTAGGCCAAGTCACACCATCAACCATATCCTGAAACGTACCTGCAAAAATTATGCCACAAGCAACGCTGAGTATACTAATACTCAGCTTGACTTACCCGGTGTGAGGAAACTATTCCTCTACCTCTAGACCATGCAGCTGTTTGGGTGAGGGGTTTGGTTTGCCAAAAGCACTAGCTGAGTCTAAAATCAATTTTTAGCGTTTCAAATTCTAGCATCATTATCTTAGCTAAATTTGCTCCTTCTAGGCATACATGGTAACAAGCATTTAGTACAATCAACAAGTTATCTAATGTAAACCTCATTTCACTTCTTACTCAATGTAGTACAAGGGGTCAAGCAGTCTTATTAGTTGCGAGAAGCAGATGATTTGAATCGAGTTTTTATCCTTCCAAGGTAAACCTAAACACACGACATGTAAGGGCAATCCGTCCCCACACATATCAACCGTCCCCATCAATTCCCCATTCGCGGCCAGGGCTCACCGCCTTGGCATACAATGCTCCACTGACCCCGGCTGCCGCCGTGCAGTTATCGCACTTGTACCCACCATAGCTAGCATGGGAGACCCAGTCTCAGGACAAGTGAGGGGAAAAGTCCGCGCCCGGCTTCACTCAGGTACTAGGTTTACCAGTTACCATATTTCCCGACATGTGTTTAGTACGTTCAAACGCTTGACTCAGGTAGCCACACATTAATCCTTAATTCATTTTCCCGTCTCATGGACAAGTCATCCTCCCTGGATCCAAGTCCATGGACCATCATAGATCCCGTTATCAAGATGAATACAATCAATTCCTGACCTCGCGCGAGTGCTAGAAAAATCACCCGACTTCTACCGAGATCCTGATTAGCATAGCAGCTACTCGACCTAGCATACTAGTATCTATCTCAAAAAGGAATCCTGAGTTCATGCAACTAAAGGTTTCAAGCAACTCCTACACTTAAGTGCACATTACAATCCTACAAACATTAAGTGTAGTAAAGTAGCATATATAAATGGTTATGCATAGAACCGGGGGCTTGCCTTCAATAGTTGGGGCTGCGGGGAGATCATCGATGGCAGTATCGGGAGCTTGCTCCTGGTCTTCCTCGTGGACAGCTCCTTGCTCGGGGATGAGCACGTACTCTCCGTCAGCGAGATTGCAATCTAATGAATGCAATGAGTAAGATATATGCATGGCATGATATGCAATTTGCAATTAAACTTTGATGGTGAATGATCAAATTAATGAGGCAGGGCTTAATCTTGCTACTTAAGATTCTTGTGGTATACTTAGCAAATTAGGGTCAGCATGGTTAAGCTAATTGGTAAGTTTATTTTGGTGTTCCACTAATTTCTATTTAATGTCTTAGTGAGAGTTTATTAAGGAGTTTAGCTGAATTATTAGAGTGAGATTTATTATTCACTCTCTTCTTTTCTATTTCTTTTATGCTTTTAAGGTGGGTTTGAACTACAAGATAGCTTAATAATTTCTCAAAACTTCTGCAAAAAATTACAGTGGCTTCTTACTGGTGTATAAGTCTCTGTCTCAAAATTTGGGGTTTAAAAACTGAGTGGTTCTCTCTCTATAAAATTATCAAATATTAGGGCAAAGGGGGTGTTTTGAACTACAACCTTCTTTTTACAGTGATTTATTGTCCAAGACTTATTTTTGCTAGCATTTAGATGTTATAACATGACTTTGTACAAATTTTTAGCCACTAATACTCATTTGTTATTTTATTATGATTTTCTAAAGTTTCTAGCCAATGGGGTATTTTCTACTACCATTATATTTGAAAAATATCAAACAACAAATTTCTAATTTTTCCTATCTTCTTCTTTGTGCAAGAGTAATCATTCTGAAGTTTGGTAACTTTTTGCTTAAAGGAAAGATGGTAGGAATTTCTTGAACTAAATGGTCTTTTTCATGAAGTATTCGCAATGGGTATTATTTGTAGCTTTTAATTGGGTTTTGCATTTTTCTCTGGTGGTCTACTTCATTACTAATCTGGTAAATATTTATTTTCTCATTGCTGCACACTTTTTGGCTTGCTTATGATGTAATTGAAAAATGGCTTAAAATCAAGTTCTATTTGTTTACCCTACTTAAAATGATGGACTGGGGTGTTTATCATTTTTGTAGTGGGGTTCTAGTGGTTAGAAGTTCACTGGATTTTTCTTAACAATTTTGAAATTGTTTTCATAATTCTAATAATTGTTTTTCTAGTTTGATTAATGCTTAAAAAACATTTCACCTAGAATCTGTTCTGGACTAGGGGTCCCTTTATTTTTTCTAAGTTCTCTATCACCTTGGTAGACTAGGAAAAATAATTACATTCACTGTTCCTTATTTTCTAATACCTTTCTGACTTTCTTAAGTTTTGGGCAAAAATGGATTTAAATATATAACCCTACTTAAATCTTCAATACTGGGGTGTTCAATATTTTTAAACAGTGTCTAAATGAGGTTTGAACTTCTACAAATTTACTTAAGTTCAGCACAGAAGCATAACTAATTTTCTTCCTTTTTAAAAGGTTTGGTCAGTTTCTTTAATTAATTTCAAACTCTAAAAATGAAAATAGAAACCATAGGGTTCAGTATTTTTATGTGATGGTTCATAATATTTTGAATCCAGCAAAATTGGTTTGGCTAAATTTGGTTGAATATAACTCAAGATATAAATTTTCTAAGTTCTCTACTAAATTTAAAAAGATTAATTAGAAATGGTTAATGGAAAAACAGTTTTGCGCTGGGGTCCCTGGCGAAAGGTTTTGAATGAATTACAGACAGGTCCTCGATGCACTATTCACTTGAGTCTACGGCTCTGCACAAAACCCCCTAGGGTTTTGCAAAATCGAACCCGCGGTCCTTCCCTAATGGAACAGTGGTCGCGGAGGAAGAAAGGGGTGGAGGGGCTTACCGGCGGCGAGACTGCTCTGGTGAGGTGGTCGAGGATGTAGGGGAGGTCCAGAGGGTCACGACGATGTGCGGGTCGTCGTCGGGAATGGTCGGAGTCGGCCTGTCCACGTGCGCAGGCGGAGATGCTCATCGGCGGCGAGGAATCCGGCCTGCTCACGGTGCGATTGTCCAAGTGAACCGGTCAGAGAGCTTCGCCAGAGGTCAAGAAGGACAGTGGTGCAAGGAGTTAGAGAATGGCTCACCGGATTGCTCTGTCCACGCGCGGCGGCGGGCGACCGAAGTCCGGCGAGGGTGGATCCGCCTCTCCGGTGAGGCAATGCCTCGGCTCAAGCTTGGAGAAGCTTCACGGCTTCACGGGGAAGCAGTCCAGGGGCTGGGGCGAGGCCGGGGGTCAACAGAAGGGGCTAGCCACAACGGCCGTGCTCGGGCAGTGATGGCGGGCGGTGGTGCTTGCTTTCCACAGCGAACTTCGGTGATCTCTGCGCGAGTGCAAATAGCTAAGGCCTCTGGAGGCATTTATAGGCGAGGATGAGGTGCAGACGCATGGGGTGGGGTGACCACGCGCGGGGCGCGCGCTGCCGCGGCCAGTCCGCGCTCGGCCGGCCTCACACGGCGTCGAGCACGTGGCTCTTTGCTTCTGCCTGAGTTCAAACGCTCATAGGTTGGATATCTTCGCGTATTTGGGCATGATCACTACACAAGATTTTCTCTCCCAACAGAGCTTTGTCGTTTTATGTGTGGAAGTCGAGCGGTTTGGGACTGTGTACGGAGAGTTGTCGCGTCGCTAAGGTGGCAGTGTCACAAGGTTGAGTCCCGAGGTAAATCCATGTCAAGATCGTGTCAAACTGTGGAGAGAGGTTTCCAAACTTTGTCATGGTGTGTTTCAGGAAATTTGGTGCCACTTTGCTATTTGGACTTGTTTGATTTAAGTTCTGAAAAACAGAGAACGCGGTTGATCTTTGGAAAGGGGATGAAATTCAGATTTCTGAATTTCTGAATTTTTCCCAAGTGCATTAGTTCAGGGGCTGATTTAGGGATTTTGAAAAATTCAAATGGCAAAACTTTCTTACTATATTTTGTTGGTTATTTAGTGTACTAAAACTTTGTTATTTGGTTTTTACCAAAATTTGTATTTTTCTCCCAAGTCTTTTCCCAAATGCCCTTTATGTGCTTAAATGGTCCACTTAAGATTAATTAGGGTTTGAAAGTTCTTCTTACCTTGAGGTTCATGACATGATTAAGGAGAATTTCTTAAGATAAAAGACTTACTTCAACCTTTGTTATTAATTTTTTTGTTTGATGTTCATCCCTTCATTTGGTTCACATGTGATAATGGTTTGGGTTAGCTTAAGGAAGAAACCCTAGGTGACACTGGGGTGTCACATAAAGTAATAGCATAACTACACAAATGATTCAGGGATAACAAGGTAAAGTGATAAACAATCTAGGGTGATCTGTCGGGTCCCATCAAAATTAAACCTATGCATGAATAAGTCATATTAAAGAACATTATTAGGTAAAAAGTGGTCAAGGGCACAACTTGCCTTCAATGAGCTCCTGCTCAGCTACTTCTATCTGCTGGTCGCCAGGATCCTCAGTCACAGGTTCTTCTACTCGCCACAATACAAACAAGCACAGTGTATAGAGAAAATTAACATCACACCAAACATGTAAACAAAATACATAATAATAATCTACACATTAAAATATAATCCTAGGAATAGGAATCATAATTTTTGGAGTTATAGATTTTAAGATATGAATTTCAAAAGGTTTTATAGCTTAAAATAGGTTTAAGTGAGAAATTAATTTTCTTACTGTTTTCATGTCAAAACAGAGACTCTAAGTGATAGATAATAATATTACAAAATTTTAGAAACTGGAACGGAGTAATTTGGAGTTCATGTGAATTTTCTATGAATTTAGCAAGTTTCTGCAATAAATTTAATACTAAAATTCGTTTTCTATTTGACTCTATGAATATTATCCACTGTCTGGACCTCACATCAATTTCCAGAGAGTCCAAGGGTCCCGGAGTAAGTTTGCCTAAGACACAGAAAGCTACTGGCGTGGACAGCGGGTTGATTCGCTAAAATTATAAGGTTCTTTCTGCAAACTGCACACGCCAAAGGGGCAAGAAGCATTAACGGTCGTCCGATCAAGCGCGGATGGCTCAGATTAGATCAGTCCCACCGCGAACCGGTACGCAATCTCGGCCCTCAGATTTGGATCTGACGACATAGATTTTAAATACTAAGATCTAACTGCAGCCACTGGATATGAGATCTACGGTCAGGATTGATTGCGCGAAGGGGTAAGTAGTGATCTAATCTTACCCGCTATTCCTGAGATCGATGGCTTCTATCGCGTCGTTCCCCATCACCTGCCTTTCCCGGCGAACAGACACGGCGGAGCTCTCACATGCGGTGGCGCCATGGCCGGACACGGCGAATCGGCGGCTTACCAACCTAAACAGAGCGAAAGTACACCGAGAGAAAGGGGAGAGGGAGGCGAACTCGCCAGAGCGGTCATACCAGCCTTTCATCGCAAGGACGAGTCCGACGACGTGACGGTGTGACTCCCTGGCCCAGTTCGACTCCGACGAGCAATTCAACGCTCCTGGGACGAAGACAAGCCCGGGTGACTCTTGCGTCGGCTTCAAGGGATCATGGAGGTGAACCCGCACACTCAACGAAGGACGAGTCGACGGCGAGCGACTCTAGGCGCGCATCAGACTGAGTTCTACCATGGTGGCGGCACTTTTGAGTTCTAGGGAACGAGAGGCGGTCAAGGGTTTCGGGTGACGGGAATGTGGTCTTTAAGACGTGTAGGAGCGCGACTGTTTCGCAACTCCAAGGTCCCCAGAGAGCTCACCGCGTGAGGTAGGTGCGGTCCATGCGGCGAGGATCTCGCGGGCTCGGTTACGAAGGAGAGGGAGCTTCCAACGAGCTGGGACCACCCACCAGTGAGACGCGGGCGTTGGAAACGCAGGCTGATGAGCGGCCCCCCGAGTCAGCAGCAGAGCGTAGGAAGCTAGCGCGAGCGAAAAGCGGACAAGTGTTGATAGCTAGGCCCCACATGGCAGTTGGTCGGGCGCGCGCTTTGGAAGAAGGGGATTGGGCCACGCGCGGTAGTGGAAGGTTTGTGGGCCGAGTAAAACTATGGACCCAGACGCTGTCTTCCTATTTCCCTTTTATTTTTCCTTTATATCCCTTTTTCCCTTTTCATTTAAATCTCAAATTTGAATTTGAATCCTGTTATGAGTTTCCTTTGAGTCAATCCTACAAATTCAACCCTTGTGTAGAAATAATTTATCTTTGTTTTTACTTATTTTTATATCCAAATCATATTTGTTTTCATTTCTTTTCTAAATTCTGGGATTTCTTTTAGAATTTAAAATTCCACTTTGGGTTTTATATATATTTCTTGTCACATTGGTATTTTATTTTGCCACAATATGCACACAAAAGAAAATCCCTGCATGATGCATGATTTATTTGGGTGTTCTTTTTTCATTTATTTATTTGTTATATGTGGTGTTCACATGAAATATCAAATATAGATAACAACCATATATATAAAGGAATAGAATTTCTCTTTTTAGACTTTTCTTACAAAGTGGGTATTACAAATCCTACCCCCCTTAACAAGAATCTCGTCCTCGAGATTTTAGGAATGACTAGAGAAAAGATGGGGAAAATTTATGCGAAGCTCTTCTTCTCTTTCCCAAGTAGCTTCATCTTCACCATGGTGACTCCATTGTACTTTGCACATCTTTATCACCTTATTTCTCATAACTCGAGTCAATGTGTCAAGAATCTTGACAGGATACTCCGTGTAAGTCAAATCACCCTGAACATTGAGTTCATCCATTGGTAACTATTCCTCAAGGACACGGAGACACTTCTTAAGTTGTGACACATGAAATACATTATGCACATCAAATAGACTAGCAGGTAGCTTGAGTTGCTATGCCATCTCCCCAACTCGCCTAAAGATCATGAATGGTCCAATAAAGCGAGGGGACAATTTGCCTCTGACTTTAAATCTCCTCATTCCATGAAGTGGTGACACCTTGAGGTACACATAGTCTCCTTCCTCAAATTTTAGTGGTCTTCTTCTATTATCAGCATAACTCTTTTGCCTGGTTTGAGCTACCCTCAAATTCTCCCAAATTATACAGACTTGTTCTTCTGCCTCTTGAATCAGTTTAGGCCCAAAGAACTGTCTTTCTCCAGTCTGATCCCAGTATAGAGGTGTCCTGCACTTCCTCCCATATAAAGCTTCAAATGGTGACATCTTCAGATTGGCATGTTAACTATTATTATTCGAGAACTCAGCATACGGTAGACTTTTATCCCAACTTCCTCCATGCTGAAGGGCACAAGCTCTCAACATATTCTCCAGTACTTGATTAGTCCTTTCAGTTTGTCCATGAGTCTGAGGGTGACAGGCTGTACTAAAATTCAACTTTGTGTTCATATTTTCATGAAAGCTTCTCTAGAATCTTGAGGTAATCTATGAACCTCGATCAGACATGATCTTCTTTGGTACTCCATGTAAACACATAATCCGAGCCATATATAACTCTGCCAGCTGAGAGCCTTTATAAGTAGTCTTGACAGGAATGAAGTGAGCTTCTTTAGTCAATCTATCCACGATCACCCATATAGCATCATATCCTTTCTGGGTGCGAGGCAATCCAGTAATAAAATCCATACCAATCTCTTCCCACTTCCACTCGGGTATCTTCAGTGGGTGCAGTAGTCCAGCTGGCCTCTGGTGTTCAGCCTTAACTCTTTGACACACATCGCACATAGCCACATGTGCAGCCACATCTCTCTTCAATCCATACCACCAATATTTCTGCTTCAAATCCTGATACATCTTGGTACTACCAGGATGAATAGAATAATCCGATTCATGGGCCTCCTTTAAAATAGTCTCATGAAGGCTTTCAATATCAGGAACACATATCCTGTCCTTGAACCATATGGTGCCTTGCTCATCTTCCATGAATTCTGGACCTCGACCTTCCGTAATAAGATCCTTAATCTCTTGTATCTTAGCATCACCAATCTGTCCTTTGCGGATTTCTTGCTCCAAGGTAGATTCCACATCAATAATAACTCCTTCAGTGTGAGCAACTATCCCCAGGTTAAGTCTCCTGAAATCCTCTACAATCTCATCGGGTAGCTGGGCAACAATAGCTGAATGAACATGCTCCTTTAGACTCAAGGCATCTGCAACCAAATTTTCCTTGCCCGGTGATAGTGAATCTCCAAATCATAATCCTTAATAAGCTCCAACTAACGGCGTTGCCTAAGGTTGTGATCCTTCTGAGTGAATATATACTTCAAACTCTTATGATTCGTGTACAGTTGACACTTGGTTCCCATGATGTAATGTCTCCATATCTTAAGAGCATGCACAACGGCTGCCAGCTCTAAGTCATGAGTGGGGTAGTTCAACTCATGTTTCCGCAATTGACGAGAAGCGTAGGCAATCACATGTCCTTCTTGCATGAGCACACATCCCAAGCCTTGGCCACATGCATCACAATAAATGTCAAACCCTTCTGTAGATCTGGCATAACCAACACTGGTGGTGACATCAATCTCTTCTTCAATTGATCAAAGCTATCTTGGCACTTTTCATCCCACTTAAATTCTCTTCCCTTCTCCAGAAGTGAGGTCATAGGCTTGGCAATCTTAGAGAATCCTTCAATAAATCTTCGATAATATCCTGCTAGTCCCAAGAAACTCTGGACCTCAGTAACTGTAGTGGGTATGCTCCACTCCATTATCTCCTTGACTTTAGCAGGATCCACTGATATTCCTCCATTAGAAATGATATGTCCAAGGAATGGCACCTCGCCAATCCAAAACTCGCATTTGCTATACTTGGCATAGAGTTGATTATCTCGTCGCTTATGTAGCACCAATCTCAGATGTTCCTCATGATCGCTATCACTCTTGGAATAAATAAGAATATCGTCGGTGAATACTACGACGAATCTGTCCAAATACTCCATAAACACCTTATTCATCAAATTCATAAAATATGCTGGTGCATTAGTTAGTCCAAATGACATAACCGTGAACTCATATAATCCATATCGAGTCGAGAAAGCTGTCTTGGGAATATCTGATAGCCTAATCTTCATTTGATGGTATCCCGATCGGAGATCGATCTTCGAGAATACTCTAGCACCTCTCATTTGATCAAATAAATCCTCAATGCAGGGTAACGCATACTTGTTCTTCACAGTAACATCATTAAGGGATCTATAATCCACACACATCATTGTGATCCATCCTTCTTCTCTACAAATAGAACTGGCGCTCCCCAAGGTGAGAAACTCGGACGAATGTACCCAGCCTCTTGTAACTCAGTTAACTTCTTCTTAAGTTCCTTTAACTATTCTACATACATCCTATATGGCCATTTAGAAATAGGAGCAGTCCCAGGTAAGAGATCTATTACAAACTCAACTTCCCTATCTGGTGGCATCCATGGCAACTCCTCTGGAAAGACATCCGGAAAATCCATAACCACACGGATGTTGTCACCAACAAACTCCTCAGCTATAAAGAACATTGCACGTTTGGATGAGGTGGTTACTGCAATTTGAACTTGAAATCTTTCTCCTTTAGGGCTGGTGAGTTCTACAGTACGCCTACCACATGCTATAATGGCCTTTGCCTTTCTTAACCATGACATACCAAGGATCAAATCTATACTGCTTGGCTCTAATATTATAGTAGTAGCTCCAAATTCTCTACCCATAATGGTCAATGTCAATTTATGTGTCATATGATTTGCCTCAACAGGCCCTTTAGGTGTAATCACTATCATTGGTTTTCTCATATTTAGCAGTGGTATCTCATTTGTGTTGGCATATCGAGCAGACATGAATGAATGTGTAGCACCAGAATCAAATAATATTGTTGCAGGAATTGCATTAATGTAAAACATACCAAGTGCAATGTCAGCTCCTTCTATAGTAGCATCAATGGTGACTTGATTAACCCTAGCAATAGAGTATCCCTTGACAGATCCTGGAGTCTACTGCTTATTCTGACTAGGGTAGTAGCAATCCTCTATGGGCAAACATTTGCATAATGTCCAGTCTTCCCACACTTGAAGCAAGTAGTGCCTGCACTCGGTCCTGAGAATTTCATCGGGGTACCAGTGGGGGTAGCCTGACGAGTCGGTGGAGACCTCTGAGGTGATTGCTGAACTAGGCGCTGGCCTCCGCCAGTGCAAACTGGTGTACACTGGGGTGAACTGTAGCGTGGACGAACACTGCTGCTTCCTTGTCCTTGGGATATAGCCTTCCTCTTCAAATCTCCTAGCTGAACACGCTTGTGTTCAATAGCTAGGGCCTTGTCAAGCAGCCTCTGAAATGATGGAAATGTATGTGCCACAAGAGCATACTATAGGGGTCCATTAAGTCCTTCAATAAAATGCTCCTGTTTCCTCTCATCTTCAGCAACTTCATTAGGCGCATATCTGGATATCTGGATGAACTTATCACGGTACTCGCTGACTGACATGCTTCCCTGCTTTAGTGACAGAAATTCTTTCTTCTTAATCTTCATCAATCCAGCTAGTATATGATGATTCCTGAACTGCGTCGTGAACTCCGCCCATGTGATAGTGTCAGCAGCATTGTGGGCAGCAGTGTATGAATCCCACCAAGCAGCAGCAGGATCTATCAGACGGCCAGAAGCATATAATACCTTCTCCTGGTCAGTACACTGAGCAATGTTCAACATCTTCTCTATGGGCTTCAGCCAATCATCTGCGTACAATGGATCAGGAGAACTAGAAAATGTCGATGGCTTATGGCTCATGAACTCCCTGTGCTTATCTCGGGGTAGAACTGGTGGTGGTGGTAGAGGCAGTGGTGCTTGCTGATGTTGCTGTTGTTGTTGTTGTTGCTGTTGTGCCCTCCTTTCCTGGCGTATCTCTTCTCATTCTTGGCGCAGCTCTCGACGTATCTCCTCCCGCTCTTGGCGCATCTCCTGGTGTTCCTGCTGCATCTGAGCATGCATATCTACCATAGTGTCAGCCATTTGTTGCATCATCCTCATCTGAGCTGCAACCAGTGGGTCAACTCCTGCTCGTGGAGGCGGTGGTGGAGGATCCATCTCTGCTGGTTGTGGCTGGGGTTGTCTAAATATCCTCTGAGTGTGTCGATTGGTAGGTAAATCAATTCCACCACCCTTCCTAGTATTGACCATCTGAGTTAGAAACATATGGTAAGAGAGAATAGTAGACAAGGCAGGTGATTACGAATCAAGTTACTTTGGGGATTTATTAGCTAAGCAGATTAATGTTTTACCTACCAAAGCTAATTCGTTACCTTATGGTGGTACATGCTAAGATGTCCATCTATAATATTTCAATCAATCAAAGAAGCAAATCAGACATTTATCATCAGAACAATCAACCAACATTTTTTTAAATAGAGAAAATAGTTTTAATTTTTTCTTAGGTTTCCTATCTCTTAAAAAGATCATAAGTGTAGGATTCCAAGGTGTGAAATCCATCTTGTCTTAGAGTGGAAAAGATAAGAGTAATCAGAGTATGACAACAAAAGGTGAGACATGATCAAGATAAGATAAGTATAGAATGAATCAGAGTAAGGTAAGTAGGTAAGGGTTTGTCCATTTCTATCTAGGTTTCGTCCAACATTCAACATTTCCTCTGATACCACTTCTGTCACACCCGGGCTTTAACGAACAAAGTCGGGTGCATCTCATACATGCGCCAAAAAGACAACATATATAATAACAGAGTGTATAGAGATAAATGTCACAATAACACTAGAGTATTTATTACATAGCGGAAGTCTTATTAGAAAATGAAATATAAATATAAAGCGAACTAAGGATCATCCTTGGCGCAAGTCAACTGGGAAACGCCACCTAGATCAGATCAAACTCCTCGCTTTGTGGCTCCTCCTGAACCACCTGTTCTTCTCCTCTGGGGGGGTGAGACAGCAAGGGTGAGCTCACACATGATCATAGCTCAACAAGTTCTGGGGAAACCATTGGGCATGAACTCACCAAAGGTGGGAGTTCATGTGATGTGTAAGGCTGATCAACAACAGGGGTTAAAGCTGAGCATTTCTTTTAAGTAGTTGGTCAAAATTTTATTAACAGTTACTAAATGTAAGTAAATACCAAACCTTAATCAAAGTAATAGAACAAAATTAATACATAATCCCATGCAATGCAAATGACAAATTGAGTTTAAGTTCCATAAATTAATCATGCGAGAGTCCTGAGCTGCTCATGACCGCGAGCACGGCTAGTATACCAGTTTTACACTCTGCAGAGGTTGTACCCTGTACCCACAAGTCATGTTACCCATCTACCAAGGGATCGCGACTCCCATACACCTCTACCAAGGAAGCGAGGCAGGGCAACACTACGAGGCCTTTACAAAGTTCCACTAGCTTCCAAAAACCCTCTACAGTTAATGGGAAGAGCACTTGCAAGAATCCCCCGTCTGACTGCCATCGCAGCAAAATCAACCCGAGAACCTCCTTGCATGCAACTCCCCTACTGTCCTTGCCCCTTTTGGGTAAGGTAGTCTTCCACTAGCTTTCCTAATTAGTCAGCCAAGGGCATCCCATACTACCCTTGTGGTGGCACGTGTTTCTCAAGTTAAGCTCTATGTTCCAATTAACATTAATGATCTTGACATGAACATAAATAGAATAACAAAATAACTGGAACATGGATATAATAAAATATTATCCCAAAACCATGTAAAGAAATAGCATAACTACCCAAATGATTCAGGGATAACAAGGTAAAGTGATAAACAATCTAGGGTGACCTATCGGGTCCCATCAAAATTAAACCTATGCATGAATAATTGATATTAAAGAACATTATTGGGCAAAAAGTGGTCAAGGGCACAACTTGCCTTCAATGAGCTCCTGCTTAGCTACTTCTATCTGCTGGTCACCAGGATCCTCTGTCACAGGTTCTTCTACTCGCCACAATACAAACAAGCACAATGTATAGAGAAAATTAACATCACACCAAACATGTAAACAAAATACATAATAATAATCTACACATTAAAATATAATCCTAGGAACATGAATCATAATTTTTGGAGTTATAGATTTTAAGATATGAATTTCCAAAGGTTTTATAGCTTAAAATAGGTTTAAGTGAGAAATTAATTTTCTTAGTGTTTTCATGTCAAAACACAGACTCTAAGTGATAGAGAATATTATTACAAAATTTTAGAAACTGGAATGGAGTAATTTGGAGTTCATATGAATTTTCTAAGAATTTAGCAAGTTTCTACAATAAATTTAATGCTAAAATTCGTTTTCTAATTGATTCTATGAATATTATCTACTGTCTGGACCTCGCATCAATTTCTAGAGAGTCCAGGGGTCCCGGAGTAAGTTTGCCTAAGACACAGAAAGCTACTGGTGTGGAAGGCGGGTTGATTTGCTAAAATTATAAGGTTCTTTCTGCAAACTGCACACGCCGAAGGCGTAAGAAGAGTTAACGATCGTCCGATCAAGCGCGGATGGCTCGGATTAGATTAGTCCCACCGTGAACTGGTACGCAATCTCGACCCTCAGATTTGGATCTGACGACATAGATTTTAAATACTAAGATCTAACTACAGCCACTGGATATGAGATCTACGGTCAGGATTGATTGCGCGAAGGGGTAAGTAGTGATCTAATCTTAACCGCTAAACCTGAGATCGACGGCTTCTATCGTGTCGTTCCCCATCACCTGCCCTTCTCGGCGAACAGACACGGTGGAGCTCTCACATGCGGTGGCACCATGGCCGGACACGGCGAATCAGCGGCTTACCAACCTAAACAGAGCAAAACTACACCGAGAGAAAGGGGAGAGGGAGGCGAACTCGCCAGAGCGGTCATACCAGCCTTTTGTCGCAAGGACGAGTCCAACGACGTGACAGCGCGACTCCCTGGCCCAATTCGACTCCGACGAGCAATTCAACGCTCCTGGAATGAAGACAAGCCCGGGCGACCCTTGCGCCGGCTTCAAGGGATCAGGGAGGTGAACCCGCACACTCAATGGAGGACGAGTGGACGGCGAGCGACTCTTGGCGCGCGGCGGACTAAGTTCTACCACAGCGGCGTCGCTTTTGAGTTCTAGGGAACGAGAGGTGGTCAAGGGTTTCGGGTGACGGGAACGTGGTATTTAAGACGTGTAGGAGCACGGTCGTTACGCAACTCCGAGGTCCCCGGAGAGCTCCCCACGCGAGGTAGGCGCTGTCCGCGCGGCCAAGATCTCGCGGGCTCGGATACGAAGGAGAGGGAGCTTTCGACGAGCCGAGACCACCCAACAGTGAGACACGGGCGTTGGAAACGCATGCTGACGAGCGGCCCCCCGAGTCAGCAGCAAAGCGTAGGAAGCTAGCGCGAGCGGAAAGCGGACGAGTGTTGACAGTTGGGCCCCACATGGCAGTTGGCCGGGCACGCGCTATGGAAGAAGGGGGTTGGGCCGCACGCGATAGTGGAAGGTTTGTGGGCCGAGTAAAACTTTGGGCCCAGACGCTGTCTTCCTATTTCCCTTTTATTTTTCATTTAATCCCTTTTTCCCTTTTCATTTAAATCTCAAATTTGAATTTGAATCCTGTTATGAGTTTCCTTTGAGTCAATCCTACAAAATTCAACCCTTGTGTAGAAATAATTTATCTTTGTTTTTACTTATTTTTATATCCACATCATATTTGTTTTCATTTCTTTTCTAAATTCTAGGATTTCTTTTAGAATTTAAAATTCCAATTTGGGTTTTATATATATTTCTTGTCACATTGGTATTTTATTTTGCCACAATATGCACACAAAAGAAAATCCCGGCATGATGCATGATTTATTTGGGTGTTCTTTTATCATTTATTTATTTGTTATATGTGGTGTTCACATGAAATAACAAATATAGATAACAACCATATATATAAAGGAATAGAATTTCTCTTTTTAGACTTTTCTTACAAAGTGGGTATTACATTTGTTGCCAGCGCCGGTGGACGTGGGGGAGCAAAAATGGCTGGTTTCTAGGGCCCATCTGCCAGCGCTAGCGGAAGAAGTGCCAAGCGCGTGGGGGCGCTCCTGTCCACGTGTAGGTGACTGAGTGAGAACCACAGGCGTGCAGGTGGGCTGGTTGGTAGAAGCAGCTTGGCCCGGTTCAAGTGGATTGGGCCCAAAGCGTGACTTTTCTATTTTCTTTCTTTTTCTTTTCCTTCCATGTTTTCCTTTCTCTTTATTTTGGATTTCAAATTCAAGTTCAAATTTAGTTTGAAATTCACACTCATAGTTTGAGTTCAACTTTCAAAGGCACAACCAAAACTCCAAGCATGAGTGCAAGGTTTATTTACTTCTTTTATTTATTTTCAATTTCGAGTTTTAATTCAATTTCACATAGAGTTGAAGCTTTAAGCAAATTCAAATTCATGTTTTGAACTTCCACTTTCCAAATGTCACAATTTATTCATGAAGCCACCAACTACAATTTATTTAGGAAGCTTCATGAAGAAGAACCTTCAGAATCGAAGCTTCTTCTTCATGAAGCAACTTTCAGAGTCGAAGCTTCCTTCGAAGGATTTTCTGTCAAAAATATCCCTCGAGGACAAAATGAGCATGCTGATTTGCTAGCTAAGTCAGCAGCACAGGGGCTGCCCTTACCCTCGGATGTGTTCTTCGAAACAATAAAAGCACCTTCGGTGGAGCTTCTTGAAAGAGCAGTCCTCAATATATCTCCTGTTTATAGCGAAGATTGGAGAACTGAGATCATCTCTTACCTTCAGGGTAAATTCCTTTCAGATGACGAAATTTATAACAGGAGGTTAGAGGCAAGAGCTCGTCCATATGTCATGATAGAAGGGGAGTTGTACAAGCATGGAGTTTGTGCTCCGTTACTCAAGTGTTTATCTAGAACCGAAGGTATAGAGTTGATGAAAGAAATAGATGCAGGCCTGTGTGGATCTCACATTGGATCTAGGCCGTTACTTGGAAAAGTCTTCCGTCAAGGGTTTTATTGGCCGAAGGCAGCTTCGGATGCAGCGGAATTAGTTCAAAAGTGCGAAGGTTGTCAGAAATGTGCAAGAGATCAAAAACAACCTTCGTCCTTGACACAGCTCATACAACCCATCTGGCCATTGCAAAGATGGGGCCTTGACTTGTTGGGTCCATTACCACCGGCCCAAGGGAACTTAAGATATGTTGTAGTGGCTGTGGAATATTTTTCCAAATGGATTGAGGCAAAGCCTTTAGCCACAATAACTTCGGCCACCATTCAGAAGTTTTTCTGGCAGAATATTGTTTGTCGTTTCGGGGTACCAAAGGCCATCACTGTGGATAATGGTACACAGTTCGACTCCGAAGCTTTCAGAGATTTCTGTGATCAAATTGGTACGAAGATCCATTTTGCATCAGTCAGGCATCCGGAGTCAAATGGGCTCGTTGAAAGAGCCAATGGCATTATAATGACACGAATAATGAAGTTAATCTTCAATCAACCCAGGGGAAAGTGGCCAGATCAGTTAACCAAAGTGGTGTGGAGCCACAACACAACAACATCAAGGTCTACAGGCTTTACTCCATTCAAGTTATTATTCGGTGACGAAGCAATAACTCCGGAGGAAGCCAAAACTGGATCAATAAGAGTAGTAGCTTCGGCGGAATCAGGTTCTAAAGATGCTTATTCTGTGGAAAAAGATGCTTTAGAAGGGATCAGGCTTCAAGCTGTGGAGAATATCAATAAATATCAAGCCGAAACAATCAAATGGCGAGATAGAAAGGTTCGGTTAAAGAATATTGAGCCAGGACATTTGGTGCTTCGGAGAGTGGCCAACCCAGACACAGTGGGCAAGTTGCAGTTGAAATGGGAGGGACCTTTCTTAGTAGCATCTTCGTCAAGACCCGGTTCATACAGATTGAAGGATATGGACGGCAACGACATTCCTAGATCTTGGAATGCGGATGAGCTTCGGCGATATTATGTGTAACTTGATGTAATTTTTTATGTTTTTTCTTTTTCATGGCACCCTTTTCCTTTCTAAAGGGGGAGAAAGGTTTTTAATGGGGCCATCATATGTAATTTCCTTTTTTAGTTCTATAAGAGCAAAACCCCCCAGGAATGTAAATGTAAAAGCTGAGAACGCACCATCGAGTGCCGAAAAGTAAAAGGCGAAGAAGCTCCAAAGTCGTTCCTGAGGGAATGCAGAGCTTACAGCGAAAATCAACGCTGATTCCGCCAAAAGTAAAAGGCGAAGAAGCTCCAAAGTCGTTCCTAAGGGAATGCAGAGCTTACAGCGAAAAGTCAACGCTGATTCCGCCGAAAGTAAAAGGCGAAGAAGCTCCAAAGTCGTTCCTAAGGGAATGCAGAGCTGATGTGTGATTGTTTCTAAGGAAATAATGGCTAAGAGTATGGCTTCGGATATGTGTTTGGACATTCATTTGCACATCACATTACATCATGGCATTTGCATTCATAAACATTCATCAAGGCATATATAAGATAATCATCATCATGGCATAAGTGGTTGCTTCGGCATAAGAGAAGAGCTTCTTCGCGTACAAAAAGGAGAGCTTCGGAAGAAAGGGAAATGTTGTTTTCTATGCTTCGCTGTGTACGAAAAGAAGGGAAGGTGTTTTTTCGCCTTCGGCTCAAAAAAGATAATTTCGTTCACAACAAAGCACTTCACATACATTAATGAAAGGGTAAGACCATAAAACAAGGTATGAACAGAATTCATTAAAGACAAATTTAGTTACATTTACAAAAGTTATCTCAAAAGTTTCCTGAGTCTGTCTACAGTCTACTCCTATTTAATCTTCGAGGGATTTTGGCTTCGGTGTCATTCTTTTTAATTATCGACTTCGGCTTCGTCATCCTACATGAATTAAGTTGTTGTAAGTCAAAGTCGAGCTTGAAGGAAGAGGTAAGCACAAGGTATGATTCCTTACTGGTTCAAGATGACTCCGAGCTTCGTCTCCAGCCTTTTCTCGCCCGCCTTTTGTCCATATCATTTTTACAAATCTATTGGAAATACTTCGGGCGAGATCAGGAATGTCATCTAGGATTGATGGTGATAAAGTGAAATTGGGCCTATTGACAATCTTTCCATGATCGCAGCCAGCTTTTAGGAAAGCTGCAGCAGTACCCCGAGAAGCTACCCAGGCACAGAAGTCACCGTGCCCAGCTATAACTTCGTCGAGCTCGTCAATTTCAACCTCAATATGTTCGAAGGTCTTCGGAAAATCTTCAGCTGAGGGGGTGAATTTTTCACTGCTGGCTCCAACTGAGTGGAAAATTTTTCTTAGTCGTTGGATACATTTGTTGCTAAATTCCAAACATTTTTCTTGAAGGCCCGCCAATAGTTTTTTCAAATCTGAGTTTTGTTGACCTTCGGCTTCAAGTTTTGCATTAAGTTCTTGCTTTTCTCGTTCAAACTACTCAGATTGGCAGAGAAGCTTCGTGTTCAGTTCTGTTATTTTAGCTTCGGCCTCCGCCAATAAACCTTCAGTTGCTTGGAGCTCAAAGTTCTTCTTCTCGATAGCAGCTGATTGCTCCTTTATTTTGCTTTCTAAATTTTCAATTATAACTTCATGTTTCTTGTCTTCCAAATCTTGCTGCATTTTTAAAGCTTTGCTCAACAGCATACTCTGTACGAAAACAACCTTCGTTATACATGTTTTCATTATTAAAACAATAAAAGTTAAGGGAAAAGTAGTTCACCTTGAAATTGGAATAGAATAAACTACCAACGATATGTTGTCGTCGGTAGCGGCTAATGTCCGTTTCTAGCTTCGGAAAACCGATACTCTTTGACAGAGTACCGATAACTTTGGCTCCAGTTTGATCTTGAATACAATCTAATTTTTCATCATCAATACCTCCGAAGAGGAGTGCTCCTGGTTTGTACCCGCAAGATTTGGCATACTCTCTAAGCTCTTCTATTTCGGGTTTTGACAATTTCTCTCCAACTAAATTTTGAAACATGAAGGCCTCGTCCTCTGAAGCTTCGTCAACAATTTCCTTTTCTTTCCCCGGCACTGCGGCCATAGCCTCTTCGGCGGCAGTGGCAGCTTCTTCTGTGGCCATGTCTAGCAGCATTTTGTCGATGTGTTCAATTGTGCTTTCCAGGTTCAAATCTTCAATTGAGGTAGCTTCGGTAGCTGCGACCTCCGAAGGTCTAATTTCAATATTTGTTCTTTCCTCAGCCACTGGTGTCTTTTGAGCTGAAGCTCTTGGTGGTGTTTTGTCAATGACCTCTGTCACAGTGATGATTCTTTGTCTCTTTGCCTTAGTCGTCTTCTTCGTTTTTTCAGGCTCCTTTTCCTTCTGAAAAAACTTTGTCAGTTGAGGCCCCAATGGACTTAGCTTCGCAGGCAGGGATTCAGTCATTACCTTCAAAATTTCCTCCACGTCAGGGGCAGAGGGTGATGCGGGGGTTTCTTCTTCGTCGGATATTTTTTGCTTCGGAGAAGACGCTTTCCTCTTCTTCGGAATTTTCTTCTTTGATGGTTCTTTCTCATCTTCATTTAAGGCTTCAGTTATCCTTTTCCTTTTCTGGCCCCCGACACCTTTATTCAGATTTTCATAGTCAGGGTATTCGAAACCCAAGGCGTCCAGCACTCGATTCAATCTTCGCTTCGGACGGGTGCCGAAGGCCGCAGTCATCAACTGATCTTCTTTTTTGGAGTAGTTGCCAAGTATTTCATTGCACATTACTTCAATTGTATCCAGCCACTCTTGGCAAGGTGTTTTGAAGTATTTCTTAAACTTGTAATAATAAGGAAAAACCTTGAAAGCCAAAAACTCCTGAACCAGGTCCCTTGTACTGATATGCTCTGCAATAATTCTGAATTCACCCAACGCTTGTTGGGTTGGACCTCCTGGTGTCATGTTGCAACGAGGTCGCGTTTCTCCGAATATTAATTCAAGTGGACTTTGTACAAGCTTCTCCTTGTCATCATCAACCTTGACATAGAACCACTCCGACTTCCAACCTGCTGCCCATTTGCTTCTGTAGCTAATTACAGGAAACTTTGTGGTTTTCCGATAAGCGAAATTATAGCAACCAAAATTGTCATGCAATCCATCTTTTCTAGCCTTTGTCTGATAGTGCAGCTCGTGAACTCGACAAAAGCTGTCCGCAAATGGCTCCACCGCTTGGCTTCGGAGTGCCCAGATATAAACACTAAGCCTAACAATAGCGTTAGGAGTCAACTGATGAAAGTAGATACCAAATCTCTGCAGTACCTCTGCAATAATCCCATGTAGGGGGAATCTTAATCCAGCCTTTAGAAAACTCTTGAAAATGACTATTTCATCCTTCTCCGGCTTTGGGGTAGTTTCTTCTCCCCCGAAGCGTAATAACTTCTTCTGATTTTCACTGAAAAAACCCGATTTCACCATCTTGGAGAGATCAGCCTTCGAAACAGTAGACTTTCCGAAGTCCAAGTGGCTGGGCTTGCTTGGCATGGCCATATGATAATCATCTTCAGAATCAGTTTCCTCAATGTTTTCTTCTTCCGCTTCGGCATTTGTTTGTTCTGCTTGTTCTACATCAGCACTGGGGATCTTTTCCGAAGTTACCAGCCCGGATCGTTGCATTGCTTCGGAGATGGGAACAGTCTCCGAACCTTCAGTTTTGCCCCCCTCACGCTCAACCCTAGCGGTAGAACGAACTCTGGCCATTTAATTCTGAATTTGTGGAAACTAAATACTTTTTTCTTCCGAAGTTCTTTCTTCTAAAGAAGCAGGCTTCAAGCTGGAGCTTCGTTCGATTCCGAGAGTCAAGCTTCGGCGATGGTTAAAAATTTTGGCAGCAAAACAGTGCAAATAGCAATGAATGTTGTGGTAACTTCAAACCTACTCGTCTGTTTATATATTACTGCAGGTAAGAAGGCGAAGCGCCAGGATTTTTATACCAGGCGGACACCCGCTTGCACTCGCTGCGTGGTGGACCGCAGAGACCAAACAGTAACTCTGCAAGGTGGGACCGCTACGCGCTGGGAAACTGAATCGTTTCTCGGCAACGAGCTCAGGGAAGGTGTTTTTTGGACCTTCGGCTCTCCGAAGCTTAAAAGACTTTTTTCACGGATCAAGCTCGTTACGAAAAACGATCTAGCACCGCGAAAGGGGCTACTGTTGGGGCTATGCTTCGTCGCCGAAGGTCTTGTAGGAAGAAGCGACTTTCGGCCGAAGCTGTTTGTATGAGATGGCCGAAGGTTCTTCTTCATGAAGCTTCGGTATTACAAACCGACTTAAAGATAGAATGACCTTTTAGTCCATAAAGGTCTGAGTCAATGTTGTAAACTTTTATGAGGGGCATAATTGTAATTCCTCACAGGCTGCGTCCTGTGTCTATAAATAGTGAACAGTATTCCTTTACTATTGACGCATTCCTGTAATTGCAATCGCATCATTCGGGAACCAATCTTTGCCAAGGCAGAGGTATAACTGTATTTAATGATTCAATATATTAAGTAAATATAATATAATTCGTTTATGATTTATTTACCTTTTCATGCCCTTTATTTTATGTTATCTTATACAATCTATTGAAATTTAATTACGAAGACTTAACCTTCGTAATTATATTCTCATCAACCTTCGTCCAAGGCTCATTATTCTCAAAGGAATAATGTTTCATGGACGAAGGATGTTAACATTTAACATTTTATGTTGCCTTGTTCTTAATTTATAGCATTTGAGAGCAAGTCCCCAACATATATAGGGGAACAACTTTGCTATAGTTGACTTGGTAGTTTGCTGAATGAAAATTGAAGGAAAAGGCCCCTCAAGTTGCTCCGTCAGGGCACTAAATGGAATTGGCATGGTACAGTAACCGCAAAATATCAGAGATGCAAAGCACCTCACTACCTGTGATCGGACGCGATGATTTAAGTTCACCGTGAAGATTTGTGCACGGCTCGACGTGGATATTACCGGGTGGGTGAAATTATCGTGACCGCAGATGAGTTTGTGCGCTGGCCGTCGTACCCACTTGCTTCACGATCGACCGGAATGCCATTGTCGGCGTCCACCGCTCATCACGTTGATGCCACATGCTTGAGGGCGTTACCACGTTGCAATAGGTTGCAGTGGACAACCCATTTACTGCCCGAACCTTTACCCCATTGAGCGCCACGGTAGACGAGCTCCGGTGACTCATCTCCTCACCGTCGCGAGCTCATCTTCACCCAAATTCGTTGCACTCGTGGTCGCTATCTATAAGTGAGTGTTTCCCTCGTTCTGCCTCTCAGTTACGAACCCAGTCCACCCTCAGCTGACCCTTCTCGTTCACCAGAGCGCAAGTTCACCGGATTTCCCCAAAATTGGTCACCATCACCGCCGTGAGGCATTGCGTCGTGGCCAGCCATTCTCAGGTCAGTTCATGCCTCCCGGACTCAGGTTTTAGCATTCCTTACTGTCAGTTAAGCTCTTGGTCTCGGCCAATTGAACGCTATCGCGCCATAGCTTAGGGAACATGCGTTGTCGCCTAGGAACGCCGCCGTGGACATGGATCATTTCGACCGGTCGTTCCAGGTTGCCTCCGTCCAAGTTTGCAAAAGCATCGTAGTACTAGTCGGTCACTGATTCTTTCTGAGTGTTTGGATTGAACACGACCAACTCGGGCAAACCAGAACAGGCACACTGACAATCTTGCTCCGCTGTTGTCACGGACAGATACGATTTAATGGCGAACTGATCGAATTAAGCCTATGGGTGTGTTCAGGTAGCATCCATGATGGCGTCTGTGTACACGACACCACTGGAATAGGTCACCGCCGGTGAAGTATTCACGTCTCCAGCTAGGTATTCGATCGGCACGTAGTCAAGGACCGGTGTCGTGAATAAATAGAAGTAGGAGGACTTGCACGCAATTGTTAGTGAAACACATGAATACTACTCTGGGGCTCTTTACTGATTATTCAAATGGCCAGGGACCTTTGCGCAAATGCACACGCACGGGTGTGGACGCGGGCGCGTTTCTGCTGTCCGTGGGCCGGTTTGGGCCAGATTCGGCCCAACCCTGTTCATTATTTTTCTTTTTCTTTTTTCTGATAGATTAGGAAATCTATAGAAAATAGTAGAAAACGGTAAAATTATGAGACCAATTTTTTTAGAATCCTAAAATCATATGGTAATTAATAAAAATAATTCCAAGATTTTTAGTTCAAACCTGAAATTATGTAACATTTCAAGGTGCTTGAATAAAATCTTTTAGAATTTTAGAAATAGTTTAGTAATTCCAAAATCATAAAACTTTTGGGTAGACTTAATATGGTGGTCAGAGACCCTGAGTGAAGTTTGAAATGGTTTGGACATTGTTTGACCACAAAATCCCATAACTAGCTTCATAAGATTAATTATCTAATACAAATCCCAAAGGAACACCTAACTAGAAAATTTTAGTGATTGATTCATGTAGTAAAAGAAAGTTTATTCAAGACGTAACTTACTATATTTCTATTGTATGATTGCATATTCATAACATAGCATAAGCATTCATGTACATGTATTATCATGTATAGAGCACGAAGAAGAATCCGTAGTAGAGTAAGAAGTTGTCTCGCAGACTGAGAATCCTCTAGTGGATAACAACTTTTATTTCGACATCTGTGGTGTAGAAACAGAGATTCCAGCAACATAAGGCAAGCCCCGGTGCATTATCCCTATTCCTTGTTGTTTTAA
The DNA here is from genome assembly GCF_902167145.1 of Zea mays. Taxonomy (NCBI): domain Eukaryota; kingdom Viridiplantae; phylum Streptophyta; class Magnoliopsida; order Poales; family Poaceae; genus Zea; species Zea mays. The sequence goes on from NC_050098.1 coordinate 75,181,452, forward strand.
AATCTTTATCACCTTATATGATGCATTAGGTGATAGGTTTTGCTTTGAAAAAGGTGATGCTTCACACGGGATGGAGATTTTTACAAAGAAAAGACTGATGATGGTGGATCCATCACAACCGTGATGGGTTCAACATCTGAAAAGAAATACCTCTGCCAGGTACCAAACTTTGGGGTTTTAAGTAATAAAGACGAGAACAGGCGAGTGACTTGCACGAGAGGGGAGTTTCAGTGTAGTGTCTCCGTCTGAGTCGGTTAAGGACCGAGCCGATGTACGCTTGATGATCGAGGACCTTATAACTGGCCACATGCCTCATCATGGGTAAGCTTTGCCTCGATCAGACCAATACCAGAAAGGCCACCATGCAATGGGAGTGGAGAGATGGCGAGTGTAGTGTGTACCCTCCATGGCAAGAGGCTAGACAATGGAGTATCTGTGCTCTCGGTTGGCGTAAACCCATTCTGGTCTTGAGAAACCCGGGTGCGAGTTGACATATGCAAGGGTTAAGTGATACGTATGTTGTGTGGTTGGAGATCCCCAACTAGGTATTAATTGATTCAAATCGTCGTTACATCTCGGACATGAAGACTTCATCATTTCCCTACATGTAGCAACAAGTGAACTGAAGGGGTGATAAAAGATAGCTAGCATAGCCCAAGTGCTTGATCTAAGAATAGAAAGGAATCTAGATGCAGGTAATTACTTAACCTGATAAGTAAAATGAATTTTTAAGGATCCACTCATAGTAAGCTTTTCTGCAAAAAGAGTCTTTGAATCTTGATAAACTTTACCCTAATTCCCAAAGGCCAGCATATCCTTGATTTTTTCCTTTGACGGGTAAGACTTGTGAAAGTACACTCTGTACTCAGGGTTTTCAAACCCATGTTGTTGTAGGTGATGAAACTGCTGAGTTCTGTTGTTTCTGTTCCAAGGTGTTTCCAAAGCTGGAGGAAGAAAACTAAGACCTGCCTGGGGAAGGTGTTTTGCCTTCCTATGATGTAATAATAAGTTTAAGCACTCAGTACCCATTATGTAATAATCAACTCTTTCTATATTATACTTATGAATGTAAATTATGTTATTGTAATCCTTTCCACTTACTCCGATGGTGTGTAATGTCTGCGGTATGGGATAAGCGCTCTTGGGCGATATGATGGTGATACAGGTAATCGGACCTACCGAGCCATTGAGTGAACCTGCATGACTGTCTGAGGTTCTTAGGACAAGGACATCTATAGGTGGGCCTAATACCTTGGGAGGTTCCATGACACCATGTGTCTTAGCTGAAGAAGTGCTTGCGAGTACCAGAAGAGCAATTGCCAACCGAGGATCTTGAAGTTCAAGAAGATTTGACTTATATCGAGAAGCCAACTCAGATTCTAGAGACAGTAGACAGAGTCACTCAAAGAAGCACCATCAGAATGTGCAAAGTCAAATGGGGCCATCATTCAGAGGAAGAAGCAACATGGGAAAGAGAATATGATCTGAAATCCATGTATCCCGAACTCTTTGCTAGCCAACCCTAAATCTCGAGGGCGAGATTCTTTTTAAGGGGGATAAGTTTGTAACACCCTGAATTTGGGGGTATAAAATTTCTTCTCTAATGCCTACCAAATTCAGGTGTTACCTCTTGTTTCTCTCTCTCTAGATTCCTTTTCTCTCTTTTTTGTTAGAGTTATGTCAATTAGGTGAGGGATTAACTATTTATTTTATCAAAACAAATGTGAGTCATGAAATGTTACATCATGTTGAGCCTAAATTATTCTTTTATTTGATACACATGTTTGAAATTGCTTGAATTTGAATTTGGTTTGAATTCGATTTGAAATCCATAGAGAAAATAAAAAGAAAAGCATTTAGAAAATCCTTGGAAAAAGAAAAACGGATTTCGACCCATTAAGCCCAGTCCAGCCAAGCTAGGCCGCACGCGCGTCCACTCCACCTGATAGGTGGGTCCCACCTGTCAGCGACGGCCCGTTTCCACGCTTTCTCCCTCTCTCCCTCCCGCTGCCTGGTGGCGCCGGCTTGTCGGCGCTGGTTCCTTCGCGTGCGCGCCCGCTCCATCTCGCTGCTCGGTGGGTTCGCTCTGTCAGCGCTGACCGTCCGTTCGCATTATCGCCCTCCGTGTGACACCCTAGATATCTATTTCATGTTACGTCAGGAGATTTATCCTAATCTCGGATGCTCTGTAAAAATTTCTATTTCTCGCTCGCGTATGTCTCTGATTATCCAGACTATTCATTCACATTTCATCGAATTCGGAGTTATTCAGTCTCACTGAAGGCCAAATTTGGGGCCTGTTAAAACTTTTATTTCTCGGCACGAAGGCCAACTCGTTAATCATTCTCGATTTATAAACTCTCGTCTAAAGCTCATTTAATCAAAACCCTCGACTATTGTTAGTGGATCTGTGCCCGAATCCCATTCCTCGGACTTCGATCGATGTCCGACTATTTTGTCCGGATCCGTACTCTCAAACGGAATACCTAGTGTGTTCGCATCTATATAATTCTAACCAAATCAACTTAATATCTTTGTGTCCTATCTAAATTCAAAAATCAACATCGGCAGTGCTTTTTAAAATATCACGATTCGCCTTCTACGACCAAAAGCAAAAACAAAAACATAATGCCATGTTTAGAATGCGCTTGAAGTTCATAATCCAGTTCGTGCGCGTTATCAGACTAAATTACGTGCGAAGGTAATAATTAGTGTTCGGATAATCCATGTTTAATCAAAACGCCATAAAATAAAATGGAAAGAATTTAGCGTGGCCCGATTTAGGATTTTGGGCCATGCCCATTCCAGCCCAATTGGCCCACTAAGAAACCCTAACCCTAGCACATGTCTATAAATAGAAGTGCCCCTCTCTTGCACTTGGGGGACTTTTTCACTCCCACCCCTCAATTTTTCCCAGCCGCCACAGCCTTCTTCCTCCTCTGCCATTTTCCCAGCCGCCAGGCTCCTTCACGCACGCCAGGGAAGGGAGCCCTTCTTCCCCACGGCAGCTCGCAGGGAGCTCGGCTCCTCCTCTCGTCCCATGGCATCATCCCCTTCTCCCCCTTGGCTCCAGCTTCCTCGACGCCCCCTGCTCCTCCTCCCTTGCGCAGCAGCAGTCGGCGCCCCCTTTTCTTCCTTCTTGGTTCCCACAGCTGCCAGCAGGTCCTTCTCGCCATGGAGCTCGGCGCCCATGCAGCAGGGCGCCCCTCTTCCCCAGCGCGCCGAAGCACCCCCTGCCGACACTCCCACGCCATCTCTCCGGCCCGAGCTCGAGCAGCCAAGGTCAACCAACCGTCCGTCGTTTCTCCCTGCACCCTCTCTCTCTCTGGCCGGCCTCCCCTGCCTAGCGCCAACCCACCATCATGCGCCCTCTCTCTCCCTTGGCGAGAAGGCCCTCTTCTTCCTCCTCCCTGAGCTTCCTCGCCGAGCAGCGCCTCCCTCGGTTCATATCTGTGTCGGCACCGTCGGGACAGCGCCCCTTGCTGTTCTCCTCAATGCCCTTGGCTGTTCGACGGAATGCTCGTGGGAAACATTGTGTTGTGCGCAGCCCCGCTCGCGACGTCGTCGACCCCCGGTGAGACACCCCGCTATCCTTGCTGTTTTTGCGTCCGTGGTGTTCGACGATATGCCACATGAACTCTTGTGTTATTGCAGCAACTCAATGTCGCGCTTTGCGCTGGTCCGTTTGGCAAAATGTCGAAACATGTGGACAGCCCCCTGTGACTAGTCCCATTTCGCTCAGCTTATTTTCCTTGTGGTTTGTTCTACTTGTAAAAAATTGGTCGGTATCGTGTATGTCCATGTGTGCATGTCTCTCGATTTAATTTTAAAGAGGAGATCGATGTCTAGGATGCTCTTGTAATTATGTGCATGGGTATGAACATGTGTAGATTGGAGTTTTCATGAGAGAAAAATGTATATGAAAAAGGTGTCATGTTTGCGTAGGAAAATTTGAGGGTCGTCGAGTTGTGCTTGTCAGATGTGGCGACAAGAATTAAAAATTTCTGCCAATTTTATACGAAGGGCGAGTCTGTGGATGATTGTGTGTGCCAAGATGCGTTGTAATAGTGATTGCATTAAATTAAACGGAAATGCTTCACATATAGTGTATGATTGTGTTTATGACCTTGAATGGATGTTTTTGAGTGGACAAATAGGTTCCTAATGCAAGTATGTGTAAGATATTTATAGTGACGCTTTACCTCGAAAAGTGTTATGTCTGCGCATAAATAAGAAATAGGTGTATTTTGTGTAGTGTGGATTGATTTTGAGTGCATGTGTCGCAAGAAATGAAGTAGTGCGCATTTAGGCGATGAATGGGTGTATTATAGTGGTGGTGGTGTAGGATATTTGATTGAGGTGTGCGGGTATATGCCGTAATATGGTTATACTCGTGATGAGGAAAGATGTATGTATTGTGTAACACGTCGCTTAGGTCGCTATTATATAATCATGTGAAGGATTCTCATGATGGTCGTGTAATTGAGGAGTGATGTAGTGGCAAGCGAGAAGTAAGTTGAGTTTTCAAACGGTTAGTGGATAGTATCTGTCGGTGTTGTCTTGATTTTTGTTTTATGGCAATGTGATGCTTCGCTTTATCAATCATTGCATTCCATGCCCATTGGATAAATAAATGTCTTGTTGATCGATTAGAGGTATTATATGAGCATTATTAGCCCAATAATTATTGGAGGCGAGTAGCGTTCATAAGTCAGTCCTTGTTAAAATTGAAGAACAATCCGATAAGATATACACATAAGTGCTTTAGGTCCTTCAGTAGCAAATGTAGTCTTATGGAGTTTTATGCCATATGTTAATGCCTCTATGTTAGACCCCCAAAAATATGCTATTTTAGGTGACTTGTGTGTTAACTAATTTAAGTTGAGCAATGGTTAAGAAACGCTGATTAATCTGCTCCAACCCATGTTTTTGAGTTGCGATGTCAAAAATAGTTTGCTAAGTTTTATACTGTGTTGGCCAACTCCTGTAAGTAAGAGTTAGTTGCGTAAGTGATTGTTATATATATGTTGTCTCGGATTGCGATAATAATAGGCAAGCCGACGTGTATGATGTATAGTGGCCTATGTTGTTGCTCTGGTTAGCCGACTTGTTAGATGTCTTGGTTAAGCTCGTGGTCATGATGAATTACTTGTTATAGTCTAAATACGTATGGTTATGGTCGCGGGTAAAAAGTAGTAGTGCTCATTTGATGTCTAAGTTGAAATGCAAATTATTGGGTGAAAAGCGCTTTGATATACATATATGCCGGATTTGATGATTGTGGTGAATGTGTTGTTAATTGTGTATGGTAGTTCTAGCGCACGAAATAACTTGTATAAAAATTAATAAGTCTACTTGTTAGTCCTCATTTGATTATTCTAACTCTAACAAATGGTAAAGTGTTAGAATAATTCAAGTCCCTAGGACATGGCAATTCTTGAGTTATATAAGAGCTGAAATTTATTAATTGCTGTTTTGGGCTGCACACACTGTTTTCGCCGTGCTGTTTGTTTAATAAACCAAATCATGTTTTCTGTAGAAAAGCCATATAGAAAAGTTGTAGATAAAATTCAGTAACTGAATCTGTCCACTTTCTGTACAGATTTTAGAAACTGCATTGTTTGCTTAATTTAATGTTACAATCAGTTCATGGTAGTTATAAGAAAGTTGTAGATGTTTTTCTTATCTTGTCTGTGTTAAAATTTCATAACCATAAGGCTGACAGTTTAAGAGTTATGAATTTTACAAACTGGTTGTTGTGTTCTGTCCACCGTCAGAACATATTTCGAAAACTGTGTTGTTTGATTTAGTTAAACATTGAATCACTTCTTGGTGATTATAAATGTTGTGTAGTACGTTTGCTGAGCTTTCCAAAAAGTCTTGGATCACTCATTTTGGTAATCTGAAGATTAAGTTATGGATGTTTAAAATGTGAAGACTGAATCTGTCCAGTTCTGGACAGCAAAGTCTTCTAGTGTCTTTTATCCTTAGTTAAATATTGAATCACCTTGAGATGTTTACAAATAATATGTAGAAAATTTCATTATCTTTCCAGAAAGTCTAGGATCAATTTATTTGGATACCTGAATCTTTAGTTGTGAATTTTTGAAGTGGCAAGTCTGAATCTGTCCAAATCTAGACAAAGTTGTTGTGATAGCACTTTTGACCTTGCTAAGTGTTGAGTCATGTTGAGGTAAAAATACCAAAGTTGTAGAACACTTTTTAAGCTTTCCAGAAAGTCCTATTTTGCTATTTTTAGATTAATATTTGAAGAGTTATGATTGAAACGAGTGACTGCTGTGTTGCTGTCCCAAAAATCTGCAAGTGCGCATTTGATTGTTTAGTTCACCCTTTTTGCTAAAAATGTTTAGTTAGCTCTTAATGAATGTAGACTTATAATGGCTAAGCTTGAGATAACATGTATGTCCTGTTTTATATGTTTATTTCTCTAGTTGATTGTGATATAGGGGTTCCATAGACATTGATGCATATGCCCTCTGTTAAACTTGTGTTGGGATGCTTTTGTGTGATTAATAGAAGAACTAATGAAAAGCCGTAGCAAACTAAATAAATGCTCATGCTTGTGAGGTCATGTTTGTATTGGTTAAGTATATTGTTGGGGGTCTGCTTCGTAGCCGAAGGTCCTGTAAGAAGAAACACCTTCGGAAGATCAGCACAGAAATAACGCCGAAGCTACCTTCCATGGAACTTCGGCATAACGAAATGCCTTGAGACGAAGGGTTGCACCGACTTAAAGATGAAAAGACAGATTGGCCCATGATAGTTTGTGTCATGATTGTAATCGATTGTAAAGGGTATAAATGTAATTTCACACAGGTTGCGCACTGTGCCTATAAATAGATGAACAGTACCCCCGTACTGTTCACGCTGATTGGTACTCGCTTATGCATCACGCTTGTATTTTCTCCTTCCGTCAAGCCGAAGGTACAAATATAATTCTATATTGTTTTTGTTTATCCATGATAATATAATAAAGTTTAATTAATAATGTTATATGATTATTCACGTTGTCTCTTACATTTCACATGCTTTTTCTTTCATTAACGTATATTTGCGATGATGAAGGTACGTCCTTCATGAGCTTCGTCTGAAGATCACTATATTCTAAGGGAAATATTGCTTCGAAGGACGAAGGGCATTAACCTTTAACATTTTGTGTTGTCTTGTTCTTAATTCATAGCATTTGAGAACAAGTCCCCAACATTGGCGCCCACCTCCGGTGAACTCACTTCCACTTTTGAGCTGATGGCTTCGTTCAGCAAACAAGCCGAAGCATCTTCGGCTACGAAGCTGGTGTTTCCGATAATAGGCGGCTCAGGTTCAGAGCCGGCTAACAAAAAGTAGAAGAAGGAAGCATAGAGAAGGGTGCGGCATGTTGGGGTGCAGGGACCCTTCATCAAGTCAAAATGTTCCCACATCCCAATCACCTTCTCCCAAGAGGACCTTCAGCTCAAAGATTACCCTCATAATGATGATATGGTCATATCTTGCGTCATTAAGGGATTTCTGGTCCATAATGTTCTGGTTGATACAGGCAGTGCAGTGGATATCATATTTGCTAAGGCCTTCAGACAGATGCAAGAACCAGAGGATAAGATTCATGATGCTACACATCCTCTATGTGGCTTCGGAGGAAGACAGATTGTATCACTTGGGAAAATCACAATGCCAGTGACCTTCGGCTTTGTTCATAACACAAGGACTGAACAGGTTGTCTTTGACATTGTTGACATGGAGTATCCATATAATGCAATCATTGGTCGTGGGACACTTAATGCTTTCGAAGCGATACTTCATCTAGCATATCTATGCATGAAGATACCTTCGGAACAAGGGACAATTGTTGTTCATGGGAGTCAAGAAGCTACCAGGAAGGCCGAAGGAAACTGGACAGATTCAAAGGCAATCCATAACATAGATGGAGCCGAAGCCTGTGAGCAGTATCGATACAAAAGAGAGAAGGCTGCTTCGGCGGATCAGCCGAAGCCTATGCTTCTATGTGAAGATATAGCAGAACAAAAGGTACTACTGGGGTCTCAGTTATTTGTAGAGCAGGAAAAGAATTTACTAAGATTTCTATTCAACAACAAAGATGTTTTTGCTTCGTCAGCCAATGATCTTTGCGGTGTCAACAGAGATGTCATTAAGCATTCACTCAATGTTGATCCATCTTTTCGGCCAAGAAAACAAAGGCTTCGGAAAATGTCTAACGACAAAGCTGAAGGTGCTCGGAACAAAGTGAAGAGGCTTCTTAGTGCTAGCGTTATCAGAGAGGTGAAATACCCAGAGTGGCTAGCCAAAACTGTTATGGTGAAGAAGGCCAACGGTAAATGGAGAATGTGCATTGATTTTATAGATCTTAACAAGGCTTGTCCAAAGGATGAGTTCCCATTGCCAAGAATAGATTCTCTAGTAGATGTAGTAACTTCGTCAGAGCTCATGAGTCTACTAGATTGTTACTCAGGCTACCACCAAATCTGGATGAAGAAGGAAGATGAGCCAAAGACTAGCTTCATAACCCCCACTGGCACATATTGCTATCTTCGGATGCCTGAGGGGCTTAAAAATGCTAGAGGAAGCTTCAGCAGAATGACAACCAGAGTCCTTCATTCTCAAATAGGTAGGAATGTGCTGACCTATGTTGATGATATTATAGTTAAAAGCACAAAGCAAGAAAATCACATTGCTGATTTGCAAGAGACATTTACCAACTTAAGACAAGCTGGTTTGAAGTTAAATCTAGAAAAATATGTTTTTGGGGTAAAGAAGGGTAAGTTCCTTAGCTGTCTAGTATCAACGAAGGGAATTGAAGTCAACCCAAGCAAGATTGAAGCTATCCTTCGGATGGAACCGCCAAGCACAAAGAAAGGAGCTCAACGGCTGGCAGGTAGATTAGCATCATTAAACAGATTCATATCCACATCAGCAGAAAGAAATCTCCCATTCTTTGAAATACTGAAGTCAGCCAAAGTCTTTCAATGGGGCCCAGCTCAGCAAAAAGCTTTCGAAGAGTTGAAGCGGTATTTGATTGATTTAACAACATTAACTGCACCTTCGCCAGGGGCTCCATTGCTTTTATATGTTGCAGCTTCGCATTCTGCAGTGAGTGCGGCACTTGTACATGAGAAGCTAGATGGCCACATCAAAAAGCAAGCTCCAGTGTACTTCATCTCAGAAGTTCTAAGTCTGTCAAAGAAAAATTATACAGAATTGGAGAAGGTGCTATATGCTGTGTTAATGGCCTCGAGAAAGCTTCGGCATTACTTTCAAGCATATCGCATAATTGTTCCTTCGTCACAACCTTTGAAGGACATTATGAGGAACAGAGAAGCTACTGGAAGGATTGGGAAATGGGTTGCAGATTTTAATGAATTCACCATTGACTATATGCATAGATCCTCAATTTAGTCCCAGGCGTTAGCAGACTTCATCGCTGATTGGACGCGAGGGGCTCACGAAGAAGAAATAAACAAAGATGCCGAAGCTTGGACAGTATTCTGTGATGGTTCTTGGGGAACCTTCGGTGCAGGAGCGGCTGCGGTCCTAGTAGCACCTTCAAAAGTCAAAACATGTTATGCCGCCAAACTTGATTTCAGTTGCACAAATAATATTGCTGAGTACGAAGCACTTCTGTTAGGGCTTCGGAAGCTAAGGGCAATGGGAATAAGAAGGGCCATCCTAAAATTGATTCTCAAGTTATTTCTGGCCATGTGGACAAAAGTAGCAAGGTAAGAGATCCGAAGCTTGAAAGATATCTGCATACAGTTTGAAGGTTGGAGGCTTGTTTCAAAGGTTTTTCTATCAAGAATATTCCAAGAGGTGAAAATGAGCATGCAGATTTGCTATCCAAATCGGCGGCTCAGGGGCTCCCTTTACATTCAGAAGTATTTTTTGAAACAATAAATGCACCTTCGGTTGAACTCATAGAGAGAGCAGTGCTTACTATTTCTCCAATACATAGCGAAGATTGGAGGACTGAAATTATATCTTTCCTCCAAGGTAATTGTCTTTCAGATGACGAAGCTTATACTAAGAGAATGGAAGCAAGGACAAGACCATATGTGATAATAGAAGGGGAATTGTATAAACATGGAGTCTGTTCTCCTCTTCTCAAGTGTTTATCAAGAGCTGAAGGTATTGAATTAATGAAAGAGATACATGCAGGTCTGTGTGGATCTCACATTGGGTCTAGGCCCTTCTAGGAAAAGTGTTTCGACAAGGATTTTACTGGCTGAAGGCAGCTTCGGATGCAGCAAAGCTAGTCCAAAAATGTGAAAATTGTCAAAAATGTGCAAGAGACCAGAAACAACCTTCATCTCTCACTGAACTAATACAGCCCACCTGGCCGTTGCAAAGATGGGGCCTCGATTTGCTAGGCCCACTTCCACCAGCACAAGGCAATTTAAGATATGTTGTGGTGGCTGTAGAATATTTTTCTAAGTGGATTGAAGCGAAGCCTTTGGCCACAATAACTTTGGTCACAGTCCACAAATTCTTCTAGCAAAACATTGTTTGTCGCTTCGGTGTGCGGAAGGCTATAACTGTGGACAATGGAACACAGTTTGATGCCGAAACTTTCAAACAATTCTGTGATCAAATTGGCACGAAGATTCATTTTGCATCAGTCAGACATCCGAAGTCAAATGGACTTGTCGAAAGAGCAAATGACATTATAATGACGGGAATAATGAAGCTAATCTTCAATCAGCCCAGAGGAAAGTGGCCAGATGAGTTGATTAAAGTGGTGTGGAGCCACAATACAACCATATCAAGATCAACAGGTTTTACGTCGTTCAAGTTATTATTTGGCGACGAAGCTATAACCCTAGAAGAAACTAAAGCAGGGTCAATAAGAATAGCAGCTTCGGCAGAAGACGAAGCTGATTATCACGTGGCAAAAGATACTATAGAAGGGACCAGACTTCAGGCTGTTGGAGAATATCAATAAATATCAAGCCAAAACAATAAAATAGCGTGATAGAAAAGTTCGGTTGAAAAATATTAAACCAGGGCATTTGGTGCTTCGGAGAGTGGCTAATCCGGACACAGTAGGCAAACTACAACTGAAGTGGGAAGGACCTTTTCTGGTGGTATCTTCGTCATGGCCCGGTTCTTACAGATTGAAGGATATGGACGGCAACGACATTCCTAGATCTTGGAATGCGGATGAGCTTTGATGATATTATGTGTAATTTGATGTAATCTTTTTCCATTTTTTCCTATGGCACCCTTTTCCTTTCCAAAGGGGGAGAAAGGTTTTTAATGGGGCCATAGCTTGTAATTTTTTATTTTCTTATTCAGCTCTACGAGAGCAAAATCTCCCAAAAGAATGTAAAATGTAACATCTGAGCATGCACCATCGAGTGCAGAAAAAAGAAAAAAACCAGGGAGAAGCTCAAAATTCATCCCTAAGGGGATGCAGAGCACGACGAAGCTATAAAAAGTCGTTCCTAAGGGAGCGCAGCGTAAGTTTTCTGCTCAAAAGACGTTCCTAAGGGAATGCAGAGCCAAATACCGTCGAAATATAAGGTGAAGATGTTCAAAAGACGTTCCTAAGGGGATGCAGAACTTATACCGCCGAAATAGAAGGCGAAGAAGTTCAAAAGACGTTCCTAAGGGGATGCAGAACTTACACCGAAAAATAAGTGGTGAAGTCGAAAAATAAACGGCAAAGAGATTTCAGTCGTTTCTAAGCGAATGCAGAGTGTGGATGTGGCTTCATAAGCGTGTGTATGGACATTCATATGCACAATACATCACATCATTCAATGCATTCATATGCATTCATTTAGATATTCATAGGATCACCATCATCATATCATAGAAGAACAGACAGTTGCTTCGGCTCTAATGACAAGGCTTCAGCGAGAGCAAAAAGAAGCAGATTTATGCTTCGTTGTGTACGAAAAGAAGGGAAGGTGTTTTTCGCCTTCGGCTCAAAAATACAAGTTTCGTCCACATCAAATCAGTTCATACACGGACGAAAAGGTAAAAATATATTACAAGGTATGGACAAATTTACAGAGTAGTGTCTGATTCCTAAATTACAATATTTTTTACAAGGTTAATAAAATAATTTTTCTAGAGCTTTTTCATAGCAGTGTTTTCAGCTTCATCACTTCATCATTATCCGCCAAGCTTCGGATCATTGCTCTTCGGCTTCATCATCATGTACATAACAAAGCGTTATAAGGTAAACTCAAGTTTCAAGGAGAAGGTAAGCACCAGGTATGAGTTTATTACCGGCTTGAGGTGACTTCGAGCTTCGTCACCAGCTAAGCTTCGCCCACCCTTCATCCAGATTTGTGTTATGAATCTATTTCCTATGCTTCGGGCTAGGCTGGGGATATCAGTTAAATCTGTTGGTGATAAGCTGAAGTTGGGCCTATTGACGATCTTCCCATGCGTGCAACCAGTTTTCGTGGAAGCAACAGCTGTGCCCCAAGAAGCTAGAAGAGCACAGAAGTCACCATGCCCAGCTATAACTTCGTCAAGTGCATCAACTTCGCCCTCAATATATTCGAAGGTGCCTGGCAGGTCTTCAACTGAAGGATCAAATATCTCAGAACTGGCTCCAACTGAGTCGAAGACCTGCTTCAGCCATTGCACGCATCGGTTGCCGAAGTCTAGACATATATCATGAAGCTCCTTCAATGATTTCTGCAAATTTCACTACAAGAAACTGGTTAAAGAACGTGGGTGAAAAACCGTCGAACTTAATGTAATAGGCCGTCGAACTTACCATAAGAACGTGGGTTTACCGACGAATATAGCCGACAGCGATTTTTGGACGAACTTAAACAATTAAGTTCAACGGCCCCCACGATCTTAACCTTAAGAACGTGGGTTTTTAAGTTCGACGGGGGCCGTCAAATTTTTTCCCGTAAGTTTGACGGCACCCACGTTCTTAATGTTAAGTTCGACGGGTCCAGGTGTCCGTCGAACTTATGGGTCCTGTGTGGGTCGGCGAGGGCTACCCATTAAGTTCGACGGTACCCACGTTCTTAACCCTATTCCAGAAAAAAATAAAAAATACAGAAATGAAAAATTAGACACACATAATAACTCATGCAACACAGAATATCACATACAATACAAATTTCAAACACATGGATATATATACATATCACAAATTCACACAAGTCTAAATACATAAGTTCACAAATTCACACAAGTCCAAATACATAAGTTCACAAATTCACACAAGTCCAAATACATAAGTTCACAAATTCACGTAAGTCTAAATACATAAGTTCATATCCATAGTTCTCATTTTTAGTTCACAAGTTCAAACATTAGCTCCATCGCTCTCGATCAGGACATCGGATTGTTGTTCGTAGCTCCACCACCACTAGAATTGAGTCATCTGTTCGCAAAGTCAGCGTGAGGGGGAGGAGTCACTTAATGAGAGCCGAAATCCTACAAAATAAACCAAAATTCTCATAAATATACAACTGGCATTAAATCACATGTACACCAAGATATAGGAAAGCATGATAAACATAGCGACCTTTTCTAAATAAATATAGGAAAGCATTAAATCACATGTACACCAAAATTCTCATAAACCAAAATGAGCAGCCCTCGGATGCATTCAAAGTGTAGAGCCAAGCTAATGTATGGATGACATCCTCGACAGTTTTATCGCCTCTTCGCCAACCTGAACATCATGCTGATAATCACCTAATCTATCGCACAGCGACATCCAAGAACAATAAAGAACAGGGAATGAGCTACTGGGCTTCAGATCTGATGATCCATTAGTACGGACAGTGTTGACTGTTGACAGACAGGAGCAGGACTGAACAAAAAATAAGACAGTACCGTTTTTTTGTATCTCAAATGCTGGACCAGGACCATTGTCCGTACTAAGACCAGCATTTGTATCTCAAAAAAAATAAGGACTGTTGACAGACAGGAGCAGGACTGAACCATCCAAAACTGATACATGATCAGCAAAACGATCACCAGCATTGCCGGAAAAGAACTACGATAGGACTTTGAGTTGAGTACATTATCTTCTCCTTTTTCTTTTCCTTCAAAAAGGAAACTCGAAAGAACCTGCTAATCAATAATTGCCTTTACAAGAACCTGCTAATCAATGATAGCAAGACGCAACGAGAGAGCATATGACCTTTAGCCTTTTGTTACTTAGGTTCTGTTTAAAACCTCTAAAATTAATAATTAGCTACTAAAAAGTAGTTATTAAGTTCTAAACAGTCTAACGAATACCACACAGCTAATTGTTAGCTACCTAACAACTAACAATTAGTTCATTAATTATCTTAACCCAGCTAATAATTTATCAGCTAGCTAACTGTTAGTTGTAGAGGTTCTAAACAGGGTCTTAGCTTGTTAGCTGTTAGTGCAAATGGTCTAGCACCGCTAACAGAAATAACGACCAGCCTAGCAGCTAGTTCACCTGACACTGACAAGCTACAGCGAGAGAGTGTGGAAGCGACGCTACTGTTTTGGTAGGTCCTCCGGAGACAGATCAGACCGCGTGCGAGCCAGGACAGCCGGTCGCCACTGCTTTGAGAAGAAAAAGAAGGGCCGGTGGTTCTATCTTAACCCGTGTGAAGCGTGATCCTTATGCATGCATATAGGCTTTTTGAGAAAATGATCTCTGGTGTGTATCTTGGGGAAATTGCTAGATTGGTATTCCAAGGAATGGCTCAAGAATCAGATTTATTTGGTTCATCATCTGTGAATTGCTTGTCTACCCCTTTCGAGTGAAATTTTGGTCTTACAAAGTTATTTTTATTCCTACAGCTGCTAGCTGGTTACTACAGAAATAAAAAATTGATGTGATATACCTAATGTTTATACTAAATCTGATATAGCAGTGTTCTATTTTGATATGCTTCCCAATATTTATGCCACTTCACTCCATTGTTTTACTTTTGTTCTCATTCTTTTGTTGTGATATATTAGCTTAATTGACATCTCTCTATTCTTTCTGTTTTTTATCTTAAGACTACATAGCCCAACAAAATTAAACATCATCGATCTTAAGAGGAAACAAACATTTTAGCTAGCCAATGCAAGTGTTAGAATGAATAAACTGGTATATATAGCAAGTAGCAACAACTGGAATTAGTTAATGCATGGTTGGAAAATGTTCTTTGTTTCTTCCAAATTAAACTGAACTGTATGGTCGTGATCCAGTACACCTTCTCTCGCTGCTATTCGTGAGGATGATTCCCCAGACCTTAGAGTAGTTGGTACGGTGCTGGAAGAACATCTGAAGGTTAGTTGTCACTGCTGCTTAATTGGCTCCTATATGAAGACAATCAGACAATGATCAACGACATCGTTTTGCTTATTACACAGATGCAGGATGTTCCACTGAAGACTCAGAGACTTGTTGTGCTCGTCTAGCAGCTGCTGGGATTGTTGCAGTACTACAGAAAATTGGGCGTGATGGTAGTCTTTGCGGCACAACCTTGGTTCGAAAGATAAGAGGCGAGCCGAAGAGATCGGTTGTCGCGATTGAAGGCGGTCTACAGAAAATTCAGTATATAGGTCGCTCGCTAGCTAGCTTAAACGATTTCAGATACTTTGATTTCAGATAGTTTGATTTCAGATAGTTTGATAGTCACTTTTTTGCTGAATCTGTAGTTTGATTTCAGATAGGTTCATAGTTTCTGTAATACTCAATCATTGGCAGAAGAGCTCAGGTAGGTGAGAATTGAGAACTAGCTCAGGTAGGTGAAAATGGTGCACTGTGGCCCCCCCTTTGATAGTGACTAAAGCTAGACGATAAAACCAATCTAGACTTAGTTTATTTAGGAGGAAATCAACTAGCATTAAATTCAGGAACGTACCGCTGGTGATGAAAGTGGTTGTGTTGGCCATGGGGGGCGTCCCCAAGGCCCCATTGGATGTGTAGGATATCCCCATGGTGGTGGCGGCCAATATCCCATACCTGGTTGTGGAGGAGGAAGAATTTGTCCTCTAGGAGGCATCGGCCACTGAATGTCCATCTGGTTTCCTTGTCCGGTCTCAGAACCCTATAACCAAATAAAACTATGCATGATTATAATTGTAAATTAAAGTAAATATACTACAAAACAATCCCTGTGTTTCGTTGGTGTTTGGGGTCTGTCCGGATTGTGACGGACAGGTGAACTGGGGTCCCATTGGAGATCCCATCTGAGCACTATACATCTGCAAATACAATAAGCTTGCATTTTATTTTAAACTAATGTATAAAAAAGTTTCATATCACAAGACTTCATTAATCAAGACAAGAACTAACCAAATCTAGTTACCCACACAAAATAGACAAGAACTAACCAAATCTAGTTACCCACACAAAATAAACAAAATTATTACCTGCATCAGCATTCCCTGCATCATCTGAACTTGTTGAGATAGTTGTTGAACTTGTTGTTGTTGTTCTCTTAGTTGCTCATCAAGCTCTGATTCCCTCGAAGTTGAAGTTCGAGATCTACTCCCCACCGAGGAAACAGACCGACGACCAAAGCTATCGCGACTCACAACCCCATCACCGATCCCCAACCTAGAAACATCACAAGTTATGAACCAATAGTTTTTATATATCACAACTTTGATCTTATCATACCTCCCATGTGGTAGCCCACCACCAGCAACATATGCTGCATCAGGATCGAAAGGTGCCTCCCTCCAATCTAGATCATCGTCTCTTGCTTTCCTCCTAACCTCCTCGGCATAACGAGTCTACAAAACAATTTATGTTAATTATAAATGAGTCACAAGTTAATTAAGAATAGACATTTATTATTTACACCTACCAGCTTTTCTGTCGCGCTGTCGTCACATAAAACTTCTGGATGCTCTGGATCTGGACCTCGGTGTCCCTCCATGTAAACATCAATGAATCGGGGTTCAACACCATCACGAGCCTCCTACAGTAAGAGACATAATGAAATATACAAATTTGTCAGAGGGAAAAAGACTAAATGTTACTTAGCTCGTCATACCATTCGTTGTGATTTCCCAATAAATCCATCTGCTCCAAATCGATGGAGGCCCGGTTTGCTCTTCCGGTTCAAACGATTTCTATCTGAAATCACTTTTTACTCATCTGAGGCCCAGTACTCGCAGAGCTTGACCCAAGCTTCATGATGAGCAGTGAGCCAGTTCACTTCACTTTGTTTGTACTCCTCAGCTGTCAAGTGGATTTCACATGCCTGCTTGTTGGTCATTCTTTGACCCTTCACTTTCTTGAAGTACACGGTAACAGCTTTGACCCATGCATCTGACATTGAACCATTTATAACTTTTCTAGCAGCATTGTGGAATACACGTTTTGCATGTTCTTCGTTCGCTGTTTCGTCCAATCTAAATTGTTCCTGCAAAATGAAGAAGCAATTAAATTCATTTATAGACGCCCACGGTAAGTAAATTTAAAAGACATAATAAACTCACCCAAAACAATGACCACACTACATCTTGGTGAGTACGGTCGGGTCCATATGGTTTGAGGCCCCAGTGAGCCCAGTGATACGCCCCTATATCTGCCCCGTTGAATTGTACCACCCCTGGATAGTGAAAACGAGCTATAGATCCCAACACTGTGTTAACTGGTGTCCGGTGACCTTTGCCACTCCATGCCACCTCCACCCAGCTCCTCTCTCCTGCAGGGTTTATGACCCTACGTTGGTCCAAGGGTTGTGTCGGTGGAACTCTAAGGGACCGCCAAAACCTACAAAATTGTAAATTGTGCACTGTTAATAATAACAATCCAACAAAAAATAGAACTCATCGTCAAAATAAAATTACCTGAAGTTCGTTGCCTGTGTTGTTGTAACAACCTCGTCATCGGCCTCTCCATCGTAGTCCTGCCCATAGTCATCATCATCACGCATCGGTGAATCTTGGCGTGCCAGCTCGTCCTCCTGCCTAGGTGCATTGTGGTCTGCCGCCTCGCGCGCTTGCTCAAATGCATTGTGGTCCTGCTCTAGCATAGGTCCACTTGAGCCTATCGCCTCACGCTCCGGCTCAAGTGCATTGTGGTCTGCCACCTCGCGCTCTTGCCCAGGTGCACTATGGCCTGCCACCTCGCGCTCTTGCCCAGGTGCACTATGGCTTGCCACTTCGCGCCCCTGCTCCTCCATGCAACCAAGGAGCTGCTCTAGCCGTTGCCTTGACGCTGTAGAGCCCTACAAACATAATCAACAATGAGATATATCAAGTAATCAAAAATAAGGTGATAATACTATTACATACGTAGAAGAAAAGAAAATAAAACAAATTAAATACCTGGAACAACATATAGGATGTATCCCTACCACCTGAACCCCTAGTCGACCGTGACCTCGAGGAGTCACCACGGTCTCCGCGCTTCTTCCCTTTGAGCTTGTCCATGACCCTCATCATCTGCACAAATTTCATTACAATAATTTAATTATATATACTTTAAGTATTGAAATAGGAATGCATATATAAGAATTTAAATATATATACTTTTCAAAAATCATCGGCATCAGAATCTGCTTCAGCAACGCGCTGCTCAATTATTTCAAGTCTTTGTTGTTTTTCAAGAATTCTCTGTGACTTACGAGTCCTTGCCCTAGAAGGACTTGGTTCTTCTGCCATCAAATCTATGGCGAGACTAGCTACTTCATTGAGCCCTAAATCCTCAGATATAATAAATTCTCTATTTTCTGACTGATCGCCTTCTTCTTGATAAATATTAACAGAATCATCATCTTCGTTATTTGTGTTGTAATAATCATATCGTAACGGATGGACTTCAGGATTAATTTTGTAACCCAACAAGACTTCAAGTTTTCATGAGGATATGTTAGATAATACACCTGTTGCGCTTGATGTGCAAGCACAACATTGCTATAATCGCTGCCTTTAAACCGTGATTCATGCTTTACCTCCACAATTCCAAATTCATCCTCTCGCGTTTGTTGAGGATCAAACCATTCACAATCAAATAACACAAACATGAACTCTTTGGCCCCACCAAGAGTGTACTCCGTTATGTATTGAAGAACACCATAATAGTCATGAGTGCCTCCGTCTGCATTTGTGGCAGTTGCTACTACTCCACTGTTTGTTGTGGCTGCCTACGGGTGGATTTTTTCTAATTTTGATGTTCAAAAACGGTATCCATTAATATCATAGCGGTTATATTTTCTTGCTTTCAACTGACCATGTGATATCTGTCGCAAATCATCCGAGACTAGAGAGTCATGTTTCTTACACTACATAGAGCAGAAAAAAAGATATAGGTAAATAGCAAGTCGTATGTGCAAACTAAGTACACAAAGGGAAATTATAAATAGATAATTACATGCTCGTGGAACCATTCAACGAAACATGGACCTCCGTTCATCCCTTTCATACGTAGATTATCCAATTCCTTTGGTGTAGGTTTGTGGCCAGCTAAATATATGGAATCAAACATTTCAAAGTATGGATCAAGTTCCTCCATGTTGGTGTACAAGTAGAGCATGGTGAAATTACGCTCTCTTATGTCAACATAATGTGCAGTAGAAGCCCCAACCCCTTTCCCCTTCCAGAGAAAAACACTAAGGTCGGTCGAAGGACCTTCTTCTTCAGTATGATACCGTGTTGACTGAGCATTCACATTGTTAGTGTGTGATAAATACTGACTTGAGAAGATTGTGATCTCTTTAGCTGCAAAGGCCTCTGCGATACACCCCTCAACCCTTGCTTTGTTCCGCACAGTAGCTCTAAGTTTTTTCAATTCTCTTTCTTGACTATACATCCATCGGAACTGCACTGGTCCTCCTACCAATGCTTCATAAGGTAAGTGCACTAGCAAATGTTGTATCACATTCATAAATCCAGGCGGAAATACTTTTTCCATCTTGCATACAAGCACCGTGATTTGTTTCTCAAATTGAATCCTCAATTTATTTGAGATATGCTTAGCACATATATGTCTATATATGTATCTAAGTTCAGCAATCATCTTCCACAGAGGAGGCTTCAAATAGCCACAGAACATTACCAGCATAAGTCTTTCCATCAAAATATGGTAATCGTGAGCCTTCAAACCATTTAATTTATTAGTGTCGAGGTTAACAGTACATTTTATGTAAGCTGCATAGCGGTCTGGAAACTTCAACATTTTCAACCATCGAAATACTTCTTTTCGCTCTTCCGGCTTTAGACAATATGGAGCTCGTGGTGTCCTCTCCTTTCCATTAGGATTTAATTTGACCTCAAGGCTAGGGCGATCGCAAAGATTAGCTAAATCTTTCCTGGCGTTGATGTTGTCTTTTGTTTTACCCTTAATGTTCAGACACATGATTATGATGCTTTCAGCAACATTGCGCTCTTGGTGCATCAAATCTATGTTGTGTGGTAAAATCAATACCTTCGCATACTTAAGTTCCCAAAGAAAAGAAATATGAGTCCAGTTGTGATCTTGACCATAGCCTTCAAACTCATGACCTTCTGCAGCCCTTTGAAGGGCACGATGTTGTATCATGATATCTTCACCCATTAAACGTTTTGGTGGACCGTCTTTAACTTTTATGCCTCTTCTAAATGACTTCGTATCATTTTGAAACAGATGATTGGATGGAAGAAACCGTCGATGACAATCAAAGAATGAGACCTTTTTACCATGCTCCAATCGATATGCTTGTGTGTCCCCCATGCATATGGGACAACACAATCGACCGTGAACACACCAGACAGACCAAATACGATATGCATGCAAATCATGAATTGACCACAAATATGCAGCACGTAAGGTAAATTCACGTTTTAGATGACCATCATAAGCCTTTACCCCTACCCATAGCTCTTTGAACTCTTCAATCAACGATTGCATGAATACATTGATCTTCTTTCCAGGATGTTTAGGCCCTGGAATAATAAGGGCAAGAAATATGAACCCTTCTTTCATGCATTTATTGGGATGGGGGTTGTAGGGCATGATGAAAATCGGCCAACAAGAGTATGAAGTTGAACTGTTGTCGTAAGGTGTGAAACCATCAGTGGACAAGCCTAGACAAACACTCCTAGCGTCTCTTGCAAATTCTGGGTCAAAACGATCCAGAGCCTTCCAAGCATCGCCATCTGATGGATGCATCATAATGTCTAGGTCTTGGATCTCACGTTCTCCTTCCTTATGCCACAACATTAGCTTCACAGTTTCTGGGGTTAAAAACAGACGTTTAAGCCTTGGAGTGATGGGCATATATCGAAGCTGTTTAACTGCCACTTTTGTAGCAAAAGTAGCTCCATCCTCTTTTAGTACCTCCGCATATCTTGATTTACCGCATTTCTGACAATGGGTGGCCGCTTCATATTCCTTTGAGAGCACCTAGAGGGGGGGTGAATAGGTGATCATGTAAAACTTAAAACTTAACACCACAAACTTGATTAAGTGTTAGAATAATGGAATCAAGTGAGTAGAGAGAAGAGTTCTTGTGAAACACAATAGACACAGTAAGACAAGCTCACGAGACACGAGGCTTTATCTCGTGGTTCGGCCAAGTACAAAACTTGCCTACTCCACGTTGTGGCGGCCCAACGGACGAGAGTTGCACTCAACTCCTCTCAAGTGATCCAATGATCAACTTGAATACCACGATGTTCTTCTTTTCTTTGCTCTTTTCCCGTTTGTGAGGAATCTCCACAAATTGGAGTCTCTCGTCCTTACAACAAGAATCAATGTTAAGCACAAGAGTAAGGGAGGGAAGCAACACACTCAAAACCACACAAATACGCACACACAAGATCAAGACTTGAGCTCAAGACAGTTTCTCGAGGTTCTCACTAGAACGGAGCTCAAATCACTAAGAATGTCGAACCAGTGCGCAAGAATGAAGTGTGAGTGATCAACAATGCTCAAAGGTTTCTTGGTATTTTCCTCCATGCGCCTAGGGGTCCCTTTTATAGCCCCAAGGCAGCTAGGAGCCGTTGAGAGCATTTCAAGAAGGCAATTCTTGCCTTCTATCGCCTGGCGCACCGGACAGTCCGGTGCACCACTGGACACTGTCCGGTGCGGATCTCCTTCCTTATTTGGCGAAGCCGACCGTTGCAGATTCCTAGCCGTTGGCGCACCGGACAGTCCGTTGCCCCCTTCTGACCGTTGGCTCTGCCACGCGTCGCGTGCGGAATCCGCGACCGACTGTTGGCTCACCGGACAGTCCGGTGCACCACCGGACAGTCCGGTGATTTATAGCCATACGCCGTTAATTACTTCCCGAGAGCAGCCAGTTGATAGACTCCGGCCTGGCGCACCGGACACTGTCCGGTGCACCACCGGACAGTCCAGTGCACCCAGACCGAGTTGTCTTTGGCTGAACAAAGTCATCTCTTTTCCAACTTGATTTCTCCTGTTTCTAGTCCTTAGACACAATACATTAGTCTCCAAAACAAATGTACTAAGTCTTAGAAACATACCTTTTTACTTGATTTGCACTTTATCCCTCACTTTGCATAGATTAACATAAGTTCACTTGTGTTGGCACTCAATCACCAAAATACTTAGAAATGGCCCAATGGCACATTTCCCTTTCAATCTCCCCCTTTTTGGTGATTTATGCCAACACAATAAAAAGCAACTAAAGGAGGTGCAACATCAATACAAATGAGAACTCAAAATTGTTTAGATTCAAATTTGGCATATATGGATCATTCTTTGCCACCACTTGGTTTGTTTTTGCGAATCAAATTCAATTTCCTATCTCTAAGTCAAACACACTTGTTGAAACATAAAGAGAGATATTTCAAAGAAATTGATCAAAGATTCAAAAACTCCCCCTTTTTCCCATAATCAAGCCTTCTCCCCACAAGAGACCAACTTTTGACAATAAGAGACAAACAAGAGTATTTTGACAAACAAAGGCTCTAGCTCTACTATTTTCAAAATTCTCAAGTGGTAGCTGATCCATTTCTTGCTTTGGCCTTATTTTCTCCCCCTTTGGCATCAAGCACCAAAACGGGATCAATTTTGGCCCTTTAACCCCATTCCCTCACCAAAATCTTCAACTAAGAGTAAAAAGGCAATAAGAGTACAACGATGAACTTGGAATTAGTTACTCTTTCATCGGAGTGCAGTGGAAGTCTTGCATGGTCCAAGTCCACCTTTTCCCTTTTAAACCTCCTTTGAGACTAAATTAAGCAAACTCAAGCACACAGTTAGTCTCAACGGGTCAAGTTGTAGCACATCTCCCCCTAAATATGTGCATCACTTGCAAATGGACTTGTGAGGTCCGAGGAGTGCATGTACAACTTGAGCACCATAGATAAACAACAAAATGTATTAAGGTACATGATCAAGGCATAAAACACATGTATGCTATAAATCAATCCATGTTCCGTGAATCTAAGACATTTAGCTCACTACGCAGCTTGCAAAAGGTCAACTCATCTAGAGGCTTGGTAAAGATATCGGCTAGCTGGTTCTCGGTGCTAACATAAAACACTTCGATATCCCCCTTTTGCTGGTGATCTCTCAAAAAGTGATGCCGGATGTCAATGTGCTTTGTGCGGCTGTGTTCAACAGGATTATTCGCCATGCGGATAGCACTCTCATTATCACATAGGAGTGGGACTTTGCTTAGATTGTAGCCAAAGTCCCTGAGGGTTTGCCTCATCCAAAGTAGTTGCACGCAACACTGTCCGACGGCAACATACTCGGCCTTAGTGGTGGATAGGGCAACAGAGGTTTGTTTCTTAGAACTCCACGACACCAGGGACCTTCCTAAGAATTGGCACGTCCCTGATGTGCTCTTCCTATCGACCTTACATCCAGCATAATCGGAATCTGAATATCCAATTAAGTCAAAGGTAGACCCCTTTGGATACCAGATCCCGAAGCAAGGCGTAGCGACTAAATATCTAAGTATTCGCTTCATGGCCACTAAGTGACACTCCCTTGGATCAGATTGAAATCTAGCACACATGCATACACTAAGCATAATATCCGGTCTACTAGCACATAAATAAAGTAAAGACCCTATCATAGACCGGTATGCCTTTTGATCAACGGACTTACCTCCTTTGTTGAGGTCGGTGTGTCCGTCGGTTCCCATTGGAGTCTTTGCAGGCTTAGCGTCCTTCATCCCAAACCTTTTGATCAAGTCTTGCGTGTACTTCGTTTGGGAGATGAAGGTCCCATCCTTGAGTTGCTTCACTTGGAACCCAAGGAAGTAGCTTAACTCACCCATCATCGACATCTCGAACTTTTGAGTCATCACCCTGCTAAACTCTTCACAAGACTTTTGGTTAGTAGAACCAAATATTATGTCATCGACATAAATTTGGCACACAAAAAGATCACCATCACAAGTCTTAGTAAAAAGAGTTGGATCCGCTTTCCCAACCTTAAAAGCATTAGCAATTAAAAAGTCTCTAAGGCATTCATACCATCCTCTTGGGGCTTGCTTAAGTCCATAGAGCGCCTTAGAGAGCTTACACACGTGGTCGGGGTACCGTTCATCCTCAAAGCCAGGGGTTGCTCCACGTACACCTCCTCCTTTATTGGCCCGTTGAGGAAAGCGCTCTTCACATCCATTTGGAACAACCTGAAAGAATGGTGAGTAGCATAGGCTAACAATATGCGAATTGACTATAGCCTAGCCACAGGAGCAAAAGTCTCCTCAAAGTCCAAACCTGCGACTTGGGCATAACCTTTTGCCACAAGTCGTGCCTTGTTCCTTGTCACCACCCC
The DNA here is from genome assembly GCF_902167145.1 of Zea mays. Lineage (NCBI taxonomy): Eukaryota > Viridiplantae > Streptophyta > Magnoliopsida > Poales > Poaceae > Zea > Zea mays. Next base: position 75,206,134 of record NC_050098.1, read on the forward strand.
GTGCTCGTCTTGTTTGTTGCGGAACACCCACTTGGTTCCCACAACATTTTGCTTGGGATGAGGCACCAGTGTCCAAACTTCATTTCTCTTGAAGTTGTTGAGCTCCTCTTGCATGGCCAACACCCAGTCCGGATCTAGCAAGGCCTCTTCTACCCTGAAAGGCTCAATAGAAGAGACAAAGGAGTAATGCTCACAAAAATTAACTAATCTAGAATGAGTAGTTACTCCCTTGCTTATGTCACCCAATATTTGGTCGACGGGATGATTCCTTTGAATCGTAGCTCGAACTTGGGTTGGAGGTGCCGGTTGTGCTTCTTCCTCCATTAAATGATCATCTTGTGCTCCCCCTTGATCACACACCTCCTCTTGATGAACCTGTTCATCTTCTTGAGTTGGGGGATGCACCATTGTTGAGGAAGAAGGTTGATCTTGCTCCTTTTGTTCAAGTGGCCTCACGTCTCCAATCGCCATGGTGCGCATTGCGGCCGTTGGAACGTCTTCTTCATCTACATCATCAAGATCAACAACTTGCTCTCTTGGAGAGCCATTAGTCTCATCAAATACAACGTCTCTAGAGACTTCAACCAAACCCGATGATTTGTTGAAGACCCTATACGCCTTTGTATTTGAGTCATAACCTAACAAAAACCCTTCTACAACTTTGGGAGCAAACTTAGAATTTCTACCTTTCTTTACTAGAATATAACATTTGCTTCCAAATACACGAAAGTACGAAACATTGGGTTTGTTACCGGTTAGAAGCTCATACGACATCTTCTTGAGGAGGCGATGAAGATACACCCGGTTTATGGCGTGGCAAGTCGTGCTCACGGCTTCCGTCCAAAACCGTTCGGGCGTCTTGAATTCACCAAGCATCGTGCTCGCCATGTCTAGTAGTGTCCTGTTCTTCATCTCTACCACACCATTTTGCTGTGGTGTGTAGAGAGCGGAGAACTCGTGCTTGATTCCTTCTTTCTCAAGATACTCCTCCACTTGAAGGTTCTTGAACTCGGACCCATTGTCGCTCCTTATCTTCTTCACTTTGAGCTCACACTCGTTTTGGGCTCTCCTTAGGAAGCGCTTGAGGGTCCCTTGGGTTTCGGATTTATCCTGCAAAAAGAATACCCAAGTGAAGCGGGAAAAATCATCAACTATAACAAGACCATACATACTTCTTCCTATGCTTAGATAGGCGACGGGTCCGAAGAGGTCCATATGAAGTAACTCCAGGGGTCTTGATGTTGTCATCACATTTTTGGCATGATGAGAGCTTCCCACCTGTTTACCTGCTTGACAAGCTGCACAAGGTCTATCTTTTTCGAAAGTTACATTAGTTAGACCTATCACGTGTTCTCCCTTTAGAAGCTTGTGAAGGTTCTTCATCCCCACATGTGCTAAACGGCGATGCCACAGCCAGCCCATGGTAGTATTAGCAATTAAGCATGCATCTAGACCGGCCTCTTCTTTTGCAAAATCAACTAAATAAAGTTTGTCGTCTAGTACACCCTTAAACGCTAATGAACCATCACTTCTTCTAAAGACAGACACATCTATATTTGTGAATAAACAGTTATATCCCATATTACAAAGTTGACTCACAGACAACAAGTTGTATCCAAGCGACTCAACTAAGAACACATTAGAAATAGAGTGCTCGGATGAAATAGCAATTTTTCCTAACCCTTTCACCTTGCCTTGGTTCCCATCACCGAAGATGATTGAATCTTGGGGATCCTTGTTGTTGACGTAAGAAGATAACATCCTCTTCTCCCCCGTCATGTGGTTTGTGCATCCGCTGTCGATAATCCAGCTTGAGCCCCCGGATGCACAAACCTGCAAGGCAATTTAGGCTTGGGTCTTAGGTACCCAACTCTTGTTGGGTCCTACAAGGTTAGTACAAATAGCCTTAGGGACCCAAATACATGTTTTATCCCCCTTGCATTTTGCCCCTAATTTTCTAGCAACTATCTTCCTATCCTTTCTACAAATAGCAAAGGAAGCATTTAAAGCATAATAAACTGTAGAAGGTTCATTCATTACTTTCCTAGGAATATGAACAATATTTCTTCTAGGCATAGCATTTTTCCTAGCCAAATTTCTATCATGCATAGAAGAACTAGAAGCAAACATTGCATTTGAATCATAAGCATGTGAAACAACATCATTGCAACTCCTACCATGATGAACATTCCTAGAATATCTCCTATCATAGTATAAGAAAGCATGGTTCTTTTGCACACTATTTGCCATAGGGGCATTCCCTTTCTCCTTGGCGGAGATGGAAGCCTTATGGCTTGTTAAGTTCTTGACTTCCCTCTTGAAGCCAAGACCATCCTTAATTGAGGGGTGTCTACCAATCGTGTAGGCATCCCTTGCAAATTTTATTTTGTCAAATTCACTCTTGCTAGTCTTAAGTTGGGCATTAAGACTAGCCACTTCATCATTCAAATTAGAAATTGAAACTAGATGTTCACTACAAGCATCAACATTAAAATCTTTACACCTATTGCAAATTGCAACATGTTCTACACAAGATGTTGATTTATTGGCTATTTCTAACTTAGCAACCAAATCATCATTTATGCTGTTTAAGCTAGAAATAGAGTCATGACATGTAGACAATTCACAAGAAAGCATCTCATTCCTTTTAATTTCTAACGCAAGGGATTTTTGTGCCTCTACAAACTTATCATGCTCATCATATAAGAGATCCTCTTGCTTTTCTAACAATCTATTTTTATCATTCAAAGCATCAATCAATTCATTTATTTTATCAATCTTAGTTCTATCTAGGCCCTTGAATAAACTAGCATAGTCTATTTCATCATCATCACTAGACTCATCCTCACTGGAAGAAGCATAAGTGGATTTTCGAGAGTTTACCTTCTTCTCCTTTGCCATGAGGTAGGTGTGATGCTCATTGGGGAAGAGTGACGCTTTGTTGAAGGCGGTCGCGGTGAGTCCTTCATTGTCGGAGTTGGACGACGAACAATCCGAGTCCCACTCCTTGCCAAGATGTGCCTCGCCCTTAGCCTTCTTGTAAGCCTTCTTCTTTTCCCTCTTGTTCCCTTGTTCCTGGTCACTATCATTATCGGGACAATTAGCGATAAAATGACCAATCTTACCACACTTGAAGCATGAGCGCTTCCCCTTTGTCTTGGTCTTGTTGGGATGCTCCTTGCGACCCCTTAGCGCCGTCTTGAAGCGCTTGATGATGAGGGCCATTTCTTCATCATTAAGTCCGACCGCCTCAACTTGTGCCACCTTGCTAGGTAGCGTCTCCTTGCTCCTTGTTGCTTTGAGAGCAACAGTTTGAGGCTCATGGATTGGACCGTTCAACGCATCGTCAACGTATCTTGCCTCCTTGATCATCATTCGCCCGCTTACAAACTTTCCAAGTATCTCTTCGGGCGTCATCTTGGTGTACCTAGGATTCTCACGAATATTGTTCACAAGATGTGGATCAAGGACAGTAAAGGACCTTAGCATTAGGCGGACGACGTCGTGATCCGTCCATCACGTGCTTCCATAGCTCCTTATTTTGTTGATGAGGGTCTTGAGCCGGTTGTAGGTTTGGGTTGGCTCCTCGCCCCTGATCATTGCGAATCTCCCAAGTTCGCCCTCCACCAACTCCATCTTGGTGAGCATGGTGACGTCGTTCCCCTCATGTGAGATCTTGAGGGTGTCCCAAATCTTCTTGGTGTTATCCAAGCCGCTCACCTTATGGTATTCATCCCTGCACAATGATGCTAGAAGAACAGTAGTAGCTTGTGTATTTTTGTGAATTTGCTCATTGATAAACATGGGACTATCACTGCTATCAAATTGCATTCCACTCTCTACTATCTCCCATATGCTTGGATGGAGAGAGAACAAGTGACTACGCATTTTGTGACTCCAAAATCCGTAGTCCTCTCCATCAAAGTGAGGAGGTTTACCAAGTGGAATGGAGAGTAAATGAGCATTTGTGCTTTGCGGAATACGAGAATAATCAAAAGAAAAGTTTGAATTGACCGTTTTCTTTTTCTCGTAGTCGTCGTTGTCCTTTTGGGAAGAAGAGGACTCGTCGTTGTCGTCGTAGTAGACGATCTCCTTGATGCGCCTTGTTTTCTTCTTCTTCCCGTCTTTTCTCTTGTGGCTTGAGCCCAAGTCAGTAGGCTTGTCGTCTTTTGGATCATTGACGAATGATTCCTTCTCCTTATCATTGACCACCATCCCCTTGCCCCTAGGATCCATCTCTTCGGGCGATTAGTCCCTTTCTTGAAGAGAACGGCTCTGATACCAATTGAGAGCACCTAGAGGGGGGGTGAATAGGTGATCCTGTAAAACTTAAAACTTAACACCACAAACTTGATTAAGTGTTAGAATAATGGAATCAAGTGAGTAGAGAGAAGAGTTCTTGTGAAACACAATAGACACTGTAAGACAAGCTCACGAGACACGAGGATTTATCCCGTGGTTCGGCCAAGTACAAAACTTGCCTACTCCACGTTGTGGCGTCCCAACGGACGAGAGTTGCACTCAACTCCTCTCAAGTGATCCAATGATCAACTTGAATACCTCGGTGTTCTTCTTTTCTTTGCTCTTTTCCCGTTTGTGAGGAATCTCCACAAATTGGAGTCTCTCGTCCTTACAACAAGAATCAATGTTAAGCACAAGAGTAAGGGAGGGAAGCAACACACTCAAAACCACAGCAAATATGCACACACAAGATCAAGACTTGAGCTCAAGACAGTTTCTCGAGGTTCTCACTAGAATGGAGCTCAAATCACTAAGAATGTCGAACAAGTGCGCAAGAATGAAGTGTGAGTGATCAACAATGCTCAAAGGTTGCTTGGTATTTTCCTCCATGCGCCTAGGGGTCCCTTTTATAGCCCCAAGGCAGCTAGGAGCCGTTCAGAGCATTTCAAGAAGGCAATTCTTGCCTTCTGTCGCCTGGCGCACCGGACAGTCCGGTGCACCACCGGACACTGTCCGGTGCGGATCTCCTTCCTTATTTGGCGAAGCCGACCGTTGCAGATTCCTAGCCGTTGGCGCACCGGACACTGTCTGGTGCACACCGGACAGTCCGGTGTCCCCTTCTGACCGTTGGCTCTGCCACACGTCGTGTGCGGAATCTGCGGCCGACCGTTGGCTCGGCCGACTGTTGGCTCACCGGACAGTCCAGTGATTTATAGCCGTATGCCGTTAATTACTTCCCGAGAGCAGCCAGTTGACAGACTCCGGCCTGGCGCACCGGACACTGTCCGGTGCACCCAGACCGAGTTGTCTTTGGCTGAACAAAGCCATCTCTTTTCCAACTTGATTTCTCCTATTTCCAGTACTTAGACACAATACATTAGTCTCCAAAACAAATGTACTAAGTTTTAGAAACATACCTTTTTACTTGATTTGCACTTTATCCCTCACTTTGCATAGATTAACATAAGTCCACTTGTGTTGGCACTCAATCACCAAAATACTTAGAAATGGCCCAAGGGCACATTTCCTTTTCATCCTTCCAGAACAACATGCAATTATCTTCGCACACATCAATCTTCTTATACTTCATCCCAAGACCGGACACAATCTTTTAAGACTGGTATAAGTCTTTTGGCATCTTATGGTTCGATGGGATGAGATCAATAATCAGATTGATTATATCGTTATAGCAATTATTCGAGAAGTTATACTTTGCCTTCATTGCCATAAGACGTGTAACCACCTACAACACGGTCACAGTGGTGTCGTCATGCACTTTTTCCTCTGACGCGTGAAGAAGCTTATAAAACTCCTGCACTTCATTTGGTATATCCTGTTCTGAGGCCAATGTTGGATACTCTCTACTAATATCAGCCACCAAGTCATCCATCCGATCCTCCTCCTCATCATCAATTATTTCTGACTCTGTGATATTCTGCTCTACTTCTCCATGTGAGCGCCACACAAGATAGTTAGGCATAAACCCATTCTTGCAAAGGTGATGCTCCAGTTCTTCGATCTTTCTCACATACTTAAAATTCCGACACTTGGTACACGGACACTTCACCACACGAGGTCCACCGGAAAATGTGAGATCCACGAATTGTTTTGCAACCCTAACCCATTCCTTTGAGTGACCTAGAGTCACGCTATTGAATCCATCATACATCGCCCTTCTTCTATTGTCATCCATTTCCAAAACTAAATAACCCAATGTATAAAAAATGTGTAAATAAACATAATTAAGCATATAAACGTAAATAAAAATTGTGTAAATAAACATCATTAAGCATACAAACATAAATAAAAATTGTGTAAACAAACATCATTAAGCCCTTCTTCTATTAGGAAGGATCACTAGACATAAAAAACATTTAACCCAACATTGAACCTAACATTGATTAATTTACAATGAACAAGAAATTATGCATCAAATGTAACAACTAGCCAAAAATCATGCATCAAATTTTAACTAACAAACTAATTCTAATAATATGCATCAAAGAAAGAAGAAAAATACCTTCACGGAGACCGTCAAGGTGGTGATGGTCGAGGAGACGCGGGCCGGCTGTAGTTGGAGTGGAGATAGAGACCGGAGACTAGAGTCAAATGGGCCTACAATCAGATGGAAACACAACTTTAGGTTTCATAAAAAATGCAACAGTCAATGCAAGGAGGTGGGGTGTTGCTTGCTGCTTGTGTACAGTGCTACTGCTATCTATACCATCGTCGACAAGGAGCAAGCAAGTAATAGCAACACATGTATATGCATCAACCCTAAGAGCCAGACAAGTTTTTCAAGTTTAGAAAATACTAAAGATCATATCTCCTCAAAAAATACTAAAGATCAAAATTGGGGGGAAAAGGAAAGCAATGGCCGAAAGGAGGGACCTTGGCCAAAAGCCAAACAGACTCCTCGGACCTCCTTGGACGAAGCTTCAAGCTATCCTCCTCCTTGCGACCGCGATTCCCGTACTCCCCTGCAGTCCAACATCCGAGCAACAAAAGAACCCAGCCCATCATGCAACTCCCAGCAGCGGCTCCTATAAAAACAGCAGCTACACTCGGACTCAAGACTCAGACACAGCAACAGCCAGTAGGAACACAAAGATCATCGGCTGGGGCAGCACGTTCACGTTGACCGCCAGAGCTCAAACGCAACAGCCGTCAACCATAAATCATCAGGAGGTGCTGACGAAAATAAAAATATCGATCCATCCATCCCATCGGGCAATTCAAGTTGTGAACTTATTTATTGCTTCTGTTACTAGATATTTTGATGTATGGCCAATTCATTTTTTTATCTCCATAACTGCTTGTGTAATTCCTCATGAAGAAATGAATACTATGAATCATAACAGAGAACATAACTTTCTTTGCATCATATTTCCTTTGCACAGGCTAATGCTGCTTCCATCTCTTAGCTGCTAGATTCAACTTTACATTAGATGAATATTTGAAGGAAGCTACACCTGATGAAAAGGTGAAGTTAGAGCTTGGCAGGAAGATTAGTAGAGAACGTATCCGTCACGAGGTTGGATGCATAGACCACTTAGAACTAACTACTATTTGTTCATTTCTTTGTTGCTTTAGTGTACGACAAGCCTTTTGTCATTTTTTGACGAACTTAGCAAAATAGCATTCAAAACCCTTGCTCATCAATTTTCTTTGTTTGTATTTCAAATTGATCTCATGATGTCAGACAAACACCCTGTTAAAGCAATGTGTGACATCCACGATTTGGGGCTATTTTATGTTGTATTTTCTTTTCCTGAAAAATCCAACCCTCCTGTTTTTGACAAGTGTGATTGGTATGTCCTTGTTCCAATTCAGGCAACTGTTTGTTATTGAGTTTTATTTCAAGATATTGTGGTTATATATTTGTAGAAGTATGAACACCATCATGCACTTTCTATTTATGTCCATTATCATCTCTGCTTTAGTTGTCTCATATTTTCTCTCCTATATGGGTATACAGGCAATGTGTTTCACGTATTGAAGTAGCTTGGGATCTTGCATATTCTATTGGGAGCTGTGTGTTCAGCAGTGGTTCTGACTCCAAGTCACAGGTCTAAAATATTTATCATACTTCTTGATACATGAGCATCCTAAAAGGCTAAAACAACCTTTCTGTCTCATGATTTGTTTGTGTTCTTTTGCTCTGCTTTAAATTATTTAAAGAGTGATACTTTATAACTCCACTGCAAATAAGAACCACAAATCAATGCAACTCTAAAATGTTAGATTTTGTCAGATTCGTTGGTACTGATCAGTTACTTAAGCTATCTATAGAAAATGTGCACTGATTGAACTACAAAGTGAATCATAATTAAAGCTTTCTATTTCTACTGTGATGTGATAACAAGCTGTAACTCCAGTTTCATCTTACCTCCCTTTAGTGAGTTTCTGATGCTAAGAAATTTATTAAGCTGTTTATTATGGTTAGCAGGAATTATTTTATTATAATTTGTTCTCTTTTGATTTCCCTTAACATTAAGATATGTTATCGTGTTTAGGATGAGCTTAACATATCTTAATTACAACTTGACTCCTGTAATTATTCAGGATCTCGTGTGTCGTCCATTGAGATATACTTATACTATATAAGAAACAATCCATTTCCCAACACCATTTGCAGCAAAACATCGTACTCTGCTTCGTCGTGCAACCAACAGAAATCAAAGAGGGAGAGGGTACGGTACCGATCGGATGAGGCACCGAGCTCCACGAATGTGGTGGGGGCGTTGGGCCTTCGTCGTGCCCACCACCTACTCCGGGAAAGAGATGGAACAGTGGGCGGCGATGGATGGCGTTGGCGGCGGCGCAGTGAGCTTGGGCTGAGGGGGCGGCGAGCCGAGGACGAGAATGAACGGGCTGGCGGCAGCGCGGTGACCTTTGGCTACTGGGCAGCGAGCCGAGGAGCTCTGGCGGCGCCACGGTGACCTTTGGCTGCTGGGCAGTGAGTCGAGGACCTCTGGTGATGGCGCCGCGGTGTTCTAGCGGAGGCTTGATTTTCTGGCGGCGGCGAGTGGGAAACGAGTGAGCTGAGAGAGAGAGACTCGCGGCGCCGCGCTGTAGGGATTTAGGTCTTTCTGGTTAAGTTCGACGGTGTAGATTTAGCCCACGAACTTAATATAAGAATGTGGGTACCTATGTTCCTAATTCGTTAAGTTCGACGGTTTTTGCCAGGGCCCACGAACTTAATGTAAGAACATGGGTACCCACATTTTTAAAAAAACCCATGAACTTAACTAATGTAAGAACATCGGTACCCACATTCTTAACAAAACCCACGAACATTTATCAGTTTCTTGTAGTGTTTGAACTTTTTTCGACTTCGGCTTTAAGCTTCGTATTAAGGTTCTTCTTCTCTTGCTCAAAATTTTCTGATTTTAGGGAGAGTTCACTGTTTAATCTGGCGATCTCGACTCGGGCTTCTGTCAGTGAACCCTCCGTCGTCTGAAGAACAAAATCTTTCTTCTCAAGAGCAGCTTCATGATCTTTAATTTTCCTTTCCAAGCCTTCAATTATAACCTCAGTTTTCTTATCTTCAAGGTCTTGTTGCATCCTCAAGGCTTTACTTAATAGCATACTCTATGCAAAATAACCTTCATCAGCAATTACCTTCATCGTAAAACAATGAAAAGTCAAAGGAAATTTTTTTACCTTGAAATTAGAATAGAACAAACTACCAACGATATGCTGTCGTTGGTAGCAGCTTATGTCGGCCTCAAGCTTCGGGAAACCAATACTCTTCGACAGGGTAATGATAACCTTCGCTCCAGTTCGGTCTCGGAGGCATCCTAAGCTTTTGTCGTCAATACCGCCGAAGAGCAACGCTCCTGGTTTGTAACCACAGGATATAGCATAATCTCTCAGCTCCTCTTTCTCAGTCTTAGATAACTCTTGACAAATTATGTTTTGAAAATTGAAGTCCTTTTCCTCCGAAGTATCTTTGGCGATCTCCTTCCCTTTCCCAAGCACTGTGGCCAGGGTCTCTTCGGCAGCTGCAGCAACTTCTTCCGCGGCCATATTCAAAAGCATTTTATCAATATCAGAAAATGTGCTCTCCAGATTTGTATCTTCGGTCGTGGCAGCTTCGGCAGTTGCAGCTTCGGTAGCTGTAGCAACTTCGGTGGCAGGTGTTATCTTTGACGCTGAGGCCGGTGGTGGTGTTTCTTCAATAGCTTCAATTACAGTAATAATCCTCCGCCTTTTTGGCCCAGCAGACTTCTTCGCTGCCGAAGGCTCCTTCTTCTTCTGTAAAAGCTTCGTCAGATGCGGCCCTAGTGGACTTTGCTTGATAGGTAAGGATTCGGTCATTACGTTTAGAATTCCTTCTACGTCAGCAGCAGAAGGAGATGGAGAAGTCTCTTCCTCTATCTCAATTGTCTTTGGCTTCGGAGCCACAACCTTCCTCTTCTTTGGAGTAGCCACCTTCAGCTCAGGGCTGGATTTTCTCTTTTTAGAATTTCTTCATCTTCTTTCACCATTCTAGAAGTGTGCCTGCTTAGAACACTAACAACCCTCTTTCTCTTTTGGCCTTCGGCACCTTTGTTCAATCGCTCATAGTCAGGATATTCAAAATTCAATGCATCCATCACCCGATTCAACCTTCGCTTCGGTCGGGTGCCGAAGGCCGCAGTCATCAGCTGATCTTCTTTTTAGTGTAATTACCCAAAATTTCATTGCACATGGTTTCTATCATTTCTAACCATTCTTGGCATGGCCCTTTAAACCGTTTCTCAAATTTGAACCTATAAGGCAGTCGCACAAGTTCATTCTTCTCCTTTGTCCCCTTAGCTTCGGCATGTTCCATTCACTCAGCGTCAGGAACACCTTATAGGCCAGATATTCTTGGACTAGATCTCTTGTGCTGATCTGCTCGGCTACCACCCAGAATTCTGCCACAGCTTCGTGGCACGGTGACCCCGTTGACATGCGGCACAGGGGACTAGTCAACCCGAAGCTTAAGCTCAGCGGGCTCAGTACTAGCGTCTTGAGCTTCTCCCTCTTCTTCTCATCGGCTTTAACATAAAACCACTCGTTTTTCCAACCGGTTGGCCTCTTGGTGCGATAACTAACCACCGGATACTTCATATCTTTGCGGTAAGCGAAGTTGTAACAACCAAAATTCTCATGAAGACCATCTTCTCTGGCCTTCGTCTAATAATGAAGCTCATGCACTCGGCAAAAAGCTTCGGCATTCGGGTCCATTCCTTGGCTTTGGAGTGCCCAGATGTAGACGCTGAGCCTAACAATAGCGTTAGGAGTCAGCTGATGAAGATAGATTTCATAATTTTCCAAAACCTCCCCAATCATTTCGTTCAAAGGAAATCTCAATCCCACTCTGAAGAAACTCCTGAAAACTACCACTTCATCATTTTCCGGTGTCGGAGTGGTTTCTTCCCCGGCAAAGCGAATCAGTTTCTTCTCAGCTTCTTCGATGTAGCCTACCTTTATCATCATGGGCATGTCAGCCTCAGAAACGGTAGATTTTCCAAAGTCCAAGTGGCTGGGTTTGGCTAGCATGAGAGTGTTATAATCATCCTCTTCTTCATCAACAACATCTTCTTCGATGTTAGCATATTCAGCTTCGGCAGCAGATGCACCTTCGTCAGCAGCTCCCTCTGTCACAACCATTCCCAACTGTTTCATCACTTCAGAGATCGGGGTAGTCTCTATGGCTTCGGCCTCCTCTCCGTCACGGGTCACCCTAGCAGTTGAACAAACTCTGGCCATCAGGTGTTGAATTCCTTACAGTTCTTACGAATGTTGATGATTTTTATAGTTCTAACGAAGCTCCCTCTTATGACGAAGCCAGATCAAAACGAAGCTTTGTTTGAGAATGCGATGAGAAAGCTTCGGCTATGGTTAAACTTTTCAGCAGCACAACAGTGCAATGGCAATGAATGATGTGGTAACTTCACACCTACCCGTCTGTTTATATAGTGCTGCAGGTGTGAAGGTAAATCATCAAGTCGCCCGTACCCACTTAACAGTCACCCGCACCCACTGAACGGTGGACCATGGTGTGTGGGAGATGAATCGCCAGATCGCGCGTACCCGCTATATGGCAGGGCCACCTCACGCTCGGATTATTTTAATCGTTCTCAGCAACGAGCTCAGGGAAGGTGTTTTTTGGACCTTCAGCATTCTGAAGCCTAGGATAATTTTTCACGGATCAAGCTCGTTAGGGGCTACTGTTGGGGGTCTGCTTCGTAGCCGAAGGTCCTGTAAGAAGAAACACCTTCGTAAGATCAGCACAGAAATAACGCCGAAGCTACCTTCCATGGAACTTCGGCATAACGACATGCCTTGAGACGAAGGGTTGCACCGACTTATAGATGAAAAGACAGATTGGCCCATGATAGTTTGTGTCATGATTGTAATCGATTGTAAATGGTATAAATTTAATTTCACACAGGCTGTGCCCTGTGCCTATAAATAGATGAACAGTACCCCCGTACTATTCACGCTGATTGGTACTCGCTTATGCGTCACGCTTGTATTTTCTCCTTCCGTCATGCCGAAGGTACAAATGTAATTCTATATTGTTTCTGGTTATCCATGGTAATATAATAAAGTTGAATTAATAATGTTATATGATTATTCACGTTGTCTCTTACATTTCACATGCTTCTTCTTTCATTAATGTATATTGCGATGATGAAGGTACGTCCTTCATGACCTTCGTCTGAAGATCATTATATCCTAAGGGAAATAATGCTTCGAAGGATGAAGGGCATTAACCTTTAACATTTTGTGTTGCCTTGTTCTTAATTCATAGCATTTGAGAACAAGTCCCCAACATATATCAAGTGTCGTCATCTTTCTAGTGGTAGTGACTACATATGCCCGATGACGTGCAGATAACTAAAGCTAACATGTGATTGTTTATGGTGTCTTCCAATTTAATGTTTAGTTCGCCACTGTGTCTGTGAATATCTTGTGCTACCTTCATTATATTCATACATATGCATCTTGCATCTCATTTAGGACTGAGAGATGATGATCGTGCAAGTGATGAGGTGCCAACAACAAGATGCAGTTGGTGGTGTTGGTACTCGTTCAGGTGAACAAGTAGATCCAACGGGAGGGTGGAGAGAATGTTTGCAAGGTTCAACGGGGAATAGCAATAGCTCTGTTAATCTGCCCCCTCAAGGGTACTTTACAGGGGTATTTATAGGTGCCCGAGTGCCTACCGCCCTGAAACAAGGACGTTTATGCCCTCAGGGACCCAGAGTATCCTCAGAATATTCCCCCAAGGGGAGGTTACAGTCCGTCATTACGGAAAAGGCTATTACAGATGAGGCCCGTAACACGCTTATCCCTGCGGGGCCCGTTACAGTGGGCCGAATCCCACCTAGGCTTCCGGACCCGATGAGGACGTGAGGCTAGCAGACATCGTCGGAGTCTTGCCTTCGTCTCGCGATTGGTAAGAGCGAAGGCCGCCCGCGAAGTCCAGTCGTGAAGTCCTCATCGGACCAGCGTCCTTGGCGTTGTTGGTGGAGCGAGGCGACGAAGGCGACGAAGGCATCGAGAGAAGGGTAGCGTCTTCGCCTTTGCCCCAATATTTGCCCTCCGAGGGACCAGATTGACTGAGTCATCTGGTGCCGAAAACGTCGCTAGATGGTGGAGACGCTGCCCTCGCTCGAAGTGGTCCCGCGGGGGTTTTTGAGGTGACCTTTGATAGACGTGGCACTGTTCGACTGCGGGTTTCCCGAAGCGCCGCACCGTGTGTATAAAAAGGGCGGCGCGGCTCGGGCTGTCTCTTACCTTTGCGCGCGCCGAGAAAACCCTAAACTTTTGAAACCGCTCGCCCGCTCGCCTGCCCTCCTTGTTCCTCTGCATCGGAGATCTGGCCCGCGTCAAGCAAACCACGCGCCACCGCCGACTGTACGTAGCAATGTCGTCTTCTTCCTCATCTGCTGCGAATGCACCGTCGGCCGATTCATCGTCCGAAGATACCTTGAGCAATTTGGCGGCAGTGGAGTTACAGTTGGGCCACACAGTGGAGTTCGGCGTTTCCAGGATTTCCTCGGTTCGCGTGCAGGTTATGCAGCAGTTAGGGTACTTTGGGAACGGTGTTGGGCATGTCCCAAGGGCGGAAGAGATTCTCGAGCCTGAGGGCGAGTTAGTCGTGTTTGAGGCATTCTTCATCGCCGGCCTTCGCCTACCTGCACATCGTTTTGTGGCGGAGGTCTTGCAGAGGTTTGATGTCCAGGTTCACCAGGTGACACCTAATGCCATGGTGGCCCTGGTGAAGTATGTCTGGGCGGTGACTTCGTATGGCAGTCAGCCTTCCATAGAGGTCTTCGCCAAGAATTATTGTCTGCACTGGCAAAAGAGAAAAAATGGAAGTAAGATTGCACAGTTTGGATCGTGCACCTTCACGCCGAGGACTGGAAAGACTTCGGCGGAAGTCGTGGAATTAGTTCCCTGTGCTCGCAACAAGTGGGGCAACTGGTGGGATTATTGGTTTTATGTTTTGGGAGGCGAAGTCGAAGATGTTGGGGACTTGTTCTCAAGTGCTATGAATCAAGAACAAGGCAACATAAAATGTTAAATATCAAAAGCCCTTTGTCCTTCAAATCATTATTTCCCTTCGGATATAACGAATTTAGGACGAAGGTCATGAAGGACATACCTTCATGATCATGGTAAAAAATGAAAAACATTCAAACAAAGAACAGAAAGTAGCATAATTTCTGTAAACACTATTATTATTAATATATTTCTATTTGTATTACTTGTGTATGTAAAGATAAATTACAAATGTACCTTCGGCTTGAAGGAAAGAAAATACAGGCGTGGCGTAAAAGTGAATGCCAAGTCAGCGTGTCCAGTACAGGGATACTGTTCACCTATTTATAGGCACGGGTCGTAGCCCATGCAAAATTACATTAATGCCCTTTACATTTATCAATAACCCTATAGTAATTCTTCGAGGTCTAGTTTGGCTTTTCATCTTTAAGTCGGTTTCCTCGTCCCGCCGTGATGCCGAAGCTCTTCTACATATAGCTTCGTGATCATCTTATCCTTCGTCGTGATCGTCGTCCCAGTCAAGCTTCGTCTTGACCATGCTTCTGTATACCCGCAACCTGATTCCTGATTCCGAAGATACCTGCTCGCATACTTAGAAAACATTGCCAAATCACGTTTTTGAGGACCTTCGGAAGCCGAAGGCCCCCAACAGTAGCCCCTCGCAATATTAATTTGCAGGAATGATAAATTTATATTGCGACATGGACGAAGGCTTTGAGCCGAAGGTTCGAAAAAACACCTTCCCTTTGCTAGAATAGCAACAGTCTTTGACAAGCGGGACCCTCCAGTTTTTGACATAATGGGTGTATAAATAGGGGCCCGCCACAATTTATTTGGCACGCTCTCTTGTCATCTGTTTTGCCTGCTCAAATAGTTTTTTGTCCACAAATATTTGGTTGCCTCACTAGTTTTAAGCTTCGGAAGCGAGAGGCGAGAATTCCGAAGGGATGTCTGAGGAGAAGAAGGTTGCTACCGAAATGAAGCTGAGTCTTTCTGAAGAGATGCATCTGGGTTTTCTTCGATCTATGTCGAAGACTAATACAGAGAAGATCACTAAAGAAATTTTGGAAGGTTTATCTGAAGATACTGGTGACAGCGATAGCTATGATGCAGATAGTGGTGGTGAAGACTCCGAAGATCGACCTTGGCGACCAAGCCATGCGGTTTTCGGCAAATCAAGTATTAAAGAAAATCATCTTGTCAACATGAGGGGAAGATATTTCCGGGATTTGTCTGTCGTAAGGGCCGACGAAGGAGAGAAGACTTGCCCAACTCCTGAGGAAAATGAAGTCGTAGTATTTTGAAGCTTCTTGAAAGCTGGACTACGATTTCCCCTGAGTAGTTTTGTTGTGGAGGTGCTGAAGATATTTGAAATCCACCTTCACCAACTTACCCCCGAAGCAATCATAAGGATGAATATCTTCGTGTGGGCTGTGAGGAGCCAAGGCTTGGAACCTGATGCAAAAAGCTTCTGCAACATACATGAATTGTTATACGAGACAAAACCCTGGGGTAAGGAACAATATCACAACAACTTTGGCTGCTACAGCTTCGGCTCTCGGTCTGGGTCAAGCTGCCCAGTGCCGACCTTTCGAAAGAGATGGCCTGGCGACTGGATGATGGAATGGTTTTATGTGAAGAATGACTTGAAATCTCGAGAAGATATAAAGAAGATCATTATGCGTCCCATCTGGCAAGGCTTCGGCCTGCGAAGGCCGAAGGTGGAAATGAATGAAGCAGCCGAAGAATGCCAGATAGCCTTCGGAGTTGTTTGCTCTTTTATTGGGACAAGGGATTTAATACAAGAACACATTGCCTTCAGAGTGTGGCCTCTTGCAGATAATTGGGAAATGCCGAAAGAAACTGTTAAAGAAACTGACGAAGGTGGGCTAGTCAGGCTGAAGTATACATTCAAGTACGGAGACAAGTTCGTTGAACCAGATGATGATTGGTTAAAGAGCATTGAATCTGTAAGTGATGAATTGCTTGGGGTATATTCGAAGGCCGAAGATACTGCACTGTCAGCGGCCTTCGGAGGCCGAAAAAAGAAAAGACTCAACCGAGTGTTTGATGCAGTCGGGTTTGTCTACCCCGACTATCGCTATCCAGTACGGGGGCAAAAAAGAAAAGGCACAACTTCTGCGAAAGAAACAGCTGCAGCTGCTCCTAGCGAGCCAGCACCGAAGAGAAAAAGGATAAAAGTTCTCACACACCGGCCACGCTATATTAAACCAGCCACAGTGCCTGAGTTCATCGGTGAGACCTCTTCGACCATCGAGGCTGAAGAGCCAACCCTGCTGCCAGAAGTCACAGAAATGGCCGAAGTGCCAGCGACAGAAGAGACGGAAAAACCAAGGACGGAAGAAGCGAAAGCATCAGCTGAGGGAGTGAAGATATCAAAAATTTTAAGTCCTTCAGAAGAAATTAAAGCATCAAAAATTAAAAAGGGGCCAACAGTGACCCCAAAAAGAAAAAGAATGGTTAATGTGTTAGATGTTTTGGAAACAATTAAACTTCCAAGCACAACCCCAAAGAAGACTGTTGAAACTTCTGAGGCGCTTGCTGAAGTATCCGTTGCTGAAGCTCCGAAGCAACAGACTGGAGTTGAAACAGGGCCTTCAGAACCAACCAAGGTAATGCCCTTGGAAGCAGAAGGAACAAAAAGTGCAAAGGCAACCGAAGAAATGAAAATGTCAGAGCCAACTATGGTTGAAGAAATTGATATCGCTGCCCCCGAAGCATCTTCCAAAATATACGATTATATTGTGCGACATGCTTCGGGGGAAAAGTTATCGGAAGAAGAAGTTTTTGAAGCTAATCACTTTGCCAAAGAATTAAAATATCCGAAGGGGGCACTAGTGTTCAATTGGACAAACGAAGAAGATTTCCTATACTGCCTCCAGACAACAAAGAATTATCCGTCTGTTGGGAGATGGCTAGAAGTATGGGATTTCCGAAGCTTGAAGCTGGATTATGCGCTATGACGAAGGACGATCTGGCGGATAGTCTTGCATACAATAGCCTGAAGGTACGAGAACCGCGCGTTTGGAAATTTTATGATTTGAAAACCATTCTTTTATTCTTATACCAACTCTTTTACATATAGGGTTTAATACTAAGCAACGCGTTGAGAGCGCAAAAGAATGCCGAAGACAAGAGCTATGAAATTGCTTTCAACAACCTACGATCATAGGTTATTAAACTGAGAAACGAAGCTCTGGAAAAGGATAAAATTTTGCTTACATTAGTGGACAAGGTAAAAAAGGACGAAGCTGCCCCAAAGGCCCAGGCCGAAGCCCAAAAACGCGAAATTAAAGGTCTTCAGAAACAGCTAGCTAGAGCCAAAGAAGAACGTATGCTTGAAGAGACAAAACGAGAGCTTAGTGATCAATTGGCCAATCATTTAGAGATAAGTGTTAAGGAGCTTCGTGCATCTCAGAGAAAATGCTATGTTAAATCCATAGAGTGCGTTAAGAATATAAAATCCAGCTTCGCCAACGTTGGCGCATTCTCTAGTGAAGAGAATTTCTCAAGAGGCAATCCTGAAGGTCCAATGGAATGGATCAGTCACGAAGCAGAGGCCTTCGATGAAATCCTGAATAGCCGCGGTGACATCTGCGCTTTTTCGGGTGCTAGAGGGATTGCTGCTGTTTTGGAGAGGAAAGGTTGCGAGCATGTAAGATCTTTGGCGCAGTCCGAAGCTACCTTGTCCTCTGAAGACATTAAAGACCCCTCGCCCGAAGCAAGCATGGTCGGCGGGAAATTCTACACCGATATCTGGGACAACGGCGGCCGGGAAATGGCGCAAGAAATTGTTCAAAAGAGTGAAAAAGGCATCCACGATGCCAGAAAAGTAGCAGAAGCTGCGGAGAAAAGTACAGAGCCCGAAGGGCAAATAGGTATTAATTAGTGGTTTTTATTATGCTGTAATTTTTAATTCCAGACTTCGTTCTTGGTTTGTAATAGTAATATAGTCGTATCTTCTCTTCCCTCAGAACCTGCTGAGGCATCTCCGGGCCCCCACCCGAAGGGGGACCATGAAATTAGAAAAATGGCCGAAGCCATTATGGACAAGGTTGTCGACCAACTATTGAATGAAGCTGCAGAAATAGTGCTTAAGGAGGATTGAATGTTACTATAGAAACATTTGGAACATAACATGTGTAATATATTGTAACTTTGAATGTAATATATAATCTATAGTTTAATTCTTTACGATGCATGAAATTTTGCATACATACCATTTTTTGAGCCTTCGGCGAAAAAACACCTTCCATTCTTTTCATGCTTCGTGAAGAAAATCCTTTCCATATCACAAGAATTTGCTTACTTCTCTGAAAAATGTCCAAGCTTCGTGAAATATTCTCCGAAGCTATAAAAAAGTTTTGTGTGGCATCTCTGATGAGGCTACACTTCATCTCGATTTGTCTTGTGCCTTAGCACGATTTTCTCTTTTCCAAAATATTCTCCGAAGACCAACACTGTATCCCCTTCTTGTTCCACATGCAATATGTTGTATGATGCTTATGTTATGCAGAATGATGTGATGATGTTATGTTATGCAAAATGATATTTGTGCCGCATATACATATCCCTGTAATAGAGCACACACACTTTTTATCTCAGCGCTGACTTTTCGATGTAAGCCTCCCTTAGGAGCTTCTTCGCCTTTTACTTTCAGCGGAATCAGCGTTTATTTTTCGCTGTAAGCCTCCCTTAGGAGCTACTTCGCCTTTTACTTTCAGCGGAATCAGCGTTTATTTTTCGCTGTAAGCCTCCCTTAGGAGCTTCTTCGCCTTTTAATTTCAGCGGAATCAGCGTTTATTTTTCGCTGTAGTTTCAGAAAACTTACACTGCGTTCCCTTAGGAGCGACTTTTTACTGTTTCGAGGAATTTGTACTATGTCTGTTAGGACAAATGTTTGATAATACAAAGGTCCTTCATGCCACCATAAATTTGTATGCTTCGGCAAATCAAGCCTATGGAAAAGACATGTTTTTATTATGGTAATAGACGAAAGTGTTACAAGAAATCGAAAAACGATAAAAGACACTTAAACTGCTCATAATTGTTCCTTACTAACAAAAAGGTAATACTGAATGTAAGAATGCAAAAGAACTGCTGTTGAGGTAGGATATTCATCAATAAATGTGCTTCGACTCTGGCACAGTGCTATTGACTGTGCGAGCTTCAGACTCCTCTCTGAACTCCCTCTGAAGGTGATTGTGCTGACTCCCTTCTGGCTGTTGTCCTCGCTGCGTCGGCGGTGGTGGTGGAGGGTGCTGCCAAGATGCTTGGGGCTGGCTTGCCGAAGCAACAGACGCTGCAGGGTGGTTGCCTACATATTCTGGAATATAAGGCGAATGATACGAAGCAGTATGCATGACCTGCTTCGGCTGACTTTGTTGCGCTGCTGCTTCTGCTATCTCCTTCTGCTTCTGGATGGTAACATGGCACATCCTGGTGGTATGGCCCTTGTCTTCACCACAGAATAAGCAGTAAATTTTTCTTGGCTGATCTCCAAACCTTCCCCCGAAGCCCCTCGCGCCTCTGCCCCTTGGCGCTGGCGTCCGAAAAGAACTTTGCTGCTGCCCCGAAGCTTGTGAAGAGCATTGTGGCCTTTGCTGTTGGCTCCCTCGATCATCAGTTTGAGTAGAGTTATGAATTGACCTAACGTGCCTCAGGTGAAATCTTCCTTCGAAGCCCCTGGTCATTTCAGAGAACCTGAATGCTTCCTCCCTTCTTTGGCGGAAGTCATTGTCAGCTCGAATGTATTCGTCCATCTTCTGGAGCAGCTTTTCCAACGTTTGTGGTGGCTTCCTGGCAAAGTACTGCGCTGAAGGTCCCAGCCGAAGCCCCTTAATCATGGCCTCAATGACAATTTCATTGGGCACTGTTGGCGCCTATGCCCTCAGACGCAGGAACCTTCGGACATACGCCTGAAGGTATTCTTCGTGATCCTGAGTACACTGGAATAGAGCCTGGGCGGTGACTGGCTTTGTCTGAAATCCTTGGAAGCTGGTTATCAACATATCCTTCAGCTATTGCCAAGAAGTGATTGTCCCTGGCCGAAGAGAAGAGTACCAGGTCTGAGCAACGCTCTTGACGGCCATGACAAAAGATTTTGCCAAGACTGCAGTATTGCCACCATACGAAGATATGGTTGCTTCATAGCTCATCAGGAATTGCTTCGGGTCTGTATGACCGTCATACATGGGGAGCTGGGGTGGCTTGTAAGACTGGGGCCATGGTGTAGCCTGTAATTCTGTTGAAAGAGGAGAAGCATCATCGAAAGCAAAGTTTCCATGATGGAAATCTTCATACTAGTCGTCCTCATTGTGGAAGCCTTCCTGATGGAGCTCTCTGCGTGGAGGCCTTCGGCTCTGATCATCCTGAACAAGATGACGAACCTCTTCAGAAGCTTCGTCTATCTGTCTCTGAAGGTCAGCTAGACGAGCCATCTTTTCCTTCTTGCGATGCACCTGTTGCTGAAGGATCTCCAGGTTTTGGATCTCCTGATCCAAGTCATCCTCCGGAGGTGTTGGACTAACAACCTTCCTCTTCTGGCTTCGTGCCTCTCTAAGAGAAAGGACATCCTGATTGGGATCCAGCGGCTGTAAAGTACCAGCCCCTGTCGCTGAAGCTTTTTTCGGCGGCATGACGAAGGTAATGCTTGCCGAAAGCGTTCAAGACTCAAAAAGTGGAAGTGAGTTCACCGGAGGTGGGCGCCAATGTTGGGGACTTGTTCTCAAGTGCTATGAATCAAGAACAAGGCAACATAAAATGTTAAATATCAAAAGCCCTTCGTCCTTCAAATCATTATTTCCCTTCGGATATAACGAATTTAGGACGAAGGTCATGAAGGACATACCTTCATGATCATGGTAAAAAATGAAAAACATTCAAACAAAGAACAGAAAGTAGCTTAATTTCTGTAAACATTATTATTATTAATATATTTCTATTTGTATTACTTGTGTATGTAAAGATAAATTACAAATGTACCTTCGGCTTGAAGGAAAGAAAATACAAGCGTGGCGTAAAAGTGAATGCCAAGTCAGCGTGTCCAGTACAGGGATACTGTTCACCTATTTATAGGCACGGGTCGCAGCCCATGCAAAATTACATTAATGCCCTTTACATTTATCAATAACCCTATAGTAATTCTTCGAGGTCTAGTTTGGCTTTTCATCTTTAAGTCGGTTTCCCCGTCCCGCCGTGATGCCGAAGCTCTTCTGTATATAGCTTCGTGATCATCTTATCCTTCGTCGTGATCGCCGTCCCAGTCAAGCTTCGTCTTGACCATGCTTCTGTATACCCGCAACCTGATTCCTGATTCCGAAGATACCTGCTCGCATACTTAGAAAACATTGCCAAATCACGTTTTTGAGGACCTTCGGAAGCCGAAGGCCCCCAACAGAAGACCTCCCAGGACTCCCTGCGACCGTAATGTTCTCCCACTGTTATGTGGCATTCCCACCATTTGAGGTGGCGGAGAACGATGAGGACGAAGGGGCCCTCCGTTGCGCTGCCCGCATGAGCAGCGGGCGCGATTTAGTTGAGGAATTCATTGGTTTTGGAGTGTGGCTCTTGGCGCATGGCTGGGCGCTTGGCGAAGTATGCCCTCGCCAGATGCCTACCTTGGGCCAGCAGCTGGTGCGAAGTCCTGCCTTCGCCTTGGATCTACGCGATTGAGACCCAGCCACGTTCGTGCGTGAAGTGGAGGATGGGGCTGTGAGGATTGTGGGGCGGTATGCACAGAGGACAGAGAGTCTGCGGAGTTTTGATATTCGTGGATCCAATGTTCGCTTGAATCGTGTCTTCTAATTAAACTGTTTGCCTTATGGTGGCTATCCTAGAGATGATGCTGTTGCAGCTGTCGATCGTCGCGGGAAAAAGCCAGCGACTGTGGCTGAGGAAGGCCCTTCGCGGGAGGCTGCCCTGGCCAGTAAGATGAGAAAAATAGGTACTGCAGCTGAGGGGTTGGGGGTCTCTGATCGTTTTGTTGTGGAGTTGATGGGGGCTTGTGCGGCCCTCGGGGGAAGTATGTCTTCGCCCAAGCTCCCGGAGTCTTCGACGCGAATGCTGAAGGTTGCCGGGGGTCGATGGCCAAGGAACATTCCGATTCCCTGGGTGGCTGGCGAGTACATATTTACATCTCATTTGGCCTGTGAGATGAAGATTTTTCCTTATGGACGGAATAATGCTGTTGTTGTATCGGCAGTGATGGACAAGGATCGTCAAGATGCAGCACGGAAGCGCCGGGCATTCACTAGGGTCGGAGACCCTAGTCGTGAATTGAAGAGGGCGCGGGGAGGTGCAAAGTCCACCGCCCCTGGCGGCAGCAAACCACCACCGGCTGTGAAGCCGGACGTCCCCGGGCCCAGCAAGTCATCGGCGGGTGCGAGGGCTGTCGCTTCCGGCACAGGCAAGCCGCCCTCGGCTGAGCCCACGAAGGAGTGAAGGCCACCGTCGCCGGTGCGCACCGACGAAGCGACGGCAGGTGGTGCCGACTTCGACACGGACATCTGCATGGAGGATTACCGCATAGGTGGTGTCATGATGTTTGATGCGCACACGGGCCGGGGACTCGTTGGTGAGTTTTTTTACCAAGGGGACTGGGTCTTGAATAAGATTATGGTGCAGGGTCGGATGCTGGGCAGTTGGCTGTTGTCCCGGCTCCGGTGGCAGTCACTTCGCCTGCGGCGGCTGTTGGAGCGGACGGTACTTCGCAGGACCCATGGTCCAAATTCTGCGCTAGCGGCGAGATTTCGTCAGCCACCGTCGCTAAAGACGTGGCGGGCTTTGTGTCCCAGCAGCTGAGGCATGCGTCGCAGCAGCTAAAGCATGTAAGTCGTCTTGGACGTCGTTAGTTCGTTGTTTTTATGTGGTTGCGAGTCTGATGGATTTTTGGTGAAAGGCGGTCGCCTTCGCCGACCATGTTGCGTCGGGCACCCTGACTTCGGAGTTCGCTGCCGAGAGGTAACGACTCGAGGGCAGGATCGAGCGCCTCCGGACGCCGCATACGGATGCTGTTCGGGACAAGTTAGCTGTGGAAAATAAGAGCCGCAGGCTAACGGAGAGGCTAGCGGCTACGGAGGCCGAGAAGGAGGATCTTAGGCGTCAGTTGGCGGAGGAGAGGAAGGACGCGAACAGAGCCTGTGCTGAGGCGCAGGCTGCACAAGCCGAGGCCAAACTTGCGCGAGCGGAGGCCAGTCTCGCCCGCCAACGTGACGAGAAGATGGAGACGAGGCTCTGCGGCCTGCGCGACCGGTCTTCGACCGGTCGGATGCAAGCACTTCGAGGTCTTCGACCGGTCGGACGAAGGCTTCGAGCGTGAAATCTTCCAGGTCGAGGACCCGGTGCTGAAGCGGTCGGCTGGGGCGCTTTTCGATAGGATGTGGGGCCCTCACGGCCGTGAGACTGTCCGGGAGAGGTTCGACCGGGCGATGGATCAGGTAAAGGTGCATATGTGTGATTATATGTGTGGGTATGTGTGTGTATTTGTGTGGTTGTTGAATGAATGTGTTATTGCTGTAGATGGCGCGTGATGAAGAGGTCGAGGACCTCGGTGATCTAGACAGCACACTGCCCGAGGCATCGGGGGTGCAGCTGGCGCCGCCATCCGATGTCGGCGAGGGCCCCATGGTGACCTCCGCGCCGACAGGAGCTAGCGAAGACCCCGTGCCGGCCACCGTGCCGACGAGTGAGGACAGTTCGATGGTGGTGGGCGAACCAGCTGCCGAAGACCCAGCGGCGTTGGCCGAGCCTTCGCAGGTGGCAGAATAGGGGCTAGGGCTTTCGATGTAAACTTTTGTTTTTGTGATACTGAACCTCGGTTGCTGCGCAGGTTCTGATGTTTGGGCCTGCGCAAGCAACCACTGCTGGCAATGCTAATTTTGTGGCGGCCTCGACCGTTGTGCCTGCCGATGATAATTTATCTGGTTCTGGATCTGAGTGTTTTGAGTCTGATGGTGAGTCTGGGAGTTAGTTTTCCTGGGCGAAGGAGTCCTCGAATGAAGTCTTGGATTATTTTACTGCATTTGATGTGGCCGCAGCGGAGTCGTCGCCGCGTGTGGAGGTTGGCGAGGCGGCTGATCTTCCTAGTGCGAGGACTAAGTACAGGCGGCGAAGGGTGGTGTCGAAGCATAGCGTGGGTGAGGCTTCACGAAGTGGTAGGCGCCATCGTATGGGGATGGAGCGGGGCTGTCTTCATGTAGACCGGATTGGTAAACGAGAACTGTTGTCCTCGCCGATTGGGGCGAGTATAGGTGAGGGGGATCTGCGAAATCTTTTTGAGGGTGAGGAGTTGAGGATAATGTTGTTCAACTATAGGGAGTTGGGTATCATCCCGAAGGTTGAGCTGATGTAGTATATGGTGCCCTCGCTGTGTGTATGTAATTGTGACTTTTATTGTAATGTGTCCTGTTGGCCGTTTTCGAACGCCTGTTATGATCCGGTTGCACCCGTAGGCGACTTTTGCGCGGAGTGTCGATTGATGTACTTGCTGCGCTTATCCGTCGGCACCCTTAGGCGATTTTGGCACGTAGTGTTTTTTCGAAGAAAGACTTCGATGGCGTATTTTATTGTGCCTGTCCGGCTGCACCCTCGGGTGTCTTTTGCGTGGAGTGTCTTTTCAATGAATGACTTCGATTAACGTACTTGTTGTGCTATTTCGGCTGCACCCTTAGGCGACTTTTAAACAGAGTGTTTATTTTTTTAATAAAAGACTTCGATTAACGCACTTGTTGTGCTATTCCGGCTGCACCCTTAGGTGACTTTTGCACGGAGTGTCTTTAATAAAAGACTTCGATTAACTCACTTGTTGTGCTATTCCGGCTGCACCCTTAGGCGACTTTTGCACGGAGTGTCTTTAATAAAAGACTTCGATTAGCGCACTTGTTGTGCTATTCCGGCTGCACCCTTAGGCGACTTTTGCACGGAGTGTCTTTAATAAAAGACTTCGATAAACGCACTTGTTGTGCTATTCCGGCTGCACCCTTAGGCTACTTTTGCGCGGAGTGTCGCATGCGAGGGTAGTCTACGCTACCTGTCGCGGTGACTTCGGAGTGGTCGAATGCCGAAGACCGTTGATGCGGTCTTTTTCGACACATTGCGTCTGAGTTTTTGTTTTTGCGGGGGCTTTTGCTGGTATATTACATGGCTCCGCCTCGTTAAAAACCTCACCCCTCGGGAGGAAAAGAGTGCAGGCCGGAATAACATTGTTTGCTGGATTATAAGGGCGCGTGGGCCCTGATGGTTGGACAAATAATTTGCGGAGATTGTCGATGTTCCAGGAGTGCTCTAAGTCTTCGCCGGAGGGCGTTGCTAGCCTGTACGCGCTGGGGGATGCCTTCGACTTGACGATGAATGGACCCTCTCATTTCGACTCCAGCTTGCCCCGTGATTCTGTCCGGGTGGTCCAAACGAGTACGAGGTCTCCTTTGTTGAACTCTCTTGGGACGACTGCATTGTCTCGCCAGGCCTTGGTTTGAGCCTGGTATTTGTTGAGGGCCTGCAGGGCGAGGACGAGGTCTCCGTCGATGAGGTCTTTAGACGTTTGTTCGTCGACGTCGGTGACCGCAGATGTGCTTGTTCGGGGCGACCCATGCTTTATCTCCTGCGGCATCATGGCCTCGGATCCATATAATAGGCGAAAAGGTGTGAATCCGGTTGCCCGGCATTCGATCGTGTTTAGGGCCCAGACCACTTCAGGAAGTTGGTCGGCCCATTTACTCTTCTTGTCGTCGAGAAGTCTTTTCTTGATGGCAGTGAAAATATTGTCGTTGGCACGCTCGACGACGCTGTTGGATTGCGGGTGGTATACCGAGGCAAAGACAGGCTTGGTGCCGATGGAGAAACAGAAATCCCAGAAGTCCTGGCTGTCAAACTGTTTGCTGTTGTCGACTGTGAGCTCAGGCAGGACTCAGAATCGGCAAACAATGTTTTCCCAGAAGAACTTTTGGGCGGTCTTTGACGTTATTGTGGATACCGCCCTGGCCTCGATCCACTTGGTGTAGTACTCGACGGCGATGAAGGTGAATTTGAGGTTCCCTTGAGCCGTAGGCAGTGGTCCGACAATATTCAGCCCCCAGCGTTGAAGTGGCCATGTGTGGGCGATCAGCTTGGTGAACTGCGAAGGGTTGCTCGAGCGGGGAGAAAACTTTTGGCATGCTTCGCAAGACCTCGTGACACGATTCGCAGTACAGATTATCGCGGGCCAGTAAAATCCTTGATGGATTACCTTGGCCATGAGGGCCCTGGCCCTGAGTGGGACCCACAAGTTCCGCTGTGGACTTCGCGAAGGATTTGAGTGCCCTCGGTTTCGGTCACACATTTTAGCATGGGCTGACTGATCCCTTTTTGTATAGCTGGCCCCCGACTAGTACGAAGTCCCGGCTTCAGTGCTTGAGGAATTTGGCCTCATTGATGTCACTTGGGTGGTAATATCCTTGCAGATACAAGGTTATTGGGTGCCGCCAATCTTCAGTCATGATGAGTTTGATGATGCGATGGCCTTCGGTGTCATTAGTTACTTGTAAGCCCTCTGGGTTGCGGACAGCTGGTGTGCCGATGACGTGGTAGAACACGTCGGAGGGTAAGGTCTCGCCTCTGGCCGCTGCCTTAGCCAATGTGTCGGCCTCTTTGTTCCTGGCGCGGTCCACATGTTGTAGGGTGAAGCCCTTGAACTATCTCTCAAGACTGCGAACAGCCGTGAGATACTGCACGAGTGCGGGGTCTTTTGCTGAATATTCTTTTCGACCTGGCCGACAACTACTTTGGAATCTGTCTTGACTATGTAGGTGGTGACACCGAGCACTCTCAGTTTGCGAAGGCCCAGGATGACAACTTCGTATTCTGCTATATTGTTGGTGCATCTGTCAGACTCCAAAGCGAAGCTATGGCGTGCTGTGTATCTGTGCTTGATGTCTGTGGGTGATGTGATAATTACCGCTGCGCCTGCCCCCGCATGGCACCATGCACCGTCATAGTGGATGGTCCACACTTTCTCTGGAGGCTCTTCTTGCTGCCGTGTTGGCCCTGTCCAGTCAACGATGAAGTCTGCCAGGATCTGCGACTTGATTGTTGTCCTAGGTTCGAAGGTGATGTGGTACCCAGAGAGTTCAGCTACCCATTTGGCGATTTGGACGGACGCCTCTGGGTTTCTGAACAGTTCTCCCAGTCCCGTGTCCAAGGTGACTCGCACCTTGAATGCCTCGAAGTAGTGGCGCAGCTTGCGCGATGCCATGACAACTGCTTATGAGATTTTTTCTAATTCAGTCATATTGCACTTGGAGGTCATGAGGACTTTGGAGACGTAGTAGACTAGATACTGCTAGGTCGTGCCCTCTCTGTCTTGCTCTTGGACTAGCGCTGCGTTGACTGCATATGGCGAGGCTGCAATGTAGAGCAGCAGAGGCAGCGAGGGGTCGGGACTAGTGAGAATTGCCAAGTCTGACAGGTGTTGCTTGAGTGATTCGAAGGCTGTCGCCTGCTCGGGTCCCCACGCAAAGTCTTTTGCACCGCGCAGTGTCTTGAGAAAGGGTAGACTCCGCTCTGTGGACTTGGAAATGAATCTGTTCAAGGCGGCCAATCTGCCTATCAGTCGCTGGACATCCCTGGTTGACTACAGGGGTGTCATGATGATGATTGCTTGTATCTTAATTGGGTTGGCCTCGATCCCGTGGTGCGACACCAGGTAGCCCAGTATCTTCCCTTGGCGAACTCCGATGACGCACTTCTCAGGGTTGAGGCAAAGTCATGCGTCCCTCATGTTTGTGAACATCTCCGCGAGGTCAGCCAGGTGATCTTCTTTATTTTTGCTTGCGACAACGATGTCGTCCACGTAAGTGAAGATGTTGCGGCCTACTTGTCTTTCGAGCACCGTCTTGGTGAGACGAGAGAAGGTTGACCCAGCGTTCTGGAGTCCCTCTGGCATCCTGATGAAGCAGTACATGCCGAAGGGTGTGATGAAGCTGGTGCTGGCCTTATCTTCCTCCTTCATGTATATCTGGTGGTAGCTGGAGAACCAGTCGAGAAGGGACATGACTTCGCATCCGGCTGCGCTATCGACTATTTTGTTGATCCATGGCAGCGGGAAATTATCCTTGGGACATGCCTTATTGAGGTTAGTGAAGTCGATCCACATGCGCCACCTGCCACTTTTCTTTTGTACCATGACTACGTTAGCGAGCCACGTAGGGTAAGCGATTGGTTCGATGAAGTTGGCTTCCAGCAGGCGGTGCACTTTGCCTTTGGCGGCTTCCATCTTTTCGTCGGACATTTTGCGCAGCCGTTGCTTTTTTGGGCGCACCGAAGGGTCGATGCCCAACCGTGCTCAATGACGGTGCGGCTGACTCCGACCAGGTCGAGGGCGGACTAGGCAAAGACGCCTTATTTCTGGTGAGACAAGAGATGAGTTTCTCCTTGTCTTGTGAGGTCAGGTCTTCCCTTATTACGACTGTTTGCTTGGGCGTCGCCGGGTCGAAGGGAACTGTCTTCGTTCCGTCGTTGCTCGACAGCTGCGCCTTTACTTTTTCGTCGGTGGCTGGGCGGGTCGCTTCGGAGACTTCGCGCGGTGTTGTAAGGCAGTGTACGTTCCATTGACCTGGAACAAAGTCTCTCTCAATATTGCACGTAGTCTGCTGGTTACAGTAAACTGTTATCATGCCTTGCGAACCCGGAATTTTCATGCAGAGGTACAGTCCGTGAATGGCCGCTTCAAATTTATTGATGGAGCCCTGACCCATTATAGCGTTGTAGGGATAAACCATGTCGACGATGTCGAAGGTGACCTGCTCACTTCACACATTGGTTGCTACGCCGAATGACAGAGGTAGTTCTATCTTGCCCACAAGGAAAGTGCCCTTGCCGCTGAAACCATATAGGGGGTTGTCCAAAGGCTTGAGTAAGCTATGGCTGATGCCCATGCGGCCGAAGGCGTGCAGGAAGATGATGTCCGCTTGGCTGCCATTGTCAACTAGGACTTTGTGCAGGTCCCAGCCTGCTACACTGCAGTTGATTACCATGGCGTCGACGTGCGGTGCGCTGCGCAGATCAACATCTCTGGCGTCGAAAGTTAGTGGCACATGTGACCACCTCGTTTGTACCACTGGGCCGGTGAGGGCGACATGGTTGACACTCTAGTAATGATCCCTCTTTTGTCGCTTCGTCTCGAAGTCGACGCTGGACCCTCCGGTGATCATGTGAATGACTCCACGATATGGCTGTTCGACGAAGTCTTCATGCTTTGGTGCTTGGGGTGATTTTGGTGGTCTGGGTTTGGGTGATGCAGAGGCGGAGGCGGGGGTGGGACGACTTGTACCTCCTGATGGTGTGGATATGCGTGGTTGGGTGGGTGCTGGACGTGGCCGCTGTTGTATGTTTGTGGGTGGTGGTGGTGATAAGTGTGCGCGACAACTCTCTGGATGTCGGCTGGTTGTGGTCGAGTCATCCTGTCCCTGGTGGCCTTTGTTTCCGGGCAATCCCTTGTTGGGTGTGCGCAATCCTCACCGTGAAATAGGCACTAATATCTGCGCGGTTGCTGCGCCCATCCCCGGCCCCGGCCACGCGTGCCATTGCCACGGCCCTGGGGGGATATTCCTGACGGCGAGCGGGCTCGCCAGCGAGGTGCTGGATGGCTATGTTGTGCACCTGATGCTGACTGCGGCTGTCCCGTCCGGAGTCTGACTGCGAAGGCCTTGTCTAGGTTTGGCTAGACTACAGAGGGTCCTTGGGCTTTCTCTGGGACTCGACCTTTCGCTGATGGAGCTCTTCGGATCTGGCGTACTTCTCGAACAGCTGATAGAGCTCTTGGAGATTTTTGGGTGGGTCCCTGATGCAGTGACTGTATAGGACGCCAGCCCGAAGGCCACTAATGGTGTAGTGTATTGCGATGTGGTCGTCGACCGAAGGCAATTGTGACTTGAGAGTCAGGAACTTGCGGTAGTACTCCCGTAGGGTTTCCTTCTCTTGCTGTTTGCAGAGTGATAGCTCGGCCAAAGCATCGGTATCGGGTCGGTACCCTTGGAAGTTGAGTAGGAACTTGCCCCAGAGTCCTTTCCAGGAGTCGATGGACAATGGCGGCAACCTGGTGTACCAGGTCAAGGCCGGACCCTCGAGGGCGATGATAGAAGACTTGGCCATTGTGGCGTCATCCCCTCCGGATGATGTGACAGTGACTTGGTAGCTCATGATGTATTGTGCTGGGTCGGTGCTGCCGTTGTACTTGGGGTAGGTCCCTACTCTGAAGTTGGCAGGCCACGGTGACGCTTGGAGTTGTAGAGCCAGGGGGATTCGCTCATCAAGGTAGTTGATGCCTTGGAAAGCTGCAGCATACGAGACGAAGGGCCCTTTGCTGGGGTATGAACAAGTCTCCGGCTGGCGCGCACTGTTGGAGGGGTGGGCCATGCTGCAGGTCATGCTGCCCTTCGCTCTGCATGAGCGCGATCTCTTGCTCGAGCTCCTGGGCTCTCTGCTCCTCGTCTCGTATCATCTAGCGCACCTTGGCTTGTGCGGTGACACGTTGGCGCTTGGCCTCGAGGATGTCTTTATGTTTTCGGAGGTTGCAGTTCTTGATGCGCAGGGCCCGTAGCTGTAGCTGTTCTTCGGCTGAGATGTCGATGACTTCACTGTCCTCTGTTGTGTCTTCGCCCTCTGGTGGAGCGAAGCCTGGGGGTGGTGCTTGTGGTAGTCCTCCGGAGCTACAGGTGCGTAGGGTGCCTTCGGGAGTTGGGTGTTCGTGGCACTATCTCTTGCTGAGAGCTTCGTCTTTGCAGGCTTCTTGGGGGGTGTTGTCTGCGAGGGCCTTGCCTTTTTTCTCGGCTAGCAGCGTTGCCTTCTCTGCTTCATCGACGGATGGGGCTGCTTTCGAACTAGCTCTCTTGGGGGCCATCGTGGGTGGTTTGTTCGTAGCACGAACGGTGGGCGCCAAATGTTGGTACTCATTCAGGTGAACAAGTAGATCCAACGAGAGGATGGAGAGAATGTTTGCAAGGTTCAACAGGGAATAGCAATAGCTCTGTTAATCTGCCCCCTCAAGGGTACTGTACGGGGGTATTTATAGGTGCCCGAGTGCCTATCGCCTAGAAACAAGGACGTTTATGCCCTCGGGGACCCAGAGTATCCTCAAAATATTCACCCAAGGGGAGGTTACAGTCTGTCATTGTGGCGGAACTGCCCGAATTATTCCATCTTAAGAGCCCAAGTCCCGCCTTATAGGCTAGACCACACTTAAATGGGAATAACTCGTCAATCCCTCGGATCTAGTCCGACACGGCCACTGACAGGATCAAGTACCACAATCTCACTCGAAGGTGAGTCACAGAGCAAATACCATAAAGCATAAAACCATACATGCCACAATGTTAAATTATTACATCACCATCATCATCATCATCGGAGTTTTTGCAAAGTAACCATCATTGTTTGAAGTGCATCGGAATAAAACTAACGATAATTAAACAGAGAGATGGGGAAGCCTGTCCCATCACTCCTCATGCTCCTCCTCAGCTGAGGCAGGGTCCCACTCGACAGTCCAACCCGGTGGCAGGGTGGTCGGCCAAGTTATCCCAGCAACCATCTCTTCTAGAGAACCTGTAAAAATTATGCCACAAGCAAGGCTGAGTATACTAATACTCATCTAGACTTACCCGGTGTGAGGAGTCTACTCCTCTACCTCTAGACATGCAGCTGTTTGGCTGTGGGGTTTGGTTGCCAAAAGCACTAGCTGAGTTTCTAAATCAAGAATTTGACTTAGTCAAAGTTAAGTGTGACTCTCTTAAGGCTAAAAGTGAACTATCTACTCATACATGGTAGCAAGCATTATTAAAAATCAACATCTTATCTCAACTCATCATACTTCCACTTATTACTCAATGCAGTACAATGGATCAAGCAGTCTCATTAGCTGCGAGAAGCAGACGATTCGAATCGAGTTTTTATCCTTGCAAGGTAAACCTAAACACACGACATGCAGGGGCACTCCGTCCCCACACACATCAACCGTCCCCATCGATTCCCTGGCAACAGAAAGGGGCTCACCGCCTTGGCGTACAATGCCTCACTGACCCCGACTGGCCGTCGTGCAGTGACCGCACTTGTACCCACCATAACCGGAATGGGAGACCTCGTCTCAGGTCGCGTGAGGAGGGCAATCTGCGGGCAGGTTCACTCAGGTACTAGGCTTACCGATTTACCATATTTCTCGGTATGTGTTTAGTACATTCAAACGCTTGACACAGGTATCCGCACGTTAATCCTTATTCCATTTTTCCATCTCGTAAACAACCAATCCCCATGGATTGTTGTCCACCAACTAGTATCATGACAGTGTGAAAGTGGGTACAATCAATTTCCTGATCTCGCGCGAGTGCTAGAAAAATCACTCGTCTTCTACCGAGATCCTATTTAATTAAAGCAACTATTCGACCTGTCATACTAGTATTCATTTCAAAAGGATTCCTGAGATCATGCAACTAGGGTTTCAAACAATTCCTACACCTAAGTGCACAATCAATCCTACAATCATTAAGTGAAGTAAAGTAGCATAAATAACAGGTTATGCATAAAACCGGGGCTTGCCTTCCAAAGCAGTGGCAAGCAGGTCCTCTGGTGCAGGCTCGGGTGCGGGATCTGGGGCTACCTCCTGAGCAGCTCCTTGCTCCGGCACGAGGATGTACTCTCCGTCAGCAAGATTACAGTCTATCGAATGCAATGAATATGTATGTCATGATTATGCATGATTTAATAACATTATGTAAAAGAAACTAAGTCGAGAAGTAACTTAGGGTTTCTTAGTCACGTGGGGCTTCTAGTGGTATATATATATATATGCAGATACATAGACTTATGACCCTCTAATCTTAAGTTTTCTTTGAGGATAACATAGTGGTTTGGTATTGCCTTGATATATTTTAGTGGACAGAAAACACAGTTTTTGGGACAACATTTATTCACATCTTTCATTTCTCTTTCCTTAATCTCCATTTAGGCTTTTAGTGTTTGTTTGAACTACAACAGGGTTTTAATAATTTCCAAAAATTCTGTAAAAATTACAGTGGGTTGTCACTGGCTATTCTAGCTTGTCTTAAGAATTTGAGGCTTAAAGTATAAAAGTTAGGCCTTAAACAAAAATAACAAAAGTTAGGCAAAAAGGGCCACTTTACACTACACCTCCTAGTTAGGGGTAGGTTCTGTCCTAAAGGTTATTTTTGTTGGCATCCTCTGGTAATAATAGGTCTTTGTGCTAAAAATCACAGGAAACTAAGGGGTGGTTATTTAGTTATGATTTTCCCAAGTTTAATGTCAAAAAGGCACTTTCTACTACCTTATTATTTGAAAAATGTCAAACAGCAGATTTCTTATTTTTCCTAAGTTCTTTCTAATAAAACAATAGTTATTCCAAGGGTGGGGGTGTTTTTACCTTGGGGTCATTTTTGTAGGGTTTTTCTAAGTTATTCTTGTTTTATTGAATTAAAAGATAGCTTTCTTATTTTACACTACAATAGGGTATGATATATTTTTCCAGTGAACGACATTGAATAAGTAACCTAACAAAAATAGAAGTACTCTCTGGTTCATTAATTAAGTTGCATTTTCTATTTTCTTTATCCTTAAGCATATTTTAGAATAAAGGGTAAAATTAACTTGAATGGAGTGGACAGAGGTGTTTAATATTTTTAACTAGGTCAGTAGGTAGATAATAACTTCTCTAAATTTTTCTAACCTTAGTTAAATAATACAACCATTTTTCTTGCTATTATTAAGCTTTTGGTTCAAACTGTAATTAAATCAGGACCTTACATTTTTCTATAGTACTTATGGGGTTTTATATTTTTCTTAGACAGGTTACATTATTTAGAGTCTGGCAAAATTAGTTTGACCAAATTTGGGTAAACCAAACAGAAGTTATGGGTTTTTAAAGTTTCTGTTTGAATTTAAATCAGGTTTTAATTAAGTTTTTCTGAAAGAGTAGTTTGCGCCAAGGTCCCTAGGTTTAAACCGAATCAAACCTCGCAGATCTACCCTCGGGCCACTATTCACTCGGGTCATTGACTTTTCACTTAACCCCCTGACTTTCTCTCCCTCCCACCCGCAGTCCTTCCCTCAACTGAAACAGTAGCCGCGGGAAAGGAAAGGGTGGCGCGGCTTACCGGCGGCGAGGGAGGTCCGGCGAGGTGGTCGGTGATGTTCAGGAGGTCGCGACGGTCACGTCGATGTGCGGGTCGGCGCCAGAGGTGGTAGGAGCTCCCCTGGCCACGAACACAGGCGGCGGGGATCGTCGGCGACGCCTGCTCCGGCCAAACCACGGCGGTAGAGTTCAATTAATGGGCACGAGGAGCTTCACGGGGTGACACAGAGGCCATGCGCGCAACGAATCAGGAAATGGTGAAGGGGTTTACCCGGTCCACGTGCGCCGGCGGGTTCTTGAACTCCGGTGAGCGCGATTTGGCTACCCCGGTGACGCGGGCCCTCGGTTTAAGCTTGAGCAAGGCTCACGGCTTCACCAGGAAGCTCTCTGAAGGCTTGGATCGAACGGAAGAGGACGGGAGAGGGGCTGGCCAAGGTGGCTGCTCTCGGGCGGCACTGGCGGGCTGCGGGGAGGTCGCCGGAGGCAATGGCTGGCTTGGGCAAAACAGGCGAGGTACGGAGGAGGCAATGGGGAAGGCAACCGAGCGCTGGGGCGGGTTTTATAGGCGCGGTCGCGGCCGGGGCGTCGGTTCGACCGTTTGGCGCGACGTGGGCACGCGGGGCGCGCGCGGGCGTGCCCTGGCGAGCTCAGAGAGCGTCGAACACGTGGCGCGTTGCTTCTGCCCGTGTTCTTCGCTCTGCTGAGCGGCCAGGCGTACGAATCTTGCCCTACCGCCTGTGGGAGATCTCTTCCCTGCACCTAGAGCTACCGAGTTCATGTGAGTTCCAAGAGTAGATGTGGTCTGGTTGAGGAGATATGGTAGCACCAAGTCTTGTCTGTCTGCCCTGTGCAAACCGAGACAAAACCAGTGCCAACTCGTGTCAAATGGTTTTGGCTTGGGTTCAAACTTTTCCAGGGCATTCTAGGGTTCATTTGGCGCCACTTTGTCCATTAGGTCGACAGGTTTTGAAGAGGGGATCAAGGTGAACAGGTGGGATCTTTGCTCAAGGGTTGATTTTTGACTTAGGCAAAATCTGAATTTCTCCCTTGTGTTCAACCTTTGGTGATCTTTTTAGGACCTTTCTGAAAACTTTTTGGGGGTACTTCCTTACTATTAATGGTAGGTTATTGAGTATATTACAACCTTTGTATTTGGCCCAAACCATGATCATGGTGTTTACATGATCTTTTGATCATGGCTTCTATTAGGGTTATTATTGCATATGGGGGTTTTGTTCTAGGGTTTTGGGAGATCCCCACTTAGATGTGCATGATAAGCTAGGGCATGACATCCAAAGTGGATTACACTTGCTTAGGACCTAGAATTCCAAGTGTGGTATACTTTGCCCAATTCAATCTTCATGTGATAATGGATAAAAGGGGTAACCCTGGGATGGACACCCTGAGTAACACCTGGGGTGTTACAGCCCTCCCCCCTTAAAGGAATCTCGCCCCGAGATTTAGGTAGAGTCCCTTGGAGGGTGCTTGAAGGTGTGCTGGTGTTGCTTTTCCTTTACACTTAAGTTTCTCTTGTTAACTGCTCTTCGAATGTCATTCTCTTTGCAACTTCAGAAGGAAGCCCTTCTTAAGTTAAATCCACAACTTAGACTACCCTTGTTATCTAAGTTTTTCTCATAATTGGATTCAAAGGGCAGGTGGGGGTGGGGTTTTGGGGTTACATACCGACTCCTTTGGGTAGAAAGTCGGGGAAGCGAGAGCGTAGAAAATCCTCAGTCTCCCATGTAGCTTCTTCTGCTGAATGGTGACTCCACTGAACCTTATACATTCTGACCGACCTTGCCCGAGTTGATCTCTCCTTTTGATCTAATACCTTGACGGGGTACTCTTGGTAAGATAAGTCTGGTTCTATCTCAATGTCTGGCTCCGGTAGTACTTCAGTGGGTAGACGAACGCATTTCCGCAGCTGAGATACATGGAACACATTATGAACTGCTGGCATGTGAGGTGGCAATTCTACTTGGTAGGCCACGGGTCCACAACTTGCCTTGATCTCATAGGGTCCAATGTAGCGAGGAGCTAACTTGCCCTTGATCCCGAATCTCTGGACACCCTTGGTGGGTGATACCTTAAGATAGACATGATCTCCCACCTCAAACTGTAGAGGCTTCCGCCTCTTATCATGATAGCTCCTTTGCCTGGCCTGAGCAGCTTCCAAGTTCTTGGTAATAACCCTGACTTTTGCCTCTGCCTCGAGTACCAAGTCTGGCCCAAAAATTTCCCTTTCTCCTGCTTGAGACCAGTTTAGTGGGGTCCTGCACCTTCTCCCATACAAAGCCTCAAAAGGTGCCATCTTCAGACTGGACTGGTAGCTGTTATTGTACGAAAACTCTGCCAAAGACAGACACTTGTCCCAATCCTTCCCGTAGTGTAGTGCACATGCTCGCAACATATCTTCCAAAATCTGATTCACCCTTTCGGTCTGGCCATCTGTTTGTGGGTGATATGCTGAGCTTCGGATTACTTGGGTTCCAAGTGATTCTTGCAGTTTTTCCCAAAAGCGTGCCACAAACAGTGCTCCTCTGTCAGATATAATGGTCTTGGGAATACCATGCAATCTCACTATCTGATCAACATAAATTTCAGCATACTTCTCTGTCTTGTGGGTGGTGTGCACTGGCAAGAAATGAGCAGTCTTGGTCAACCTGTCTACGATAACCCAAATAGAATCATGGTGTCTGGAGGTATTGGGTAATCCCACTATGAAGTCCATGCAAATGTCCTCCCATTTCCAAGATGGTATGGGAAGGGGTTGCAAAGGGCCTGCTGCCTTCAAGTGACTAGCCTTTATCCTCTGGCAAGTATCACACTCGGATATGTATTTGGCAATTTCCCTTTTCATTCGAGTCCACCAATATAGAGATCTGAGATCATGATACATCTTGTTGCTACCAGGGTGCATGGAGAATTTGGAAAGGTGAGCTTCATCTAGTATCTTCTTTCTGAGCTCAGGGTCCTTAGGAACAACCAATCGATCTCCAAACCATAGAATTCCCTTGCTGTCCTGCCGGAAACACTTGTATTTCTCTGCCTTTTGCTTGATCATATCCTTGATAACCTGAACACCCTTATCCTCAACCTGTGCCCTGACTATTTGTTCTTGCAATGTGGGCTCCACCGAGATATAGCTTAGGTTACTCGAAGAAACAACTTCCAGGTTCAGTTTACACAACTCATCACACAGGGTGGTCACTCCCACATCCATGCTCATACAATTACACTGGGCCTTTCTGCTCAAGGCATCTGCCACAACATTGACCTTCCCTGGATGGTAATGCACCTCCAAATCATAATCCTTGATCAATTCTAACCATCTCCTTTGTCTCATGTTTAGATCTGCCTGAGTGAAAATGTACTTGAGACTCTTGTGATCAGTGCAGATGTTACATTGAGCTCCCATCAGATAGTGTCTCCATATCTTAAGAGCATGAACTACAGCTGCCAATTCTAGATCATGTGTAGGGTAGTTCTGCTCATGGGGCCTGAGTGCCCGGGAAGCATAAGCAATCACTCTGTTCTCTTGCATCAAGACACATCCCAAACCAGTACCAGAAGCATCACAATAAACTTCAAATGGCTTGGTGTTGTCAGGTTGAGCTAGCACTGGGGCTGTTGTCAAATGCTGCCTCAAGGTATGGAATGCACCTTCACACTTTTGGCTCCACTCAAATTTGACCCCCTTCTTCAATAGTTCAGTCATTGGCTTGGCAATTCTGGAGAAATCCGGAATAAATCG
Source organism: Zea mays (assembly GCF_902167145.1). Lineage (NCBI taxonomy): Eukaryota > Viridiplantae > Streptophyta > Magnoliopsida > Poales > Poaceae > Zea > Zea mays. Next base: position 75,244,527 of record NC_050098.1, read on the forward strand.
TCGATAATACCCTGCCAATCCCAGAAAACTCCGAATCTGCTTTACTGTGGTCGGAGGTTTCCAATCCATTACCTCTTGCACCTTCTCAGGATCAACCGATATCCCATCCTGAGAAATGGTGTGACCCAAGAATTTAATCTCTTTCAGCCAGAATTCGCATTTAGACAACTTAGCATACAATTGATGCTCACGCAGTCTCTGAAGTACAGTATGCAAGTGTTTGGTGTGCTCGGCTTCATTCTTGGAATAAACCAGAATATCATCAATGAAAACAACCACAAACTTGTCTAACTCTGGCATGAATACTGAGTTCATCAAGTACATAAAATAAGCCGGGGCATTGGTCAGCCCAAAAGACATCACCAGAAACTCATACAGCCCATATCTGGTAGAGAAAGCCGTCTTGGGAATATCGCTGGCACGGATCTTGATCTGATGGTATCCCGAGCGAAGGTCTATCTTGGAGAATACTTTGGCTCCAACCAACTGATCAAACAGAACATCAATGCGGGGCAGCGGGTATTTGTTCTTAATAGTCACCGCATTAAGAGGGCGGTAATCAACACACATCCTCAAACTCTCGTCCTTTTTCTTCACAAATAATGCTGGACATCCCCATGGTGAAGTGCTGGGACGGATAAACCCCTTGTCCAACAATTCTTGCAATTGTTTCTTCAATTCTGCTAATTCCGCGGGAGGCATCCTATAGGGTCTCTTGGAGATAGGAGCAGTCCCGGGTTGCAATTCGATGGCAAACTCAATATCTCGGTCAGGTGGCATCCCTAGCAATTCGTCTGGGAAAACATCTGGGTAGTCGCAGACCACTGGGATCTTTTCCACCGGGGAATCTATCAGAACAAAGGCACAAGATCGGGTACAACCCTGGTCGGGTAAATACAAAACAGTCTCGCCATAAGCAGGGGAATGGATTTCAATGGCTCTGGCTGCAATGTCCAATACTGCCTGATGCCTGGTCAACCAGTCAGCTCCCAAAATAATATCCACGCTATCCAATCCTAAGATGAGAAGGGTGGTTCTAATCACCAGACTACCAAATTTTATAGGCACTTGCCTGTTGATTTGATAAGTGGCAACTCTGCCTCCCGGTGTTGAAATTGTAATGCCCCCATCGGTATGGTGAAAGGGCAACTGGCATTTGGCACTAAACTTGGCACTGATAAAACTATGTGATGCACCCGAATCAAATAAAACAATAGCAGGATAATTCAAAACTGTAAAGATACCAGTCATGACGGGTGCTCCCTCTGGAATGTCAGCCATTATGGTGAAGTTCAGCCTGCCCTGCCTCACTTGCACCTTCTGCCTCTTGCCTTGGTTCTGGTTAGCATTCTGCCCCTGCCTCTGCTGGTTTCTGGGGCAATTCTTGGCATAATGCCTAGTGTTGCCACAGGTGAAGCATCTGTTGTCATTTGCCTGGCGGTACTGCTGCTGCTGGTTATTCCTCTGTGCTGGAAACTGGTTGCGGTTGGGTACCTGCTGCTGCTGCTGAGGTCGGATTACCCATCGCCCTTGCTGCTGCTGGGGTCCCCTGCCCTAGGGGTCGGACACAATTCTGAAGCGCTGTGGCTGAGCTGAAGGTCCTGCCACAGGGGTCTTCCTTTTCTTCTCTGCCTGCCTAGCTGTGATGCAGTCCTCTTGGGAGATAGCCATGTTGACCAACTCATTGTAGCTGTTGGCCCTGACGGTGTTGAGACGATCCCGGAGCTTAGTGCTGAGCCCCCTTCTGAATCTTTCCCTCTTCTTCTCATCTGTATCCGCATGATATCCCGCATACTAACACAAGTCATTAAAGGCCTGGGCGTACTGCAACACTGTCCTGTTGCCCTGAGTGAGTGCCGAGAACTCATTGAGCTTCCTGTCCATGATCCCGGCTGGTATATGGTGTCCTCTAAAAGCTGCCTTGAACTCCCTCCACTCCACCTCTCGGTCCTCTGGCTGCATAGCAAGAAAGTGATCCCACCAAGTCCTTGCAGGTCCGCGAAGCTGCTGGGTGGCGAACCTGACTTTGGTGATCTCTGAGCAAACTCCATGGAGTAGTGGGAACTTGGATTCCACCACTCGCAGCCATACATCTGCGTCAAGTGGGTCCTCCGCCCTTGTGAATAGTGGAGGCTGGGTGCTGAGGAATTCCTGATAGGTGGCCACCGCGGGGTGACGTTGATGGTCCCCACCACCATAATGCTGAGGTGGTGGCTGACGTTGAGCCAGCTGCCTCAGGATCTCATTCTGCTGAGCCATGAGCTCCTGCAGAGTGGGAGGTGGTGGTGGCGGTGGAGGAACGCGCTCGTTCTGGCCACGACGCTGCCTCCCGGCCATCTGAAAAACCACATACTTACTTAACACCACAATTCCAAATTTCAAGATTTTTATCACGAGGACAAAGTTAAAACAGCATGATAGACTCCGACTTCAACAAAAGGGATTTTTAGGAGGCATAAAGTCCTCCTTCCAATTTTAAACTGATAAAAGCATCCATCAAACAAGCTCCCAAGAGAGTTTAACACGATTACATCAAATTGTTCCAAAATGACTCAACTCTTCCTAGCCTAGTACCCCAAGGGTGCAAAAGCTAAGCTAGCTGCGAGGAGTCCGACTATCCGACTTCTAAGCCTACCCTGGACACCTAGTGAGCGAACGAGGCAACACTTGACTCGGGGGAAGGTGGTCTTCCCGAGCCAGCGGTGTCCACACTGGAGGCAGGCTCATCTCCTCCCTCAATGTCGACGTCCTCGTTGGCCTCCTGGTCCTGGATCTCCTGGTGATGCATGTCCAGGTGCTCGTTAGCCTCAGCAAGCTGCTGCTGAGTGTTAATGAGCTGATCCTCGAGAACCTCGATGGTGTTCTCCCTGGTGCCCACCAGCTCCTCCAACTCCTGAATATCAGTGGATAGCTGTTCCACCTGCAAGTCCTTCTCCACCATTTCCTGAGATAGGTCAACCACGAGCTCCTCTCTGTTATCCAGCGTGATCTTCGTTGCCTCTAGTAGTGCCATCAGATGGGACATTGCCTCACCGCGCATCACTTGCAGACGGTACAGAGCATTCATGCACCGTACTGTCAAGTGCGCAGTCTGTCCTGGGTAGATGGCCCAGATGTCCTTGGCATGTTCCACCCGATCCTTCCACATTGGGTCGTCCTCCTTCTCAGCGGGGAACAAGCCAATGGGGTGGGTAGCCAGCTCCAAGGGATGGAATCCGCAGAAGGTAGTCAACCCATGCAGAGCGATCGCCTCGATCGTGTCCTCTGCCCGGTACCCGAAAGACTCTGAGTCCAAGGAGCGCCAGCCTGGCTGCAGGGGATGAGGCTCCAAAGTCATCCTCACCCTACAGCGGGGCACCCGGTGCTTCTCGAACTGCTGCACCGCGTACTGAGGGGGTGTCGTGTATCCAGCCCCCTGAAGTACCTCCCACAGAATGCGGGGAAAGCCCTCTCGTGCAAGTCCGTCAGTGTGGGTCAGTGCATTTTCGTCATCGGAGGATCCATGGGAAGTCATCTGTGTACGGTTAAGCGTAAGTAAAAAGAAAAAGAATGGTAAAAAGAACAAGGAAAAATAAAACTCAGCCCTTCTCTAGTTAAGTAAAAAGGCACTAGGGACCTAGTTGGTTGTTATCTTGTTTTTAAGTCCTTTACTCAGTTATTCATTTGCTTAATTATGAATGCATGCATGCTCGTCCTGAACGACCTCACGATAAGATAAAAGGAATGGGGATGAACTCCCATCCTGTAAAAGTGGCCTGTAGGGCCTAGTTACTTAGCCACCTAGCTACCATTCTATTAACCTAAGGCTTCACGTCCTAGGTCTATCCTGTTCGTCCTACTATTTATCCAACCTTGTTTCTATCAAGTTTTATTTAGAAAATTGATGGTATTTACATTTTATTGATTCCTCTGTGGTGGTACAAGCTCTGATACCAGCTGTGGCGGAACTGCCCGAATTATTCCAACTTAAGTGCCCAAGTCCCGCCTTATAGGCTAGACCACACTTAAATGGGAATAACTCGTCAATCCCTCGGATCTAGTCCGACACGGCCACTGACAGGATCAAGTACCACAATCTCACTCGAAGGTGAGTCACAGAGCAAATACCATAAAGCATAAAACCATACATGCCACAATGTTAAATTATTACATCACCATCATCATCATCATCGGAGTTTTTGCAAAGTAACCATCATTGTTTGAAGTGCAGCGGAATAAAACTAACGATAATTAAACAGAGAGATGGGGAAGCCTGTCCCATCACTCCTCATGCTCCTCCTCAGCCGAGGCAGGGTCCCACTCGACAGTCCAACCCGGTGGCAGGGTGGTCGGCCAAGTTATCCCAGCAACCATCTCTTCCAGAGAACCTGTAAAAATTATGCCACAAGCAAGGCTGAGTATACTAATACTCAGCTAGACTTACCCGGTGTGAGGAGTCTACTCCTCTACCTCTAGACATGCAGCTGTTTGGCTGTGGGGTTTGGTTGCCAAAAGCACTAGCTGAGTTTCTAAATCAAGAATTTGACTTAGTCAAAGTTAAGTGTGACTCTCTTAAGGCTAAAAGTGAACTATCTACTCATACATGGTAGCAAGCATTATTAAAAATCAATATCTTATCTCAACTCATCATACTTCCACTTATTACTCAATGCAGTACAATGGATCAAGCAGTCTCATTAGCTGCGAGAAGCAGACGATTCGAATCGAGTTTTTATCCTTGCAAGGTAAACCTAAACACACGACATGCAGGGGCACTCCGTCCCCACACACATCAACCGTCCCCATCGATTCCCTAGCAACAGAAAGGGGCTCACCGCCTTGGCGTACAATGCCTCACTGACCCCGACTGGCCGTCGTGCAGTGACCGCACTTGTACCCACCATAACCGGAATGGGAGACCTCGTCTCAGGTCGCGTGAGGAGGGCAATCTGCGGGCAGGTTCACTCAGGTACTAGGCTTACCGATTTACCATATTTCTCGGTATGTGTTTAGTACATTCAAACGCTTGACACAGGTATCCGCACGTTAATCCTTATTCCATTTTTCCATCTCGTAAACAACCAATCCCCATGGATTGTTGTCCACCAACTAGTATCATGACAGTGTGAAAGTGGGTACAATCAATTTCCTGATCTCGCGCGAGTGCTAGAAAAATCACTCGTCTTCTACCGAGATCCTATTTAATTAAAGCAACTATTCGACCTGTCATACTAGTATTCATTTCAAAAGGATTCCTGAGATCATGCAACTAGGGTTTCAAACAATTCCTACACCTAAGTGCACAATCAATCCTACAATCATTAAGTGAAGTAAAGTAGCATAAATAACAGGTTATGCATAAAACCGGGGCTTGCCTTCCAAAGCAGTGGCAGGCAGGTCCTCTGGTGCAGGCTCGGGTGCGGGATCTGGGGCTACCTCCTGAGCAGCTCCTTGCTCCGGCACGAGGATGTACTCCCCGTCAGCAAGATTACAGTCTATCGAATGCAATGAATATGTATGTCATGATTATGCATGATTTAATAACATTATGTAAAAGAAACTAAGTCGAGAAGTAACTTAGGGTTTCTTAGTCACGTGGGGCTTCTAGTGGTATATATATATATGCAGATACATAGACTTATGACCCTCTAATCTTAAGTTTTCTTTGAGGATAACATAGTGGTTTGGTATTGCCTTGATATATTTTAGTGGACAGAAAACACAGTTTTTGGGACAACATTTATTCACATCTTTCATTTCTCTTTCCTTAATCTCCATTTAGGCTTTTAGTGTTTGTTTGAACTACAACAGGGTTTTAATAATTTCCAAAAATTCTGTAAAAATTACAGTGGGTTGTCACTGGCTATTCTAGCTTGTCTTAAGAATTTGAGGCTTAAAGTATAAAAGTTAGGCCTTAAACAAAAATAACAAAAGTTAGGCAAAAAGGGCCACTTTACACTACACCTCCTAGTTAGGGGTAGGTTCTGTCCTAAAGGTTATTTTTGTTGGCATCCTCTGGTAATAATAGGTCTTTGTGCTAAAAATCACAGGAAACTAAGGGGTGGTTATTTAGTTATGATTTTCCCAAGTTTAATGTCAAAAAGGCACTTTCTACTACCTTATTATTTGAAAAATGTCAAACAGCAGATTTCTTATTTTTCCTAAGTTCTTTCTAATAAAACAATAGTTATCCCAAGGGTGGGGGTGTTTTTACCTTGGGGTCATTTTTGTAGGGTTTTTCTAAGTTATTCTTGTTTTATTGAATTAAAAGATAGCTTTCTTATTTTACACTACAATAGGGTATGATATATTTTTCCAGTGAACTACATTGAATAAGTAACCTAACAAAAATAGAAGTACTCTCTGGTTCATTAATTAAGTTGTATTTTCTATTTTCTTTATCCTTAAGCATATTTTAGAATAAAGGGTAAAATTAACTTGAATGGAGTGGACAGAGGTGTTTAATATTTTTAACTAGGTCAGTAGGTAGATAATAACTTCTCTAAATTTTTCTAACCTTAGTTAAATAATACAACCATTTTTCTTGCTATTATTAAGCTTTTGGTTCAAACTGTAATTAAATCAGGACCTTACATTTTTCTATAGTACTTATGGGGTTTTATATTTTTCTTAGACAGGTTACATTATTTAGAGTCTGGCAAAATTAGTTTGACCAAATTTGGGTAAACCAAACAGAAGTTATGGGTTTTTAAAGTTTCTGTTTGAATTTAAATCAGGTTTTAATTAAGTTTTTCTGAAAGAGTAGTTTGCGCCAAGGTCCCTAGGTTTAAACCGAATCAAACCTCGCAGATCTACCCTCGGGCCACTATTCACTCGGGTCATTGACTTTTCACTTAACCCCCTGACTTTCTCTCCCTCTCACCCGCAGTCCTTCCCTCAACTGAAACAGTAGCCGCGGGAAAGGAAAGGGTGGCGCGGCTTACCGGCGGCGAGGGAGGTCCGGCGAGGTGGTTGGTGATGTTCAGGAGGTCGCGACGGTCACGTCGATGTGCGGGTCGGCGCCAGAGGTGGTAGGAGCTCCCCTGGCCACGAACACAGGCGGCGGGGATCGTCGGCGACGCCTGCTCTGGCCAAACCACGGCGGTAGAGTTCAATTAATGGGCACGAGGAGCTTCACGGGGTGACACAGAGGCCATGCGTGCAACGAATCGGGAAATGGTGAAGGGGTTTACCCGGTCCACGTGCGCCGGCGGGTTCTTGAACTCCGGTGAGCGCGATTTGGCTACCCCGGTGACGCGGGCCCTCGGTTTAAGCTTGAGCAAGGCTCACGGCTTCACCAGGAAGCTCTCTGAAGGCTTGGATCGAACGGAAGAGGACGGGAGAGGGGCTGGCCAAGGTGGCTGCTCTCGGGCGGCACTGGCGGGCTGCGGGGAGGTCGCCGGAGGCAATGGCTGGCTTGGGCAAAACAGGCGAGGTACGGAGGAGGCAATGGGGAAGGCAACCGAGCGCTGGGGCGGGTTTTATAGGCGCGGTCGCGGCCGGGGCGTCGGTTCGACCGTTTGGCGCGACGTGGGCACGCGGGGCGCGCGCGGGCGTGCCCTGGCGAGCTCAGAGCGCGTCGAACACGTGGCGCGTTGCTTCTGCCCGTGTTCTTCGCTCTGCTGAGCGGCCAGGCGTACGAATCTTGCCCTACCGCCTGTGAGAGATCTCTTCCCTGCACCTAGAGCTACCTAGTTCATGTGAGTTCCAAGAGTAGATGTGGTCTGGTTGAGGAGATATGGTAGCGCCAAGTCTTGTCTGTCTGCCCTGTGCAAACCGAGACAAAACCAGTGCCAACTCGTGTCAAATGGTTTTGTCTTGGGTTCAAACTTTTCCAGGGCATTCTAGGGTTCATTTGGCGCCACTTTGTCCATTAGGTCGACAGGTTTTGAAGAGGGGATCAAGGTGAACAGGTGGGATCTTTGCTCAAGGGTTGATTTTTGACTTAGGCAAAATCTGAATTTCTCCCTTGTGTTCAACCTTTGGTGATCTTTTTAGGACCTTTCTGAAAACTTTTTGGGGGTACTTCCTTACTATTAATGGTAGGTTATTGAGTATATTACAACCTTTGTATTTGGCCCAAACCATGATCATGGTGTTTACATGATCTTTTGATCATGGCTTCTATTAGGGTTATTATTGCATATGGGGGTTTTGTTCTAGGGTTTTGGGAGATCCCCACTTAGATGTGCATGATAAGCTAGGGCATGACATCCAAAGTGGATTACACTTGCTTAGGACCTAGAATTCCAAGTGTGGTATACTTTGCCCAATTCAATCTTCATGTGATAATGGATAAAAGGGGTAACCCTGGGATGGACACCCTGAGTAACACCTGGGGTGTTACAGTCATTATGGAAAAGGCTATTATAGATGAGGCCCGTAACACGCTTATCCCTGTGGGGCCCGTTACAGTGGGCCGAATCCCACCTGGGCTTCCGGACCCGATGAGGACGTGAGGCTAGCGGACATCGTCGGAGTCTTGCCTTCGTCTCGCGATGGGTAAGAGCGAAGGCCACCCACGAAGTCCAGTCGCGAAGTCCTTGTCGGACCAGTGTCCTTGGCATCGTTTGTGGAGCGAGGCAACGAAGGCGACGAAGGCATCGAGCGAAGGGTAGCGTCTTCGCCTTCGCCCCAACAGGTGGACGACCTGAAGAATGATGGACATAACTAGTGGATGCTCACCAAGCAGGTGTCATCTAGCCAACACTATCTAAGTGTAGGAGTTGTCTGAAACCCTAGTTGCATGAACTCAGGATTCCTTTTGAGACGGATACTAGTATGCTACGTCGAGTAGCTGCTTTGCTAAATAGGGATCTCGGTAGAAGTCGAGTGATTTTTCTAGCACTCGCTCGAGGTCAGAAATTGGTTGTATTCATTTTTATAGCGGAATGATGATGGTCTGTGGGCAACGATCCATGGGGATGCGTTGTCTACGAGATGGAAAATTGAAATAAGGATTAAGGTGTGGTATTGTGTGTCAAGCATTTGAACGTAGTAAGCACATGCCGAGAAATATGGTAAATCGGTAAGCCTAGTACCTAAGTGAACCTGCCCGCGGATTGATCTCCTCACACGACCTAAGACGTGGTGTCCCATTCCGGTTATGGTGGGTACAAGTGTAGTCACTGCACGACGGTAGTCGGGGTCAGTGAGGCATTGTACGCCAAGGCGGTGGGCCTGTTTCTATTGATGGGGATTCGATGGGGGCGGTTGATGTGTGTGGGGATGGAGTGCCTTGCCACGTCGTGTGTTTAGGTTTACCTTGCAAGGTTTAAAAACTCGATTCGAATCGTCTGCTTCTCGCAGCTAATGAGACTGCTTGATCCATGCTGCTGCATTGAGTAATAAGTGGAAATGAGATGACTGGCAAAAGATGTTGATTGATACAATGTTTGATACCATGTATGAATAGCTAGGTATTCATCTAGTCTAAAGGATTACATTAAAACTTGAAAAGCTAAAATTTGTTTTTAGACTCAGCTAGTGCTTTTGACAAACCAAACCCCTCAGCCAAACAGCTGCATGGTCTAGAGGTAGAGGAGTAGACTCCTCACACCGAGTAAGTCTAGCTGAGTATTAGTATACTCAGCCTTGCTTGTGGCATAATTTTTGCAGGTACTCCTTAGGATGATTGGATGCTGGTGTGACTTGGCCTTCATCCCTGCCACCGGGATAGATGGTCGAGTGGGTTACTGCTTCCGCATGAGAGAACTAGGAGGAGTAGCGTGGCCAAGCTTCGCCATGTTACTCGGTTTTCTCCGTTAGTTATTTCCGCTGCATTAAAAATTTTGGTTACTGTTTCTGAAACTCTGATAATGTAATGACTAATGATACTTATTAAATTTATGGTATTATGCTTTATTGTATTTCTCTGTGCCTCACCTTCAAGTGAGCTAGTGGTATTCGATCCTGGTCAGTGGCTTTATCGGACTAGATCCGAGGGACTGACGGGTTATTCCGGTTTAAGTGTGTTGCTGCACTTAAGGGTGCGACATTAGCACTTAAGCTGGAATAATTTGGGCTGTTCCGCCACATTCCACCATGGACGCACCCATGTCACATGTTTCCTGGCCACTCCCCCATGCGCCCGACCTCTTTTTGGAGCCCGCACTCACTCGCTCACTTCCCTCACTCAAAAGCGCCCCCAGCAGACCCCCTCGCACCTATCTCTCGCAACACGCGCACACCTGTGGAGCACCGCCGTTGTCTGCCATCCGTTCTCTGGCCATTGTCGAGCTCCTATCGCGTCCATTGCCCAGTGAGCTCCGCCTCCTTGCCAAGAACACGAGACACCCTCTGGTTTGCTCCCAGCCCCTCTATTTCTCTCGGTTTGCGCTCACCGGACTTCTCGCCGAGCGTCGAGTCTCCTCCACCGTCGACCAGGGCCCTCGCGGTGTCCTCGTCGTTGCTCAAGCGCTCCAGAGCCGTCTCTCAAGGTAAACAACCCACCCATACCCTTAATTTCCCATTTACTGTCCTGTTGTCCGTGCAATCGCTCACCGGAGTCAACGTGCGCCGTCGTCGGGCTGCTCCGCCGCGGACCATGACCTCTGGTGTCACTGCGCTGGTGTCGTGCCAATGGTTGAGCCCGCCGTGTCACCCCGAACTTGCCTAAGACCTTTCCCATCGCCTAGACCCTCGCCGTGGCCTCGCACTCGCCTCTGACGAACCTCCACCGCAGTCCAGTAACCCAGCCTTAGCTCGCCATCAGATCTCAGGCGTCCATCTGAGATCTGACGGTCTGGCTTCAATTAAACCCGATCTATTCCCAATTGTCTGATGGCGATCTGGTCGCTCGGATCTGCCCCCTCACCCGCGTCCTGTAGCTGGGCACGACCGATCAGTCTGCCTCGCCCCTAGGTTGCTGACTCCCCTGGCCCACATGTTAGCCCACGCCCACGCACGCACTCGCTCGCTTTGTTCAGCCAATAACCATTCGTTTGGCAAACTTGTTAACCCCCTAGCTTTCTGAGAATCAACCCGTCATCCCTGGTTTTCACACGCAGACCCCTGTACTTTTGCAGAAAAGCCCCTGATCTTTTAGGTTATCGCAGAATTAGACCTAGTTTTGTATTTTGAATTCCAAAACTTGTTTATTTCATATCTTTTGCATATGAACTCCAAATTGAGTGATTCAAATTGCAAAATGTTCATAAGATTGTTCTCTACCTGTTTAAATTATAACCTTTTACTGTCTGCATGTGCTAATTTTATGCCTAGACTATAGGTTAGTGTAAGTGAGGGCTTATTTATTAATAAGAGAGATAAAAGGAAAACCATAATGGTAATTAGATGTTAACTATGTGGGGTTAATAATATGTAATATATGAACCTATCCCTGGTATAATTCTTGTGTCTCATTAAGATAAATAAAACTAAGTTATGTAATCTATTGAGATAAGCAGTACTTAGAGAACCACAAACCTCTAGATGTAATTGCCTACCCTAGATCTTAGGTTTACCTCTTGTGCTTTTACTGTTCTTTCTAGCTTGCGTTCACTTGATTGTACATGTTTGGTGTATGTTCCTTTGTATTTATCTAAATGTGTTGAATGCATGATCGCTTTACGTAGACAACGAGCAGCCCGTGGTTCCTAAGTGTGTTGCCGAAGATCTTCCTGAGCAACAACCAGGTGAAGGCAAGTGTCCTCTGACCTATTATGCCCTACTTACTTTATAATTCATTGTCCAGCATTACTTAATTGAAACCTAAGGATTGACTAGTCTATATTTATCTTGTCCTTGTTTACCTTTTGGGTAATTATGGTTAGCTTCATGCTATTGCTCCACTTTAATAAACGAACATGATGTGAATATTTATGATACAATGCTGTTATTATGATTATGATGATGTTCTTATGGCACTTTAGGGGACTCAGGCTATTTTCCTGAGTACCTCTCTGTAAGGACCTATTTGTTGAGTGACCACCTAGGATAACAGTGCAACCATGAGAGTGGAATGGGACACCCTTAGCTGAATAATTAGATGAACCTGGGGGTGTAGTTGGCTTTGTCGGAGGGCTGTCAATGGGGGTTGGGGCATAGTGCTCGCTCTGCTAAGGGTGGATCCCGAGGTTCATTTGATTTGGTTTTGTTAGTCACTCACCTTAGGGAGGAGTACTATGTTTGTACAACTGGGGAAACCTAACGAGCAGCTATGCACCAGGGGAGTCTTTGTAAAGGCTACGTAGTGAAACCTTGCCGACTCACCTTGGTAGTGTTTGAGGGTTTGATCGACCCGAGGCAAAAAGGGATCACGACTCGTGGGTAAAGTGTGCAACATCTGCAGAGTGTTAGGAACTGGTATATCAGCCGTGCTCACGGTTAAGAGCAGCCTTGGTATCCTCTTTGATTAGAAGAACTTTGGATACTTTATGATGATGATTAACAGTGTTGATTATAATTATGACATATGGTATTTCCTCTTGGAGGGAGTACTTTTGGGTAATAACTGGGTTTATTACTAAACTTAGCTTACTACTAATAATAAATACCTGACCAACTAAAAGCAACTGCTTTAACCTTAACTCCACATACAACTAGTCCACTTTAGCCAAACGGGACATTTGCTGAGTACGTTGATGTGTACTCACCCTTCAGTTAAAAACTACCCCACCCCAGGTTGTCCACATTGCAATCAGTGCTCAGGAGGAGATGCAGGCAACATGGAGGACATTGAAGAGTTTCAGGACTATGATGAGTTCTAGTCGTTTTAGTGGCAAACCCCTAGTCAGCTGCCTGTGAAGGCCTTACCTTCTACGTTTCGTATTCCACACTTTGATTATGTTAATGACTATGTTAAGTTAATGACTCTATGGATGTCTTGGACATAGTGATGTAATAAAGTACCTTTTCCGCTATTATTTTGAGTAATGTGTGATGATGTCCTTTTATGTAATCATTGTGTACGTGAGTTTCTGATCCTAGCACGTACATGGTTCGCATTCCATTTGCCTTCTGAAACCGGATGTGACATTAGTTCATTGTAAGTTTCATCATGGACCATGTTCAACTGTTCCTTGAGTTTGGTGTTGAGACTGCGATAGAAATGATCTCACTTCTTAGCATTGGTATCAGCATGATACCCTGTATATTGGCACAAGTTATTGTGGGCTTATGCATACTTCAGAACTGGTCGGTGCCTTAGGTGATTGCCAGAAACTCATTCAACTTTCATTCTAGCAGTCCTTCTAGAATGTGGTGTCCTCTGAAGGTTGTCTTGAATTCCTTCTAAGTAACCATGTGGCAACATAGCATGATAGTTGTCCCACCACATCTGAGCTAACCCACCGAGCTGTTGGGCTAGCCATGTTGGCATATGGGCATGCACCATTAAGCAAGGTGAACTTTGACTCAATGACACGGTGCTAGACGTCTGCATCGAGAAGTTCTTCAGTTTTGTTGAAAAGTTGTGGCTGAGTGCTCAGGAAGTCCTGATAGCTAGCCATTCCTTGCTGGTGTTGGTGGTTTCCGCCACCAAACTATTGTGGCTATGACTGACATTGAACCAACTGTCTTAGAATCTCATTTTATTGAGCCATGAGCTCCTGCATCATGGAAGGTGGCGATGGTGGCTATGGAACTTGCTGGTTCTCTCCGTGGTGTTTCCTTCCTACCATCTAAAATTTGGGCAATCCTACATTATTCTCATGACCCAAAAATCTGAAATGAAACTCAAAGTTTAAGCTATATGCGAAAAAACTCAAGGTTCAAAAGTTGTAAAGGATAGAATTTCCATCATACAAGCTATCATGAGACTTGCATTACTAGGCACTTAAGGGTGGGATGAACAGAATAACAACGTCTTACTGGTTTTTGCTCAAGTAGACCATGCTCATTCAACCATGTTCTTACAGAAGATCCTTGCCATACAAGGTGGAATTACCCAAAAGAGATACTCTACTCAACTAGCCTACTACATCCCAAGTTCCCTTGTTAGGCAGTCTGAGGAGTACATTTACTTGCTATTACAGACTAATTAGTTGACTGAAGTAGTGCTAGGCTGGACTGTCCCTGTATCTCCTTATGGTCTTCCTCCTCCTCTATGTTCACATCGTGGTCCTCCTCCTTCTCCATGGCAACCTGCTACTCATGGTGCATCTCAATGTGCTCATTAGCATCATCAAGCTAAAGTTGGAGATCATGGAGTTGGTCCTCCAAAATCCCGATGGTGACCGCTTGCTCGTGCACCTCCTCTTGGAGTTGGTGAACCTGGGTGCCCATCTACTCAATCTTCAAATCTTTCTCCGCCATCTCGGCAGAGAGATCAATGACATACCCCTTCGTATCGCTAAGAGTGTGGCAGAAGTCAGGGTGATGGCGGTCAGATGTGCCATTGCCTGACTCTATAGGGCCTGCAGACGATACAACGCATGCATGCTCCTCACCGAGGTGAAGGCCCCACTATGGCAGAGAGAACATAAGTCCTCCGGGTGGTCCAAGCGATCGAGCCACATGGGGTCATCATGCCTTTCAGTAGGGAACAAGCCCATGGGGTGAATGACCACCTTCTCAGTGTGGTGCTCACAAAAGGTAGCGAGAGCCTTCATGGCGGTGGTCTCCCAAGTGTCGTCACGGCGAAACCGCATGGTCTTAGCGTTAAGTGATGGCCACTTTGAGTGCTATGGGTGGGGTGCTATTGTGAGATGCACATGACACCGATACACCTAGTGCTCCTCGAACTCCTTCACAGTGTAGTGGGGTGGTAGGACATAGCCTGCCCACATTAGTACTTCCCACAGAATAGCAGGAAAACCATCCGATCCCAAATATTCAGAATGGATAGGCCTCTGGCCAATCACTATCCCACGTGTAAGGCCCAACATCTGGCAAAGGTAAAAAGAAAGTGAGTGTGGCTAGAAATAGAAAACAGATTTCTTAAGTCCTGGAAAGAAATGCCATAACTCAAAAACTATAAACCCAAAACTACTCAAGTTTTACCAGGTTCTTTCTTTGGTTAGGGGGTACAACTTTTTTAACACCCTGAATTTGGGGGTATAAAATTTCTTCTCTAATACCTACCAAATTCAGGTGTTATTCCTTTTCTCACCTCTATAGATTTTCTTTTCTATTCTCTTTGATAAGATTTTTGGTTAATTATGTGAGAGACATACTAATTTCTTTAGAGTATTAAAACATAGGGGAGATATGAATGTTTGCATCATGCTGAGATTAAACTTTGTTTTTGGTTGATGCACATGTTTGAAATATTTGAATTAGAATTGTGGTTTGATTTGATTTGAATTCCATAGAGAAAATAAAAAAGGGATTAGAAATTCAAAGGAAAAAGGAAAACCCATTTTTAGCCCAATTCGGCCCAGTCTGGCCCAGTCAGCCCCCCACGCGCGCCCGCACCCTCCCCCTGATAGCCAGGCCCCGCCTGTCGTGACCCCACTCCCTCTCTCCCTCTACCCGGTGGGTCCGACCTGTCGGCGCCATTCCCCCTCGCACGCGCGTCCGATTCTCTCTCTACGCAGTAGGCCCCGCTCGTCAGCGTTGACCGCCCGTTCATGTGCCCTCTCTCGCTAGCTCATGGACCCCGCCTTTCGGACCCGTCCCCCCAAACCGCCCGCACGTCGTCGTGGACTTCGTGCCCACGACACATGCCGAGGCCACGACCACCCCCACCCCGGCCATTTCTAGCTGTCCACACCCCACTCACTCTCTCTCCTCCCTCATTCGCGCACTCGCAGAACCCCAACACCTGCCTCGCACCATGCGTGCACCTGAGGAGCTCAGTCGCCATCCATTCTCAGGCTTGTTCCGTGGCCGTCGTCGAGTCCCCACCATGTCCGTTGCCCCGGTGAGCTCCTCTTCAACACCAGCAACTCGGGACGCCTCTCGGTTCGCACCTTCCCCTCTATACCTGACCTCCACCGTACAGCCGAAGCCTGCCGCCATCGACCCAAGGCCTCATTGCGTCCCTACCACTGTTCGAAGGTCCCAGAGGCCTTTCCCAAGGTAACCAACATCCCCGGTGTGACGGAACCTCCCGAGGTATTAGGCCCACCTACAGATGACCTTGTCCTAAGGACCTCGGACAACCATGTAGGTGCACGTAGTCACTCGTCAAGTTCGGTACTCTGTATCCTCTTTACATCGCCCAAGAGTGTTTCACCCATCACGCAGTTATGACATCACACTGGAGGAAAGAATAAACGGAAGTGGATTACAATAACTTAATTTATATTTATAAAATATATAGAGAGAGAGTATTATTACAATACCAGGTGTTAGGGGTGCATAAAGTATTATTACAAACTAGGGAGGCAAAACACCCTCCCCCACAAAAGTTGATTGTTTTCAAACTGGGAGACAGACATCCTCCCGCACACTCGATCACTGCTTTGGCTCCTCTTTTGGTACCACCTTTGAACAGAAACAACAAAACTCCGCTGTTTCCTCACCTACAACAACATGGGTTTGAAAACCCTGAGTACGGAGTTTACTTTCGCAAGTCTTACCTGACCAATTAAAAGACTCTCAAGGATATGCGGGCTGGGGGAAGTAAAGGTAAGGCTAATAAAAAATCAAAGACTATGTTTGCAGAAATGCTTACTAACAGTGGATCCTTGAAAATCCAGTTTTATTATCAAGTTACGTCATTACCTACATCTAGAGTTCTTTCTATCCTAGTTCAAGCACTTGGCCTATACTAGCCGTCTTTTATCACCCTTTCAGTTCACTAGATTGCTACGTGTAAGTCAGTGACCAAGTCTTCATGTCCCAGAAGTAACGGTGATCCGAATCAATTAATACTCGGCTGAGGATCTCCAATCACACGACATATGTAGCACTTAACCCTTGCATATGTCAACTCGCCACCGGGTTTCTCAAGACCAGACCGGGTTCACGCCAACCGAGAGCACAAATACACCACCGTCAAGCCTCTTGCCATGGAGGGTACACGCTACTCTCGCCATCTCTCCACTCCCATTGTGTGTTGGCCTTTTTGGTATTGGTCTGCCCGAGGCAAAGCTTACCCATGACGAGGCATGTGACCAGTTAAAGTGTCCTCGGTTAGCAGGCCCACATCGACACAGTCCTTAAGCGACTCAGACGGAGACACTACACCGAGACTTCCTTCTCGTGCAAGTCACCCACCCGGTCTCGTCTTTATCATTTACATTCCCAAAGTTTGGTACCTGGCAGAGGTACATCTTTTTTGATGTGGAACCCATCACTGCCTTGATGGATCCACCATGAAGTCTTTTCTTCGAAAACATCCCTTCCCATATGAAGCATCATCTTTGTTTAAAACAAATCATTTTGTTTTCTAAGGCAAGACTAAGCATCAGAAAACTTTTAAGTAAAACAGGTATCAAGGAAGGGTAAACAGTTTCAAGGAAGGAAATGCAGCAATAGTTTATCACTCAACTCCTATCACCTAATGCATCATTTCAAGTGATAAAGAGTTCAAAACAACAAGGAAAAGGGTAAATGCATCGGGGCTTGCCTTGTGTTGTAGGAGACTCGGGATCTGTTTCACAAATATCAAAGTAGAAACTATTCCCGACAGGTGGAGATATAGCTTGTGGTGCAGTTTCTTCTTCGACAATCACTTCTTCATTTTCTATACGTAGCAATACTTATACATGAGTGCTCATGTAATGCTATGAATATGCAAATATAACAAAACACACCAAGTTGTATCTTGAATATAACTTTCCTTCATGGTACACCTGAGTTACTAGGGTTTCCTGAGTTAGTACCCTATTAGGGTTAGGCTAGTTTTACCTTAGGAAGCTAGGGTTTTGGGTTTGGGATCAAACAATGTCCAAAACATGCCAAACTTTACCCAAGGGTTTTAATTATCCTATTAAGTCCACGACGGTGAACGACGGTGAGCGCGCTCTCCTGCGAACTTGTACCGGCTGAGATGCGCAACCATCGATGCTCTAACTTGGTCGACACCTAATCCTACCCCAAGTGAACCTAATCCCTCCATTAATTACATGAATCCGGCCCGGAGTTTGTCTGCCCAAGACGACGACGAACGCTAAGGACAAACCGAGGCGTTCCTGGTGATTAAGCGTGGTCTAGCTCAATTGATCGGGCCAACAAGCGTGCCTGAGTGCTAAAACAAGGGTGAGGAGGGCGAGAACGGACCTGGAGACGGCGGTCCACGACACGGTGGCTCATGGCGGCGCGGAGAACCAAATTGGGAGAAATTCCAAATTGAAGCGCTACAGTGGCTAATCGGAGGAGAGGGCTAGTGCACTGGGCGCATAACAACCTAACGGAGCACGCTGAGCGCTCAATTTATAGAGAGCGATCGCGAATACGACGAATTTAGGTGGGGAAGGGCGAGCAGTGAGAATGGGAAGGACTCACCGGAGTTATCTATTGTGGCATTCACTGGGGCACTGTCAAAGGCGATGGATAGGCTACCTACGGCGGTCTACTGCGACGTGGTAACACCACTGATTACGTGGTGCATGGGTGGCAAGCGACAATCTCCGGCGAGGATCATTTCGGCCGGCCGCAGAGCAAGTGGGTACGGCGGCCAGCACACTGTGGCGGAACTGCCCGAATTATTCCAACTTAAGTGCCTAAGTCCCGTCTTAGAGGCTAGACCACACTTAAATGGGAATAACCCGTCAATCCCTCGGATCTAGTCCGACACGGCCACTGACAGGATCAAGTACCGCAATCTCACTCGATGGTGAGTCACCGAGCAAATACAATAAAGCATAAAACCATGCATTAAAGAGTATTAAATTATTACATCATCATCGGAGTTTCGCAAAAGTAGTCATCATTGTTCGAAGTGCAGCGGAATAAAACTAACGGTAATTAAACAGAGAGATGGGGAAGCCTGTCCCATCACTCCTCATGCTCCTCCTCAGCTGAGGTAGGGTCCCACTCGACAGTCCAACCCGGTGGCAAGATGGACGGCCAAGTCACTCCAGCAACCATGTCCTTCAAAGAACCTGTAAAATTGTGCCACAAGCAAGGCTGAGTATACTAATACTCAGCTAGACTTACCCGGTGTGAGGAGTCCACTCCTCTACCTCTAGACATGCAGCTGTTTGGCTGTGGGGTTTGGTTGCCAAAAGCACTAGCTGAGTTTCTAAATCAAGTTTTAACTTTGCCAATTTAAGTGTGACTCTCTTAAGGCTAAATGTGTACTATCTACTCATACATAGTAGCAAACATTATTAGCAATCAACATCTTATATCAACTCATCATATTTCCACTTGTTACTCAATGCAGTACAAGGGATCAAGCAGTCTCATTAGCTGCGAGAAGCAGACGATTCGAATCGAGTTTTTATCCTTGCAAGGTAAACCTAAACACACGACGTGGCGAGGCACTCCGTCCCCACACACATCAACCGTCCCCATCGATTCCCCGTCAGCAGATCAGGGCTCACCGCCTTGGCGTACAATGCCTCACTGACCCCGACTGCCGTCGTGCAGTGACCGCACTTGTACCCACCATAACCGGAATGGGAGACCACGTCTCAGGTCGCGTGAGGGGCAAAGTCTACTGCCAGGTTCAATCAGGTACTAGGCTTACCGATTTACCATATTTCTCGGTATGTGTTTAGTACGTTCAAACGCTTGACACAGGTATCCGCACGTTAATCCTTATTCCATTTTCCTATCTCGTACACAACAAATCCCCATGGATTGTTGCCCACAACTAGAATCATGATAGTATGAAAGTGGGTACAACCAAATTCCTGATCTCGCGCGAGTGCTGGAAAAATCACTCATCTTCTACCGAGATCCTAATTAAATAAAGCAACTACTCGACCTAGCATACTAGTATCCATGTCAAAAGGATTCCTGAGATCATGCAACTAGGGTTTCACCCAACTCCTACACTTAAGTGCACATTCAATCCTACAATCATTAAGTATATTAAAATAGCATAAATAACAGGTTATGCATAAACCGGGGCTTGCCTTCCAAAGCAGTGGCAGGCAGGTCCTCTGGTGCAGGCTCTGGTGCTGGATCCGGGGCTACCTCCTGAGCAGCTCCTTGCTCCGGCACGAGGACGTACTCTCCGTCAGCAAGGTTACAGTCTGTCGAATGAAATGAACATGTATGTCATGATTATGCAGGATTTAATAACATTATGCTAAAGAAGAAAACTGAGTTAAGGAGTAACTTAGGGTTCCTTGGTCATGCGAGGCTTTTAGTGGGTTATGCTTATCACTTTTAGGTTTAAGTTTTTATTGAGGATAAACATAGGGAATTGGTATTGCCTTTACATATTTCAGTGGACAAGTTATAAAGAGTTTCTAGGATGACACTAATTTCTATTATTCATTTTTCTCCTTTCTTTATTTTCTACTTATGGTTTCTAGTGTAGGTTTGAACTACGACAGTGGTTTAATAATTTCCAAAAAATTTGTAAAAATTACAGTGGGTTGCCATTTGCTATTCTAGCCTGTTTTAAGAATTTGAGGCTTAAAATATAAAGGCTATGCTTTAAACAAAAATAACAAGAGTTGTGTAAAATAGGCCACTTTACACTACATTTCTTAATTAAGGTGAGTTCTGTCTAAATGGTTATTTTTGTTGGCACCTAACAGTAATAATAGGCTTCTGTGCTAAAAATCACAGAAAGCTAAGGGATGGTCATTTAGTTATGATTTTCTAAAGTTAAATGCCAAAAAGGCACTTTCTACTACATTATTATTTGAAAAATGTCAAACAGCAAATTTCATATTTTTCCTAAGTTCTTATTAACAAAACATTAGTTATCCCAAGGGTTGGGGTGTTTTCACCTTGGGGTTATTTTTGTAGGGTTTTTCTAAGTTTTCCTTGTTTTATTAGAATAAAAGGTATATTACTTATTTTATACTAAACCAGGGTATGATAGATTTTTCCAGTGAACTACATTGAATAAGTACCTTAACAAAAATAGGGGTGTTCTCTGGTTCATTATTTGAATCACATTTTCTATTTTTCTTAACCTTAAGCATATTGTAAAATAAGTGATAAAAACTAACTTACTGGGGTGGATAGAGAGGTTTAGCATTTTTAATTAGGTCAGTAGATGGTCCTAAACTTCTTCAAATTTTTCTAACCCTAGTCAAATAGAACAACTATTTTCCTTTCTATTATTGAGCTTTTGGCCAAAACTATAATTAAATCAGAACCTTAAAGTTTTCTATAGTACATAGGGGGTTTTATATTTTTCTTAAGTAGGTTACATTATTTAGAGTCTGACAAAATTTGTTTGACCAAATTTGGATGAACTAAACAGAAGTTATGGATTTTCAAAGTTTCTGTTCAAGTTTAAAATCAGGATTAATAAGGTTTTCTGAAAAAGCAGTTTACACCGAGGTCCCTGGGTTAAAACTAAATCAACCCACTCAAATCTACCCCCGTGCCACTATTTCCCTGAGTCGTTGACAGTTCAAAAAGCCCCCTGACTTTCTCTTCTTCTTCCCTGAGGTCCTTCCCCCAATGTAAACAGTACCCGCAGGAAAGAAAAGGGCGGCGCGGCCTACCGGTGGTGTGAGGGGTCCAGCGAGGGGCGGGGTTGGCTCGGGGAGGTTCTGGCGGTCACAGCGATGTACGGCTCGACGACGGGGATGGCCGGAATCGCTCGGTCCTCATGCGCAGGCGGGTGTTCTCATCGGCGGCGGGTGTGCCGACCAAATCACGGCGATCTGGTTCAATCCAAGGGCACGGTGAGCTTCACGGGGTGACGTAGAGACCGTGTGCACAAGGAATCGGAAAATGGTTTAGTGGATTACCCGGTCCACGCACTCCGGCGGGGTTGTGAACTCCGGCGACCGTGGACTGGCCTCTCCGGCGAAGAAGGCTTCGATTCCTCGCTCGGGGAGCTTTACTGGGGCGTGCACACTCGTCTCAGAGGGTTGGACAGGGTTGGGAAGGGCTGGGCTGGCCGGTCTATGGCGGCAGTGGCTCGGGTGGCCGCGGACACGTCGCGCACGGGCAAACGACGGCGAGTTTAGCTCCGGTGAGGTTTGAGTGTGCGCGGAAGAGTATGGTTGACGCCTGAGTGGGCTTTATAGGCGCGGGCATGGGCCAGGGTGTCGGCTGGCCATTGGCGCGACGCGGGGCGCGCGCGGGCGTGCTCTGGCGCACATGGAGCGCGTCGAACACGTGGAGCTTTACTTCTGCCCGTGTTCAACATCTCGCCCAAATCGCAAACGTGGGAATCTTGGCAAAAATCCGGCGCGAGTCTTTTCCTGGCACCTAGGGCTATCTCTCATCTGTGAGCTGCCATGGCAGATATGGCCTAGGTAGGGATATCTTCGGTCGCCAAATCGGGTGTGTCACACTGCCCACCTCGCGACAAAAACCATGCCAAGGCATGTCAAACGTCAAGGTCTCGGGCTCAGCTTTTTCCAGTGGGTGCCCTAGGTGGTATGCCACATTTTTGGTATAGAACATAGGTGGATTTGGTGCCAGCTTCGAGGTGAACACGACTGATCTTAAGTGTAGGTGTAGTTTTTAACTTAGAGAGAATTAGAGAGCTCTAGCTCTCTCTCTACTTAGGGAATGGATTTGGGGTTTCTCCAGGGGCCTTTTTGCAATATTTCCATCCCCTAATTGCTGGTTATAAGGTTACTTAAGGTTTGGTTAAAGGTTACTCATGTTTTGCACAATTGCTCACCCTCTCCCCCCTCTTATCCATGGCTTTGGGAGATAGGGTTCAAGAGAGGTCTAGGGTTTTCTCCCCCCTTGTCCAAAGTCATAGTTGCACTCAAATAGGGTAATGCTTTTGGTCATTCACATTTCTTGGTTAAAACCTAGTTTCCAAAGCCCTTACACTTTTGCTCCTTAAGTTTCTTCCACATGTGATCATAGTCCTTAGCACCAAGGTGTGCTCTAGCCATGGTAACACCTGAGGTGTTACAGCCCTCCCCCCTTAAAGGAATCTTGTCCCGAGATTTTAGGTAGAGTCCCTTGGAGGGGTGCTTGAAGGTGTGTTGGTGTGCTACTCATTCTTTATACTCAAGTTTTCTTGTTAACTGCTCTTCGAATGTCATTCTCTTTGCAACTTCAGAAGGAAGCCCTTTTTAAGGTAAACCCACAACTTAGACTATCCTTGTTATCTAAGTTTTTCTTATAATTGAATTCAAAGGGCAGGTGGGGGTGGGGTTTTGGGGTTACGTACCGACTCTTTTGGGTAGAAAGTCGGGGAAGCGAGAGCGTAGAAAATCCTCAGTCTCCCATGTAGCTTCTTCTGCTGAATGGTGACTCCACTGAACCTTATACATTCTGACTGATCTTGCCCGAGTTGATCTCTCCTTCTGATCTAATACCTTGACGGGGTACTCTTGATAGGACAAGTCCGGTTCTATCTCAATGTCTGGTTCTGGCAGCACTTCAGTGGGTAGGCGAACACATTTCCGCAGCTGAGATACATGGAACACATTGTGAACTACTGACATGTGAGGTGGCAATTCCAATTGATAGGCTACGGGTCCTCAACTTGCTTTGATTTCATAGGGTCCAATGTAGCGAGGAGCTAACTTGCCCTTGATCCCGAATCTCTGGACACCCTTGGTGGGTGATACCTTAAGATAAATATGATCTCCCACCTCAAACTGTAGAGGCTTCCGCCTCTTGTCATGATAGCTCTTTTGCCTGGCCTGAGCAGCTTCTAAGTTCTTTGTAATAACCCTGACCTTTGCCTCTGCCTCAAGCACCAAGTCTGGCCCAAAAATTTCTCTCTCTCCTGCTTGAGACCAATTCAGTGGGGTCCTACACCTTCTCCCATATAAGGCTTCAAAAGGTGCCATCTTCAGACTGGACTGATAGCTGTTATTGTAAGAAAATTCTGCCAAGGAAAGACACTTGTCCCAATCCTTTCCGTAGTGTAGTGCACATGCTCGCAACATGTCTTCCAAAATCTGATTCACCCTTTCTGTCTGGCCATCCATTTGGGGATGGTATGCTGAGCTTCGTATTACTTGGGTCCCAAGGGATTCTTGTAGCTGCTCCCAAAAGCGTGCCACAAATAGTGCTCCTCTGTCAGATACAATGGTTTTTGGAATACCATGCAACCGCACTATTTGATCAACATATATTTCTGCATACCTTTCTGTCTTGTGGGTGGTATGTACTGGCAAGAAATGAGCAGTCTTAGTTAATCTGTCCACAATAACCCAAATAGAATCATGGTGCCGGGAGGTATTGGGCAATCCCACTATGAAGTCCATGCAAATGTCCTCCCATTTCCAAGATGGTATGGGAAGGGGCTGCAAAGGGTCTGCTGCCTTCAAATGACTGGCTTTGATTCTCTGGCAGGTGTCACACTCGGATATGTACTTGGCAATTTCCCTCTTCATTCTGGTCCACCAATATAAAGATCTGAGATCATGGTACATCTTGTTGCTACCAGGGTGCATGGAGAATTTGGAAAGGTGAGCTTCATCCAATATCTTCTTTCTGAGCTCAGGGTCCTTGGGAACAACCAATCGATCTCCAAACCATAAAATTCCCTTGCTGTCCTGACGGAAGCACTTGTATTTTTCTGCCTTTTGCTTGATCATTTCCTTGATCATCTGAACACCTTTATCTTCAATCTGTGCCCTGACTATTTGCTCTTGCAATGTGGGCTCCACCGAGATATAGCTTAGGTCACCGGAAGAAACAACTTCCAGGTTCAGCTTGCACAGCTCATCGCACAGGGTGGTAACTCTTGCATCCATGGTCATACAATTACACTGGGCCTTTCTGCTCAAGGCATCTGCCACAACATTGGCTTTGCCGGGATGGTAATGCACCTCCAAATCATAGTCCTTGATTAACTCCAACCATCTCCTTTGCCTCATGTTTAGATCTGCCTGAGTGAAGATGTATTTGAGGCTCTTGTGATCAGTGTAGATGTTACAATGAGCTCCCATCAAGTAGTGTCTCCATATCTTAAGAGCATGAACCACAGCTGCCAATTCCAGATCATGTGTAGGGTAGTTCTGCTCATGGGGCCTGAGTGCTCGGGAAGCATAAGCAATGACTCTGTTATCTTGCATCAAGACACATCCCAATCCCGTATCAGAAGCATCACAATAAACCTCAAACGGCTTGGTGTTGTCAGGTTGAGCCAGCACTGGGGCCGTTGTCAAATGCTGCCTCAAAGTGTGAAAGGCATCTTCGCACTTTTGGCTCCAATCATACTTGACTCCCTTCTTTAACAGTTCAGTCATTGGTTTGGCAATTCTGGAGAAATCCGGAATAAATCGTCGATAATACCCTGCCAATCCTAGAAAACTCCGAATCTGCCTCACTGTAGTCGGGGGTTTCCAATCCATCACCTCTTGTACCTTCTCAGGATCAACTGATATCCCATCCTGAGAAATTGTGTGACCCAAGAATTTGATCTCCTTCAGCCAGAATTCACATTTAGACAACTTAGCATAAAGACGATGATCGCGCAGTCGCTGAAGCACGATGTGCAGGTGCTCAGTATGTTCATCTTCATTCTTGGAATAGACCAGAATATCATCAATGAAAACGACCACGAACTTGTCCAATTCTGGCATAAACACTGAGTTCATCAGGTACATAAAATAAACCGGGGCATTGGTCAGCCCAAAAGACATCACCAAAAACTCATACAGCCCATATCTGGTAGAGAAAGCCGTCTTGGGAATATTGCTGGCACGGATCTTGATCTGATGGTAGCCTGAGCGAAGGTCTATCTTGGAGAACACTTTGGCTCCCACTAACTGATCAAACAGAACATCAATATGGGGCAGTGGGTATTTGTTCTTGATGGTCACCGCATTGAGAGGGCGGTAGTCAACACACATCCTCAAACTCTCATCCTTTTTCTTTACGAATAAGGCTGGACATCCCCATGGTGAAGTACTTGGGCGAATAAACCCCTTGTCCAACAATTCTTGCAATTGCTTTTTCAGTTCTGCCAATTCCGCGGGAGGCATCCTATATGGTCTCTTGGAGATAGGAGCAGTCCCGGGTTGTAACTCGATTGCAAACTCAATGTCTCGGTCAGGTGGTATCCCTGGCAACTCATCCGGAAACACATCCGGGTAGTCACGGACCACTGGGATCTTTTCCACTGGGGACTCTATCATAACGAAGGCACAAGAACGGGTACAACCCTGGTCGGGCAGATATAAGGTAATCTCGCCATCCAAAGGAGAGTGGATTTCTATGGCTCTGGCTGCGACATCAATCACCGTGTGGTGCCGTGATAACCAATCAGTCCCTAGGATGATATCCACACTATCCAATCCCATTATCAAGAGAGTGGTTTTAAAAATGAAACTACCCAGCTTAATTGGTACGTGTCTATTGATCTGATAGCTGGCAACCCTGCCTCCTGGTGTTGAGATTGTAATGCCCCCATTGGTGTGGTGAAAAGGCAATTGACACTTGGCACTAAATTTGGTACTGATAAAACTGTGTGATGCACCAGAATCAAAAAGAACAATAGCAGGATAATTCAAAATTGTAAAGATACCAGTCAAGACGGGTGCTCCCTCTAGAATATCGGCCATGGTGGTGAAGTTTAGCCTGCCCTGCCTCACTTGCACCTTCTGTCTCTTGCCTTGATTCTGATTAACATTCTGCCCCTGCCTCTGCTGGTTCCTGGGGCAATTCTTGGCATAGTGTCCGGTGTTGCCACATGTGAAACACCTGTTATCATTTGCCTGGCGGTACTGCTGCTGCTGCTGGTTGTTCCTCTGAGCTGGAAACTGGGTGCGGTTGGGTGCCTGCTGCTGTGGTCGGATCACCCACCTCCCTTGCTGCTGCTGGGGTCCCCTGCTCTGAGTGTCGGACACAATCCTGAAGCGCTGTGGCTGAGCTGAGGGTCCTGCCACAGGGGTCTTCCTCTTCTTTTCTGCTTGTCGAGCTGTAATGCAGTCCTCCTGGGAGATAGCCATGTTGACCAACTCATTGTAACTGTTGGCCCTGACGGTGTTGAGACGGTCACGGAGCTTAGTTCTGAGCCCCCTCCTGAACCTGTCTCTCTTCTTCTCATCCGTATCTGCGTGATATCCAGCATACTGGCACAGGTCATTAAAAGCCTGGGCATACTGCAACACTGTCCTGTTGCCCTGAGTGAGTGCCAGAAACTCGTTGAGCTTTCGGTCCATAATCCCGGCTAGTATGTGGTGTCCCCTGAAAGCTGCCTTGAACTCCCTCCATTCCACCTCCCGATCCTCTGGCTGCATGGCAAGAAAATGGTCCCACCAAGTCCTTGCGGGTCCGCGAAGCTGCTGGGTGGCGAACCTGACTTTAGTGACCTCTGAGCAAGCTCCATGGAGTAGCGGGAATTTGGATTCCACCACTCGCAACCACACATCTGCATCAAGTGGGTCCTCTGCCCTTGTGAACAATGGAGGCTGAGTACTGAGGAACTCCTGGTAGGTAGCTGCCGCGGGGTGACGCTGATGGTCTCCACCACCATAGTGCTGAGGTGGTGCCTGACGCTGAGCTAGCTGTCTCAAGATCTCATTCTGCTGAGCCATTAGCTCCTGCAGAGTGGGAGGCGGTGGCGGCGGTGGAGGAACGCGCTCATTCTGGCCACGACGCTGCCTCCCGGCCATCTGAAAAACCACATATATACTTAACACCATATCTCCAAGTTCAAGGTTTAATCGCGGCGAAAAGAGTCAAAATCAAAATGATGGATTCCAACTTAAACATAAAGGATTTAAAAAGGCATAAATTTTTCCTTCCAAATTTAAAACTGATAACAGCATCCATCAATCATGCTTCCAAGAGAGTTTATCACGGTTACATCATTTGTCCCAAAAAGACTCAACTCTATCTAGCCTAGTACCCCAAGGGTGCAAAAGCTAAGCTAGCTGTGAGGAGTCCTACCATCACCGACTTCTAACTCTGCCCCTGACACCTAGTGAGCGAACGAGGCAACACTCGACTCGGGGGAAGGTGGTCTCCCTGAGCCAGCAGTGTCCACACTAGAGGCAGGCTCCTCTCCTCCCTCAATGTCGACGTCCTCGTTGGCCTCCATGTCCTGGATCTCCTGATGATGCATATCCAGGTGCTCATTAGCCTCGGCAAGCTGCTGCTAGGTGTTAATGAGCTGATCCTCAAGAACCTCGATGGTATTCTCCCTGGTACCCACTAATTCCTCCAGCTCTTGGATATCAGTGGATAGCTGCTCCACCTGCAAGTCCTTTTCCACCATTTCAGTGGACAAATCAACCACGAGCTCCTCCCTGTTGTCCAGGGTGATCTTCGTGGCCTCCAACAATGCCATCAGATGGGACATCGCCTCACCGCGCATCACTTGCAGACGGTACAGAGCATTCATGCACCGTATGGTCAAGTGCGCAGTCTGTCCTGGGTAGATGGCCCAGATATCCTTGGCATGCTCCACCCGATCCTTCCACATTGGGTCGTCCTCCCTTTCGGCGGGGAACAAGCCAATGGGGTGGGTAGCCAGCTCCAAGGGATGGAATCCGCAGAAAGTGGTCAACCCGTGCAGAGCGATCGCCTCGATCGTGTCCTCAGCTCGGTATCCAAAAGACTCGGAGTCCAATGAGCGCCAGCTTGGCTGCAGGGGATGAGGCTCCAAGGTCATCCTCACTCTACAGCGGGGCACTCGGTGCTTCTCGAACTGCTGCACCGCGTACTGAGGGGGTGTCGTGTATCCGGCCCCCTGAAGTACCTCCCACAAAATGCGGGGAAAGCCCTCTCGTGCAAGCCCGTCAGTGTGGGTCAGTGCATTTCCGTCATCTGAGGATCCGTGGGAAGTCATCTGTGTACGGTTAAGTGTAAGTAAAAGAAAAAGAATTATAAAAAGAACAAGAAAAATAAGACTCAGCCTTTCTCGAGTTAAATAAAATGGTACTGGGGACTTAGTTGGTTATCATCTCGTTTTTAAGTCTTTACTCAAATGTCCATTTGTTTAAATTAAGAATGCTTGCATGCTCGTCCTGAACGACCTTACCAATATAAAGGGGATAGGGGAGAACTCCCATCCCTTAAGGTGGCCTATAGGGCCTAATTACGTAGCCACCTAGCTACCCTTCTATCATCCTAAGGCTTCACATCCTAGGTCTATCTTGCTCGTCCTACTATCTATCCAACATTGTTTCTATCAAGTTTTATTTTGGAAAATGATGGTATTCACATTTTATTGATTCCTCTGTGGTGGTACAAGCTCCGATACCAGCTGTGGCGGAACTGCCCGAATTATTCCAACTTAAGTGCCAAAAGCACTAGCTGAGTTTCTAAATCAAGTTTTAACTTTGCCAATTTAAGTGTGACTCTCTTAAGGCTAAATGTGTACTATCTACTCATACATAGTAGCAAACATTATTAGCAATCAACATCTTATATCAACTCATCATATTTCCACTTGTTACTCAATGTAGTACAATGGATCAAGCAGTCTCATTAGCCGCGAGAAGCAGACGATTCGAATCGAGTTTTTATCCTTGCAAGGTAAACCTAAACACACGACGTGGCGAGGCACTCCGTCCCCACACACATCAACCGTCCCCATCGATTCCCCGTCAGCAGATCAGGGCTCACCGCCTTGGCGTACAATGCCTCACTGACCCCGACTGCCGTCGTGCAGTGACCGCACTTGTACCCACCATAACCGGAATGGGAGACCACGTCTCAGGTCGCGTGAGGGGCAAAGTCTACTGCCAAGTTCAATCAGGTACTAGGCTTACCGATTTACCATATTTCTCGGTATGTGTTTAGTACGTTCAAACGCTTGACACAGGTATCCGCACGTTAATCCTTATTCCATTTTCCTATCTCGTACACAACAAATCCCCATGGATTGTTGCCCACAACTAGAATCATGATAGTATGAAAGTGGGTACAACCAAATTCCTGATCTCACGCGAGTGCTGGAAAAATCACTCGTCTTCTACCGAGATCCTAATTAAATAAAGCAACTACTCGACCTAGCATACTAGTATCCATGTCAAAAGGATTCCTGAGATCATGCAACTAGGGTTTCACCCAACTCCTACACTTAAGTGCACATTCAATCCTACAATCATTAAGTATATTAAAATAGCATAAATAACAGGTTATGCATAAATCGGGGCTTGCCTTCCAAAGCAGTGGCAGGCAGGTCCTCTGGTGCAGGCTCTGGTGCTGGATCCGGGGCTGCCTCCTGAGCAGCTCCTTGCTCCGGAACGAGGACGTACTCTCCGTCAGCAAGGTTACAGTCTATCGAATGCAATGAACATGTATGTCATGATTATGCAGGATTTAATAACATTATGCTAAAGAAGAAAACTGAGTTAAGGAGTAACTTAGGGTTCCTTGGTCATGCGGGGCTTTTAGTGGGTTATGCTTATCACTTTTAGGTTTAAGTTTTTATTAGGATAAACATAGGGAATTGGTATTGCCTTTACATATTTCAGTGGACAAGTTATAAAGAGTTTCTAGGATGACACTAATTTCCTATTATTCATTTTTCCCCTTTCTTTATTTTCTACTTATGGTTTCTAGTGTAGGTTTGAACTACGACAGTGGTTTAATAATTTCCAAAAATTTTGTAAAAATTACAGTGGGTTGCCATTTGCTATTCTAGCCTGTTTTAAGAATTTGAGGCTTAAAATATAAAGGCTATGCTTTAAACAAAAATAACAAGAGTTGTGTAAAATAGGCCACTTTACACTACATTTCTTAATTAAGGTAAGTTCTGTCTTAATGGTTATTTTTGTTGGCACCTAACAGTAATAATAAGCTTCTATGCTAAAAATCACAGAAAGCTAAGGGATGGTCATTTAGTTATGATTTTCTAAAGTTAAATGCCAAAAAGGCACTTTCTACTACATTATTATTTGAAAAATGTCAAACAGCAGATTTCATATTTTTCCTAAGTTCTTATTAACAAAACATTAGTTATCCCAAGGGTTGGGGTGTTTTTACCGTGGGGTTATTTTTGTAGGGTTTTTCTAAGTTTTCCTTGTTTTATTAGAATAAAAGGTATATTACTTATTTTATACTAAACCAGGGTATGATAGATTTTTCTAGTGAACTACATTGAATAAGTACCTTAACAAAAAATAGGGGTGTCCTCTGGTTCATTATTTGAATCACATTTTCTATTTTTCTTAACCTTAAGCATATTGTAAAATAAGTGATAAAAACTAACTTACTGGGGTGGACAGAGAGGTTTAGCATTTTTAATTAGGTCAGTAGATGGTCCTAAACTTCTCCAAATTTTTCTAACCCTAGTCAAATAGTACAGCTATTTTTCTTTCTATTATTGAGCTTTTGGCCAAAACTATAATTAAATCAGAACCTTAAAGTTTTCTATAGTACATAGGGGGTTTTATATTTTTCTTAAGTAGGTTACATTATTTAGAGTCTGACAAAATTTGTTTGACCAAATTTGGATGAACTAAACAGAAGTTATGGATTTTCAAAGTTTCTGTTCAAGTTTAAAATCAGGTTTAATAAGGTTTTCTAAAAAAGCAGTTTACACCGAGGTCCCTGGGTTAAAACTAAATCAACCCACTCAAATCTACCCCCGCGCCACTATTTCCCTGAGTCGCTGACAGTTCAAAAAGCCCCCTGACTTTCTCTTCTTCTTCCCCGAGGTCCTTCCCCCAATGTAAATAGTACCCGTAGGAAAGAAAAGGGCGGCGCGGCCTACCGGCGGCGTGAGGGGTCCGGCGAGGGGTGGGGTTGGCTCGGCGAGGTTCTGGCGGTCACAACGATGTACGGCTCGACGACGGGGATGGCCGGAATCGCTCGGTCCTTGTGCGCAGGCGGGTGTTCTCGTCGGCGGCGGGTGTGCCGGCCAAATCACGGCAATCTTGTTCAATCCAAGGGCACGGTGAGCTTCACGGGGTGACGTAGAGACTGTGTGCACAAGGAATCGGAAAATGGTTCAGTGGATTACCCGGTCCACGCACTCCGGCGGGGTTGTGAACTCCGGCGACCGTGGACTGGCCTCTCCGGCGAAGTAGGCTTCGATTCCTCGCTCGGGGAGCTTTACTGGGGCGTGCACACTCGTCTCAGAGGGTTGGACAGGGTTGGGAAGGGCTGGGCTGGCCGGTCTACGGCGGCAGTGGCTTGGGTGGCCGCAGACACGTCGCACACGGGCAAACGACGACAAGTTTAGCTCCGGTGAGGTTTTAGTGTGCGCGGAAGAGTGTGGTCGACTCCTGAGCGGGCTTTATAGGCACGGGCGCGGGCCAGGGTGTCGGCTGGCCGTTGGCGCGACGCGGGGCACGCGCGGGCGTGCTCTGGCGCACACAGAGCGCATCGAACACGTGGAGCTTTACTTCTGCCCGTGTTCAACAGCTCGCCCAAGTCGCAAACGTGCGAATCTTGGCAAAAATCCGGCGCGAGTCTTTTCCTGGCACCTAGGGCTGTCTCTCATCCGTGAGCTGCCATGGCAGATATGGCCTAGGTAGGGATATCTTCGGTCGCCAAATCGGGTGTGTCACACTGCCCACCTCGCGACAAAAACCATGCCAAGGCATGTCAAACGTCAAGGTCTCGGGCTCAGCTTTTTCCAGTGGGTGCCCTAGGTGGTATGCCACATTTTTGGTATAGAACATAGGTGGATTTGGTGCCAGCTTCGAGGTGAACACGACTGATCTTTAGTGTAGGTGTAGTTTTTAACTTAGAGAGAATTAGAGAGCTCTAGCTCTCTCTCTACTTAGGGAATGGATTTGGGGTTTCTCCAGGGGCCTTTTTGCAAAATTTCTATCCCCTAATTGCTGGTTATAAGGTTACTTAAGGTTTGGTTAAAGGTTACTCATGTTTTGCACAATTGCTCACCCTCTCCCCCCTCTTATCCATGGCTTTGGGAGATAGGGTTCAAGAGAGGTCTAGGGTTTTCTCCCCCCTTGTCCAAAGTGATAGTTGCACTCAAATAGGGTAATGCTTTTGGTCATTCACATTTCTTGGTTAAAACCTAGTTTCCAAAGCCCTTACACTTTTGCTCCTTAAGTTTCTTCCACATGTGATCATAGTCCTTAGCACCAAGGTGTGCTCTAGCCATGGTAACACCTGAGGTGTTACACACACGACCTCATCCGCGGTAAGATCTTTTCACTATCGGTCGTAATCCACACCCTAGAGAGCACGAATCGTAGCGCTGGCGCGGATCCGGGCGTCGAGGTCACCGGCGGTGAGGTGTGGTGCATCTGCTGATCTTTTATAGTACTGTACTATTGAAACCTTTCTTTAGAGCGCCTGACAGAGCGAATTAGAGGGCTTAGTTCTTCAATTTTTATGTGACAACTTAACCAGCCGACTGTAGCAAAGTTGTTAATCTATAATCCAGCTACAATTCGACTATAGGAACCTTGATCATTTACTTACTAGATCAAGCTCAAATCAACTCCAAAGTTCTTTAGTGTTCACTGTCAGCCAAATTTAGTCTTCAGTGGTGACTCACAGTCCAACTCCATGCCCATTTTTCTCCAATTTCTGTACAGCACTAATGCCTAGTTACTTAATCAAAGTTGTACTCCTATCATAGCTCTACAAGTTTGATGTATTGAACTAGCACAAAATCCTCAAGAATTAAGAAACACAAGGCTCCTAAGTTGGCTCAATTTCACTAAATTTCAGACTTAGCCACAAGGGTGTCCTTAGGACTTTTTGCAATTAAGTCCAAATTACTCCATACTACTTGAAAATCTTCCAATGTAAAAATTACTTGGTTTTTGATGTTCTATCACTTTGATATTTGCACTTTGGTCCAAAAGTGCATAGAATTTGAATTTACCCCCTAGGGTACAATTTAGGGTTTTCTAGGGTTTCTTTTAGGGTTTTGGGCACTCTAGGGATTTTGTGCCACTCAACTTCATCACTCTTGATCTCTTTTGAGTATTTCTAATGGCTTTTGAGATATTGCTCACTTTGGCTTACTATTCTCCACATGCCCTAATCCTAGGGTTAAGTACCCTATCCTAGGGTTAAGCACACTTCAAGTCACCACATCACACATGTTTTGAAATTTTACCTAGTGAATGCATTCTAGGTGTGACAAACCAAATGAAATGTCAATGCATATGATGTTATGCTCAAGTTTTAGTGCCAGTAACACCAGGGATGTTACATCCTTCCCCCCATAAAAGAATCTCGTCCCGAGATTTAAGGTCCTAGGGTAAGTAGTGGAAAAGGAAACACGTCACATCTTTATTTCCTTGTTTGTCATACAGAGCAGGGGGTGGTATGGGGTTTATTCCAGCTTTACATTCAGATCTACACATCTTACAAGTTACATAAAGCTAAAAACCTAGGAAAATTCTTCTCCAAGAAATCTTGAGTCTCCCAGGTAGCTTCATCTTCAGTATGCTGGTTCCATTGTACCTTATAGAATTTGAGGGTCCTTTTTTGAGTGATCTTGTCCTTCTGATCCAAAACTCGAATGGGATGTTCTGAATAAGTCAAATCTGGTTCCAAAGCAACATCCACCACATCGATGGTTCGATCAAGAATCTGAAGGCACTTCTTTAATTGAGATACATGGAACACATTATGTACTGCAGATAATGTTTCGGGCAATTGAAGTCTATACGCCACTGGTCCGCATTATTCAAGATGGGAAACGGGCCAATGTATCGGGGTGCCAGCTTTCCTTTTACCCCGAATCGATTAACACCTTTCATTGGTGATACTTTCAGGTATACATGATCCTTGACTTGAAAGAACAAAGGTCGGCGTCGTTCATCCGCATAATTTTTCTGCAGAGCTTGGGCCTCTTTCAAGTGGTGCTTTATTCGCTGAACTTTTTCCTCTGTTTCCTTGACTAAGTCAGGCCTGAAATACCATTGTTCTCCGGGTTCTGACCAATTTAAGGGTGTCCGGCATTGTGGGGGATAGATATCCCCTGGGTCCACTAAAAGAGTAAAAGCCCTCACGAAAGGCCCAAGGGCCCAATAAATCGGAAGGTCATTCTTTCGTGGGCCTGGGGAGAGACGACCAGCAAAGCAGAGCGACATGAGGCCGGATTGGTGCAAACCCGGACGGCCCACAACGTTGAGCGAGTGACCGCAACAGAGATCCGACTTTCCCGCGCTGGAGCCCCCATGCAACGGAGCCATGCGAGGATAAGTCGGCAGAATTACATGGAGATAAACTCAAGCAGTTCACTATCTTTTAGCTACTCGTTGTTATCATATCCACATGTATTGCCACACGGTCGAGTATATAAGGCCTAGGGGGCACCCCTTCAGAACGATCGGCCCTATTACTTAGGGACCACATCAACCCTCTGTATTCTCAATTCAGAGAGCTCTCTTGTAACCTCACCCACCAAGCATACTCACCAGGACGTAGGGTGTTACGCATCTCTAAGCGGCCCGAACCTGTAAACCTTGTCCAATGTCCCTCGTGCAATCGACACGAACCATTTTGCTACAGTTGTCGACATCATCCTACTCCTAAAAACACCTTGAGGGGCAACCCCGGGTGTGCGGTCGGACCCAAAACACCGACAGCTGGCGCGCCAGGTAGGGGGTGTGTCGACGATCCAAGCTAGCTCAATGGCTGTCACCTTCTACAGCAAGATCACCCTGCGTCCCGGATCCGTATTCTGCTTCGGAACAATCTCATCCGTAGCGGATGAAGAGGGAACTCTACACCGCATTGCGGACCCGCCGGAAAAGAAGTCTCCTCCAACGAACTCCGAAAATGCCGGAGAAGCGCAACCTCCAGCTCTCCGGAAAAAGATCGTCTCCGAAAAGACGGGGGCCGAGGGCTCGCTGACCCGGAGAACTCCACTGTCTACTTCTCCAACAAATAAATGGACACAGATCGCGAGGAAAAAGGAGACCAAGGGGAAGCAAGTTGTTCTTTCCGTTCCTCCGCCCTCAAAGGAGAACGGAAAGAAGGTCGCCACGATAGCAGCACCATTCTACCCCGACGTCGTCTTCATCGGGAGAGTGGAGTCGCCTACCGTCTCCGACGACAAGCCGACTGCACCCGGAGAAGAACCACCTCAACGAGAATCCCGCCGACGAAGGAACCGGCGCAGGAACATTCGACGACATCACGCGGCCGGAGAACGGGATCCGGAGCAGCCTGTCTCGCGAGACGAGGTCTCGGAGATAGGAGAAACTCCGGAAGAACGCGTCTTCAGAGAACGAAGGAACTCCCGACGACGTGATCGCCGCCGGGCTCAGGAGCAAGCCAAGCAAGATGCAAGGCAACGCCGGGAGAATCCATTCTTCGGGCGCAACCTGAATCCCGACTTCGCCCGAGCTATGAACACGCCGAGCGAAGTCGGAGGGGTACTAGCTCGGATAGCTAATGGACTCCCTCGGACTCCCGATGCTGAGGGCTACCGACGACTGTTCACCCAGGCGGCCAACCATCTTCTACCGCTTGCTCACCCGCTGAACGATCTACGACACGCCATCAACAATAGCCGAGACGCGCGAAGCTCCATCAATGCTTCGCGCGAACGGCGGCATGAGAACGAGATCCGCCGCCGGGAGGAGTACGACAGGGATCATGGCATCCCAGTTCAGAGCCAGGCCACCAGAACTGAGTTGGCAACGGCCTCAACTGGCGGTACCACCCGGGGGCGGCCGAGGAACCACAACCACTACTCCCCTCCTCGGGACAGACATCACCCCCGATGACAGGAGAACACGTGCGGAGTGTCTGCTCTTACTCCGCGCCTTAGGGCCATCCAATGGCCTCCCAACTTCAAGGTATCCAATGTCGACAAATATGAACCTAAGCAAGATCCAGGGGGTTGGCTAGCCGTCTACACCACCGCTGCCCGAGCTGCCGGGGAGTCCGAAGACGTGATGACCGCGTATTTACCCATTGTCCTTAGGCAAGACGCGCTGCAATGGCTGCGACATCTACCCCGACACTGCATCGACGACTGGGGCGACTTCAGTCGACGCTTCACCGCCAACTTCCAGTCCCTCTCCGACAAACCAGCGCAACCGTGGGACCTCAAATCCATCAAGCGCCGAGGGGACGAGACTCTCCGGTCGTACCTCAAAAGGTTCCAGACCATGAGAAATCGTATCCCCGAGGTCACGGAGGCGGCCGTGATCGAGGACTTCTACAGAGGATCCAACGACTCGGCTTTCGTCCGAGCCATACTACAGAAGGCGCCGACTACCTCCGAAGAGCTGTTCCGGGAAGCCGACCTCTACATCACCGCCGACGAGCGGGCCCAGGACCTCATCGGAGGGGCAAAGCCCGCACCGGCAGCACCACGACGCGACGTGAACCAGCAACCCGACAAACGATGGGAGAAGAGGCCTCGCGAAGAAGTACACGCCGCCGGACCACCTGCCACTCGCGCCCGAGGAGGACCTCGTGTAGGCGAACGCACGCTGGACAACATCCTCGACGCCCAGTGCCCGTACCACAAGGACATGCGCCACACTCTTCGTAACTGCCGGGACTTCAAGCATTCTGTCGGACACGGCCGACCCTTCCAACCTCTACCTCCTCCTCCGCTGAGGGGAGGACCAGATGAACCACGACAACCCCATCAGCAGGAGGAGGGAGGAGGAGGAGCTTTCCCACGCGTCGACAGGGAGGTCAACGTCATCTTCGGCGGACATGGGTCGCAGGAGAACAAAAGACAATAAAAGCTCAACGACCGCCAGATACTGGTGGCGACCACCGGTCCTCCCGCCCCATACCGGTGGTCGGAACACCCGATCACTTTCACTTGGGAGAATCAATGGCTCAACTTCGACCATCCAGGCAAATACCCGCTCCTCGTCGATCTGGTGATCCGAGAGGGCCGGGTAAAGAAGGTGCTAGTGGACGAGGGGAGCAGCATCAACGTCACCTTCCTCCGGACACTCCAAGGCTTGGGAGTTCACCTCAAAGAGCTCCACGAGTCGGACACTCCTTTCTTCGGCATCGTGCCGACGGAAGGGGAATACCCGCTGGGCCACATCTACATGCCAGTCACCTTCGGAACTCCGGAGAACTACAGAACCGAGTTCCTGAGGTTCGAAGTGGCGAACTTCGACTGCGGGTACAACACCATCATCGGGAGGCTAGGACTGGCCAAATTCGTGGCCATCCCTCATTACACGTATATGATACTGAAGATGCTGGGGCCGCAAGGAATCATAACTGTGCGCGCCGACTTCCAAGGCGCCGCAGAGTGTTTCCGAGTGGCCATCCAAGCAGCCCTCACCACCAAATCGTCGGCAGTTTCTTTGACACTGGCGAACTCTAAGCCTGAAGAGGACCTTGCAGTACCGGCAAACGAAGCTCAGGCCACGACTTCTATGCGGCCGACTGAAGAAACCAAGAGGATCAAACTGGGTTCGCTGATGAACGCAAGACTGCCATCATCAGCTCTAGCTTGGACGACAAATAGGAAATCGCGCTCGTCCAGTTTCTGCAAGATAACCGAGATATATTCGCATGGCAACCTGCGGATATGCCGGTAGTCCCAAGAGAACTGGCCGAGCACAAACTGAAGGTCTATCCCCAGGCAAGGCCGATTCGGCAAAAGCTACGCCGTTTCACGCCCGACAAGAGAGAGTCCATTCGCGCCGAGTTAGCTCGCTTAGTCGCGGCTGGATTTATTAGAGAAGTGTTACATCCCGAGTGGTTAGCCAACCCTGTTCTCGTACTCAAAAAGAATAAAGTGGATTGGCGCATGTGCGTCGACTATACCGATCTCAACAAACACTCTCCGAAGGATCCCTTCGGGCTCCCGAGGATAGATCAGGTGGTGGACTCCACCGCTGGATGTTCTGTGCTGTCTTTCTTGGATTGCTATCCCGGATACCACCAGATTAGTTTGGCGAAAGAAGACGAGGAAAAAACGGCGTTCATCACTCCGTTTGGTGCTTTCTGTTATACCTCCATGCCGTTCGGCCTCAAAAACGCTGGAGCGACTTATCAGAGAGCCATCCAAACGTGCTTAGCCGATCACTGGGGCAAGCGTGTGGAGGCCTACGTAGATGATGTGGTAATCAAAACGGAGAATTCGGAAAACTTCATCGAAGACTTACAGTTGGTTTTCAACAGTCTGAGACGGTATAGATGGAAGCTTAATCCTGAAAAATGTGTTTTCGGGGTACCGGCGGGAAAGCTACTCGGGTTTATCGTCAGCCACCGAGGAATTGAGGCTAATCCGGATAAAATTGAAGCTATCATGAAGATGGAAGCGCCTCGATCACAAAAGAAGGTTCAGCGACTTACTGGATGTATGGCAGCTCTGAGCAGATTTATATCCAGGCTGGGGGAAAAAGGTTTGCCATTTTACAAGCTACTCAAGAAAGTGGATAAGTTTCAGTGGACTTCAGAAGCACAGGAAGCTCTAGATGCGCTGAAGAAATTCTTGACAACACCACCAGTACTGAAGCCACCCCGACGAGCTACGTCAGCTCAACCAGCTGAAGATCTGCTACTGTATATCTCTTGCACGACTCACGTGGTAAGCACCACGTTGGTAGTCGAGCGAGTAGAAGAAGGACATGCCTACCCAGTGCAACATCCTGTTTACTTCATCAGTGAAGTTCTAGGCCCCTCAAAGAAAAAGTATCCTCAAGTTCAGAAGCTATTATACGCAGTACTTCTAACTGCCCGCAAGCTACGTCACTACTTTGATGACCACAAAGTCATTGTAGTCACCGGTTTTCCAATAGGGGATATTCTTCACAACAAGGAAGCCATTGGCCGGATAGCCAAATGGGCTTGTGAATTGGGATCTCATGACATCGAGTTCCGACCTCGCACTGCCATCAAAACTCAAGCACTGGTTGATTTCGTATCAGAGTGGACTGAACAGCAAGTACCAGATAACCCAGAGACTGCAGAAGTGTGGCGAATGTATTTTGATGGCTCGCTGAAGTTGCAGGGAGCAGGAGCAAGAATTCTCTTCACCGCACCTAGAGGCGAGCACCTCAAATATGCCCTCCAGCTGCTATTTCCGGCCTCCAACAATGCAGCCGAGTATGAAGCTCTGATCCATGGATTGAACATCGCCATCTCATTGGGCGTCAAGAGATTGATGGTATACGGAGACTCTCTGGTGGTCATCAGCCAGATAAACAAGGAGTGGGATTGTTCAAGCGATTCAATGGGAAAATACTGCGCTGCCGTCCGAAAGCTGGAAGATAAATTTGAGGGTCTGGAATTTCATCATGTAGAAAGAGATCGGAACACGGCAGCCGATGTACTGTCCAAGCTAGGATCCAGTCGAGCTCAGGTCCCATCCGGAGTCTTTGTGCAAGAAATACTGCAGCCAAGTATCTCAATGGATCAAACAGAAGAGTGCAACATTATAGATCAACCCGAGTCAGACTCTGATGACTGGAGAAGGCCAATCATCAAGTATATAAAGAATGAAGAAGAACCAGATGACAAGAACTCGGCCGAGCGCATTGCCAGGCAGTCGGCTCACTACACACTCATTGGGGAGACATTGTATAGAAGGGGTGCGTCAGGCGTCCTCATGAAGTGCATCCTCCCGTCCACTGGGAAGCAACTTCTGGAGGAGGTCCATGCTGGGTAATGTGGAATACATGCAGCCTCCAGAACACTAGTCGGGAAGGTCTTCAGGTCAGGATTCTATTGGCCAACAGCAAAGAACGATGCAGCCGAGTTAGTTCAGAGGTGCGAAGCTTGCCAATACTTATCAAAGCAACAACACCTTCCAGCACAGCAACTGCAGACCATACTAGTAACTTGGCCTTTCGCATGCTGGGGACTGGATATGATCGGACCTTTCAAGAAAGCTCAGGGGGGATACACTCATGTATTGGTAGCGATCGACAAATTCACTAAATGGATAGAGTTCAAGCCCATTGCTTCTTTAACCTCTACTAAGGCCGTGGAATTCATACAGGACATAATATTCAGATTCGGGATACCAAACAGCATCATAACTGACTTTGGATCCAACTTCACAAGTTCAGAATTCTTCGACTTCTGCGAGCAAAAGAGCATTCAGATCAAGTATGCATCTGTAGCACATCCAAGAGCCAACGGGCAGGTTGAGCGAGCCAACGGGATGATATTGGAGGCACTCAAGAAAAAGGTCTTCGATAAGAATGAAAAATTCGCATGAAAGTGGATAAGGGAATTGCCTTATGTCGTTTGGAGCCTAAGAACCCAACCTAGCCGAGCCCTGCATGGAAACACTCCTTTCTTCATGGTCTTTGGGTCGGAGGCAGTGCTACCCGCCGATCTCAAGTTTGGGGCGCCAAGGTTGATCTTCGAAAACATAGCAGAAGCTGAGGCCACCAGGCTGGAGGACATTGATGTACTTGAAGAAGAACGGCTAAATGCGGTAATCCAATCAGCACGGTACCAGCAGACTCTAAGGCGCTATCACGACAAGGCTGTGCGACAACGATCCTTCTCAGTAGGAGACCTCGTCCTCCGCCGAATTCTAACGGGGGAGGGACGGCACAAGTATCGCCCTTATGAGAAGGACCCTTCATGGTAGCAGAAGTCACTCGGCCCGGATCATATCGTCTCACTCAGATGGATGGCACAGAAGTCGGGAACTCCTGGAACATAGAACACCTCAGAAAGTTTTATCCCTAGCTGTATTTCAAAAACAGCCGGGACGACGATGTACTCTGTAAAGTGGGAATATGTCATCAATAAAAAAGAGGTTTCAAAGATACTCAGATTGTTTACGATTGACTTGCATTCTTACTTAACTCGGGGTGACCACTATGCCCTACTAACGGAGCAATCGACTTAAGTCGGCAACGACTTAAGGCGGTGCAACATGCTCACGCTTACTTAACTCGGGGTGACCACTATGCCCTACTAACGGAGCAATCGACTTAAGTCGGCAACGACTTAAGGCGGTGCAACATGCTCACGCTTACTTAACTCGGGGTGACCACTATGCCCTACTAATGGAGCAATCGGCTAAAGTCAGTGGCAACTTAAGCCGGTGCAACATGCTCATGTCTATGCAGTTCAGGGTGACCACTACGCCCTATTAACAAAAACAATCGACTTAAGTCAGCAGCGACTTAAGGCGATCAGACGTAATTATGATTACTGATACAGGGATGACTTCTATATCCCGCAAACAAATTTCATAATTATCGCACGTCATCTCACTATTTTAAATTTACGAACTGATGAATTCTGAAACAATAAGAGAGTAATTATATCATTCGAATGCTGAACTGATGTCCTCTAACAAATATTCGATCATGCTAACCGCGCGCTCAAAGCACGCAAAATGTTTCTCTATTTCGCAATATCTTTCTCAGGAGCGACCGACGAAGAAGGGCGACTCGAGGAATCAGGGGCAGCATTCACGTCAGCCCTTATGTCTTCAGGAACAACCACGCTGGGTCTCCTCATCAAGATTCGTCCCGCCCGAATAGCCTTGTCCATGGCTCTGTCGCGCTGGGCTCTGAGAGTAATAGAAGTCTCTTCGGCAACCTTAGCAGCCAGTCGAGCAGTTTCTAACTCCTGGACAATGGATTTCTTGGAAGCTCGGAGTTCTTTGATGGTAGCATCCTTTGCTGATATCAACTGCTTGAGGCAGGTCACTTCGTCCGCGGATTCCTACAGCTTACAGCGTTGATTGTCCAATTCCTCCATTGTAAAGCGGTGACTCCTCTCCAAGATGGTCAGCGAGTTGCTAGAATCACGATACAATCTGTCAAGACTGTCACAAGAGGCAGCGAGGATACGTTTTTCTTCCTGCGAGCAAAAACCAACTCCTTCAAAAACCAAGCAAGTAATAGGAACACAGCA
The DNA here is from genome assembly GCF_902167145.1 of Zea mays. Taxonomy (NCBI): domain Eukaryota; kingdom Viridiplantae; phylum Streptophyta; class Magnoliopsida; order Poales; family Poaceae; genus Zea; species Zea mays. The sequence continues at coordinate 75,287,121 of NC_050098.1, forward strand.
AGGCAAAGCACAATTTTGTAAATTACCTTTTCAGAATCGAGCTGAGCATGAAGAGAAGAACTCACTGCATTGGCGTCATCCAAGGCAGCAGAGACTTGACCCAGTTCAGTTTGGCTCTGAGAGTACTTCTCCTCGAAGTCAGCACACCGCTGGACCAATTCAGCCTGATCTCGGGAATGTTTTTCCTCAAGAGTTGAAATCTGCCGAGTCATTCCTAGCAAGAGATGATCAAACAAAACGGGGTCAGAAGGTAAAGCAGTCCACAGTGAAGGCAAAGAGAAGCAAAAAGGCACTAACCAGCGTTGGTTGCCTCCAATTCAGAGACGCGATGTTGAAGTGACACTGGATTCCAACATGCAAGAGACGAAGCTACTTCTAGGACGGAAGCAACATGTAACCTGAGCTGGCTAGCCATCCCATCCACCAAAGCCTGATGAGGAAAACAGATGAGTGTAATGACAGCAGTTCATACAATGTGAAAATCAAGCTAAAATACATCACAGTACCTGGAGGTTGGAAAAGAATGAAGGGATCCCCAAATCAGGAGAGATCAGTTGATAATCGGGCGTAAGGCCACCACCCGAAGCAGCTTGCAACGAACCAGTAGGAATCAGCTCAGTGCCTTCAAAAGAGCCAAACACTCGATCAGCGAGGACGCTGCCCTCTAAAGCGACTCCCTGGTCCAAGGTTTGGGCTACCACCATACAACCAGAGTGTGGAGGAGGACCTGCATGAACGTCCATGGAAGTACAGGAGGGAGACCCTGCTCGGGCCCCCTCGGGGGCTGGGTCATAGTTTGCACTGCCCACTTGAGCCGGATCATCCCCGGCAGCACCCTCGGGGGCTGGGCAGTGGCTTACACTCTTCACCCGAGCCAAGTCATCCCCGGCGACATCCTCGGGGGCTGGGCATGTGTCAGCACCATTCTTGAGGTCCAAGTTCTCTGCATTAACCACCTCTAAGGTTGACGAGCCCTCAGCTACTTCCATAGGACCAGGACGATCCAAGTCAGTCTCCCGACCCTCGAGATCGCGCTCTAAGGTCGACGAGGCACGGGATGACCTCAACCCAGCATCAGGCACGTCAGCGCAAGCCTCCATTACACCATCATCCACTGGCTCCGATAACAAGTCCTCTGGGACCATATCCTCAAGAGTCTGATCAAAGTTGGCCAGGGACAGTTCTTGCAGACCAATGAGGGCAGACAAAGCAGGAGAAGGAACCCCACTACTTTCACCGCTGGCGATGAACTGTCGACTGTTCTTCCGAGTCAAAGGAATTTCATTTTCTTCCTCCTCGTCATCCACATTGGCAACACAAGCAGCACCCCCATTGGGATCAGCAACAGATGGAGCACCCACATTGCGATCAGCAGAAGATTGGGTACACCCATTGGGGTCAGCATCCGTAAATCCAGTCGCAGGCACTTCTTCAGTAGCAGGAACTGAGGTACCAGCGTCCTGATCCAAACTGGATACTCGCCGGAGGCGTCTTCTTTTCTTCTTCTGCTCATCAGCAGAAGGATCAGGCTGATTGGCTCGGCAAGGGCGCCTCGGGCGAGTACTGACAGGCTTCTGAGCATTCATAGTCGTATCAGCCTCTGTGAGGGGCGGCACTACCAACGCCCCAGCAGGAGCAGCGTCGAAAGAATCCTCAGCTAGCAAATCAAGCATATGCTTATCTCTGCATCACTAGGGTTCAGGGGCACCTCAAAATGGACCTGTCGTTCGTCATCAGGAATCTCCCCAAGCGAGGCAACCAAAGCACTAACTTCTTCAGCAGAGGGTCGCACTCTAAGGCCCAAACTGCCATCAGTAATAGGTGGATTCGACACAAAAAGGGTGAAGGCTTTGGGAGGAGGCAGGTTCCAGGCCGAGTATGCCATTGGAGCACCAACATTTGACACTTTGCCCCTAAGGATCATCTCTAGTCGACTCACCAAATCTGCAGAGGGAATTCTTCTGTTAGTAACCCGAGTTGAGTCGGCTAGCCCTCGATACAGATAAGCTGGGTAGGCCCTGTCTTTCAATGGCTGAATATTCTTGAAAACAAAATCAGTAACAACAGCTTCAGCAGTCAGACCCCTCTCTTTCAGCAGTCCAACTTCAGCTAGCAACACACCTGCCTCAGCTACCTCCTGATCTGTGGGAGACTCGGTCCAGCTTGGGGTGCGAACGTCCGGCTGTCTTCCCGACCGGGAGGGGAGAGAATTCCCATAATTCTCAACTATGAACCACTCCAGGCGCCATCCCTTAATACTGTCCTTGAGAGGGATCTCGAGATATTCAGTTTTCCTCCCGCGGCGCATCTCCAAGCTGGCACCCCCGACCAACTGATATTGTCCCCCGGCCATCCCAGGGCAACAATGATACAAGTATTTCAACAGACCGAAATGCGGCAGCACGCCAAGAAAGGCCTCGCATAAATGAACGAAAATGGACATTTGCAGAATTGAGTTGGGGTTCAAATGAGTCAAGTTAATATGGTAGAAATCAAGGAGGCCGCGAAAAAAGGGAGAAATGGGAAGGCCAAGGCCGCGGAGAAGGAAAGGGGCGTAAACAACGGACTCATGGGTATCCTCGATCTGAACAGTAAACCCGTGGCAAATCCGCCAAGAACAGAGTTCCCGCGGAGGAAGAACCCCGATGGATACAAGGTGGAGAAGTTCAGGCTCAGAAATGACAGACATGTGGTTACCTGCGAAAGGCAACTGGCTGTTGGGGTCGATTGGAGGAATCACCACAGCAGACGAACTCGAGGTCTTCCTCTTGGGTGCCATCTCGATTCTACCAGCGAGCAGAGTGGGAGGCGAATGGCAGAGAGGATTCGGAAGCGGAAAAGCAAGAACTAGGGCATGGAAAGCAAAGGCGGCTAAAAGCGCAGCACTTATGGGATATTCTCGAGCCAGACACCGTTTCAAAAAGTGCCCAGTCAGCACCCAGCGTACCACGTGGTCATCCGGCAGTTATTTCCAAAAAAACCGATGCGCCACCTCATCACTCGGCTATCATCTTCAAAGTGGCTCGTGCGGCCTGCTATCACTCGGCGTTACCTCTAAAACGCTGATATCGTATTCAATCACTCGGCGCTGCCGCTAAAACGCTGATATAGTGTTCAGTTGCTCGGCGTTGCCTCTAAAACGCCGACGTCGCCCTTCAGTCGCTCGGCATTACCTCTAAAACGCCGACGTCACCCTCCAGTCACTCGGCGTTACCTCTAAAACGCTGATATCATATTCAGTCGCTCCGCATTGCCTCTAAAACGCTGATATAGTGTTCAGTTGCTCGGCGTTGCCTCTAAAACGCTGGCGTCGCCCTCCAGTCACTCGGCGTTACCTCTAAAACGCTGATATCGTATTCAATCACTCGGCGTTGCCTCTAAAACGCTGATATAGTGTTCAGTTGCTCGGCGTTGCCTCTAAAACGCCGACGTCGCCCTTCAGTCGCTCGGCATTACCTCTAAAACGCCGACGTCACCCTTCAGTCACTCGGCGTTACCTCTAAAACGCTGATATCATATTCAGTCGCTCGGCGTTACCTCTAAAACGCTGATATAGTGTTCAGTTGCTCGGCGTTGCCTCTAAAACGCCGGCGTCGCCCTCCAGTCACTCGGCGTTGTCTCTAAAAAGCTGATATTGTATTCAGTCGCTGGGCAGTTATCTCTAGAACTCCGATATTGTGTTCAATCACTCAGCAGTTACTCTAAAAAGCGCCGACACCATCTACAAAGTTACTCGGCGGCTATTCCTAAAAGCATCAGTTTGATGCCCGAGTTATTCACTTACTCTCTCAAAGGAGTTAGCCTCACAAATAAGCAGGACAGTCATTAAGGAGAAGCCAACATCATTCTTTCATTAGAAGGGAAGATAACAAACTTACAAATCAACTCTTTACGAGTTGATACTTCCCTACTACTACTACATTACATTACTGCTACTACTACTACACTACGCTATACTACTCTACATTACTACTACATTATTCTAACTATACTATACTAATATCTAAAAGACCAGTGGCATCTAGCCACTGGCCCTGTTGCTGCCGCCGCCGCTGCCGCCCCTGGTGCTGCCCCTGCTGCTGCCGCCTCGGTTGCTGCCCCTGCTGCCGCCGCCGTCACCGTCCTTGCTGCCGCCGCCGCCGCCCCTGCCACTGCCGTCACCGTCGCCACCGTCGTCGTCGTCGTCGTCTTCGCCCTCGCCGTCGCCGTCCGAGTCCTCCTCATCCGAGGAGTACTCCGACTCATCCGAGCCCTCGAGCCCGAAACGCTCGATGGCCCGGATGTACGTCCAGACCTCCGCCGCGAGCCCCTGGGAGTCGTCTGAGTCGTCAGACGACTCACGCAGGGGGATGGGAGCCAGAGACCCCTCAGACTCAGAGGAGAACTTCTCCTCTGAGTACTCCGAGTCACCAAACTCCTCCGATGTAGGAGTTGGCTCACGCTTGCGCTTGTTGTTCTTGCCCATGGTGGAAGTAGACGGGAGAGAAGAAAGGGAAGCAACAGAGAACAGCGAGAGATGTGAAAAAGCCAGAGAGACAACAACGTTATTTATAGAAGGAGAAGGCAACCGCTCGCCTCCAACCGCGGTCACTGAACAGTCGCAAAGCATTCAATAAGCACTTCAACCCGTCTGAAGACACGTCAGGCGGCTGACGCCGTTTCACGCAACACAACACCCATTGGGACTCCAGTCAACAGCGCGGAGGATATGATTACACTCGCCGTCACATCACATTACTACTCAGAAGCAGCCGGCTAAAACATTCAGCGTACCAAGCCGTCCCTTGCCCACACCCATTGGGGGGACGCCCAGGAATTATCAGTATATTTTTCAAAACGGTCACATCTGTGCAGGGCACGCAGTGAATACCTCAAGACAAAAATGAGATATCGGTAAGGATCAGAGGAAAGCCAAATACAGCCAGTGAAGTACAAAATATGGCCGACAGAAGCGACGTGAAGACTAGACAGAGAACGTCCATCAAACGTCCAATCAGTCGCAGAGCAAATAAATTGCACTACCTAGCAAGATATGGATGGATTGCGAACTCGGCTGCTAAAGACAAAATATATGCTGACCTCTGAAGCAAAATATTGATGACATAATGCTGACCTCCAAAGCATAATGCGAATAGCTTCATGCCAATTTCTACAAACAGAAAGGATAATTTTCAGCAAAGAGACACAAAAGGAAGACCTTCGAATGGATTATCCTCAAAAATCCATTTGAAGGTCAGGGGCTACACCCATTGGGTGCACCTCCGGTGGACCCCATGGATTATCATTCCAAGCCAAGATAGTGCCGACTTCTAAGGCGTGGGACAAGATTAAAAGGCCAACCATCAACCAAAACGCAGGAGCACAAATGGAAATAATTTCTAGGGAAGACCTTCGAGCAGATTATTTTCTAAAATCTACTCGAAGCTCGGGGGCTACACCCATTGGGTGCACCTTCGGTGCACCCAATGAAGTTCAGAATCCTACAAATTGAAATGCCGACCTCTAAGGCACAAGCACGAAACTAAGCTTCGATCTACGAGTGATCAAAGCAGGAGAAGACAACAGGAAGTCATTTTCTTCAAATCACCTGCAAGCTGGACCTGGGATCTTTGGGTTGATTACCTCTAAATTAACCCAAAGATCGGGGGCTTGTGGGGGATAGAAATCCCCCGGGTCCACTAAAAGAGTAAAAGACCTCACGAAAGGCCCAAGGGCCCAATAAATCGAAGGTCATTCTTTCGTGGGCCTGGGGAGAGACGACCAACAAAGCAGAGCGACATGAGGCCGGATTGGTGCAAACCCGGACGGCCCACAACGTTGAGCGAGTGACCGCAACAGAGATCCGACTTTCCCGCGCTGGAGCCCCCATGCAACGGAGCCATGCGAGGATAAGTCGGCAGAATTACATGGAGATAAACTCAAGCAGTTCACTATCTTTTAGCTACTCGTTGTTATCATATCCACATGTATTGCCCCACGGTCGAGTATATAAGGCCTAGGGGGCACCCCTTCAGAACGATCGGCCCTATTACTTAGCGACCACATCAACCCTCTATATTCTCAATTCAGAGAGCTCTCTTGTAACCTCACCCACCAAGCATACTCACCAGGACGTAGGGTGTTACGCATCTCTAAGCGGCCCGAACCTGTAAACCTTGTCCACTGTCCCTCGTGCAATCGGCACGAACCATTTTGCTACAGTTGTCGACATCGTCCTACTCCTAAAAACACCTTGAGGGGCAACCCCGGGTGTGCGGTCGGACCCAAAACACCGACAGACATCATCGCCCGTACAGTGCTTCAAACGGTGCCATCTTAATGCTTTCTTGATAGCTATTATTATAAGAAAACTCTGCCAATGGCAGACAATCATCCCATTTCTGTGGGAACTCCAGGACACATGTCCGTAGCATATCTTCAAGTATCTGATTTACTGTCTCAGTTTGTCCACTTGTTTGAGGATGATAAGCCGAACTGTGGAGTCATTTAGTACCCAAGGATTTATGTAGTTCACTCCAAAACTTGGATACAAATTGTGGTCCATGGTCCGAGACTATCGTTTTCGGAATTCCGTGCAAATTGAGAATACGAGCAATGTATAACTGGGCATAGACAACAACTGGGTGATCTGTCTTGACGGGAAGAAAATGTGCTATCTTGTTAAGCCGGTCAACTATAACCCAGATAGAATCAAATCCTTTAGCTGTCCGGGGTAATCCCACAATGAAGTCCATACTAATATCTTCCCATTTCCAAGCTAGGATGGGAAAAGATTGCAGCGGTCCAGCAGCCTTCATATGTATGGCCTTGACTCGTCTGCAGGTGTCACATCTTGCCACATAACATGCAATTTCAATCTTCATTTTTGTCCACCAATAGTGTTGTTTTAAATCTTGATACATCTTAGTACTTCTCGGATGAATGGAGTATCGACTAAGATGGGCTTCGTCCACAATTTGTTGGCGGACTTCAGGATCTTTTGGCACAACTATGTGGTCTTTAAACCATATTACTCTGTGGTCATCTTTTCTGAAGCAATTTGCTCTATCAGCTTCCATTTTCTCACAAATGCATTTCATACCCTTGTTGGTTCTTTGGGCATCAATAGTTCTCTATAGAAAAACTGACTCAAGCTTTAACTGTGTTGTTGGGGGCCTTCTTCTTCATCGAAGGTCCTCTAAGCAAAAACACCTTCAGCAAGATGATATGCAAGCAGACACAACATGAAGATATATGGCGAAGCTACAATTGAAGGAGCTTCGGCATGATGACACACTTGAGACGAAGGGCAGCACCGACTTAAAGAGGAAAAGACCGCTTAGTCCCAGATAATTTGTGTCATGGCTATAATTAGTTATCAAGGACACAAATGTAATTTTGTTCGAGCTGCGCCCCGTGCCTATAAATAGATGAACAGTACACCCGTACTGTTCACGCTAACTTGTAATCACTCGCACGTCACTCTCGGATTCTTACCTTCTGTCAAGGCGAAGGTACAAATGTAATTTAATATCATTGATGTTTGTTCAAATATATATGATGATAACATGAATAATCTAATGATTGAAAATGATTATTCATGCTTTATCTATGTTTCACATGATCATGTTTTTATCTTTGTATATTGCAATGAAGAAGGTATGTCCTTCATGACCTTCGTCCGAAGGTAATTATATCCCAAGGGAGATAATGCTATGAAGGACGAAGGTCTTTAACCATTAACATTTGTGTTGCCTTGTTCTTGATTCGTAGCTTTTGAGAACAAGTAACCAACATGGGCGCCCACCTCCGGTGAACTCACTTCCATTGTTGTGACGATGGCTTCATACAACAACCAAGCTGTAGCACCTTCGGTTACGAAGCTGGTGCTCCCAAATACAGGTGGTTCAAGCTCAGAACCAGCTAACAAGAAGCAAAAGAAGGAAGCACAAAGACGAGTGCAGCATGTTGGGGTGCAAGGACCCTTCATCAGATCCATGTGGTCTCACATCCCGATCACCTTATCCCAGGAAGATCTTCAGCTTAAAGACTATCCTCACAATGATGATATGGTTATATCTTGTGTCATCAAGGGATTTCTGGTCCACAATGTTCTGGTTGATACATGTAGTGCAGCGGACAATGTGACACCCCAGTGTCACCTAGGGTTTCTTCTCAGAGCTAACCCAAAACCATCATCACATGTGAACCAAATTGAGTAAAGGACATCAAAAATTAGGAACAAAGTTTAATTAAGTCTTTTTCATCTTAAGTATTATGCCTTAACCATGTCATGCACCTCAGGGTGAGAAGAATTCACAAACCCTAAATAGTTCATTTTAGTGCAAAGAGGGAAAACTTGTAAAAAGACTTTGAAAAACACAAAATCATGATGAGAACCAAATAACAAAGTTAAAGTGTACTAAATAAACTACAAAACATAGTAAGAAAGTTTGATCAGCAAGGCTTTGCAGAATTCTCAAAAAGACCCTTCAAGCTAAACTTCAAAAGGGAAATTCAGAAAATTCAGAACTGAATTTTCAGCCCTTTGTAAAGTTCAGCCGTGTTCTCTGTTTTCCAAAACTCAAATCTACAAAACCCAAATATGAAAGAGGCGCCAAATTACCTTGAACCTACCCTGGAGAAATTTGGGAGCAAAATTCGACCGGTTGACATGATCTTGGCAGGGATTTGCCTCGGGACTCCACCCTGTGACACTGCCACATTGCCGAGATGACAACTCTCTGCCCTTGACCCGAAATCGCTCGACTCCACACACAAACGACAGAGTGTAGTCGAGAGAACAAATCCTACACAGCGATCTTGCCCAAATTCGCAAAGATTTGTGAGCTATCAGCGTTATAACTCGGGCAGAAACAATGGAGCCACGTGTTCGATCACGGCTAACATGCCCGATTCACGCCAGTTCGCGCACCCGTGCCCAGCCGTGCACGCCCGCGCGCCCACGTTGGTCCACGCCCGCCCGTGCACCGCGCCTTGCCTATAAAGCAGCCCCAAGGCCTCAGCCGTACTCCCCCGCGCGCTCTCGGTCCTGCCCAAGCCAGAGCTCACCGGACTTTGCTTTGAACGCGCCGCGCCACCGCCCACCAAGCCACCCGAGCCTCGGCCACCATGGCCAGCTCACTCCAGCCACTTCCAGGCTGCACCAGCCGCTCGGTTAGCTTCGCCAGAAGCCCGTGAAGCTTCCCAAGTCCTCGGACCCGGCAGAGCCTCGCCGGAGACCCCGAATCACCCTCGACGGACTTTGGTCACCCGCCGCCGCACGTGAACCGAACTATCTGGTAAGCCATTTTCCAATTCCTCGCACCCATGTCTTCCCTAGTATCGAGTGAAGCTCTCTGACCCGTTCAATTGGACTATTGCGCCGTGAGCAGGCCGGAATCCTCGCCGCCGACGAGTTCGCCCGCCTGCGCACATGGACCGACCTACTCCGACCATTGCCAAAGACGATCCATACATCGGTGTGACCGTCAAGACCACGTATAGTTCATAGGGATGACCGTTATGAATGGGAGGACAAGCATCATCCAATGGGTGTCTTCTCACTAGTGCCAGAGCGTGGAAGGATCGCCCCTTGGCCGGGACAGGGACACATCCTGATGTGAGAGACCGACCCTAGCCTAGGTAGTATTAGCATACATAGAACCAGAGAATTGAGTTGTCTTGTCACAGGAAACCGGAGAGCAGGAAACAGAACGGACCTTGTAAGAAACCTCCCATCACCACACCAAGGAGAAGGAAGCTAAGAAAAAGGAACCCTTCTTGGATTGTCTTGTCTATGAAACCTATCCTTACTAGCTAGGAATCTGTCTTTTCACCGGAAACCTTGCTTGTCTTAGTCATGAGTGTGTGTAGCCCATCCCATGTATTTGCTTCTCCTGATGTAGAATCGCGATCTGGATAGGCTCTATTCTCACCTGCACCAGAAAGAATAGTTGTCTGTCTAGTCTAGAGCCGCAAACTGCTTGCCCTCCCTTCTCCCGCTTTCTATAATAGTCAAAGTAAGTGGTAGTTCTCGGTTCCTTCCTGGGCTTGTAGAAGTAGAAGTGAGTATACCATCTCAATATCGCCATCTCAATCTCAATAGAAGGTTGACTGCTTGATATGTCAGCTGGTCTAAGTCTTCTCATCTCAGTTAGGAAAGGAAGTAGTCTCATCTCAGTTAGCGATGTGAAGCGGACCGCTCTCTCGCGAGCTCCCCTACGGGATTTAGAGGCGCGTGGAATAGTGCCGTTCAAAAGTATGATTCCATTCCAAGAAAGAGATCCGGCACAACACTGGCATTTCCCTCCTCCTCTTCTTTAGCACTGGCCAGGTTCCATACGGATGTACGTACCCTTCCGTTCAGAAAAGACAGTGGCATTCCCATTGGCGCATAGAGAAATGTTGTTCTTCTTCCAGTAATGAATGGAAAGCATTTGAGGTGTGCTATGCCAAGATGATCCGAACAGGCTGGGGATGGGGATACAATAGCGCCATGTTTTCCATTCTTTAAGAAAGGACGGTCGTATCCCGGTGACCTTGCCAGCTGCAGTGGGGTCTCCTGGTATGAAAGACTCACTTCGTTGCATTGCTCGCAGACTGGAATGCAAACCCGCAAGTTAGCTCCGTAAATAATTGGCGACAGGAAAACAAACTTTCTAGAAAATGGATCCTAAGGAAAGTAAACGTCATTTTCGGGAACTAGTTGCACTCTGTCCCCTATCCTACCACTAGTAGATCCCCTATGCCGGAGCATGAACAGAGAAAGCAGCCGTCTAGTCTAGTCCTTGTCCCGGTAGTATGAAGTTTGAATGGTCCATCGTGGAGCTCGACCTTGTTGAGTAGTAGCTTTCAAGCCTCCCTGAAAAGTGGAAAGCGATAGCAAATACCTCATAGGATCTCTTTAAACGGGGTGCTTTTCCTTAGCGGCCTTTTTCTTTCACGTTTTGCCTTAGTCACAATAGTTGTCATGAACCCAGTAGGAATCCCATATCTATATGAGCAGAGCATAGAGTCTTTTAACTTTTTTCTAATTGGCGCAGAGCGTTGGCCTAAGCTTACTCCATAAAATCACTATTTGCTATCGCTTGCTTTGGCTATAGGGGGGCAGGCTGCCATCATGGTTAGTTTGACTTAACTAGTTCATTGCGAGTACATTCTTTATATACATATGATACAACCATATCTAAATGGAACTTTTGTCACTATGCTCTGCTCTATAGGGAGAATCCACTTATTACTTACTTGTTTTTAGACTACTTCCCTGTAGTCTTGACTCGCATATAGACAGTGAACTTGTCCTATCAACGACAAGTGGAATGCAATCATGGCTTCTTTTTCATGCAGTGATTGAATGAGGGAAATGCAGTGAAATGAATGCCCGGATGCCTGGACGAGGGAGAGCTTTTAGCTCGAATGAGGAAGAGCGGCTTGGTTGGATAGGGCTAGGGTTAGTGACACGGGATAGGACAGATGCGTAACGTTGAGGCTAACAAGTCTAGATAGAAAGAAGTATGGAACAGACCATTGAAGGAGAACGCTAGGACCGATATATCCGTATTTCATAGAGCTAGATAGGCGAGCGAAACAAGTAGTAGTTTTGAGTTCAAAATAGAAGATAAGCGTTTAGTCAAGATACGTTTATTTAAAGGATAGGCATGGGAATAGCTGATAGACATTTGTGCAAGGGCAACAAGTAGTAGTTGGATATGAACCACCCACGGATAGCCAGGAATAGAACTAGCAAGGTAGCTTGACATGGTTTGTTAAGAAGTACCCTGCGTAGCTTTAGTAGGTGTTTGAGTAGGCCGCTAAGGAGCGAAGCGTTGTTCTAAACACCAATGGGATGAGATGGTTCCAATACAAGCTCTTCGATCTCTGTCTGCAGGAAGGTGACTCCCATACCTTCTTTTTCCACCAGTAGAAATCCGAGGGATCCTGCGGAGAAATCTTAGTATCACAGGAGAGTGGATCGTATATCACGATTCGTAAGCCTCTGAAAGGCTTCAGCTGTCAGTCGATCGTCTGGGACACAGATTCGCTCTACGAACTGGAATGTACCAGCAGAGCCTTATTGCCCCCTGAGCCCAACGAACCTCCTCAATAGCAGATAAGGGCTCGGTAGATCAATATCTGCATGAATAGCCGCTGCATAAACAACTCTAGCTCTAACTCAAGAAAAGAACTAGAAAGAACAAAAGAAGAGTTTCTCCTCTGCAAAGTAACAGCAAGTGAAATTAGCTCCCTGTCGGGATAGAGATTCTCTATTATCTTGAACTCACTCACCAATACTTTAAGATCGTCAATAGCACACTACCTCTCCAAGGCAGTGCACTATTTCCTCAACAAAAGAGAAGAAGTAAACGATTGCCAGGTTGTAAGCACTTTGAGATATTGGCCTTCGGCTTAAGATAGTTACTTGACTTAAAAGCATTCTCGAGATCCTTATCATTTAAGGAACAAGAAGAGATTGTCTACTCTCGGCAATGTAAGAAGGTTCGTGAAATAGCACCCTGTCGGGGATCAAGATTCTCTATTATCCCATCCACATTCCCACTCTCCTTATTCATACATCAGTTCAGCTACAACAAAGAAGATATCCTTCCCATTTGTCTTGTCAGTCTTTCATTTCTTTGGTTTAGTTAGGAATAGGCATGAACTAGGCTAGCAGTTGTCACCAAAGCAAGGGACTAGCTTTTTCTCCAAGGGGTCATATCAACTTGACTTGTATCCGGTAGAAGCTTTCTCTTTGGATTGAGATTCCAGAAGTTCCGGGAAAAGAGATTCAAGCACAGAATCCACCAGGAAAGAGATATTCCTGCAGAGCAGATGTGGGCCAAGAGTCAAAGAATGAATTTGGCCTAGACCTAGCGTCAAAGTAAAGAATTGAAGCGGAAGCCGACTTGGACTTAAACTTAGTTGAGAGTGGTCTCTTTTTTAATCTCATATGTATCTCCTGCAGGGATCGGGCTAGTTGCATTACTCGAAAAGGAAGCATAATCGGAAGAACCTGTCGTGTAGTGCATGCGTCTATTGTCCTCTGGCAGGTGAAGTGGTTGCATTCGCCGGGCTTAGGCCAATCTCCAGATCCGAGTAGAGAGTGGAATTATTTCTTTTCTTCCCAAGACTTCATCATTCAATATGCGGGCCGGGTTGGATAACCAAATCATTTCTATCAAGTGGATTCCCTTATCTATATAGGCATCCAGTAGCCAAGTCTGTTTTCCGATACGCCAGACCAGCTTCCTGAGTAGAATACGAAAGAAAGGCCATTCCCTGGATCCTCTAGCATCACTAGCTGTAAGCACTTTCAAGTACGACACTATTTCTTGCTTGCATTGATCAAGTTCAAGACCAATCGGATGTAAGGAGGCTAAAAGCGGCCTCATTCGGTGATACGTGAATGTCAATCACTTGAAAGCACCTATCTCATCCTAGCACGGGAAGATATCTCTAAGCAATTGAACTAGATCTCAGTACCGTCTCTCCACCTAGGCGGCAATATCCTCAAAGCTCAATTCTTTCTATTGGTATATACCTACACATACACACACACATTCTATGCTATGCCTATGCTATGGACAAAACAAATCGTGAAGCATATTTTGAACTTGAACTAAAGCTCGAGGCAGAACCATCGTGGTATCCATAACCACCTCCAGCTATCTAGATCCATTCCATATTAGAGGGACTTTGAAGGCTTATTCCGTTAGTGAGCTTGTGAAGGCAAGGCGTTTAGGCGTCGGTTTCTTACGAGATAAGATATGTATGTCGGTCCAACTAAAGCAAGGGTGGTTTTGAGCTTGGGTTGAAAGCTAGGTAGGGCTTTTATGCTTGAAGTGCGGTGCCAAGAGTGGAATATCAAGTTCTGCTAGCATAGAAAGAATCGAATGTTGGACTGGACTATAGTAGGTCTATTAGACTATTCTTACTAGAGGGTGCCCTAAAACTGGCATAACCGTCAAGGTGCCTGGCAAGTCAGAAGTCGCAGGATTGCATTATAAAGGTCTAAAGCGAGTTCACGTCATAGTAGAGCAAATTCTTGCCATAAGGTATATTTACATACATCAGCATGGCCACCATAGTAGCCAGCCCGAATGAAGCTGTCTGCGTTAACGCTTGGTATATAGATGCGCGCCTGCTCATCATAATAGTGCGCTCTGAAGATAGTCATTGCCAAAGACGAGATCGTTAGCACACGCGTGATATTTATCCTTATCCCGTAGCATAGCATAGTTGGCTATCTCTATTTCTTGAGCCTTCTGCAGGACAGCACCTAATATCAGGATATCCTGGTCTAGGTAGGCGGCTAAATACTCTTTTCCTCGCTCGGCTATCAATTAGAGTAGAGGCGAGGGTCACACCTTTGTGGTCAATCGTTCCCTTTCCTCAACCTATTCAAAAAGACCTATCTCTGTGCTGCATGCTTAGAGCTAAAGGTATTGGACCCAAGGAGTAAGTGACCAAGTAGGTTTTTGGTAGTAAAAGATTGGAGGAAGAGGCCGCCTAAATCAGATCACAGGATTGACTAGATCTTTCCGTTTCCGTTTGAGGAATGGCCAAAGCTCCATCCATAGAGAGGACAAGCATCATTCAATGGGTGTCTTCTCACTAGTGCCAGAGCGTGGAAGGATCACCCCTTGGCCGGGACAGGGACACATCCTGATGTGAGAGACCGACCCTAGCCTAGGTAGTATTAGCATACATAGAACCAGAGAATCGAGTTGTCTTGTCACAGGAAACCGGAGAGCAGGAAACAGAACGGACCTTGTAAGAAACCTCCCATCACCACACCAAGGAGAACGAAGCTAAGAAAAAGGAACCCTTCTTGGATTGTCTTGTCTATGAAACCCATCCTTACCAGCTAGGAATCTGTCTTTTCACCAGAAACCTTGCTTGTCTTAGTCATGAGTGTGTGTATCCCATCCCATGTATTTGCTTCTCCTGATGTAGAATCGCGATCTGGATAGGCTCTATTCTCACCTGCACCAGAAAGAATAGTTGTCTGTCTAGTCTAGAGCCGCAAACTGCTTGCCCTCCCTTCTCCCGCTTTCTATAATAGTCAAAGTAAGTGGTAGTTCTCGGTTCCTTCCTGGGCTTGTAGAAGTAGAAGTGAGTATACCATCTCAATATCGCCATCTCAATCTCAATAGAAGGTTGACTGCTTGATATGTCAGCTGGTCTAAGTCTTCTCATCTCAGTTAGGAAAGGAAGTAGTCTCATCTCAGTTAGCGATGTGAAGCGGACCGCTCTCTCGCGAGCTCCCCTACGGGATTTAGAGGCGCGTGGAATAGTGCCGTTTAAAAGTATGATTCCATTCCAAGAAAGAGATCCGTCACAACACTGGCATTTCCCTCCTCCTCTTCTTTAGCACTGGCCAGGTTCCATACGGATGTACGTACCCTTCCGTTCAGAAAAGACAGTGGCATTCCCATTGGCGCATAGAGAAATGCTGTTCTTCTTCCAGTAATGAATGGAAAGCATTTCAGGTGTGCTATGCCAAGATGATCCGAACAGGCTGAGGATGGGGATACAATTGCGCCATGTTTTCCATTCATTAAGAAAGGACGGTCGTATCCCGGTGACCTTGCCAGCTGCAGTGGGGTCTCCTGGTATGAAAGACGCACTTCGTTGCATTGCTCGCAGACTGGAATGCAAACCCGCAAGTTAGCTCCGTAAATAATTGGCGAGAGGAAAACAAACTTTCTATAAAATGGATCCTAAGGAAAGTAAACGTCATTTTCGGGAACTAGTTGCACTCTGTCCCCTATCCTACCGCTAGTAGATCCCCTATGCCGGAGCATGAACAGAGAAAGCAGCCGTCTAGTCTAGTCCTTGTCCCGGTAGTATGAAGTTTGAATGGTCCATCGTGGAGCTCGACCTTGTTGAGTAGTAGCTTTCAAGCCTCCCCGGAAAGTGGAAAGCGATAGCAAAGACCTCATAGGATCTCTTTAAACGGGGTTCTTTTCCTTAGCGACCTTTTTCTTTCACGTTTTGCCTTAGTCACAATAGTTGTCATGAACCCCAGTAGGAATCCCACATCTATATGAGCAGAGCATAGAGTCTTTTAACTTTTTTCTAATTGGCGCGGAGCGTTGGCCTAAGCTTACTCCTTAAAATCACTATTTGCTATCGCTTGCTTTGGCTATAGGGGGGCAGGCTGCCATCATGGTTGGTTGGACTTAGCCAGTTCATTGCGAGTACATTCTTTATATACATATGATACAACCATATCTAAATGGAACTTTTGTCACTATGCTCTGCTCTATAGGGAGAATCCACTTATTACTTACTTGTATTTAGACTACTTCCCTGTAGTCTTTACTCGCATATAGTCAGTGAACTTGTCCTATCAACGACAAGTGGAATGCAATCATGGCTTCTTTTTCATGCAGTGATTGAATGAGGGAAATGCAGTGAAATGAATGCCCGGATGCCTGGACGAGGGAGAGCTTTTAGCTCGAATGAGGAAGAGCGGCTTGGTTGGATAGGGCTAGGGTTAGTGACACGGGATAGGATGGATGCGTAACGTTGAGGCTAACAAATCTAGATAGAAAGAAGTATGGAACAGACCATTGAAGGAGAACGCTAGGACCGGTATATCCGTATTTCATAGAGCTAGATAGGCGAGCGAAACATGTAGTAGTTTTGAGTTCGAAATAGAAGATAAGCGTTTAGTCAAAATACGTTTATTTAAAGGATAGGCATGGGAATAGCTGATAGACATTTGTGCAAGGGCAACAAGTAGTAGTTGGATATGAACCACCCACGGATAGCCAGGAATAGAACTAGCAAGGTAGCTTGACATGGTTTGTTAAGAAGTACCCTGAGTAGCTTTAGTAGGTGTTTGAGTAGGCCGCTAAGGAGCGAAGCGTTGTTCTAAACACCAATGGGATGAGATGGTTCCAATACAAGCTCTTCGATCTCTGTCTGCAGGAAGGTGACTCCCATACCTTCTTTTTCCACCAGTAGAAATCCGAGGGATCCTGCGGAGAAATCTTAGTATCACAGGAGAGTGGATCGTATATCACGATTCGTAAGCCTCTGAAAGGCTTCAGCTGTCAGTCGATCGTCTGGGACACAGATTCGCTCTACGAACTGGAATGTACCAGCAGAGCCTTATTGCCCCCTGAGCCCAACGAACCTCCTCAATAGCAGATAAGGGCTCGGTAGATCAATATCTGCATGAATAGCCGCTGCATAAACAACTCTAGCTCTAACTCAAGAAAAGAACTACAAAGAACAAAAGAAGAGTTTCTCCTCTGCAAAGTAACAGCAAGTGAAATTAGCTCCCTGTCGGGATAGAGATTCTCTATTATCTTGAACTCACTCACCAATACTTTAAGATCGTCAATAGCACACTACCTCTCCAAGGCAGTGCACTATTTCCTCAACAAAAGAGAAGAAGTAAACGATTGCCAGGTTGTAAGCACTTTGAGATATTGGCCTTCGGCTTAAGATAGTTACTTGACTTAAAAGCATTCTCGAGATCCTTATCATTTAAGGAACAAGAAGAGATTGTCTACTCTCGGCAATGTAAGAAGGTTCGTGAAATAGCACTACTGTCGGGGATCAAGATTCTCTATTATCCAATCCACATTCCCACTCTCCTTATTCATACATCAGTTCAGCTACAACAAAGAAGATATCCTTCCCATTCGTCTTGTCAGTCTTTCATTTCTTTGGTTTAGTTAGGAATAGGCATGAACTAGGCTAGCAGTTGTCACCAAAGTAAGGGACTAGCTTATCTTTTCAGCAAGGGACCTAGTTGTCACCAAAGAATTCAAGCGGAAGCTCACTATTCTGTATCATTTACCATGTAGATATGAAAATTACCCTCGTCCTTTTTACTCGATAGCAGTGTGGTCTTCCTAGAAACCGCTCCCTCAGAATTAAAGTAACCGCCTGATAGATCACGTGCTTTGTGTGTGAGACGATTCATGTCAGAGGCCTTCACCCATTTTGATGCTCTGCGATTCTTCCAATCTCGCGGAGGGGACACCATAGGAAGTTCTGTAAAGAGCGGTAGATCCTTTATGTCAAATAGACACCTAACATAGTTTACTGGCTTATACTTTTATCCTTTACCTTTATGCTCGGAGAGATCGACCTCTACAAGAGGATTGTGGATCTCAATCAATTGATTGTTGTGCAGCCATGTTAATAGACCGCTCCCAATCGCATACTGTTCAGAGACAGTTTTCTCATCAATAGATTTACCCTTATCCGCCATTCTTTCACCCTTATTCTATTTCAGGCAATCCGTCTTCATATCACCAATCACCTTACCATCAACAACGCCTTCAACCGCACTAGCAATAGGAGTCCTAGCCAAAACTGCTTCAAGTCCATGCGATCCATCAAGCGTACTGTACTATACTATATATACTATACTATACTATACTATACTATTTATTAGTCTCTGGGAATGTGTTCATAGGCCAGGCCAGGATCTGAGATTCCATGTGTCCTACTTCTCTGCCTTGGAGGATATGTGGTCGATGAATGAATAAAAGGCAGGTGTCTCGATTGGCAATAGCATTTCGAGTTGTGTTTTTTCAGACTTGAATATTGATCTGGCGCACAGAGTTCTAGTGGTAGTCCC